>NW_028270162.1:43534346-44826346 GCF_037043375.1 Chiloscyllium plagiosum | reverse complement strand
CACATACCACCTGCTGTGTGCAAAAGTTGGCCCTTAGGTCTCTTTTATATCTTTCCCCTCTCACCCCAAACCTATGCCCTCTCGTTCTGGACTCCCCCACCCCAGGGAAAAGACTTTGTCTATTTATCCTATCCATGCCCCTCATAATTTTGTAAACCTCTAAAAGATCACCCCTCAGCCTCCAATGCTCCAGGGAAAACAGCCCCAGCCTGTTCAGCCTCTCCCTGTAGCTCAGATCCTCCAACCCTGGCAACATCCTTGTAATTCTTTTCTGAACCCTTTCAAGTTTCACAACATCTCTCCAATAGGAAGGAGACCAGAACTGCACACAATATTCCAACAGTGGCCTAACCAATGTCCTGTACAGCCGCAACATGACCTCCCAACTCCTGTACTCAATACTCTGACCAATAAAAGAAAACATACCAACTACCTTCTTCACTATCCTATCTATCTGCGATTATTCTTGCATTATGTTAAGATTATGACCAATAGCTCGGCTTTCCGCCCCCACTCTTCCCAGGGAAAATAGGTCACCACCTCCACCTTGACTCACGCCTATTCTCACTTAAAGCACATCAATCAAGCTTTTTAACCTCAGGACATATGTGCAATTTATCCTCATAATTTAATCCCTTTTAAAGCTTGCTATCAGTCTGCTGAACCTGTGCCAATCCAAGGCCACTGTGTCCTTTTTAAAGGCCAGGCAACCAGACCTAAACTCATTGCACCAGCTGGGGGTCTTGGCAAGGCTTTTGTATTATCTTTGAATTATTAGTTCATTAAGATGATCACTACAACACTCCCCCACCCCAACACATCGGAAAGTACCAGAACTCCACTTAAAGTCAGCAACCATTAAAGTGATTTAGCCTCATTTTTGCCAACTTAATAGCCCACACTGAGCTGTAAATTGTATCATAATTACCAGTCCTCTTTCAAACTATAAATTAGAAATAGGCGTATGCCCTAGATCTGATTTCTCTTCCAAATCTCATTATGCACACTGGAACCTATCATTAACATGCTATGATAAAATTCTTTTATAATTTATATTCTTGAGCTTCCAAGTATTTAAAAAAAAAGAGACATTTATAGGTGATGCCAACAGGAACTGAATTTGTGTAAAATCAATATTCAGACTTGATGACTCAGAAAAACTCCTGGAGCAGATTGTGCAACATTAAAGGTTATCCAAAAGCACACACCAGTTGCCAAAACAACACAATCTGGGATGGAAAACATGGCAAAACCGTTGCTAAATTCCTTTTCCTTTACATCCCCCACTCGTTTAAAAAAAGAAACTACCAGTTTAACCATAATCGCAAGTTCAACTCATTTGCTGTAACACAAAAGCAGGTCAGCAAGCAAACTGGCCAACGAGCCACAAGAGAGAGTTTAGGAAATCGTTCACCAGGCTATTGGCATTTATCTTTAAAAGGCACATGCCTCACAGAGAAATGTTCAGGGAAGCTGGTTACTTGAGCCATGGAGATGTGTGCCACCTTGACATCACACCATAACTGGTGTATTTTGACATTATTCAATTTTTCATTTCCGTGTCTCAGACTAAACTATATGCATTCAACTGAGGCTCAGCTCACAGCTCAATTCTTATCAGGAGAGTATTTTTACGGGAAGCTGACCTGGTAAAACTGGTCTCTTGAAGCAAGAAGATATATTTGTTGATTTATGCCTGTGTGTCTGACTTCCGCTTCAGTTGACACATTTACTTTCTTCAATTTCATTGATATTATCTGAATACTTGCTCTTTTTGTTTCTCCTGCTCGTGTTTCTTAACATTACCTTTGTCTTTGAATTATTGCCTTTTAGAGAGGTGATGGTATTTTATTTTCTGGTTCTAAATGTGTCCAATGACTGACATGAAGAATAGGTCCTTGTACCAGATAAATAAACCGTGATATCACTGTGGCATCGGACCAACCATCACAACACATCAGGATCTGTACCATACAGTATCAACAAGCTGCATTTATATAGTGCCTTTAATGTAAGAAAACATCCCAGGGTGTTTCACAGTAGATTAATCCAACAATAATTGACCTAAAGAAGGCGATATTACAATAGATGACTAAAAGCCTGACTAAGTCCCATCTTTACTGCAAAGTCTTCACAATGCTGCAGACTTGTGCCATCTTTCAGCATAATAATCAACTCAAGTCTGGGATCAGCGGCAGCTTTGCCTACAGAATGAGGTCTAGTTTGACCTGAATCCTTCATGGTCCCCACGCCCTCCCTTGACACCCAAAGTAGCTCCATCGGATGGTCCACAATGCACATCAGTGTACCCCTCCGTAAAATTGTATGCACCATATTTTTACAAGAGAAGACATTTTCTTTCCTGCTAACTGCAGAGCAGGAGATGTCAGTTGGTAAGGATGCATGGCTCTTGCTGACAGCCAGAGGTTCTTCAATCAAAATGAGTCATGTGTGCTGTGACGTCATGTCCATGCACTTCTAAGGCTACATATCTTTGACAAGCAGTTTATCGTTACATAGCTTACAGGATGCAACATATTAATCCAATGATGCATCAGCAGCTGAAGCAGCAAGAGTAAAAGTCAGATATGCTATACTTAGCTCCTAGTGAACATTATCTCTTAATAGTATTTGCTTCAAATAAATAGTCCAATATATTTTAACCGTACATTCAGGTTTAAGACAAGAACATGACATGCTGTTAGTTTGTCAACCCTGAAGATTTTTAAGTTTTTAAGAACACTATTTAGACGATAGTAGCAGAATAGCAACATTGTTTTCTGAAGGTTTGATTGTGCAGAACAGAAGCCTCAATACTTTCATATCCATCAGAAGCAAAGTGCGGCTTTAAGAATGAAATTGCTAGCAAGCCTTACCTTGTTTGAGTAATTCTGCCTCTTTGAAGGGATTCTAACCACCAGGGATTGGATCTTTCTCAAGCCAGCAGACATTGGCTCCCAGTAACATAGTTCAAATCTGGGAGCCCCTGCTTCCTCTGAGATCTCCTTCTGCAAAACATACTCTTCTTTCCAAAGAGAGTCCTTTTGACAGCTCCAGCTGCCCTCCCTCTTCATCACTTCCTGCTGCTGGCTTTCCTGATACAATTGCTCCCCATTTGAAAGAATACTTCCATTGCTGGGTCACTTTTCTGCCACCTTCGCAGCTCCTCATTAAGTACAGCTCTTATACTGGATCTTGCAGTTCATGGACAAGGACTCTGTTAGTCAAGTCCTTTGATCAAGCATTACTGATCCAAAATAGGTCAAGGTTTTGTCTCACAGGCATAAAGACCACAACTACCAGTACTACGGACATTCTTATAAAGATACTTCACAGTTAATATTTCTTTTGAAAAGTTAAGTTTTTAAAGGATTGTGGAAAAGTAGATCAATTTCAAGTTCTATGTGGATACTTGGAAACGTTTATCAAAAATATCAGAGAGGCATTTGCAGATTGAAACTTCTTTTTTTAAAGAAAATCTTGCAAATCATGTGATTTTGGATAACTGCATAGGGTCACATCTCAGATGTTACTTGCCTAGGTTGGATAGCTGTTCTTCTTTGAATAGTGTGTGGCTTGGAGAGCTGTTTCTGTTTGTGTTTAGTATCAGTTACAGGAAATCCTGCAATGAACATGTTTTCCATCTCTTGTCTCCTGTTTGAGAAGCATCTTTGTGGTGGGTTTATTGTGAAACTAGATTAGTCTGCTGAAAGAGTAACTGCACTTCTCAATATTGTATTTCTTGAGCAATCTATGTCTCCCAAGACCCCAGAGACGACTGTGACGTAACTACACACATAGGATCATGCGGATAACAGTCTATGCCTTATCCTTCAAATCATAGAATCACAGAAATCCTACAGTGTGGAAGCAGACCATTAGGCCCAACAAGTCCACGCCAACCTTCCGGACAATAACACACCCAGACCCATTCCCCTAACCTATCACTCTACATTTACCCCTGACAAATACACCTAACCTACACATCCCTAAACACTATGGACAATTTAGCAAGAGCCAATTCACCGAACCTGTCCATCTTTGGCTTGTGGGAGCAAACTACAACACCCCAAGGAAATGCATGCAGACACCGGGAGAATGTGCAAACTCCACACAGACAGTCGCTGGAATCTGGAATCGAACCCAGGTCCCTGGCACTGTGAGGCAGCAGTGCTAACTACTGCGCCACCATGCTGCCAAATCATTATGCCTTATTCCTTATAACTTTGAATAACTCAAATGGTGTTTTTCTTTTTAATGCAGAGAAATGTTTTTTTCCTTTTTATCTGAAATGTGTCTGTGAGTGTATTTGTGTTTAGGATTAGTTAGTGGGTTAGGCATTTATATTTTGGTATTATAAATTTTGTCTATTAACCAATTTTGCATGTTCATTGAGTGCTTTTTGTTACTAATAAATCAACTGTGATTGTGTTTGCAATGGCCGGTGTCTCAGCTTCCACATTGTGCTGCAGGGAGACTCAGCAAGAAGTCACAAGTGTCCAGCTCGGTGCTAGGAGGGTTCAGGGCTGCAGGTAGCACTGTTCACAGGGATTATCAAGACCACATAGCAGTCTGCAATTTGTGCTCCAGTAAATATACTATCCATTTAGGAAATGGGACACTAGGAGGTTAGGAATTACCCCAAATTCAACTACACAAAGCAATGTGCTCATGGAGGAACCTGTAGTCTGAGCAGAGCCACACTCGCTTTCCACATGGTAAATAAAAGTGCAAAGTATTCCCCTCTCCTGGCTTAAATAATTGGTCAAAGTGTGCTGGTGGGGTCCTTACTGCCCTCCTGCCTCTGGGACAATGAAGGCTCATGGATATCCCAGTGCTGATTGAGATCCTTCAATGGACAATGAAGGTTCACAGGAGAAGCTTATCCCAAAGCTCATTGCATTCAAACCAGTAGCAGCTGGAACAGTCGCCGCACAGAAGGGCAAATGGCAAGCCCTGTGGAATTTGCTTGTAGGGTCCCAGAGGGAGGCCCTTGGTGGCTGATCTAGGGGCCCACTGAGAATTACATCCTGCCCTCTCCTGCTAGTTACCCTGCCCTCACCAGAAAGTGAAATCCCCCCACATCCCCAGGAAACTTATCCTGTCTTCTTTCACTTGTAGCCTGGGGCCTTGGCCTCTGGTGAACGCATTATTTGCATGAGGTAGTACCTGATGTAATGATCTGCCACTACCACATTGTGATACTTCTATGTTAGCTCCCATATCATAAAAATGGGGTGGAGCAGTGGCTCAGTGGTTAGCACTGCTGCCTCACAATGCCAGGGACCTGGGTTTGATACCAGCCTCGAGTGACTGTATGTATGGAGTTTGCACATTCTCCCTGTGTCTGCGTGGGTTTCCTCCCACAGTCCAAAGATGGGCAGATTAGGTAAATTGGCCATGCTAAGTTGCCCGTAGTGTTCAGGGATGTGTAGGTGCATTAGTTGGAGTGGAATGGGTCTGGGAGGGGTTACTCTGTGGAGGGTCAGTGTGGACATGTTGGGCCTGTTCCCACACTGTATGGATTCTATTCTATGAAGGATGAGCTGTGGGTCATGTAGTACTGAAGAATGCAACAAAATGTTATTATTACAGGACTTTTTATCTACATATGTGCTCTATAACTGCAGGCACTTGTATGCGTGGGCTCAAACTGAGCAACTCAAATGTACTGGAGCAAACTTCCTCAGAGTACCATACTGGAAGAGAACAGAGCTCATTAAGACGGAGACAGAGAGCTTCATACCATTTGGTCACATGCCACAATATAGTGATGATATCTTGTGCATTCTCCTTTAGGGTGGCATGGTGGCTCAGTGGTTAGCACTGCTGACTCACAGAGCCAGGAATGCAGGTTCAATTCTACCCTCAGGTGACTGTCTGTGTGGAGGCTGGACATTCTCCCCATGTCTGGGTGGATTTCCTCCCACAATCCAAAGATATGCAGGTTAGGTGGATTGGCCATGCTAAATTGAGTAAGTTAGCCGTGGGAATGCAGGGATGGGTCCGAGTGGGATGCTCTTCTGAGGGTCAGTGCAGAATCGATGGGCTAAATGGCCTGCTTCCACATTGTAGGGATTCTATGATCTTTAAAGGTATAGTGTACATCTGCTGTGAGTTCTCACCACCCATCCTGATGGCAGTGAGGAACTTAGATCAGTAGCTTTGCAGGATGGCTCACCCCTCCCAGTTCCCTTGATTCCATGGAATACCCATCACTTATTTGATTTGATTTATTATTGTCCCATGTCGCTAGGTAAAAAAAAATTGTTTTGCATGAAGTACAGGCAGATCAAAACATACAAAGATCATAGGGTGACTGAACAGAGCGAGGAATACAAAGTTGCGTCTACAAAGAAGGTGCACTGAAAAAGCAAAATCAATACCAGATTTGAAATTTGAGAGGTCCGTTTAGAAGTCTAATAACAGCAGGGAAGAAGTTGTTCTTGAACTTGGGACATGTGTTTAAGCTTTTGTATCTTCTGCCTGATGGAAGGGGTTGGAGAGATTATAATCGGGCTCGTTGATGATGCTGACTGCCTTCCTGAGGCAGTGAGAAGTGTAGATGGAGTCAGTGGATGGAAGGTTGAGCTTTGGCACTTGTAGCATTTAGAGTTGATCTTCTGCAAAGGAGTCTATATGGGGGTCTTGACAGCTCTCCAACCATTGGGTGTAATCATTGTTGCCTGAAATAAATTCTGTTCATTGGCACAGCCATTTCTCTTCTGCAACAATGGATGATGAACTGGATATACTAGAGATTTTGCCTTTCAAGCTTGGAATGATCCCAACTCCATAGAATTCCCTCCAGTGTAGAAGCAGGCCATTCAGCCCATTGAGTCACATTGACCGTCCGAAGAGCATTCCACCCAGAACCATTTCCCTATCCTATGCCTGAAACCCTGCATTTCCCAAGGTTAATCCACCTTAGCTTGTTCATCCCTGGACACAATGGTCAATCTACCTAGCTTGCACATCTATGGGCACTGTGGGTAATTTAGCATAGCTAATCCATCCTAACCTGTACACCCCTGGACACTATGGGTAATTTAGCACAACCAATCCACCAAACCTACACATCTCAGGACCATGGCCACCTTTACAACCACTGACCAGCATCATCCCTGCTCTGCTTTGAAGCTACAGGTCTACCTGCATCCTGAGGCAGATTTCAGTCAGTATCAAAAGGAGAAATTCGTGGAAATTGTCTTGCTGCTGAGGTCCAACTAAGAGCAATGATCCCTGAAGACTCTAGGTAGATACAGTCTCGTGTTGAGAACACTTCGCCTCCCTCTTCAAAAAGCTTGTTCCCCTCTGTGTTACCTCTGTCTTCCAAGAGAGATGGAAGCTCAAACAAGGGGCCTGAGGAGAAACCTTGAAATGAGCATCACATTGTCACGCCACTGTGACTAAATCTTAAACTACAATACAATTCATCAAAACCATCATTTACCGAAACAGCCAGTGGAGATCAATCAATCAACAACTAAATCTGAATTAGTTAATGAAGTCTTTAAGAACAGGTATGGGGTTGGATGTGGAAGCAAGTGAATCTTTGCTGTAGTTGACTGCATGTTCAATTGTGTGCAGTTCACAGAGGAGACTTGAGTGTGGTTGAATGTTGCATTGTGACGTCCAAATCTGTCTTGGACGCAGTCTGGCAATACGATGTGCCTACTTGACATACTTCTCATAGCTGGGCACCACAACTTGCAGTAAAACGCTGTGCCACGTGTCTTACATTAAAAGATAGCACGTGCATCGCAGGTCATTTTGCACACAACGCAGGAGGCATAGCACTGAGAAAATGTGTGTTAGGGGGTTAAACTTTGCTGCCAAATTTTTAATTGAGAAAGGCTTAATTGACTGTAAGGGCTTGACACTCTTATCCTTCCCTCAACAAAATGTCAGCATAGAACAGCAAACTATGCCACATCTGTCAATGCATATCTCCATCGTACTCTGCCACCCACAGCAGTGTTTACCACAGATATTGTAAACAGTCTCTATGATATTTTGTTGTTTTATGACTTCGAGTTCTCCCATAGCTCACAGCTGCTAAGTGCTCCCAAGCTGTTTGTAGAATTGTTCAGTGAGTCGAAAGTGCAAGATGTGCTCTGAAAGAACTTTATTTAGTTCCAGACTATGCATCTTACAGTACAGATGAGTAATGAAGTGACACATTTATAATTAGAAAGCAGGGGTTTGATGATCAAACACTAAACGACTATTGGTTTGTGCTTAAACTGTAGTTATCACAGGATAATAATGCTAGTCCAAGGTATTTGCCAGTACAATTGTCTCTTTTGCAAAGACGTAACTGAAAGCTATGTTAAAAGCTTTATTATGAAGCTACATATTGCTTCATAACTTGAGTAATTTATTCAAATATGCTGCAAAGGTCCAATTTGCTACTCAGACTAAATTTAAAGTGTTGGTTAAAAATTGTTCGCTTGATCTTATATAGTCTCACTTGATATTCTTATCCTTTTACTCAAAACCTTTCACAGCATGGATTCAATGGGCTGACTGGCCTCCTTCTGTGGCATAAATGATTTAATGGATTCTGCACTCCGATCATTTTAACTGACTCAATTCTAAATCCTCAGATAGTTCTGCTCCTTCAGGATACGGATCTCTCTAACCACTTACTACCATTCCTTTTGCAGTGTTTGTCAATGTTTTTTCCTGACATCTTCCAACATGAAGGCTTTCAGGGTGATATCCATTCACAGCAGAACCTCCCTCTGCATCCTGTTCGTTTTAATTTCAAAAATGTAATTTACTCATAAAATACCTTTATATACATACATAGTCACTCAAGCAACTCTGTGCTCTACAGTAGCATATGAAAAAAGAAACAAATATTGGAGTTTGACTCTATCCGGCAAACAAATCAAAGTCATCTCTTACTTGTGCCAGATTAGAGTTGCATGCATCTGAGGCACTGCGAAGGTCTACTAACTGAATGGAGCTCAATTTAACATTCAGCAGAAAGACCTCAGATGGTGGTCTTTCTCCACCATACCTTGACAACAGCTGGTCCAAGCTTTAGCATGTCCCTCAGCACGTAGTCCTGGACCTTGGGATGTACCAGTCTGTGACACTTGTTCAAGGTCAACTCCTTCCTCTGGAGGACCAACAGGTTTCGGGTAGAGCAAAGATAGTCTTTCACCAAGTTGATGGTCCTCCAAGCAGAGTCGATGTTTGTCTCAGTGTGCATTCCAGGGAACAGAACATAGCTGCACTTGTGGCTTCCCTTTAAGAAGCTCTGATTGCCTTTAAGAGAAACAGGCTGATTGTATCACAAGATATGAGGCGCTGCAAAGGTCTAATAACTGAATGGAGCTCAATTTAACATTCGGCAGAAAGACCTCAGATGGTGGTCTTTCTCCACCGTACCTTGACAATAGCTGGTCCAAGCTTTAGTGTGTCCCTCAGCATGTAGTCCTGGACCTTGGGATGTACCAGCTGATGTTTGTCTCAGTGTGTGTCCCAGGTAACAGAACATAGCTTCACTTGTGGCTTCCCTTTAAGAAGGTCTGACTGCCTTTCAGAGAAACAAGCTGATTGTATCACAAGATATGAGTGGAAACATTTTTAATCAACGTGTTCGGAGACATGACAATGTACCTCTGGAGCATATAGAACTTGAACCAGGACAAACAAGGCAAGGGAATACATAATGAACAGTAAGAACTTGGGAAGCACCAAGGAACAGAGTGAACTTGGTGTGTGTGTGTGTACACCAGTCCCTTAAGGTATCAGGGCAGGTGGATAAAATGGTTAAGAAGACAAATGGCATACTTGTCTTTATTAATTATGGCATAGAGTTTAAGGGCAGAGAACTGAAGCAACATTGGTTAGACTACAGCTAGAGTATTGTGTACAATTCTGGAATCCCATTATGGAAGGGATGTGTTAGACCTAAAGAGAGTGCAGAGGAGATTTACCAGGATGTTTCCTGGATTGGAGCGTTTCAGGTATGAAGAGAGATTGGACAGAGTAGGGTTGGCTTTACTTAGAACAGAGGAGATTGAGAGGGGTCATGATTGAGTTGTATAAAATTGTGAGAGGCATAGATAGGGTAGGCAGGAAAAAATGTTTCCCCATGTTGGAGAAATCAATGACTGAGGTGGGGCATAGATTTAAGGGAAGGTAGGCAAGGTTTAGAAGAGATGAAAGGAAAAATGTTTTCACCCAGAGGATGGTGGGAATCTGGGACTTACTCACTGCCTGTAAGGATGGTAGAGACAGAAACATTTAAGAAGTATTTAGATGTGCACCTGTGATGCCAAAGCAATGGGCCAATTGCTGGAAAATAAGATTAGAATAGGTAGGTGACTGGTACAGATATGATGAGTTGACGAGCCCTTTTTCTGTGCTGTAAATCCATGACCCAACCTCCTAGCTCAGAGGTATTGACAATACCACTGCATCATAAGTACCTTCAAAATAATCAGAATACACTGTTCAGTCACCTACCATGCGCTCAGTCAGAAGGCAGCACAGATGCCCCTCATTAAGTAAATGAGGCAAAAGCATGCAGTCTGTTCAGCATAAGAACATAATCATTTGCGGTCATAGGCCATTCAGCCGATCGAACCTGATCAGCCATTGACTGAGATCATAGCTGGTTCAACTGTAACCTAAACCCCACTCTCCTTCCAGACCCTCACACCTCTTGACTCACTCGTTGGTCAGAAATCTGTCTAACTCAAATTGAACATACCAGGTGACCCAACACCTCCCAACTAGGCAAGAGAATTTCACAGATCAACAATCTCAGAGAAAAATATTTCACCTCATCTTAATCATGTCATCTTAAAAGGAATGGATGTGGGCAGGTCAGGGATCCTGACCCTGTTTGGTGAAATACAGGTACAGACCTGTTTTTATCCTTGTTTAAGATTATGCAGATGTGTTTGAGCAGAAATTTGCTTCGTAATTTTATCAATGCGTCCTCGCTCACAACTTGTGGCTGTGGCAGAGCCCGAAAGTGAGAGAGCACAATTTCATCTCCTCAAGAATAAAGGTGGAGAAGCTTTTTCTAACTTGTCAGGGAGGTGTCAATATAAGATAGTCACAGATAAGTCTGACGAAGATCACAGAAGATGTGTCTTTTATCCAGAGAGTGGGTAGCATGTGGAGCAAGCTACCATATGGAGTAATTGAGGTCTAAATGTTTTTTAAGGAAAAGCAAGGTGATGGAGGAAGGATATGTTGACAGGAAAGACCAGAAGAGACAGGAACAGAATGCACCATGAATGAAGGTGATCAGTTGCAAGAGAATAATCTAGACCTAATTTCCTCTTTCTGGAATGAGCATAAACACTGGTCTCAGTCAAAAGAATTTAATAGCCATTTTCTGTTCCATAGCTTCCATGTATTTCAGCCTTGTGTGTGAATGATTATTAACAAACAAATTGAAATGAAATGGGTTTAGAGTAGATACGTGTTTGATGACTAGCATAGAAATGATGGGCCAACTGTAATACTCTGTGATGCTATTATCATATCAGCGTCTAAACTGTTCATTTGCTTACTTGTCTTTTTTACAGACTTGTATATGGAGTATACTGAAGGGTCTGTTTCCGTGCTGTACATCACTATGACTCTATGACTCCATATTTCCCAGCCGTCTACAGTATCAACTTCATTATCAAATAATCAGCCAATTTCTGTGTTGTCTTCTAAATTCTTAAATGTGATACACAATCAATGAAACCAAAAGGTATCACAAAGAAAGGCACATGACCATCGGATGAATGATACGACAAACCATCGGCGAGATGAAGAATAATCTGCTTCAGGAGCCTCGACAGATTTAGAGATGCTTTTCAGTTTGCACTAGCCAGCTGTTTAGAATGTTCTTGCCATGCCATTTTTTGAATAACATTGCACACCAGACAGGCTTGGGATTTGACAAGGCATGTGATGTCTCATGGTCAGGATGTCAGTGTACCTTTGAAGGGATATGCTTGTGATATCATCATGGTACCTTTTAGTGTTTGATCTAATGAAAAATAACACATTTTAAGTGATTCTATGAGAGAATAGAAACTTTACAACATGAAATGCGAAGGGATTGGATACAATAGTAAATAATTCTTCCTACTTTATGCAGGGATATTGTTGGGAACATAGATGGAATAGTGTGTGATGTTGGTGCCCAGAGTTAAGGAAGGATATATTTGCAATGAAGATGGTATGGTGAAATCCCCTGGGATGAGAGGGCCATCTTTTGGTGAGAGACTGAGTCAGTTAAGTCTGTACTTTCTGGCATTTAGACGAATGAACGGTGATCCAATTGGGACAGACAAGATTCTGGAGAAGTTGGCAAGGAAGTTGTTTCTCCCAGCTAAGAAATCTAAAACATAGGGTAACAGTCTCAAGAGAAGAAGAATATGAATCTTTGGAAATTTCAACCCCGCAGTGTGGTGGATATTCAATCATTTGAATATATTTAAGGCTGGCTTAGATAGACCTTTGGTATTTCAGAGAATCAAAGGATATGGGGAGTATGTGGTAAATGGAATTGAAGCCAAAGATTAACCATCACTTTGAATGGTGGAGTAGGCAGAACAATCTGCATGCCCCTTCTCACTGTCTATCAATCACATTGAGTTAATTTGAGTATGGGAATTGGGATGTCATGTTGTTGTTTTACAGGATGTTGGGGAGGCCACTTCTGGAATACTGTGTACAGTTCTGGTCACCCTACTATAGGAAGGATATTATTAAATTGGAGAGGGTGCAAAAAAGATTTACAAGGATGCTACTGGGACTTAAGCTGGGTTTTTTTCACGGGATTGTTGGAAGTTGGGGGGTGACCTTATAGAGGTTTATAAAATCATGACGGGCATAGATTAAAGTGAGTGGCAAAAATCTTTTCTCTAGGTTGAGGAGTTCAAAACTAGAGAGCATAATTTTAAGGTGACCGGAGAAAGATTTAAAAGGGACCTAAGGGACAACATTTTCAAACAGAGGGTGGTTCACATGTGGAATGAACTGACAGAGGAAGTGGTAGATGCAGGTACAGTTACAACATTTTAAAGACATTTGGAAAGGTTTATGAATAGGAAAGGTTTAGAGGGATATGGGCCAAACACAAGCAAGTGGGACGAGTTTAGTTTGGAAAACTTGGTCGGTGTGGATGATTTAGACCAAAGAGTCTGTTTCGTGCTGTATGATTCTGTGATGCATTTTATGCATATGATTATAGGGCTGTCTGTCTGGGCACTGTCTGTGTGGCTTGGAGCAGATGGGGAGAGCATCAGGTGAGAAGTGGAAAGGAGTTAATCCTCACCTCCATGTTTTGTTTTGCTAACATTCCTCACATCAGCCAGCCTCCCTCACTGGGGAACAGCTTGGTGTCAGTCATGCCTGTGAGGACAAGGCAAAGATGTCTCTCATCCAGTTTAAAGTGGCATACGTACAAGTACAATTTCTGCTGAACTGATACACTTTTTGGTGTTCCTTGTAGACGTGCTGCCTTGATGTTGCATATTTGTCACAATGTTTCCGGATGCAATGATTTAACTTTTCACTGAACAATTTGTTAATAAATATGTTAAAATTATATTCAGCTAAAACTTCAACAAGCACATTGACAGAAAACCCCAATTCTCAGTCAAAATGTGATGTTTGTGTTTGACAGCATTCTATCAGGGAACAGCTTAACAATTTCATGTGGTCGTTCTTCAAACATAGGATGTACCTTGAAAATACTAAACATTAACTACTCACAAGGCCATAAATAAGATAGCTACTCTGTGATAAATAATTATCTTGGGAACAGTGTTGGGACAATACTCTGCTTAGAAAAAATGCCTTTGCCTAATGCACAATTTGTTTCAAAGCTCTTGTACATTTTAAAATATTTTATTTTCTATCTGCTATTGGAAGTAGCTAGTTAATTGAAGGTACCATGAATTCCATTGCTGAGGATTTCCTGGACTAACAGCTTACAAAAATATAAGAGCTAATGTGAGCTCTTGCTAGTATCTTTTCAGTTTAATTATCACTTTGGACTGTGACCATAAGCAAATGAACCTCTCTGACAACTTGCAAAGGCCAACAGTGGCTCAGTGGTCCGCACTGCTGCCTCACAGCACCAGGGACCTGGGTTCAATTCCCACCTCAGGCAACTGTCTGTGTGGAGTTTGCACATTCTCCCCGTGTCTGCGTGGGTTTCCTTCAGGTGCTCTAATTTCCTCCCAGAGTCCAAAGACGTGCAGATCAGGTGAATTGGCCATGCTAAATTGTGTTAGGTGCATTAGTCAGGGATAAATATAGGGTGGAGGAATAGGTTTGGGTGGGTTACTCATCGGAGGGTCGGTGTGGACTCGTTGGGCTGAAGGACCTGTTTCCACACTGTAGAGGATCTAATCCCATTATCACCCTACGTGGATCTTATCCCAATATTAGAGATGGTCTCTGTTACATCATCAAACTTAAACATTGAAAAAGTTGTGAGGTTTGCATACATGTTGCTAGTTTGAAGTTGCATTTAAAACTCTGGAGCAACATGCACAATTATCTATTGTTGCTAGTGTTATCCCACAGGCTCAAGGAATTGTTATACTACAGCCTGATTCCAATGGAATATGGAACTGTATAGGAACAATAATATGGTCCTGGGAAAAACAAAACCTGAATTCTAAGATGTCAATGAAACACTATTCGGCTGATCACAGTATCATAGAAATGTTAGGGGCCAACCAGTTTGCTTGCATCACTGCCAGCTCCCCCACTTGGTGTATTTGTCGTAATTCTACATCACTATTTTTTTCTATTTAACATTCTAATTTGTGCAGTGTTTCCCAATGCATGAAATGACCAGCTACTTAAACACTTCATTACAATTACTATAACATGCTCCACACAACCATTTCAAAATGCCTCCTATTTGATTTGATTTGATTTGATTTATTGTCACATGTACCTAAGTACAGTGAAAAGCTTTGTTTGCGAGTAATACAGGCAGATCATAGGGTGAGAAAAAAACTTGGACAGAGTAAGGCATACAGGTAACACTGCACAGGACATGCACTAGACAAGATCAACATTAACAGGATCAGCATTATTTGAAGTTAGAAAGTCCATAATGGCAGGGAAGAAGCTGTTCCTGAACCTGCTGGTATGTGTTCAAACTTCTGCCTGAGGGAAGAGGTTGTTGGAGAGCATTCTGGATTAGTGGTGCTGGAAGAGCACAGCAGTTCAGGCAGCATCCGAGGAGCAGTAAAATCGACGTTTCGGGCAAAGGCCCTTCATCAGGAATAAAGGCAGATAGTCTAACGTGGAGAGATAAACTAGAGGAGGGTGGGGGTGGGAAGAAAGTAGCATAGAGTACAATAGGTGAGTGGGGGAGGGGATGAAGGTGATAGGTCGGGGGTGGGGGGAGGATGGAGTGGATAGGTGGAAAAGAAGATAGGCAGGTAGGACAAGTCATGGAGACAGTGCTGAGCTGGAAGTTTGGAACTAGGGTGAGGTGGGGGAAGGGGAAATGAGGAAACTGTTGAAGTCCACATTGATGCCCTGGGGTTGAAGTGTTCCGAGGCGGAAGATGAGGTGTTCTGCACATCCACTAATATCATTTATTGTATCCGTTGCTCCCGATGCGGTCTCCTCTACATTGGGGAGACTGGGCGCCTCCTAACAGAGCGCTTTAGGGAACATCTCCGGGACACCCGCACCAATCAACCCCACCGCCCCGTGGCCCAACATTTCAACTCCCTCTCCCACTCTGCCGAGGACATGGAGGTCCTGAGCCTCCTTCACCGCCGCTCCCTCACCACCAGACGTCTGGAGGAAGAACGCCTCATCTTCCGCCTCGGAACACTTCAACCCCAGGGCATCAATGTGGACTTCAACAGTTTCCTCATTTCTCCTTCCCCCACCTCACCCTAGTTCCAAACTTCCAGCTCAGCACTGTCCCCCTGACTTGTCTGGACTTGTCCTACCTGCCTATCTCCTTTTCCACCTATCCACTCCACCCTCTTCTCCCTGACCTATCACCTTCATCCCCTCCCCCACTCACCCATTGTACTCTATGCTACTTTCTCCCCACCTCCACCCTCCTCTAGCTTATCTCTCCACGCTTCAGGCTCTCTGCCTTTATTCCTGATGAAGGGCTTTTGCCCGAAATGTCAATTTTACTGCTCCTCGGATGCTGCCTGAACTGCTGTGCTCTTCCAGCACCACTAATCCAGAATCTGGTATCCAGCATCTGCAGTCATTGTTTTTACCCTGTTGGAGAGCATTACCAGGGTGGGATATTGGCAGCCTTTCCGTGGAATGAAACACGTAAATAGACCATGTATGGGAGGCTGGCATCTGTGATGGTCTGGGCTGTGCACATGGCCTTCTGTAGTTTCTCACAGTTCTGGGCAGAGCAGTTGCTGTACCAAGCTGTTATGCTTCTGGGCAGTATGTTGTACGGACGAAATGTGACTGTTGCTATGTGGCAGTCATTTTGTGTTCCCTCTCTTTGTGGGCCAATCTGTAACAACAACTTTGAATCCTATTGCTCAATTTAGATTAGATTAGTTACAGGCACTTTGGCCCAACAAGTCCACACCGACCCTCCGAAGTGCAACCCACCCAGACCCATTCCCCTACATTTACCCCTTCACCTAACACTACAGGCAATTTAGCATGGCCAATTCACCTAACCTGCACATTTTTGGACTGTGGGAGGAAACCGGAGCACCCAGAGGAAACTCATGCAGACCAGGGAGAATGTGCAAACTCCACACAGTCAGTCGACAGAGTCAGGAATTGAACCTGGGTCTCTGGTGCTAACCACTGAGCCACCGTGCCGCCCACCCACAACTCATTGCACTCAGCTAGAAAAGGGTGATAGCAGAGTCCTGGGAGTTAGAATCTTGCCTAGTAGAGTGGAACATTATAGGATTGAGAAATGAATAAATACGAATGATGAATTTTCAATAGAAGTACCTATGCACATACAAGCAAGGAGCAAGAGCAGCCTCTTTGAGTCTGCTATTCAATAAAATCATGGCTGCTCTCATTTTTAACCTCAACTCTACTTCCCTGCATAATCCCAATAATCGCTCATTCCCTTCAGTAACCAAGAATCTAATTACATCTACCTTAAAAATATTTTAAAATTCTGCACCCACTGCCTTTTCAGAAAGGGAATTTGAAAGGAAGCTCAACCCTCAGAGACGAATATTTCCTCATCTCTGTCTTAAATGGGCACTCCTTGTTTCAAGCTATGACCCTCTAGTTCCAGATTCTCCCACAAGAAGAAACATCCTTTCAACACCTACTTGGCCAGGTCCATTCAGAATCTTGTGTGTTGCAGTTAAGTCAATTCTGACTCCTCTTGACTCCAGGGTTTACAGGCCTAGCCTGTCTAGTCTTTCCTCATTAGGCAAACCATTCATTCCAGCTATTATACTGGTAAACCTTCACTGAATTGCTTCCAATGCATTAACATTCTTTCACAAGTGACCAGTACTGTACACAGTATTCCAGATAATGGCCTTTATAACTGAAGCATAAACTCCTTACTCTTGCATTCAATTCCTCTCACAATAAACTAAGATAATTTGTCAAGAATCTATCTTGATAGTGATCTTAAAAGAGTACGTCATGTCATTCTTTTATTTTCACACTAAATTACGCCTCTATTCCTGATTACTCCCTGTTGGCAAGTCTACTAAGTGTTCTAAACCTTGCAAATATTGTAATTCCCTAACTGATTTAATTATATTTAACTAGGAGTCAGATTAACATTGTCCCCAGTACAGCCCAAAAATTAACCAGGAAACATCATTTATTTATGGTAGCTATGAAACACGCAGTTAGCACAATGGCTTACTCCTTCTTTTGACGTGAGAAAGTCTAACAAAAGTCATATAATGCCCCTTCCATTTTCTTGATCAATTGCAACATAAACACTATACACTGAAGAATTCAGGTGTGTAAATTGGAGACATGAGACTAATTTTTGACCCAAGTGAATTGCTTTTTGATTGATGTAAGGAGATAAACAGTTGTTAACATATACCAGAATAGTGATCCCCAGAGACAAGCTACTCTTTATTTTTAACTGGTGAACCTCATGGGTTTTTGTTTAACTAATCACCTTCACCTTCATCTTTCTCTGCATGTCTTGAGTCCAAGTGATGCTTAGATCTGGAAACCAGTAACTGATTTGATGTTTCACCATGTTATAAATGTGTGAGACTCCTGAAAGTGATCAGTGATCAAGGAACTAAAGACATGTGTACCTCTAACCATTCCTCATCTCTCCCATGGAAGATATGGGATGAACCGAAACCAAGCTTTGACCAACCTCAACTACCATAGGTTTTACATTTGTAAAAATTGTTTTCATTTATATAGCACTTTTCACAATCAGCAGACACCTAAAATTACAGCAAATTAAGTACTTATTAGGTGTGGCCACTAATGCAATGTAGGTAGTACAGCCAATTTTCACGTGGCAAAGTCCAACAAACAGGAGTGTAAGAATTATCAAGCCTTGGTTTAACATCCATTCAGACGGTGCAGCATTCCCTCAGCACTACACAGCCTTGATTTCTGGACTAAAGTCCTGCCCAGGTTGCACGTGTAGTGCTTAAGGAGTATCCTGGTGGGGCACTTTGCCCATCTATTATGAAACCCACCTATTATTTCATCCAGGCAGTGAAGTGGAAACATAGACCATTCCTTCCCCCATCGCTGACTTCTCCCTTCACTGGTAGTAGCCTGACTTTTCATTTGTCTTTCTAATTTATTTTTCACATTGCTGGTTTTAGATTTAGCACCTGGCTGACTTGATTGCACATTTGCCTCTGAGTTATAAGATGAAGAAAAGGAAAGAACGAGAGGTTTAAATTTACTATTTTCCATTCTTTACAGCAAAGCTTCAAGAGTGATTACTACTGTACCAGAGGCAAATGTAAGATTTTAACAATTTTGCTAATTTTTAGGGTTCTTTTGTTTATAAAGTAACATTTTCTGATTTTGCCCGAGCTATCTTTTTGTACAGTGTGGGCTGAATTTCTGTGACAATTAGCTGCAGGCACCTACCTTGAAGGAACTGGTCTTACTGGCTTAAAATTATCTTCAAGGTGCCAATGAGTCTGGCTTAAGCAGTTGTGCCTGTTTTCCCTAAACTACGTGCAATTCAAGGTTTGTTTGTCAGTTTCCAAAGAAATAAGTAAAAGGTTGAACTTAACAGCTTGAACTGAGTGCTATCTTCAGACAGGATGCATATATTTTATTGGATTTTAGTTTGCTAAATTACCTAATGAATTAACTAAAATGGTAGAATTAATTATCAATACTTTTAAAAAGCTATCCTGATATTATGGTTGAAACATTTGTCCTTAATTGTTTCAATATTCCTGGAGATGTTAAGTGAGTAGTTTGTTGATAGTTGGCCTTATTGATAAACTGACATTACATTACATGTACAGTTGCTTTGCCTCTATAAGCATGTCCTATTTGTTCCCACAGCTAACTGGTAAATGCTAAATCCTGGAACCCAGAGAACAGGAGATTGATATTTGTTTAGTCTACATGGCACTTGTTACAGAAGTGAGGTGCCAACTGGTGATTCACATAGAGTCATAGAGATGTACAGCACGGAAGCAGACCCTTTGGTCCAACCCGTCCATGCCGACCAGATATCCCAACCCAATCTAGTCCCACTTGCCAGCAACCGGCCCATATCCCTCCTAACTCTTCCTATTCATATACCCATCCCAATGCCTTTTAAATGTTGCAATAGGACTAGCCTCCACCACTTCCTCTGGTAACTCATTCCATACACGTACCATCCTCTGAGTGAAACATTTGCCCTTTAGGTCTCTCTTATATCTTTCCTCTCTCACCCTAAACCTATGCCCTCTAGTTCTGGACTCCCTCAACCCCAGGGAACAGACCTTGTCTATTTATCCTATCCATGCCCCTCATGATTTTATAAATCTCTATAAGGTCACCCCTCAGCCTCCAACACTCCAGGGAAAACAGCCCTAGCCTTTTCAGCTTCTCCCTATAGCTCAAATCCTTCAACACTGGCAACATACTTGTAAATCTTTTCTGAACCCTTTCAATTTTCACAACACCTTTCCGATAGGAAGGAGACCATCTTAAGCCAGTGGAAAGGGTAATTGGAATAATTTCCTAATAACTTGCACCATGCTATAAAGCTGTGAGCCTGTTTATGGCTTTAATAGGGAAGTGTTGGGGTGGTTACTTTCATAGTTTAGGACTTGGTCTGTGTGTGTGGCTTTCCTGTATACTCTTGTATACAGGAATCCGATTCACGAGAGAAGAAGAAAAGGATAGCCAACTCCCATTCCTAGACGTGATGGTACAGAGAACACAGAACGGAGAATTCACTACAAGGGTGTACAGGAAAGCCACACACACAGACCAAGTCCTAAACTATGAAAGTAACCACCCCAACACACACAAACGAAGCTGCATCAGGACACTATTCAAAAGGGCCACAACACACTGCAGTACACCAGGACTGCAAAAAGAAGAAGAGGAACACCTATACAAGGTATTCGCCAAAAACGGATACCCGCGCAACTTCATCAACAGATGCCTAAGAGAAAGACCACGGAACGAGGACATACCACAACCAAAAGGACTAGCCACACTATCATACATCAGGAGCATCTCAGAACTGACTGCCAGACTACTGCGACCCCTAGGACTCATAACGGCACACAAACCAACAGCCACGCTCAGACAACAACTCACCAGAACGAAGGACCCAACATGAGCAAGACGAATGTAGTGTACAAAATACCATGCAAGGACTGCACAAAACACTATATAGGACAAACAGGAAGACAGCTAACAATCCAGATACATGAACATCAACTAGCCACGAAACGCACGACTAGCTATCCTTAATAGCCACACACGCAGACAACAAGCAACATGAATTCGACTGGGACAACACTACTATCATAGGGCAAGCCAGACAGAGAACAGCCAGGGAATTCCTAGAGGCATAGCATTCATCCACAAACTCCATCAACAAACATATCGACCTGGACCCAATATACCAACCACTACAGCGGACAGCTGAAACTGACAACCGGAAGCGGCAGGGACAGACCACTATAAACACCGGAGGAAACATCAAAGAAGCGCTTCGCAGGAGGCTCCCAAGCACTGATGATGTCGCCTAGCCAGGGGACAAAACGTTTGCAACAAAAACTTCCAGCTCGGCGAACAGAACAGTAACGAGCACCCGAGCTACAAATCTTCGCACAAACTTTGAACTTTGTTAAATTTCCTTATTTTCCGAGTGAACGCCTAGATCATGAAACCAAGAGTCAAGGTGAGGCAGCTGAAAAACAGCTTAAGGTTATCTTGTCCTCTGATTTTTGCTCTCCCTCTGAGAGTGACAAACCAGTCACTGACCTTTATCTGCTGGAGGTAGGACCTGCTTCTCAGAAACAACAGAAAGATCACTGCACAAGAATATACAGAAGCTGTGAAGCTGAGGGACTGAGTTATACCCTTGAGTGTATGATATGACCCATGATCAATACGGGTATAAATAATATTGTGATGAAGTTAATGATAATTGGTGTCGTGAAGTGCAGGTTTTGCAAAATATTTCAAATTTCTGATTTAACTGCAATGCAAATGTGCCAAAGGGAGGGGCACTTGGTAGGTTTAAGTAATAGATTCACTCTGTGCCAAGACAAATACAGAAAAATGTCTCCAACCAGGTGCTCCCTGGGTTCACAGTGCTTCTGCAGCCTTTAAATTGCCCATCAGGAAATGGTGCCTCATAAGGTACTCCACTGTATTGTAGATAAATACTGACTACTCCGAGATGGCAATGTGCTGGTGGGGGTGGGGGGGCAATGGTAGCTCAGTGGTTAGCACTGCTGCCTCACAGCAGCAGGGATCCAGGTTCAATTAGGTGACTGTCTGAGTGGGGTTTGCACATTCTCCCTGTATCTGTATGGCTTTCTTCCGGGTGCTCCAATTTCCTCCCACAGTCCAAAGGTGTGCAGGTTAGGTGGATTGGCCATGACAAATTGCCCAAAGTGTCCAGGGATGTGCAGGTGAGGTGCATTAGTCAGAGGGGAATGGATCTGGATGGGTTAATCTTTGGACAATAGTTGTGGACGTGTTGGGCCTAGTGGCTGTGTTTCCATACTGAAGTCTCTCCTGGACTCCAGTCATTTACATTGCTGTGTTTCCTGTTGGCATTCTTCTGAGCCACAAGAGCCCTCCAATATGCCTTACATTTTCCTAATCAACCTCGTATTACACACTTCTGGAGCAGGTGAGCCTTGAACCATAGCCTTCTGGCCCAGAGGTAGGGGCACTACTACTTGTCGCAAAAGCCCCTCAGTTTATTTTTTTTTGCCCTACCCAGACGTGTTGAGCGTGGTGCTGGAAAAGCGCAGCAGAACAGGCAGCATCCACAGAGCAGGAGAGTTGACGTTTCGGGCATATGCCCTGCATCAGGAAGGGCTGATGAAGTCTTCCTGATGAACAGCTCTTCCCCGAAACATCGATTCTCCTGCTCCTCGGATGCTGCTTGACCTGCTGTGCTTTTCCAGGGCCACACTCTCGACTCTGATCTCCAGCATCTGCGATCCTCAATTCCTCCTACGCAGAAGTGTTATCAAACACAACTGAGCATTTTCCCACTACCAAAATGACCATGACTGTTTTTGTTGTTTTTTAATCTAATAAATCTAGTAAAAACACCCAACTGAGGATTTACGAGCAAAGCCCATTATGAGCAATGCAAACTTTCACAGGTGGAATGAGGATGTTGGGAGTTGGAGAGGGAAATAAAGCACTGTACCCCCTACAGTACCCAGGACTCTCTAAAGGTGTTGATTCCAGCTTATTTTAAGCATCCTGTTTTAATAGGTGGCATGGGGCTTAGCGGTTAACACTGCTGCCTCACCGTGCCAGGGATACAGGTTTGATTCCAGCCTCAGGCGACTGTGTGGAATTTGCACATTCTCCCTGTGTCTGCGTGGGCTTCCCTCAGGGGCTTCGATTTCCTCCCAGAATCCAAAGATGTGCAGGTCAGGTGAATTGGCCATGCTAAATTGTCCAACGTGTGGGGTGCATAAATTAGAGAAAAATGGGTCTGGGGTGGGTTACTCTTCGGAGGGTTGGTGTGGACCTATTGGGTTGAAGGGCTGGTTTCCACTCTGTAGGGAATCTAACCTAATTGGCATTATTGTGTTCACTCTAACAATGCGACCCTTAAAGGATCACTTTTTGTTGAGTTTTACTGGGTGACAATTGGGTTCTTCTGAATTGATCCATTCAAAAGGGGCTCAATCAATTGAGAAATGGTATAAAGTCCAGAGCTGTAACTCCAGGCTGCCCGAAGCACACCAGTGATCATGACTGAGTGCTGCAATAGCACTGATAGCTGCTAAAGAGGAATCATATGGAACTGGTTGCTCCCTGGGTACTGCAACATGGCATAAGAACAATCCAACCAAACTTCAGAGAAATATTTCTAACCTGCGCCTGACTTGCTTTAACCTGATGGTTTTATGGTCAGTACTGCTGCCTCAGAGCACCAGGGACCTGGGTTTGATTCCACCCTCTGGTGAATGTGTGGAGTTTGCACATTCTCCCCCTGTCTGTATGGGTTTCCTCCAGGTGCTCTGGTTTCCTCCCAACAGTCCAAAGATGTGCAGGTCAGGTGGATTGGCCATGCTAAACTGCCTTTTAGTGTCCAGGGATGTGCAGGCTAGGTGGATTAACCATGGGAAACAAAGGGTTACATGGATAGGGTGGGATAGTCTTCAGAGAGTCGGTGTGGACTTGATGGGCTGAATGGCCTGCTTCCACACTAAGGATTCTATGATTACTGTATACTTCTGAAATAATTTGAGGCAAAAGGAATGAATCTACATGGAGTATTTTCAATCAGTTTACGTGTATTATTATATCATGAAGGTGAGTAACAATTTTGGATGAAAAGATCCAGGATTGTCCACCATATGTCTTAGCATTTTACAACATCGAATCCTTTAGTCTGCTTTTCGAAGTTTGATGATTGATACTGGGTCACAAACAGGCTTCAAGTAAACTGAAAACTCTTGAGATGATGCAAATCAGCAGATGATGCAATAAGTCCAGCTATCGAGGACACACAAGTGACTTTCCAGTTAACTGACAGCCGGAGAGTTGGGGGAGGAAATGGTTTTCTTTCAGAAGATTGCATCAGTCTGATAAGAAGCAGGAAGCTTCGAGCACTTAAATACATATATGGATAGCACACACAAAATATTAGACCCAAATCTTATCATCACAGATGGGTACACACCAAAACATTTACTTATAAACATAAATGTACAGATACATAAGTAATGCAATTAATGTCCTTACAGATATGTGCATAGTGTGTCTATCCTTAATATTGGCTATAGTAATACATGACATTTGAAAATATATGTTATCGTATTATCCTTACAGAAATACATGATCTTAACGGTGCGATTATATGTACATATATATATTCAGAATGATTGCAGGTTCCAGCAACTTGATAAACAAATTCTGTCGCCCTCTGTGCCTTTGCTTGCCTCAGTAAGTCACCGCTGTAACCCAATAGGACTCCGTCTGTTCAGTGATGCACAGGCTGCTCAGCCAATAGTATTTAAACACGATGGTTGAAATTGACCCTGGAGAGCAGTTTCTGAACAGACTGAGAGAGAGAGAACACCGAGTGTAACCATCCCCTCCCACTGCAGTTTCATGTGACACCCCAGCTCTGGCCGTATCAGTGTTCCCATTGCCTTGATACATTGTAACGGCGAGTGTGTTTACTGGGGGCGATGGTGGCGATGAACAGTGCGGGCTCCGCGAAGGTGCTGCTGATCCCCGGGGGAGGGAAGCAGAGTGGCCTGGAGATCAGCCGCCACATCTCGGTGGTGTACCCGCCCCGGAGCGGCTCGCACCACGACCCGTCCCCGGCTCAGCCGGCGGCTGGCCACGTCCATAGGAAAAGGCAGCGGCTTACTCACCTCAGCCCCGAGGAGAAAGCATTGAGGAGGTAGGCTGTCAGTGTTTAACCGGGAGACAGGGCAGTGTGGTTGACAGGAACACTGGGAGGCTCTTTGACTTAAAGTGGGACAGTATTATATGTGCAGTGCATGATGTTTTTTCGTGAATATTCTATAAATTTGAATATATTCTAGATCGTAAGACTATGGCTGAGCTGGTAACACTTGGGGAGTTTTGGTGGGTTGTTGAATTCTCGCTTTAATGTCCTGACTGCTTGCGTGGCAGCTGACTTAACTTGCGTAACACTCCATACCACTTTTTTCTGTCTCTGTATATAATTAACTAAAATTTAGCGGAAGTTGAAGGAATACTTGTTTTATCTCTTGCGAAGAGGGGTGAAAAAATCTTTGTTTTAAATCCCATAGTTTCCCTTTTTTTTCCATAGGAAACTAAAGAACAGGGTGGCGGCTCAGACAGCCCGAGACAGGAAGAAAGCCCGCATGTCTGAACTGGAAGAGCAAGTGTTGGAGATGGAATCCGAGGTAAGGAGGGTAAACATTCCATTCCTTTCCTATTTATCACTCCTCAGATGGGCTCTGAGATGGGGATTTCATTCCCCAGTGAGTGGGTGGGGGTTTGTTTTTCTTCATGGGGCTGGGGGAAGAGGAATGTTGTCACTTCTTGGATTCAGAGTCGAATTTCATCATCTCTCTCTCTCTCTCTCTCTTTCTCTGGTAGAATCAGAAACTGCAAATAGAGAACCGGCTTCTACACGAAAAGACACACAGCTTGCTCTCCGAGAACCGGATTCTCCGGCAGAAACTAGGCATGGAAGTTCTGGATACAGAGAAAGAGAAGGTAACAAGAGACTGAAAAGCACAGGCTTGAGGAGATTTCATATTTTCTCTATCTATGAAATAGATTTCCAGTATTTCTCAGAGCAGTGATTGGACTTAAACTGGCTGCATCCCAGAGAGCTGGTGAAGTGTGCCCACTAAGAATTAAATACCTGCCCAAACCAGCTGGGGAATTGTGACAACCAGGAAACTGAAATTTGCATATCCGGGAGCCCTGATTTGCCCCCTCCTTTCCTCACCTTGGCTACCTGCCAGTGGGACATTTCAATGAGTTAACAATTGATCAAATTTCGTTCCTTGTTCCTGTTGGGGTTAATTTTATCGCTAGGTCTTGCTGAAATGCTAAGTTACTCCAGCACTGTTAATAGTTAAGCCATTCTAAGTGCTCTGAATTTTTAATTAAATGGTATCCTTGAATTGGAATTGAAATCATTGTAACTCCAGTCTATTAATCAGGGAGACTCTCCAACATTCTCACATTACTGCATCATCTGTTCCATTTGCTTTCCTATATTCTCCACAACATGCCTTCTGATTTTTCACTTGGGGCCCAAATAGAGTAAATCTGTCATCTTGTGACCCCTCCCCAGGTGATATTGAGTCTTACCACATTTTGTGATACTGATTGGTACAACATCTTGCTGTTTGCAGAGCACCTTCCTGAGAAGGAGTATTTTATCACTTATCCCTCCTTGATTCACAATCCATTATCATTGGTCTGGTTAAAAAGCTGGCTGAACTGCAATGTGAAAAGGGAGCAGTAGTGAACTTTTTGAAAGGAAAATGGTATTTCTCAAGCTTGCTATTTTGAGACCAAATGAAGGAGAAACCAGTGTGGGAGTAGTGTTTGCCTTTTCAAATTTTTTGAATTGACAGATTACCATTTGTGTACTGTATATGTCAATATTGAACTTTTATTTCTAATCTATCAATAATTTGGTTGACCCAATTCCAAATGTTGAATGTTAGCCAGAGTTTGATTTTAATTGCTACACTGTTAACAGCATTGCATTCAGTTGCTGTGATCTGTTGATCTAGAAACGCTTCCTTCTCCTTTCCATATCACTGCTTCATTCAGAATCATTGATTGCTTCAACACTGTAGGATTATGTGGTTCAAGTCCACACTGACCCTCCAAAGAGCATCCCACCCACTTACACCTAACATATCCCTGTAAATCTGATTTTTTTTTTTGTTGCCATGTCCAATCCACCTAACCTGCATGTTTTTGGACTGTGGGAGGAAACCCACAGACATGAGAAATTGCAAACTCCACACAGTTGCCCAAGACTAGACTCTAACCCAGGTTCCTGGTGCTGTGAGACAGCAATGCAAACATCTCAGCTACCCACTCCCTGAAGGGTTTCAAACTCACCACATCACTTGGGTTTTTGCTACCTGTCTGAGCTCCTTTAGTGGCTTGGCGTTAGCCTTGAATGTTGTGTGGCTGGATTTTAGGGGCTTATTGCAGTCATTGCCCATCCAAAGTCCTGATGACACCTTTAATGCAGGGAGCTGTGTTAATCTCTCTTTAAGGTAAAATTTGTCTCATGGGCAAGAAATGCCTCCTTGGGAAAGGAGTTGGCCCACAGCTTGACAGCTCTGTAGCTGGTATGACATGTGGAGCTCCACAGGAGCCCAACCTGGTCTAGGGTCAGTGTCTTGGCTGTGTTTGAAGCCTGATTCAAGAGGCCAAGGGGAGGGTAGAAAGTGGCCAATGATTAATGTCAAGATTGCCTTTAAGGGTCCTCAGTGGAGTCCTGCAACCCCTTGCCAACAGCAGTGTCCACTTCCTGTGCTTTCCTGACTTGTCACAAAATTTCACTGCTCAGGAATGAGTGGGTTGATGTGGCTACATGCTGACAGGGAAAGCCTACAAATCAGCCAGTGTTTCACTGGGACAAGATGTTAGTAAATAAAATGCAAAGTCTTAATGAAAGATGTTGACTGAAATCTTTGTTCTGTTTGCCAAACAGGTACTTCTCCAGGCCAGAGTGGATGAAATCAGCCTGGCGGCTGGGTCAGCTGAGTCCGCAGCACTCAGACTAAGTGTGCCTCTGCAGCAGGTGCAGGCCCAGACGTCTGCCAGTCTGACAGCTTCCACATGGATACTGACAGCAATAACTCTTCAGACTCTGAGGTAGGAACTGGGCCTGGGCAGTTTGATGGGTGAAAGCACTTCTAGGATTCATTTAAGTCAAACTAAAGCTTAAATGTAGCATGTCTATCAATACCTATACTTAAGATATAAGCCTCCTTTTATTGTATTTTTTTAATGATTTTGTCTGTTTCCATATATGGGATAAATTCACTCACCAGGCAGCTTTTTCTTTAATTTGAAAGAACATTTTGGCCCCATATATTTTCATTTGGGTTGGAAATAAGGAATAAATGTTGACTCCTTTTGTGGATGGGTTGGGTGCAGTGTCTGAAAACTTGGTTAACAGAATGGATCTTGATGTCACTTAAAGATTTGAGATGTGGAGGGAATAATGTAACTGGGGTTGAGTTGGCAGTGAGATCTGCCAGGGTTAGGGAAAGTCACTGAAAGACTGCCTTTTCACCTCCAATGCAATGGTCTCAGCAAGCAGTAGAGTCTCCAGCCTATGCCAGCCATCCTGTTGGATCAGACACCCATCCTAACTGACACCCAATCAAATCTTTTTTTGTTCAGCAAATGAGCTGCTTCCACTGATCATCTAGACTTTTGCTGCCTCCAACGTTTTACAATTTTTAAAGGCTGACAAAGGCTTTCATGGATACGTTGTGCCATCAGATCATTTTTTTTTTCCTAACCCATATTTGATTGAGGCATACTGAACTATTTTCTAATAAGAATTAAATCCATCTGAATCATTTAACCTTGGGCTGGTTTCACACTTTTTGAAGGCAATTCAGTGAAGCCCAACTGTACAGTAAATTAGCAAGTAATCTTTGCTTTTGATTTTATTGTGAAGTCATGTAACTTAAGTGTCATCTAATTATCACCATGTACTAAGCTTGACTGAGTATTCATTTGGACTGACCAAATTTCTACTTGAATCCATATTGTTCTATTTTTACCATTTTTTGCCAACAGTTTATCCTGAAATGAAAATAACACATTCTTACACACTCCAGATAATTGGAGTTTGAATCTGTAATCCAGTATAAAACTTAGTTTTGCTTTCTCTTCCACTATATGCAATGTTTGTTCCTGAGGTCAGACTCAGCATTAATATATTTAATCAACCTTTAGTAAAGCAATAAATATCAATGGTTTGAGGATTTGATGTGATCACATGAGCAGTGAGACCTTTTCCAGTCAGTGCATTCATACCCACGTAACAGAACCACTAATTGGTTGAAGCCTCTGACTTTCAGCCACTATTTAAAACATTCAGTAATTCTGGGCCAGTTTGGTCCTCAAATCAGCAATGAGGTATGCAACTATTACCTGAACTTAAATTCAGTTTGATTTAATGTACATGGAATTTTCTATTTTGATGTTTGGTCATTGCTGCAGAAACACTTAACCATAATCTTTGTTTTCCCTCAGTCTGATCTCTTCCTGGGCTTTCTGGACTACTTTGACCCAGAAGCCTTGCTCCGATTCAGTGAAGAAGAGTCTCGATCTCTTGCGAACTTGGGAGAGTGTGCCTACAATGAAGGTAATGGTGCCCTACCTGGCTCCTACTCTAGTGCTCTGGGGGCCCCATCAACAAAGCTGGAAGCCATTAATGAACTGATCCACTTTGACCACTTCTATCACAAGCCTCTTGCTGAAGCTAGCTTGGTACAGAGAAGTGATACTGCCATCAAAATTGAGCAAGCATCTTTCAGTGACAAGGATGAAAGAATAAACCCCTTACAAGTGGAGCTCAAACAGGAACCCTTGGAAGATGAGTTCATCACCGATCTGGGACTTACAAATGTTCTTCCAACCAGGCAAGATCAAGAAAAGCCCATCTGTCCTTTTGAGTCTTCTAGTGATTCTGACTATGAAGGATCCCCATCTCCTCTCAGTGATATGTCCTCCCCACTGACTCTGGGAAACACTTGGGAGGACACTTTCACAAGTGAACTTTTTCCCCAGTTAATAGCTGTTTAATGATTTAGTGCATCCCAAATGTTTCAAGTAGAGCTGGATTCAGTCTTGTGTCCAAAACCAACTTGCTTGCAAATGCCCAAGACCATCTTGTACAAGTTGCCTTTGTTTGTACCATAACTAGTAGCTATTTCAACACTTGTTTCAAATGTAACCATTTTAAACAAGAGCTTTTGCTTATGGATTTGTCTGTAAAGGCATCAATGATTTTGCAACCTTGTTCTACAAGACACTGGGTTCCTCACAATGACACCCTAATTGGTCTATCATTGGAAGTTAAAGACTGTATTGTCAGTCTTCACTTGTTTTCTAAGCCTAATTTAGAGGAGATGGTTGTAAACATTAAAACAAAGATTTGTGGTTCAAATTTGGCCCAATACTTTACAACACTTCAGTGCAGTACTGGGATATGACAATATTTGTCCTCAAATCTGCTTTGTTTTAAATATAGTACTTGTGTGTCTGGATGCATACTATATACTAGATTTGATTTTCCCAAATTTATGTAGAGCTTAATGATTTTTGCCATGTCTGTATGTAACTGAAAGATGCTTTTCAATTTTAATATTTAAATTTGTGCAATTAAAAAATGTGCAATGAATGAGCTGTTTTACCTCCATTTAAAACAATGACTTTTTGTAAAAACAAACATGCACTATGGTCCAGTACTGGACCAAATCATGAACCTGCAATTTGTCTAACTTTCTACACTTGATTGATCTATCTGTTTGTGTTTACCTTGCTTGTGCCTATGCATTTGCTTGCTCAACCTCCATACATTTTCTTCACTATGAAGTTCATATTGACATTGTAATCTCTTGGTGAGTGAAAAGGGTAGTCCCACAATTTCTAATAACCTATTCAAACTTGAAGCACAAGTTCCTGATTCGATACACTTCGTCTAAATGTTTTTGAAACAAGTGAATAGGTGAGTTAGACTGCCCTTGATGAAAAATAGGAGCAGAGTAAACAGTTTACATTTTATGGGATGTGGGTGTTGTAGGTGAGGTCAGCATTTGTAGCCCATCCCTGATTGCCCCTTTCATTGGTGCGGTTTGTTAGGCCATGAGGGCAGCTAAGAATCAACTACCCCATCCAATGGGGTTGGAGTTGCATGTAGTCCAGACCAGGTAAGGATGACAGATCGTCCTTCCCTGGGTAATGTTATTGAGTTGAGAGCACATTTTTGAGCAAAAAGGGATTATCATTGAAGTGACTGTTTTAAATTTCTAGATTGGTTTATTTTATCCTACAGGTGGTGGGTTTAAACCCATGAGCCTGCCTGGATTGCATGCTACATGAGAATATTACTTTCATCACTATATCCCTCACTGTTCAGAGTTGAAGTGTGCAATCAAAGACTGGCAAAATTGAATAAATGGGAATTGAGACTGTCGGCTGGCTGGAGCCGTACTGCCTATGAAGGAAAATATTTAGTTATTGCAGGTCACTTGTTTCTTCTGTGATCTTACTGAAAGGATACTTTGCCTCAGATCTATGTTCACCTACTTGGATAAGTGATGGTAGGGGTAGGGCTATTCACTGAAAATTAGGATTCCGTTCAATACCGTTTGCAATTCAAGAGGAAGCAGTCCATATCCGTGCAGCAAGGCTTCAACTTTTGGGTTTAGGTGATAGCTTGCAAGTTATGTAAATGTTATTGGCATCAGGCAATAATCATCTCCAATAAATCTAACCAACTTGTAAGGCAATAGCATTGCTTTAACTGAATCTTTCAACTTGACACCAGCTAGGCTAAAGCAGCCATGTGATTGGTACCCAGTCCAACAGCTAAACTCTTCACTTCCCAAATCACTGATGCTGATTATACAGCATCTGCAAGACTTTTATTGTATTACCCTCCAAGCTTGTGACTTCCCTGCTTAGAAATACAAGGGGAATAACTGCATATGATCACCACCACCACCTCTAAATTTCCCTTCCTATTTTGTACCATCTTCACTTGGCAATACAGCATGTCACCATTACTACTTTCACAAACCGCTCTGTGGATGGATGATTAATGCAACACATCCCAAAAATAAAACTAACCTGCACATTTTTCTTTAGATATCAGTCCCGAGCTGAAAGTCTGTCTAGTTCTCATCTGTTTGATATCGCCCTGTTCCATTGTGGCTGGGATTACTGGCCCAACGCAGACTACAACTGGATGGGCCTTGCATAAAGATTTTCCATCAACACAGTTATAACATCCCACAACTTGTGAAATGACTCAACAATTCCTGTAATGGGGAAGAGGAATGTGGCAGTGCCTCTCCCACATTCTGTTGCCAGCAGTGTGGAAGGACAGCTGTTTAAATTTCCTTCTCCACAGAGCCTCCACAGAGCCTCCCCAACTGTAGAAACAAGGAGAAACAAAGTCGAGCACTAGTATGCTTTGAAAGTGGAAGTATTTCAAAACGACTACATTAAGGGCACTCTACACACAACATTTGCAACAAGGTAGATGATCTAAAGGCACAAATAGAGATATTTGATCTAATTATGATCTAACTGCCCTGACAGTAGCATGGCTACATGGTGACCAGGACTGGAAACTAGAAACATTTAAAGCACGTGATATAGGAAGAAATGAACTGGCTTGGATTAATGATTGTCCAACAGACAGAAGATGGAATAGGAATAAATGGGTCATTCTTGCATTGAAAGGCTGTGACTAGTACTGCAAGGGGTTAGTATGTGTGCCCTAGCTGTTTGCAATTTATATCTATTATTTGAAATTGGGGACGAAATGTGATATTGCCATATTTGCAGATGATACAAAACAATGTGCCTTTAGGAGTCATAGAGTCATAGAGATGTACAGCACAGAAACAGACCCTTCAGTCCAACTTGTACATGCTGACCAGATCTCCCAACCCAATTCAGTCCCACCTGTCAGCACCTGGCCCATATCCCTCCAAATCCTTCCTATTCATATACCCGTCCAGATGCCTTTTAAGTGTTGCAACTGTACTAGCCTCCACCATTTCCTCTGGCAGCTCACTCCATACATGCATCACCCTCTGAGTGAAAAAGTTGCCCCTCAGGTATCTTGTATATCTTTCCCCTCTCACCCTAAACCTATGCCCTCTAGTTCTGGACTACCCCACTCCAGATAAAAGACCTTGTCTATTTATCCTATCCATGCCCCTCATGATTTTATAAACCTCTATAAGGTCACTCCTCAGCCTCCAACACTCAAGGGAAAACAGCCCCAGCTTATTCAACCTCTCTCAATAGCTCAAATCCTCCAATCCTGGCAACATCCTTGTAAATCCTTTCTGAACCCTTTCAAGTTTCACAACATCTTTCCGATAGGAAGGAGACCAGAATTGCACGCAATATTCCAACAGTGGCCTAACCAATGTCCTGTACAACCGCAACATGACCTCCCAACTCCTGTACTCAATACTCTGACCAATGCAGGAAAGCATACCAAACACCTTCTTCACTATTCTATCTACCTGTGACTCCAATTTCAAGGAGCTATGAACCTGCTCTCCAAGGTCTCTTTGTTCTACAACACTCCCTAGGACCTTACCATTATGTGTATAAGTCCTGCTAAGATTTGCTTTCCCAAAATGCAGCACCTCATAGTTATCTGAATTAAACTCCATCTGCCACTTCTCAGCCCATTGGCCCATCTGATCAAGATCCCATTGTAATCTGAGGTAACCTTGAGTATTCGGACAAGCTCAGTGACAGATGGAATATAATGTGGAAAAATGTGAGGTTATCCACCTTGGTAAGAGAAACATGTAAAGGATATTTCTTAGATGGTGAGACACTGGAAAATGTCGATGCATGAAAGGATGGAGGTTTCCTGAGCAATAAGTCACTGAAGGCAAACATTGAGGTGAAGCAAGCTATTTGGAAGGTTAATGGGATGTTAACGTTTACTGCAAGAAAATTCCAGTTTAGGATAGTGAAGTCTTGCTTCAATTGTAACAGAATTAAACCACACCTTCAGTGCTTTGTGCAGGTTTGTGCTCCTTATCCCAGAACATTATTGCCATAAAGGGAGTGTAATGAATTTTCACCAGTCTTTCTCCCAGCATGGAGGGACCACGCCATGAAGGGAGATTAAACAAACTAGACCTGATTTCTGAAGAGTTTTGAAGAATGAGAGGTGACCTTTTTGAAACCTATGAAATGCTTAAATGGATAGATAGGGTGAATGTAGATAAGATGTGTCCTCTGGTTAGGGAGACTAGACCCAGGAGCATAATTTAAAAACAAAGGGGATATTACTTCGGTCCAAGACAAAGAGGAAGTTTTTTTGCCTCAGAGGGTTGTGAACCTTTGGAATTAGATTAGATTAAATTCCTGACAGTGTGGAAACAGGCCCTTCGGCCCAACAAGTCCACACCGACCCTCCAAAGAGTAACCCACCCAGACCCATTTCCATCTGATTAATGCACCTAACACTATGGGCAATTTAGCATGGCCAATCCATCTAACCTGAACATCTTTGGACTGTGGGAGGAAACCAGAGCACCCAGAGGAAACCCACACAGACACGGGGAAAATGTGCAAACTCCACACAGACAGTCACCCGAGGCTGGAATTGAACCTGGGTCCCTGGTGCTGTGAGACTGCAGTGCTAACCACTGAGTCACCATGCCACCCCTTCTTTACCTTAGTGGGGAACTGTGGAAGCTGAGTACTTGAAGACATTTAAAGTAGAGGTTGATAGGTTTCTGATTAGCAGTAGCATGCAGGGTTACGTGGAAGGCATGGATTGTTTAGATCAGCCATGACCATGTTATATGGGACGACAAGTTGGATGGACTGAATCGCTTACTCCTGTTCTATGTTCCTGTTTTCAAAGAAAATGGGAAATGGGGATTGAGGTGAAAAGAAGGAGATCAGGGAATGGTGCCTCAGTGACAGAGAGAGAATTAGGGTCTGAGAGTTTTGAAGGGGGCGTATGACAGGGTTCAAGTGAATAGTGGAGGGGAAGTGGAATGGGGGGGTGGAGGTGGGAGGCAAGGGGAGGTTGGGGAATTCTCCCACAGAATCAGGAGAAGGGCAGTGAGTGGAACCAGGACTTCCCCTCTTCGCCTGTCCATGACTTTTCCTGTATCTAGAAATGCCTCAAACCAAAGTTCCCATCTCAGAGCTGGAATCTGACAGGCAGTGGGTTTACTGAAGGACCACTGCTGGAATGGCAAAAAAAAAATGGGGATTCACCTTTTCTTCCATTAGCAAAATGTAATTGTATAAGGTTATTAAGATTCATCCAGTTAAGTTTGTTTCAGGTAATGCCTGCCAGCTCTCTAGTGTTTTGTTAACCCTAGGAGTTATTCTAAATATATTACAGCTAAGGTCTGTTCTGCAGAAAGATACTGGACCCAAAGCGTTAACACTGCTTTCTCTCAATAGATGCTGCCAGACCTGCTGAGTTTTTTCAACATTTTCAATTTGCTTGCCAATGTCCATTGGTATATTTAACAACATTACACATCAGCAAAGTAGCCTTGAAAATCCAAGATTTGCCCTTTCCAAATCAGGGAAGGAGGCAATTTGACGCACTGCGCCTGTACTGGCTCTTTGATAAAGCCAGCTTCCCTCCCTTACTCTTTCCTCATAGTTGGTTGACTGTTCCATTTTCAAGTACATGCCCAATAACCTTTCATAAATCACTGCTAAAACTGCTGCCAATACCCATTTCGTCAGTGCATTCCAGAAATTATTTTTTCACCTGCCCCTGATTTATCTATCCAATCAAAGACAGAGTTTTACTTGTAAAGGTTTCTCTTCATGTTCCTTGTACTTTTATGTCTGGTGTTCCCAAGGATCAATCTTTGCCCCACCTCCTATTACTCAATAATATGTAACTATCGGAACATAAGACAGATTATCTGAAGTAGGCCATTCAACCCTTTGAGTCTGTTCCACCATTTGATAAGATCATGGCTGATCTAAAAATCCTCAACTCCATTTTCCTGCCTTTCCTCATAACGTTTGATTGCCTTCTTGATTGAAATTATGTCTACTTTAGCCTTGAATATACCTAATGACCAAGCCTTAATATCCCGCTGCAGTAAAGAATTCCCCAGATTCACTCGCTTCAGAGAGAAGAAATTCACCTCATCCCTGTTTTACATAGGCCTTATTTTGAAATTGTCCTAGACTCTCCCACAAGGAGAAGCAACCTCTCCATACCTAACCTGTCAAGTCCGCTAAGAATCTTGCATGGCTAAGTAAGGTCTTATTTTTCAAATTCCAACAAGAGTAGGCCCAATCTACTCAAAATGTCCTCCTTTATCAATGCCATCCTAAAGCACAGCATTGATTGTAACACAAATGCTGCTCTACCTTACCACCCTTCTACTGTTGCGAAGTTGTCAGCAGATATTTCCATCCAATTTACTAATGGTAAGAATGAAGTCATGGTTTGTCACTACCAGTTCCAAGGGGTAACAACTGCATCTCTCTTCCTAGGAGCAGTCTGAGATTACACCAGGCTCCTCAAAACCTCAGTGTCACATTCAATCCCTAGGGAATCCTCTCCCTCCACACCCCAACCCCCATACCCATGCCATCACCAAAACAGTCACATCCGTAACACCACCTGAATGGGCCCCACCTCAAGTTTTCTGCTGCTCAACCTTCACTCATGCCTTTGTTCCTTCCAGACCTGACTATTTCAAGACAGTCCTACTCAACATCTATTAACTTGAAATTAGCCAAATCTGAGCACCAAGTTCTATTCACCCATTACACGAATATTTGTTGAACTACATTTAACTCCTAGTCAATACGTGTATTAATTTCACAATTCTCGAAATTATTTTCTCATCCCTCAATGGCTTACCTCATTCCAGACCCACTATTTATTTACTTTTACCACTATCTTCTAAAGGGCAATTGGAATGGCGAACAGATGCTGGACTTGCCAGTGATGTCCATTCTTATGAGAAAGAATCTGACTCAAATGCTGCTTTGTCACATGTTAGATTAGACTAACCTTTAGAGAATTACTTTGAGCATGTGGATTGTGAAAAGGGAGAAAGGGATTATTAGATGTTAAAGGCCACCAGGTAATATGTCAGTGTTGCTGTCGGAAGGATGTTATGAAACTTGAAAGAGTTCAGAAAGGATTTACAAGGACGTTGCCAGGATTGGAGGGTTTGAACACAGGGAGAGGCTGAATAATATGAGGCTATTTTCCTTGGAGTATTGGAGGCTGAGAGTTTCATAAAATCATGAGAGGCATGGATAAGGTGAATAGCCAAGGTCTTTTTCTCAGGATGGGGGATGTTCAAAACTAGAGGGCATAGGTTTAGGGTGAAAGGGGAAAGATTAAAAGGGACTTATGGGGCAATTATTTCATGCAGAAGGTGGTGCGTGTATGGAATGAGCTGCCAGAGGAACTGGTGGAGACTGGTACAATTACAACATTTAAAAGGCATCTGAATGGGTATATGAATAGGAAGGGTTTAGAGGGATATGGGCCAAATGCTGGCAAATGGGACTAGATTTATCTCGGATATTTGGTCGGTATTAATGAGTTGCGCTCAAAGGTCTGTTTCCATGCTGTACAGAGCAATGGCTCTATGACTCTACTTTCTGGCCTCTTCTTTGTTTTTACTTCAAAATTATACATAATTCATAAAAGTACCTTTATATACATACACGGTCACTGAAGCAGTTCGGTTCTGTACAGTGGCATATGAAGAAACAAACAAGCACCGGAGCGTGTCTCTATCCAGCAAACAAACCAAAGGCAATTCCTACTTGTATAAGACTGTATTTACATATATTTGAGGCACCAGGATGGTCCGATAATTGGGCAGACCCCAATTCACATCAGCAGAAAGACCTCAGACGGGGTGGTCTTTCTCTATTGTAGCTTGGCAGCAAGCATCAGTGTGTTCCTCAGCATGTAGTCCTGGACTTTGGAGTGTGCCAGTCTGTAATATTCATTTCTGGAAGACCAACAAGTTTCGGGCAGACCAAAGAGCGCCTTTCACTGAGCTGATTCTTCAGGCAGAATTGATGATTGGCTCGGTGTGCGTCCCGAGAAACAGACCAAAGAACGCAAATTCTTAGTATCTTGATTTTAATCATTCCACAATTTGCACCTTCTGTTGTCTTTGCCTAAACTCCCCAATGTGACAAGATCAGATTCACACTCCTGTGGTTGGCAATGAACAAACTTTATTGAACATAACTGTTTATTGATATATTCTACTTATTATTGCTCCTGTGAAGTGTCTAGGGGCATTTTGTTCAACTAAAGTGCTGCATAATTATGTTATTATTTCTTTTGCTAATTATCTTAAATCAACGTCATCTCATCATTAGCCCCTCTACTAGTAGAAATAGCTTATCTTTATTTACCCTTCGGGAGAGGCCTCATAATGTTGAACACCTCTCTTAAAATTTCCCTTCCGATCTCTAAAGAGAGCAATACCAGCTTTTATAGTCTCACCTGTGTTATTATTCTGCGAAATCATCTCACTGTGCTGAATTTATCTTCAGCACAAACTTTACATTGTAATGGAAACTCAGGGAACTGTTAACATTAGCTCTGAGGCCTAATGTTGAAAGAGCCCTCCAAAGCACCTGAGTAGTCCTGCACACTGTTCCCATGCCAAGATGTATGACTGAGTGTCTTTTTGGGAGAGATATGTATGTCCTCTGTCAGAATTGTGTCATGCCCATTCCTCTTCTAGGGTGGGACTATTTGAAAACGAAGAAAGGAATGCATTTATGTGGTATCTTCCATGACCTTAGAATGAGCCAACAAATGATTTTTGAAGTGATCTCAGCTACAATGTGAGAAATATGGTAATCATTTTGAACAATCTCCCACAAACAACAATGTGATAATGACCAGACAATCTGTTTTTAGTGGTACTTGCTAAGTGATAAATATTGGCTGGAACACTGGGGAGAACTACCTTGCTCATGTTACTGATATGGAGTCTTTACATCCACATGAGAGCAAATAGAACCTTGTTTTACTCTCTCAGTAGAAAATCAACAGTGAAGCACTCTCCCCGTACTGCAGTGAAGTGTCAGCCTGGGTTATTGTGTTCAAGTCTTGATTGTGATCGAGCCATAATGTGGCTCTGCAGTCTCCTGCCTTCCAAAACAGAGCAATCTAAAGAATCAAAGACTCAGAATGGACGCCTGGACTGTACTGCCAGTGGAGCTGGTGGAAGCAGGCATGTTAGTAACATTTAAGGCATATCTTGATAGACACATGAACAGGAGGCAAACAGAGGGATAGAAACCACGTATGGGCAATAAGTAGCGGGTTTATATAAGGATTAGGAATCGGCACAGGCTTGGTGGGCCAAAAGCCTTGTTCCTGAGCTACGTTGTCTTGCATTGTTGTATAGTATTGCTTACTTCAGCTAATTAGATTAGATTCCCTACAGTGTGGAAACAGGCCATTTGGCCCAACAGGTCCACACTGACCCTCTGAAGAGTAACCCACCCTGACCCATTCCCCTACATTTACCCCTGACTAATGCACCTAACATTGTGGGCAATTTAGCATGGCCAATTCACCTGATCTGCACATCATTTGGATTGTGGGAGGAAACCGGAGCACCTGGAGGAAACCCATACAGACATGGAGAGAATGTGCACACTCCACACGGCAGGTCCCTGGCACTGTGAGGCAGCAGTGTTGGCCACTGAGCCACTGTGCCATCCTAGTTCTGTTAAATAATAATGAAATGGTAACTTTCAATTATTTAGCACCTTTAATTTAATAAAGTGCTGCTTATCATTTCTTTTTTGGGCATGTTTTGGGCACTGAATATGTAAATGTTTAACTGGTAACGACAATGAGATCTTGATTTAATTTAATCTTTCACTTTGAACCATTCCTACGATGAAGTTGATTGATTGAGAAACATTGCAGTTGCGCTGATGACAATCAGGAATTCCTGATGAAGGGCTTTTGCCTAAAACATCACGTTTCCCGCTCCTCAGCTGCTGCCTGACCTGCTGTGCTTTTCCAGCACCACACTCTTGACTCTAATCTCCAGCATCTGCAGTCCTCACTTTCCCCTTGCTGTTATCCAGTGTCAACGTTGTTAGCCGGTTAAATGGCATTTGTTGTTAGAACTGCAATTTTGTGATTTGACTTATGAATCGAACACAGTGGCTGGCTCAGTTGGCTCGACAACTAGTTTGTGATGCAATGTAACACCAAGACTGTGGGCTCAATTCCCTGCTCATTAGTAATAATGCCACAGGTTTTTTTTTCCACTTCAGAGGGCAACTGGAGACTTAGTTTAATAGTTCACTCACAAGACAGCACCTGCAACAATGCAGCGCTCCATCTGTACTGCACTAGAGGGGATAAGTGTGATTTTTGTACAAGCTGCGATTTGGTTCTAAAGCATAAAGCAAATTTAATTTGAGTACAGAATAAACTAACCATAGAGCTGTGGTTGCAGCACGACTGCAAACTGAATCACTCATAGAAATTTGTTTCCTGATGGTGTACAAATATGTCAAAGTAGAGTGAATGTTAATTCTGAAAACATTTCTAAACTCATCTGAATGAAGCAAAACAACTTTTGCAGTGGCTGTGAGCCAGCTGTAACCAGTGTTGCAGTACATATTCTGAGGAGGTGGTAAAATATACTAATCTGTAAAGTGATACACTGGGATCTCATTGAAGGAAGGCTTGACACGTCTGTTTGAGAAGACTGTGCTTTTTTTAGCAGCAGCACTTAAAATAAATTAATTCCTGGGCCAAACTTTCCCTCTAGGGTTGGGAAGCCGATGTTGAATCTTTCAAAACTCACTCATTGTTATTTTGACAAAGGCTCCCCTTTAATTGACCTCAAGACAGTTGGCCATTCAATGGAAAAATGTGGGTGTGCTGTCATGGCTAGAGGATGAATCAAAGGATTTCCAGCAAAGTCATGGGGTCATATAGTCATACAACACGGAAATAGAGCCTTCGGTCGAATCTGTCAATGATAACCATAATCCCAAACTAAACTAATCCCATCTGCCTGTACTTGGCCCATATCCCTCCAAACATTTCTTATTCATGTACTTATCTTAATATCTTTTAAATGTAACTGAACCCGTATCCACCACTTTCTCTGGAATTCATTCCACACACGAAACACTCAGTGCAAAGAAATTACCTCTTATGTCTTTTTAAAATCTTTCATTTAAAAGTTCACCCCCTCGTCTTGAAATCCCCCACCCTAGGGAAAAGACAGCTACCATTCACCTTATCTATACTGCTCATGATTTTATAAACCTCTGTGTCGAAACACATAAAAGTGGATAAATCCCCAGGCCCTGATCAGGTATACCTCAGAAATCTGTGGGATGCTAGGGAAGTTATTACTGGGCCCCTTGCTGAGATATTTGTATCATCAGTTGTCACAGGTGAGATGCTGGAAGACTGGAGATTGGCTAACATGGTGCTACTATTTCGGAAAAGTGGTAAGGAAAAGCCAGGGAACTATACACAGATGAGCCTGACATCAGTGGTGGGCAAGTTGTTGGAGGGAATCCTGAGGGACAGGATTTACATGTACTTGGATAGGCAAGGACTAATTAGGGATAGTCAACATGGCTTTGTGCGTGGGAAATCATGTCTCACTAACTTGATTGAGTTTTTTGAAGAAGTAACAAAGACGATTGAGCGGTGGATGTGATTTGTATGGACTTCAGTAAGGCGTTCGACAAGGTTCCTCATGGTAGACTGGTTAGCAAGGTTAGAACACATAGAATAGAGGTATAACTAGCCATTTGGATATAGAATTTGATCGAAGGTAGAAGACAGAAGGTGGTGGTAGGGGATTGCTTTTCAGACTGGAGGCCTGTGACCAATGGAGTGCCACAAGGATCGGTGCTGGGTCCTCTACTTGTTGTCATTTATATAAATGATTTGGATGTGAACAGAGGAGGTATAGTTAGTAAGTTTGCAGATGATACCAAAATTGGAGATGTAGCAGATAGCGAAGAAGATTACCTTAAAGTACAACAGGATCTTGATCAGATGGGCCAATGGGCTGAGGAGTGGCAGATGGAATTTAATTCAGATAAATGCGAGGTGCTGCATTTTGGAAAAGCAATCAGAGCAGGACTTATACACTTAATGGTAAGGTCCTAGGGAGTGTTGCTGAACAAAGAGAACTTGGAGTGCAGGTTCATAGCTCCTTGAAAGTGAAGTTTCAGGTAGATAGGATAGTGAAGAAGGCAAAAACTAGATTAAAAACAAGGACTGCAGATGCTGGAAACCAGAGTCTAGATTAGAGGACTGATGAAGGGCTTTTGCCCGAAACATCGATTTTCCTGCTCCTCGGCTGCTGCTTGACCTGCTGTGCTTTTCCAGCACCACTCTAATCTAGACACTAGTGAGGAGGCATTTGGTATGCTTTCCTTTACTGGTTAGAGTTTTGAGTAGAAGAGTTAAGAGGTCATGTTGTGGTTATATAGGACATTGGATAGATCACTTTTGGAATATTGTGTGTAGCCTTCCTATAGGAAAGCTGATGTGAAACTTGAACGGGTTCAGAAAAGATTTGCAAGGATGTTGCCAGAGCTGGAGGATTTGAGCTATAGGGAAAGGCTGGATGGGCTGGGGCTGTTTTCCCTGGAGCGTCGGAGGCTGAGGGGTGACCTTATAGAAGTTTATAAAATCATGAGGACCATGGATAGGGTAAATAGACAAAGTCTTTTCCCTGGGTTGAAGGAGTCCAGAACTATAGGTTTAGGGTGAGAGGGGAAAGATTTAAAAGGGACCTAAGGGGCAACTTTTTCACACAAAGAGTGATGCGTGTATAGAATGAGCTTCCAGAGGAAGTGGTGGAGACTAGTACAGTTACAACATTTAAAAGGGATCTGGGTGGTACATGTATAGGAAAGGTTCAGAGGGATATGGGCCAAGTGCTGGCAAATGGGATTAGATTAGGTTGGGATATCTGGTCAGCATGGACGAGTTGGACTAATGGGTCTGTTTCTATGCTGTATATCTCTATGACTCTATGAAAGGTCACCCCTCAACTTCTGATGCTTTCGTGAAAAAGGTCCCAGTCTCCTTATAACTCAATCCCTCCATTCCCGGCAGCATCTTGGTCAGTCTCTTCTGAACCCTCCCCAGCTTAATAATATCCTTCCTATATGGCAGGGAGACCAGAACTGGGTACAGTATTAAGGAGAAGCATGAGGGTAAGTGAGAGATAAGCTACTTCAAAATGTCTTTAGATCATAAATCAAAAATGAATGTTGGAAACAGCACTGCAAGGTTGTGGGCTGATAAGAGAGGAAGGGGAAGTTCATATCCACAATGTACATCGCTTTGTGTCATGGGAGAACCATTTCCAATTGTCAATGTCATGGTTGGCATTAGTATGAAGACTTGGATGAGGTGCTGCATTTCTGCTGAAAAATTGTAAGACTGCTTTCTGACAGGACTCAGCAACTTGTAAAGAGGTAGGTTGAAACTGGGAAGATTATTTTTTTGTAACTGTTCAATTTCTGTTGGAAGAATTTCTCTTTTAAGCATGTCCATTTTGAGGATACTTGCAACAAAGGGAGTATAGAAAAACTGTATAGGGGAAGTATCTGCTACTGAATGGCTCTATGTTCTATCAATAAAAGAGAATTATCTGTACAGCTAGCCACATCCATCAGATATACATTGCTGTTTCTTGTCTTGGAATTGCTGAGTAAAGCAATCCAGGTGTCCTGGAACTTCTCATGGTTACCTCATGAAGTTAAGCTTACAGAGCTGTTATAATTGGGATGTGTTGTAAATACCCTTGTCATCATTCATGATGTTTCCAAGGAGGATGAGGTACTCAACGGAGAATGTGTGCTCTCATGTTGCCTCTGATTAATAGTTCATGGGTTAACTGACAGACACCAGCAAGTTTGTCAATGCTAACGTTCAGGGGACTCAATCATTCAGTTTGTATCACTCCTTCTTTGTGCATTGTCCATTGTTGCCTGATTCACATCCTTGTTTTAAAACTCCTTCATGTCCTTTCCCATCCCTCATTTTCTGTAACCTCCAGCATCCCTACAACCCTCTGAGATTTTGGTATTCCATATCTTTTGTGCATTGCTGGGTTGAATTCCTCCACCTTTTCAAGGCATTACCTTTAGTTGCCCCAATCCTAATCTCTGGAATTATTTCCCAAACCACTTTGCTTCTTTACTTCTCTTCCTTGCTTTAAGATGCTTTGTCTTTGTCTTTTTCTTTGATCAAAGTTTTGGTTACAGGTTTTAATATCTTGTTGTGCTGTTAAATATCAACTTCTGTTTGATGTGAGGTGCATCAGCTTAGAGTGTGATAAATCCCAGCTGTCATTGTTGGGAACCAAGCAATGTTTGAGGATTTTGGATGTAACATCAATACAGGGCAACCTTGATCATCCGAACAACAGGATCGGGGAGTATTTTGTTCGGATAATCGATTGTTCAGTTAATCAAATGTTCGGATGACACAGTTTACCCAAGCATTGGGACCTTGAGACCTTGTTTGGATAATCCAAAATTTGGTTAATCAATGTTCAGATAACCGAGGTTGTTCTGTACTTTCTTAGATTAGAGTGGTGCTGGAAAAGCACAACAGGTCAGGCAGCATCCGTGGAGCAGGAAAATCGACGTGGAGCAGGAATCCTGATGAAGGGCTTTTGCCTGAAATGTCAATTTTCCTGCTCCTCCGATGCTGCCTGACCTGCTGTGCTTTTCCATCACTACTCTAATCCAGACTCTGATCTCCAGCATCTGCAGTCCTCACTTTCGCCTGTACTTTCCTACCTTGACACTGTTGAGTGTGCAGTGAGCAGGAAGCCATGTCCTCAGAAGGTCATGACCAGAGGAGGTATATTTTCAGGATTTGGTGCTGAACGTCATGTGGCCTCTCACCATGTTCCCTAACTGGACCTTGATGACAAACAATTTACGACAAGGCTATGGTTACGCAGGCAACGTTCGTTGCAACTGCTCAACCACACAACTACAGAAATCGCAACATTTCATTCAATACAACGCTACGTAAAGTAATCTGAAACATTTTACACATTGTCAAGATGCTTTGAAAATATGATGAATGCAAGTTTCTTTTTTATTCCTGATGAAGGATTTATTTACTTATACAGGCAGCTCTTCCAGAATGTGGTAGTTGTGTTCCCCTTTGACCCCGATCTACACAAAAATCGCGCAATACAAACGACAGGGAGAAAGGGAGGACTGCGGATGCTGGAGAATCCGAGTCGAGATTGTGGTGCGGGAAAAGCACAGTAGGTCAGGCAGCATCCGATGAGCAGGAGCAGGAGCAGGAGATTAGACGTTTCGGGCATAAGGCCCTCATGAGGAAGGAGAGGAGGAGAACCTTTTCAAGGTAGGCATCCTTGGAAAAGGCTTCTCAGTAAGGTTAAAATCAACTGGGAGAAAGGGAGGTCTGCAGATGCTGGAGAATCAGAGTCGAGAGTGTTGTGCTGGAAAAGCACAGTAGGTCAGGCAGCATCCGAGGAGCAGAAGCAGGAGAATTGAGATTTGGGGCATAAGCCCTTCAAGTGTTTGTGATCTATATGCATTATAGCCAACCACACTTTAAACGTTTGTGCTTTAGAAAGTGTTCCCTATTCACCCAATTGCGTTAATGAAAGACGCATTATAGCAAAACTGCCTGTACCACTGGTCCTCACGATTTGATCATACATAAGGCACTTAAAGTTGAGAATCCAACATTAATATGGTGTCTGATTATGCCTCAGATACATATCAGATGGCTTTGAAATAAGCTAAGTTGGAAATGTATTGATTTGTTATGTAGACAAGTATAGCAACTAGTTCATGCACAGCAGAATCCCGCAAAATAAGATGAGTGATCAAGGTTGCAAACTGAATGCATTGTTTGAGATGAAGTATTGCATTGAAAAAAAATGTGCAACTGTCCGTATATTTTCAGGTTTTGTAGAGTGAGATTTGAACTGTAAATCCAGACTGTTTAACATTCATTTGTGGAACGTGAGTAATGCCAAAGCAGTATATATCGCCCACACTGAATTCCTTTGACAGGTGACTGTGCATTTAAACTGCTGAAGTGCTTGGATTGTAGAGACACCCACAGTGCTGTTCAGAAGGGAGGCCCAGGATTTTAACCCAGTGACCATGAAGGTACAGCAATATAATTACAAATCAGAATGGTCTGTGAATTAGACCAAAACTTCCAACTGGCTTTGTCCTTTGTCTGTGCCCTTGTTCTTCTAGGCAATAGAGTTATTAAGTTTGGAAAATACTGTCCAAGGACCCTTGGGAGTCCCTGTTGCATCATTGCAGAGTTCCATTGTATTCCTGATTTGTGCCTTGTAGATGGTGGATATGCATTCTGGAGTCAGGGAATGAATTATCAACTTTAGAATTCCCAACCACTGATCTACATTTGTAGCCACCATATTTATGTGGTTACTTCAGTTCAGTTTGGACAATGGTGCCCCTATTGTATTGATGGTGGGGACTACAATAATGGTACTATCATTGAGCATTAAGGAGAAGTGGTTAGATTCTTCTTTGCTGGATATGATCATTGCCTGTCACGTGTGTGTTACTTGCCCAAATCTGAAGTTCAAGTTGGAAAAGCAGAATTGGTGGAGTCAATTTTCTCTGTGCTTAAGGGCAATGAATGAATGATGTTTGTAGCCTAATCTAACCTGTAGTGACAGCTGAGAGATAACCTCATTACATTTCTTTGGTGCAGCAGATAACTGGGTAATTTTTGAGTTCAGGAAACACTTCAGTTAAATTTGTTCTGTTTTCTAGCCGCCAGTTATTTTTCAATGCTGATTATTTATTCATTACTTATTATATTGTCTGTTTGTTCCTTATTCGTCTTGAAAGCCCAAAGCACTACTTACAATTTTTAACTGCTGCAACTGTTAATTCTGGGCGATGCCCCGTACTATAATTTCAGAGGTGATCAGAAAAATCTACCTCACTGTGTACAAAGCAGCTATAAACCAAATCAATACTGACAGGAATGTTCTGTACTGAAATATTATTAGATCAGTCTTGGCAAATTAAAAGTTGTAGACTAATTCAGAGCTAGAATTTATCTTATGTGTAGAGGTCAGGAAAGAATATTTGATAAAGAATTTCAAAGCATTCCAGGATAAAGGTTCTGCTGACCCATGCCAAGGACACACTGAGACTATAAATCATCACCATATATATTCCTAGTCTGTGATTTTATATCCACTCAAATTAACGTACAGAAAATTGAGTCAGGAATGGCAAAGCATTCTACTTTACATCCCCAGCAAGTGATGCAGATTACAATACCCAGCTCAAAACCTGGAACTTTCACACAAGTGTATTTTTGGCAAGAACAGTCCCTCAAGTTTTTCCCTTTCTGCTTGTTTAGATTAGATTACTTACAGTGTGGAAGCAGGCCCTTCGGCCCAACAAGTCCACACCGACCCACCGAAGAGCAGCCCGCCCAGACCCATTCCCCTACTATTCAACTTATTTCGACTCCATAAGAGTTCAATGATACTGCTAAAGATATATACCGAACTGTTTAGAACTGGGGATGATAATTCATGGACAACAAAACCAGAAATTGCTGGAGAAACTCAACAGGTCTGACAGCATCTGTGGAGAGAAAGTGGAATTGACATTTCTAATCCAGTGACCCCCTCTTTCTAATTTGCAGGATTTGCAGTTTTCTTTTAATGTTAATATTGTGAACTATTGTAGGACCGTTGTGTGTTATTTAAGAAAACTGCTTCAAAATGTAGAGCCAGGCAGGAAGCCAATGTTGAGCTTAATGAAAGATACAAGACAGGAGAATATGAATGGTTCTTCCTGAGACTCTAATTTGTATATCTGTATATACAAACATTTATCTAAAAACAAAATGATCAAGGTCTTGGCTGGAGTGACAGCAGGGAGTTATCAGTCATGGCATCCACAATGTGTAAGTGCGAGCTGAATCACTATGACTGAGATCGAGGTCACCTCAGTAACATCAAATATTAGCTTTCTTTGAAGTGTGGAGAAATTTGAGTGGCCTCATAAACAGAATGATACGCGGTCACTAAGTTTAGCAGGAATATCCTGTGATGAAAGAGAGGAGATTGTTTAACCCAGCATGGTTTAACGTCAACACTATTCATAGCTAGTCAGTTAAAAGTGTTACCAAGAACAGAACAGGAATTTTGTAATCAGTGTCACTGTCTCAATTTCCTCTTTTCACAAACTCAAATAAAACTTAGAGCACAGAATCAGCCTTGTCAGCATAATCAATATTGTCCATGATGGTGCTGACATTCGCCCACACGGTAGGCCAAATCCTGTGTGACCATGGCAACATTAGGAGATGTAATCCATACCGTTGGATGGAGCATGAACTTCTTCACCCAGAGAGTGGGGGCTGTGTGGAATGCTCTGCCCCTGAGGGCAGTGGAGGCGCAGTCTCTGGATTCATTTAAGAAAGAGTTGGATAGAGCTCTCAAAGATAGTGGAATCAAGGGTTATGGAGATAAGGCAGGAAGAGGATACTGATTAGGAATGATCAGCCATGATCATAGTGAATGGCGGTGCAGGCTCGAAGGGCTGAATGGCCTACTCCTGCACCTATTGTCTATTGTCTATTGTCTATTGAATCAAGTCAGTATTTCTTGCAGTTCCAGTCATAAGTGTAAGCATTGCCATCAACTGAGCTTGCTTTCAATTGACAACATCAGTTTCTTAGATTATGACATTGAGAATGTGATATCAAGCAGTAAGACACTTGGTTTACATTGTTGAGCATTGCTTAAAATTTAAACAAAGCTAGGCAGTTAACCGAAAAGGGAGTACCATATTGTGTAAGGGTCAGTACTGAAAGAGTGCTGCATTGTCAGACGATCTGTGCTGAGGGAGTGTTGCATAGTTGGAGGGTCAGTACTGAGGGAATGCTGCTCTGTAAGAGGGTCTGTGCTGAGAGAATGCTGCACAGTTGCAGAGTCAATACTGAGGGAATGCTGCACTGTCAAAGGGTCTGTGCTAAGGGAGTGCTGCATGGTTGCAGGGTCAGTAATGAGGGAGTGCTGCGCTGTCAGAGAGCTAGTACTGAGGAAGTGCACAGGAATAAATGGAGGTTGAAGCAACAGAGGAGGTGGAAGGTGAGGTAATGGAGGAATTGAAGAGCAGGAAGATGTCATGGTGATGTAAGAATCATAGAATCCCTACAGTGTGGAAACAGGCCATTTGGCCCAACAAATCCATACCAACCCTCCAAAAGGTATCCCATCCTAACCGCTTCCTCCACATTTCCCCTGACTAATGCAACTAGCCTACACATCCTTGGACAAGGGGCAATTTAGCATGGCCAATTCAGTTGACCTGCACATCTTTGGACTGTGGGAGGAAACTGGAGCACCCGGAGGAAACCCATGCAGACACGGGGAGAATATACAAACTCCACACAGACAGTCACCCATGGCTGGAATGGAAATCGGATCCCTGAGCTATAAGGCAGCAGTGTTAACCACTGAGCCACCGTGCCACCCATTGGGAAAGATGCATTGACCAAATAAGTATTTGTTCTGAAAGTTCAGTACCTGGATTGGAAATGCAGGGCATTCAACCTGTGAGGGGGAGATCAGGGAATCATAATTGTATTGGGGAATCAGGAGGATCTCAATCCAGGGAAGGGAGGATGAGGCTGAGGAGCTCAATTCTACAGAGATAGTACTCCACTCCCTCCTCTCTGAAATATCTGTAGCTTCATTCTTAATTGTCTGTCCCAAAATCCACACATTACACATCCTACCCTCTCACTGGTCAGATGTCAGAGTCACCCCTAGCTTGTTAATCATGTATTGGCACTTAACATCTGGTGGGCCAACCTGTACAGTCCAATTTACAAAATGCCTTGCACTGTCCTAACACATAAAAATGAGATAAATAAACGAACAAAGTCTGTGACTGTAATCACAATGTAATCTTTTTATTGGTTCTGTGATGCACAATTTTGAAAGTATATTAGTTCACACATTTACACTGAAGAGCCAATATGTAGTTTGCAGTTCTGGAATCCACATGATGGGAGGGATGTGTTTGCACTGGAGAAAGCGCTGTGGCGATTTATCAGGTTGTTGGCCTGGGTTGGATAGGTTTTTGAGAGATTGGGTAGATCGGGTCTCTTTTCCTTGGAGCAGAGATGGAGTAGAGATTGAGATGTTGAGGAGCTTAGATAGTGAAACATGAACAAAGTTTTCCCTTGGTCCAGAAATCAGTGACCTAGTGACATAGGTTTAAGGTTGGGGCAGGAAGATTAGAGGGGAGATAAGGAAAACATATTTCACCCAGTGGATAGTGGGAATCTGGAACCCACTACATATAAGATGGATGAGGCAAAAACTTTCATAATATTTAAGAAATATTTAGATGTTTAGATGTGATGCCAAGGCATACAAACAACACCGAATTCATCTCCACTTGATACTGTCCTATCCCCCCGGTCCAGGAACCTCCCACATACATTCGGGACACCACCCACATTCTCTACCTCCTTCAAGACTTTCATTTCCCTGGCCCCCAATGCATCATCTTCACCATGGACATCCAGTCCCTATATACCTCTATCCACCCATGACGAGGGCCTCCAATCCCTCCATTTCTTCCTGTCCCAGTGTCCCCACCAGTACCCCTCCACTGACACTCTCATTTGTTTGGCTCAATAATTTCTCCTTTGAATCCTCCTACTTCCTCCAGATGAAAGGGGTAGCCATGGACACCCGCATGAGCCCCAGCTATGCTTGTCCCTTTGTTGGCTATCTAGAACAATCCACCTTCCGGAGTTACACCGGCACCACTCCCCACCTTTTCCTCCGCTACATTGATGACTGTATCGGTGCCACCTCGTGCTCCCACAAGGAGATTGAACAGTTCATCACTTCATGAAGACCACCTGGACCATCTCAGATACCTCCCTCCCCTTCCTGGACCTCTTCATCTCCATCAACAATGACCAACTCAACATGGACCTCTTCTACAAACCTACCAACTCCCATAGCTACCTGGACTCTCTGTGTGGTTGGAGGGTCTGCCTCCCACTCTGCCTCCTGTAAAAATGCTATCCCTTATTTCCCAATTCCTCCGCCTCTGCCCATCTGCTCCCAGCAGAACCAGTTCCACAACAGAACACACCAAATGGCCTCCTTCTTCAAAGACCGCAATTTCTCCTCTCATGTGGTCGATGATGCCCTCCAGCACATCTCATCCACTTCCTGCACCTCCGCCCTCGAACCCCACCCCTCCAACCGCAACAAGGACAGAACCCCCTAGGTTCTCACCTTCCACCCCACCAACCTCTGCATGCATTGTATCATCCTCCACCATTTCCTCAACCTACAAATGGACCCCACCCACAGCGTATATTGCCCTCCCCACCTTAGTCCGCTTTCCATAAAGACTATTTCCTCCGTGAATCTCTTGTCAGGTCCATGCCCCCCACCAACCCAACCTCCCATCCTGGCACCTTCCCCTGCCACTGCAGGAATTGCAAAATCTGCGCCCACACCTCCCCCCTCACCTCCATCCAAGGCCCCAATGGAGCCTTCCACATCCATCAAAGTTTTACCTGCACTTCCACACATGTCATTTGTTGTATCCATTGCTCCTGATGCCGTCTCCTCTACATTGGGGAGACAGGATGTCCATTTGCAGAGAGCTTCAGAGGACTTCTCTGGGCCACCCACACCACCCCACCGCCCCTTGGCCGAACACGTGAACTCCCCCTCCCACTCTGCAAAGGATGTGCAGGTCCTGGACCTCTTCCATCGCCACACCCAAACCACCCGATGCTTGGAGGAAGAACGCCTCATCTTCTGCCTTGGGACCCTCCAACCACACAGCATCATGTGAACTTCACCAGTTTCCTCACTTCCCCTCCTCCAACCTTATCCCAGTTCCAACCTTCCAGCTCAGCACCGTCCTCATGACCTGTCCTACCTGTCCATCTTCCTTCCCACTTCTCCACTCCACCCTCCGAACTATCGCCATTACCCCACCTCTATCCACCTAACGCACTCTCAGCTACCTTCCCCCCAGACTCACCCCCGTCCCATTTATGTTACCAGCCCTCCACCCTACCCCCTCCCCCACTCAGTCCACAAGCCTCACTCCTGATGAAAGACTCTTGCCCGAAGCGTCAATTCTCCTGCTCCTTGGATGCTTCCTGACCTACTGTGCTTTTCCAGCACCATTCTCTCAACTCTGATCTCCAGCATCTGCAGTCCTCACTTTCTCCTAGTTGATACAAACCTATGGGCCAAGTGCTAAAAAGTGGGATTAGAAAAATTAGGCTGAAGGGCCTGTTTCCACGCTGTAAGTAATCTAAAACCATTTTTAACTGGCTGGGCTTGATGGGCCAAAGACCCCTTTCTGTGCTGTGAACCTCTATGACTCTCTCTATATATTACAACACTTGCAGATCTCCATTAAAGTTTTCACTTGTGTAATTCTTAAAACTTTGTGCAGAAAAGTAATTAAAATAAGATAATAAACAAATGTCTCAATGCTTTCTCATTACGAGAACATGTGTAAAGACTGGGCTGCAATGCTTTTTTCTGCCTGGAGTTAACAATATGTTTGACTGGATATGTTTACCTTTTTGGCAGTGACGGGCAGTAAGATAGCCATTAATATGATGAGGTTTCATAGGGTGCTTTTATGTGCAGCCACCCACATGCAGGAACTGAAACAATGAAAACAGCATACAAACCACGAACTAGGAGCAGGAGTAGACCATCTGGCCCTTCGAGCCTGCTCCACCATTTAACAAGATCATGGCTGATCTTTTCATGGCCTCAGCTCCACTTACTTGCCCTCTCTCACCATAACCATTAATTTCTTTACTGTTCAAAAAAAAACTATCTTCGCTTTAAAAGTATTTATTGAGGAAGCCTCAACCAACACATTGGGCAGGGAATGCTAGAGATTCACAACCCTCTGGGTGAAGAAGTTCCTTCTCAATTCAGTTCTAAATCTATTCCACCTAATTTTGAGGCTATGCCCTCTTGTCCTAGTTTCACTTGCCTGTAGAAACATTCTCTCTACTTCTACCTTATGTATTCCCTTCATAATTTTATATGTTTCTATAAGATCCCCCCTGTCAATCTTCTGAATTCCAATTAATATAATCCAAATCTACTTAGTTTCCCCTCATAAGCAAACCCCGTCAACTCTGGAATCAACCTAGTGAACCTCCTCTGCACTTCCTCCAGTGCCAATATATCCTTCCTCTAGTAAGGAGACCAAAACTGCACGCAATACTCCAGGTGTGGCCTCACCAGCATCTCATACAGCTGCAACATAGCCTCCCTGCTTTTACACTCAATCCCTTTTGCAATGAAGGACAAAATTCCTTTTGCCTTCTTCATACCTGTTGCACCTGCAAACCAACCTTGTGCGATTCATACGCAAGGACACCCAGGTCCCTCTGCACAGCAGCATGCTACAACATATGCTATTTAAATAATAATCCTCTTTACTGTTACTCCTAGCAAAATGATTGACTTCACATGTGTGTTCACAGCCCTAATCTGTGATTTGTATATTGCCTGTTAAACAGTCTACAGCTGGATCTGTTAGGACTAAGAAAATTCAAGGCGCAATATTACTGATATCAACGAATGTATGGAACTTAGTCAAATTTTGTATTAGTTTCCCTTAAGTTAAATTCTGGGCTCTTGTTGGTTATCAAATAATGCTGACCACAAATGCTCGAGTGCTGTAATATTTCATTAAATGTCTATGAATAACATTGATGCCAATTGATAAACAGTTGAGGTTTCAAATGATAGCTATAATAGCTCTTCAATGTAACTGACACCAACTGATTGCTGAAATATTGCATTGCAGTGCATGTGAGGTAAAATAAGAGTAAATAATTTCTGAATTGTACTTAAGTTGAAAAGAAAGCTGTCGAATGTGAATAATATCAAGGAATGTTGAAGGACATTCTGATTGTGAAGGAGGGGAAACGTACAGATAAATATTACGAGGAGAAAATTAATTGGATCACAATGTTTTTGGATAAATTGGGCCATAGACTAAAGTCATTATGTGGCTGTCAACAAATTCCAAATGAGACAAAAGCATTTAGTAGGCCTGTCAAAGCAATTAATGCACTTATGTTTATATGTCTCAGTGCACAAATGGTCAGATTAAGTTGTTGCGTTCTATCCCATTGTCTCATGATTGATTTTTGTTCCTAAATATTCCCCAAGAACATCTTTCTAAAGAGAGGAGGTATGGCTGCTGTATCACAACATGCCTTCAACAACTAATTGTTAGGGATGCAGGTCGTACTTATCAAAAAAAGGTTTTGAGAACCGGAAATAACTAAAGAGAAGGCTTATGGTTAGGGGAAAGACAGAGATGGTGGTCAGAGATGCAAACCTGTTTTCTGAGTGACAGCCTTATCCTCACTCTGTTTTATTTATTCATTCATAGGATATGCGTGTTGCTGGCCAGACCAGTTTTTATTGCCCATCACTCACATCCCAGAGGGCAGTTAAGAGTCAACTATATTGCTGTGGGTCTGGAGTCACATGTAGGCCAGACCAGGTAAAGATGGCAGAATCCTTCCCTAAAGGACATTAGTGAACCAGATTTTTTTTTTCCCCAACAATCAACAATGGATTCATGGTTATCATTAGACTCTTAATTCCAGATTTTTAAAAATAGAATTCAAATTCCATCATCTGTTATGGTGGGATTTGAATTGGAGTCCCAGAACATTGTTTGGGTTTCTAAAGTAACAGTCCAGCAATAATACTACTAGGCCATTGGCTTGCTCATTTATTTGAGCTGAAAATGTGTTGCTGGAAATGCACAGCAGGTCAGGCAGCATCCAAGGAACAGGAGAATCGACGTTTCGGGCATGAGCTTTGCTTCTCTTCAAAATAATGTCATGGAAAATTTTATGTCCACCTGAAAGGATTGACATGGCACCTTGATTTGAAGTCTCATCTAAAAGATGGCACCTCTGATTGTTTAGCACTCTTGCAGTATTTCAAAGTCAGCCTGAACTTGCGCCAAATCTCTGCTGTAGTGCTTCAATCCAAAGCCTTCTTTCTAAAGGCAAGAGGTCTACCCACTGAGTCACAACTGGCATCAAAAGTATATGGGTCAATATACTAGAGTTCCCTAGATGTTCTTCAGCCTGTGGACCACTGTACCAAGAGCATAAAATCTTAATGTGATGAAAGCGAACAATGAGGATGCTGGGAATCTGAAACATGCACAAAGAATGCTGAAGAAACTCAGCAGATTCAGGAGAACGTGTAAACTCTGCACAGGCGGTCACCCAGGTCCCTGGCACTGTGAGAAAGCAGTGTTAACCACTTTTTTTGCCTCTTAATTATCTTGTATTTCTGAAAAAGACATTCTATTTTGCAACAGCTCTTTTGGAAAGGACATTAGCCTGGGCCTCGGTAAATGATGAAAACAGCGCTTATTTGCAAAACTAAGCAAACTAAAGAAGATTGAATTATAAAGTTGCTAGCTTATGATCACAATATTGATTTAACCAAACACAAAGTAAATACATCTTCATTTTGATTCACCACCAAAAAAAACAGTTGCACAGGCTTCCTAATGATTGGGAAACCTGGTGTGATAAATAGGATTGATGTTCCTCAAGGTGAATGCCTCTCCCAGAGCTCATTATGGGTCAGCAAGGCTTCACCCACCTCCGCAGACTGTTCAAGGTAACCCTCTGTCTGTCCCTGCCTGAATCTGCCTCTCCCTGCCCTTCGCAGTCATGGTGACCAAACCCTCTAGACTAGTAGGGGCTGTCCCCAGTAGATCCTGTTCTCTATTGTGCTTTGGCCAGGCTGTCAGTCTGGCAGATTGTCAGGCAGGAAACAAAACTAAATAAAAAGCTGAAACATTCCTGATTTTAGGTTCAGCAAGTTCTCACTGCCAGCTCTGCCTGGTCCTTCAGGCATTTTCAGCCACACCTATACATTGCTTATCTTCCCATCAATGTGTGAGGCGAGATTTCCAGATCAACACCCACCCTTTCCTATGTGTGATGCATTCAACATTATCTTTTCTTCCATTTGGCTTATTTTCAATGATTGTTTGATCTCATACTTCAATTGCAAGATTCATTTGCCACAGTTTTTGCAAATTCAACAGCAAGATCAGATGGAGATTTTCAAACTCATGAGTAAGTTGCGTCAAGAGTCATAAGGTGAATGCATTGCCTGGAAATGAGATGGAGGCAGGCTCAATTGTGGCATGCAAAAATGGTGCGCAGGGATTGCTGCACTGCATCTTGTAGATGGTCCATATTGCTGCCACTGTGTATCAATGATGGAGCGAGTGGATGTTTAAGGTGGTGGATTTGGTGCCCCTCAAGTGGGCTGCTTTGACATGAATGGTTTGAATGCTGAAACTGCACTCATCCAGGCAACTGGAGAGTATTCCAACACATTTCAGCCTGTCGCCTTGTCGATGGAGGACAGATTTTAGGAAGTCAGAAGATTAGTTATTCACAACAGAATTCCTTACCTTCGACCTGTTCTAGTAGTGACAGTAATTGTAGGGGTTTGGATTTTCATCAATGATAATCTCCAAATGTTGATAGTGTAGCTAGTGGGATGGCCCTTTCAAATAAAATAATAGCTCTTTTGGAACTCTGAAAGCAATATTGGCCAATTGTACAGCATGCTGGGAAAACTGGCCAACTGAATAGCATGCTGGGAATTGGATAGGGCCAGATAGACAGATATGCAAACCAGTTACAAAAATAGAAATTGCTGGAAAAGCTCAGCAGGTCTGACAGCATCTGTGGAAAGAAATCAGAGTTAATGTTTTGGGTTGAGTGACCCTTCCTGCAGTTCTGAGAAAGGGTCACTTGATCCGAAACGTTAAGTCTGACTTCTCCCCACAGATGCTGCCAGACCAGCTGAGATTTTCCAGCAGTTTCTATTTTTGTCTCTGACTTCCAGCATCTGCAGTTGTTTCAGTTTTTATGCAAACTGGTTACCTTGATTGATTATATCACCTGGGTGGAAATGTGTTGCTGGAAAAACGCAGCAGGTCAGGCAGCATCTAGGGAACAGGAGAATCGACGTTTCGGGCATTAGCCCTTCTTCACCTGGGTGGTAATGAGACAGTGGAACTGTGATATTAAGCCAGAAAGCTGACAGTATTCACTGTCAAATTGAATCACAGATGTGGAGGAGCTGGTGTTGGACTGGGGTGGACAAGGTCAGAGGTCACACGACACCAGGTTATAGTCCAACAGGTTTATTTGAAATCACAAGCTTTCAGAGCATTGCTCCTTCATTGAGCGAAGATGAATTATGTTAATTACATTGTTACATCAAATGACTTCTAAGCCACTGTACTCAGAAATGACCTAGTTAAAAGGAGCCACTCAAATCAGAAGGTGGAGATGCTCAATGCCTGGCAATTGTATGGAGTGAATGCTACCTGTCACTTCTCAGCCAAATCCTGGGTGTTGTCCAGAGCTTGCTACATATAAATATGAACCTTTTCAGCATCTGAGGAGTCAGAAATGGTACATAACACTGTACAATCATCAGGAAACTTCTGACTTTATGGTAGAGAAATTTGTTGATGAAGCAGCTGTAAATGGTTGGGCCTATGACAGTGCACTGAGGAGCTCCTACAGAGATGGCCTGGATCTGAGATGGCTGACCTTCAACAACCACAACCACCTTCCTATGTGCCAGGTGTGTGTCCAGCCAATGAAACGATTCTCCCAGATTCTACTGATTCCAGTTCTGCGAGGGCTTCTTGATGCCAGACTCGGTCAAAGGGTGGCTTGATGTCAAGGGCACTTCCTCACATCTGGAGGTCATCACTTATTATCATGTGACATCAAGCCACCCATTTTCTCCGTGTCTGCGTGGGTTTCCTTTGGGCACTCTGGCTTCCTCCCACTGTCCAAAGATGTTCAGGTTAGATGGATTGGCCATGCTACATTGGGTGTTTAGTCCTGCACTATTGACATACTGTTTGGTGTGTTATCAAGTTGGGACTACCATAAACACGTAGCTCATTCTGACTCACATCTATATTCAAAAGGCAATTTTTACTGGATTTCTAACTCTTTTTTTAATAGATATTTTTATTAGAAATTTAACATTTTTACAAGTTTACAAAAATAAACAAAACTCTCAGATATAAACATTGATATACAATTAGCTCAAATATACAATAGCCAAAATTTGACAAAAAAAAACAAAACAACAAAAAAACCGAAAAGAAAAAAAAACAAACAAACAAAACTCAACTATCTACTAATCTAACCTACAACTAACCAGGGTGTATATTTAAGTCTCTTACATGCTCGGGATGTGTTAGCATCAGATATAATAAAACCCGTATTCGTGCGGGATTCCTCCCCCGAGGGGCCGCGGACCAGCCAGGTTTGTAATCTCAATTAAATAAAAGCCCTTGTTAGAATAGCCGAAATATCTGTATTTATGTAATTCAAAAAGGGCTGCCATATTTTATAAAATAATTCGGTCTTTCGGTGCACCATATTTGTAAGGAAGTCAAGGGGAATACATTCCATAATTAGTCTGTGCCAATTTGAAAGTCCAGGGGGGCCCTCCGCCGCCCAGTTCACCAAAATATTTTTCCTTGCACAGAAAGAAAGAATAGAAAATAGTCTCTTCCCGTACGTGTCCAGGGAGGGAAAGTTCGAAAAGCCCAAGAGGAGAGATACGGGGTCCACTTTTATTTCCGTTCCTAAAATTTCTGTCAGGGTACTTGCTACTTTAGTCCAATATCTACGGATCTTATGACAGGTCCATAAGCAATGTACAAGAGTGCCCACCTCTATTTTGCATTTAGGACACATTGGAGATGCTCCTGCCTTAAATTTTGCCAATCGAACCGGTGCTATATGGGCCCTATGAAGTATCTTCAGCTGGATAGCCTGGGTTCTGTTACAAATAGTAATTCTTCTAGCATTTTCCCAGGTATCATTCCACGTTTCTGTGGAGATTTCTAGTCCCAGATCCTGATCCCATGTTTTAAGCAGATTATCCATATCTCCCGATACTTCATCATGTAGTAAATGATAAATATTACTGACGGAAGATACCCCCACTGGTCGTAGGACACTACATTCTCTATCGGATTTATAAAGACTATCTAATAACGTAGTCTTCTTCTGTATATAATCTCGAATTTGGAAGTATCGAAAGAGGTCTCCATTGGGTAATCCGAATTTCTGACGCAGCTGTCCGAAAGACATCAGGACCCCATCTTTAAATAAATCCCCGAGACATGAGATACCCCTGGATCTCCAGAGTTTAAAAGTGGCATCTGTTAACCCCGGTTGGAATCCCCATGCTCCCACTATTGGTGCATAGGGGGATGTTTTATGTGAATTACCCTCATTTTGCCGCATTATATTCCAAGCCTTGATTGTATTTAGTATTATAGGGTTTTTACAGTGATCTGTAATGATTTTCCTCTTGTCTGAGAATAAAAGGTTAATAAGTGGGTATTTTACTTGAGAAGCCTCGATGTCCAACCAGATTGATTGTGGATCAGACAAGACCCAATCAGCTATGTAACTTAATAGGGAACTTAATTGATATTTCCTAAAATCTGGGAAGTCCAATCCACCCCTTGCCTGTGGAAGCTGTAGCTTCTTCAGCTTAATGAGGGGCCGCCTATAATTCCAGATAAAGGAACTCAGCCAGCCGTATAATTTACATAAAGCCATCCTCGGCAGCATCACCGGAAGCATTCTCATAGGATATAGGAGACGGGGCAGGATATTCATTTTGATTAATGCTATTCTACCCAACCAGGAAATTGGCAGGTCTCCCCATCGCTGGAGGTCCTGCCTTATCCTTTCCAATAAATACACAAAATTAGCTTGAAACAACTGACCAAATACTGGAGTAATAAAAATGCCTAGATATAAGAAACCCTCCAGGGACCAGCGAAAGGGAAAAAGGGAACCGTCCACTAAGCGGGGTATCACAGCAAGGCCACCCATTGGCATAGCCTCCGATTTTGAAAAATTAATTTTATAGCCTGAGAATGCACTAAATGTATTAATAACTTGGATTAAGCGAGGTATGGACATCAAAGGGTTACTGAGGAATAGAAGAACATCATCTGCATAAAGGGTAATTTTATGTTTACCTGTACCAATCCTTGGGGCCACTATATTAGGATCAGCTCGTATAGCTTCTGCTAGTGGTTCAATTATTAGCATGAATAACAATGGCGAGAGGGGACATCCCTGACGGCAGCCCCTACCCACACTGAAGCTATCCGAGCCTAATCCATTGGTAACCACAACTGCTTTGGGATCACTATACAATGTTGAGACCCATTTGATAAACACCTGTCCAACGCCAAACCTCTCCAATGTGTAAAACAAATATGACCATTCGACCCTATCAAATGCCTTTTCCGCGTCTAATGAAACCACTACTCCTGGTATCTTTCCCTGATGACAAGCTTGAATCATATTCAGAGCCCTTCTAACATTATTGGATGATCTACGGCCCTTAATAAACCCCGTCTGATCCTCCTTTATAATATGTGGCAGTATCCTTTCTAGTCTCAGTGCTAACGTTTTAGAGAGGATTTTAAAATCTACATTTAGCAAGGATATTGATCTGTATGATGTACAATCTTCTGGGTCCTTTCCTTTTTTAAGGATAAGAGAGATATTTGCCTCTTTCAGCGAAGGCGGGAGACAGCCCTGACTATATGCATAGTTATACATGTCCATAAGTGGACTAGCCAGTATTTCTGTAAATTCTTTATAGAATTCAGCTTGAAAACCATCTGGGCCCGGTGCCTTACCACTCTGAAGTTGCCTAATTGCATCAAGTATTTCTTGGAGTGTAAGAGGAGCATTTAGGACCGATACTTGTTCCGGAGTTAGGTCTGGAAAAGTCAAATTTTTAAAAAATGACTGCATCCTCTTCGTTCTATCTTCACAATCCTGTGATTTATATAACTCAGAATAGAATTCTCTAAAGGTCGCATTAATCTTTTTATGATCATGAGTCAAAATACCTGCACTTTCCTTGATAGACATAATAGTCTGAGAGGCCTTTTTTTTCTTTGCAAGAAATGCTAAATATCTACCCGGTTTGTCGCCATATTCATATAACCTTTGCTTTGCAAATAATATTTCCCTCTTAGCCGTTTGAGTAAGTGTAGTGTTTAGAGCTGTCCTAAGAGCTGTAATCCTTTGCAATTTAATAATAGAGGGTCTATCAGTGTATGCTGTTTCAGCCGCTTTTAAGCGGGCTTCAAGCAGACGCTGTTGTTCTCCCTTTAATTTCTTCTGGGTCGCTGAGTAGGAGATGATCAAGCCTCGCGTGTAAGCTTTGATGGTCTCCCACATCATTGACGGGTTGCTAGCTGTACCTGAATTAGTTTCTAAAAAAGTTTTAAATTCTTGAGAGAAGTACTTTACAAATTTACTATCTTTTATTAAGAAGGGGTCCATACGCCAATGCCGAGGGGATGTCCCACTGTTCCTCGCCTTAGTTTCCATATATACAGCAGCGTGGTCAGAAATTGCTATATTACCTATTTTACAGGATGATATGGAATTTAAAAAAATTGAGGGGGCAAAAAACATATCAATTCTGGTATGACATTTATGTGGATTAGAGTAGAAAGAAAAATCTCTACCCTGTGGATGAAGACATCTCCATACATCTACTAATCCTAATTCTTTGTTCAGATCCATCAATTGTCTAGATCTGGGAGATACTCCTGCAGTACTCTTGGGAATCCTGTCTATTTCCGGATCCATAATACAATTAAAGTCTCCCCCTATAATTATATGACGGGCATCAAAAGCCATCAATTTTGAAAAGGCTTCCGTTATAAATATAAAGGGGTGTGCCGGGGGGCAGTACAAATTTAAAATCCCATATTCCTCTCCATTTATGAGGGCTTTAATCAAGATATATCGTCCAGATTCGTCTTTTATCTGCTTTAGGATTTTGAAAGGGAAATTCTGCCAAACAAGAATAACAACTCCCCTGCTTTTTGAGCTAAAAGAAGAAAAAAAGGCCTGATCAAATCCGCCCTGTCGTAATTTCAAGTGTTCTTTATCTGACAGGTGTGTCTCCTGTAGGAGAGCTATATCAACTCTTTCCTTCTTAAGATTTGATAATATTTTCTTCCTTTTGAGTGGCGACTTACTCCCCTTGACATTCCAGGTGCACCACTTAACCGACTGATCAACCATAATCCTCTGGGCCAATCCGAGACCCCTCGGGAGGGGGAACCCTATCCAGAACATCCCGAGCGTAGAACATGTAAAATTTACAAAACTAAAGCCTCTTTAATACACCCACAACAATACAGTAAAAAACTATTTCTAAATATAAAAAATATAAAACGTATCTAAGTGGAGACTTTCCCCCTTGTTCCCAGGGGGCGTCACTTCCTCTCCAAAAGTCCCTCATATCCTCTCCCAACCAATGCCCCACCCTTGACCCAGGCACTCCTCAATAAAATGAGGAGAATTCAAATATAATACAAAGCTAGAGTTAACAGTGAGCACCCCACCCCCACCCATACCAACACCTGGGTATATTTGGTAATGTTAATACCATATATAAACATATAACTATAAAATTACCACTTCAACAAATAATAATTAAATATGATAATACAAAATAACGAAGGGAAAACAACCCCGCTCCTAAAGACAGAGGTAAAATCGAATAAGGTAACCACCTCCCCCCACCAACATTAACCAAATCCCCCAGCTTATATATATATATACATATATATACATACACATACACACACATATATATATATATATACATACACATACACACATACACACACATATACATACATCCCTCATATATACATAAAATAATAACAGAAAACAACTCCAAGGGGGGGGGGGAGAAAATCAAATCCCTCTCCCCACCCCCCATGATAATATTAAGCAGTAAGGTAAGAGAAAAAAAAAGGGAGGGGATATAAACCAAAGCGGGGGGGGGGGGGGGGGGGGGGGGGAAGGCAGACCAACATCCACTATGTCCTACAGTTTATCTAAGAGAGTCCAAGAATTCCTTAGCCTTTTCTGGTGATCCAAAGTTATATACGGATCCTTCATGGTTAAAGCGTAACGTCGCTGGGTAGCGTAAGGAGTACTGAACATTTAAGTCCCTTAAATGCTTCTTCGCCTCGTCGAATGCCTTCCTCTTTCGAACCAGAGCTGGGGAAAAGTCCTGAAATAGCATAATCTTGGATCCTTTGTAGATCATAGCTTGGGGGTCTTTTCCGAGATTTCTAGAGGCTTCTAGGAGTATCTGCCTCTACCCTGTAGCTCTGCAGCCGGAACAGGACCGGGCGCGGGCGCTGGTTCGAGCCGGGCCCGCGTATTGCTACCCGGTAGGCCCATTCCACCCTTACCTGGCCTGATCCAGCTTGCAGATTTAAAAGTTGTGGCAGCCACTGCTCCAGGAATGCTGTAAGCTGGCCTTCCTCTTCCCGTTCGGGAAGGCCCAGCAAACAAATATTTTTTCGGCGACCTCGATTATCGAGGTCGTCAATATGATTTTCCAAGGTCCGGACTCGCTGCTCGAGAGTCCGGACCTGATCCACGGCCGATTGAGCGGTTGTCTCAGAGGTCGCGGCCTTTAGCTCCGCCCCTCCGACTCGGCGTTGAATTTCTTCAATCTCACAGTCGTGCTTCTGCAGCGCGGCCGAGAGCGACTCCCAACGGTTTCTGGATTCGACAATAAAAGCATCGATCTTCGAGTCAAGCTTGGAAATCATTTCTGCAAGGCTTGCTACTGTAGGTAAGTCCCCCGGGGCAGCTGTGGACGCCTCTGCTGCAGCTGGAGAGTGTGGGGGAGGGGTTCCTGCTTGCTGAGAGCTGCGGGCTCCCTTCCCTTTAGTCATTTTAACTTAGGATTAAGTTGTTTAAATGTAATATTACACAACTAATTGAGTTACTAAACTATTATAAATGGTTTGGTGAGCTTGGTAGGGGGTAGGTGACCCACTGTGCCCAAGTCTTGGGAGGAGCACTATAGACTCAGTCTTACCGGGTCGCCGCCATCTTGGATCCCCCCGGATTTCTAACTCTTAAGTTTCATCAGGAGTATCTGGCCTTAAGATTCTCTGCCCTTTAATGATGGCTATTACAGATGATGGGAGGCAAGAGGGCAACTTTTCTTCTTACTTCTCAACTCTCAGTTTTCGAGGGGTATTTTAGACCCTTATTATTGAGATTTTCAGGCACATTTTTTATGCAAGTTCTTCAGTTTAATTCAAAAGGAGGGATAATCGATGTTGATGCAACAAATCCCATTCACTCCCTTATGCACTCAAAAAGACTTGTGAGTAAAGATGGATTCTAGAAAACAAAGCATGCATTTATGTGATTTGCAAAAAACAAACAGTATAAGAAGTAAATCATGTAAATGGACAGTGATTTCAGATGAGAAGTATTGGTGATGAGCTCTTTCTCATGGTCCTCGAAAGATATTTGGGATCAAAGTCTCCATGACTGAGTCATTGTAGTGATAAATCTGCCAAATGAAGTTATCTACCCCTGTACCCTCCTGGGTTGACTAGTTCTTCAGGCAAGATTCCATTCTTCATGCTGAAGGTTGGTCTTGCGTGTTTACAGACTGAAGTTTCCATCCTGGTTCTGACCGTGAAAGAGTTTGCTGTTTGAAGTCAGTCCAATTTTATGACCCATACTTGCTCACTCCATGGTCTTGACCACTTGACCACACCCACTCCATGGTCAAAACCTACTATTGTCCACTGCTTTGAAGTCAGATGCCACCGCTACACAGGATTTCTGATGAAGGGCTTTCGCCCAAAACGTTGATTTTCCTGCTCCTCGGATGTTGCCTGACCTGCTGCGCTTTTCAGCACCACACTAATCTTGCCACTGCTACACAATTAAGTTTAATTGTGGCTGTCCACATCTATCACCTGATTTTTGGTAGCCGTTTTGTTTAAACTAACTAAATGGTGAAACAGGCTCAAGGGCCTACTCCATTCCTGTGGGATCAGAATTGGATTTGACTTTCAGTCAGTATAGCCTGCTCACTGTTTACTGCTCACACGTGTCTTTGACTGGCAGCTTTCTCACTGTCCATGTTTCCATAAGTCAATTTTATCATATTCTACAGATCTTTAGCATTTACCAAGAACAGGTTGATAACCAGTTGGCACAGTAGCTCTTTGATCTCCATTTTGATATGAGCCTTGTAATATAGTGTAGGGAACATCTTTTGTACCAGCTTTCCTTCACATGTTTCTCTGTAAGGGCATACTCTCTTGGCCAGAGGCATTTATGCAGCAATACTCCTCACCGCTACTCAGCTTTTGTTCTTTCAGGGCCATTGGGTTCCAACCTTCATTAAGGGTTTGGTCCAAATGTGAACAAAAGAGAATGATTCTGGAGGTGAGCTGACAATGACTGCCCTTGGCATCAAAGTAGAATTTGACCCAAGTGTGGCATCAAGGAGCTTTTCCCAAATGTAAGTCAGTGCCAATCAGGGAAAGATCGCTCCATTTCCAGCACAAAGGAAGATGGTTGTTGTTGGAGGCCAAGCATCACAGCCTCAGGAAATCAACACAAGAGTTCCCCAGAGTAATGTCCTGGACCTAACCACCTTCAGTTGTTCATTAATGATCTTCTCTCCATTATAAGATCAGATTTAGGGTGTTCACTGATGATTACAGAGTGTTCACTTCTGTTGGTAAATCCTCAGATAACAAGGCAATGTATGCTCATATGCAGCAAGGCCTGGACAACTTTCAGGCTTGGAATGATAAATGGCAAAGAATATTTGAGACGCTGAAGTTCAAGCAATGACCATCTGCACTAATAAAAATTAGAATTACGTCTTCTTGCCAATCAATTCATTTCCCAGTTTGCCTCCACAAACATCCCTGAATGGAGGCAGGAGCTACCATTGACGAGAAACTGAACTGGAACAGCCAGTGGCTACAAAGGTAGGTCATCCCTGAGTATTCTGTAGTAAATGATACATCTCCTCACTCTCCAAAGCCTTTTAGTAGGTACAATCGGAACGTGTGATGGGAGATCCTCCACTGGCCTGGACCATTTCAGCTTGAAGAACACTCAAGGAACTCCACCGATGCCAAAACAGCTCTTTTGATCACCACCCCATCCCACACCTTAAACATTCGTTCCCTCATCATCCACACACTGTGACAGTAAAATGTGTACTGTGTGCAAGATGCACCACACTGATAAAAGGCAAAGTACTGCGGATGCTGGTGATATGAAATGAAAACAGAAAATGCTGGAGAAACTCAGCGGTTTTGGCTGCATCATTGATGAAGAGAGAAACAGGGTGAATACTTTGTGTGTGACGTGACCCTTCTTTTGCAAATTGTTAAGGCTGCTTCGGCAGTAACTTCCAAAACTGTGATCTCTGCTACTAAGAAGAACAAGGACAGCAGATACACTCAAGTTCTCCTCTCAGTCACATAGCATCCTGATTTGAAAGTATACCAACATTGTTGGGTCACTATGTCAAACTCTAACAGCAGGAAGGGTGTATAACACAACACACACACTGCTGTGGTTCAAGAATCTCACTGTCACATTGTTCAATTCATACAGGGATCACCAATAAATTCTGAGGTGGCCAGGAGAAGGGAGTGGTTGACGTGGAGATGTTTAGGTGGGGAGGGGTACTGGGTGCAGACGATGGGGTGGCTGGTGTGGGGGTGTGATGGCTGATGCGGGGATTGCTGGCGGAGGAGGTAGTTGGTATATGGGTTCTGGATTAGTGGTGCTGGAAGAGCAGTTCTGGCAGCATCCGAATTGCCTGCCTGAACTGCTGTGCTTTTCCAGCACCACTAATCCAGAATCTGGTTTCCAGCATCTGCAGTCATTATTTTTACTTAATTGGTGTATGGGGGTTGCTGGTGTAGGAGCTGCTGATGTAGGGGCTGCTGGTACAGTGGGGTAGCTGGAGCAGGGGGCTGCTGGTGTGGAGGGGCTGTTGGTGTAGGAGCTGCTGGTGTGGAGGGGTAGCTGATGTGAAGAGTTAGTTGGTGTAGGGGGTTGCTGGTGTACTGGAGTAGCTGAGGGAGGGGTTGCTGGTGTGGATGAGCTTCTGATATAGGAGATAGCTGGTATAGAGAGCTGCTGGTGAAGGGAGGTGCTAGTGAAGAAGGCTGCTGGTGTGAAGGGTTAGCTGGTGCAGGGGGCTGCTAGTATAGGGAGGTGCTGGTGTAGGGGGCAGCTGGTGTGGAGGTTTGGTGATGTAATGAGGTAGCTGGAGAGGTGCTGGCATAGGGGGCTGTTGGTGTGGAGCGGTTGCTGGTGCAGGAGTTAATGGTGTAGCTGGTGTGGGGGAGTAGTTGGTGTGGAGACATAGCTGGTTGGAGAGGCTGCTAGTGTGGGGAGGTGCTGGTGTAGGGGGCTGTTGGTGTGGAGCGGTTGCTAGTGTTGGGGCTGCTGGTGTACAGTGTTAATGTTGCTGCCTTTCAAAGCAATCCAAAGGGCTGGACGGGGTGTAGGTTTTGTCATTGCGCTAATATACAAAATGGATGTTTGTGAATCTGGTAGCCCAGTTTACATTTCTCCTGATTTTTCATTTCTGTTTCAAATGGCAGTGACTATATGTAAAGGAAAGGAAATTCTGCAAACAGTTCTACTTTTGGACAGATTAACATCATGAAGGGAAAGAAACAAAAACTACAAATGAGATCAGAAATGACGATGACTTCAATGAGAAAAAGAGAACAAAATTCCACTTTGTTAGTAAAAATGCAGAAACTAAAATCACCGAAACTACAATGTCAAAACTGGATATTATGAAAATGGGAAGTTTTCATGGTCTTTTCTATGCCAAAGCGTTTCTGCCTTTTGAGTTACATTCACAGAAAAGGATTCCTGCTCATTTTGATACAACCAAATTTTCTTGTTTGATGAGGACTTTGAGGGATGGGCCAGGCTGTCAAATTTCAGCATAACTATAATTGAGAAATAGAAACAAAAAGTGTTGAAAACACTCAGGCAGTAAGAACACAGTTAACATTTCAGGCCAATTACCTTTCAGTCATGTCTCCAAGTGGTTACATTTCTAAGTTTTGGGTCAGGAGATGCTTGAGTTCCAGTCAATTCTGGGACTTAAGTGTAAGAGTGAAATTCTGTGCAATATTAAGGGGATGCTGCATTTCATGAAATGCCATTTTCAGGTGAGACCTCAAAGCAAGGACCCATGAACTCGCTCCATGTTCCTTGGCACTATGTCAAAGTAGAGGAGAAAGTTATCCTCAGTGTCTTGGTCAACATTAATCACTCAAGCAAAATAATGAAAAAGACGTCTTGGTTGCAGATGTTTCGTCCCTGTCTAGGTGATATCCTCAGTGGTTGGGAGCCTCCTGTGAAACGCTTCTGTGATCTTTCCTCTGTCATTTATAGTGATTTGTATCTGCCACTTCCGGTTGTCAGTTCCAGCTGTCCGCTGCAGTGGCCGGTATATTAGGTCCAGGTCGCTGTGCTTATTGATTGAATCTGTGGATGAGTGCCATGCCTCTAGGAATTCCCTGGCTGTTCTCTGTTTGGCTTGTCCTATAATAGTAGTGTTGTCCCAGTCGAATTCATGTTGCTTGTCATCTGAGTGTGTGGCTACTAAGGATAGCTGGTCATATAGTTTTGTGGCTAGTTGGTGTTCATGGATGCGGATCATTAGCTGTCTTCCTATTTGTCCTAAGTGGTGTTTTGTGCAGTCCTTGCATGGGATTTTGTACACTACATTGGTTTTGCTCATGCTGGGTATTGGGTCCTTCGTCCTGGTGAGTTGTTGTCTGAGAGTGGCTGTTGGTTTGATGAGGCATGGCACTCATCCACGGATTCAATCAATAAGCACATCGACCTGGATGAACTACGAAAGCAACCACCCCAACACACACAAAAGAAGTTGCATCAAAACACTATTCAAAAGGGCCACAACACACTGCAGTACACCAGAACTGCAAAAAGAGGAAGAAGAACACCTATACGATGTATTCACCAAAAACGGATACCCGTGCAATTTCATCAACAGATGCCTAAGGGAAAGACAACGGAACGAGGACATGCCGCAACCCAAAGGACTAGCCACACTACCATACATCAGGAGCATTTCCGAACTGACAGCCAGACTACTGCGACCACTAGGACTCATAACAGCACACAAACCAACAGCGGAACTGACAACCAGAAGCGGCAGATTCAAACCACTACAAATGCCGGAGGAAAGATCACAGAAGCGCTTCACAGGAGGCTCCCAAGCACTGAGGATGTCACCTAGACAGGGTACGAAACGTCTGCAACACAAATTCCCAGCTCGGCGAACAGAACCACAACAACGAGCACCTGAGCTACAAATCTTCTCACAAGCTTTGAATGAAAAGATTTTCAGAATGCTGTTTATGGGAGCTTGCTGTGTAACTTGGTTGCCATGTTCCTTCCAACAGGGACCATAGTTCAGAAGTTCCTCACTGGCCTTGAGGACATGTGAGGTATAAATGGATAACGTTGGTGATAAGCGAGCATTGAGCCAGAGAAAAAGTGAGGGAAAGAGAGTGAGGGTGTGGAAGATAGGGGTGATTCAGTGAGTGAAAAAATAATGGTGCAAAGAAAATATAGCTAGTAAGGAGGCAAATATAGGTACTTGCCTTCAAACTATCTTCAATGAACCTTGACTTGGACTGAAAGATGTTGCGACTCTGACCTGATGTCACTGTAGACACCTGGTCCTGCTCCCCTTGCTTATTAACACCTCTAACTCCTGATACCTCTCAGTATTTCACAGCAACACTAGGGATCTTAAATGTGGCTTGTCGCGGTATCATAATGTCAATAAGAACACAAATAGTAAGTCATATTAAACACAAACTGTACATTATATTAAACACAAGTTATAGAAAATAATGTTACTTTTACTGGTTAAATCCTTATACTGATCAAACAGGTTTGTATTACTTAATGAGTTTGGAATGCCAAATTAGTTTCTCCACCTTTTCCCTTCCTGATGAACGTGCTTTGTGATACCGCAAGCATTCACTTTTCGCCTCATATGACAATGGAATCAATAATGACTCTGTAATTTCTGCTCCATTTCAATGAAAGGAATTTGACTTTATCAGGTTAATTACCTCTCCCTGTTATTTAGACATGATTTGGAGATGCCGGTGTTGGACTGGGGTGTACAAAGTTAAAAATCACACAACACCAAGTTATAGTCCAACAGGTTTAATTGGAAGCACACTAGCTTTCGGAGCGACGCTCCTTCATCAGGTGATAGTGGAGGGCTCAATCCTAACATAGAATTTATAGCAAATTCTGTGTTAGGATTGAGCCCTCCACTACCACCTGATGAAGGAGCGTCACTCCGAAAGCTAGTGTGCTTCCAATTAAACCTGTTGGACTATAACCTGATGTTGTGTGATTTTTAACTCTTTTATTTAGAGGAATGCTGGGATGCAAGTAGGTTATTCAAGCCCTTCAAACCTGCTCTGTCACTCAATCGTACAGTATGACTCAGTTGACGTTTCCATTTTTAACTTTATAACTGTCAATACCTTTAGCAACAGAAATCGATTCAGCTCCATTTGGAAAGCTTTAGTTACGTTAGTATCTTCTGGAGAGGGAATTCCCAATTTCTGTAGTTAACTATGTGATAAAGTGTTTTCCTGCTGTATACCTGAATGGCCTTGCTCTGATTTTAAAATTGCATGCCCCAGTTTCTGGTTGTCCCACCAAATGAAATAGTGCCTTGTATTTGACAGAGTTAATTGTTTTAATATTTAAAACATCGCAGTCATATCACCCCTCAATCTCAAAAAGCGTACAAGCTAGATTTAAACAATCTGACTTCATGATTTGGAGTATTTATACCTTATTGATGCTACTTTGGTTCATCAGTTAATTTGTTGAAAATAAACCTGAAGAAATTAAACTTTTTTCTTACTTTCCTTTTCTTTCAATGCTCACACGCATGATAAAATGTTACCCACGATGGCTTTTGCTTCCTGATACTGGATATTAAACCTGCGAAATCTTCCTTTTCAGATCCAATTCACTAATGAATCTCCTCAATCCAGGCTGCCTCCCCTCTCATTTGGTGCATGTTCAATCCTAATCGCTCATTGCATGGGAAAGGTTTTTCTCATTGCTTCTTTTACCAATTATCTTAAAGCTGGGGAGGGTTCAGAAGAGACTTACCAGGATGTTGCCAGTAATGAAAGGTTTGAGTTATAAGGAAAGGCTGGATAGGCTGGGACTTCTTTCACTGGAGACTACATTGAAGTTGAGTGGTGACCTTATAGAGGTTTATAAAATCATGAGGGGTATAAATAAGGTGAATGGCAGGTGTCTTTTCCCTAGGATTGGGGATTTCAAGACATGGGGTATATTTTTAAGGTGAGAGGAGAAAGATTGAAAAAAGGCACAACCGGCAATTTGTTTACACAGTGAGTGGTTTGTGTGTGGAATGAACTTCCAGAGAAAGCAGGTATAATTACAATGGTTAAAAGACATATAGATACGTACAAGAATAAAAAATGTTTGGATGGATATGGACCAAGGCACGTGGAACTAGTTTAGCTTGGGATTATGGTCGGCATAATCTGTTTGGACCGAAGAGTCTGTTTTCGTGCTGTATGACTCTGATTCTATAAATCAGTGCTCTGTTCCTCTCAATTTTTCCACTAATGGGAAGAGTTTCTCTCTATTTGTTCCTGTATCCTGTTCCTATTTTCTCCGTTTCAATGAACACCTCAATCCGATTTCATCTCGACATTCTATTTTTGACAAGAAACAGTCCCAAACTCTCCTATCTATATACATAACTGAAGGAAACTGAAAAATTGAGTACTGAATTTGTGAGTTTGTAAATCTAAATTCTAGAGTGTTTAGGACTCAGAATTGAGGTGGGAAAATGCAGTTGAGGTACAGTAAAAATATTATCTAATTGAATGGTAAACCAGGCCTAATGGGCTGAATGGCCTATAAATATTTCTATGGTCCTTCCTGTCCTGTTGTAGAGGATAAATTGACATAATTGTTCTGACAAGTAGCTGTGAATTTCATTCAGCATGGAAAATATGCAAAGTTTCTAAATGGAGTTTACCACATTGTCCAGGTCACAATGGGGGAGCTGGGTATCTGACAGTACTTGTTTATTCCATGGGGGGCCCTGGCAAAATGGTGGACAAATGGATACCACTATTTACTGCTGTTGGATAAGTGATCTCAGTGTTGAGGGCTTTAGTCAGAAATGAGGTTGCTATTGGCAAGCATTTGGAAAGTGCATATCATTAAACGATCAAGTCCTAAGAGTTAAGAGTCTTTCATATTGTAGAGCCATCTCAGAGTTAAAGGGTCAGGTATGATCCTAATGACTGGTGGACCAGATTCCATGGGCCAAATGGCCTAATTTAGCTCCTATATTTTTACATTTTCTCCATAGTTTTCTCCTTATAACTTCCTGCTTTGACCACTGTCAACAGATGGTAGTTATAAAGTTTTTTTTATTATGTGGTTGATGCCACACTATGAGTTTGGACTTAAAACAGAATGATTGAGGAGAAGACAAATTCAAATACTATCTTCGGACTTTGATTTCAAAATAACACTATTTATTCTACATTAATACCAAGCACTGCAGTCTATATATAGAAAAAAGTGAGGACTGCAGATGCTAGAGATCAGAGACAAAATGTGTGGCGCTGGAAAAGCACAGCCGGTCAGGCAGCATCCGAAGTGCAGGTGAATCAATGTTTCGAGCATATGAGATCAGGAATGTTCCCATCAGGAATGTTTCTGATGAAGAGTTTATGCTCCAAACATCAACTATCCTGCTCCTTGGATGCTGTCTGATCTGCTGTGCTTTTCCAGCACCACAATTGCCGACAGTAATCATACATATACCAGACTTTGACTATTAACTAAGAACTAATCTATCTTCTTGGTGTGTTCATGTCCAAGTGCTTTCGCATTTTTTCTCATTCTACTGTGTTAACCCCTTCCACTCAGTGTCATTTGTACTCAGTGATGTGTGACTCTGTGACATCATCATAAGGTTGCTCCAGGATCCTTATACAAACTAAAGCACCTTTTTGGCAAAACATCCTAAGATTCACTCACAGCATAGAAGAAATCAAAAATTGACATCTCATCACAGAAGGAGGTATTGCAGTAGGTGTGAAAGCTTGGTCAATGGAAAGGTTTTCAGGACATCCTAAAGCAGGAGAAAGATGTTGAAAAATGGTTTAGTTTAAAGAGGAAGTTCCAGAGCTGAAGGCCTAGAAAGCTGAAGACAAATTGGACATGCAGAAAAATCTAGAATGAGAAGAACATAGATGTCTTGGAGGGAGGTTCAGAAGGAGGGGAATAAACATCTTGAAAGCAAGCTATTTGGTCTTACATCCCTTTCTTCAGCTTGGTGTGAATTTTAGATTGATCACATTCCTGGGAAGTCCCTCCTCCCTACCTTTTATCTTAGCCTGCTGGACAAACTTTCCTCATTCCTGAAGAAGGGCTTATGCCCGAAACATCGATTCTCCTGTTCCCTGGATGCTGCCTGACCTGCTGCGCTTTTCCAGCAACACATTTTCAGCACATTCCTGGGAAGCCTTGGGACATTTTATTGTATTAAAGATACAATATAAATGCAATTTATTGTTGCTTCACTCACTGTTATCAGTTTTCATGCAGTGTAAAAAGTGCCTGAAATGAAATGCACCCATTTTACTAAATAGGTCTTTGAAGACCCAACCCAAATTACACATTTCAAATAGCAGTGATGGTTGACAGACTAAATAGAACCCTCATTACAAGAATTAGGAACTCCCTGAGCCTCAAGTATGGGTTTGACCTGAACAGTAGTATTTATGTAAAGAATTTGAGGAAGGACTGTAATTCTCTTCTAATTTCTTTCATGTTAAGACCTTATTAAGAATAATTTTAAAAGGCCTCAGGAGTTGCTACAAGCAATTCTTCAGTTTCTCCTATGTGAATGTTTAATTTGTTCACCTTTCGCAGAGTGAAAATCAGGCCCAATATCACTGCTCAGTAAAACAATTCAAATGCAAAGATAGAAAATTCTGGAAACACGCAGCAGCTGCAGAGGGAACAAGGAAGTTAATGTTTCAGGCATAACATTTTATCAGAGAGGGAATTTTTCAAACCTTTTTAAGTTTTGGTTTGGATTTCCAGCATTTATGAATGAACTCAAAAGAGAAAATGGTGGAAAATCTCAGCAGGTCTGGCAGCATCTGTAAGGAGAGAAAAGAGCTGACGTTTTGTGTCTAACTGACCCTTTGTCAAAGCTAAAAAAAGGGGAGAAATAGGGAGGTATTTATACGAGGCTGAGAGAAGGGGAGTCATGGCTCCAGAAGCAAAAGTAGCAATAAAGAGGTGATAATGACAGTGCATAGAGAGATTATAAGGAGATTAGGAACTGTGCATGACCAAGGCTGAAGCTAGTGCTATGTGACAAAATATGTGGGGGATGGGGGGGGATGGTGAAGCAGAGGCAAAATGGAAAACAGGGGAGAAGGGTAGCAAGGGGAAGAGGAGAGGAAAAAGGTGATGAGAGAGTGGGGAGCGAGAGAAAGAGAGACAAATTAAGAAATAAGAGGTACAGAACAGTGAAAAAAATATATAAAAAAAGATAAATAAAATAAATGAATGAATTGATTGGGAAATTGGGTGATTTATTGACTTCTCAAGCTTGGGTGTGATTCCATGCCATTGACAAAGCCGGAGCTAGGAGGGTGAGGAGTCACGGTAGGTCTGGAGCTGCAGGAATGGTTCGAATTGTTTTCTTTAGAGCAGACAAGGCTGCGGGTTGTGTCGGGAGTGGGGGGGGCGGGGGGGGGGGGGGGGCAGTACTTGATTGAAGTGTATAAGATAATGAGGGGCTGGGACAGGGTGGATAGGAAGCAGCTATTTCCCTGAGTAAAGGGTCAGTAACAAGGTGACAATAATCATAAGATGAAGGGCAGAGGTTTAGAAGGGATTTGAGGAAAAGCTTTTTCACCCAGAAGATGGCGGGACCTAGAATACACTCACTGGGAGGGCAGTAGAGACATAAAACCTCACAACCTTTAAAATGCATGAGCTCATGAAATGTCGTGGCATTCAAGGCTATGGTCCACGTACTGGAAAATGGAATTGTCCGAGAGAGGTAGGTTCAGACTTAATGGGCTAAAGGGCCTCGTCTAAGCTATATGACTATAACTCTATACACTGGATCTATGCTGAGAAGCCACAAAAACTGTTGGTACCACATTCCTGACCAACAGAATGACCAGCATTGTGCTTGCTTCCCACAGTAATTGAGATCTGATCAGATCAAAAACCACCATATGCCACTATAGGCCAGCAGATCTTAAATTGGTTTCACACGGTATTTATTCTGGTCCAAACAAGTTTCTCCCTCTGGAAAGTAAGGCCTGTATGCACTGAACCATGTAGAGCAGTGTTTCTCAACTGTTTTTTTGGCCAAGCCACCCCCACCCCTCCCCCAAGGAGCTCTTCTCAGGTTTCAGGACCTCCCTTTCAAACAGGGATACAACATGAACAGATAGACTAAACATCATTTATTATTGAACACCAAGAAAACTTGAACATTCCGACATACTGGTCAAAACTTTTTTAAAAATTGTATGAAATTAAACATCTACCAGGCCTAATATGATCCTTGAGCTTGGTGCTTTTGATAAATATTATATATAGGAGGGAAACCATTGACTTCAATGGCGGTTGTTACTTGGGTATTTCATCAGTTCAGTTACCAAAGCCCCCATAAACCCTTTGGGCTCCCCTTCACATAGTTTTCAGTCTGTGGTCCCCTTCAAATGTGCCTGGGCCCCTAAATGGATCATATGGCCCCAATTGAGAAGGGCTGGTCTAGAGCACCAGATGCTTATTTTTGTTATATCTTGTAGCCCTCCGATGTTAGGAACAATCACAATTTAGGTTTTAAAAGGTTAGCGTTCTTTGCTTTTAATCTAACCTTGCAATGCTGCCTGATCAGGAGACTGCTTAAGGTCAGCACTTGTTACACACAACCTGACTCTCCAGTATATCTGTGAATGTCACCTCCTGAAAACCTACACATAATTTCCAATGTTTTACAGAAAACACAACAACATCTAGAAATTCTATTCTCCTCTAGCAGTTTGTAAAGGCTAAACTAGCAACTCTTCACTAGATGTAGATTCAAAGTTTCTCAGTCTGAGTATAGTTTTGTAATGTGGGTTTCATTGATCTGATGAATGTGGCTATTCTATATTGATGACTGTTCAAATGATCAATTGCCGTGGTTGTTGAGCTTATATCTGGCAAGACTTTCAAGCAATGATATCTACATATTTAAATGCTTCCTTGCGAAATTTAACAGAAGAAACAAAATTGTAGAAATGATAGAGGAAACATACAAAGAAATGAATGAGTGTGAAAAATATATTAGCTCTTTTGCTGTGTAAAAAATGAAAATTATTCTGGAAGCAAGTTGCATTCATTAAGGTAAAGCACAGCAAAATTATTGGGGCTATTATTATACCAATGATGAGTATTTACATCAAACACATCCACAACTTGCATTTACGTATTTGGCATCTTCAGTGAAGGTCAACATCACAAAGCATTTCAAAAATTATCAGACAAATTTGACGCATAAGGCAATATTAGGAGAGCTAACCCAAAACCTTCCAAGAAATACCTTAATGGTAGCATTCTATGGCTGGAATAGGGAGGTGACAAGGCCATGGAGGGGTTTGAAGAGAATGATGGGAATTTCCTTCACTTGTGTATTCACAGACAGGGAAAACTCAGACATGTCTTTCACCCTGAACTACTTGCATTTACTTCACAGCATGTCCACAGCCTGAAACATAACTGAAAAGAGATGGTTTCTGCTGAGATAGTAACCAACCTCCATAATCTCTGCAACCACAGGGGAATACCTTTCAATTTTTGGATTGTATATCTTCCTTTGAAGTATTTTCTGCCCAAAGTTCCAAGTTACTCTCAGACTGAATATCCTCCACACAGGAAGTTTCCAGTCATTAGATTTCATTCTGAGAATTTGAATTCCCTGCAACCTTTGTCTTGTATGTACTTTCTCTTATTATTATTTTTTAAAAAGTTCTCTTCCTTAAATGTTCAACATGCCAACAGGTAATTCAGGTGCCATGGTATATTGTGGTTGTCCTGAAGAACCATTTGGGACATGGGTTTGTCAGTGATTTGCACTTCTTCATGACATCATCAGAGGTGTCCAACACACCTCCAATTGAATAAAGCTGGCATCACCAACACTATGTGTGTCAATTGAAACTGCTTGACTTTCATGTGCAGATGCTATTTATGGGAAGGGGCATGAAGTGAGGCTGAATTGCCTGGCATTATATCATAGTTCCCTATCATCTTTGAATTTTATTACATCATAGGGTTTATATTGAGAAATCCACTTGTGCCAGTCACAGTGTTAAGAACAAAAAAAAGGCAATAATTGGGAATGGCTGAGAAGGTGGTCAAGAGAACTGTCCTGAAATGGCCTAAAAACCCTTTAAATATACTGACTGTCCTGGCCAGCAGGATTCTTCAGTGTGAGTTGCTTATAGTGTCACTGTTGCAGGAAAAATCACATGTGGGGCATTCTCAACTTGAAGTAACATCCTACTGCCCTTCTCCTTTCCTTGCCTCTTCAAGGTGGTGAACCGGATCAGAACAATAGGCAAGACTATGAACATTGGAAGGCTATTAAACTGTGACTACATCACAGGTAGCACTAATCCTGCTTTTACTCAATGTCCACATACTTGACAATACACGTTTCACCTTTCTTCAATAGTATTGGTCAGAAAAAGACTAGCTGTTCCCTCAAGTTAGGCATTGGATAGTAGAAACCTTGTTTGGGAGCATTGACTTGGCACAGACTGAGCACTGAGCTGGACACCTTCGTGGCTTCTATGGGATTGAATGCATAGTTACAGCAAAAGGCAGTTGTTATAAACTTAGATATAAAGTTGGTATAAACCAGCTGGGGCTCTCTTTTGCTGACAGGAGAGTCCAGCATGGGTGCTGACTCATGCTGATAGGCCACATTTTCACAGGCCACGGACACAAAATCAGTGCATGCACCAATAAACAACTCCCAAATAAAACAGCACGAGAAAGCAGTGAAAAATTGTACTTCACATCAAGATGTATGGAAGTACACTTTGTGCTGCTTAGGGCAGTGGTGAGAAACCCTCTTTGTCTCAGTTGACCTGTTTATGCCTTTCTAGGGCAGGCTGTTCTGGCTTTGAAAGATAGAAATCAAGAGCAGTATCACTGTGCCGCTTGGTACTGTTTGTTGAATTGGCAATTGAGTAAACTCAAACCATTCTAATCCTGAGGTCTTTATACTTTGCTATGAGTAAAGTCCGTAATCGTACAAGTTGGCATTCATATTATGCTAGAAGGTTACGCAAACAGAGATGAATTAACTGGTGATGTTCTGATCCAGTTCATAATGCCAACCCATCGCAGTGTTTAGCTAGTGACACCATATCAGAATAAAATCCTTACTTTGATTACTGTAATATCAAGCTGCAAATGTCATACAGACATTTGAATCAGGAGCAGGATGAGGCCATTTGGCCTGATGGGTTTGCTTCACCTTTCTATATGATCATTGCTGCTCTGATTGCAGCATTCCCAATAACCTCGGAAAAATATCAACTTGCTTGCTGAGTATCTATCCACCTCTTGCCTAAAAAATATTCAAAGGCTCCACTGCGAACCCCTTTTGAAGAAGCAAGTTCCAAAGACACATGCCCCCTTGTTAGAAAAAAAATCCCCATCTTAAATAGGTGACTCCTATTTTCAAATAGTGACACGCGGTTCTAGATTTTCCTTTTTTTAATTCACTCGTGGAAGGTGACATCACTGGCTTGGCCAGCATTTATTGCTTACCCCTTAGTTACCCTTGAGAAAGTCTGTTGAAAGTTTGTAGCCCATTTGGTATTGGTACTGTGCTGTTAGGGAGATGGCTCCTGTAATTTGACCCAGTGATAATAAAAGAGCAATGATATATTTCCAAGTCAGGATGATCAGCAGCTTGGAGGAGAACTTAAAAGTAATAGTATTCCCATGTTTCTGCTACACTTGTCATTCTGTACAATAATGGTTGTGACTTTGGATGTTGGAGTCTTGATGAATTTCTGCAGTGCCTATTGTAGGGTGTACACACTGCTGCTACTGAGCGTTGATGTTAGAGGGAGTGGATGTTTATGGATGTGATGCCAATCAAGCAACTACTTCCATTCATTCCACATCCACCTTGTTAAGCCTCCTCTGGATCTTGTATGTTTTGATGAAGTTGCCATTGACTCTTCAAAATTCCAATGGATACAAACTTAGCCTGTCCAACATGAGGCCGTATGTCCATTCCCGATATTTGTCAAGTAAGCATTCTCTGAACAGCTTCCAATCTAATCCATTCTGTGCACAGCATTGCAGATGTGGTCTCACCAATGTCTCATAGACGTGAAACATAATCTCAATTCCACTTGTAAAATAAAACACTCTATTAGCTTTCCTAACTACCTGCTGTACCTGCATACTAACTATTTAAGATTCATGCACAAGGTCACCCGGGTTCCTTTACATCTCAGAGCTCTACAATCTTTCATCATTTAAATAACATACTTACTTTTTATCCTTTCTTTCGAAAGGACTTTTTCACCTCTTTCCACATGATACGCCATCTGCCAGATCTTGGCCACTCACACAACCTATCATCGCCTTCACAAATTATTTACCCTTGAGACAGTAATTCATTTTTTGCAATGAATGTGGTTAAATACAAAACTAAAGGAGTTGTAGTAACTTGAAGATATCTTTTTGGGGTCCAACTCCCTTGCACCTGCCATTGTGAATATAACCTCAGATACATGCAAACAAGAAGCTCATACAACACCCATCGAGCAGCAATACCAACTGGGAGGATAATCTGTATTCACACAATCGAACTGACTTAGTAAATGAGGCAAGAGAGACTTCAATTTGCACAGCATCGTTCAAAACCTGGTTTTGGCAGCTCATGACATACTTGTGAAATGTCCTCACTGCTACAATGTAGGAAATCCAGCAGCCAGTTTGCAGGCAGCAAGATCTCAGGAATTGAATGAGATTAATGGCCAGATAATATGCTTGTGAAGTTGATCAAGGGATAAATGTTGGCCAGGACATTGTTGTTATTTGAGCAAATGCTCTTCCTTTTCTTCTTCAAATGATGCAATGGGTTTTTTTGCATCTACCAGAATAGTGTAGGTCGAATCTTGATTCAATGTCCCATTTGACACCCAGTGGAGGAAATTGCATCCATTTCTACATTTTGTTTACTGTTAAAAATATTATTCTCAGATAGCCCTTAAAGTATTATACCATTTTCTGAATCTACTTGTATTTAAGGCTAGCCCCTAATGTAGGTCACTTATCAGCCAAAGTTTTTCAGGTCCTAGGAGATAATGTTCAGGTCAAAGTCAACTCCAGGATCCATAGGTTTGGGTCCATGCCATACTGTAAGTAGCCACATGAAAATATTGGTCACTAGGTTGGTAGATATTGATGAAAAGATGCTGAATGTAATATTATCAAAGCTAATTTAGCTGAAATGCTAATGGAATTGGTCAATGCTCTACTCTTATCAAACCTTTTCAAAAGACACTTCTGGATCATACTAAAGATTGCACTATTGAAAACTGCTGGAAAAAGAAGGATGTCCATTCAAAGCAATTGTAGCAGGCCAACAGCATCTGCAGGAGCTTAGCTCTGTAACAGCGATGCAACCATCAGCAAGAACAGCAAACTGCCCAAGTAGTGCGTGAGACGTGGACTGTCTTTGCCATCAAAACATTGTCCATCATTTCATGACATCTTCAAGTTACGGTCCTCAAGAGAACACTGGGTGAAGAGGCACAAGTACTCAGAGAATCCCAAAGTGCAACACAATTTTCCACAGCAGCTTGGGAAGAAGATCCAGTCAAGAAGCAATGCCAAAGAGATATCCATATTCATGGCATGCACATACATCAATGAAGTTCAAGAGCTAACCACAACATTATAGCTTCAGACCCATGTCAGTCACTACACGTGGTCAACTTGACACACCACATTCAATAGCATGAAGAAAGTGGAGCATTTACATCCATCCAAATAATACAACCCAAAAGAATGGACAGCATGTGCTCTTCATCACTTAGGCATGTGTAAATATTATTCCTTTATGCATCTGACATGCAGGAACCTGGTAAATACAGTGCAGAAAACATAATAATACGCCAACTTCTTATAGTGGATTTGACATCCTATGTGTTGGCATGGTCCATCTTAAATTTGATGTGATGGCTCAACATGGATCCTCTGTCTTAATGCCATATTCCTGTCTTCTCTCCATATTCCTTCATGCCTTTAGAATCCAATAAAATGATCAATCACTTTCTTAAATATTCTCAATATTGTGGCCTCCATAGCCTTCTGTGGTATTGGATCCTGTCCAGCCCAATTAGAAGGTCTGGGGACTATCAAAAGAGCCAAGGCCACCTTGAATGTTGACCAGGAAGCAATTCCTTGGTTCTGCAAGCCCTGCCCAGTGCCATTTGCCTTCTGGGCAAAAATAGGGGCAGAAACCAGAAGGCTAGAAAGCGAAGGAATCATCAATCCAGTTTGTGGAATGGGCAGCACTGGTCATACTGATTGTGAAGCCCAACACATTAGCTGGCCTTTATGGGGATTTTAAACAAATGGTAAACCATTTCTCGCAGCTGAAAACATACCCAATCCCTTACATAGAGGACTTATACGCAAAGCTGGCTGGGGGGCTGTCCTTCATGAAACTGGACATGAGCCATGCGTACTTGCAATTGTGGTTGGATGAGGAATCCCAGAAGAATGCCACAACTAATATCCATCAGGGTTTGTGCCAATGTATGAGAGTGCCATTCAGGGTATCATCAGCCTGTACAATTTTCAGTGGACAATGGAGAACATTGTACCTGACCTCCATCCTGGCACCCTTGCATCAACTCTTAAAAAAAGGTCAGCCTTTGAAATGATCACATAGCTAAGCCACAGCTTTCAGGGAAGTGAAGAAACAGCTACCATCCACTAAGCACATTTGTTGGTCATATTTGGAGTCTGGAAGTTCCACCAAGACCTTTACGGATGTAAATTTGTAATAATAATGGATCACAAACCCCTGCTAGGTCTACTTAAAAAGGACAAAGCTGCGCTGCCCATAGCTTCAGGCCAAATTCAACAGTGGGCTCTAATACTAAGTGTGTATAATTACAAGTTGGAACACAGTCTGGGAGGCCAGGTAGCAAATGCAGATGCACTGATTTGCTCCCCCCCGCCCCCAACTCCCCCTCCTCCTCTGGCACATACATATTGGAAGAATCCATAATGGCTTTAAATTTCTGGACGCACGTCCAGTCCCAGCTGACAAGATCAGACTTTGGAAGCAGAAGGACCTGGTCCTGTCAAAACTGAAACAGCTGGTGGTAATAGGGGAATCACAACAAGGACTGGAACCTTTGTGGACCCGGAGAGACCAGGTCACAATAGAGGGCAACAAATTATTCTGGGAAGCAAGAGTGATTGTCCTGAGTAAAGATCACTGCCAGATACTAGCTGAACTCTACCAGGGTTATCCAGGATTTCCAAAATGGTGAGTTGTTATGTCTGGTGACCAGGATTGGATGCTGACATAGCTGCATTGGTGGGGCAGTGCCCAAAGTGCCAACGAGGACAAAATTTACCAACAGCAACTCCCCCAAGATCATGGGAATAGCCAGGCATGCCCTGGACTTGGCTACACATCAACTATGCAGGTCATTTCATGAGCTCAGTGTTCTTAGTCATTATGGGTGCCCACTTAAAGTGGCTGGATGTGCATAGAGTTCATTTGTCAAACACAGGGACAACAATAGATAAACTGCGAGCATCTTTTGCAATACACGAACTTGCGGAAGTGTTAATCACAGATAACGGGCCATCAGGGATAATGTTTACCAGCAGGGAGTTTCCTAAAGTCAAATAGTATTTGCTATATAAGGACAGCTCCATACCATCCATCATCCAATTGTCTGGCAGGAAGGGCAGTCCAAACTTTGAAGGCAGTCTTCAAGAAACAGCCTATAACTTCATTCGATATCAAACTACCCCGTTTCATAATTGATTTTAGGACCATCCCTCATGCAGCTGCAGGGATAGCTCCAACAGAGTTATGAATGGGGAAAAGACACCATACCAGGTTAAATCTGATCTTCCCAGACCTGGGGAGTGGAGGGCAAAACAGCATCAATGCCAGACACAAGACTCCGCTAAGTGAGAGAGACAGTTTATATTCAATTCCGTACAGTGTGGAAACAAGCGCTTCGGCCCAACCAGTCCACACCGACCCAGTCCACACAGTAACCCACCCAGACCCATTTCCCTCTGACTAATGCACCTAACACTATGGGCAATTTAGCATGGCCAATTCACCTGACCTGCACATCTTTGGAACGTGGGAGGAAACCGGAGCACGCGGAGGAAACCCACGCAGACACGGGGAGAACATGCAAACTCCACACAGACAGTCGTGGAGGCTGGAATTGAACCTGGGATACTGGTACTGTGATGCAGCAGTGCTAACCACTGAGCCACCATGCTGTTTATTTCAGGGGATGATGTTTGGTGCAGGAACTATGGGAATGGCCCTGCATGGGTAAGAGACATGGTCGATGTGAGGTCAGGTCCAGTGAGCTATATAGTTCGTGTAGGTGTGATGGTCCCAAACAAGCACGTGGACCATATGAAAACTGTAAACTCGTACGCAGTGCGGGAGCAACATGTACCAGTATCCCGACAATCTTTCCAATTGTTCCGGAAGCCGTGGGTTCTTCCTGTCTGTCCAGTGTTGAAGATACTGCCTTTATGCCTTTGCCATCTGAAGAAGAGAATGAATTTCTTCTGAGACACTCAGGGTGCAAGAGGCCAGTTACTGTGTGTTACACGCTGCCTGTATCAGAGGCTGTGTTGGAAGAGCCTGACCCTGTGTCAAAACAATCCAGGAGGAGGAGCTGCAAAAGGAGGACAGGTCTATGCCCTCGGGCTCAGAGGGGGAGGAATGCAGTGATTGTCACAAGGTCAATATGAGTTTCCTGATCAGGGCTGTCAATTTGGTCCAATCTGGCTGACAGATATAAACAGGAGTGTCAGAGCTTCTGTTCACTTTGAGAGCTGGCTCTGAGGGAGCTGGACCTGTGTCAAGGACTCTCCATGTGTGAATAAAGGGTGACTTAGAGATGGGATACAGACCTCTGTGCTGTTATTTCAATTCGCTTTTGACTTATCTTTCCAAAAGTAAAAAAGGCAGCAATTACAACAACATAACTGGAACAATAAATAGAGATTAGTACAATTGATTGTACCATGTATAACAAAAAGGTTTATTTAAACTAAAGTGGACTTTGTCCTTACTTTTAGCACAAAGTCAGAGAGTGAGAGTGTGCATGTCTCTGTGTTCAGCTCGCTATACCTTCCTGCTCCTGAATCCTAACCCGTGATCTTGTGACATGCGATGAGATTCAGGGGGATCAGGGATTGGGTTTGGTTGTGGTAATAGTTTGACTCCCTGACGTTAAGGGCAAGATGCTGCTAATTGTCATTGTTCACACACAAAGAACTGGCCACTTGTGGGCAGGGAACTGGAGCCAGAGACATATCAGGGGAGTGAAAGCAAGGAAGTGGAGTTTAGGAAAGACATTTCTTTGGCATAGGAACTGCTGTCACCTTCAGAAAATGCCTCTTCCACCTCCCACCCCACCCCCCTCCCCCCCCCATCCCGTCCCGGTCACCACCATGTGTTTTGTCCCCTGTCCACCCTGGAATATTCTCTTGAGGTGGGAAGATGTTGGGGAGATGTCCTGACTCAGTTTGCCTTTATTTTCTTGTTCCCAAGCCAACACACCAGTCTCTACAGGGCTGGGAAAATTTTGGGGATAAAGGGATCTTTCTCTGGATGGCAGCCAGCAACTAGTGGAGTTCCACAGGGGCCAGTGTTGGGACCACAACTAGTCACATCATACATTAACAATCTGGATGAAGGAACTGAGAGAATTGTTGCTAGGTTTGCAGATGACACAAAGATAGATGAAGGGACAGGTAGCTTTGAGAAAGTGGGGAGGCTGCAGATGGACTTGGAGAGGCTAGGAGAGTGGGCAAAGAAGTGGCAGATGGAATATAAGGTAGGAAAGTGTGTGGCTATGCACTCTGGTAGGAAGAGTAGAGTTTTCTAAATGAGGAAAGGCTTCGGAAATTTGAAGTCCAAAGGGACTTTTTTGAGAAAATGACAAGGCACACAGATGAAGGTTGATGTACTTTATATGGATTTCAGCAAATCCTTTGACAAGGTCCCACACAGAATACTTAACAAGAAGGAGAAAGTGAGGTCTGCAGATGCTGGAGATCAGAGCTGAAAATGTGTTGCTGGAAAAGCGCAGCAGGTCAGGCAGCATCCAGGGAACAGGAGAATCGACGTTTCGGGCATAAGCCCTTCTTCAGGAATGAGGAAAGTTTGTCCAGCAGGCTAAGATAAAAGGTAGGGAGGAGGGACTTGGGGGAGGGGCGTCGGAAATGTGATAGGTGGAAAGAGGTCAAGGTGAGAGTGATAGGTCAGACTGGGGTGGGGGCGGAGAGGTCAGGAAGAAGTTTGCAGGTTAGGAAGGCGGTGCTGAATTCGATGGATTTGACTGAGACAAGGTGGGGGGAGGGGAAATGAGGAAACTGGTGAAATCCGAGTTCATCCCTTGTGGTTGGAGGGTTCCTAGGCGGAAGATGAGGCGCTCTTCCTCCAACCGTCGTTTTGTTGTGGTCTGACGATGGAGGAGTCCAAAGACCTGCATATCCTTGGTGGAGTGGGAGGGGGAATTGAAATGTTCAGCCACAGGGTGGTTGGGTTGGTTGGTCCGGGTGTCCCAGAGGTGTTCTCTGAAACGCTCCGCAAGTAGCCGGCCTGTCTCCCCAATATAGAGGAGGCCACATCGGGTGCAGAGGATGCAATAGATGATGTGTGTGGAGGTGCAGGTGAATCTGTGGTGGATATGGAAGTTTCCTTTGGGGCCTTGGAGGGAGGTGAGGGGGGAGGTGTGGGCGCAAGTCTTGCACCTCCTGCGGTTGCAGGGGAAGGTGCCGGGAGTGGAGGTTGGGTTGGTGGGGGGTGTGGATCTGACGAGGGAGTCACGGAGGGAGTGGTCTTTACGGAATGCTGATAGGGGAGGGGAGGGAAATATATCCTTGGTAGTGGGGTCCGTTTGGAGGTGGCGGAAATGACGGCGGATGATGCGCTGTACATGGAGATTGGTGGGGTGGTAGGTGAGGACCAGTGGGGTTCTGTCCTGGTGGCGGTTGGGGGGGCGGGGCTCAAGGGTGGAGGAGCGGGAAGTGGAAGAGATGCGGTGGAGGGCATCGTCGACCACGTCTGGGGGGAAATTGCGGTCCTTGAAGAAAGAGGCCATCTGGGTTGTGCGTTTTTGGAACTGGTCCTCCTGGGAGCAAATGCGACGGAGACGAAGGAATTGGGAGAATGGGATGGCGTTTTTACAGGGGGCAGGATGGGAGGAGGTGTAGTCCAGGTAGCTGTGGGAGTCGGTCGGTTTGTAGTAGATGTCCGTGTTGATTCGGTCGCCTGAGATAGAAATAGAAAGGTCGAGGAACGGGAGGGAGGAATCTGAGACTGTCCAGGTGAATTTGAGGTCGGGGTGGAAGGTGTTGGTGAAGTGGATGAACTGTTCAATCCCCCATCACGAAGGACTCAAAGCCCTCCGCTTCTTTCTTTCCCGCCGTACCGACCAGTACCCTTCCACTGACACCCTCCTTCGACTGACTGAACTGGTCCTCACCCTGAACAACTTCTCTTTCCAATCCTCCCACTTCCTCCAAACGAAAGGAGTAGCCATGGGCACCCGCATGGGCCCCAGCTATGCCTGCCTCTTCGTAGGATATGTGGAACAATCCATCTTCCGCAACTACACTGGCCCCACCCCCCACCTTTTCCTCCGCTACATCGATGACTGTATCGGCGCTGCCTCGTGCTCCCATGAGGAGGTTGAACAGTTCATCCACTTCACCAACACCTTCCACCCCGACCTCAAATTCACCTGGACAGTCTCAGATTCCTCCCTCCCCTTCCTCGACCTTTCTATTTCTATCTCAGGCGACCGAATCAACACGGACATCTCCTACAAACCGACCGACTCCCACAGCTACCTGGACTACACCTCCTCCCATCCTGCCCCCTGTAAAAACGCCATCCCATTCTCCCAATTCCTTCGACTCCGCCGCATCTGCTCCCAGGAGGACCAGTTCCAAAAACGCACAACCCAGATGGCCTCCTTCTTCAAGGACCGCAATTTCCCCCCCGACGTGGTCGACGATGCCCTCCACCGCATCTCTTCCACTTCCCGCTCCTCCGCCCTTGAACCCCGCCCCCCCAATCGCCACCAGGACAGAACCCCACTGGTCCTCACCTACCACCCCACCAATCTCCATGTACAGTGCATCATCCGCCGTCATTTCCGCCACCTCCAAACGGACCCCACTACCAAGGATATATTTCCCTCCCCTCCCCTATCAGCATTCCGTAAAGACCACTCCCTCCGTGACTCCCTCGTCAGATCCACACCCCCCACCAACCCAACCTCCACTCCCGGCACCTTCCCCTGCAACCGCAAGAGGTGCAAGACTTGCGCCCACAATCCCCCCCTCACCTCCCTCCAAGGCCCCAAAGGAAACTTCCATATCCGCCACAGATTCACCTGCACCTCCACACACATCGTCTATTGCATCCTCTGCACCCGATGTGGCCTCCTCTATATTGGGGAGACAGGCCGGCTACTTGCGGAGCGTTTCAGAGAACACCTCTGGGACACCCGGACCAACCAACCCAACCACCCTGTAGCTCAACATTTCGATTCCCCCTCCCACTCCACCAAGGATATGCAGGTCTTTGGACTCCTCCATCGTCAGACCACAACAAAACGACGGTTGGAGGAAGAACGCCTCATCTTCCGCCTAGGAACCCTCCAACCACAAGGGATGAACTCGGATTTCACCAGTTTCCTCATTTCCCCTCCCCTCACCCTGTCTCAGTCAAATCCATCGAATTCAGCACCGCCTTCCTAACCTGCAATCTTCTTCCTGACCTCTCCGCCCCCACTCCAGTCTGACCTATCACCCTCACCTTGACCTCTTTCCACCTATCACATTTCCGACGCTCCTCCCCCAAGTCCCTCCTCCCTACCTTTTATCTTAGCCTGCTGGACAAACTTTCCTCATTCCTGAAGAAGGGCTTATGCCCGAAACGTCGATTCTCCTGTTCCCTGGATGCTGCCTGACCTGCTGCGCTTTTCCAGCAACACACTTAAGAAGAAGGCCAATGCACATGGGCTACTGGGTAGTTTGATAAAGTGGATTCAAAGTCGGCTCAGTTGTAAGAGACAGAGGGTGATGACAGAAGGTTGCTTCGGTGACTGAAAGCCGGTGTTCAATGGGGTACCACAGCGCTGGGTCCCCCATTATTTGTCATTTATATAAATGACATTAATGATTATGTGAGGAGGTTTGACTATTAAGTTTGTGGATGGCACAAAGATTGGACAGGTGTTTAAAAGTGAAAATATAAACAGGATGATAAAATGGGCAAATAGGGGCGGATGGATTTCAACCCTGAAACATGTGAGGTGAAACACTTTCGAAGAAGTAATTTGACAAGGAATTATTACATGAATGGCATGAGACTAGGACTTTCCGTGGAATAAAGGGACCTTGACGAGTTTGTCCACAGATGCCTGAAAGTAGAAGGGCATGTTAGTAGGGTGGTAAAAAAATAGGCATATGGGGCACTTACCTTTATCAATCGAGTCATAGATTACAAAAGCAGGGAAGACATGTTGGATTTGTCTGACATTTTGGTGATACCACAGCTAGAATACTGTTTACAGTTCAAGTCACCGCATTACAGGAAGGACGTGATTGCACTGGAGGGGATGCAGAGAGGTCTCACAAGGATGCTGCCTGGGATGGAGCAGTTCAGTGATGAGGAAAGGTTGGATAGGCTTGGGTTGTTTTTGTTGGAGCCGAGAAGACTGAGGGGTGATGTGATTGAGGCGTACAACATTATAGGAGCATAGAAAGAGAGAATAAGAAGCAGCTGTTCCCCTTAGTTGAAGGGTTAGTCACAAGGGAACGCTGTGGACTCTGGGTCTGTAATTTGATGGAGTTTAGAAGGATGAGGGGGATCTCATTGAGGGGCAGGGGGTTTGGGAGAATGTGAAGTAAAGCTTTTTTACCCAGAGGATGGTGATGGCCTGGGAAATACGTTACTTGGGAGGGTGGTAGAGGTGAATTGCTTCACATCCTGTATAAATTATCTGGGTGAGCACTTGACACAGGGTGGCACGGTGGCACAGTGGTTAGCACTGCTGCCTTTCAGCACCAGAGACCCAGGTTCAATTCCTGCCTCAGGCAACTGTCTGTGTGGAGTTTGCACATTCTCCCCGTGTCTGCGTGGGTTTCGTCCGGGTGCTCCGGTTTCCTCCCACAGTCCAAAAATGTGCAGGTTAGGTGAATTGGCCATGCTAAATTGCCCGTAGTGTTAGGTAAAGGGATAAATGTAGAGGAATGGGTCTGGGTGGATTGCTCTTCAGAGGGTCGGTGTGGACCTGTTGGGCTGAAGGGATTGTTTACACACAGTAAGTAATCTGTAAGTAACATTCAAGCCTATAGGCCATTTGATTAGATTAGATTAGATTACATATTAGATTAGATTAGATTACATTACAGTGTGGAAACAGGCCCTTCGGCCCAACAAGTCCACACCGACCCACCACCGATTTGCTGGTGAATGGGATTAGGATTGAAGGTCAGATGTATCTCATGTGTTGGTGCAGACTCAATGGGCTACAGGGCCTCTTCTGCACTGTGTAATACTGTGATTGTATGACTGGGAGTCCTTGGTCAGGATTCTCTTAATGCTAACATGCAGGTTCAGTTGGAGGTTAGGAAGGCAAATGCAAAGTTAACATTCATATCAAGAGGGCTAGAATACAAGAGCAGAGACATACTGCTGAGGTTATCTAAGGTCTATTCAGACTGCATTTGGAATATTGTGAGCAGTTATAGGCCTCTTATCGAAGGAAGGATGTATTGGAGTTGGAGGAGGTTTACAAGAATGTCCCGGAATAAAGGGCTTGTCCAAGAGGAGCAGCTGAGGACTCTTGATCTGCATTTTGATGGAGTTTAGAAGGATGAGGGGGATCTCACTGAAACTTCCAGAATACTGAGAGATCTAGATAGATTGGACATGGAGAACATATTTTCACTAGTAGGAGAGACTCGGACCCAACGGCACATCCTCAGAGTGAAGGGGGTGACCCTTTAGAACTGAGAATGAGGAGGAAATACTTCAGCCATAGGGTGGTGAATCTGTGGAACTCATTGCTGCAGAGGGCTGTGGAGGCCAAGTCATAGAGGTTCTTGATTAGTAAGAAGATCAAGGGTTGTGAGAGAAAGGATGAAAATGGGGTTGAGAAACCTATCCTCTGTGATTGGATGGTGGAACAGAATCGATAGGCCAAATGGCCTAATCCTGCTCCATTATCTTAATATCTTTTAGTACCTAACAGAAACCAAAGTGTATATTGTCGCCATAAACCACAGGCAGTTATCAGGAACATCTGCTGTTTGTTATAGCTTTTTTTCTGACAACTCGATTATGAACCTTCAGATGTTTAACCATTTAACCTTTAAACAGCCTTTTATTTTCACTGTACACAGTGTAATGTTTATATGCATTAATACTACCATCGCCATAGGAACAGAACCAACTTAAAGATACAGCAACAAGCAGTATTGCTGAACTGGTAGAATCTGGGGACACTAAAGCATGGTCACTAGGATACAGAAGCCACATAGTGAATGCCACTGGTGGCTCAGTCAGGAAATGCATGCTTGGATGGTGAATTGAACCAATGGTCCTTGTATGGGTTCACATGCTTCATACAGTGATGGAAAACAGCTAGCAATGGGGAAACTTACTCCAGCTTATGATAGCACTGGTAGAAGCTTTAACAATATTCTGGATTGTGAGATACGGAGGGGGAAAGACAGTCAATTTTTATAGTCGTCAGGAACAAGGATTTAGGTATGGTTGTCCCGTCAAGGAACAAGAGGAAACCCAGTCGATGACAGCATGCATGACCAACGAACCCTTCACCATCGTCCCCACCAAAACAATCAGAGGATGCCAGACGGAGTGTGAAGAATAAGGTTGAGGCTGCAATCAGATCAGCCATGTTCTTATAGAGTGGCAGGTCACATTAGAGGGGCCGAACTGGGGATAGAGTGGTGGTTGGACAGGGGGCAGGCAGTGGGGATTCTGAGTCAGCTTCTGAAATCTGAATGCACTCTGAGCACCCTGAGTGGGGCCTTGGGGGAGCAGTGTTACTTACCAAAAAACAGCTAACCATATCCTAATCTGATCCATGTCTGGTTTAGCCAAATCTCTTTATCATTGAGCTACATTGATTGATAGACAAGCAACAGTTAACATTTGAAATTCTTATCTTTCTCTTATTCATTCACAAGATGTGAGCATAATGGCAAGACTACCATTGGCCAAACCTAACTTCCCCTTATCTCAATGGCTTGGTAGGCCACTTCAAAGGCAGTTAGAGTCAATCATGTTGCTTTACATCAGGAGACATGTACAGGCTCCACTAGACATGGATGGCAAACGGCCTGCCTTACAAGTGAACCAGATTAGTATTTACAAGAATCCATTTCATATTAAAGTTTGCTGGTACTTTTAATCCATCTGTATTTTGTGCATTACTGAGTTTCAGTTCAAGTTAACTGCCATGGTGAGCTCCAGGTCATTAGTCCAAACATCTCGATTACTAGGCCAGGAACAACACCACTTAACTGACACGGTGGTTAGCACTGCTGCCTCACAGCGCTAGGGACCCAGGCTTGATTTCACCCTTGGGTGACTGTCTGTGTGGAGTTTGCACATTCTCCCCTTGTCTGCGTGGATTTCTTCCGGGTCCTCCGGTTTCCTCCCACAGTCCAAAGATGTAAAGGATAGAAGGGCTAGCCATTCTTAATTGCCCATAGTATCTAGGGATGGGTAGGCTAGTGATGGGAAATGTGTTTTTATAGGGATACGGTAAGGGTGTGAATCTGAGTGGAATGCTCTTGAGGGGGTATGTGTGAAATCGATGGGCTGAATGGCCTGCTTCTACACTGGAGGGATTCTATGCGTCCAGCTGCCCTACTGTTCATCCTGCATAATTGGTCCAAATCTCCAAAGCTGAACTTAATGTCAGGGATTTTCATGGAGTTGGACAGAATCAACAATCAGGACTCTCCTATCTTATACCCAGCCTCTGTGGATTTGTACACTGGACGGTTTGTACTGCTGTCACTGAACTAAGCTGAGACGTTTCCTGTAAAAACTGAGAGAAAAAGCGAGCTGATTTTTTTGTTCTGCCTCGGAGAAATTTGCATGTCGTTCTAGCACACCAGTCTGGTCGCTGAATGCCTGACAGCACATGGGCTTTGCATAAAATTGACTTTAAATTGCAAATAGCTGAGAAGCAGGTGTATGGCCCCGAACCCCAGTTCTAACTGAGTTTAACTGCTGTGGACATGAACAATACAAAATGCAAATAAGATGTAACAGATGCACATAGATTTCAAAGCCCAGATGCTTTTATCTCACAAAAGGTGTGATTTTACAGCAAAAGAACAGATAATTAATTATTTTTCCATGCCTCTGTTGTTTTATTCAAATAAAGAATCCCCTTAACCGGTTTTACAAAGTGGACCTGAAAAGGCGATAGAGACAGTGCATTTGACTTTTCGTACATCAGGCAGGCAATGGGTTGACCGGTTATTAGATTGTAATAGATGTGAAAGGGTTAATCTATGAACTAGGCTGAAGCTTTCCCAATCTGATAGATAACAACCATTGGGTGGAACAGGCATTTGACACATATGTCATGGAGACACACCTGCCTCTTGTTACTGATAATTTACATAGCTAAGGGTTAATGTAACCTGTAAATAGTTCCTGAGGTGTATTGAGCAGCCCCTCATTATCTAAGACCAGAGCTTCTTCTGCTGAGATTTATTTGTGGTCCATCCTCCACCATAGACAACTGAACAGCTCCTTAGACCAGCAGTAGATGGAGGATTGGTGGCTGCACTCCACGCCAGCCACAAATTAGTTTCCAGACATCACACATTATAACGAGTTGATAACAGCAGCCTTTCAATCACTGCAATAATAATAGGACCTAAATGAGTACTCAAGGGTCAAAGAACAATGTCAGATAGCTTGTGGATAGAATGAGGGCTGGCCTGATGACAACTTAGGAAATTCCATGGCTCCTGTATGAAGGACAAGCTGGAAATTTCGAAGAAAGGAGTCACCAGATATTGATCCTGGTGCCGCAGAAATCAAGAGTCACCAGTTTCTTTCTGGATATTTGGGAATGGTCCTTTTAAGAATTATTGGTCAAGCCACCCAAAGGCATAACATTGAGGAGAGTAAGCACATTACCTGCCCCATCAATTACAACATGAAAATGATGAATTGAAAATGTTGGTTCAGAAACCATTTGGAAGTATCTAGTTGGTCATTGTCAGAACAACTTCACATCAATATTGCTTCACTGGTAAATTCCTTGTATTATTTATGTCAGGAGTTAATTAGGAAGAAATGTGAAAGACATAAAATGCACAAGACTTATAGTAGTGACAAAACAATAGTTCTTTTTAAATGAACAAAAATTACTCCATTTAAATTTCTCTTTAAGCAGCCTCAACTATACTCCTCACAAAACTAATTCTGGGTCTCATGTCAGTTAGAGTTATAGAGTCATAGAGATGTACAGCACAAAAACAGACCCTTTGATCCCACTCATCCATACTGACCAGATATCCTAACCTAATTTAGTCCCATTTGCCAGCACTTGGCCCATATACCTCTAAACCCTGATACACTCATCCAGATACCTTTTGTGTTTGAAGAAATGAAAATGTGCTCCATTCCCTCACAGATCAATAATCAAAAATACTTTTATTTTCATTTTGTAATTCTCTTGACAACCCCTTGCCTTTGGAGGAGCTTGTTTACTTGTTGGCATCTCACTTAACTTGGGATCAAAACTGCCAATATTCACTGATGTCTGAGGAATCCGGAACCATTTATTCAATGGCATCCCCTTGCAGGAGAGGATGACTGTCTTCCACTCTTAGGGTGAGTCTGTAGGTGGCTGTACAGACTGATGGGGCTTACACAGGCTCTGTTATACTTGGGGCAGAAGGTGGGTGCAGGAAAGGATGGGTGGGGCGTTGGTATGACAGTGAGTTCTTTTCGCCAGGCTTTTGCTTTTTGCCGACGGCAAGTCTCGAGATACTCGACACCTTCCCAAATGCTCCTCTCCCACTTCGGACGATCTTGGGCCAGTGATTCCCAGGTGTCTGTCAGAATGCTGCACTTCTCCAGTGAGGCCTTGTGGGTATCACTGAAGCGCTTCCTGTATCCATTGAATTCTTAGCCGACACACACACTCACACTCATATAGACAGACACACACACACAGACACAGAGACAGACAGACAGGCACACTCACAGACAGACAGTCAGATACACAGACAGAAACACAAACGCTCACACACATTCACATAGACACAGACAGACACACACACACACAGAAACAGACACACACACATTCACACACACAGACACAGACAGACAGACACACACACACACAGAAACAGACACACAGACACAGACACAGAAACATGCATTCACATACACACAGACACACACACACACAGAAATAGACAGACACACATACTCACGTCAAGTTCCTGATCTCAGTCAGAACAGTAGTAGATCCTTCACTTTCTAATGGTTCCTTGGCAGCAAATACATTGAGGCAGATTTCAGCTGAGGACTGGATTGCATTCAATCATGACACTTTGATCGAAGATTAAACTATCTGCTGACACTCAGTATCAGATAAGAGTGGCCTTCTGAGCAAAGTACCATAGAACAGTCAGTGCTAATGGCATAATATGCATTGTGAGGCTTAAGTAATGAGGGGGAAATAGAAAGTGGGGAAAGTGTAAGTAATAACTCCTTTAAGGTTGCTAATTATTTTCACTCATGGTCTCATGACATAACTTGATGCCCTCAATTGGTGACCATATTTGGGCAATAGAGTTACCTGGTGAAAGTGCCTTAGCATTGAAACCAAATGTTGGTTGTCTTCTGGATATGGAAGTCCATAACTGCAGAATGTGACTGGAAATAGCTGTACATGTAAAATCAATCTGAACAAAATGCTGAACACTGGGGCCCTGGCTATCACTAGTAATGTAAAAGGTCTACAAACTCAAATCTAAAGCACAGACCTATAGAGTTGAGATAGATTTTTGATCAGTAGGAGAAATTGAGGGATCTGAGGAACTGGCAGGTAAGTGGAGTTGCTGCTGAAGATTTAGTGTCATGTTGAACAGCAGAGCAGGCTTGTAGACCCAAATGTTGTATTTCTTATGTTTAATTTGGACAAAGTTATAATTGTTACTGAACCAGTCCAAGCATTTGATCAGAAAAGCATGTAAACACTCCTAATGGAGACACACAGGATTAGAATAGTTTGTTAGTTGTTTTCGACTGGCGCAGATGGGTTGAAGAGCCTTTCTCCTTGCTGTAGGTTTCTATAACTCTAACTAGGTAACTTGGCAATGATAAAGAACAGCATTTTGTTACTGAGAGGTAGCAGCAGTGACTGTACTGTAAGAAAGAGTGCCAGTGGGTACAATATACTCTTACATTTAAGAAACTCTGGAGAATGGTGAACAACCATTAAGGTTGTAAACAATAGTGGACAAGACAAAATAAATCAGAAACTTGCGAGCTGATGACATCAAATTTTTATTTGTCACAGGAATATAATGCAGAATTGTTTCGGGGTTTGAACAACGTGGCTATAATGAGAAATGCAGCAGAATTGTGCAAGTAATCCAACAAGGCCTACTTTTACATTGAGAGCAACTTGCTGTATCTTTTAACTACCTTTCAGGCATTGAGGTGAGATTCTCGCTAGAAGGTGGTGCCTATTAATGGTGATTATTGTTTATTAATGACCTCATTAACTGTTCATCTCACCTCATTAGTATGCAGCTTCTTATCCAACATATTGTGAATAGACACTGAGAATTCTCAATGTGAAAGTCAGAGAGAACACCTGGCGAAAGGTATTGAAGAGCACCCATATTGGTCACCACAAAACAGCATCACCATGGACATTGGTACTCAACTTCTCAATCTCAGGTTTTCTTGCAGGGTACTGAGGGAGTATAGACCTGCATTTCAGCGTGCAACACTAACTAATCTGAAATTCCTGGGCTGCAAGAACACGTGACATGTAGGGATAGGCACACAGCTCATGGATTGGACCAGGCTGCATCTCCGAGCTGTCTGCTTTCTCTCTCTCACTTGCTTGGCGCCTCCCTGCATTCCCACAGTATCTCTGCCTCACCTTGCTGTACCATACCTGTTCATCTTCAGACTGTGGCTGAGGTGCCAATGTGTTCTCAGAGATGCTGGGTTGACCTGCTGTTTTGGACAGGCATGCAGACAGGCTGCTTGCCAGTAGGGATCTGTCCAGAAGGACATATTACTGTAAGGCACACTGAGATGTCGATTTAACACAAATGTGTGTGCACAACGCCTGTAAGGTTGACATTCTGCATGTTTATTCAACCGAATGGCCGTGTCAATGAGTAGATCAGGACCTGGCCTCAGTCCAGTCATGGGTGGAAGCTGTCTATTGAGGGAGGTCCTATTTGCATCAGCCATGGGCACAGTCACGGTCTGATCACAATCTGGGATTTGGGCAGTCGTCAATGGCATTGTGTATCAATCAATGAGCAGCTACAACAACAGCAATCAGTGTCTGGTCGGTCATGTCCAGGACTGCTTGTTGAAATCAGTCAGAGGTCCAGGGCAAAAACAGAGCTGAGTTCCTGTCCATCGATCATTCAGGATGATGGAAAGATAGCTGTTGGGGTAAAGGGCGGGCTCATTGCCAAAGGGAGTGGGTGAGTCAAGGAGGAGCGAGGAATGCGGAGGCCTGTCAAGGACAGTATAAGGGAGGTATGTGGAACTGCATCAGTGGGCATTATAGTCTATAGAGGGGTGGTTACTGGCAGTGAGCACCACCATGACCTCCACAGGGAGAGCACTGAGGATGAAGATGGCCATTATTAAGAAGTTGGGGCTCAGTGGGGAGGGATAACACTTGGAGGCAAAGTTAAATGTGGTGGGACTCGACATGGCAGAGGCAGTGGAAATGGGCTGTCGAGGTATTGAGAGGTAGGTAAAAGGGGGCATGGACATTCTGGGGGGGAGGGGGGGAGGGTACAGGGTACATGCATGCCAGGCAGAGCCCAGTGCTGATGGTGTTCACTGTGTCCCATGCCAACACTCACCATTCTCTAAATGTGAAACATGTGACGATGTTGTCACTTTAAGAGGTTATTTTGTCCTGGTGTGTTTTTTTTGAAGATCAGTTGTAAGGCAGATGTGTCAAGCTAAGAAAGTAAACAGTTTGTGAGGCCTGGGTTTTATTTTAACGAAGATGGAACAATGAAAGCAGCCTGGGTGCAGCCAGTTCTCACAGACCAGGCTTCCTCGATTTTAGGTTTAGTTTTGATCAGAATCCTTTGGGGTCTCAAATCAGTTGGAATCTTCACTGAATGTCTCCAGGCTGCTATTTTCTCTAAATTTACTCTTCATGTTCTTTTTCCCTCCTGGATTGGAGAACTGCATGTGAGAATCTATGTCTGAATTTGCCTTTTTGCCATGGGTTGTGTTTATGGAATGTTACTATACTGGAACAGTTAATCAGTAATAGTTACTGTGTCTATTATTCAGCTAAGTTTTACAAGAGAGTTAAGTTTTTCTAAATTCCTCTTTCTTTGGTTTGCATTTTAATTATAGTGTTTAAATAAATTGTGTTCTGCTTAACGTTGAGTAGTTTGACCAGTCGCATTTCATCTGGAAAATAGCACTTTACGTCTACTTGTACTTTTAAAATAAGAAAACGTTAGGGTGTAGGCTACCTTCTTAAAATATACTGATGGGGTCTGATCTGGTCTATAACAAATATAATTGGAATATGAGTTGATATAGTACCCTGGGTGGGTGGAGTCAGTGTCAGCTTGATGGTAAAAAGTGCAGGAGCAACACACTAGGACACTGATGGTGAAAATACATAAGGCGTACACTTGCAAACTGACTTCTCCACCTCTTGATGCTGCCTGGCTTGTTGTGTTCTTCCAGCCTTCTGCTTGTCTATCTCGCTGACATTGAAGCTGAAAGAATGAGGGAGACATGGTCCTTGTTATCAGGGTGCAGCATGTCTCACTCTCTGCTGGAGTGTGAACTACCCTCACCTGCAGAGAAATCTACCAATGACTTCACTGAGACTGAGGCATTTGCATTACTCCTTATAATAGGGGCCACTGGCACTGAGGGATCTGTGCTGGGACGTTGGTCACTGTGGCTGCCTAAGAAGGAGAAAGCAAATACCAGGCTAACAGAAAGTCCAGGAAAAGCAGCAGGTTGCCATGGACACCCAGCTCTGAGTCAGGCCACATACATAAGGCTCTCTGTGATTTGTCCCTGACTCTATTTCTTGAAGATGAGCAAAGTACAGTGTCGACATAGGCTCCATATGTGCTAGGACACAGTGCTGGATGTTGGAGCGGTACCCGAGGGTCTTCAGGAATGGGAAGTCATCCTCTCCCAGTGGCTGCTTTGAACCGCTATGCAACTTGCTCCCTTACAGGGACTGATGGGTCACCTGTGTGGGACCTCTCAGTTGTACACCCACAAATGAATCAGGACAGTGACCAACTCCATCTGTGCAACATCTGTTCAGTTTGTTTCCTGATGACAAGGTTAATGCTGTTGCCTGGGCGTTAGGATTCAGGAACACCCAGGTACAGGGTGCCATCGACTGCACACATGTGGCACTGAGAGGGCCATTTCACAACACTACAGAATTCATCAACTGGAAGGGGTACCATTCCATTAATGTTCAGGTAATCTCTACTTACTATTACTCAATTCCTCACTACCCTGGCAGCTGCCCTACTGCTACATCCTGGAGCAATCTCATGTTTAAGGGCCTGGTGTCTGACAGGGCTACCAACTGTGACCATGGCTCATGGCACCATTGTGCAACCTCCTGACTGATGCGAGCACTGAAACAATTAGGCAAGCACGGTGGCTCACAGCATCAGGGACCTGGGTTCAATTCCAGCCTCAGGTGACTATCTGTGTGGAGTTTGCACATTCTCCTCGTGTCTGTGTGGGTTTCTTCCGGGTGCTCTGGCTTCCTCCCACAGTCCAAAGATGTGCAGGGTAGGTGAATTGGTCAAGCTAGGTTGCACATAGCATTGAGGGATGTGTGTAGGTTAGGTGCATTAGTCAGGGGTAAATATAGGACAATAGGAAGGAGAATGGGTCCAGGTGGGTTACTCTTTGGAGGGTCTGTGAGGACTTGTTGGGCCAAATGGCCTGTTTCCACACTGTAGGGATTCTATGAATGCTGCTGAGTTCTATGAATTTGGCATGTTGGAGTAGACGATGTGGTCTACCAGTTTAGTTTGAACAGTGTGTTACAACATCCTGACACTGTGCACTTTTGGAGCAGGCAGTGAGACAGCATGCTAGATACTGGTGAGCTGAGGGATGGGACCAGTCTCCCCAAAAGGATGACAAGGAAACTGTGGTAGAGGGGGTTCTCCTCATGCATGACAGAGCTCAGCAGTGTCGGGTGCTATGAGACAGACAGGATCTGTTTGTCACCAGGTTCGAATGTACAGGAGTTGGGTGCAGCAGACCATCATGGACTATAGACCCATTGCTGGTCATGATGTCAGCACGGTTTGCGTGGTGGGGCACACTTTAATGGCTACTGGTTTTGTTTGTGCTGCTATTGTTTGGCTGCAAACAAAAGTTCACGATTGGAATTAACATCAAACATACAACAGTACAGCACAGGAAGAGGCCCTTCAGCCTACCATGTCTGTGCTGACCATGATGCCATCCTGAACTAATCCCATCTGCCTGCACATAGCCCAGATTCCTCTATTCCCCTGCCTGTTCATGCGTTTCTCTAAATTGTCCGATTGCTTCCCTGTATCTGATGTTCCCCTACTAGCTGCGAGTCAGCAGTGGGCACTAAGGACAGGGTAGCACTGACTCAGAGGGTGTGGAAATGAGATGCAGAGAAGGAGTTAAGCTGTGTGGCCTGGTAATTAACCAGTGACGATGGTGGGAGAATGGGGTTGTATATGCAAGAAGGTTTCAGCTCTGTTGACATTGATCGATGAGCAGTGTGGTTTGATGGTTGCTGTGCCATGATGTTGTTAGTGAGGAGCAATGTGTACTTGGCAACATTTATCTGGGTGTACAATGCAGTGTGGACACCAGAGATACCAAACTTCTGTGGAAATCTGCTGAGTAGCTCATTTTCTGGGAACAGCGGATGGTAGAATGGTGTTAGAATTGAGTAAGGGGCACTACAGAGGCAGTATATGTACTTAATGGAACATTTGGTGAAAAATCTCGCTCGGTCTTGCTGAGAGAAATTGCATGCGAGACCTGATGAAACTGACAGACAAAGAAAAATCAATGTTTTGCCTACAGTCTACTGTTCAATTCAAAAATTAAAATAATTCAACATTAAAAAATGCTATGCGCTGTGCGTTACTTTCAATCAACTCTCCCTTCATCTTGCTTTCACTGTGTCTGTAATACAAATACAGCAATTTCTCATGTACAAAGTTCATGAGATCATGCCAGGCAATTCGGGTGCACTCAGCACGCCACAGTTTGTCTGTTTTGCTCTCTCCACTCTTATTCCAGAGTTGTTAATGATTCAAATAAATGCATAACGATATCTTTTAAATAGAAATTAGACTGATTTGAACTTGTATGATGGTGTCCCATACTGTAACATCAAGTCCATAATGTCATTGCATTGCTCAGTTTTAATTGTTGGTTCTGATCCATCATTAAGGTCACCAGGTCTAATTGCTGTGGACATACAATATCCTGGGGCCAACTGGAAATGAACTGCCATTGATAAGGGAGGTATGTAGATTCCCAGCTGCTTCCATTTTATCAGCTGCCCGTCCGAAGAAACCAATACACGATGACTAGCTCTTTCTCCTTGTATCATCCTTTTGATGTTTGCAAGTGTACAATGATGATAGCAAAACTTCGTTACAGATGCAATTACCTTTAAGCGCAACTTCTTGTAAATTAGTTAAGAAGGAAAGAAAAATAAATCTGAGGGCATAGTGTCAAAAAAATGCACCAACTATCTCCAAACTCATGGTTGAAACTACAGCAAACAGCAACCTGAAAACTGCAAAGCACCTTTGGAGATTTTTATGGTGCAGTAGTCATGTTCCCACCTCTGGACGAGAAAGTGTGGGTTCAAGCCCCATCAGCTCTGAAACTCTGCCCAAACAGTTGCTGAACAAAGAGACCTTGGAGTGCAGGTTCATAGCTCTTTGAAAGTGGAATGACAGGTAGATAGGATAGTGAAGAAGGCGTTTAGTATGCTTTCCTTTATTGATCAGAGCACTGAGTATAGGAGTTGGGAGGTCATGTTGCAGCTGTACAAGACACTGGTTAGGTCACTTTTGGAATATTGCGTGCAATTCTGGTCTCCTTCCTATCGGAAGGATGTTGTGAAACTTGAAATGGTTCTGAAAAGATCTACAAGGATGTTGCCAGGGTTGGAGGATTTGAGCTATAGGGAGAGGCTGAATAGGCTGGGGCTGTTTTCCCTGGAGCACCCAAGGTTGAGGGGTGATCTTACAGAGGTTTATAAAATCTAGAGGGGCATGGATAGGGTAAATAGACAAAGTCTTTTCACTGGGATGGGGGAATCCAGAACGAGAGGGCATAGGTTTAGGGTGAGAGGGGAAAGATTTAAACGGGCAACATTTTCATCCAGAGGGTGGTGCGTGTATGGAATGAGCTGCCAGAGGAAGTGCTAGAGACTAGTACAATGACAACATTTAAAAGGCATCTGGATGGGTAAGTGATTAGGAAGGATTTAGAGGGATATGGGTCAAGTGCTGGCAAATGGGACTAGATTAGGTTAGGATATCTAGTCAGCATAGAGTCATAGAGATGTACAGCATGGAAACAGACCCTTCGGTCCAACCCGTCCATGCTGAGCAGATATCCCAACCCAATCTAGTCCCGAATGCCAGTACCCGGCCCATATCTGTCCAAACCCTTCCTATTCATATACCCATCCAAATGCCTCTTAAATGTTGCAATTGTACACGAGTTGGACCAAAGGGTCTGTTTCCGTGCTGTATATCTCTATTACTCTATATCTGTACATTGATGCAGAATACAAGCGCATCTTTGGGGCCCATTGAGCTGGGATTCTGAGTGGCAACAGCAATCTTGTCAACAACACGTGAAGCTGGCATCTACCAAATGGAAGGGCCAGCAATTGTTGTGAGGCAGCTGTTAATTATATACGCTCACATGTAGGAGTATGTTTGCACAAAGAATAGAAACATAACAGTATGCACTATGCTCATGTGTACCAATTGCAAGGCTCAGATTAAACTGAATCACTGAGTTACATTCCCCCACTTACTCTCTGTAGCCCTGCACGTTGTCCCTTTCCAAATACCAGCCTCTTGACCTTTTGGAGTGCCTCGATTGCAGCTGTCTCCCTCTCACTCGCAGGCAGTGCATTCCAGAATTATCTTAAATCTGTGCCCTCCAGTTTTAGCAGTGGAAACAGGTTTTCCCCATATACTCTGTCCAAAACTCCCTCATGATTTTGACAGGACAGGGAATGCTTGTGAAATTACCGTTCACTTTTCACAATCATTGTGGTGTAATAGGGATAAACCTTTTTAAAACCGAGCTGGTCTCCTGATGTAAACAACATGTTTTATTTTTTAACTATTTGATTTGTGTCATCCATTCACCTCAATATTTCAACCAGTTGTTTTCAACAGAGGAAATAACGAACAGTAAATTAAAGTGAAATTCCAATTTTAAATGATAGATGATTGGACTTTTCATGATTAACAACCTGGTAGCAAAATATGATTCACAAATATTTTCTATTACACAACTACTTGTTTCGATGAAAAATCGAGAGAACTGCTGATGTTGGAAATCAGGGAACAAAAACAGAAATTTCTAGAAAACCTCTGCAGCAACTAAGGAAGGATTTGAGTTCTGAGAGAGGGTAACTGGACCCAAAACGTTAACTCTGATTTCTTTCCACAGATGCTGCCCGACCTGCTGAGCTTTTCCAGCAGTTTCTGTTTCTGCAGTAGTTTTGATGATTTGATTAAAGAAATACAGGATTACTGTCATCCATTTGAATACATCAGAGTTTGTAACATACTGCATACTAGCCTTATTGTTGTGGTTCTGTTCACCGAGCTGGGAATTTGTGTTGCAGACATTTTGTCCCCTGTCTAGGTGACATCCTCAGTGCTTGGGACCCTATTGTGAAGCGACCTGGATCCAATATACCGGCCACTGCAGCGGACAGCTGGAACTGACAACCGGAAGCAGCAGAGACAAACCGCTATAAATGCCGGAGGAAACAACACAGAAGCGCTTCACAGGAGGCTCCCAAGCACTGAGGATGTCACCTAGACAGGGGACGAAACGTCTGCAACACAAATTCCCAGCTCGGCGAACAGAACCACAACAACGAGCACCCGAGCTACAAATCTTCTCACAAAGTTTGAATACTAGCCTTATATTTCACATGAATCAATAAATCAGAACATTCTCTTGTTTCTTATTAAAATCATTTTTATCATCCATCAGAGAATGATGAACCATCTTAGTATGCTGCAGCCTTGGGAGAGGATAGGCAGAATGGCCTATTCCTGCGCTGGAGCCTCTGACTTCAGTGAGACAAGCAGGTGACTTTTAGTTAAATCTAGTACTTTTGCTGCCAACTTTTAAAGTTAAAATCATTAGCAGAATTTAAAAGGTTTCACAAACAATTAAAGGAGGAAAACGTGCACAGCAGGCACTATAAATCTAAATTTGGCATAATAGATATTTTTAGACCCAGTTGACATATTGCCCAATTATATGAGAAAGACAGCCTTGCCAATTAAAATGTTAAATCATGGAAAACTTCTTTTATTTTTATGAGATTATTTTTCCTATCCTTTTCCTTAGTAAGAGGGTTGATAGCTGTTCAATTCCACAGGTGAAGGTGAGATTCTAGTAGGATGATGCCCACGGTGTTATCAGTTTAATTATAGCAGAGGAACACTGCATATCTTCACATGATGTGGCGGAGCCAGTGTTGGACTGGGGTGGACAAAGCTAAAAACCACACAACACCAGGTTATAGCCCAAAAGGTTCATTTGGGGGCACTAGCTTTCAAAGTGCTGCTTCTTCATCCATGTAATATTTTGAAAATTCCACTTTGGAAATAGAACCAGTCTGACTCAAGATTGGGATACAGACAGACTTTAACCTCACACCTTTAATACATTGTCTGAGCTGATGTGTCACCTTTTGTTATAAAACCTTAAGCTATCTTGAGAATGTGACTTAAAAGAAGTTCTGGGATTTACATATTAAAGAGCCAAAACTAGCAAACCCATTCTAAAAGATAAAAGACTGAACAATCTAGGTTTGTTTAATATATCATTTCAGGTGCATGACAATGTAACCTTTTGCTACAAATTCTGTGTTTTGTAGTCCTGCTCCACACCCACCTAATGAAGGAGCACTTTGAAAGCTGGTGCTTCCAAATAAACCTGTTGGACTATGATCTGGTGTTGTGTGATTTTTAACTATCTTCACTGAGAAAATGGGCAAAAAACTCTCAATTTCTCGGTATAATATTGGTACAGTGATGTAGCTTTGTATTTCATGGGCCAAGCCAGTGTGTACAATGGAGTTTGGGATTTTGAGAGAAGGTTCAAATCCACCTGATTGTTTATTTACACATATCCCAAGATGCTGAGACTAACAGACTAAGAATAACTTAAAATTATTGATCAAACTTCGAACAGGACGAATTAGCAGCTGTGGTATTGAGTTGTTTGGACACTGGTGGCCTGATTGCAAGACGCTCGAAATCTACACTAGCTCACAGAGATGTTCATACCAATTGAGTCACAGATGAAGTGACTGAAGATGCTTTGAAATTAATTGCTTAGTTTTGGCACAGCAGGCAGAATCTGCACAAGAGGTGGGAGGCTTGGCCACCAACTAAAGAATCAGAGAGAATTCCTTCCCACCCCACAAGCTTTGCTTTGGGAAGAACCCCGTGCCTCTTCTACCACCCTGGGTCTTAACAGGCAACTCAAGGAATCCAGGGGAAGAGGCTCTGCCCACTGACAGCAGCTGACCAATGAGAGGACAGCAGCTCTTCTGTACTCAGCAGCACCACCATAGAACTGGTGGTTCCTGTTGGTACTGCACCAAAGCCTTGGATCGAACAGGGACTCCAGCACAGATGAGTGTGGATTTAAATTTGAGTGACTAGTGTTACATGTACTGAGATACAGTGAAATGTGGCATTTTGCATTCTACACAGATTGATCATAGCATACAAAATGCGACAGGGTACCAGAACAGAATACAATGTTACTGCCACAGAGAAGGTGTGCAGAGAGAAAGCAACATTGCCATTTGAGAGGTCCATTCAGAAGTCTGTTAACAGCGTGGAAGAAGCTGTTCATATGTGTATTCAAACTCTTATATCTTCTGCCTGATGGATGAGAGTGAAGACAGTATAACTGGGGTGGGATTACGTTGGTTGCTTTCCTGAGGCAGAGGGAAGTGTAGATGGAGTCAGTGGATGGACAGCTGGGTTGCATGATGGACTGGGCTGTGTTCAGGACTCCCTGTAGTTTCTTGTGGTCTTGGGAGGATGTGGTGTGGCAACTGATCTTGACAGGGTATGTGTGTGGGGGGGGGGGGGTGAGGGGGGTCGCTGAGCACCAAGGGTGGGGGGGGCAGGGGTGGCATTCAGCACATCCACTCCTTCCCCAACCCTGATGTTAAATTCCAAGGTTGCCCACATACCCAATTTCCAGGGTTTGCAAGTTGTGCTCCCCACACAGCGAGCCCCCTTGCCTGCCACTGGGTTCATCCTAGCAGCATGAGGATGAGGCCCCTTAGTAGAAATTACAAACGGAGTAACACTTGTGAAGAGCTCCTTTGGTATTACTGTATGGCTGGATCAGTTTAATATAACAGACAGAAAAATGTCCTTTAATAGTGTACAAAGAAATTAAAGTCCATTTACATTTAACCTAAAAAGGCTTTAGAAACAACTTCTCAAAAGTTTCGTGGCATCACAACTGCAACAATGTTTTCCACACTCCTTCAGTGTAATTTTCACCTGAGGGGTGGTGCACTCTGTATCCTCTTTGGCAAATCCAACTTTAGTTGTAACCAGTTGTCATAGTCAGCTGCAGGCATCTGAACTACCTTGTCCCGCATAAACTGTGAATTAAATAGCAGAATAGATGATTTCAGTGCAATATGGGAATAGATCCTTCTGCACAGGACAGTTACAAACAGTGATATTGTTTCCTCTGACAGTTTGCTGCTTGCACACAATATCTCTGGGTGCTGGTTTAAAACAGTAGATAAGCAATTTAAACAAAGCCTGCTAATTCTATTTAAATAACGCACAAAGGCATTTGACATGAGCATTTATATAAAAAGTGAAACCCCTACGTACTTAAGAAGCACCATCATAATTTTAGTGTTAGATGGGAATTTCAGAAAACCCCCTTCCATTTCCCATTACTTCATCAATGGTTAGACTTTACAGCAGGAAATAAAATGAGAAAAAAGATCTTTGGCTTGTAGGTGCATGCTGTACTGGATGTGGTACTGAATTTGTATATTGCTTGGTCAGTATTGTTGGCAGATGCCACTCAGGATCACAATGAGGATGCTTCACCTCAACATTCCATTGTGTTTTGGGTTCCTATCCTGTGACTCCAAAATGGAAAATGTGCTTGTCAGATGAGAACAGAATTGAACGTGGCTATGATGCTCTCTTAGACAAAGAGTTCGTTAAACTCTCACTACCTGAATTTATCCTCCACAAGCTATGATCAACTGAGGCAAAATAGGAGGAAAAAATTATGTAAGTTAGAGAAAAGAAAATAATTTGACCCTTTGACAAAGGATCAGTTAGACTCGAAATGTCAGCTCTTTTTGCTCCGTACAGATGCTGCTAGACCTGCTGAGATTTTTCAGCATTTTCTCTTTTGGTTTCAGATTCCAGCATCCGCAGTAATTTGCTTTTATTTAAATAATTATGTTATTAGGCATAAGCAGAATTCTAGAGGTGAGCGTGATAGCCTGTGACACCTTCAAAAAAACATGGCACCAGGGAGCCCAAAGAAAACTTAATTCAGTGGAGTTCAGGGAAAGCACTCCAGTCTCTGGAGTCACACCCAGCACACAGGAAAATAAGTGTGATTACTGAGCACCAGTGCTGCTTCAGGATAGCACCCTACACCTGGCAATCTTCATCAATAATCTTTTCTCCAATACAAGGTCAGAATGAAAGCCATTCACAAACAACGGCACAGCGCTCAGCTCCATTTGCAATTTGTCACACAATGCATATGTCCCTACCTGCATATAAACAGGACCTTGGCTTTGGCTGAGAAGTAAGATTAACATTGGCAAGATACCAAGGGCCTTGCCTGTATAAGAAAGAAAAGCACCACTTTCCCCTTGATTGTCAATTGAATTGCCTTAGTCAAGTCTCCCCACATTCACATAGAGTTATAGAGAAATACAGCACAGAATCAGACCCTTCGGTCCAACCAGTCCACGCTAACCATGTTCCCAAACGAAACTAGTTACACCTACCTGTGCTTGGTCCATGTGCATTTATCCAAATGTCTTTTAAACGTTCTAACTGTACCTGCATCCACCACTTTCTCTGGAAGTTCTTTCCACACACGAACCACTCTCTGTGTAAAAAAAAGTTGTCCCTCGTGTCCTTTTTAAATCTTTCTGCTCTCACCGTAAAATATGTCCCCCAAGCTTTGAACTCCCCCTCCCTATGGAAAAGAACCGTGCTATTCACTTTATCCATGCTCTTCATGATTCTACAAACCTCAATATGGTCACCCTCAACCTCCTAGTCTTCAGCGAATAAGATCCCAGCCTTTTCAGTCTATTTTTGTAACTCAAACCCTCCATTTCCATCTTTCAGGTTAGCACTCACCAAAACCTTGCCATTGTACGCAACAGCTAACATCAGCACATTGCAGTGAAACAAGTGCAGTCTGCAATAAACAGTGCAGCAACTGTTTGAGCTTGCTTCAATTATACCTGCTAGCTCATTTGATCATAGACTGATACAGTACAAAAGGTCACCATTCAACTCATCCTATTCCTGAGAGAACTACCCAGCTAGTCTCACTCTTCAGCCCTATCTGCATAACTCTCTAAATTCATCATTTTCAAATATATATCCAATCGTGTTCTGAGACCTCATATGGAATCCACCTCCAACACTCAGGCAGTGCATTCTCAATTCTAATAGCTCTCTGAGTAAAGAAGCTTCTCCTCATCTCACTCCGAGTTATGTTGCTGACAATGTTGAAATTGTGACCCCTCAATACTGTCATAGCAACTAGGCGAAACCAAAATTGTTCATAATTTTGAACACCTCAATAAGGTGACCTCATTCTTCTCTGCTCCAATTTCTCTAATCTTTCCTTGCATCTAAAATCCCTCATCCTACTATCATTCTACTGAATCTCCTTTGAACTCCCTCCAGGGCTTTAACATCCTCCTTTCAATAAAGTGCCCAGAACTGAACACAATACTCCAAATATGGACTGGCCAATGATTTGTAGAGGTGTAGCATCACTTCCTTGCTTTTATACACTTTATATATCTTTGACATTTATTTAAAAAAACATCAAGCAGTAAGATTATAGGAAACACATTTATGCTCAAAATTGGAAATAAACCAGGCTGAGGCACACTGACAGCAGCAAGCTAAGGAGGTTCATGGCTACATGTACTAGATGAACAATAAGTGTATCTTGTCATTGTTACTCTCCGGTTTTCACAAGAACAAATATAAAGATGTATTCCAACGACTCTCTCAGCAAAGCCTCCCTTTCTCAAAGGTAAAATAATCTCATGACATATGACTCACTGCCGTTTACACTAAATTTTTTTGTGAAAATGGAATTTGCCTGTTACTCTCTCCACTAATCATGCAGATTGGTTCTCACCTCAATAGCTGCACTGATATCTGGAGAACACAACTCCCAGGTTCGCAGTCCATTGAGCACCTTGAGGAACTGATGTGGCCGAACTCGGAAACTCTGCCGCTCTCCAAACCTTCTCAATCTTTTCAGTATTTGGTCGATCTTTTGGTTTGCTTTAACAGTCTCAGGAATTCGATGTAATAGGCTGGAATACCTGAAAAACAAAATGGCATTAATTATATGACACTTTGATCTTTTGCTACAAATTCTGTGTCCTATGATCCTGCTCCACTAGCTACCCGACAAAGGAGCAGCATTTGTACTTCCAAGTAAACCTGGCATTGTGTGATTTTTAACTTTGCAAAAAAAGGAAATCACTCTTTGCTATTCAGTAACAAAACTGAACTCTTTCTCAAAGCGGCTGTGCACTATAATTGTTACCCGTTACTGATAGTCCTGACGTTTGATAGGGATGCATGACAACTGTCTTCTGCATCTTTTAATAGCCATTCTGCATGAGGCTGATAATAAGTAATGGCAGGATATTCACTCATGATGAGCCATCATGTATGTTTTATAACACACTCACAATGACCATGCACCATTGTCAATGCTGGACTTGTGCTCTTATGAAGGACCTTTTATCATGAAAGGCCAGTCTGTAGTTAAAGGACCTTTAACTTGGCTGGAAACCCACTGTAGTGACTGTGACAATTATTAAAGAGAAGGTTTTCATTTTCCCATTCCAAGAAGTGCCGAGGTCAATTGTATCATTTCTACAGCAACCTCAGCACAGATTGGAGATTATACCCAGAATCTCCACCATCTGCATGGTTGACATTTTCGTTTGACAGGGCAGACAACCATTCCACTGGAGCAACTAGGGATCAAACCACTCACATAAAAGCTCATAATTCTTTTCAGGTCTGATGAAGAGTCATTTGGACTCCAAATGTTAGCTTGGTCTCTCTCCATGGATGCTGCCTGACCTGCTGTGATCTCCCGCATTTGTTGTTTTCAGTGCAGATTCCAGATCTGCAGTAATTTATTCCTACTTTAAGTTTTTTTGGATTCTTAATTACTACTTGCCCATTTCTCACTTATTTTTTCATCAACTGTTTCACTGCATACAAAGGAAAGACAATAACTTATTCGACATTTGATACTTACCAGGTCTCTGTATTCGTTTGTACTTTATCCCCTTTAGATTCCTGAAGTGATCTCTGTATATCCTCGTTGAATGTATAAAAGCTGACTACACTGTCAAGGGCACGGAATTTGCACTTGCTAGTCTCCCAGCGTTTCCTAAAATTTAGAATAGAACATTTCGTCAGTGACGAGGTAAACATTGTCACTCCATCTACACCACGAGAAAGTGAGGACTGCAGATGCTGGAGATCGGAGTCGAAGAGTGTGGTGTTGGAAAAGCACAGCTGGTCAGGCGGCATCCGAAGAGCAGGAGAGTCAACGTTTCAGGCATAAGCTCTTCATCAGGATGGGCTTCTACCCGAAACGTTGACTCTCCTCCTCCTCAGATGTTGCCTGACTGGTTGTGCTTTTCCAGCACCACTTTGACTCCATCACCACCTCCCCCTGGAAGTAGGGCCAAACAACCTTAGGGAGGAGCAGGTAAAGAGGAGTGTTGGGCTTTGTATCTTTCCTCCGCCTTGGGATTTGCCTAGCCTCTACACAGCACATGCCAATACCACAATTTGGAATTGAGCGCAGTATTGTGGATCCTCTAAGAGCCAATGGAAGCTGCTTTCTATTGGTTAAAAACCCGTAAGAATGGAGCAAGAAGTGATTCGTATTTGTCTCAGTTTAAGTCGTTCATAGATAATGAACGCGGTTAGGAACAGGAGTAGGCCAACCAGCCCCTCAAGCCTGCCCCACTACCTGATTGATGTTTTCATTATAAAACAAACTAGCAGATGGGAAAAGCATTGTATAGTGAACATTAGTGTTATATTTTAGGAACGTCCAAGCAGCTCATTCAAAACTCAAACTGTTGCTCTAAAATTAGCAAGAGCGAAATTAAAACAGGGGCACGTACGACAGCATTACTTCAAGTTGACATTTTATTTATTACAGGTTATTATTTTTTCAAGACTAAATCATTGAATCTGTTTTTTTTTATTCAAGACAAAACTGCCATAAATAAATCTGATTCAACATTGTATGAAGTAGAGATAAGAAAGTGTACACGCACTTCTCCAAGGCTTCCAGGTTGTCATGGAGACACAAAGCTGCTTCCTCATTTACCTCGATGAACTTTGACTGCATCTCCAGAGGGAGAGAGGATTTGCTGGCAACAAACAGACTGGTTTCTGAAGCAAGGTCTAAAGGTGAGCTAATAGAAATGAGCAAGAGAGTGTAAACCAAGTTAAATTCAGTCTGAGTACAGAGAACTTAATTGTAAGTGGCATTTAGTCAGCACCACCTGACAGTAACACACACTCATCACACATACAACTCTTAATACTGTGTTAAAACCAGGTAAATGTTTCACAATAATACTCCTGCTATCTGACTAAGCTATCTAGCTAGAGGCCTAACCTTCTCAGCCAGCCTACAAGACCTTGGGTTGATACTGTATTCTGTACTATTTTCCATGCTAATTTCCATCAGTAATTGGTTTGCCAATTGATTGCATCAGATAACGCACATACGAATTTCAGACAGGCACATTAATGAGCATGCAAGAGCATTTAAGCCCTTCGGATGGTTTTACAGAACTCAAATTTGCTCATTCCACAATCATTTACAAGTTGCACTGCAGTAACTCACCAAGTCTCCTTCCATAGTACCTTCCAGCCCGATTACCTCTACCAGGATAGGAAGGACAAGGGCAGCAATACATGGAACAGCACCAAGTTCCCCTCCAATACAATATTCTGACTTGGAATCATAATTTTTTTAATTTCAAAAATATACTTTATTCATAAATATTTGATCTTTACAACTGGACATGACATCCTTCTGTAAACATTCCATTTCTTTGCGTATCGAAACAGGGTAATCATTCCTATTCACAGGTTGGTGCGGTTACATTGAGCTGAGGCGCCAGCGGAGCCCAAATGACTGCGTGGGCCCCCTGTTCTTCTTAGACAGGCAGATGTTACACGGTGGTCTTTCCCCACCGCGCCTTGGCGGCAGCTGCCCCAAGCTTCAGCGCGTCCCTCAACACGTAGTCCTGGACCTTGGAATGTGCCAGTCTGCAACACTCAGTCGGGGTCAACTCCTTCAGCTGGAAGATCAACAGGTTTCGGATCGCCCAGAGAGCGCCCTTCACCGAGTTGATGATCCTCCAGGCACAGTTGATGGTCGTCTCGGTGTGCGTCCCGGGGAACAGACCGTAGAGCACGGAGTCCCGCGTCACGGCGCTGCTTGGGACGAACCTCGACAAACACCACTGCATTCCTCTCCAGACTTCTTCTGCATAGACACATTCCAGAAGGAGGTGTGTGACAGTCTCGTCCCCCCCGCAGCCGCTTCGAGGGCAGCGTGCGGTGCGGCTGAGAGTCCGTGTGTGCATAAAGGATCTCACAGGCAGAGCCCTTCTCACCACCAGCCAAGCCATGTCTTGGTGCTTGTTGGAAAGTTCTGGCGATGAGGCATTCTGCCAAATGGCTTTGACAGTCTGCTCAGGGAACCGCTCGATAGGATCCGCCCTCTCCTTTTCCCGAAGGGTCTCAAGGACACTACGTGCTGACCACTTCCTGATGGACTTGTGGTCAAAGGTGTTTTTCTTCATAAGCTTCTCCACGAAGGACAGGTGATACGGAACGGTCCAACTACTCGGAGCGTTCCGCGGCAGCGAGGCCAGGCCCATCCTTCGCAACACCAGGGACAGGTAGAACCTCAGTACGTAGTAACACTTGGTGTTTGCGTACCGGGGATCCATGCACAGCTTGATGCAGCCACACACAAAGGTGGCCATCAGGGTGAGGGTGGCATTGGGTGTATTTTTTCCCCCGTTGCTCAGATCTTTGTACAGCGAGTCCCTTCGGACCCGGTCCTTCTTTGACCTCCATATAAACTGGAAGATGGCCCGGGTGACTGCAGCGGCACAGGTTCTGGGAATAGGCCAGACCTGTGCCACGTATAATAGCAATGACAGTGCCTCACATCTGATGACCAGGTTTTTTCCCGCGATGGAGAGCGACCGTAGCTTCCATCTGCCCAGTTTCTGCCTCACTTTACTGATACGCTCCTCCAAAGACTTGGCGCATGCCCCAGCCCCCCCGAACCAAATACCCAGCACCTTCAGGTGGTCGGTCCTGATGGTGAAGGGGATCGAGGATTGGTCGGCCCAGTTCCCGAAGAGCATGGCCTCGCTCTTGCCTCGGTTTACCTTGGCCCCCGAGGCCTGTTCGAACAGGTCACATATGCACATGAGTCTGCGCACGGACAGCGGATCCGAGCAGAAAACGGCAACGTCATCCATGTACAGGGAGGCCTTAACCTGCAGGCCCCTGCTGCCAGGAATAGTCACCCCTCTCAGGCTCGCATCCTTCCTGATGGACTCGGCATATGGCTCTATGCAGCACACAAACAAGGCAGGAGAGAGAGGGCAGCCCTGCCTGACTCCAGATCTGACTGGGAAGCTATCTGATTCCCACCCATTGATTGAGACTGCACTGACAATGTTGGTGTAGAGCAGTCTAATCCAATTGCAGATTCCCTCCCCAAAGCCCATTTTGGAGAGAACATCTCTCATATACCTGTGTGATATCTTGTCAAAGGCTTTCTCCTGGTCCAGGCTGATCAGGCAGGTGTCCAACCCCCTGTCCTGCATGTAGGTGATCATATCCCTGAGGAGTGTGAGACTCTCAGCGATCTCCCTGCCCGGTACAGCACAGGTTTGGTCAGGGTGGATCACCGACCCCAGAGCAGACCTGACCCGGTTGGCGATTACCTTTGACAGAATTTTGTAATCCGCATTCAACAGTGAGATTTGTCTCCAATTTCTGATTTCCTCCCTCTCCCGCTTGTAGATGAGGGTGATGATGCCTTTCCTCATGGATTCACTCATGGTACCTGCCCGAAGCATACTGACATACACCTCCAGCAGGTCCTGGCCAATCAAGTCCCAAAGAGCGGAATAGAGCTCGACCGGTAAGCCGTCGCTTCCGGGAGTTTTATTCTTTTCGAAGGACTCGAGGGCTTTGGTCAGCCCGTCCAGAGATAGCGGCTGGTCCAGCCTCTCCCGTGTTCTGTCGTCTAAGACCTCCGTGATAGAGGACAGGAACGACTGGGAGGCCGTGCTGTCAGTCGGCTTCGCGTCATACAGACTGGCATAGAAGGATTTACTGATCCTCATGACGTCAGCCTGAGATGACGTTTAGCGAGCCATCTTTTTCCTTCAGGCTGCTGAGCACGGAGCTCTCTTTGTGCACCTTCTGGAAGAAGAAACGTGAGGACGTCTCGTCCTGCTCCACCGAGCGGACCCTGGACCGGAAGATTATCTTGGAGGCCTCCGAGGCAAAGAGCGAGGCTTGCTGGCCCTTCACCTCCTTGAGGTCCTCCGTGACATCCACCCCCATCGTCTGCAGCAGGAGCAGGTTCTGCATACTTTCCTGGAGCTGGGACAGTTTTCCCCGCCTCTCTCTCGCCTCCTGAACACCTCTTGATGTTCCCTTTTACTGTTTCCCACCAGTCCGCTGGGGACTCAAAGAGGGCCTTCACGGTTCTCCAACCTGCGTAGTCCCTCTTAAGCTCCTCAATATTTCCCGGGGTCAACAGCTTTGTGTTCAGCTTCCACGTTCCCTTACCAGCCCGCTGCCCGTCCTGTAGGTGACAGTCGGCTAGCAGAAGGCAGTGGTCAGAGAAGAATATCGGCTTGACGTCGGTGGATCTGACAGAGAGCGTTCGGGACACAAACAGGTAATCTATCCTTGAGCGGATAGACCCGTCTGCCCGTGACCAGGTGTATCTATGCTGCGCTCCGTCTGCAGGGGTGCTGAAGACGTCGTGCAGCTTGGCATCTTTTACCGTGTCTATCAGGGCTCTGGACATGGCGTCCAGTTTACTGTCCACCCTGCCGGATCGTCCATCTGCATCAATGATACAGTTGAAGTCTCCGGCCAGAATGACCGGCCTGGACGTAGCCAGCAACAGTGGAAGCTGCTGCAGGACGGCCAACCGTTCACTCTTGCCCACTGGGGCGTACACATTAATCAGTCTCAGGGGAGCATTCCTGTACATGATGTCGGCGACAAGGAGGTGCCCGCCCACCACCTCCTTAACCTCGGAGATGGTGAAGTTGCCTCCTCGCAACAGGATACCCAGGCCGGAGGTGCGGCTATCGTTGCCCCCCGACCAGACTGACAGCCCATGGGCCCACAAGCTCGACCATCTCCTGTAGCTGCTGAGGTGCGGTATCCCACACTCCTGCAGGAACAGGACGTCGGCTTTAACGTTGGCCAGGAAGGCCATCGTAGAAACACATCGCGTAGCCGATTTGATGCTACGCACATTGATGCTGGCAATTTTTAACCCCATTTTAACAGTTTACAAGGTTAACAGTGTCCATTTGCTGCTGGTCTTGCCACTCTGGGGTAGCTGTGTGCATTCCCGTGGTGATGGCAAACTGCTGGACCCTCCCAGGGCTGCGGTAGCTGTCCGGCTCCACGCTGGAGCCATTTCCCCGCTCTGGTGTCTTTGGGTCGGGCCCAGGGTCCGCATGGTCCAGTTCTCCATCTGACAGCGGGGCTGTCACAGGACTGCTGCTCCCAGTTACCTGGGGCTGTGGGCCGGTGGGTACCTCTTGGTTCTCACCGGGTGGGGGGAGGCCTTTACCCGTCCCCTCAGAGGGATTGTCTTTTCCTGCTTGGGCGGTGCTGCCCTCCTTTTTCCCCACGGCGCTCTGTCTCTTCCTCTGGTGACGACCCTCCTTGCGCCCGCCCTCACCGTCGGAAGAGCTGCCTGTATCCTCGTCGTGTAGGTGTCGCTTCCCCCCTCGCTGGGTGGCTTTGGGAGGTTTCCACTTCCTGCTTTTCACAGTAATCCAATCCTCTGCCTCCTTTGATCCCTCCTCTTCCATTTCCTCCGTCCGTCCTGAAGGAGCTTGGATCGGCTGCTGCACCTCCCCGCTGTCTGCCGTCTGCTCCGCTACAGCCCGCCCTTCCTGCTGGGTGCCCCCAGACACCGTTCCCGTGCTGTTTTGTGGTACCTTGCTGGTCTTAGGCGGTCCACGGCTCGTGTTGCCACCTCCGGCCATCTGTGCGTAGGTGGCGGCCCCTCGTCTTGGGCAGGCCTTGTACATGTGGCCCGCCTCTCCGCACAGATTAGTTCTTGGCCTCCTTACATTCCTTGGTCGGGTGGCCTTCCTGCTTGCAGTTTCGGCAGACGGTCACCTTGCAATCCGCCGCCATGTGGCCTGACCTCCTGCAGGTTCGGCACACTTTTGGCTGCCCTGCGTACGTCAGGTAACCTCTGCTTCCTCCGATGGCAAAGCTGGAGGGTGGGTGGAGGATGTTCCCACTGGCATCGACCCTCAGGGTTACCCTGACCTGTCGTTTGCTGGTCCAGATCCTGAAAGGATCGACCACATCGGTACTCTCTCCCTCGACCTGTACATATCTTCTCAAGAAGGTCAGGACACCTGCTGCTGGGACGTGAGGGTTGTACATCTGGATTGTTACAACCCGACTCCTCTGCGCAGGAAGCACACACAACAGGACCGCCGACAAGATGGAGAACAGAGGCTCCCCTTCCTTCTCCTTGGAGACCTTCAGGAGCTGCTCACAATTCTTCACGCTCCTGAAGGTCACATCGAAATAGCCTGCCGCAGGGAAGTCCTGCAGGCAGTACACGTCCGCTGCTTCGAACCCGCAGCACTCCAGCAAAATCTTCTTCACAAACACCGTCCGATCGACCGGTGTGTGCTCCTCCACCTTCTTCACAGTCACCCTGACTGTGTTGCGAATGCCCTGGCCAGGGCTGCGAGCGGCTGCTGAGGTTGGCTGGTATCTGAATTGGCGTTAGGCCGAAGCCAGCATAAAGATCCACCAAGAGCAGGTCAGCACAACCAAACGATCCTCCAATGTCCAATCACGATCCAGCAATGGTCTCCAGCAGCTCCAGCAGTTCTGACGACTCGCAGCACGATCCCAGTGGTTCCTCCCCCGCCAGCACACGTCCGCTGCGTCGAACCGACAGCTCTCGAGCAGAATCTCTTCCTCTGGTCCTCAGGAACTACACATATTCCAAGCCAAAAGGCCGAGAAGCGATGATGGAATCATAAGGCCATTCCATCAGTATCACTGAATTAAAATCCTAGAACTCTCTGTATCATACGGCCTGCAGTGGTTCAAGGTGACAGCTCACCACTACCTTGTCAAGGGCAGTTAGGGATGGGCAATAGATGTTGGCCCAAGCTGGAACATGATTATCACAAGAATTAATGTAAAAAAAACTGAATTGATACATCCAACATATTTACGACACATCCCACTGGAATCATTCAATGGCATTGTTAGAAGTATATTCAAATGAGCTTTTAGTTGGAATACAGAGGAACCTCGATTATTTGAATACCAATTATCCAAAAATCGGATTACCTGAAGGAGATCTCGAGGTCCTGATAGAAAAATTAAATCAAAACCGTGTTTCCAACAGTGATTGCATCTTTTGTTTACAGTGATTAAACAGGTACCGTCTCCAAATGACTGACCTCCCGCCCTCTCTCTCCCCACACTTTATCCTAACACCCCCACCCTCCCCGTCCTCCCCCAGATAATCTCTCCAACATTGTCCTGTACATGGCAAACATGGAACCTGTCAAAAAGTTGCAATAAAAAGTCATGTGTGTGTGTCTACTATTTGGAGACTTACCCCACAAAGGCAGCAGCAGCTGCAGCAGCAGTCTTGTTGTTTGTGTACAGTCCGGGTGTCCAGGAGAGGGGCGGGAAGGTACGGGGTAGTGTAGGTGGGGTTGGGGGAGTCGGAGGTGATGTAGGGCAGGGCGGTGCTGGACAGGGTTGGGGGGGCAGGGATGGTGTTGGACAGGCGAGGGGCGGTGTTGGACAGGGTTGGGGCACAGGGGGCGGTGTTAGATAGGGTTGGGGGCGGGGGCAGTTTTGGATGGGGTTGGGGCGCGGGGGGTGGTTTTGGGCGGGATGCAGTGTTGGACAGGGTTGGTGGCAGGGGCAGGCGGGGGGGGGTGGTGTTACACCGGGTTGGGGGGGCAGTGTTGGGTGGGGGTGGTGTTGGATGGGGTTGGGGAGGGCAGGGAGCGGTGTTGGACAGGATTGGGGGAGGTGGGGGCAGTGTTGGACAGGATTGGGGGAAGCGGGGGCGGTGTTGGACAGGATTGGGGGAGGCGGGGGCGGTGTTGGACAGGGTTGGGGGAGGCGGGAGCAGTGTTGGACAGGGTTGGGAGGTGTGGAGCGGGGTTGGACAGTGTTGGGGAGGCGGGGTCGTGTTGGACAGGGTTGGGGAGCAGGGAGCGGTGTTGGACAGGGTTGGGGGGGCGGGGAGCAGTGTTGGACAGGGTTGGGGAGCAGGGAGCGGTGTTGGACAGGGTTGGGGAGCGGGGAGCAGTGATGTACAGGCTTGTGGGGCGGGGAGCGGTGTTGGATAAGGTTGGGGGGTGGGTGCGGTGTTGGACATGGTTGGGGAGGCGGGGAGTGGTGTTGGACAGAGTTGGGGGAGGCGAGGACGGTGTTGGACAGGGTTGGGGGGGCGGGGAGCGGTGTTGGACAAAGCTGGGGGGCGGGGAGCGGTGTTGGACAGGGTTGGGGATGCGGGAAGCGGTGTTGGACAGGATTGGGGGAGGCTGGGGCGGTGTTGGACACAGTTGGGGGGCGGGGAGCAGGTTTGACAGGGTTGGGGGAGGCAGGGGTCGTGTTGAACAGGGTTGGGGGGGCGGGGAGCGATGTTGGACAGGGTTGGGGGAGGCGGGGGCGGTGTTGAACAGGGTTGGGGGGGGCGGGGAGCGATGTTGGACAGGGTTGGGGGAGGCGAGGGCGGTGTTGGACAGGGTTGGGGCGGCGGGCAGCAGTGTTGGACAGGGTTGGGGGGCGGGGCGGTGTTGGACAGGGTTGGGGGTCGGGCAGCGGTGTTGCACAGGGCTGAGGGGCGGGGAGCGGGGTTGGACATGGTTGGGGGGGCGGAGAGCGGTGTTGGACAGGGTTGGGGAGGCGGGGTTGTGTTGGACAGGGTTGGGGCGCGAGGAGCGGAGTTGTACAGGGTTGGGGGGGCGTGGTGGTATTGGACGGGGTGGTATTGGACGGGGTTGTGGGTGGGGTGTGGTGATGGGCGGGGACGGATTTGGGGAAGTGGGTGCAGTGTTGGACAGGGTTGGGGGGCGGGGAGTGGTGTTGGACAGGGTTGGGGGTGGGGAGTGGTGTTGGACAGGGTTGGGGAGGCGGGGGCGGTGCTGGACAGGGTTGGAGGAGGCGAGGGTGGTATTGGACGGGGTTGCGGGGGTGGGGAGTGGTGTTGGACAGGGTTGGGAGAAGCCTGAGCGGTGTTGGACAGGGGTGGGGGTCGGGGAGAGGTGTTGGCAAGTTTGGGGGAAGCGGGAGCGGTGTTGGACAGGGTTGGGGGAGGCGGGGGTGGTGTTGGAAAGGGTTGAGGGAGGCGGGGGCGGTGTTGGACAGTGTTGGGGGGGCGGGGCAGTGTTGGACAGGGTTGGGGGAGGCGGGGACGGTGTTGGACAGGGTTGGGGGCCGGGGAGCGAATTGGACAGGGTTGGGGGAGGCGAGGGCAGTGTTGGACAGGGTTGGGGCGCGGGGAGCGAGTTGGACAGGGTTGGGGGGGGCGGGGAGCGATGTTGGACAGGGTTGGGGGAGGCGAGGGCGGTGTTGGACAGGGTTGGGGAGGCGGGGAACGGTGTTGGACAGGGTTGGGGGAGGCGGGGAGCGGTGTTGGACAGGGTTGGGGGGGCGGGGAACGGTGTTGGACAGGGTTGGGGGGCGGGGAGTGGTGTTGGACAGGGTTGGGGGTGGGGAGTGGTGTTGGACAGGGTTGGGGAGGCGGGGACGGTGTTGGACAGGGTTGGGGGGGAGTGGTATTGGACAGGGTTGGGGGGCGGGGAGCGGTGTTGGACAGGGTTGGGAGAAGCCTGAGCGGTGTTGGACAGGGGTGGGGGTCGGGGAGAGGTGTTGGCAAGTTTGGGGGAAGCGGGAGCGGTGTTGGACAGGGTTGGGGGAGGCGGGGGTGGTGTTGGAAAGGGTTGAGGGAGGCGGGGGCGGTGTTGGACAGTGTTGGGGGGGCGGGGCAGTGTTGGACAGGGTTGGGGGAGGCGGGGACGGTGTTGGACAGGGTTGGGGGAGGCGGGGACGGTGTTGGACAGGGTTGGGGGAGGCGGGGACGGTGTTGGACAGGGTTGGGGCGCGGGGAGCGAGTTGGACAGGGTTGGGGGGGGCGGGGAGCGATGTTGGACAGGGTTGGGGGAGGCGAGGGCGGCGTTGGACAGGGTTGGGGCGCGGGGAGCGGGTCTGACAGGGTTGGGGGAGGCGGGGGTCGTGTTGAACAGGGTTGGGGGGGCGGGGAGCGATGTTGGACAGGGTTGGGGGAGGCGAGGGCGGTGTTGGACAGGGTTGGGGAGTGGGGAGCGGTGTTGTAACCGGTTGGTGGGGCGGGGAGCGGTGTTGGACAGGGTTTGGGAGCGGTGTTGTACAGGCTTGGGGGGGCGGGGAGCGGTGTTGTACAGGCTTGGGGGGGCGGGGAGCGTTGTTGGATAGGGTTGGGGGGGCGGGTGCAGCGTTGGACATGGTTGAGGGGGCAGGGAGCAGTGTTGCACAGGGCTGTGGGGCGGGGAGCGGTGTTGAACAGGGTCGGGGAGGCGGGGGTCATGTTGGACAGGGTTGGGGGTGTGAGTTGCGGAGTTGTACAGGGTTGGGGGGGCGGGGAGCGGTGTTGGACAGGGTTGGGGATGGGGAGCGGGGTTGTACAGGGTTGGGGGGGCGGGGAGCGGTGTTGGACAAGGTTGGGGGGACGGGGAGCGGTGTCGGACAGGGTTGGGGGGACGGGGAGCGGTGTCGGACAGGGTTGGGGGGACGGGGAGCGGTGTCGGACAGGGTTGGGGGGGCAGGTAGCGGTGTCGGACAGGGTTGGGGAGGCGAGGTGGTATTGGACGGGGTTGGGGGCGTGAGGGGCAGTGTTGGGCAGGGGTGCAGTGTTGCATGGGATTGTGGGTGGGGTGTGGTGATGGGCGGGGAGTGGTGTTGGGGGAGGTGGGTGCAGTGTTGAACAGGGTTGGGGGGGCGGGTGCGGCGTTGGACATGGTTGAAGGGGCGGGGAGCAGTGTTGGACAGGGTTGGGGAGCGGGGAGCAGTGATGCACAGGCTTGGGGGGGCGGGGAGCGGTGTTGGATAAGGTTGGGGGGCGGGGAGCGGTGTTGGACAGGGTTGGGGGGGGCGGGGAGCAGTGTTGGACAGGGTTGGGGAGCGGGGAGCAGTGATGTACAGGCTTGGGGGGGCGGGGAGCGGTGTTGGATAAGGTTGGGGGGCGGGGAGCGGTGTTGGACAGGGTTGGGGAGGCGGGGGCGGTGTTGGACAGAGTTGGGGGGCTGGGGAGCAGGTTTGACAGGGTTGGGGGAGGCAGGCGTCGTGTTGAACAGGGTTGGGGGGGCGGGGAGCGATGTTGGACAGGGTTGGGGGAGGCGAGGGCGGTGTTGGACAGAGTTGGGGGGGCGGGGAGCAGGTTTGACAGGGTTGGGGGAGGCAGGGGTCGTGTTGAACAGGGTTGGTGTTGGCGGGGGCGGTGTTGGACAGGGTTGGGGGGGGGGCGGGGAGCGGTGTTGTACAGGCTTGGGGGGGGGGCGGGGAGCGGTGTTGGACAGGGTTGGGGGACGGGGGACGGTGTTGGACAGGGTTGGGGAGCGGTCTTGTACAGGCTTGGGGGGGGCGGGGAGCGGTGTTGGACAGGGTTGGTGGGGCGGGGACGGTGTTGGACAGGGTTGGGGGTCGGGCAGCGGTGTTGCACAGGGCTGGGGGGGCGGGGAGCGGGGTTGGACATGGTTGGTGGGGCGGGGAGCGGTGTTGGGCAGGGTTGGGGAGGCGGGGGTTGTGTTGGACAGGGTTGCGGCGCGAGGAGCGGAGTTGTACAGGGTTGGGGGCGCGGGGAGCGGTTTGGGACAGGGTTGGGGGAGGCGGGAGCGGTGTTGGACAGGGTTGGGGGAGGCGAGGGCGGTGTTGGACAGGGTTGGGGAGTGGGGAGCGGTGTTCTACCCGGTTGGTGGGGCGGGGAGCGGTGTTGTACAGGCTTGGGGGGGGCGGGTGCGGCGTTGGACATGGTTGAGGGGGCAGGGAGCAGTGTTGGACAGGGTTGGGGGGGCAGGGAGCAGTGTTGGACATGGTTGAGGGGGCAGGGAGCAGTGTTGGACATGGTTGAGGGGGCAGGGAGCAGTGTTGGACAGGGCTGGGGGGCGGGGAGCAGGGTTGGACAGGGTTGGGGGGGCGGGTGCGGCGTTGGACATGGTTGAGGGGGCAGGGAGCAGTGTTGGACAGGGCTGGGGGGACGGGGAGCGGTGTTGGACAGGGTTGGGGGGGGCGGGGAGCGGTGTTGCACAGGGCTGGGGGGCGGGGAGCAGGGTTGGACAGGGTTGGGGGGACGGGGAGCGGTGTTGGACAGGGTTGGGGGGGGCGGGGAGCGGTGTTGCACAGGGCTGGGGGGCGGGGAGCGGGGTTGGACAGGGTTGGGGGGGCGGGGAGCGGTGTTGGACAAGGTTGGGGGGACGGGGAGCGGTGTTGGACAGGGTTGGGGCGTGAGGGGCAGTGTTGGGCAGGGGTCAGTGTTGCATGGGGTTGTGGGTGGGGTGTGGTGATGGGCGGGGAGTGGTGTTGTGGGAGGTGGGTGCAGTGTTGAACAGGGTTGGGGGGGCGGGTGCGGCGTTGGACATGGTTGAGGGGGTGGGGAGCAGTGTTGGACAGGGCTGGGGGGCGGGGAGCGGGGTTGGACAGGGTTGGGGGGGTGGGGAGCGGTGTTGGACAGGGTTGGGGAGGCGGGGGTTGTGTTGGACAGGGTTGGGGGTGTGAGGAGCGGAGTTGTACAGGGTTGGGGGTCCGGGTAGCGGTGTTGGACAGGGTTGGGGGTGCGGGGAGCGGTGTTGGACAGGGTTGGGGAGGCGGGGTGGTATTGGACGGGGTTGGGGGCGGGGTCTGGTGTTGGGCGGGGTTGGGGCGTGAGGGGCAGTGTTGGGCAGGGGTGCAGTGTTGCATGGGGTTGTGGGTGGGGTATGGTGATGGGCGGGGAGTGGTGTTGGGGGAGGTGGGTGCAGTGTTGAACAGGGTTGGGGGGCGGGGAGCGATGTTGGACAGGGTTGGGGGGCGGGGAGTGGTGTTGGACAGGGTTGGGGAGGCGGGGGCGGTGTTGGACAGGGTTGGGGGAGGCGAGGGTGGTATTGGACGGGGTTAGGGGGTCGGGGAGAGGTGTTGGACAGGGTTGGGGGGGCAGGGGTCAGTGTTGGACAGGGTTGGACAGGGCGGGGTCAGTGTTGGACAGGGTTGGGGGAGGCGGGGGTGGTGTTGGACAGGGTTGGGGAGTGGGGAGCGGTGTTGGACAGGGTTGGGGGAGGCGGTGGCGGTGTTGGACAGGGTTGGGGGAGGCGGGGGCGGTGTTGGACAGGATTGGGGGAGGCGGGGGCGGTGTTGGACAGGGTTGGGGAGTGGGGAGCGGTGTTGGACAGGGTTGGGGGAGGCGGTGGCGGTGTTGGACAGGGTTGGGGCACGGGGAGCGGGTTTGACAGGGTTGGCGGAGGCGGTGTCGTGTTGAACAGGGTTGGGGGGGCGGGGAGCGGTGTTGGGCAGGGTTGGGGGGCGGGGAGCGGTGTTGGACAGGGTTGGGGATGGGGAGTGGGGTTGTACAGGGTTGGGGGAGCGGGGTTGTACAGGGTTGGGGGGGCGGGGAGCGGTGTTGGACAGGGTTGGGGGTGCGGGGAGCGGTGTTGGACAGGGTTGGGGAGCGGTGTTGTACAGGCTTGGGGGGGCGGGGAGCGGTGTTGTACAGGCTTGGGGGGGCGGGGAGCGTTGTTGGATAGGGTTGGGGGGGCGGGTGCAGCGTTGGACATGGTTGAGGGGGCAGGGAGCAGTGTTGCACAGGGCTGTGGGGCGGGGAGCGGTGTTGAACAGGGTCGGGGAGGCGGGGGTCATGTTGGACAGGGTTGGGGGTGTGAGTTGCGGAGTTGTACAGGGTTGGGGGGGCGGGGAGCGGTGTTGTACAGGGTTGGAGGGGCGGGGAGCGGTGTGGGACAGGTTTGGGGGAGGCGGGAGCGGTGTTGGACAGGGTTGGGGATGGGGAGCGGGGTTGTACAGGGTTGGGGGGGCGGGGAGCGGTGTTGGACAAGGTTGGGGGGACGGGGAGCGGTGTCGGACAGGGTTGGGGGGACGGGGAGCGGTGTCGGACAGGGTTGGGGGGGCAGGTAGCGGTGTTGGACAGGGTTGGGGAGGCGAGGTGGTATTGGACGGGGTTGGGGGCGTGAGGGGCAGTGTTGGGCAGGGGTGCAGTGTTGCATGGGATTGTGGGTGGGGTGTGGTGATGGGCGGGGAGTGGTGTTGGGGGAGGTGGGTGCAGTGTTGAACAGGGTTGGGGGGGCGGGTGCGGCGTTGGACATGGTTGAAGGGGCGGGGAGCAGTGTTGGACAGGGTTGGGGAGCGGGGAGCAGTGATGCACAGGCTTGGGGGGGCGGGGAGCGGTGTTGGATAAGGTTGGGGGGCGGGGAGCGGTGTTGGACAGGGTTGGGGGGGGCGGGGAGCAGTGTTGGACAGGGTTGGGGAGCGGGGAGCAGTGATGTACAGGCTTGGGGGGGCGGGGAGCGGTGTTGGATAAGGTTGGGGGGCGGGGAGCGGTGTTGGACAGGGTTGGGGAGGCGGGGGCGGTGTTGGACAGAGTTGGGGGGCTGGGGAGCAGGTTTGACAGGGTTGGGGGAGGCAGGCGTCGTGTTGAACAGGGTTGGAGGGGCGGGGAGCGATGTTGGACAGGGTTGGGGGAGGCGAGGGCGGTGTTGGACAGAGTTGGGGGGGCGGGGAGCAGGTTTGACAGGGTTGGGGGAGGCAGGGGTCGTGTTGAACAGGGTTGGTGTTGGCGGGGGCGGTGTTGGACAGGGTTGGGGGGGGGGGCGGGGAGCGGTGTTGTACAGGCTTGGGGGGGGGGCGGGGAGCGGTGTTGGACAGGGTTGGGGGACGGGGGACGGTGTTGGACAGGGTTGGGGAGCGGTCTTGTACAGGCTTGGGGGGGGCGGGGAGCGGTGTTGGACAGGGTTGGTGGGGCGGGGACGGTGTTGGACAGGGTTGGGGGTCGGGCAGCGGTGTTGCACAGGGCTGGGGGGGCGGGGAGCGGGGTTGGACATGGTTGGTGGGGCGGGGAGCGGTGTTGGACAGGGTTGGGGAGGCGGGGGTTGTGTTGGACAGGGTTGCGGCGCGAGGAGCGGAGTTGTACAGGGCTGGGGGCGCGGGGAGCGGTTTGGGACAGGGTTGGGGGAGGCGGGAGCGGTGTTGGACAGGGTTGGGGGAGGCGAGGGCGGTGTTGGACAGGGTTGGGGAGTGGGGAGCGGTGTTCTACCCGGTTGGTGGGGCGGGGAGCGGTGTTGTACAGGCTTGGGGGGGGCGGGTGCGGCGTTGGACATGGTTGAGGGGGCAGGGAGCAGTGTTGGACAGGGTTGGGGGGGCAGGGAGCAGTGTTGGACATGGTTGAGGGGGCAGGGAGCAGTGTTGGACATGGTTGAGGGGGCAGGGAGCAGTGTTGGACAGGGCTGGGGGGCGGGGAGCAGGGTTGGACAGGGTTGGGGGGGCGGGTGCGGCGTTGGACATGGTTGAGGGGGCAGGGAGCAGTGTTGGACAGGGCTGGGGGGACGGGGAGCGGTGTTGGACAGGGTTGGGGGGGGCGGGGAGCGGTGTTGGACAGGGCTGGGGGGCGGGGAGCAGGGTTGGACAGGGTTGGGGGGACGGGGAGCGGTGTTGGACAGGGTTGGGGGGGGCGGGGAGCGGTGTTGCACAGGGCTGGGGGGCGGGGAGCGGGGTTGGACAGGGTTGGGGGGGCGGGGAGCGGTGTTGGACAAGGTTGGGGGGACGGGGAGCGGTGTTGGACAGGGTTGGGGCGTGAGGGGCAGTGTTGGGCAGGGGTCAGTGTTGCATGGGGTTGTGGGTGGGGTGTGGTGATGGGCGGGGAGTGGTGTTGTGGGAGGTGGGTGCAGTGTTGAACAGGGTTGGGGGGGCGGGTGCGGCGTTGGACATGGTTGAGGGGGTGGGGAGCAGTGTTGGACAGGGCTGGGGGGCGGGGAGCGGGGTTGGACAGGGTTGGGGGGGTGGGGAGCGGTGTTGGACAGGGTTGGGGAGGCGGGGGATGTGTTGGACAGGGTTGGGGGTGTGAGGAGCGGAGTTGTACAGGGTTGGGGGTCCGGGTAGCGGTGTTGGACAGGGTTGGGGGTGCGGGGAGCGGTGTTGGACAGGGTTGGGGAGGCGGGGTGGTATTGGACGGGGTTGGGGGCGGGGTCTGGTGTTGGGCGGGGTTGGGGCGTGAGGGGCAGTGTTGGGCAGGGGTGCAGTGTTGCATGGGGTTGTGGGTGGGGTATGGTGATGGGCGGGGAGTGGTGTTGGGGGAGGTGGGTGCAGTGTTGAACAGGGTTGGGGGGCGGGGAGCGATGTTGGACAGGGTTGGGGGGCGGGGAGTGGTGTTGGACAGGGTTGGGGAGGCGGGGGCGGTGTTGGACAGGGTTGGGGGAGGCGAGGGTGGTATTGGACGGGGTTAGGGGGTCGGGGAGAGGTGTTGGACAGGGTTGGGGGGGCAGGGGTCAGTGTTGGACAGGGTTGGACAGGGCGGGGTCAGTGTTGGACAGGGTTGGGGGAGGCGGGGGTGGTGTTGGACAGGGTTGGGGAGTGGGGAGCGGTGTTGGACAGGGTTGGGGGAGGCGGTGGCGGTGTTGGACAGGGTTGGGGGAGGCGGGGGCGGTGTTGGACAGGATTGGGGAGTGGGGAGCGGTGTTGGACAGGGTTGGGGGAGGCGGTGGCGGTGTTGGACAGGGTTGGGGAGTGGGGAGCGGTGTTGGACAGGGTTGGGGGAGGCGGTGGCGGTGTTGGACAGGGTTGGGGCACGGGGAGCGGGTTTGACAGGGTTGGCGGAGGCGGTGTCGTGTTGAACAGGGTTGGGGGGGCGGGGAGCGGTGTTGGGCAGGGTTGGGGATGGGGAGTGGGGTTGTACAGGGTTGGGGGAGCGGGGTTGTACAGGGTTGGGGGGGCGGGGAGCGGTGTTGGACAGGGTTGGGGGTGCGGGGAGCGGTGTTGGACAGGGTTGGGGAGCGGGGAGCGGTGTTGTACTGGGTTGGGGAGGGCGGGGAGCGGTGTTGGACAGGGTTGGGGGGCGGGGAGCGGTGTTGGACAGGGTTGGGGGGCGGGGAGCGGTGTTGGACAGGGTTGGGGTGCGGTGTTGTACAGGCTTGGGGGGGCGGGGAGCGGTGTTGGATAGGGTTGGGGAGGTGGGGGACGTGTTGGACAGGGTTGGGGGCGCGAGGAGCGGAGTTGTACTGGTTTGGGGGGGCGGGAGCGGTGTTGGACAGGGTTGGGGATGGGGAGCGGGGTTGTACAGGGTTGGGGGTCGGGGAGCGGTGTTGGACAAGGTTGGGGGGGCGGGGAGCGGTGTTGGACAGGGTTGGGGGTGCGGGGAGCGGTGTTGGACAAGGTTGGGGGGGCGGGGAGCGGTGTTGGACAAGGTTGGGGGGGCGGGGAGCGGTGTTGGACAGGGTTGGGGGTGCGGGGAGCGGTGTTGGACAAGGTTGGGGGGGCGGGGAGCGGTGTTGGACAGGGTTGGGGAGGCGGGGTGGTATTGGACGGGGTTGGGGGCGGGGTGTGGTGTTGGGCGGGGTGTGGTGTTGGACGGGGTTGGGGCGTGAGGGGCTGTGTTGGGCAGGGGTGCAGTGTTGCAAGGGGTTGTGGGTGGGGTGTGGTGATGGGTGGGGAGTGGTGTTGGGGGAGGTGGGTGCAGTGTTGGACAGGGTTGGGGGGCGGGGAGTGGTGTTGGACAGGGTTGGGGGGCAGGGAGCAGTGTTGGACCGGGTTGGGGAGGGCGGGGTCAGTGTTGGACAGGGTTGCGGGTGGCGGGGGCCGTGTTGGAAAGGGTTGAGGGAGGCGGGGGCGGTGTTGGACAGGGTTGGGGGGGGCAGGGAGCGGTGTTGGACACGGTTGGGAGGGCGGGGAACGGTGTTGGACAGTGTTGGGGGAGGCGAGGGCGGCGTTGGACAGAGTTGGGGGGCGGGGAGCAGGTTTGACAGGGTTGGGGGAGGCGGGGTCGTGTTGAACAGGGTTGGGGGGGCGGGGTGCGATGTTGGACAGGGTTGGGGGAGGCGAGGGCGGTGTTGGACAGGGTTGGGGAGTGGGGAGCGGTGTTGGACAGGGTTAGGGGGTGGTGTTGTACAGGCTTGGGGGGCCGGGAGCGGTGTTGGATAGGGTTGGGGGGTGGGTGCGGCGTTGGACATGGTTGAGGGGGCAGGGAGCGATGTTGGACAGGGTTGGGGAGGTGGGGGACGTGTTTGACAGGGTTGGGGGCGCGAGGAGCGGAGTTGTACTGGTTTGGAGGGGCGGGAGCGGTGTTGGACAGGGTTGGGGGAGCGGGGAGTGGTGTGGGACAGGGTTGGGGGTGGGGAGCGGGGTTGTACAGGGTTGGGAGGGCGAGGAGCGGGGTTTTACAGGGTTGGGGGGCGGGGAGCGGTGTTGGACAGGGTTGGGGGGCGGGGAGCGGTGTTGGACAGGGTTGGGGGGCGGGGAGCGGTGTTGGACAGGGTTGGGGGGGCGGGGTGGTATTGGACGGGGTTGGAGGTGGGGTGTGGCGTTGGGCGGGGCGGTGTTGGACAGGGTTGTGGCATGAGGGGCAGTGTTGGGCAGGGGTGCAGTGTTGCATGGGATTGTGGGTGGGGTGTGGTGATGGGTGGGGACGGTGTTGGGGGAGGTGGGTGCAGTGTTGGACAGGGATGGGGGGCGGGGAGCGGTGTTGGACAGGATTGGGTTGGGGGCGGTGTTTGACAAGGTTGAGGGTGGGGGGCTGTTTTGGACGGGTTTGGGGGCCGGGGGTGGTGTTGCGCGGGGGGCGGTGTTGGAGAGGGTTGGTGGCAGGGACAGGCATGGGGTGGTGCTGGAGGGGGTTGGAGGTGGGAGTGGGGGTGGTGTTGGACGGGGTTGGGGGGGGCAGTGTTGGGCAGGGGTGGTGTTGGATGGGGTTGGGGTTGGGGTTGGGGATGGTATTGGGCAGGTTTGAGGGCAAGAGGTGGTATTGGACAGGGTTGGCGTGCAGGGGCAGGCGGGGGGTGGTGTTGGACGGGTTTGAGGGTGGGGGATGGTGTTGGACAGGGTTGGGGGCGGGGGATGGTTTTGGACAGGATTGGGGGCGGGTGGTGGTGTTGGACAGGATTAGGGGTGGGAGTGGTGTTGGACAAGGTTGGGGGCAGGGGCAGTGTTGCACGGAGGTCGGAGTTGGACGGTGTTGGGGGCGGGGATGGGTGTTGGGCGGGGGTGGTGTTGGACGGGGTTGGGGGTGCAGGGCAGGTGGGGGCGGTGTTGGAGGCGGGGAGTGGTGATGGGGGCGGGGTCTTGCGCACTGTGTGCTGCTGCAGTCCCCTGAATGGGGAGCAGACTTTACAAACTCCTGAGCCCAAGAGAAAAGACATTTATCGATTAACTGAATAATCGATTATCCAAATGAAATAGTGCCCGCCCATCTCATTCGGATAATCGAGGATACCCTGTACATGTAACACTGAAGAAAGCGCAGCAATATTATGAATACTTGTAAAACATAACTATTAATGAGACAAACTAAACTACCAAGTAGCTGCTTTGGTACAGCTGGCTTGTTACACTGCAACACTGTTCCATAAGACTCCACTTTCAAACAAATCAAATTGGAAGGCCACTTTGAATATGTGGCTCTTTCAGACTATGAAATGTAACTTACAAACATGCAAATTAGCAGCAGGCATAAGCTTTTTAGCCAGGCGAAACTGAGGACTGCAGGTGCTGGAAATCAGACACAAGATTAGAGTGGTGCTGGAAAAGCACAGCAGGTCTGGTAGCATCTGAGGAGCAGGAGAATCGACGTTTCATCTCATTCCTGATGAAGGGCTTATGCCCAAAACATCGATTTTCCTCTTCCTCAGATGCTGCCTAACCTGATAAGCTATTTAGCCCCAGTGCATTATTCAACTACATCATGGATGACCTGATTGTAACATCCAGTCTGCACCCCTGCCAATCACTGATAACCTTCCACCCTCTTACTTCACAAGAAACTATCTACATATGCCTTAAAAAAACATCCAAGGACTTTGCTTCGACCACCTTTTCAACAAGAGAGTTTCAAAGACTGTTGACCTTCTGAAAGCAAAACTTTTGCCTCATATTCACATCTTGTTTAAATGAATTGAATTTTGAACAGAAACTCTTAGATCTAGATTTTCTCACAAAAGGACACATCCTCTCTACATCTACCTTATCAAGACCCCTCAGGATATTATATGTTTCAATCAAATCACCTCCTACTCTTCTAATCTCCAGTGGATACCCGGTCAACCTGTCCAGCCTTTTTTCATAAAATAACCCCCACTCCTCCATTCCCCAGGGTGTTACAGTGACTCAGTGGTTAGCACTGCTGCCTCATAGTGCCAGGGACCCTGGTTCAATTCCACCCTCGGGTGACTGTCTGTGTGGAGTTTGCATGCTCTCCCTATGTCTGCGTGGGTTTCCTCCCACAGTAGAAAGATGTGTAGGTTAGGTGGATTGGTCATGCTAAAATGTCCATAGTGTCCAAGATATGCAAGATAGGTGGATTAGTCATGAGAAATGGAGGTTTACAGGGATGGGGCGGGTCTGGGTGGGATTCTCTTCAGAGAGTTGGTGTGGACTCGATGGGCCGAATTACCTGCAGTAGGAATTCTATGATTCCACGCATGCATTGGGCAAACTTTCTTTGAACTGTTTCTGACACATTTACACCCTTCCTTAAATAAGGTGACCAATACTATATACAATGCACCAGATGACATCTCACTAGTGCCCTGCATAACTGAAGCATAACCTCCTTGCCTTTGTATTCAATTCCCCTCACCATATGATAACATCCTACTAGCTTTACTAATTACTTACTGTAACTGAAAGCAAACCTTCTGTGATTCATACATGAGGACACCCTCTGCATCTCAAAGCTCTGCCATGTCACCACTTAGACAACATATTTATATACAAAATGGTCAATTTCACATTTCACACTCCATTTACTCCATATACCTGTATATTTTTGTACCTTCCTTATGTTCTCTGAACAATTTATTTTCATACTTATCTTTGCATCGGCAGCAAACTTGACAATGATGCAATCCGTCCCTTCATCCAAGTAATGGATAAAAAGGAAGTTTTGGAAAATTAAAAGCAATGCATCAACTATCTCACTAGTCATTTATTTTAAGGAGCAGAGGTTGTCAAATTAGTGCAATGACATCACTATGGTCAGCAATGCTTCTAACTACATGTGCAGGTACAGTGTGAGGCAAAGCAGATTTGATGGGCTGAATGGCTTACTGCTGCTCTGAGTCTTATGGTCACATGAGCTACCATAACTTACAAGGTTAGAGTCCACGGTATGGTCAGTTTGATTAGTAGAGGGTTCTTTCTGAAACAGCTCACCTGTGATGCACAAAATGTCTTGCTTCTCTGCTGTAAATTATCTGTTTCTACTTTTGATATTTTCCTCACACCTGTGTCAAGTACCTTGGGATGCTTTTGTACATTAAGACGCTGGATGAATTCAAATTATTGTTTTATTTTTCTTTAAACTGCTGTCATCACATGAACAGAAGTCTATACTTAGAAACTTGCTATGAATATATTTATTTATGATTAAGACACAGCCAGGTTGGTATTGCAGCACAGCTCAAGCTCCATGCAGTCAATTATTGACTGAGTAAAATCATCTCACAGCACAGCATAACTCATAACTAAGGCAGGAATACTCCCCAAGAGGCTTACATAGATTTAATACCCGAGGAGATTTACACTTGTGCTTACACCAAATTAAAATGAACGTTGGGAACACTGATTTTATGCTCCACACTCTCACCAAACATATTGGAATTGCAGACAATTTTTTCAGGTATCAATCTTAATCTGAGAAATACCTTTTCGGCCTCTCCTGTGGTTTATTGAGGTCAGTCCATTGTTCTGTACCGGAATTGGTCGTGACGTTTCTTTTCTCATTACTTCGGGCTGCTGTTGGACTATAGGCAGAAAGAGAATTGTCATCATACCCAGTTAGTGTACCTAGTCAACAATGACACCTCACGATCTTTGAATACTGTACATTCAGTCCTTCTGAATTGTCCATTATGGGCAGAATCAGTGAACAAGCATCATATTGAAAAAATAATCGATCAGGTGATGTTTCTGCGATAGGACAGTTCCCCACATAGCATCTGAGAACTTAATGAGTTTAATCATTGAGCCTCTGTATTTATGTTATGACACTTTATACAAGTGAACGTTGATAATGCTTGATCCCAGTAATAGAAATGGTCATGCACCAGAGGATTGATAGCTGGAGCCAACATTCCCTATTTTGTCAAACAGAAATCCTGATAGTATGCAGGACATTGTCTGCATGAGAATCTGCAGTAAAATCCCAACTAACTGCCACAGACAGCGAGATCCCCTTGATCAAGAACAGAAACTGACAGATAACCAAGGATCACAAATGATGATCTTGGTCAAATGGTCCAGAAACACCAACAAGAAAGCAAAGCGTTAAATACACATGATTAAATAAATTATTTGATATTTATTTTGTTAAGAAAATGGCCTCAGTCCCAGCTGATTCCTGGTTGTGGGTAAGTAAGGTGCATTGAGCAGGGAAGCTTTGGAAACTTTAGCAAGGGGTGAGCGGGTGGGTTTTGGAAGTACATGCAGGGAGAAAGGAGTTTTGTAGGTTACTGCCCTCTGGCGCGGGGGTGGGGGCAATCAGTTAGGGTCAAAACTTCTTAATGCACAACGGGCACCCTTCTCTGACTCCATTTTTTTCTGAGCATTTTTAAAAATTTGTGAAATGAAATAGGCATTCACTCCCACGGCACAGCAGCACAGTGGTTAGCACTGCTGCCTCACAGCGCCAGAGACCCAGGTTCAATTCCGGCCATGGGCAACTATCTGTGTGGACTTTGCACATTCTCACCGTGTCTGCACGGGTTTCCTCCGGGTGCTCCGGTTTCCTTAACCACAATCCAAAGATGTGCAAGTTAGGTAAATTGGCCATGCTAAATTGCCTGTAGTGTTAGGTGAAGGGGAATGGGTCTTGATGGGTTGCTCTTCAGAGGGCCGGTGTGGACTTGTTTGGCCGAAGGGCCTGTTTCCACACTGTAAGTAATCTAATCTAATCCCACCTGCTTGCTCACTCCAAACATATTACAACATGGACAGGGTAATATTAAGGTCAGTTGAGCAATTTACCCTTAATTATTCATCTATCTCTGGCAGGCTGGCTGCTAACTTTAGCACCCTCCCATCCTCTGTGTTATAGGACTGCGTGGGAATGCAGTGGCCTGGTCACCTGCCCTATTTTACATGTCGTCCTGCCAAAAACATACACGGCGGGTGCATATAATATCCAACCTCATGGATTATTTTTTCCTCTAAAATAAGAGATGATCTGTTCAGCACAGTCTATGCTTGCTGTGACCAGCTCATACTTCACCTAAAAACTAACCTCACACTCCCCTAATTTCTACTGCTCTCTTGACCATAGCACCTGTCAACCGCTCAACTAGTCCCTTCGGCTATACAGTGAAAATTGTGTTCTTGCGCTATAGAAAATCACGCATTAAAAATAACACATAGTGTTGGGGATGGAATTGCATAACAGCCACCACATGTATGCGAAAGTTCGCATTTTACAAACAGCGTTCACCATCGCGTTGACAATAACATAAAGGACTGTAAACCTCTTCAGTCTATTACTCATTACCCAATATCCTTCTTTAAGCATGATCGCCCATTTCAAAACCTACCATTATCTTTACATTCCTTAAAAACACCCTCCTCTTCAACTCCCCTTCCATCTCAAATCTCCTGTTCTTCTCTACGATTCTGAATCCTGTTGTCACAATCTCCCTCCATCATGGCCAAAATCAGCAAGACATTCTAGACCAGAACTATAAAAATTGTGCATTTTCATACTTTGCTTGCCTCAACCACTGGTATAAAACCCAGGGATGCCCTTCTTACCCAGTCTGTCCCCACAGACTGCAGCAGTTCAACAAGGTCACTCACAACCATTTAATTGAGGGCATTTAGGAACGGGCAGCTGTGACACTGTCAGTCAAGGTATGAATTAAAAGTAAGCACTTTTGACACAATAAAAACAAGCTTGTCCCCAATTATCTTTAGTCCAGTGCTTCCCAAATCTTTTTCTACTTTGAACCTATTCAAAGCTTGCAAATTGTTGTGATCCTTCAGCGTGCAGTGGGACAAGTGGAGAGACCTATTAAGGGAAGGACAGTTAACCATTGCTAGCTCAGAGCTTGAGATCCAAAATTTCAGCTCATGATCTCACTTTGGACCCTGACCTCCACTTTGGAAAGCCTTGCTCTAGTCCATGATAATCGCTGTTGGATAGTTTCTGTTATACTTGCTGTAATCCATCTCCTGGTTCCTCTTGTGCGGACCCAGTGTGGTCCAAGTCTCCAGCCTCAGGCTCTACTTCCCAGCAAGGTGGCCAGCCATGACTGACCCTCTGTGTAACCATGGCTAACGCCCACAATGGAAAGACTTTGCTAAAGCCTCATTAGTTCTATTCTCTTGATGGATACCTATGCAAAATGGCTGTTACACAGCCCACGGTATGCAGTTCAACTCTAAGCTGCATGTGTGGAGGCAAGTTCCACTGAGGCATTTTAGAGGCCTCAATGATGACTATTTGAGGAGAAATAATGTGCAGGATTACAAAGAAAAAGCAGGAAAATGATACCAAGCCTTAATGCTTTTTTGGAGACACAATGAGCCAAATGGTACCATAATACTGTTGTGATTCAGAATGTAACAGAATAAAACAATGAATTAACCTTTTGATTTCCCCTTTGACCTGCCACATATTTCCAGGATCCAGAAGATGGATTGTCCAGTCCTCTACAGTCTTTCTCACCTGATGCTCATTTTAGCCTTTTCTCTGTTTCTTCCTGTACTCTCCGCTCTTCCAATATGCTACTCTATATTCTTCCATGCCTACTCCTTCCCATATTCCAGGCATGTCCTACACCTGTTGCTGTATAGCACTGTGGAAATTTTGCCCCAATCTTCTTCCAATCCAATCCTCCTGTTTACAAAACTATCACGTTGCTACCATGGTTAGTCCCCCAATTCTTCTCCCAAATCCTGGCTATTGCATGACTATTCACACAATGGTGCTCTCCACATTTTCCAAAGTGCTGATTGTTTTACCGAATGACATGTGCTGGGTACATTTTGACACGTGATCATCCCAACGTTTGTAGAACCATAAAGGTTAGAAGCAGTTCTAATTTCTAATACAAAGTCCGCGTACCTTTCCTCACGGTTGCCTGGATTTGCATCTTCACCGTGAAGCTCCTTGCTTATGCTCTGGTACACAGTGTCGAGCAGTTTTTGAAGATCTGTCAGATACAAGAATAATGGCAACATTCAGAGTAAGTTGTCAGATTGTGATCCTTGAAATAAAATATGGCCATAGGCTGAATTGCTTTGACTCAAATGGAATGAGTACTGAAGAGGGTAATTCACACCAACGATAGGAGTGGTGAAACTATCCCATTCCTGGGTCATTTTCATGGATGCTGGGTGGAATCAGCAGGGATACTTGACCACAAGTGGTGGGTAACCAGTGAGGCACTTTCAACACTACTTGAGGGCTATTGTCAGAAGGTGACTACATTCACACAGTTGGCCTCCAACTTCCCCTCCCCTTTAGGTAACAGGGATGAACTCAGCTGCCTAGAGGCAGCCTCGATGTTGACCAGCAGACCTTGAGTCCTCCCATCTTTCCTGCATCATATCAGCTAGGAGAAAGTGAGGACTGCAGATGCTGGAGATCAGAGCTGAAAAATGTGTTGCTGGAAAAGCACAGCAGGTCAGGCAGCATCCAAGGAGCAGAAGAATCGACGTTTCGGGCATAAGCCCTTCTTCAGGAATGAGGAGGGTGTGCCAAGCAGGCTAAGATAAAAGGTAGGGAGGAGGGACTTGCGGGAGGGGCGTTGGGAATGCGATAGGTGGAAGGAGGTTAAGGTGATAGGCCAGAGAGGGCTTGGGGCCGGAGAGGTCGGAAAGAAGATTGCAGGTCAAGAAGGCGGTGCTGAGTCTGAGGGTTGGGACTGAGATAAGGTGGGGGGAGGGGAAATGAGAAAGCTGGAGAAATCTGCATTCATCCCTTGTGGTTGGAGGATTCCTATGTGGAAGATGAGGCGCTCTTCCTCCATGCGTCGTGTTGCTATGGTCTGGCGATGGAGGAGGCCAAGGACCTGCATGTCCTTGGCGGAGTGGGAGGGGGAGTTAAAGTGTTCAGCCACGGGGCGTTTGGGTTGGTTTGTGCGGGTGCCCTAGAGGTGTTCTCTGAAAAGTTCCGCAAGTAGGCGGCCTGTCTCCCCAATGTATAGGAGGTCACATCGGGTGCAGCGGATGCAGTAAATGATGTGTGTGGAGGTGCAGGTGAATTTGTGACGGTTATGGAAGGATCCCTTGGGGCCTTGGAGGGAAGTGAGGGGGGCGGTGTGGGCGCAAGTTTTGCATTTCTTGCAGTTGCAGGGGAAGGTGCCGGGAGTGGAAGTTGGGTTGGTGGGGGGATGTGGACCTGACGAGGGAGTCACGGACGGAGTGGTCTTTCCGGAACACTGATAGGGGAGGGGAGGGAAATATATCCTTGGTGGTGCGGTCTGTTTGGAGGTGGCAGAAATGACGAAAGATGATACGATGTATCTGGAGGTTGGTGGGGTGGTAGGTGAGGACCAGTGGGGTCTGTCCTGGTGGCGATTGGAGGGGCGGGGTTCAAGGGCGGAGGAGCGGGAAGTGGAGGAGATGCGGTGGAGAGCATCGTCAACCACGTCTGAGGGGAAATTGCAGTCTTTGAAGAAGGAGGCCATCTGGGTTGTTCGGTATTGGAATTGGTCCTCCTGGGAGCAGATGCGGCGGAGGCGAAGGAATTGGGAATATGGGATGGCGTTTTTACAGGGGGCAGAGTGGGAAGAGGTGTAATCTAGGTAGCTGTCCTCCTTGGAGGAAGAGCGCCTCATCTTCCGCCCAGGAACCCTCCAACTACAAGGGATGAATGCAGATTTCTCCAGCTTTCTCATTTCCCCTCCCCCCACCTTATCTCAGTCCCAACCCTCGGACTCAGCACCACCTTCTTGACCTGCAATCTTCTTCCCGATCTCTCCGGCTCCACCCCCTCTCCGGCCTATCACCGTCACCTTAACCTCCTTCCACTTATCGCATTCCCAACGCCCCTCCCCCAAGTCCCTCCTCCCTACCTTTTATCTTAGCCTGCTTGGCACACCCTCCTCATTCCTGAAGAAGGGCTTATGCCCGAAACGTTGATTCTCCTGCTCCTTTGATGCTGCCTGACCTGCTGTGCTTTTCCAGCAACACATGCTTCAGCTCTGCATCATATCAGCTGCAGCATGTCCAGTGCAAGGGTTTTCTCTCCTCAATGGTTTGGCTGCTGAGTGTTTTTTTTTTAAATTATAAATTTGAATTGAGTGCTCCTGAATCATGAGGAGCAGCCACTACTGGAGGGCCTCCCATTGGTTCTTAACTGGATGGCGAACCCATTCCCTAACTACGCATTGGACAATTTGGGGTGATCACTGTCATGTGATGTTTCCCCCCACATTGCAAACTTCGAAAGCCCATTTCACCAAGAAATCGGATCCCACAGCCTACTGCAAAAAACCCTGCTGCATGCCTTTCTGGATGTCATTGGAGGAAGATGTGCATCCTATTTCTCCCACTGTAAATGTTGATGACCATCAAATAGTCACCACTGCAGGAACAGGCTTCCCTTTGAATATCAATTATTCGCTGTAAACGAAAAGTATGTGTTTGCTGCCTTTTAAAGTTTAAACCTTAATGTTGCACAGGATAGCATGGTAATTAAGTGAGATGACAAATGCTGTTGCCACCTTTGTGTGTTTGGATCTCAAACATTTTGAGCATCTTTAATCTAGAGGTGGAGGAAATTATAAGTGGCTAGGAACTAATTGGAGAAATGAAGTCATTCTATGAGTGATAGGCACCTTCAACATTTCTTTGAAACAAACAGAGGGCTTGAAACCTGTTTAAAATCCTTTTGGTCTATTGCTGTGACAAAATTATTAAATGCCTTGGAAATGTTATCTGCTATAAGCCAAGTGAGGAACTCTAGGGTGCCATGAAACATTGCTCTCTCTAATTGAACAGTATTGTACTATTTTGATTATTTAACCTGTACAAATTTTATGAATGAAGCACATTTTTGAAAGAAAAGCTTGAAACAATAGTTCCCATCCTTGCTACAGTTCACTACTCACTAGAAGCATCAGAATCTAGTCACAACACACACAGACAGCAACCCTAATCAGGTCTTGCACTGTGTGCTGAGTTTTAAACAGATTTTGTAAATAACTATGCGGGCATTTAGGTTTCAGTTCAGGATTCAAGTCCGTTACAGAAGCTGATTCTAGATTGGGCAGCATCCCAATCTTTGTTGTGTTCCTACAGTTTCACACGTGTTATTAGTGTATGACAAAATGATACTAATTACCTACTCTCCCACTGCACATTTTCATGGTACTCTTGAGCTTCCCAGGACCTTCACCTTATTCTTCCAGCTGACTGAGAGCACAGTGGTGGTATAGTGTGCCTTGTCTCAATAAATCAATTGAAATAGAAACCCATGATCGCAGAATCATTTGAAAGAAAGCATGGCTATTTGGTCAGTTTTGCACATGCCAACCTGCTAACTGTGTGCTCCTATTCTCCTATGCACAGTCATAACCTTTTTACATTTTCCTTCTTTAAGCATCTGTCCACTTTCCTTTTAAAAGTTATTATGGGTTTTGCTTCCATCATTTTTTTGAGAGTGGACTCACCATTCCAGCACTTCAATGCAAAAGAACAGTCTCAGAGACCTTCAGCAGGCTTCTCCCATGGGCTTCAGATCCCAGTATTGGAACAAGAAGGGGTCCTGAGATCACATTTATTAGGCAAGGTGATTGGCATAGTGAGATTCTTGAAGAGGGCCTTCTATTCATCAAATAAAGGAATGTCGACAAGTCCATGATGTTTCTGGCCTAATCACAGCAAAACTTACACCTGCAGACATGTGAACTCTCCAGTCCACGTTAGCCCACTGGAACCTTTGAGTCTCAACAAATCCCCAGGTTCAATTTCATCAGAAAGTTCTGTATGCAACTTCCTCAAAAAATCTACAAGGGGAGATCTAGACCACTCAATAAAATATCACCAGTAGTATTCGTGTGTTTTCCTCAACACACCTTACCATTTATAATAGTGATGTGTTTTCATACTAGTGAAGTATTTTCAAGTTAATTGAACACTCTAATAGGTTTAGTTAACATACAAGTTGATAACTCTCAGTTACTGAACAACATGTAAACACATTCTTAGTCTAGCATACTACAGCTGGGACTCAAGGCTGCTGGTCATGTGGTGTCATCCTGGTCCATGGCTCATCAGTGTACAGCATTCGGTCCTTAAAACAGCACCACGATATCCACTTATGATTTCAATTTTATGAGGGAGCGCTGCTCCAGTCTGGGGCGTCAGTTTTGTCATTTCTTACAGCGTAAGGTGCACTTAGCTGAAAAAGTGAATACACAGCACACATGATAGTAGATCACTTTATCAAACTATCCTTTTACATTTGCACGCTATGGATGATAGTCATCAAAAGCAGGTTTCAGATTAGTATTTTGGATCTGTCAGAATCAGCCATGCATAGCTGATTCTGAGTTTATTTCAACCAAGTTTCAAATGATATCCAATGAAATCTAAAATGTGCGATTTGTACCAGACACCCATTCCAAACTATTCCCAAAAAGTGTTTTCTATTAAGAAAAAGTCATCTGGTTTATCATCAGAAACAAAGCTGTAAATAAAATCACAGAAAGCAGCATTTTCTGTTGTGAATTTGTCAAAAGTGAAGGTTTTAGTGCTGGCAGTGAACCACTTTCGTACTGTTACTGTCCTATATACTCTGTGTGCAAGGATCAACATTCAGAGTAAAGATCTCTCAACAACACCCTATTAACCTGTAATCCCAGAACACCATTACTTCATCAGTGAGAAATTGCCAAATGCAACAACAGCAGCAGAGAGTAGGCACCTTTGTGTTGGATTAGTCCCTGCTGGGGAGTTCCAAATGGATTTCATGCAGGATGTGTCAAACCAGAGAGGAGTTTTCCACCTCGTCAGTTGGGCCTGGATGGAAATCCACATTCCAGGGTGAAAGACAAGTGCACAAACTGATTGCAGCTGTTGGAGAAGTTAGTGACTTATCACCGAGGGCAGCTAGGAATAGGCAACCACGTGGGAAAAACATATTAACAGTAAGTTATAAAATCACACAGGGATGTACAACAGCTGCCATTTTATCATTACTGACAGATTATTGAGCGATGCTTTGTTGTAGATTCCAGGATCAGTTCCCATGTTATACAATATCATCACCAGCATATCAACATTCCAAATGAAACAATGGTTATGTCAACTTACTTACCACCAGTCTTTGAGCTACTCCCCCCGCCTCCCTTGCAGCAATTTTAAGAACAGACCCACATGCTTGTAGGCAGTATATAATCATCACATTCCAGTGGCATTATTATATGGGACTTGAACCCAAATCTCCTGATCCAGACGTAGGGCGACTATCACATCACCACAAGAAATCTCCCACATGGCTATAAACCAACCTGTCCAGAGATGTTATTACCCTCCACTGGAGTAGGTGGGTCTTTAATCCAGGACTTCTGATTCAGAGAGAGAGACACTGTGCCACAAAAGTACTTTCCCATAAGGTTTAAGAAGTAATGAGCTGGATGCTTCTTCATTCCAATGATTATAACAAGCTGGACCAGTTTTAAACCAGCTGATCTGATGTATCTAGTTTGATTGTGTCCACTCAATTCTAACTCCTGCTCACAGTTTGCCACACCAGTGGTCTCTTCAGGAAGTAGAAAGTGAGGTCTGCAGATGCTGGAGATCAGAGTCGAGGGTGTGGTGCTGGAAAAGCACAGCCGGTCAGGCAGCATCCGAGAAGCAGGACAGTCAACATTTCGGGCATAAGCCTTTCATCAGGAATGCCAGGTTATTCAAGACCTGGCTTTCAAATCACAGAGGGCCAGGAGTAGGGGACGGCTGTGAAATTTTCAAACAACTGCACCGGAGGCAGGAGATACAACCCCTCTGACCCAACAACATTCTCCCTCCCTCCCCAGAACTCTCTATTTTACTGAAATTGGCTCTTACCATTGAACTGTATATTGCACAGAGGTCATTTGGCCCATCAAACCCATACTTTTATTTTCAGAAAGCACGATCCAATTAGTCACATCAACAATCTTTTCCTATTACCCACACAATTGTTCTCCTTTCAAGTATTTATCCAATACCCATTTCAAAACTATGATTTGAATCGGTTATCAATGAGCCTGGAACTAAGCAAGCAAATTTCTTCTATATCCTTACCAAAGGTTGCATCTCCTTTCTAAGGTGTGGTGTCTAAACTTGGATATAGTGGTCCAGAGGGGATAATCCAGTGTTTTATCCTGACTCTAATGCTCGGTTGGGAGAAAGTGAGGACTGCAGATGCTGGAGATCAGAGTCAGGAGTGTAGTACTGGAAAAGCACAGCAGGTCAGGCAGCATCCAAGGAGCAGGATAATTGACATTCTTGATGAAGGCTTATGCCGGAAATGCCAATTGTCCTGCTCCTCGGATGCTGCCTGACCTGCTGTGCTTTTCCAGCACCCCACTCTCGACTCTAATACTTGTTTGGTCTGATTTCTGCTATCGAGGTGGATAGGCAGAACCAGGGAGTTTTTCAACTTGCTACATCTTCCTCACTAATAAAAATATTGTTTTATGTTTTCACTTTTGAGAGGCAGAGGGAAGGGTACAGTTGTTTTCATTAATTTGAGAGATAGATCATGAGGGTAGGTGTATGACAAGGTGGGCTGGTTGGAAGGTCTGCGTCAATTCTCTGAAACTTTGTCCTATTTGTTTCTACAAACGTTTTAGTGCTGTGAATGAAAAAGAATTCAATTCATTGAAACAAATTCAATACTCAGATATGCACAAAGAAAATTTTACAAGTCGCCACTTACGGCGCCATGTTAGGTACAGAGGTACCTCGGTACAGAATCTTCAGCACACGTTCTTAGGAAAAAAGATTACACAATAAAGAAACAAAAAGTTCTGCATTGCAGTTCGTAGGAATAAATTACAAAATAGAGAAATAAAAAAGTACAGAACAAACGTCCTTCCAACTCAGTTCACACTGGCACCTAGTGTCCAGTCTGCACTAGGCCCTGACTCCAGACTATGCTTGGCTTCACCTTGAGCTTCTCGAGGCCATGAGTGCTCTGGAATCACCACGAGGTCAGAGGTCCATACTGAGGCCACGCTGGGCCGAGAGATTTCCATGCTGGACAGTTAAGAGACCAGCACACCAGGTCTCACCTCTTATATCACCTCACCTCCACTCACTCCCCCGTGGTCACCTATACTGTCCATGCCACATTCAATACCAACTTCTGCCATTTCATGCACCCCATGTCTCCTTTTGACACCCATGCCACCCACTTCCATGGTAACTCAGTACCTATCATGGGCAGACCTCATTGGTCACATGGAGATTAAAAATCTTATAATAATCTAAGAAACTACCATTTGTGAAATCATTCAAAGCACTTAAATCTCAAGTTGTTGATCTCATATAGAAACAAACTTCTGTTCAGATACCACATCAAAGGCAGTAATCATTTAATTGAAACATTAAATTGTAAATCAACCTGTGAGCACACCTTGCTGAGATAACTGTAACTTCTGAAACTCATGCAAGCAGTCATAATGAATACCCCTTGAAGAAATGGTAACAAAAACATCTATTGAAACAGTGCAAAACATTCTTTTTCTGACTTACACATGTCTGTCAATAAAGTCAGTCCAGTACATGGTTTGCTTTCAACAGACAGTAGGAGAGTAGGAATAAGTGGGTCTTTTCTGTTCTGGCAGGATGTCACAAATGATTGGTGATGAAGCTTCAACTCTTTAAAATGTATATAAATAATTTAGATGAAGGGTCTGAAGGTATGATGGTTAAATTTGCTAGCATTATAACATAAAGAGAAGTAGGAAAGTGAGTTGTGGAAAGGACACAAGTTGCCTAGAAAGAGATATGGTTAGGGCAAAGGTCTGTCAACTAGAATACAATGTGAGAAAGTGTAAAATTGTCAGTTTTGGCAGAAACAATAAAAAAACAGCATATTACCTAAATGCTGAGAGTTTGCAGAGCGCTGAGGTACAGAGATATCTGGGTGTCCTTGTGCATGATTCACAGAAGGTTTGTATGCAGATACAGCAAGTAATCAGGAAAGCTAATAAATGTTATGGCTTATTGTGAGAGGAATCGGATGTAACAGAAGGGAGGTTATACTTCTCTTATACAGGGCCTTCATGAGACTGACTCTGGAGTACTGTGTACATTACTGGTCACCACTGCAAACTCTTAGGTCATCTCTTAACCTTCTCTGCTCCAAGAAAAACAGTTGCAATTTTTCAAATATCTCCACATAAATTTATAATTCCTGAGTAACTTTCTTTGCATCTTTTCCTTACCTTCATATCTTTGCTCATAGACAAAGCTTGGATTTTCCACAATTCTTTCAAAGTCTTACTAATAAAGTTCCGTCATAATCTCTTTGCTTACATTCCATTCCTTTAGTTAGAAATTCAAATAATCCATTTGCTTTATTAACAATTTTGTCAACTTGCCCTGCTGGCTTGAAGGATTTATGCAAATAAGTATCACGGTCTCTCTTCTCATACATATTAAAGATCGAGCCAGTTATAGTTTATAGCAAAAGTGAACACTTCACATGTCTCCGTTTGACATGTACTTATCCGTTTCACTATCCTGTCTATGTCATCATCAATCCAACTGATGACTTTGTCAAGTATGTATCATCTACAAACTTTATAATGTTGCTCCTTACACCAAATTGAGAACACTAGTGTGTCTGACCCCCACCCAAGTTTGAAAAACACTGTTTCCTGGTTGGGGGGAGGGGGGGGGGAGAGAAGGTGGGGGTCACAATAGATAAATAGAGAGGAGAATCCAAAGTACCTTGCAATTTGAGAACTAATAAAGGGTTTTACTGATTTATTTTTATGGTAAAGATTTTATTAAAATCTACAATGAATCTCAAGCTGTAAGTAGTTTTTAGGTAGAAAGAGAGCTTTTACAGAATGATAAGAAGCCCTTCAGCCCATTGTGTCCATGTTGGTCACCAAACATCCATCTTGTCTAATCCCATTTTCCAGCAATTAGCCAGTAGACTTGTAGGCGATGGCACTTCAAGTGGATTAAGCAGTTCTTCATGTTTTGAGGGTTTTCTCTTCTGCCATCCTTTCAGGCAGTAAATTCCAGACACGCACAACATCCTAGGTGAAAGATTTTTTGCTTCAAATCCCTTCTGAATCTCCTGGCCCTTTCCTTAGAACTATGCCCCCGAATATTGATCCCTCTAATAAAAGGGAAAATTTTCCCTGTCTATGTCCCTCAATTCGAGTGAGAACACTAGTGTGTCTGACCCCCACCCAAGTTTGAAAAACACTGTTTCCTGGTTGGGGGGAGGGGGGGGGGGAGATCTCACTCGAATTTGCACATCTCACTCGAATTCTCCCTCAGCCTTCTCTTCTCTAAGGTAAATACTCCAGCTATCTAATCTGTCCTCATCACTGAATCCCTCCAGCCCAGGCAACTTGCTGGTGAGTCTCTTCTGCACCTACATTCTTCCCACAGTGTGGCATCTAGAATTGCTTCTAAACATAAGAATCACAATACTTTATGAGGTGCTGTTTGGTTCTTGTCTTTAATTCATAAGTCATGTCATTTGTGGAGCCTTGTTGTCTACATTAGCTGTCAAAGTAGTCCACAGAAAACAGTACCTACATTCCTAAACTAGTCTGTCCTGAAGAAGGGTTACTGGACTTGAAACTTTAACTCTGCTTTCTCTCGACAGATGCTGCCAGACCCACTCAGTATTTCCAGAAATTTATGCTTTTGTTCATAAAAACATTCATTGTTGACATGGAAGGTGTTTCATAAATGTAAGCCTTTGACTGGGAAAGCACAAATCCCAGGTCAGGAGGAAAGTAAACTGGCTTGTTATTCTTTCAACATTGTGCAACTACATAACGTCCCTCAGGTTGAAGAATGTCTTAGAATATTTAGAAACCGCAAATGCAGGTTGCAGAGAGGAGAGGGGAAATATGCAAGCAGTGAGGGCAACTAAACTTTATTTTATGCAAATTAATATTTTCAGGATCTTGAAAGGAAATAAATAGCAATTAGGGTAAAGAGCTCTAATCACATGATGGCTTAGAGATCAGCTGATGAATTTCTGTGGAAAGTATTATCAGTTACCTGCATTGCAACACCTCATTATCTCAGTGATTTGGCTTTGTATGGTCTATCATGCATTGTTACACTAAGATTATCACATTCTGTTTTGTCCAATAAATCAATCAACACTTGCTGAAAGAAACCAGTTATGCAGAAACTATAACAACCACATTCAAAAAACTGAAACGGCTTTAATTCTTTTTTTAAAATAAAAGATCTTTGGAAGGATACAGATAGACAATACATCAAATTAATTAGATATTAAAGTATCTTCACAACTGATGAGAGTGTGCAGGTAATTTCAAGTTTCCCAGGTAAAGAGGGGTCTGGTGAAATGTAACACTAAAGGAGCAAATGGAGTAGAGGTGAGGTGCTGACATTATGCTGTTGTATAAAAATAGCAATGTGAGAGAAAGAGGAAATAAAACATTTTGATACCTAATGAAACAAAGAAGACTTTAAAACAGGAATGCTTAAGCAGCAAAGCAAGTGTTCGGGCCAACCTACCCCAAATATTATTTTGTATTATAGTGGCATTGCAGACGTTTCTATGAAATCACAGCACCCTTCACCGATAGCAACTGCTCTACTGGATAGTTGGAAGGAGTTGGAAATAAATGGCATGACAAAACAAACTTTCTATCTCACATTTCATGTAATACTATGATTCAGAATTGGGCTTATTCAGAGCTGGTGTTAACTGATTTCATCTGAAGAAAGTTATGCTATAAAATTCACCTTAACTACTGTCACCTTTTTATGTCATTGTGTTAGGTCAATATACCTCAAAGAGATTTTTTTCCGTGAAATTCCTGCCTAATGCTACTGTACATCACAACAATGCATTCTTCTTCCTCCTCCTCACACCCCATGTGCACCCAGTTTTTTCTCCTCTGCTGGATACAGTGGTTTGAGCTTGGATTCAGTCCAGCCGCCATCTCAGCCCAGTGGTTATTCCTCAGAGGAGAAAGTGAGGTCTGCAGATGCTGGAGATCAAAGTTGAAACTTTATTGCTGGAACAGCACAGCAGGTCAGGCAGCATCCAGGGAACAGGAGATTCGACGTTTCGGGCACAGGCCCTTCTTCATTCCTGAAGAAGGGCCTGTGCCCGAAACGTCGAATCTCCTGTTCCCTGGATGCTGCCTGACCTGCTGTGCTGTTCCAGCAATAAAGTTTCAACGTTATTCCTCAGATGCAAGAAGATGTTCCAGTTGATGAAGTAAACACAAGATGGTATGATAACCAAGAGTTGCTGTCACTTCATATCAACATGTATACACACTGTCTAATATGGGGTGATGTGACAATGGCAATGTGTGAGAGCCTTACCTGGATTTGCTCCTCCTTTAGTCTGCAGTCAATTGTGACACATATCCTGGCTATAATCAGGTAATGGGGCAGAAAGCAAAAAATTGAATCTGGGACTTTCTGGGCCTGTCTGACTCAATTCTACACTAAGCGAAAGTGGGTACTGTAGATATTGGAGACCAGAGACAAGATTAGAGTGGTGCTGGAAAAGCACAGCAGGTCAGGCAGCATCTGAGGAGCAGGACAATCGATGTTTCAGGCAGGAGTCCTTCATCATGAAGGGCTTATGCCCAAAACGTCGATTCTCCTGCTCCTCGGATGCTGCCTGACCTGCTGTGCTTTTCCAGCACCACTCTAATCTTGTCTCAGTTCTACACCAGTCAGTGCACTTAGAAAGAATACTGTTGCACACCAGTGGATGCTACATATGTAGCTTCTAATCCTGTGTGGACAGTTAAAATAGGCCAATGTTTGTTAAAACTGATCATTAGTTCCCAATTATCACCTTCAGTTGAGATTGTGAATGCTCAAATACCTTTCCTCGTTTAATTCTTGCTATGCTTGAGCACACGAACAGATGGTGATGATCATTTACATAGACAGCCGGCCAAAACAGTATCATTGGAAATAGGTTCTACAAAGTGTGTTTTTAATGAAACACAAATGACAAAGTCACAGAAAGTTAGTCGCTGTAATTATTACAGTCCATCAGCATCAAAATTAGAGACAAAAAAAACTGCAGATGTTGGAATCCAAGGTAGACAAGCAAGAGGCTGAAAGAACACAACAAGCCAGGCAGCATCTGGGGGTGGAGAAGTTTTCAGGACTGAAGAAGGGTTATACCCGAAACGTTAACTTCTCTACCTCCTGATGCTGCCTGGCTTGCTGTGTTCTTCCAGCCTCCTGCTTATCTACCATCAGTATCAAAGGGCAACATCAATGAGGTACCAAGTTAAATTAGTAACCTATTGAATCCTATAGAGGGCATAGGTTTAAGGTGAGCGGGAAAAGACATTAAAGGGACCAGAAGGGCAACTTTTTCACACAGAGCGTGATGCGTGTATGGAATGAGCTTTCAGAGGAAGTGGTGGAGGCTGGTAAAATTACAGCAGATAAAAGGCATCCGGATGGGTATATGAATAGGAAGGGATACGGGCCAAATGGGACTAGATTAATTTAGGATATCTGGTTGGCATGGACAAGTTAGACCGTAGAGTTTGTTTCCATGCTGTACAGATCTATGACTCTATAATTCATATAAACTGTCTCAATATCAAACTTAAAAGAATACCTCTCTATTGTAATAAATATTTCAATTTCACTTACAAGCCTCTCCTTGACACTGACAGTCTATGGGTTTTTCTCATCTGTGCACCACGAGTTCAACAATGACACGGATAGTAAAATTCTTACTTTTTTCATTCAGCCATTAACCCAGCTGAAACAAATGGCTGTTTGGTGGCATTTAACTGGCAGACATAACATTTACACAGATATTAATTACTCATTAAAACAATTAAATCTGCTATGGTCAATTAGTACCTAATTACAGACAGGTTTTGTGTTGTAGGTATCTTTAATCAACCAGTTTAGACCATCACATGACACACCTCATGAGCACGAGAGACTTGGCCCAGACATAGGGACATACTAACACTGTCATGTTACCACAGCCACCTCCTCCCCTCTCCAAATTACGTGTTGTAGCCTTGTGTATGGTCTTTGCGGAGAACAATCCTTTCACACCACTCGCAGAACTCAAACAAGCAGTGAAGAGGAAAACACGGCATTGAGCTCACTAGTCTGGCCACTTTAAGATGGTTTTAATGGCTACCAAAATGCTGAGAGTCCTGTTCAATCTGTCAACTGGCATAATACTTGATAACTGATTGGTCACACTCACAGTCAGACACCGGCTCCTCTCCTTCTTGCTCCTGTTTACTTTGGATGATTGAGCTGCTTGCAGTTGAGTCGTTGTCCTCAGCCTCAGAAACTGACTCTAAAATTGGAGCCGGAGTCCCCGCCCCCAGGTCATCAGAAGCAGTGATCACTGACGAGGCACTGCCGAGGATGGGGGTTGCATCACTGGCATGTGATACAGTTGCAAGAGAGGTCCTTCTGGGTCGTAACGATGTCCTGCGCAGAATCCGAGGAGAAAGCTTTTTGAACTGGAAAATAAAGGTTTAAGTTGTACCAGCGTGTAGATTTATACGCATACACGTACAATGTGTTGAGGCCACATAGGGCACTCATTGCCAGTTGAGAGAAGAGATTTTGATCTAATTATTGTGCAATGAAATTAAAATTCAACTCTAAAATGTTAAAAGAGAGCAAGTTGCTTCCATCTTGAACAGCAAAGTATATTATGCATTTACCTGCACAGTTCAGGGAAGCCAGAGGAACATTTTCAGTCCATCCTTGCAGAGAATATGTGGTGGATAATTTTTACTATGTATAAACATTATTTTAAAAATGCATCATGGAAAGGACATGCAAAAAGTAAAAAAAGTAAGTACATAAACAATTTCTTGGGACTTCTTCATGGTGGTTCAATGAATTGAGTTGCAAACTGATCCAAGGGAAATGTTTTTCACAAGCATTGCTATCAAACAGGTGACTGTGTTAGGTTTGATAACTCACTTGGTATTTCACTGAGAGGTTGCTCTAACTTTACACAGGTCTTGAACCTTCAATGTTCATGTTCAAACAGTGAAACAGCAAGTCTGAGCTATATTTAGCGACTGGTTGTTACAAAAGTACCTTCTGCATAACTGTGTGTGTTTTTTACAGTTCTTTCCTGGTTGAGATATGACTGACAAACATGGCACCAGTGTAAACAGCTTGGTTCCCAGTGCCAGCATTAACAAGGGGACTGATATTTTGACTGGGACAACACATCTATCCTGGGACAGGCTAAGCAAAGACATGCCAGAGAATTCCTAGAGGCCTGGCACTCCAACCACAACGCCATAAACAAACACATAGATCTAGATACCATCTATCAACCCCTCAGAAAATGAACAGGAAATGACATCACCATAAACCCCAGGAACCCCATCCAGGACAAACATATAAATAAAAAGCAGGAGACAACAGCTTTGCTTCACTTGGAGGTCGCCACTGATGATGCTACCTAGCCAGGTAATGAAACGTCTGGATATCAAACCTACAGCTCAGCAAGCAAACCTACACCCTGAACCTCAACCTGAGCTACAAACCTTCACAAACCTTGCAAGGGGACTGATGTAATGCTACTTTTTAGGTGCTATGGGGAAAGGCTGAATGTTTTACCTTGGGCTGTGTTACGAACTGTTCCCACCTTGTTTCTATGGACTTATCTTTATTGATTTTCCTGGGTGTATTTTTCATTCCACCTGGATCTCTGTGCAAAGAAAAGAGGAAATAAAGTTTACTCAGGAGCTGAGGTGTTTCTGAGTGAAGCAAGACACAGTTTGTAACAATGCACAGTGTATTTAAAAACATACACCAAGTCCTCACTTAAAGTTGTGCTTGCATTCCTGAAAATCACAACTCTACATGAATTATGTTTTCCCATAGAAATCAATGTTAAAACTTGAGTTAGCTTTCTTTAGAATTTTATCATCCAGACAAAAAAACGCATAAGTTGAAATATTGCACTATATGTTCTCAACACTGCATTCCTGGGTGAGAAAACAAAAGATAAAATGCAGCACTAACTATAACAATAATAGAAGATTCAGAAAAAAATACTAGTCACCCTCATTGTACAGTCCGGGAATATATCAGGAGGGGTGTGTGTGTGTGTGTGTGTGTGTGCTCTATTTGGGGCCAGGGCCACTGTGTTTGGATTGAGGGTTGGGGGGCCTGAGCCAGGAGCAGTACTGAACTTTGTGACTTCTGTTCTTGTCCCTGTTAGATTGGTTTAGCAGCAGCACGATTCCCACAATTACTTGCTCTGGCTGATTTCTGCCGCTACGGATGGAATCCAGGACTTTGGGTCAAATTCTGGAGTGGAGTCAGCAGTGAACAGAAGGACAGAGCTGAAGCCTCAGGTAAGCACAGAGGCAGAAAGTGAGGCCAATGACACAGAAACACTGGCAAACAAAATCGTGACAAAGCAAAACCCAGAAATGAGGCTGGAATGGTAGAACAGATCAAGCACAGCAAGTCTGCAAAGCAACGTTAAAGTAAACTGACAACTTCAAATAGTCATACTAACCCTACATTATTAACGAAAAGTTGAAACAACGTTAAGTGGGGAGATATTGTGAATATTAAGCTTCTGCAATCACCTTCATACACAGTACAATGAGGGTCAAATAGCCAAGTGTTCCCTGTAGCCTGGAAGATGGTTTTGCCCACATTGAGGTGAGAATCTCTGGCTGTATTTTGACCTCCATTGCAAGGTTTCTATCGAATTCCTGATGCTTCATTTTCACTTATACAGAGAATAGGAGATTTTATCTGAGGGCATATATCTGACTGAGGATACATACTGTGCCTCATGAAAATCGCATATCCAGATATAAACAGAATATCTTCTCAAGTTTCAAATGAAGAAGACAATCACTTTCCCTTGGTTCTTGTGAGCTGCTGATTCATTAGCTTTGTCCTTTGTGCAAAACTCATTTGACATTATTTTGCACATCCATCTTCAATTAACTTACAAATGATTTAAGGTCTGTTCTGTTTCAATTTATAAAGTGTTCTAGATTTCATATTTTGATGTGAATTTGTAAATATTCAGTGTACTTTAATGTAAAGATCAGTAGAGGCTGGGAAATGAGCTAATGTTCTTCAGGTCAAGACTAACATATTACATCTACAGCACAGGAATAGACCATTCAGCCCAAATCATCCATACTGGTATTTATGCTCCATTTGAGCTTTCTCTCATCTTCATCTAACCCCATCAGCATAACTATACATCTCTTCTTAAAATATTTATCTATCCTGCTCTTCAATGGATCAACACTTATCATTTTACCTATTTGTTTCTGTAGTGAGTTCCACACTCTATTTCCTCTCTGGGTAAAAGAGACTCTTCCTCAAGAGACCTTCTGATTTACTAGAGACTACTCTTCTCGAGTTCCGAACTACATCTTCCCTACATCTACCCAATCAAACCCTTTCAAAAGCATAAAGACCTCTAGCAGGTTACCACACAATTTTCTTTTTTGTCCTTCCTCAGTGCTACACATCCTTTTTCATGAGTTCTGGATTTGTCCACAGAATGGCACATGTTGAAGCCTTTACCAGTCACTGAGGGAATAAACCGGGTTTAAGTCAACGTAACAAATAGGACACAACACGTGTTGCATGTAACAACTTTTGTCATTTCTGCAGTCTTGAGGAGTCTGTTTTCTGCCTTTGTGTAGATTAGATGAGGTTGCACTACTTGAGAGAGTAGTCCTTAAGCATGGCATTCCACAACAGGAGATCTGCTGGCAGTAGCTACCACAACAGCAGCAGCTATACCACCTCAACATCTGGTTCCACTTCAGACTCACATATCCAATCTGTGGTTACCTGGTGTGGAAAGGGGCGGATAGATCAGAAGAGCAGCCCATTAGCAGTGCCTTGGCCTAGCCAAAGTGTCCTTTAACAGATCCAGACAGCAGGCAGTTGAGGGGGCCATTTGACGTTGACTGGGAGGATAGTTGAGCAGGAAACCTCACAATCTTTGAACATCTTGGATGAGCACTTGAAATGTCATAGGATTCAAGGCAATGGGCCAAGTGCAGGAAACTGGGGCCAGAGTAGACCTAGAGCAGTTTTCTCTCCGTGCAGACTCAATGGGCCAGAGGGCCTTTTCTGTACTGTACAATTCTATGATACCTCTTGTTTGAGGTTCCATCTGTTCTGGGTGTCATTGCTGAGGGAGCACTAGGTGTCTGCCTTTAAGTATGTACCGCAAGGCCAGAGCACATCAACCTTCCCCCACCCCCCAAAAATACTATTTTCATTTAACCTGTAAGGGATTGTTGGTTATTTAATTTGGGTATGAGAGATGTATGGTATTCTAACTGTTGTTTAGGGAGGAGACAGATTTGTGTTGCATTCTAACAATAAATCTAGTATTAAGTAAAAAAATTGGAGTCTGGTTTCCTACTTACCTTCTGGCTTCAAAATTAAAGATGTGCATGCTGTTCCTGTGCTGTGCCAAACACTGTGCAACCATTAACTATGGTGCCACTCCTCTTAATGATAACCAAATATCGTGTACTTAATAGCTAGTGATGAGTCACAACTAAATTTGGAATGATTGCAAGTTCCATTACTTCCAAAAACATGTCTGGATTGGAGATGAAGGGTTTTGCATTACAGTACATAAGAACTGAAGGTCAGAGAGAAAATGGTGACCGTGTGAAATGGATTTACAAGGAATGAAGCCCAATTTGTTCCCCACCTGATAGCATAAATATACAATGTGCAGCCAGGATATGAATAGTAAGCAGGAACAGGAACTCAAATTGTGTCTTCCACCCATGCTATCTTTGAAACATTTGAGGCTTAACTGCAGCACCTTAACTTGTATTCAATTACAGCAAAGTTACTGTAGCTAACCAAGTGACTCAATGCTGTCCTGCATTATCAGTGGACTACAGCTGAAAGCTTCAGTTACACTGGCGTTTTCTAAATCTATAAGGAACAAACACGCAGTGCAGGAGTTAATATCTGATGCTATGGTAAGTGTTACCTGGCACTCCAGCAGGTTGTAACAGTGCCCATTGTGCTTGGCGGTTCTACAGTTACAGTCTCAAGTAGCCAGGTCAAGGCACAAAGTTGTCGGAAGAGTGGTTCCCTATAGGAAAGCAAGCATGAAACTTAGAGCAGCAGAGTCTTCAGACATTACAGTTGAAAAACATTAAGTCTACTCAGATGAGATTATCCTCTTTCCCTAAAGTTCTGAACCTTGCTCCAAAGGGCATCAGTTGTCCACTGGGTGAGTGACTATTCCTTACAGTTATAGAGTTATACAGCACGGAAACAGACCCTTCGGTCTAACTCATCCATGCTAACCAGATATCCTAAATTAATCTACTCTCATTTGCTAGCATTTGGCCCAGTCCCTCTAAACCTTTCCCATTAATATAACCATCCTGATGCCTTTTAAATGTTGTAATTGTACCAACCTCCACCACTTCATCTGGCAGCTCATTCCACACACACACCACCCTCTGCATGAAAAAGCTGCCCCTCAAGTCCCTTTTATATCTTTCTCCTCTCACTTTAAACCTATGTCCTCTAGTTTTAAACTCCCCTACCCTGGGGAAATGACCTTGGCTATTCACCTTATCCATGCCCCTCATGATTTTATAAATCTCTGTAAGGTCACCCCTTAGCCTCTGACACTCCAGAGAAAAAGCCCCAGCCTACTCAGACTCTCTCTGTAGCTCAAACTCTTCAACCCTGGCAACATCCTTGTAAATCTTTTCTGAACCCTTTCAAGTTTAACAACATCATTCCTATAGAACAAGAGTCCAGTGTTGGGCTCTTGTACTGAGAGGAACCAAGGCTGACTGACTCAATCCCCACCTGAAGTGCCTCCAAATGAACACTGCAGCAGCGATCACCATGTAATGATCAGACACATGGATGTAATTTTCTTTCTCCTTCTGATTTCACAGATACTGAGGGCAATCAACTGTAGCGTTATTGCTGCTATCTGGTTTAGAATAGTCTCCTAACAAAGGACCTGTCCTTCCATCAGCTGTAGGGCTTCGTTCTACTTTTTGTTGGGGCAATTCCCAAGGTGTGCACCAACTGGGAAACAATGGATTTTCAATTCATCAATGAATTATAAAAAAAATTTGCTTCTTCGCCTGAGCAGAGTTTGAAAACTTGAACATTTTTGCCCTCTGTCTTTTTCTCCTTTGCAGGATTTCTCTCTCTTTCAAGGCAATAGTCCAGGTAAATACTGCATGTGGAGAATTATTATTTATGAATTTTACGATTTTCTACTATTGCCCTTAGATCCCTTTTAAATCTTGCCCCTCTCACCTTAAACCTATGCCCTTTAGTTTTGGATTTCCCTACCTTGGGAAAAAGACCTTGGCCATTCACCCAAAACATGCCCCTCATGACTTTATAAACCTCTTGATGCAATGGGAGTGGCTATCAGAGAATTTGGGCATGCATGTCCAGTTTTGAATAGAGTGAGATCAGTGTGCTTGATTCCCCATCTGCATTCCATTCCCATGGAAGGTTTCACACTTAGCACCAATCATAAAATCTCTACAAAAAAATGCAAGGATTTAAATTACTCATGGCAACTACCTACTACTGAATTTGTAACAATAACTTCAGATTGCACTGTTCTAAATAGGACAATAGAGAAGCAGACTTGGTTAAAACATTGAGAAGTAAGTCCTTCACAACCAGTAATGTTTCTGGATGGAAGTGGCTACTCATGAGTGAAACATCACTGCATTGCTAGGTTACGCCTAGCATTCCTGATGAAAGGCTTATACCCGAAACATCGATTCTCCTGCTCCTCAGATGCTACCTGACCTGCTGTCCTTTTCCAGCACCACTCTAATCTAGACTCTGATCTCCAGCATCTGCAGTCTTCACTTTCTCCTAGATTATGTTGTCAGTTACCTAATATTCAAGCACCTTCAACCTGACCAGATGAAATCATTTGCTTCTCCAAAAGAAATTACGGAAGAAATTCAGATAAATGACCACTTAATGAATTTTCAGTACAATTATGAAAATCACCTGTCAAGTGATTAGAGCTGATTGTTGAAGGGAAGGCAGAAACCACGGTGTAATTATAGCCCTAATGGAAGGATTTATGTGTCAGATTACTTAAGATAGAGAAGAAAAATCAGTCAAATCAGAAAATTTCATATATTCTTTCAAACATGCAGCTAGAATAAAAATATCCTTAGATGATATTTTTTAACATTTCTATGTTGTCAGAAACCAGGTATGAAAGACATGATGATATTTGGATAGATTGCTGAACATGAGCTGCATTGATAAACCATCACTTAAATGCACAGAAAGAGAATGTATCACTTGTAAGGAATCCTAAGCACAATTATAGTGAACGTAATAGCAGTCCTGGTGCATATCAAATATAAAAGAAACCTTTACTCTCCTCATGAATCTTAGCAGAACACAATATTTTAAAATGCTTGTATTATTTTTAATTAACATACTTTGCTACAAAGCATTTTGTGCTTGCATTGAGATTTTGTGGATCTTTTTCTCTGTCCTTTATACTTAGGAGTGAAATGCGCAGGATTTTTCTTGCATATTTTTAATATATTTTTCTCAGCAATAAATAAACTATTACAATACAACATTTGTCACATTCCAAAGTATTTAGTAGACTGTAAAGGATTTTGGAAATCCATCTCATGAAAGATACAACAGTAATTAAGTTGCTTGTTTCTTTTCAGGAGATTGGGAGGCACAATTAATCGTGAAAACAGGAAGTTTCAAAATACCATAGACATGTTAAGCATACGTAAAACTGTAGAAGATGGGGTTCAAGTTGAGGAAATGTGAAGACTTTGGATACAAAACAGAGAAATCAGGAGTCTGTTCCTAATGGTGAGTGACTAGGTGCTATGGGAGAGCAAGGTTTCAGTGTCGATTATACAAAGGCCAGCCGACAGGCACTAAAGTAATTACAAAGTCTCATGGATCACTATCTTAAGAGGTGCTCGAATATTACTATAAGATTGGTTCCCCTGTAATGGGATTCATTGGATGATATATTCCTCATAACTTTCTTAAGTGATGAGTGAAAAATAGTTATCCAAGCACATCCATTTGGAATTATACTCACATGTCCTTTTCCGTCAATCTGGTTGACACAAGGCTACAATGTACTGGGGTGTAAGGTCGTGCATCTCGAATCTTTCTTTTACTGGAAGCCCTTCGGGGGTTGACTTTTAGTGCATTTGACCGTGGTGAGAAGATTGGTTCCGTTACAAAAATCCTAAGCAAAATACCATGACAAGAAAATATCATCACCAAGCACATATCAGCACAATTGAGGCTTTTCATTAATTTGGGAGTGCAACATGATTGAAAGTTGCACATACTGACGTTTTTCTGACATGAACAATGATATACGTTACAGATGCAGAATTTATGGGAATTTGTTTCAGTGTTGAGGGCACATCACGCTGCACCTCAGCATGTGCAAGGATGTTGTGCGTATGAGTTGGTAATACCAAAAAATGACTGCTCTTGGTGGCAGAAAGACAATGTCTAATTTCATACAATCATAGAATCCCTACAGTGTGGAAACGGGCTCTTCACCCCAACAAGTCCACACCGACCCTCCGAAGAGTAACCCACCCAGACCCATTCCCCCACATTTACACCTCACTAATGCACCTAACCTACACATCCCTGAATACTATGGGTTAATTTAGCATGTCCAATTCACCCAACCTGCACATCTTTGGACTGTGGGAGGAAACCAGAGCAGCCAGAGGAAACCCACGCAGACACAGGGAGAACATGCAAACTCCACATAGACAGTCACCTGAGGATGGAATCAAACCTGGGTCCCTGGAGCTGTGAGGCAGCAGTGCTAACCACTAAACCACCATGCCACCCCGATGGCAGTTTGTTTGCAACATATGTACATTTTAAGTCTACAAGGTTTCAAGTTGCATAGCACATAGATAAAACGCTAAAATCAAAGTAATATTTACAGAATTACACTTAAAAAACTCTCATAACTAGAAGGCTCTTCTGGACATCCTGAGATCACAAAAAGTATTATATAAAGAAAATGCCATCATCTTCTATCCACCCAACGCCAGGAAAGAGTCACTTCCTGCATAGGAATTGTTTGAGATCACTGTTAATGCTTTAGAGAGGTTATCCAGAACACATAGAAGCAGATGTAGGCCATTCAGCCCTTTAAGCCTGCTATGCTATTCAATGAGATTATAGCTGACGTAATAAGTCTCAATTTCACTTTCCTGTCTTTTCCCCCATAACCCTTGATTCTATTATTAATTAAAAATCTATCCATTTCAGCCTCGAATATACATAACAACCTAACCTTGGCAAGTCTTCTGTGGTAAAGAATTGCACAGATTCACCCCTTTGAGAGAAGAAATTCTTCCTCGTCTCTGTCCTAACTGGGTGATTCTTCCTCTGAGATTATGCTCATTGTATCCCCTGTCAGGGAGTCTAGGACCAATCTCTCAGCATTTACCCTGTCAAGCCCCTCCGAGATGCTTGTATGTTTCAGTAAAGGTCTCTTCCCATTCTTCTGAATTCCAATGAGTGCAACCTAACCTATTCAGCCCTTCTCATACAGCAAGCTGTCCATTCTCAGGATCAACCCAGTGGACTTCTCTGGACTGCCTCATTGTCAGTAAATCTTTCCTTAGATTAGAGGACCAAATCTGTTCACAGTATTCCAGCCATGGTATGACTGGTGTGTTTTTTCAACATTTTTTATATAATCAGTACAGTGATGAAGCAGGCCATTCAGTCCATCGATCCACACTGACCCTCTGAAAAGCATCCCATCCAGACCTATCCCCTACCCTATCCCTTTAACCCTGCACTTCCCATGGCTAATCCACCTAGCCTGCACATCCTAGATCGTGGGAGGAAACCCATGCAGACACAGGGAGAATGTGTTGCCCGAAGCGCTGTTCCCTGGCGCTGTGAGGCAGTGGTGCTAAGCCACTGTGCTGCCCAGATTAACTCTGCAAATAATACAACCCAAAAATGGTAATCTCTGGAAGATAGCAAGCTAGATAACAACCTATATAGAAAACTGCAGGCACTGTGTTCCTTAATGCAAAGTTAATCTTCTTTCAAATTAAACATAACTATAATTTTTAAAAAATTGTTTGAAGCTAATTTCTCTCCTGCCAAATTTGAATGATTATTTCTGAGAAAGAACAAAGATTTAGCTTACAAAACAATGAAATGCTGTCACAATGAAATACATACAGTATGTTGAATGAGCATAGTAGACCTCCAATAATATCAAAGAGCCACTTACCCCTTCACTTCATGTTGTTCTTCCTCAGATTCCTCATCTGAAGAGTACTTGGGAGGTTGCCATTCTTTGCTGCGTTTCTCCATTAGTTTCTTTTGCTCCATCAGCAGCACATTTTGTTTCTCCTCTTCCTCTCTCTTCAACCGCTTGAAGAAACCTTGTCCTCGTTTAGCTGTGTTTACCAACTGCCTGTCAAACAAGGTAAGACAGTGCAACTATAAAATTGGATCACTATCATCATGACAGATAGGAGGCCGGTTGTTCAACATATTCCTACTTCAGCTACCAAGGTTAGGTGGCTTGCACGGTCATTAATATCATCCATTGATGCTTGGAGAATGACCAACCGCAGTACTGAGATGCTTCTTCTTTAAGGGCCATTCTCAATATTTCTTGTATGAACTGCAGTAATGGATCAATCCTTTTCATGGGCATTTTTAATGCAGTTCTCTCACTGATTTTGTGGATTATGTAGTAGAAATGCCTCCCTCAACAGAAATCCCTGCTCTTCCCCTTGAGGGACCCCAGAAAAGCAAAACTTGTGAATCTTAGCTGTATCAAGGTTCCAAAGGCAAGACGTGTTATTGAAGATACACAAGCCAAGTACACAACACAGGGAGATCCTGGCTATAGTGAGAGTATTCTTGATGAAACCATTGGTAATATCAGTAAATATCAGACAAAGGAAATGTATGAAGCCAGTAAGAACAAGTTCTCCTGAAGATCCTTTCACTATTTGGTATGGGTGACAGTCTCCCTTTCACTACCAGGCATCTTGCAGGGGTAAACATACTGTCCCCATGACTTGTCCTACCTGCCTATCTCCTTTTCCACCTATCCTCTCCACCCTCTCCTTCCTGACCTATCACCTTCATCCCCTCCCCCATTCACCCATTGTACTCTATGCTACTTTCTCCCCACCCCTACCCTCCTCTAGCTTATCTCTCCACGCTTCAGGCTCACTGCCTTTATTCCTGATGAAGGGCTTTTGCCCGAAACGTCGATTTCACTGCTCCTCGGATGCTGCTGCCTGAACTGCTGTGCTCTTCTAGCACCACTAATCCAGAATCTGGTTTCCAGCATCTGCAGTCATTGTTTTTACTATACTGGGTTATAGTTTGGGTCCAGGTCTCTTGTGCTACCCATTAAGTTGAAGCAGCAAGGGTGAGGCACTGAATTGGTATTGATTGCCCAATTAAGGTCTCATTTGGATCATGGATAGTTGGCCCATCTGATGCCTCCCTGCTATCCTTAAAATCAGGGCACGGGTGGGACTGAGAGTCATGACACAAACAATAATTAATGGGTGTACCCATCTGAAAGGTGACGGTTTATTGGGTGACCAATAAAATTCAATCTGAGGAAACATTTTTTCAAATAAAACGTGGTGAAAGTTTGAATCTTGAATGGGATTTGATGCTAGATCATTTGGGTTACGAATGGGAATTCAGGCTCGATCATTTGTAAATATTAATGATGGGACTGATAAGTTTTTGCTATCCAAACCTTAAGGGATTAGGGAATAAACAGATTGCTTCAATTAGGTTGTGGATGGTGATTTTACTGAATGGTGGAACAGACTTGAGGGGCCAAATGATCTATTCCTGTTTCAACAACCAAGAATTAAGGTTTTTTTTTTGCAGCACTTAAGAAATGATTGAGTCTAATTTGCTGTCAAAACTCTGAGCATTCAAATTATACATTCAGAGCATGAGGGTGCTAATATGCCTTTGTTGTTTCAAGTCAGTGGTATTATATGAAATTGACAAGAATTGGCAGCCTGACCAAATTATTTCTTAGTTGCAGAAATTGCCATATATCTGTGTACTAAGTTCTGCCCTGTTGACTTAATCCACTTTGGGCACCAATATTCCTAGTCACATGCAGCAGGTGCTGTCTATACCAAGTAGAAGTGCAAGACAAAGGCTTGATGATGCATCAGCACTAAGGATTTTCAACTAACTGAAAAACGCTATCCTAAAGGATAGTGCTTCAGTTGCAAATTCAAATAGCTTGGTATTATGAGTATGCAACAATATTCTGAGTTACCTTTTGTATCCTAACACAATATTAAGTCAAGCATAAGGTTTACACTTCTTCATGAAACAGACATGATTCAAACTATCCTCCACTTCCTACAATAACAGTACCTCGCTACACCATCTCACTGAATTTAAAAACAGGGAGGAACGGAGAAGAAGTCGTCACTTTTCAATTTGCCTCATTTCCTGTAAATTGTTGTCGGAGACTTTCCTGGCTGTATCTGGTCACACCACATTATTTTTGGCTCATTAATTTATGCATTTCAGTATCCAGGCAGCTACTAAAGGACAGACAGGATACCAATCTGCAGGGATCTTCTGCATTCTTTTTGTTGATTTCTTCTTGCAAATCTGGAAGAGCTAAGTGAAGCACTTTGATCTCCCTCTGAGATCAGCCTACCGTCCTCCTTGTGAGAATCTGTCATGCAAAGCTGCTTACTGGGACGTGTTGCAATAATGTCACAGGAGCTGGCCTGTCACCCACTTCCAAAGCTCCCTTTTGCTTTTTTTTTAGCCCTAGCAAGCCTGTTGCTTTCACTTGCTGCCGTCATGCGCCAAAGCGTTTCGGTTCCCAATCCCAAAAAATCCCAATAGTCGAAATGGAACTATTTTTATATTAAGGGGTTGCTAAAGGAGAAAAGAAATTTGCGTGTTTACAACATCATTTGCAACTCCAGATATTCTGAAAGCACTTCACAGCATTTCAGGACTGAAGGGCATCTCAAGTGCTGGCCCTATTGTATCATGGAAAAACAGAAGCCAATCTTCACACAGCAAGATCCCATAATCAGCACAGAGGTAAATTAACTGGAGCAAATTAACAACAGCTTCAAGTCCATGTCTTTTGTTTAGCGAGAGTGACTGTATCAGCTGAAACATCAATGTTATTCAGGGTTGCTCTGCTATTCTCTGACTAACACCATGGAGGGCAGAAAGGGCCGTGATTAGATTCATGGTGTCACATTAGGCTCCTATTTTCTAACTACGTGAGCTTTAACCTGAGAAACCTCAAAGTGCAAAAATGAATGATTGAAAAAAAAATAAAAAATGAGAAAGAGCTTTGCATCATAGTGTTACTTGATACCATATTCTGTTTCTTGTACAACTGTGACTAATGTAAAAGGGTGACACTGTCCCACTGTAGGTCATGCATTTTCATTGACTTGATTTCAATGAGATTGAAAAGCAAACTATCTATCCATGGAACAAGAAACACAGAGTGCACCAATAGGAAAATGGAAAATTTTGTCCCTGTGTAAATCACAAAATTTTTACATACCACCTTGACCACTGAACTTCATGGAGGTGTAACTCGAAATAAATCAGTGTTGAGATAAAGGATGAGCAAAAGTGAATGGTTTGCTCTGCCTAATGATGGCGCTGCCCACAAATGCAGCCTCATGGCGTGCACGTGCATTCACTGGAGCAAATTAACAACAGCTTTAAGTCCATGTCTTTTGTTTAGTGAAAGTGTCCTTTTTTAAAGACAATAGTTCCAATAGTATAAGTAACCAGTGGACGAATGAACACATCTTCACAACAGCTACAATCACAGAAATGACGGGCAGCACCAAATTTGTTTTCTATTTCCCTCTACGGGCACCAGAGTAGTAGATCATGAATTATATGTCCAGGTATCAAGGCTGTCTAGTTTAAAGCCCAACTTATTTCTGCAGCTTTTATATAGTTCAGCACAACCACGCACACTGGATATGTGGATAAATGATAAATTGTCACCGTGCTAAAACCCACTGTGGGATAAGCCATGCTAATCAAATATCCTGTTTGCGTAATTATTGAACATGACGATGATCCAACTCTTATCTAATTTACCAGTCACCATAACAACTGCAAATGTCAAGCTGTTGACGCTACAACCCATTACCTGATGAAATGCTCAATGATAAGTTTATTGTTGTAAATGAGGTTCAGCCAGCAGCCCTGGAAAAGCAGCTATTTGCAGACAGTCTGAACTGCCTCTACTTGCACCTCATCAGCATGTCAAGTGCTCTGAATAGCATTATTAAGGAAATTAACATGCTATTCACTGTAGAGTCAAAACCTTAATTAACGCTTACTGTTTACAGAAGAAAAGAAAATCAGGCTGATGATATTCCTTGATTAAAGATATTTTAGGAGCAACACATACATTATCAAGGAGTTGCTTTCCTGTGGATGCATAAATCACTAGAAAAGGACCAAGCCCTGTATGCTGATGCCAAAATGGTACACCATCACAAGATGGTAGGCCATCTTGTGATACATATTGAGGATGCTGAAAATCTGATAAATAACAAAAATGCTGCGAGTATCCTGATGGTCAGACATCATCTGTTGAGAGGGAAATACTGAACCTTTCAGGTCAGTAGTCTTTCATTAGAACTAGAGGAAGTTAGATATTTAACAGTTTTTAAGCCATTAGGTGAAAGTGAGGACTGCAGATGCTGGAGATTAGAACCAAGAGCGTGGTGCTGGAAAAGCACAGCCAGTCAGGCAGCATCCGAAAAGCAGGAGAATCGGCGTTTTGGGCAAAAGCCCTCCGTCAGTTTTAAAGCCACGTCCATAGCCAGAGAAAGTGACAGGGACATGGCAGAATGGAATTAAAGAACAAAGGAAAAGCTCCTGTTCCTCATCCTACGAGATCTTTTCCTTTAATCTTCCCTTTACTCTTGCGCCTCTTTTTCCTTGACTCTCGACATGCTTTCATGCTGTTAAGTCTCGATCATCAGCCTGGAATATTGGGCTGGATTTTCCCTCCAGGGTTTAGGTTACTGACTATTCTGGCTTGGGGGATGGTGGGAAACAGCCACAAATCCAAACTCTGAAAGGTTCAACCCCATAACCTGTATGAACTCAGGCTCTCTGTTCAATTAAGCACGGTAGGTCAAAACAATATATACTTTTGGCCTGGTAGATAGGCTTGTAAAGCAGAAAGGCAAATCACATGCTCCCTAACCTCTTGTTTGATGGCTGTCTCACTTGTTTTTAACACCATGTTAGACAATCCAATCAGGACTCCTTCAGAAATGAAGAGCTGTACTTTCATTTTGACAGTTCTCTTGTTGTGAAGAACAGTCAGAGGAAGGCAAACCAGGCCCCTATGCTCACAGCAGTCAGCTGCCGTACTCTGAGATTTAATGTCAGATTCAAGTCCAGAATCTCAAACAGTCACTTTGACAGCTGCTATCAAAAGCTAAGTACATAAGGCAATTGTGAGATTAGGATACCAGGAGGGTACGGTCTGAACTGGTTGGCGACAGGGTGTCAGGTGAAAGAACACCTGGCAAGTAAGATCCCAAGGTACAATGTGGCCAGAAAGTGATGGAATGTTTAGGCTAGTTTTAAGTGGGTAGGTGACAGTGTTGGGTCCCAGTGATGGGGGTGTGGGGGTTGGGTCACATGTTGGATATCTACCTGCCTTGTCCCTCACCTCTGCTTTAATTAAAAACCACAGCTGGCCAAGTCGCACAGTGTGAAAACGTTAACATTCTCAGGCAGTTGACTGCTTTTGAATTCCATTTTATACTTACCCCCAATATCATGGACTGAGATGGGTTTTTTTTTAAAAAAGGGACCAAAACATTAATTTGAAATGGTCACAGACATCATCTGATCCACACAAGTTGGCCAATTTTCATGAAACTAATATGAATTAGACAAAGACAACCTGAGGTGAAATTAACATTTTATCCAAAGCCAGTGAAAGTGCTCATCCCCACCCTTGGAGCTATGGAAAGGTCCTTTTCTCCTATTTGATTTGCACCATCATTAGAATCTTCACATGTTGGAGATGAAGCATCACATGCAGATCGAATAAACAAACAAAAAGCAATTTCAAGAAGCTCTCTCTGTGCCAGAGGAGAAGAGATGGGCTTTACCTGCAAAACCAAAATGAATTGAAGAAGGCTCTGTACTGTGTCAAGGAAAAAAGCTAGTCATAACACCAACTGGAAAGAAACATTAGGAGACTGAAAACGAAAAAGATAACTTCAATATCCTCTACCCTGATGGTTGTGGAGATCAACCGAGATCACATCACAACTATGACCAAAAGTACCCTATATTGTACTAGGCACTAACACCTCTTAAGAATGTGCATGTCTCTCACATAACATGTTTCCGTGTGTGTGTCACTGCATGAAGGGCATATGCATTATTTCAAGCTTTTATTACATTCCTTGGGCAATAAAATTACACTTTCACACACAGAAACCCTGTGATTAGCGCCTTGGTGCAACAGTAAAAATTATTTAAATACATTTTAATTGGAACGAAGTAGAGTGTCGTGACAAAATAATTTACCTTTGGTACGACTAACTGAAGACACTGAAACAAGGAGAGCCAATTCACCTCTGCACACAATCCCCTTCAAAAACATTGGTTAATTTTACGGTAAGCACAGCAGCTTACCCCTCAGACTCTGGTTTAGTTGAAAAAATAATGATCCTTCACTCTGAAAGAGGAATCACTTTAATTTGATTTCCTGCACTTGGTCTGAGGAGGAAAACTGTCCAAATTTAAGTAAACTCTTAATTTAGAACTGTAAGCCAATTTCACTGGTTATATTCCAAAACTATTTTCGCATAAAGAAAGTGACCATTCAAATTATTACTGTTGCTCATTCAAGAACTACTTATTAACTCAGACAGCAGATGAAACAAGGACAGGACATTTTTTTCCTTATCTTTTGAACCAGATGATTCATGTATATAATGAATTCCTTGTGTGGAAATTCAGTCTACTAAAGTAATGGCATTAAAAACAAATACTAAAAGAAGCTCATTAATGCAAAGAATATTTCACAATTGAAAACATCTGAAGTGAAGCTCATATGAAATATTGGCAGACTAGGTGAAAATAGCATGTGAATTATGTGTGAATACATGTCAAGTATCACATTCAATAAATGGTGAATATAGTCAGTCATCAACCTTTAATGATCTCTAACAGCAACTACCTTCCGGCTTGCAAAGTTAATTTAGGTTACACAGTTGAAGACTTCAGTACATAGTAATAAACGGTAGGTTGTATGGTATGATGCTGCTAACATACAATCTTTCCCTTTACTCTTAGCAATAACATAGGAAGTTCTAGTCACTTATTTTAAAAAAATCAATTCCAGATATTGAAATAAATTATGGAAATTCACAGAGATCAATTTACATTTGGCAAAGGATTATCCAAACAAGTCATATCTGAAAAATCAGCCAGTGATCAGTCACTGCGTATTTACATTCAGTGTGGATAATACTCAAAGAGAAGTCACTTGTTCAATATTTTATTCCATTTCTGCTTTCTTAACTGTCTAACCCTTTTTTCTGGTGGATTAGAATGTCTATCCATGCTCAATTTTAACCCCTTTCCAATTATTCATACCTATCGCAGAATTTGGAGTGGGGCTGATAAATGTGTCCAATCCCAGTCTTGCATGAGAGCATCAAATTAATGACTGGTGACATTTTCTCCTCAGAATTTAGTGTCACAGACATTGACTTAACCACACAGACAAAAAAAACTTGGAAAATCACAGGTCCATAACATGTGGTGAAAGCTTTGCAAGACATTAACTCCTCCCAAATTACCTGATCGTTAATTTAGTGCCCCTGACCTATACTCATCAGGAAGACAATAAATATTTGTTTTATGTAAAACAGTAATAACTATTTATTACTAACAAAAAGTATTTCACAAAATTCTCGGAATGGCAATGATACAAATTCTTAAAAACACTAATTAATTACCCAGACTATTACCCTCAAACCCACCCACACCCACCCTGCCAACAGCTGGCACAAAAAACTCACAGACAAGATATAAGGCAAGTAGAAGAGGTTAGGTATTAGGTTACTGATAGAAAGAGAGAAACGTGGTAAGCCATGTGGCTAAATTCAGAGTATTTGAATCTCAGGTTAGTTGTTCCAACTTCTAAATGAGTAGCTCTACAACAGATTGGTGATGAAAGAGCTTAAGCCTTTGACAGAGTTACGGAGGTGGGTTGGTTACTCCTCCTGGGCAGTCTCCTTAAGGTACACTACCATTGGACACTCAGAGTCATAGAGAGTCATAGAGATGTACAGCATGGAAACAGACCATTCGGTCCAACCCGTCCATGCCGACCAGATATCTCAACCCAATCTAGTCCCACCTGCCAGCACCCGGCCCACTCATAATATGGCTCCTCGTAGAAAACAGTCTTCCAGTCAACCATTTTTGCTCCAGTCACAGTTTTCTATTCTTTGCTTTAACTAGTGTCCCTCTGGTTCCCTATCAGTCCGACACTCACAGTGTGTCTCCTGTCCAGGAGCAATCCTTTCTCAGACCTCATTGCTCAAGCTCTAACCATCGACTCTTCACACAGGAGACTGCGGGATTTTGCTTTACAACTCTAGCCCCTTGTTTTTCCCACCCAATTGTAACTTTTCTTCCTGGTCTCTTGCATGAGGTCGTGGGGTTAAACGCTCTCTTAGCTTTGGTTGGCTTTCTGTAATGTGGGGGCTGACCAAGCAGTTGACAGTCTCAATCCTTGCTGATTCCTGATGTGCCCAACGCCAATCCCCAGCAGGGGGTCTGGGTAGCACTGGATTGAAATGTGAACCTTATTCACAATCCCTGTCTTTTCTGATAATTTAAAAAAAATTAATGTTAGAAGTTAGTCATAGAAGGAAATGTTAGAAATAAAGGAAAGGGTTATAACATTCTGGTAGACTAGGATATCCATTCTAGAATGTCCAATCCAAAGATGTGCAGGTTAGGTGAATTGGCCATGCTAAAATTGCCCTTAGTGTTAGGTGCATTCGTCAGAGGGAAATGGGTCTGGGTGGGTTACTCTTCAGAGGATCGGTGTGGACTTGTTGGGCCGAATAGCCTTTTTCCGCACTGTGGAGAATCTAATTTAATTATTCATGCTCAATGTAAACCTCTCTCCATTTATTCATATCTATCAGAGAATTTGGAGCTGCGTTGATGAACGTGTCCAATCCCAGTTTTGTTTGGTAGCATCGAAGTAACAACCGGCAACCATTTCCCCTCAGAATTTCATAATTAGTTGCTGTTTATATGGGGATTCTTTGTGTACATTTTAATCTTTTGACTGTTTTTGCAAAGATGTGAGCAGTTACCACAGAAGTTAATTGCAAGAGAAACCACTTATAGCTGAAGCAGAAAGATGAGAAATGGTAGTTTCTAGGCAACTAATGGTACCAGTTATTAACTTGATTGTGAACATAAATCAACACTGCTGGAATAAAATGTGCAAATTGCCCTTCTTCCATCCACTTATGACTAGGTAACTTTGATAATGATGGAGTCATTTTTACTCTTGTATCACTATGGAGTCAATGACATGATGGATTCCTAATAGCTGATTCTGTTATAGCAAATTGCATTCTTTTGTCAATTCAAATTATTCAACAGTTTGTGTTGTTAAAAACCTGTTACAATTTTGTTTGTCAGTGTCTTTATCATTTCAGACTTCCGCCATATACTGGACATGAATTATCCTTCAACAGTAACTGCTTCACCGATCACGTTCTCCAACATCAGATGTGTTGTGACATTGTGTGATCCACCTGTGATAATGCTAAACTAAGGCAGAAAGAATCAGGCATTGAGACTGAGGGGTGAGTCCATCTACACTGAAACTAAAGAAAGAAATTTCATTTGTGTCACACCTTTCAGGACCTCAGCATGTTCCAAAGTAGTGTACAGCCAATTAATTTCTCTTAAAACGTACTAACGGTGTGTTGTGGCAGCTATTTCAAGTGTCAGTCATTATGGAATTGCAGGTGGTAGTCCCATTTTTTATTCCAATGTATTGCATTCAAGTAATATGTATATATAGAAATTCGTTAAAAAATATGATGGGCACTGAGCCAGCCTTAAACCAGAGAGGGCACTCTCATTGCTGAATGAAATGCCAGTGAATGCAAAATCTAAGCAAACATTTCAGAGCAGTACGGAAGGAGTGCTGTACTGTTGGCAGTGCCACAATTCTGAAAAGATAATTAGCTTAGTGCAAAAACATAAATTGCTGAAAAATCTCAGCTGTGGAGAGAAATCAGAGTTAACGTTTCAGATCCGGTGACCCTTCCTCAGAATCTCTTCCAGACATGTCCACCTTGAAGAGGTTCTGCTCCTCTCTCTGACAGTTCTGAGGAAGGGTCACTGGACCCAAAACTTTAACTCTGATTTCTCTCCACAGATGCTGCCAGGCCCACGGAGATTTTCCAGCAATTTCTGATTATGTTTCAGACTTCCAGCATTCACAGGTCTTTCTGTTTTTAATTAATTTAGAGTACATCTGCTCACACAGGTGGACATTAAAGATCCCATGACACTTTTTGATGAAGCACAGTCAAGCTCTCTTAGGACAATATATAGCCCCCAAATAACATAAATAAAGAGGTTATTTAATTATTGTGTGCAGGACAAACCAACTGTCACAATACACCATTAGTACATTTTAAGAGAAATTAATTGGCTGTACACTACTTTGGAACATGCTGAGGTCCTGAAAAGTGTGACACAAATGAAATTTCTTTTTTTTGTTTCAGTGTAGATAGACTCACCCCTCAGTCTCAATGCCTGATTCTTTCTGCCTTAGTTTAGCATCATTACAGGTGGATCACACAATGTCACAATCCTGACTTTTAAAAGAATTTGTTCATGGGATGTGGGTGCCACTTGTTGGGCCAATATTTACTGCCCATTCCTAATTGCCTAGAGGGCAGATAAGATTCAACCACATTGCTGCAGGACTGGAGTCACATATGGACCAGGTCAGGTAAAGATGGCAGGTTTCCTCCCTTAAAAGACATTAGTCAACCAAAAGGGATTGTATGACCATCAACAATAGTAATATGCCACCACACCATGAGCCCAACTTAATTTTTCAGATTTATTTATTGAACTCAAATGTCACTATCTGTCACGGTGGGCCTCAAACCCTTGTCTCCAGAACTTTAAACTTGGATTTTGGATTACCAGTCCAGTGAGATAGCCACTACATCATTATGTCCCAAGCAACAGCTCTCCCAACTTGTTTTGGAGACTTGAAATTTGCATTCAATTTTCTTGTACAGTAGCCATCGGATGTGGCAAAATGGAATATGGTGCCCCTATGCCACAATGCTACAAAGTTCAGCGTCATTGAAATTAAGTGTCTGAAAGGGTTAATGCTGAAGAATGCAACAAGCAACTCCCAACCCCTCCAAAAAAATGTGAATGTCACAAGAACTTGTCTATGGAAGTACGGCTTTGAGTCTTGAAGAAGCAATACTGAACATTAAAGTGATCCTCAGAGTCAGTAACAATGTCTACCAGACGAGTATAATCTTTACCTGCAATAGACTACATCGTCTTCAAGATACGTGTCTTTTCATTGGACTACATGTCATTTTTTCTCTACTACAGTAGACCAAGCAGGTAGATCCTTACCAGGAAATAAGATGGGGCCAGCATATCTACTGGACAATCTTACACTATGATGAGTGGTACTAAGGATTCACCCATACAAAGTACTGGCAATGGTAGAGATCTGAAGGATCTCCAGACAAAGCTTTAAGAAGGCTGGCCTCGCAGACAGACATTTAGCAGCTGTAAAAGCTGAACTTTTGAGAATCCTGCAGAACAGACTCTCATGGTAAGAATCTGCAAGTGCCTACATTCCCTCCAAAAGACACACTGAAACAGGAGAATTAGGAACTCCCGAGAGCTGGAATGTGTGTCACTTGTTAACTGAGGTTGGAAGGATGACAGTTCAACATCTCTGGATCTAGAGTTTCCAGGCAGGATACAAAAGGGAATAAAGAAAGGTGGGAGCGTTGCCTTATTGGTTAAAATATTAGACACAGCTCTGAGAAGGGGATGGTACACTACATAACTATACTGAAAGATTAAATGAGACCATATGGGTTAAATTCTGAAATGTAAGAAAGGGCAGCCACACATGTACTATAGACTCCCAAATAATAGCAGAGGGTGAGAGGAGCAACAACATTAGCAAATCTTTGAGTAAAAAATATGATCAAAAGATAATAGTTGGTGTCCTTAAATACATCAACTGGGGTACAAAGAGTGTAAAAGGCATAGACGACACAAAATTCTTCAATTGCTTCAAGGGAACTTTATTTAGTCAGCACATAGCAAGCCCAATGATACAGAGTGCAATTCTAGATTCAGTCTTAGGAAGTGTGGCTGTGGATTTTGTAGAAGTGAGCAACAATTTTCATAGAAAGATCCCTACAGTGAGGAAACAGGCCATTTGGACCAACAAGTCTACACCAACCCTTTAAAGAGTAACCCACCCAGACCCATTCCCCTACCATATTACTCTACATTTGCCCCTGACTAATACACCTAGTCTACACATCCGAACACTCTGGGCAATTTAGCTTGCTAGTTCACCCAGCCTGCACATCTTTGGATAGTGGGATGAAGCCCACGCAGACACGGGGAGAATGTGCAAACTCCACACAGACAGTCGCCCGAGACTGGAATTGAATCCGGGTCCCTGGTGCTGTGAGGCAGCAGTGCTAACCACTGAGCCACCGTGTTGCCCTTATTTGGGGATAGTGATCATAATACAGTCAGATTTAGCATCACTGTGGAAAGAGACACAGTTAGAATGGAAATAAAAGCTCTAAATTAGGGGTTGACAGACTTTACAAAGCTGAGAGATGGTCTGGCAAAGGTGGACTGGTTACAGCTACTTGAAGGAACGTCAGTGGGAAGCATTCAAATTCTACGGGCACATTATAAACATGTTCCCAGAAAGCAGAAGGGTCGTATATTTTAATGGAAAATGTGACTATGGAGTTTTGATATCTGAATTCACATGAAATAGACTATTGTTGAAATTGCTGATAAGATTTTGTTAGATTTAATAAAATCAAAAGTGGTTTGATTTTAGATAAGGCTGTTCAGATGCTGAGTGAAGCCAACATCCAGAAGCAACACAGATTAATCCTAAGAGGAAAAGATCAACCTTGTCACAGGAGATCAGCAGAATCTATTCAATCATCAAGGTTTTTTAAAAAAAACTTTGAATGACACACATGAGAAGCCAGTACAGCGACCAGTACAGACACGAGATATTGATATTATTGTCAGCACTGTGGAGCAAGGAAATCTCAAAGGAACAAGCTGTGCCCAACTTTTAAAAAGGAATGCTTTATCTGCAAGACAGTAGGCCACTCTCAGAGATGTGCCCCAAGTACAACATAGTCATAGAGCAACAGAGCAATAGCCACTCATACCAAGAGGTTCATGAGATAAAACAGGCTACAATGGAAGTAAAACCAAGGCAATCAAAGGAGAAACAGGGATGCACTACTAGCATTTGGCAAAAAGATATTTATGTCAATGCACATCTCACTAATTTTACACTTGTTGCGGGGTGAATGTCATGACGATCAGACAGCCTACCATGGTTGGAAAAAGAACCCCACTATTTATACCTTACAGCAGGGAAAGGAGGTATATCACTTAGATTTAAAGGTGTGCATCCAGCAACTCAGCAGCACAAAGGATGCCAAATAATAGAGAACATGTACATATTTCACAATCAAGGTGTACGCGTATTTTGACTTGATCTTCTTCAAATGGAGGAAGGAGTCAAATTAGTTCAAGTCCAGAAACAACAGTTTAAGGAATAGCTAGTTACAGAACTACTGGTCAAGTGACAGCATATTATGAACAACAAGTCAAAGAAATTTTGGTCACCAAACAACTGGTCACGGGACAGCTGGCTGAAGATTTCACAGGCCTTCCTAGACTCATGGCAGAGCCCAAACTGAAGTTTAATCTATGGTATCACTAACAGAGGGTGGTCACTAAGCCACAAATCAGCTCTACCAAATTTGACGGAAGTGACTAAGAATGAGTCACTTTTCATTGGTATGATGTAAAAGCGTGGCCAGACCAAAGGTGCAGTGGATTCACAACAAACACATGCTAATGCACCTACAGTATTTCACAATCATACAGACTTCCTGAAGCATGGGTTATTCCAGCTTCACTCCAGGAAGATGTCCTGGGAAAGATACACAGGGATCACCACGTGCACAGGCTGAACTTGGTCAGCAGTGTAGTGATCTGGGATCTTGAAGGCTGTTGAAGATCTCGTAGCCCATAGTACAACCTGTAACTATACAGAGTTAGCAGACTTGTTTTCCACTGTTATCAATACAGTAGAGAGTTCAGATTGTAAGAATCATCAGGATTTGTGAAAAACCACACCATAAACATCAGATAGCCGAAGATCAGTATTCATTTGAGATAACAAACAAATTTTAACTGGTGTCACTCAGAGTACAACACAGCTTGGTGTGCAATTAGATATGACAGATTTACGTCTGGTGTCAAATGTTGAGCTATTTCAAATGATGCAGGTTTTAACAAAGAATTCCATTTCCTTATCTTCAGAGTGACAGAGATCATCCAAGTAAGAAGCAAAACTCAAATAGCAGAGGCAAGAGACAGTATTTTGGTTTCATCAACACTACAATCACCAAGAGCGAATGGAAGTGTTGAAGTTAAGAAACAAGTTAAAGTAAGATTCTCCACACTTTAGCACAGATTTATCAGCAGATTGAGAATAATACTCTGCTTTCACAGATTGAAAACGTGTTGTGTACAACTCCATGGTGGCTACCACTGAGATGGAATGACCAATATCCACATATTCAATCAGTAAGAAACTGCCTGGTACAGAGACCCAAGAGACACCAAATAGAAGAAGTAGCTTTTGCAACAAGACAACCATCCTCTGTGTTAGCCAGGCTGCTGCACAGAGCGAGACAGGAGGACCACTTGGAGACATGTCCCTGAAAATGAGATGATAGTCAGGAAGCAGCAGAGACACAGAGGTACTAGTCACTGACAGGGGCTAGGAATGCTCAGTATGTAAAAAAACTGCCTTCGCAGGGGAAAACAGCTTGTGAACTGAGAATGACCAGAGTCCAGGTACTGCTTGGAACTAACCATATTCTTCAGAAAAAGTAAGAAAGATGAGGTCATTCAGAAGCCTTACTTGGATGAGGGGCAATGAGGTAATGCTACCTAGCTCCTTGGTCCAAAGCCAATAAGGTAAAGACATGCGATTAACAGATGAGCCTGAGCCAATGGGAAAAACACACCACGACTCAAGAAAGATAATGAAAGAGGATAAAAGACCCTTGAGGCATACAGGCAGTGGTAACTCTGGAGACAAGCACTCACAAACCAATGCTGAAAATGTGTTGCTGGAAAAGCGCAGCAGGTCAGGCAGCATCCAAGGAACAGGAGATTCTCCTGTTCCTTGGATGCTGTCTGACCTGCTGCGCTTTTCCAGCAACACATTTTCAGCTCTGATCTCCAGCATCTGCAGTCCTCACTTTCTACTCACAAACCAATCCCCACATCAGGGATGTGGGCGGGGGGGGGGGGGGGGGGGGGGGGGGAGAGAGAGAGAGAGAAAGAGAGAAAGAAAGAGAGCGTGCACACCTCCTCAGCAGCAGCGAAACAGTTATTCAGATCAGGTCTTACCTTTTGTGTTCTGTGACTGCTGAGGAAGTGTCAGGGGACTCGAGTGGGTATATAAATAGATTTTTAATTCTGGTTGTGGGAAAATATATAAGCTCCAGTTTGAAAGAGAAAATGTAAGAGATAGGTGCACAGTTTAATACATTAACAAAGTAACATGTGAATTTATAAGAATTGACTCTTTTTCTCTCTGTGCAGCTATTGCTGGATTCAGACAGCAGTTGGTGGTGGCCAGGCTCAAACAGACTTCAACATCTGTAAAGGAGGTTTAGGAGATGAAAGATTCTCCAGTTAACACAGCAGAGCCTGTTTCAGCAGGAAAGATGTCCATAGTGAAGAAGATCAAAGTAGTTTAAAGGTTCTCCAGTTTAAAAGGACTCAGACTCACACTGTTAGGAACAGAATCAAAGTTAACAGTCTGTAACCCAAAAATCGAACAATCTTCCAAGCCTGAAGAGAATGTTCTGGGAGAACAGAGAAACCTCCAGACTGCCTGAATTTGTGAAGTCAGAGTCTTGGTGGGAGATAGGTTACTAGTAAATGGAATTATATCCAAAAACATACAATGTGAAGAATGGGTCAGGTGCTGTATTAGGATCTGAAAGGGGTAATGCTGAGGAGTACATTTACCATGGCTGAACATGATGATGTCATACACACTTGGGAGAACAGCTTTGGATCTTGAAGGATGAAAACATAACAGTGAGAACCACATCATAATCTCTGCAATCAACAGACAGGAGTGTTCCCTCCCAGTTGGAGAACACTTCAGTGGTCCGGGACATTCGACCTCAGATCTTTGGGTGGCGATCCTTTAAGGTGGACTTCGGGACAGGCAGCAACAAAAAGAGCAGAGGCTGATAGCTAAGTTCCATACCCATAGGGATGGCCTCAACCAGGACCGTGAGTTCATGCCACACTACAGGTGACCCCATTGCACTACACATACATATACACACACATGCTCGCACACACGCACATATACACATACAAGTTTGTGGGGTGAATTTGTACTTGCACAGTCACATTGTACTTTGCTCAAAAACTGCATGAATCCATGTAAGAGTCTGTTAATTCATTTTTTAGATTAGAATCAGTTTAAACATTATGGCACAGAAAGCAGCACAGAGAGGTGCTAATATATTGTCTGGGCTGACACCAATGATTAAAGTTCACTTGAGAATGTAACTTTTAAAAATGTTTTGCGATTTACATACGAAAGAAGCAAAACTAACATGGTCATTCTAACAGATGAGAGACTTACGAAATAATCAAGGTATTTATCAATGTATAATTTCAATTACATAACACTGTAAACTTTTGCTATAAATTCTATATCCTACAATTGTGTATTCCACAACCATCCGATGAAGGAGCGGTGCTCCAAAAGCTAATGCTTCCAATTAAACCTGCTGAACTATAACCTGGTGGCGTGTGATTTTTAACATAATCTCTGACTGTATGTTAACCATATACCTTGATCTATGAGAATATATAATATGACATAACATGTAAACTTAAAATAGTCTGTATGAATTCGTATATCTCTCTGGGTCACAGCAAGTGGTTGTGCAGATAAGATACTAACAACACTCCACTTCTCACAGTTAAAGAATGTGTGGGACACATGAGGTGTGAGAAACGAAAGTGTTTGTCTCACACTTTGGAGCTAACGGAGCAGCTGTGAGAGTCCCACAGGATCTCCTATCTGTTAATTGAACTTTGTGTCACACAGAAACACTTGTGGCCATGCACACCCCATCAGTCTCAGAGCTCTTTGAAGAACAGGAACTGTAACTTCGACAAGTAACATTACTGGGTGAAAGGGCATGACAACCTAAAGGCAATTTGCTTTTGTCATAGTTTTACATGCAGCAATTTTAAGTTTCACCTTATGTTGGCTTTGAGTACAGAAATACTGAATTGTTACTAGTGAGAACATGAAGGATGTTGTAAATTTAAAGAGCTGTTAAATAGTATGTGCGCCTTGACAGTGATGCTAATACTTCAACAGTGGTGCATACAATCAGTTGATCTTAGTACATAAATCATGTTCACCCTAAGGTCAGAGTCCATCCCTTTCTAAAGCTGCTGCTAACAGCCCCACCTGCTGGATCTTCTTCTTAATTGATCACAGAGAGCACATTGTTACATTACAGGAAATCAGGTTAAATTTATTTTGAAGCAAATAATTTTTCTTCCCAATTCATCTGAACACTTTAAAGAGCAATGCCATCTATCAACGGAATGAATTCCCCTCTGTAGCTGGGAGAGTGGTCAACACTTCTAAACTAGATGGAAGAAAAAAAGTGGTTGCTTGAAGGAGGAAGACATACCATCCTAGGCAAAAAAAACTGGCACAGATTCTGCTGTAGTAATGAAGGTGAAATTGTCAGAATTTACCACCTCTCATTACTCCTTTCAAATTGACAGAAACCTTTGGAGTTTGCACACATCCAGGAAATGCAGAAATTCAGATGTTGATTTGATCTGATTTATTATTGTCACATGTACTGAGACATGGTGAAAAGTATCATTTTGTATGCTTTCCAGACAAATCCTATCTTAATTAAGTACATCAGGATAATAGAACAGAATGCAGAATATAGTGATGCAGCTACTGAGAAGGAGCAGGGAAAGATCAATTCTAATATATAGAGGTCCATTCGTAAGTCTGACAACAGTGGGGAAGAAGCTGTTCTTGAATCTGTTGTGTTTGATGATTCTACACCTCTCCACAGAGTGCATTGTTGTAAATCTGTGCAAGTGACAATCCATTAGAAATATTCAAGCCTATGACAACTTACCCTTGTTTTAAACTGTTTAAAACACCCGAGAAAGTTACTTCCTGACAATGAAGCGCGACAGTGTGTTATCATAACTACTACAGAAGAGCCTCTCCACCCCGAGAAAACTAATTTTAAACTTGGGGTAATGGTATGTTATTCCATTCTGATAAAAATATGTAAGTTTTTAAATTAAGAATTTTTAACCTCAGTTTGTTTATTGTTCAGCTTCTAATGCTGTTTTTAAACAATTTGTTTCTCATTCTGTGAAATGTATTGCAGAGGTTGTCAGATATGTCAATGCTTTGAAGCCTCAACATATTCCTCCCAAAGCAGGGGTTGATTGTTTTAAAAGTAAATGACTGGTAATGAAGGAGTGGTTGCCACTTTTGCCATTCACCATGCAGGGTCTGCTCTGGGTGGGCATAACAAAACTCCCATGCATCTTGAAAATACAGTCTGTATCGGTGGTTCAATCAAAATAAACCAAATAAATGCTAGTGACACCCACATCCTATTAATGAACGATAAGTAGAAAATACTTCCTCTGCTAACTTTCAAACATGGGCTTTGGCCTTAACTCTGGATTTCCCAATGAAAACAGCACAACCATGTTCCATCAGTTTAATGACTCCTCATTCGATCCATTTACGATTCATTATACTTTACAGGAAAGAAATTGCAACTGGAGGTGCAAAAGAAAACATGCCTGTTTTTCCTATTTTCCTCCTTATAATACAACAAACTGCACTGAATTTGATAGGCCCTCTGGTGGCACAGTGGTTGAGTCCCTACCCCTAGACCAGGAGGTCTGGGCTCAAGTCCCATTTGCTCCAGAGATGTGTAATAACAGGTTGATTAGAAACATAGGTTAAATGGTAGAGCTCTATTTTGTATTCATAACTCAATGTTTAATTAGTTTTTATCAATTCTGTCAAATTCCTTAATCTTAACAAATACTATTATTCACTCCTAGATTCCAGATTTTTTTAAACCAATTCTCCATTTATTAATTACTTCGGAAATTCTAATTCATTCAATCTTGTTTCAAAGGTTCTGCAATTAAAGTTAATAAAATTACACACCGGAGCAGTTTCCTAATTATCATACATTACGTTTCACAATGTGTTAAGTTAATTAACGAAGAATCTGAAGAGGGTGAAGCAGAGACCCTTCCTGCGGCACCGTGGTGGTGTCCCTACGTCTGGGCTGAGAGCCCTGGGTTCAAGTCCCACCTGCTCCAGGGGTGTGTGATAGCATCTCTGAATAGGTTGATGAGGAAAACACAGAGGGTGAAGCAAAGATAGGCAGTTTTATTTGTCAATCATCCGTGGCTGATTTGTCAAGCCAACAAACCACCATTGGTACTGCCCTCCCCCCCTCCATTTTTAACCCTCTGCTCCTCTCCAAGCTGTGGCTTATACTCCAGGAATGTGACCAAGATTCCATGTTTCTTGTGTAGGCTCACCACAGCAAATGGTTGTAGGTTGTTACATCTGAGAGACTCAACAAGCATTCTGGGCACAATCCCACCCTGACCTAGTGCCCAGATCAGCCAGTGGATTACAATCGAGACCAGAATCTCTTTTTATCTGATTCTACTTTGCTAAACGCGCATTAGCTAACACAGCACATGGCTAGAAACTGGCATCTTCCTGATCCCTGCGGGATTCTGTCACACCACATTGTGTCATTACATCGAACATAGAACATTACAGCGCAGTACAGGCCCTTTGGCCCTCGATGTTGCGCCGACCTGTGAAACCGATCAGAAGCCCATCTAATCTACACGATTCCATTATCATCCATATATTTATCCAATATCCATTTAAATGCCCTTAAAGTTGGTGAGACTACTACTGCTGCAGGCAGGGCACTTCACACCCTTACTACTCTCTGAGTAAAGAACCTACCTCTGACACCTGTCCTATATTACGCATTTGATTTGAATTAAATTATTGTTGTCACATATATTCAGAAGAAAAGTACCATTTTGCATGCTCACCAGACAAATCATACGTTACGTGAGTACATCAAGGTAATAGATCAGAATGCAGAATACAATGTTACAGCTACAAAGGAGATGCAGGGAAAAATCAACTCTAGTATATGAGAGGTCTGTTCATAAGTCTGACAACAGGGGAAGAAGCTGTTGTTGAATCTGTTGGCACAAGGTTTCAAACATTGGTATCTTCTGCCCGGTGGAAGAGAGCACAAATAACAAAGAAAACTTACAGCCCAGGAACAGTCCCTTTGGCCCTCCACGCCTAAGCCGATCCAAGTCCTAAGCTTCTGTAAACCTCTGCTCCCCACCTACTCATGCATCTGTCCAGACGCACCTTAAATGAATCTACCATGCCTGCCTCTACTACCTGTGCTGGCAACGCGTTCCAGGCACCTGCCACCCTCTGTGTAAAGTACTTTCCACATGTATCCCCCTTAAACTTTCCACCTCTCACCTTGAACGTTATTGAATCCCTTATCCTGGGAAAAAGCTTATCACTATCTACCCTGTCTATACCCTTCATGATTTTGTAGACCTCAATCAGGTCCCCCCTCAATCTCCTTTTTTCTAATGAAAACAATCCTAACCTACCCAACCTCGCTTCATAGCTAGCACCTTCCATACCAGGCAACATCCTCATCAATCTTCTTTGCACCCTGTTCAAAGCATCCACATCCTTTTGATAAAGTGGCAATCAGAACTGTACGCAGTATTCTAAATGCGGCCAAACCAAAGTCTTGTACAACTTTAACATGACCTGCCAGCTCTTACAGTCAGTACCCTATCCGATGAAGGCAAGCATACCATATGCCTTCTTGACCACTCTATCCACTTGTGCAGCCATCTTCAGGGTACAATGGGCCTGAACTCCCAGATCTCTCTGCTCATCAACTTTTCCCAAGGCTCTTCCGTTTACAGTATAGATCACTCTAGAATTAGACTTTCCAAATTGCATCACCTCACATTTGCCTGGATTGAACTCCATCTGCCACTTCTCCGCCCAACTCTCCAGTCTATCTTTATTCTTCTGTACTCTTTGACAGTTCCCTAGGCTTTCTGCTACTTCACCAACCTTTGTGTCATCTGCAAACCTACTGATCAGACCAACAATGCCCTCTTCTAGATCATTTATGTTTAGCACAAACAAGAGTGGCCCCAGCACTGATCCCTGTGGAACACCACTGATCACCTTTCTCCATTTCGAGAAACTCTCTTCAATTACTACTCTCTGTCTCCTGTTGCTCAACAGTTCTTTATCCACCTAGCCTGAACACCCTGCACACCATGTGACTTTATTTTCTTCATTAGTTTGCGTGGGGAACCTTATCAAACACATTACTGAAGTCCATGTATATGACATCTACATCCCTTCCTTCATCTATCAACTTGGTCACTTCCTCAAAGAAATCTATTAAGCTGATAAGGCACGATCTCTTATGCACAAAACCATATTGCCTATCCTTGATAAGCTCATTCTTTTCTAAATATAAATAGACTCACAGGTGTGTAGTTAACTAGAATATCCCTACTACCCTTCTTGTACAGGTGACAACATGAGCAATCCTCCAGTCCTCCGGCACCGCAACTGTGTTTAAGGATGCTACAAAGATATCTGTCAGGGCCCCAGACTTTCCTCTCTCACCTCCCTTAGCAACCTGGGATAGATTCCATCCGGTCCTGGGGATTTGTCCAACTTAATATCCTTTAGTCTGCACAATACATCTTCCCTCCTTATGTCAATGTGATCCAGAGTAAACAAACTTCTATCTTTAATTTCAACATTCATTATGTCCCTTTCCTCAGTGAACACTGATGCAAAGTAACCATTGAGAATCTCACCCATTTTCTCAGGTTTGACACACAACCTTCCTTTGTTATCCTTTAGTGGAACAACCCTTTCTCCAGTTACTCTTTTACTTCTTATATAAGAATAATAGTCCTTGGGATTCTCATTTAATTCTGCTCGCTAAAGTATAACCAGGGTGGGAGGGGTATTTAATCATGTTGGATACTTTCCCAAGACAGCAGGAAGAGTAGGCAGAGTCGATAAAAGGAAGGCTGGTTTTCGTGATGGACTGGGCTGGGCTGATGTGGAATGTCATTTTCTTTTTTTAGCTTGGAACCTCATACAATAGATAGAAATTTCACTCGAAGGCAAACGAGATTTTTGGCAGTATGTTCAGGTGCTAACATTCTTCCACAATGGCTCAGTGTGGGCGCTCAGCTGAAATGACAACTTAACTCACAATCAGCACAAGGCCCATTTTGCTAAAGGAGTTCAAGCCAACAAGGTGCAAAGTCATTCAGAGATTTGCTAAGCAGCTGATGAATATTTAAAATACCTGTTACTACTTATTAAAGAGAGTGCTTGACACTTTGGTAGCTAGCGTTTATCTGAATACTCTCTGCTAACAGAACCCAGCCATTTGGGGGTACATTTGATGTTGACATCAATTTCAAAAACTACTTAAAAGGATTATCACCATTTCATTTTCAATATTGCAAGGCTTCTGAAACAGGTCAGGAAGCTTCCTGAAACATTATCAGAATTTCACTAACACCCCAGAGTTTTTTGATACTTACATACTTTTTGAGAAGGATATGGTTCAACAAGGAGTACAGGCATACCAGCAGGCATACCCAAAAATGATCGGCCAACCTGTTAATGTACCAAACAGGACGACTGTCCTTCTTCCCTCTCCCCAGTCCTGATGAAAGGTCCCAACCTGAAATGTCGACTCCCCTGCTCCTCTGATGCTGCTTACCTGCCTTGCTTTTTCCAGCTCCACATTTTATAGACTCCGACTTTCCAGCATCTACAGTCCTCACTATCTCCAAGGTCTACTTGCACACAAAACAGCATAAACAGCAAGTGATAGACAGAGCTAAGTGACCACACAACTAACAGATCAGATCTAAACTCTGTAATCCTGCCACATCCAGTAATGAATGGTGGTGGAAAATTAAACAACTCATTGGCGGAGAAGCCTTCACAAACATTCCCATCCTCAATGATGCAAGAGCCCAGTACGTCAGTGCAATAGGTAAGGCTGAAGCTTTCGCAGCAATCTTCAGCCAGAAGTGCTGAGTGGATGATCCATCTTGACCTCCTCTAGCTGTCTCCACCATCACAGATACTAGTCTTCAGCTAATTCGATTCACTCCATGTTATATCAAGAAACAGTTGGAGGACCTGGATAAGGGCCCTGACAACACTCCGCAATAATATTGAGGACTCGTGCTTCAGAACTTGCTATTCCCCCAGCTAAACTGTTCCGAAACAGTTACAACACTGGTATCCACCTCACAATGTGGAAAATCGCCCTAGTATGTCCTGTATACAAGATGCAGGAAAAATCTAACCCATTCAATTACTGCCTCACTAGTCTACTCCCCATCATCAGTAAAGTGATGGAAGGTGTCATCAACAGTGTTATCAAGCAGCATCTGCTCAGCAATAATCTGCTCAGTGACGCCCAGTTTAGGTTCCATCAGGACCACTCAGCTCCTGACCTCATTACAGCCTTGGTTCAAACATGGACAAAAGAGCTGAATTCCAGAGGTAAGGTGTGCGTGACAACCATTGACATCAAGCCCCATATGTGATCATGTGTGGCATGAAGGAACCTCGACAAAACTGGAATTACCAGGAATCAAGGGCAAACTATCTGATTGTTGGAGTCATATACAGCACATAAGAAGATAGTTGTGATTGTTCGAGGTCAGTCATCTCAGCTCCTGAAGGAGTCTCTGCAGGAGTTCCTCAGTGCAGTGCGCTGGCCCGATCATCTTCATCATTATCGTCATCAATGATCTGCCCACCATCATAAGGTCAAATGTGGGGATGGTCACCAATTATTGCACAATGTTCAGCACTATTCACAACTCCTCATTTACTAAAGCAAACCACGGTCAAATGCAACAAGATCTGGACAATATCCAGGCTAGAGCTGACAAGGGGCAAGTCACATTTGCCCTGCACAAATGCTAGGCAATGACCATCTCCTAGAAGAGACAATTTGACAATGGCCCCTTGATGTTCAAAGGTGTTACCATCACTGAATCCCCCACTACAATATCATGGGCAGACCACTGATCAGAAACTCAACTGGACCTGCCGTATAAACACAGTGGCTATAAAAGCAGGTCAGAGGGTAGGAATTTTGCAACGGGTAACTCACCACCTGACTTCCTAAAGCCTGTTCACATCTTAAGGCACAAGTCAGGAGTATGCTGGAAAAATGCTCACTTATCTGGATGAGTGTGGCTCTAATGATGGTCAAGAAGCTTTACACCAACCAGGACAAAGCAGCCTGTTTGAATGTCACGACATCCACAACATTCCCCCCCACACTGAACTCAGTAGCAGTGGCAGCAAAAAGCACTGCAGAAATTCACCAAAGATCCTTAGACAGTACCTTTCAAACTTATGATGGTCACATCTCAAAGGACATGGGCAGCAGATACACAGAAGCACCACCACCTCCAAGCCACTCGCCATCTTGCCTTGGAAACACATCACTGTTCCCTCAGTGTAGTTGTGTCAAAATCTTGGAATTCCCTCACTTATGGGCATTCAGGGTCTACTTATAGCCCATGGACTGCAGCGGTTCAAGAAGGCAGCTCACCACCTCCTCAAGGGCAACTCGGGCCGGGCAAGAAATGCTGGCCGGCTAGCCAGCGACACCCATGTCCCATGAGTGAATAAAATAATACTATGAAGACGTTACTTACGAAGAAAAGTGTGGTGCTACTGTTCAGACGTAACCTGGTGAAGCAGAGTGTTTAACTGCCTTCTTCCTAACAGGCCTATTGTTTTAGATGAGGAATGATAAGAGGACATGAGGCCAGATAGAGTTGAACCAAATGCTGGAAACAGAGAGAGTGGGGACAGAAAGCGAGATGGAATCTAACTACTTTGTGATTGCAACATATTCCTCTTCCTTGGTACCTCAAGTTCCACTCAAGCAACCCTCTGCACCTTCTTGTTCATTCTCTGTGACATCTTAAAATGCAAGTCAGAACACTCCACACCCATACTGTAAGTGGATTCAAGGACTTCATCAATTCTCTTTCTCAAAAATTGCCTCTAATCAACATGGGAGAGCTAAACCTGCAGATCTTTGATTCAGAACCTCCAGGCCAGTTCAAATTATGGGAATCAGCCAACAGGACCAAAAGATGAGGGCTTATATCCAGGAATTCACACAGTTTAACATTATCAATGAGCATCTCTTTTCAGTCTTTGTAAATCCCCAACTCTATTACATGGTGATCAAGATTGAACAGCATAGTTTTCTAATACAATGAAATTAAAATAATGAGCAGATTAGGAAGCAGGTAGGAACCTTATTTACTAAACGTTCATAATCAAAATAAGAATTGAATGGAGTTACTGGGAATAATTTTAGTGATAAATGTCTAGAAATAGGCCTTTGAGTGTTGAGTTGGTGATGGGTAACCAATCAACATAGAGTCACCAGAGTCTTCCAGTCCACAGGGTGCTCTGAGATGATTGGTGGTGATTTAACCCAAGTGTCACCACACTTCAGGTGAGGGGAGACGTTGAGAGGCAGAGTCCATCATAGTAACTTCAGCCAGCATGGGATATGAACTCATGCTCTGCATCACAAACCAGCTGCCCAGCCATCTTAGTTAACCTCTTCTGAGTACTGCTCCCAATTCTGATTGCTCAGTTAGAGGAAGGATATTGATAAACTGGAGACGGTTCAGAAAAGATTTACCAGGATGCTGCTGGGTATGGAAGGTTTGAGTTATAAAGAAAGGCTGGATAGGCTGGGACACTTTTAATTTGAGTGTAGGAAGCTGAGATGTGACCTGATAGGAGTTTATGAAGTTTTGATGGGTATAAATATAGTAAATGGTAGGTGTCTTTTTGCTAGGATGGGGGATTTCAAGACTAGGGGGCACATTTTTAAGATGAGAGGAGATTTTAAAAAGGCATGACGGGCAAATCTTTTGCGCAGTGGGTGGTTTGCATGTGGAATGAACTTCCTGAGGAAGTGGTGGATGTGGGCACAATTACAACATTTAAAAGACATTTGGATAAGTACATGAATTGGAAAGGTTTGGAGGGATATGGGCCAGGAGCAGGCAGGTAGGACTAGTTTAGTTTGGTATTATGTTTGGCGTGGACTGGTTGGACCGAAGGGTCTGTTTCTGTGCTGTATGACTCTAAGACTATAACTCTATAACTCAGATAATGCAGGAACTAGTTACAGCAAGATACCACACTCTTGAGATCCAGACACTCAAATCTCGGATCATCCCGGCTTAGTAGCTCAATTACTCACTGCGACACCGGGAAAGCTGCTACTTTGACTTCATCATGCATTCGTACCTGGTATGGGACAGATCCTTACGAATGGTCTTCAGGTCTTTCTCCTTGTACTTCAGATACAGCAACTTTGCAGTGAACATCTGCAGGATCAAAACACATTCCTATAAACTTCTGCTGCTTTACAGTCAGCTTGAGTTCATGCCTCATCATGACAAACTTCACAAATAAGCTTCATCGTGTTAAGTTGCTTTGGAGAAAACACCTAAAAGTCAGAACTGCAAACCACATTAGCCTCATTGCTCTTTGCAGGATACCATGGGCCAGAATAACCATCGTGTTGCTTATCTGACAGTCACCTTTTACATGAACCATATTGATATAGTAATCTCAGATACGAATGTTTTGAGCACAAGATGCACACACAAGGTCTCCCTTATAAAATGTTTGCATGTTTCTAATATTTCCAACAGTAGTAAGGTGCAATCACTGAAATTTGAACTACCTTTGTAATAAATCATTCAAATACAGATTTTTAAATACCTAAGATAATTAATGCAACATCCCATAACTGAATTAGTTATATACCAGTTACAGGTTTTTGAAGAAGGGAGATGTTCTCTCATGTACAGATAAACTCATATTTTATCTCAAGGTAGGAGAAAGATCAACACCGTGTGTGTCTTGAAAGCAAACCTTGGCAATAAAACTGAACAGTGAAATAGTTTTAATTAATTTCTACATTCTTAATGCCACACCATCTTATTGACACTCTTGCATTTCCAATTGTTCCCTGTACACTGATCCTTTCTTGTCACTCATGCACACCCATATTTTCAGCCAAAGGTCACTAAAAGGCAACGAGGAACAGCAATCCAAGGCTACTTTTAGATTAGTACCACACCTTAGCTTAGGGACAAATAGTGCAAATATAATAATCACTACTCATATTTCAATTGAGATGGGTAGCTCAGTACAAAGCACAGGAGAATTCCATTGTATATATTACATTTATTCATAAAGGTGTGGAAGGGATGGGGATTTGTAAGTGGCTGGTATTTACCTGTTGTCACATTCCAATTTCTGCTGTAATCTAACCGGCATTCCAGCATAATCAAAAGAGAGTGCTGCTTTACGAGTAATATCGTCTTTGGGAATTGAAAATAAACTGAGGCACTGGCTTGCTGTTCAGGTTGATTTTTAGAATTCCCGAATCCTATTCCATGTTTCAAAATACAAGGATTTCTCCTGATGAGACTCCTAATATTCTTCCCGTAAGTAACCATTAAAAAAAAATTATTTTACTGATATTTGAACAGCATGTATTATCACTCTTCAAGTAATACATGTAATTTTAATGATGTTAGAAAATGTTAGATGTTAGTAGCTAGTTAATCTCAGGACATAAAATAATCTGCTCAACTTCATACCAGAAGATTCCTATAGGAATCCAATTCATTGACATTTTGACTGAAACAAGAACTTTTCAGTCATGTCTTTCACAGACAAGAGTACATTTATACATACAAGCTGGCAGAAACCAACCACCTGCTCAATGAGAACCACACAAGGACAGCTACTGCTTTCCCAAGTCTTTAGGACTTCTCCATCAGCTGGCAACAGTGAGATTTAAGGATCTAAAATTTAAACAAGACTGGTCAGGCTACTCGTAAAGCACATTGTTGCCACTCCGCTGAGGACACTGGCTTGAAAGGTTACTGTAATTACAACCAAGTGTGGAGAATCAGAATGGAAATTAACAAAATCAACTAGTTTTGCAAGGGAATGGGATCTGAGTACAGATTGAAAAGGGAAAGGAGCAGAGCTGCAGAGGAGACTCGATGTTTTTCAGCAGATATGGAAGGCAGTGGAAAACAACGGCTAGAAAACAAACAACACAAGAATTATGTAATGCTTAATTGTGTATACTTCAATGAAAGGGATAGCTATACATTTCTCTCACTCTAATGCATATGATAAATAAGCTTAGGGGATAGTTAAAATACTGGAACGATACTATGATATCATAACCATTACTGAATTGTGATTTAAAGAGGGCAGGAATGACAACTCAACACACCAGATTTCAGGGTTTTAATTAGGACAGAAAGAGCAATAACAAAGGAGGTTTGCAATATTGGCCAAAGATACACTAACAGTTGTGATAAACATAGTACGTTAGAAGAGCCATACGGATTGAAATGGCAAATAAAATAAAAGACAATCACACTACTGGAAATGTATCATAGACTACTAAATCGAGTGAGCTAGAGGAGACAATAAAGGGCAGAGAGTGGGATTCGGCTGGCTAGCTCTTCTATTAACAGCACAAACAATGAGACAAATGGGCTGTTGATATCTATGGTTTCGATTAACAGTGAACACATACTAAACAAGGTCTATAAGTGCTACTCAAATAATTCTAGTCCAATAATAATCTTTGAATCTGGAATGATTGGGTGTCCTAGTGCACCAGTCACTGAAGGTAAGCATGCAGGTGCAGCCGGCGATAAAGAAGGCAAATGGTGTGTTGGTGTTCATTGCGAGAGGTTTCAAGTACTGGAGCAGGGGTGTGTTGTTGCAGTCATACAGGGCCTTGGGGAGGCCATACATAGAAGATTATGCACAGTTTTTGCTCTCTTTTTCTGAGGAAGGATGCTCTTGCTCTCGCGGGAGTAAGCAAAAGTTTACCAGGCTGATTCTGGGAATGGCGGGACTGACGTATGAGGAAAAATTGACTAGGTTAGCATTGTTTTCACTGGAGTTCAGACAAGCCGGGCGGGGGGGGGGGGGGGGGGGGGGGGGGGGGGTTGGGAATCTCATAGAGACTTATAAAATTCCAACAGGACTAGACAAGGTAGATGCAGGGAGAATGTTCCTGGAGGTGGGTGTGCCTAGAACCAGGGGTCACGGGGTGGATCATTTAGGTCAAAGATGAGGTGATGTTTCTTCACCCAAAGAGTGGAGAGCCAGTGGAATTATTACCACAGGGAGTAGGGGATGCAAAAATGCATTCAAGAGGTGGTTGATATAACACTTGGGGCGAATGGGATCAAAGGTTGTGGGGAGAAAGCAGGATTAGGCTATTGAGTTGGACAATTAGCCATGATCGTGATGAATGGCACAGCAGGCTTGAAGGACCGAATGGCCTACTCTGCTCCTATCTTCTATGTTTCTATGTACAATAGATAGATACTTAATGTGATCTTGACAACTGTTTCTTTTTAATCTCTACTAGGTTTAAGGTTCAAACTACATTTTCTGTGAACACTGAAACCATTCTAAAAGTAACACAGAACTTCAAGCTGGGATTACAAAAGAAATATTTAATTTTCCAAAAACAAATCACATTAAGGAATTATCTGCAGTCATAGAAATGATCTGATATTGTTGGATACCCCAGAATGTGACACTAAATAGCTCAGCGCAACAAAAGGATACCATCATACGAAAGTATTAATGAAAACCAAATGGGAAATATAAATATAATTTGATCTCAGTTTGTAAAAGGAAGAAGTTGTTTTGGAAAGGTAATTATATTACGCGTTTATCAGTGTTCACAGAAATGTACTTGAAGTTCGCAATCAACTTCATGCTGAAATGTTAAGCAGCTTAAAAATCCTGAGCAGAATTTTAATTAAAGACATAGTTTAGAAAAATAATAACCCTCCCACTGCCTCACCATCCCAACAACTTCCACCCATGCACTAACAAATTCATGTCATATCTGCACTCTTGTTGCAGAGGGTATTATCTTCAATTCCTTTATGCATTACTCTCTTGTAGCAAACTCAGGCCACTCTGACAGTACAGAAGGCAACAGACTGTCAGAAGATGAATAATAGATTGATACTGGGGGAGTACACGGGTTCAAACACACAGAAGCAAAAATGCTCTTTGATTTCCGATTGCATGCTGTCTCTAACAAGACACTTGTAATGAATTCAGCCCCTTGCCACTTTTCTACACCAATATTCCCAAGTCTCTTTTACACAAATACACATAGGACTTGAATAAGGCTTTGAAATGCAGAAGCTGTATATATTTGGAACATCAACCATTTTTTTCTCTTGGAAAATGCCAGTAGGGAGAATACTGAACTGTGGATTCAGACACACAAGCAGGCCTTCACTTAACTGTGAAACATGATGTTGCATCCCAGGAAAAAAAAAGAGATTTTGAGACCATACTGTTGCTGCCTTCTCAGATGAACATTCAAAATTCGAGCAGAAGTAGGAGATACATCATTTTAAGCCTGTCTGCCATTCAATAAAATCAAGGTTGATCAGTTTGTGTTTCAAATTCTACATTTCCACTCACCCCTGTATTCCTTTACCTCATAGACAGCCATCCAAAACTGCCACGCTATTAACTGACTCCACCTCCACCAACTTCTGAGGTCCAAAGTCATACAACCTTCAGAGGAAAAAAAATCCTTATCCCACTCAAAAGAGGCTGACTTCAAAGTTTAAAAACGTGATCCCTCGTTCTAGACTTACCTGTAATGAGGTCAGAAGCTGAGTGGCCCTGGTGGACCCAAACTGAGCGTCACTGAGCAGGTTATTCCTGAGCACATGCTGCTTGATATCACTACTCGGGGCACCTTTTATGATAGAGAGTAGACTGATGACGCTAAAACTGGCCATGCTGGATTTGTCCTGCTTTTTGTGTATAGGGCATACTTGGGCAATGTTCTACATTGTCGGGTAGTTGCCAGTGTTGGAACAACTTGGCGAGGGAAGCGGCAAGTTCTGGAGCATAAGTCTTCAGTACAATTGCCAGAATGTCATCAGGGCCCGTAGCTTATGCAGTATGCAGTATCCAGTGCCTCCAACCAGTTCTTGATATCACATGGAATGAATTGAATTGACTGCAGCATCTGTGATGCTGGAGCTTTCTGGAGGAGGCTAAGATCATTCATCCACTTGGCACTTCCAGCTGAAGATTGTTGCTAATGCTACAGCCTTATCTTTTGTATTGAGGTGCTGTGGTCTCTCATTAAGGATGGGAATGTTTATGGAGTCTCCTCCTCCAATGAGTGGTTTAATTGTCCACCATCATTCACGACTGGACATGGCAGGACTGCGGAGCTTAGATCTGATCTGTTGGTCACAGAATCAATTATCTCCATCACTTGCTGCTTATGCTGTTTGGCCCCACAAGTAATCCTATTTGGAAGCTTCAGCAGGTTAACACCTCAGTTTAAACAATGCCTGGTGCTGTTCCTGGCATATACACCTGAACTCTCCATTGAACTGACGTTGATTCTCTGGCTTAAATAGCATTGGTTGAGTGGGGCAATATGCTGGGCCTTGAGGTTACAGATTGTACTGGAGTACAATTCTGCTGCTGTTGATGACCCACAGCGCCTCATGGATGCCCAGTCTTGAGTTGCTACACCAATACAAATTATGTCCCATTTAGTACAGTGACACACAATTTCAGGTAAGCTACTGTCAATGTGAAAGTAGGACTTCGTTTCCACAAGGACTGTGCAGTGGTCACTCTTACTCATACTTTCATGGACAGATGAACCTCCAGCCGGCAGATTGGTGAGCATAAGGTTAAGTATGTTTTTGTCTCTCACCACCTGCCACAGATCCAATCTCACAGCTGTGTCCTTTAGGACCCCACCAGGTTGATCAGTAATACTGCTGCTGAGCCACTGTTCATGGCAGACAGTGAAATCCCCCATTCAGAGTACATTTTGCACCATTGCCATCCTTAGTGCTCCCTCTAAGTGTTGTTCAACATGGAGGAGTACTGATTCATCAGCTGAGGGAGGACAGTATGTGATAACCAGCAAGTTTCCTTGCCCATGTTTGACCTAAAACCAGGAGACTTCATGAGCTCCAGAGTTAACATTGAGGACTCCCAGGGTAACTCCCTCCCGATCATATACACGGTGTCACCAGCTCTGGAGGGTCGGTCCTCCCGGTTGGTCAGGACATATCCAGGGATGGTGAAAGTTGAGTCTGGGACATTGATTGTAAGGTATCATTCCATGAGTATGACAATGTCAGACCGTTGTTCAACCAGTCTCTGAGACAGCTCTCCCAATCTTGGTACTAGCCCCTAGATGGTACTAAGGAAGATTTTGCAGGGACGACACAGCTGTTTCTGTCATTGTCTTTTCTGGCGCCGCGGTCGATGCCAGGTGGTTAATCTGGTTTCATTTCTTTTTTGAGACTTTGTAGCGACTGTTACTACTGAGTTGGTTACTAGGCCTTTCCAGAGGGCAGTTGAGAGTCATTGCTGTGGGTCTGGAGTCACATCTTGGCCAGACCAGGTGAGGATGAGAGATGTCCTTCCCTGAAAATCAACAATAGGGCAGCTGCCAGATTCCCTTACATATTGCATTCATCAATGTCACCAAGGCATTCAAGCATATGAGCTGAGGCCGTCGATTTAAGGAGCTGGAGAAAACTGGCTCCTTACTGAAGCCACTCAGTGCAAGCTCTTCTTTCCATCTTAACATGAAGAATAACGTCAGCTGTGATAGGACAACATTAAACCCTAGGAAATTTGCATTGGGTTTAAAAATGTGTTCTGGCATCAATGCTATTTGACATATTCTTTTCTCTTTGCTGCCATTTGCCTCCAGGTTATTTCTGCAGATTGTCTATGTACCTATCAGAATTGACAGAAAGCTGTTCAGCTATGCTTGTCAGAGGTCCGAGACAAGAGTATGGTATACAAAGTCCTTTTCGATGTAGGTTTGCTCGCTGAGCTGCAAGGTTCACTTCCAGATGTTTCGTTAACCTACTAGGTAACATTTTCGGTGGGCCTCAGGTGAAGCAATGCTGAGAATTCCTGCTTTCTATTTATATGTTTGGGTTTCTTTGGGTTGGTGATGTCATTTCCTGTGGTGATGTTATTTTCTGTGGTGAAGTCACTTCCTGTTCCTTTTCTCAGGGGGTGGTAGGTGGGGTCTAACTCGATGTGTTTGTTGATAGAGTTCCGGTTGGAATGCCATGCTTCTAGGAATTATTCAAGGTTCACTTTCAGACATTTCATCACCATACTAGGTAACATTTCAGTGAGTCTCTGAATGAAGCACTGATGGTGTAGCCCACTTTCTATTTATATGTTTGAGTTTCCTAAGGTTGGCGATGTCATTTCCTGTGGTGACATCATTTCCTATGATGTTATTTCCTGTTCTTTTTCTCAGGGAGTGGTAAATGTGATCCAAGTCAATGTGTCTGTTGATAAAGATCTGGTTGGAATGCCATGCTTTCAGAAATTCTTGTGTGTGTCTCTGTTTGGCTTGTCCTAGGATGATGTGTTGTCCCAGTCGAAGTGGTGTCCTTCCTCATTTGTATGTAAGGATACTAGTGAGAGTGGGTCATGTCATTAGACATGAGGTGCATTAGACATGCACTGTTCACAGACTGAAATCCATCTGTTGAATTAGGCGGCAAAATATTTTCAGAGATTTACAAGAATGTTATTGTTCATCTGTATTTTATCACATGGGCCAGTTTCCACCTTTCCCTTCAAGTCCCGTTCCTTGTCCAGAAGCGATCACCTTTTTTGCTTAAATAAACCAAATAGCCAAAGTATAAACCACAAAAACTGCTCACCTGGGGTAAAGCCATAATAACCAAAATGAGAAAATATGTGTAAATAGGACAAAGCTGCTAGGAGGCTGAAAATGAGGCAGAATCCTGTCTCCGCATGGAAGACCTTGTAATGATGACTGGATGTTCTGTCAAATTCTGAAGACCCATGACTGGTAACATCTCCTCAATGACCTTCTACTCTCACTCCTAATCAGCCCCAATCAGTGGAAAGCAGTAAGGTAATAGACTGCTAATACTAGAGTGACAAAGTTCATTTGGGTTATTCCAGGGCACCGTAAAGGTCTATTTATCTAGAATGAGACCAAATGATACCAAGATGGTGGTGGAATAGGACTTCTCAGCTGGAGCTTGTCCATTCCCTCCATTTTTTTCCTTTTCTCTTTTGTGTTTGTTTTCCTTCTTTCTTCTTGGTGATGTCCTGAACTGAAAATGTGTTGCTGGAAAAGCGCAGCAGGTCAGGCAGCATCCAAGGAACAGGAGAATCGACGTTTCGGGCATAAGCCCTTCTTCAGGAATGGGGAAAGTGTGCCCAGCAGGCTAAGATAAAAGGTAGGGAGGAGGGACTTGGGGGAGGGGCATTGGAAATGCGATAGGTGGAAGGAGGTCAAGATGAGGGTGATAGGCCGGAGTGGGGTGGAGGCGGAGAGATCAGGAAGAAGATTGCAGGTTAGGAAGGCGGTGCTGAGTTCGAGGGATTTGACTGAGACAAGGTGGGGGGGAGGGGAAATGAGGAAACTGGAGACATCTGAGTTCATCCCTTGTGGTTGGAGGGTTCCTAGGAGGAAGATGAGGCGCTCTTCCTCCAACCGTCGTGTTGCTATGGTCTGGCGATGGAGGAGTCCAAGTACATGCATGTCCTTGGTGGAGTGGGAGGGGGAGTTGAAGTGTTGAGCCACGGAGTGGTTGGGTTGGTTGGTCCGGGTGTCCCAGAGGTGTTCTCTGAACCGTTGCGCAAGTAGGCGGCCTGTCTCCCCAATATAGAGTAGGCCACATCGGGTGCAGCGGATGCAATAGATGATGTGTGTGGAGGTGCAGGTGAATTTGTAGCGGATATGGAAGTATCCCTTGGGGCCTTGGAGGGAAGTAAACCGACTATAAACCGACCGATTCTCACAGCTACCTAGATAACACCTCCTCCCACCCTGCCCCCTGTAAAAACGCCATCCCATATTCCCAATTCCTTTGTCTCCGCCGCATCTGCTCCCAGGAGGACCAGTTCCAAATCCGTACAACCCAGATGGCCTCCTTCTTCAATGACCGCAATTTCCCCCCAGACGTGGTCGACGATGCCCTCCACCGCATCTCTTCCACTTCCCGCTCCTCCGCCCTTGAGCCCCGCCCCTACAACCGCCACCATGACAGAACCCCACTGGTCCTCACCTACCACCCCAACAACCTCCATGTACTGCGGATCATCCGCCGTCATTTCCACCACCTCCAAACGGACCCCACCACCAGGGATATATTTCCCTCCCTTCCCCTATCAGCATTCCAAAAAGACCACTCCCTCCGTGACTCCCTCGTCAGGTCCACACCCCCCACCAACCCAATCTCCACTCCCGGCACCTTCCCCTGCAACTGCAAGAAATGCAAAACTTGCGCCCATACCTCCCCCCTTACTTCCCTCCAAGGCCCCAAGGGATACTTCCATATCCGCCACAAATTCACCTGCACCTCCACACACATCATCTATTGCATCCGCTGCACCCGATGTGGCCTCCTCTACATTGGGAAGACAGGCCGCCTACTTGCGCAACGGTTCAGAGAACACCTCTGGGACACCCGGACCAACCAACCCAACCACTCCGTGGCTCAAACACTTCAACTCCCCCTCCCACTCCACCAAGGACATGCAGGTCCTTGGACTCCTCCATCGCTAGACCATAGCAACATGACGGTTGGAGGAAGAGCGCCTCATCTTCCGCCTAGGAACCCTCCAACCACAAGGGATGAACTCAGATGTCTCCAGTTTCCTCATTTCCCCTCCCCCCACCTTGTCTCAGTCAAATCCCTCGAATTCAGCACCGCCTTCCTCACCTGCAAACTTCTTCCTGACCTCTCCACCCTCACCCCACTCCGGCCTATTACCCTCACCTTGACCTCCTTCCACCTATCGCATTTCCAACGCCCCTCCCCCAAGTCCCTCCTCCCTACCTTTTATCTTAGCCTGCTGGGCACACTTTCCACATTCCTGAAGAAGGGCTTATGCCCGAAACATCGATTCTCCTGTTCCTTGGATGCTGCCTGATCTGCTGCGCTTTTCCAGCAACACATTTTCAGCTCTGATCTCCAGCATCTGCAGTCCTCACTTTCTCCTCGATGTCCTGAACACCCAGTCCCAGCATGGACCCGATGGTGGCGATCTCTTGGCTCAGCGTGACATCCTCTCAGCCCATGATAGTATCCTTGCAGCCTCTCAGCCAGTCCTGGCATCCTCTCAGCGTGGCAATCTCTCAACAGCTTGGCATGATGGTCTCATGGCCCAGCATAACCTCAGCATGGATATCCTTGAGATGATTCCAAAACAGTCTCCCAGCCTCAAGTTGATGCCTGGCACATTCTGGAATCAAGATCTATTGTGGTCTAAAGGCTAGGTGCCTGAAAGTACTGTTATACTGAATGTTTTATCCCTCTATTTTTCTAATTTATTTCTATAATCTGTAATTGCTGGACTTTTTATTTCTTTATTTTTACTTTTTCCCTCAGAATTTGTACTTAAGAATCTATACCCAGGAACTTTGTACCAAAGATGGCGTCGTAAGTGATGACCAGTAATCTCTTCACTGTATTAATTTGGGTACATGTGACAATAAAGCTAGATTAATATTGCCCTGCTCAATGATTTCCAGTGTGACATTTTTCTCCTTCCTAACAACACCAACAGAACTTAAAGGTGCACCAATTCTACTAATGTCATGAGCCTATTTATCCTAACAGCCCAATCATGAATACTCCTGAGAGGTTCAGGTCTGTCTCTCACTCTAGCTGGGACATTACAACAGAACTTCCAATATTTTAGGTCATGTCAGAATTCAAATTAAATCAATAAACATCAATAAACACATCAATTTAGATCCTATCTACCTTCCCTTGAGGACCTAATCAGGTGTATCCGAGAACTCTGTGGGAAGGTAAAGAAGTGATTGCTGGGCCTCTTGCTGAGATATTTGTATCATCGATAGTCACAGGTGAGGTGCTGGAAGACTGGAGGTTGGCAAATGTGGTACTACTGTTTAAGAAGGGTGGTAAAGACAAGCCAGGTAACTATAGACCGGTGAGCCTGACTTTGGTGGTGGGCAAGTTGTTGGAGGAAATCCTGAGGGACAGGATGTACATGTATTTGGAAAGGCAAGGACTGATTCGGGATAGTCAACATGGCTTTGTGCGTGGGAAATCATGTCTCACAAACTTGATTGAGTTTTTTGAAGAAGTAACAAAGAAGATTGATGAGGCCAGAGCAGTAGATGTGATCTATACGGACTTCAGTAAGGCATTCGACAAGGTTCACCTTAGGAGACTGAATAGCAAGCTTAGATCTCATGGAATACAGGGAGAACAAGCCATTTGGATACAGAACTGGCTCAAAGGTAGAAGACAGAGGGTGGTGGTGGAGGGTTGTTTTTCAGACTGGAGGCCTGTGACCAGTGGAGTGCCACAAGGATCGGTGCTGGGTCCTCTACTTTTTGTCATTTACATAAATGATTTGGATGCGAGCATAAGAGGCACAGTTAGTAAGTTTGCAGATGACACCAAAATTGGAGGTGTAGTGGACAGTGAAGAGGATTACCTCTGCATTTTGGGAAACCAAATCTTAGCAGGACTTATACACTTAATGGTAAGGTCCTAGGGAGTGTTGCTGAACAAAGAGACCTTGGAGTGCAGGTTCATAGCTCCTTGAAAGTGGAGTCGCAGGTAGATAGGATAGTGAAGAAGGCGTTTTGTATGCTTTCCTTTATTAGTCAGAGTATTGAGTACAGGAGTTGGGAGGTCATGTTGCGGCTGTACAGGACATTGGTTAGGACACTGTTGGAATATTGCGTGCAATTCTGGTCTCCATCCTATTGGAAAGATGTTGTGAAACTTGAAAGTGTTCAGAAAAGATTTACAAAGATGTTGCCAGGGTTGGAGAATTTGAGCTAAAGGGAGAGGCTGAACAGGCTGGGGCTGTTTTCCCTGCAGTCTCGGAGGCTGAGGGGTGACCTTATAGAGGTTTACAAAATTATGAGGGGCATGGATAGGATAAATAGACAAAGTCTGTTCCCTGGGATTGGAGAGTCCAGAGCTAGAGGGCATAGGTTTAGGGTGAGAGGGAAAGATATAAAAGAGACCTAAGGGGCAACTTTTCATGCAGAGGGTGGTACGTGTATGGAATGAGCTGCCAGAGGATGTGGAGGAGGCTGGTACAATTGCAACATTTAAGAGGCATTTGGATGGGTATATGAATAGGAAGGGTTTAGAGGGATATGGGCCGAGTGCTGGCAGGTGGGACTAGATTGGGTTGGGATATCTGGTCGGGATGGACAGATTGGACCGAAGGGTCTGTTTCCATGCTGTACTTCTCTATGACTCTAAAAAGAACTGGAAATGACATCACCCACTTTAAGAAACCAAGACCTATAAACAGAGAGGCGGGACATACCACCAGCGCTTCACCGGAGGCTCTCACTGATGTTACCTAGTCATGGTGACAAAACGTCTGAAAGCAAACCTTCCAGCTCAGTGAGCTAACTTCTATACTCAACTTAAATCATTAATCGGATGAAGAACCGAAAGTAATTGTAAAACTACACTTCCACCAGAAATCTGTATTTTCAGGGAGGGAGCAGGAGCAAAAAGAAAACTTAACAAAAATAAATGAACACTTGTCACTGAGTACAATTACACACTGATTTTGAAACCAAAAATTCCATGTCGCCAGTTCCATCAACATTTTAAAATCTCACAATTTTACACCTTGGGTACCTTATTCTCCTTTGACGTCTTTGGGGGGCTAATGCATTTTGCTTCTTCTGGATTCTCCTTTGCAGTGCTGTTAGGCTCTTCATTTACAGTCTAGACAAAGGAGAAAGAAAGTGAAGTTTCAAGTTTGGAAGAACTCTCCCCAACTATTCAAGAATGTACAGAAGTTTTTCACTTACTGTCTTACACTAACATTAAAGGTTAAAGACTATGGCAGTGACTAGGAAGGAGAATACTGAGAAGTTGGGATTGCACTCCTTTGAGCAATGGGTGTCAAGAGGAGATTTACTAGTGTTCAATGTCATCAGGGTTTGATAGAGTAAGCAACAATAGGGTAGACAAGGAGAAACCATTTGCAATGATAGTGAAATGGTAACCAGAGGACACAGATTAAGGTGAAGGAACTGGGTGAACAGAAGGTGGGATTTTTATCTTTAAAAGTAGCTGGTTGCTATGATCTGGAAGGCATTGCCTAAAAGCCTCATGGAAGCAATTTGAAAGTAACTTTCAAGAGGGAGTTGGATAATTACTTCAAAAGGAAACTTTGCAGGGCTACTTGTAATGAGTGGGAACAAATTGGATAGCTCTATCAAAGAGCTGGCGCTGCACAATGGGCCAAATGGCCTCATTCTGTGCTGTATGATCCTATAATGTTTACTGCTGTATAAACATTGTACAGTCCGCACACAGCTTGCAGTGAAGTATTGAGTACTCTGCCAGGATCTTTTGGAACAGCTTAAAATATTCAGGGTTACACAGCAGCTGTGGCTTGTACTTGCAAACATAAGTACGTTAACAAGCTGAGACTGAAACATCACAAACTCAAAGGTACTCACGCAGACAATAAATAACACAGAAACCACCTTCTGGGCTCAACCACTGTGTGCTGGCATTCATCATTCACACGAGAGGTAATCTTAAACCCATATACTCTGTACCCTGTGTTCCCCTTTTCCACCAACCACATATCAAAATCATTCTTAAAATGCAACTGTATTATTCAAGATGGAAGGCATTCATTTACTTAAGGGCAAGGTGACATTGAAAGAACAAAGCACACTAAATTTCCTACAGCTCTAGGTTAATTGCAAAGTTGTTATAATTAATTGCAACTCAAAAGATTGATATCTCCTGGTGACCATTAAGTTACTGAACTCAAAACAGAAATTGCTAAAGCAACTCAACAGGTCTGGCTGCATCTGCAGAGAGAATGCAGAATTAATGCATGAAATCCAATGACTCTTTCTCTCCACTAGGGAAAGATTTAAAAGGGACCTAAGGGGCAATTTTTTCATGCAGGGTGGTTTGTGTATGGAATGAGCTGCCGGTCTTGGTGGTGGAGGCTGGTACACTTACAACATTTAAAAGGCATCTGAATGGGTGTGTGAATACAAAAGGTTTAGAGGGATATGGGCCAAATGCAGGCAAATGGAACTAGATTAATTTAGGATATCTGGTCGTGCTAGAACAAAGAAGGATCTGTTTCCGTGCTGTGCATCTCTAAGATGTTGCGAAACCTGCTGAGTTGGTCCAGCAATTTCTGTTTGTGTTTCAGGTTTCCAGAATTTCTTTGTTTTACTGTTGTGTTACATTGTTACCGAACTGTTCTGCCATGGTGAGATCCCCTAGAAATTCTAGAAGAAAGTGAGGACTGCAGATGCTGGAGATTAAAGTCGAGAGTGTGGTGCTGGAAAAGCACAGCAGGTCAGGCAGCATCTTGAAGGGCAGAACTCATGTTTCAGGCATAATTCCTGATGAAGGGCTTCTGCCCGAAACGTTGATTCTCCTGCCTATCAGATGCTGCCTGACCTGTTGTGCTTTTCCAGCACCACACTCCCGACCCTCGAAAATTTGCTTAGAATGAATTGCGTTGATATTGGGATACAGGAATTTTGTGCATAGGATTGTCAAATATTATTGAAGAAGGGTTACACCCGAAACATTGACTTCTCCACCTCCTGATGCTGCCTGGCTTGTGGTGTTCTTCCAGCCTTCGGCTTGTCTCCCTTAGATTCCAGCATCGGCAGGGTTTTTTTTGTCTCTGAATACTACCCAAGTTGATTTTGGGGAGGATTTGAGACAGTGCACATAAGCACAGTACATGAATGTAGTGTTGGGGTGGGGACTCTCTGGTGCCTGGCTGACCTGGTCGAGCTGCCCCAGTGAATGCAGGATGAGTTGCCTCGGCTCCAGGTGAAGGGGCTGGCCGATTGCCTGGTAGGGTTTCCAGGAAACCGAGCGGTAACCCTGCCGGCTCAGCTGATCCTGCCTCCTGCTGTAGTTCTCATGGAAAACCTGCTGCCTGCTGGGCTCGCTGGGGCTGTAGACGGTCAGGCTCCGGGCTTTCACCTTCAGGCCTTTGGTCGGAGGGAAGGGCAAAGGTTTGATCATCACAAAACTCCGCGGCTCCAGGACTTTGCTGTTGGTGGGCATGGCTGGGGAAGAGAGAGAGAGGAAAAAACTAACATTTAAAAAGTTGTTAAAAGTTTGCATTTTCCAATTTTAAATCTTTAAAAGGCTCCTAACCTACTTCAGCTCTGAGTGAAGTAATTAAATAACGCTTCTCCAAAACTTTCTCTCCCCACACTTGTGTTTCACCCAACTTATTTTCCTTGTTTTTTTTGTCTCCCTGGGTTACAACTTCGGCCGGCGTTTTCCACTTTGAAAACAGGGGTGTAATTTTTACGACGTCCACTTCACTCCATCAAAGACGACGCTTATGTCTGTATTTCTTCGAAATCTAGTCAGAAGTTTGAAATTCAAATCTGCAGGAAATAGTTGTTCCACTTTTCTTATTAATTAATCCATTTTCAAATATGTTTCACTGGACTGCCACCCCCTCCCCGAACTGTGGTCTGGTCTCCTTGGATAATACAGGCTTGAGTACACTTTGGTTGGAGGGAACAACTCAGCACTTATCAAGGGAGGCAGAAATAAACTTAATGTCAAAGTAGGTCTAGGACCTTTCATCAGAATAATGGAAAGGAGGGAGGGGGGGGGGGGTTGTAGGGATATTGTGGAGGCAGGTTTAATTGAGGCATTCAAGAGAGTATTGCATGATTATTTGGATTGAAATGATTGCAAAGGTATGAGTTAAAACAAATAAAGAAGTAGGTAATGATGCTCATTTGCAGACATAATAGACTGAATCAACTCCTGCAATGTAACACTTCTGTGATTCTGTGTTTGGTGGTTCCATTGCATGGGAGGTAATGGAAATGACAAAGAATGATCTGTTGAAGAAAATGGTTCTGGGGTGGAAGGCAAGGGTTCTGGAAGGGAAGGGAATGGATAACAGCAGAATTGCAAGAAATATAGTCAACTCTTAGCCACTCTACTTTCTGCCTGCTTCCTGAAAGGACTGTATTCAATTCTCTTTCCTGATGATGCCATTTTGTGCATCAATACTTTCAATATATGTATTGCCTTCAGTAAGGACTTTTCTCGACCATGGGTGATCTGTTTACATATTTTCATTTACTTAGATTAAAACGTAAATTAACACGTATTATAAAAAAGAAGCATAAATATATCACCCCACCCACAGCACCAAGACTATTGTCATAGCCATAGTTCAAAGCATGAATCGGTAAATGCATGTTTAAACATCATTTAGCTCATACAGTCACCTCTCACAGCATTCAATGATTGCTCAAATGATTTTTAGATGCTTGCCAATACTCTACTCAAAAATCCTGTCATCTAGACTTGTCTAGTTTGATGCTGTGTCTACCTCATATTATCGTCAAGTTTAAAATCATTTTGAGATGTAGATTTTTCATTTCATTTACAACTTATAAATATAAGAGCCACTAATAAACCCAACAAAACTTTCAGAAGGAACTGTAGAATATGGAATGCAGAATAGTTGACGTATGAATTAGGAGCAGAAGTAGACCAGTTTCATGAGCTTGTTCTGCCTTTCAATAAGATTAAGGCCGATGTATTTGTGTTTTGAATTCCACATTGTCATCTACACTGATAACCATTAATTCCATTACCTAACAAAAATCTATCTACCTCTGCCTTAGATTTCCACTGTCTTCTGAGGCACAGTTCTGATGTCACACTAACCACTGTGAAAAACAAAACCTCCTCATCTCTGTCCTATCAGAAGATGCCTAATTTAACAACAGTGCTCCCTAATTCTGGAGTCACCCACAAGAGGAAACATCATTTCCATATTCACCTTGTCAAGAACATTCTGGATCCTATGTAATTCAATCAAGCCATCCCTCACTCTTCTAAACTACAACAGAAACTAGACCAGTCTGTTCTATATTTCCTTGCAAGTATCAGTTGGTAGACCTGTGTACCAATGCGAATGTATCCTTCCTTAAGTACCAAAACTGCAGACCGTATTTGAGAAATGGTTTCACCAATGCCATAAGACCATAAGACATAGGAGTGGAAGTAAGACCATCAAGTCCTTCCACCCCACAGCCCATCAAGTTCACTCCGCCATTTAATCATGGCTGATGGGCCTTTCAACTCCACTTACCCGCACTCTCCATGTAGCCCTTAATTCCTTGTAAGATCAAGAATTTATCAATCTCTGCCTTGAAGACATTTAACGTCCCTGCCTCCACTGCACTTCATGGCAATGAATTCCACAGGCCCACCATTCTCAGGCTGAAGAAATGCCTCCTCATTTCCATTCTAAATTGACCCCCTCTAATTCTAAGGCTGTGCCCATGGGTCCTAGTGTCCCCACCTAATGGAAACAACTTCCCAGCATTCATCCTTTCTAGGCCATGCATTATCTTGTAAGTTTCTATTAGATCTCCCCTCAACCTTCTAAACTCTAATGAATACAATCTCAGGATCCTCAGCCGTTCATTGTGTATTAGGCCTACCATTCCAGGGATCATCTGTGTGAATCTCTGCTGGACATACTCCAGTGCCAGTATGTCTTTCCTGAGGTGCGGGGTCTAGAATTGGACACAGTATTCTAAATGGGGCCTCACCAGAGCTTTATAAAGTCTCAGAAGCACATCGCTGCTTTTATATTCCAATCCTCTTGAGATAAATGACAACATTACATCTGCTTTCTTAATCACGGACTCAACCTGCAAGTTACAATAACTTTTACATTCAATTTCTGTCATAACCAAACAAAACATTCCATCAGTCTTAATTAATTGCTGTACCAGCTTACTAACTTTTATGCACCTAGATCCGTCCGCACCTCAGAATTCTGCACTCATTCTCCATTTGGGGAAGTGGGGGGTTGGGGGGGGGGGGGGGGGGGGGGGGGGGTGGGGGGGAGGCGGGATGGTGGTGGTTGATACTCTGTTTTTTAATCCTTCTTGTTAAAATGAATAGTTTCACATTTTCCCACAACATACTCCAACTGCCAGAGCTTTGTCCACACACTCAAACCTACCTATATCTATCTATGTCTGCAACATTCTTATGTCCTGTTCACAACATATCTTCTTACCTAGCTTTGTGACACCTTTAAAATTAACAAGCATGCCTGTTCTTCATTTATCTAAGTCATTTATACAAATAGTAAAATGTGGAGATCTCAATTCATACCCCTGCTGGTCTCCTCTTATCAAATCCTGACAATCAGAAAAGTCCAATTGATGCATAATTTCTGTTTTCTCTCGGCCACCCAACCTTCTATTCATTTTACACCCTCCCCCCCCCCCCCCCCCACCCCAAACTATCCACTTCTAATTTGCACAATAACCTTTTATGTGGCACCTTGTAAAATGCCATTTGGAAATCCAAGTACAGTATGTCAATATTAACACTTTATGTTACTCCTTCAAAAAACTTCGGTAAATTGGTCAAGCATGATTTTTCTTTTACAAAACCACACCGACTTTTCCAAATTATCTTGAATTTGGCATCTTGAATTTGGCCAGTTGTAATATCTTTACTGGTCAATTCTATCAACCTTCCTCAGGGCAGACATCAAACTAACTTGCTTAAATTTTCCTACTGTCTTTCTCCATTCCTTCATGAACAGAAGAGTTATATTTGCAGCTTTCCAATTTGATGGAAATTTCCAGAATCTAATGAATTTTGGAAAATTAACCAGCAACTCATTGACCAACTCATTAGACCATTTTAACTAATAGACTCTTTTAAGACCATAGAATGAAGTCCATCAGGACCTGGGGATTTGCTTAGTATGACTTACCTAATGATTGGAATTTCACTAAGTTCCACTCCTCCTTCCCTTCTCAATGTACAGCTATTATTGGCATGTTTTTGTATCCTCTATAAGATGTTTCTTTATTTCATCCACTCTTTCCTTATTATCTGCTATTATCATCCCATTCTCATTCTCTGGAGACTTTATTTACATCTTACATATTTTTAGATAACTGTAGAAATTCTTGCAACCCATATTTACTTTTCTAGCTGCTTTGCTCTCCTTCTATGAGCAGATTAAAGTTGCAGACAATATTTGAGATGTGGTCTCACCAATGCCTCATGTAACTGAAGCATAGCACACCTACTTTCATGTTAAATTGCTCCCATAAAAATGAATAGCTCCCCATTAGCCTTATAGATTACATGCAGTACCTGCATCGCAAAGTTTTGTGACACATGCACTAGAATACTATGATCCCGCTGCATCTCGGAATTTTGCAGACGCTTCCCATTTTAGTGATATTCTCCTCTTTCACTCTTCCCACCAAAGTGGACAACTTTACATTCTAATCCATGCTCATCACTCAGCATAACTATGATGACTCCTTATTTCTTCTTCACAAAATGCTTTCCTATCTATTTGAAGATACTTAAGTTTTTTTCAGATATAACTAGTAGAATAGATAAAAGAGACAAGTAGATGAGTTGTATTTGGATTTTCAGAAAGCTTTTGGATTTTCAGAAAGCTTCTTAAGAGGTTAATGAGCAAAGTTGAAGTTCATGGGATATATCAGCATGGATTGAGAATTGGTTTGAGAGATAGGAATCAGAAAGAGTGAATAACTGGTTGTTATAAGTGGCAGGCAGTGACAAGCGGGGTACTGCAAGACCCCAAATATGTATAAATTACTGGGATGAGGTAACCAAATGCAACATTTCCATGTTTGCTGATGACACAAAATTTGATGTAAAGAGGCTTCAGATAATCCAAACAATGAGTGAGTGAACAAACACATTGTTTGCAGTACAATGTGGTACCTTGAATCAGAGTGTATCCAAGTGTCTCTTTTTAGATTCGGTGAAATGTAGTTAAGATTCGATGACAGCAATTTGCTTAAATATGAATATTTATTATGTAATAATAAATAAAGGAAGAGAAAGGGAAAGAAGAGAGACTGAAATATGACTGTCTATTAAGTAATTAAAAAAAGATGAAGAACAATGGAAACGAAAGCAATGGGCCTTACACCTTCCTGCCCGTCGGGCATTCCCTCAATCGATGGCTAGTCTGGAGACTTAGGTTGTTCCTGGCACCGTTCGCAATCCCCATCTGAGGTGAAGCCCAGCGACTTGGAACGAAACACTCTCTCTCTCTCTCTCTCTTATGCAGTGTAACAAACAGCCAGCACAGAAAAGCAAATACAGAAAACAAGCTTTGTGCGGAACATACCAGAATGTTAACAGGACTCCTTCAAGGTCATGTAGCTGTAGAATATCATCAACAAGTTTAGCCCTTTAGCTCATCCTCTACAAGTGGTTAAATATGAAGTTGTATTTTTCAGTGTAAAAAAATCAAAAAGGAAAGTATTATTTAAATGGTGATATGAAGTCATAGAGATGTACAGCTCGGAAACAGACCCTTTGGTCCAACTCGTCCCTGGAAAGTGTGGACATGCAAAGGTAGGTGTCCAGGTACTCCAGTCAATGAAAGTAGAGAGGCAGGTACAGTAATCTATTTGGAAGACAAATGGTATATTGGCCTTCATTGCAAAAGGATTTGAGTTCAGATGTAGGGATGTCTTACTGCCTTGATATAAGATGCTGAGGCCACACTTAAATATTTTCTCTCACTACCTAAGAAAAGATATATTGAACACTTTTAAAAAACAATCCGGGTTTGTTCAGCATATCGTATCAGTTACATGACACTGTGATTTAATGCTATAAATTCTGTGTCTTATGATTCCTACTCTACAGCTACCTGATGAAGAAGCAGTGCTCTGAAAGCTAGTATTTCCAAATAAATCTGATGGACTATAGCCTGGTGTTGTGGAATTTTTAACGAGATAAACAGTGGCAGAGGACACCTGCAAATCTAGAGAACAGGCAAAGGAACAAGACTCATTGAGCTCCTTTAGCCAAGACATGATGGGCAAAATAGCTTCCTATTTTTCTCATACTGTAGCTTACTGGCTTCACATATCAGATCCTAATATATTTCTTAATCATTTGTTTGCACTGCCTGCACAAATTGTACCTTACTCTGCAATGATTATCCATCTAGCAGCATATCTTCCAGAAGCAGAATTCGTTCAGTGATGTAGCGCTCAATGTGTCATGCCAAGGGAACGTGAGCAAGCAGGCAGATTAACTGTCAGAGATTAACACAGCGAAGGGAAGCACACAGGTACTGAAATCGATTGTGAGTGACTCTGTGATTCAGATCACGGATATAGATTAAAATTACCCATGATCATTGCTGTATCTTTTCCCCAAAGTTAATAATCTCTAGATTACTTCGTATTTCTTCTTGCATATTTTGTAATTACCGTTAGGAGGCTTGTAGGTCATTCTCACAAATTATTTATTACCCTTAATATTCCTAATTTCCACTCAAATCAATTCTACATAATGATCCCCTGTTCTAAGTTCATATCTAATAATTGCACAAAGGCCATCCTTAATTAACACTGCTATCCCTTCACCTTTACCCATCTTACTATTCTTCTTGAATGTCATATACCTCCCAATACCCAATACCTGTCATCCTGCAGCCACATAGAGTGTACAGAATGGAAATAGACCCTTCAGTCCAACTCGTCCATGTTAACCAGATATCCTAATTTAATCTAGTCCTATTTGCCAGCACTTGGTCCATATCTTTCCAAACCCTTCCTTTTCATGCATCCATCCAGATGCATTTTAAATGTTGTACCAGCCTCAACCACCTCCTCTGGCATCCTATTCCATACATGCACCACCCTTTATGTCAAAAAGTTGCCCTTTAGATCCCTTTTAAATCTTTCCCCTCTCACCTAAAACCTATTCCTCCTAGTTTTAGACTCCCCTACTGTGGGGAAAAGACCTTGGCTATTCACCCTATCCATGCTCCTCATGGTTTTATAAACCTTTATAAGGTCACCCCTCAACCTCTGATATTCCAGGGAATATAGCTCCAGTCTATTCAGCCTTTGCCTGTAGCTCAAACCCACCATCATTGGCAACATGCTTGTAAATCTTTTCTGCACCTTTCAAGTTTCACAATATCTTTTCCATAGCAGGGAACCAAAATTGCACACAGTATACCAAACGTGGCCTAACCAATGTGCTGCACTGCAACATGACCTCTCAACTCCTGTACTCAGTGCTCTGACTAATAAAGCCAAGCATACCAAACACCTTCTTCACTATCCTATCTATCTGCAATTCCACTTTCAATGAACTGCGAACCCCAAAGCCTCTTTGTTCACCACACTGCTCAGAACCTTACCATTAAGTGTATAAATCCTGCCCTAATTTGTGTTTCCAAAATGCAGCACCTCACATTTATCCAAATTAAATTACATCTCCACTTCTTGGCCCATTTGCCCATCTGATCAAAGTCTCGTTGTACTCTGAGGTAACCTTCTTCACTATCGACTACACCACCAATTTGGTGTCATCTGCAAACTTACTAACCATTCCTCCTATATTATCATCCAAGTCATGTATATAAATGATGAAAAGCTGTGGACCCAGTGCCAATCCTTGTGGTACACTGCTCCCCATAATGCCTATAAAATCATATTTATTTACTGCAATCTACAGTTTCAATTCATTACCTTTAGTTATTTTTAGTTTGTTTTTGTTTTGTTTTTTTTTGTAACATTATTTGATGTATTCTTAAGTCATTTTCTCTTTTCCCCTTCCTGCCATTCTCTGACCTTCATTTCACATATTTCTACTTTGCTGTCCTGTCTTGACTTTACCCCTTAATTTGTTACATCTACCCAAGTTTGATCACTCATCACTTTGTTCAATTTAAAGCCCTCTCTACTTACCTAGTTTTCAGATTACTAGTACACTGGAACCAGATTTGTAGGTTATACAGATTTGTAGGTTATACAGATCCCTCTTGCCCCTGTACCAGTGTCAGTGCTCTACAAACTACAACCAACATCTGCAATATCAGTCTCAGGGTCACCTCTCTAATTTTATTTGCCCTATGTCAATTTCCAAGTATCTCAGGCAGTAATCCAGAGATTATTTCCTTTGTGGTCATGTGCTTAAATTTAGTTCTAAGCTTCTCATCCTCCCACAGACAGAACCTCTGGCCTAATTTCCTACTTTATCAGTCATGAACTTACTGAATAGTTGAGCAGCTGAGAAAAGCCTATTTATGCTGCTTGTTCATATGCTGTATCTTTGCCATTGCTAGAGAGGCAGATAATGACTACCAAATTCACTTCCTTCTTCTGCACACTCTTCCCCAAAACCTGGCACCAAGCACATGACATAGCCATCTGGATTCAGACCCTTGCTGCATGGAACAGCGTCAATACCCCTACTACATTGTTCCCTATTATCATTACATTTCCTTTTCCTTCTCCCATTTGAAGGGCTGCCTGTGCCACAATGTCATGGTAATTAGTCCATCCACCTTTCAGCCTTCATTCCCTTGCAAACAAACTGAGTAATCAGACCCGTTGGAAAATTGCAAACCTTGCAGTCCTTGCACTTCTGCCCTCTGGGTTCCCTTACCTGCCTCATTTGTAGTCACACCATCTTGTCCATGACCACTGGCTAAATCAGAATATCCTATTTTAAGGGGTTATGATTTCCTCCTGGAATAAAGTGACATGGCAGCTATCCTCCCGCTGCTGATGTGCCACCACATTTTCAGACTAGCCCCCAGCTTACTGATTTGAAACGGAAGTTTCTGCAGCTGTAGACATTTATGGTAGACATATTTGACCTATATCACACTGGAATCCAGCAGCTTGTACATGCCTCAATCACAGCACGTACCATCTTTTTAACGTTTTATTTAATTGATAATTTTAATGAATTTATCAAGAATTGATCATTTCATCCAGTCTGTTTAATGCTGCCAGTAAACTTTATTTATAAAGAAATTGCCAAAGCTAATAATTGTAGGTAGTTAAGACCTTAAAACAATATATCAATACCAGTAATACACACCCACATGCACACACGCATACTAACAGCAATTACTCATGGACTGTTCAATCCATTGCTTTTCTATGGCATTACTGTTTAATTTTCCTTTCCTCTGGTCAAGTGTATCAAGAGTTGCAGCTGGTAACCCTGTGGTTCCAAGTCTGGGCCTGAATTTATCTGATGCCTCCTGCCTCGAAGCTGGACTCCTAAATCAGGGCCTCAATTTGAGGTGAGTCAGACATTCTTGTTGAGAGGCATGAGGACAAAAGGCATAAAATGATGTGCGGTTTGGTTTTGATGCAGGGCAGGAGGAGGTTTATGTAAAACAATAACATTCAGAACAAGAGGCCTGATTCTGTTGCTGTAAGTGCAATGTAATTAGACATTACATCCTGGGAACCAGGAGATTCCCAGAGGAGAATCCTTGTCTGCATTGAGTAAGTCAAGTGCAAGGATGCCACAAATGGCTCCAGGACCCCTGGAGTTAAGAGAAAAAGTATTCTTTTCAGCTGTTGATTAAGTTGACAGTATTTCAGTATTTTCCATTGATGACAGTATCATCCAACAAAAAATGGAGGCTAGGAATAAATTGCAGGACTTGTAGAATTCCAAACAAATAGTTTGTGTAGAGTCGCAGTATTCAGAATGCACTGTAAATTGCGCCAGATAAAAATTATTGTTGATTCTTGCACCCCAGGTTACTACATTTATCTGCAAGTTGTAGCAATCTCTAATATTTAGGGAAACCGATTGCAGTGTCTGTTTGCTGTAATTAGTAATTTGTTAAAGTTGCAAATCTGCTTTTGAAAATCACATGTTGACCATAGATATAATTATTGAATAGCACAAAGGTACAATGAGCTGACAAATTAATTGTATCACATTTCTTATCAGTTATTTCTCAGATTCCACGACAGTGTGCAAAAATTCACAACAGTGTGTCCATTGCCTTATTACAACCATTCTCTGCAATGCCAATTCATTAGCAATGGAATTTGAAGCATATTGTTCTTTCTCTGCACTATGTTATTTTCGTCCACTCAAACTCTGGAAAGTGCAACCAAATGACGATAAATTGGTGCCTTTGTCTGCTTTACAGTGTCCCCAAGTCTCAAAGTGATATATCAGAATGCCATGATAAAGCACCAAGCATAATATTTGCATATCTATAAGAAGCCATGTGAATCTTTAACAGTGTGAGAGAAATAGAATCTCATAGTCTACGGGAAATGAACGTGCAAGATGAGAGAAATGTGAATGCATCATTTGACTTCTTATTCATTTAGCTTTCTTTGCCTTTCTCCCTTGTCTCGACAGCCATTGAATTTCATGTTTGCCAGCATGCAGCAGCCTGGTCAGCTTTTAGTAATGGCCAAAACAGCGAAGTTAAAGGGGCAGCATGACTGAGTCTGATTCAGCCCTTGTCCATCATTGGCGGATTCAAAGTAACAGCAGAATTCATGAGTAAATAGAAATCCTGACTTGTTTTGTCTCAAAAGACAAAATTACAAATAGAGTCACAGAGTCATAGAGATGTACAGCACGGAAACAGACCCTTCGGTCCAACCCGTCCATACCAATCCAATCTAGTCCCACCTGCCAGCACCCGGCCCATATCCCTCCAAACCCTTCCTATTCATATACCCATCCAAATGCCTTTCAAATGTTGCAATTGTACCAGCCTCCACCACTTTCTCTGGCAGCTCTTTCCATACACGTACCACCCTCTGTGTGAGATAGTTGCCCCTTAGATCTCTTTCATATCTTTCCCTATCACCCTAAACCTATGCCCTCTAGTTCTGGACTCCCCCACCCCGGGGAAGAAACTTTGTCTATTTATCCTATACATGCCCCTCATAATTTTGTAAATCTCTATAAGGTCACCCCTCAGTCTCCGACGCTCCAGGGAAAACAGCCCCAGTCTGTTCAACCTTTCCCTATAGCTCAAATTCTCCAACATCCTTGTAAATCTTTTCTGAACCCTTTCAAGTTTCACAACATTTTTCCGATAGGAAGGAGACCAGAATTGCACGCAGTATTCCAACAGTAGTCTAACCAATGTCCTGTACAGCCGCAACATGACCTCCCAACTCCTGTAGGAGAAAGTGAGGACTGCAGATGCTGGAGATCAGAGCTGAAAATGTGTTGCTGGAAAAGCACAGCAGGTCAGGCAGCATCCAAGGAGCAGGAGAATCGACATTTTGGGTGTGAGCCCTTCTCCAGGAATGAGGAAAGTGTGCCTAGCAGGCTAAGATAAAAGGTAGGGAGGAGGGACTTGGGGGAGGAGCGTTGGAAATGCGATAGGTGGAAGGAGATTAAGGTGAGGGTGATAGGCCGGAGTGGGGTGGGGGCAGAGAGGTCTGGAAGAAGATTGCAAGTTAGGAAGGTGGTGCTGAGTTCAAGGGTTGGGACTGAGACAAGGTGGGGGGAGGGGAAATTAGGAAACTGGAGAAATCTGAGTTCATCCCTTGTGATTGGAGGGTTCCTAGGCGGAAGATGAGGCGCTCTTCCTCCAGCTGTCGTGTTGCTATGGTCTGGCGATGGAGGACTCCAAGGACCTGCATGTCCTTGGTGGAGTGGGAGGGGGAGTTGAAGTGTTGAGCCACAGGGTGGTTGGGTTGGTTGGTCCGGGTGTCCCAGAGGTGTTCTCCGAAACGTTCCGCAAGTAGGCGGCCTGTCTCCCCAATATAGAGGAGGCCACATCGGGTGCAGCGGATGCAGTAAATGATGTGTGTGGAGGTGCAGGTGAATTTGTGGCGGATATGGAAGGATCCCTTGGGGCCTTGGAGGGAAGTAAGGGGGGAGGTGTGTGCGCAAGGTTTGCATTTCTTGCGGTTGCACGGGAAGGTGCTCGGAGTGGAGGTTGGGTTGGTGGGGGGTGTGGACCTGACGAGGATGTCACAGAGGGAGTGGTCTTTTCGGAACGCTGATAGGAGAGGGGAGGGAAATATATCTCTGGTGGCGGGGTCTGTTTGGAGGTGGGGGAGATGACGACGGATGATACGATGTATATGGAGGTTGGTGGGGTGGTGCGTGAGGACCAGTGGGGTTCTGTCCTGGTGGCGATTGGAGGGGCGGGGCTCGAGGGTGGAGGAGCGGGAAGTGGAGGAGATGCGGTGGAGAGCATCATCAATCACGTCTGGGGAGAAATTGCGGTCTTTGAAGAAGGAGGCCATCTGGGTTGTTCGGTATTGGAACTGGTCCACCTGGGAGTAGATGTGGTGGAGACGAAGGAATTGGGAATATGGGATGGCGTTTTTACAGGGGACAGTGTTGGAGGAGGTGCAGTCTAGGTAGCTGTGGGAGTCAGTCGGTTTATAGTAAATGTCCGTGTTGACTGTATCGGCACTGCTTGTGCTCCCACGAGCAGGTTGAACAGTTCATCCACTTTACCAACACCTTCCACCCCGACCTCAAATTTACCTGGACTGTCTCAGACCCCTCCCTCCCCTTCCTAGACCTCTCCATTTCTATCTTGGGCGACCGAATCAACTCCTGTATTCCCAACTCCTGTACTCAATACTCTGACTGATAAAGGACAGCATAGAAAACGCCTTCTTCACTATCCTACCTATGAACCTGCACTCCAAGGTCTCTTTGTTCATTAAGTGTATAAGTCCTGCTAAGATTTGCTTTCCCAAAATGCAGCGCCTTGCATTTATCTGACTTAAACTCCATCTGCCACTTCTCAGCCCATTGGCTCATATGGCCCAGATCCTGTTGTAATCGGAGGTAACCTTCTTCGTTGTCCACTACACCTCCAATTGTGGTGTCATCTGTAAACTTACTAACTGTACCTCTTATGCTCACATCCAAATCATTTATATAAATGATGAAAAATAGTGGACTCAGCACCGATCCTTGTGTCACTCCACTGGTCACAGGCCTCCAGTCTGTAAGACATCCTCTGTCTTACAACTTTGAGCCAGTTCTATATCTAAATGGCTAGTTCTCCCTGTATTCCGTGAGATCTAATCTTGCTCACCAGTCTCCCATGAGGAACCTTGTCGAACACCTTACTGAATGAAACGACAATCTGGACAGTTCACATATGATGTTGTCCTGTGGTGTTGACAAATATATTTATTTCAAGTTGTCTGCAATAAATGGACAGAACACATTAGCCTCTGACCTCTGGGTCATTGGTTAAAACCCAACCAAAAGTAATGGCATGATAGTCTTCTTCCCTCTTTTGTTGATTATGAGACCAAAGATGACATAAATTTGGATCTCTCACCCTGAGGTCAAGGATGTTGTGAAACTTGAAAAGGTTCAGAAAAGATTTACAAGGATGTTGCCAGGGTTGGAGGATTTGAGCTATAGCGAGAGCCTGAACAGGCTGGGGTTGTTTTCACTGGAGTGTCAGAGGCTGAGGGGTGACCTTATACAGATTTATAAAATCATGACGGGCACTGATAGGATAAATAGACAAAGTATTTTCCCTGGGGAAGGGGAGTCCAAAACTAGAGGGCATAGGTTTAGGGTGAGAGAGGAAAGATATAAAAGGGACCTAAGTGGTAACTTTTTCACACAGAGGGTGGTGCGTGTATGGAATGAGCTGCCAGAGGAAGTGGTGGACGCTGGTACAATTACAATATTTAAAAGGCATCTAGATGGGTATATGAATAGGAAAGGTTCAGAGGGATATGAGCCTTGTAAATGGGACTAGATTAGGTTAGGATATCTGGTCGGCATGGACGAGTTGGACTGAAGGGTCTTGTCCATGCTGTGCATCTCTCGTAAAGTGTGGGTGTGGGACCCAGGGAGATAGTGAGGAAAGAGATCAATCTGAGATTGGTACTATTGAGAAAAGAAGCGAGTCAAACAGTCAGGGCAGGCAGGGACAAATCAGCGAACAAGGTAGGACTGATAAACTGCATTTATTTTAATGCAAGAGGCCTAACGGGGAAGGCAGATGAACTCAGGACATGGTTAGGAACATGGCACTGGGATATCATAGCAATTACAGAAATGTGGTTCAGGGATGGGCAGGACTGGCAGCTTAATGTTCCAGGATACAAATGCTACAGGAAGAACAGAAAGTGAGGCAAGAGAGAAGGCAGAATGGCATTTTTGATAAGGGATAGCATCACAGCTGTACTGAGGGAGGATATTCCCAGAAATACATCCAGGGAAGTTATTTGAGTGGAACTGAGAAATAAGAAAGGGATAATCACCTTATTGGGATTGTATTATAGACCCCCTAATAGTCAGAGGGAAATTGAGAAACAAATTTGTCAGGAGATCTCAGTTACCTGTCAGAATAATAGGGTGATTATGGTCGGGGATTTTAATTTTCCAAACATAGACTGGGACTGACATCGTGTTAAGGATTTAGATGGAGAGGAATATGTTAAGCATGTAAAAGAAAATTTTCTGATTCAGTATGTGGATGTACCTATGAGAGAAGGTGCAAAGCTTGACCTGCTATTGGGAGTAGGCAGGGCAGGTGACTGAGGTGTCAGTGGGGGAGCACTTTGAAACCAGCGATCATAATTCTATTAGATTTAAAATAGTGATGGAAAAGGATAGACCAGATCTAAAAGTTGAAGTTCTAAATTGGAGGAGGGGCAATTTTGATGGTATTAGGCAAGAATTTTCTAAGACAGAAACTGGGGAATATATTAAGGGGAACAAAGAAATTGCAGAAGAATTGAATTGGTACTTCAGATCTGTGTTCACTGGGGAAGACACAAGCAATCTCCCTGAGGTAACAGTGGCTGAAGCACCTGAACTTAAGGGAATTTATATTTGCCAGGAATTGGTGTTGAAGAGACTGTTAGGTCTGAAGGTTGATAAGTTCCTGGTGCCTGATGGTCTACATCCCAGGGTACTGAAGGAGGTGGCTCGAGAAATCGTGGATGTGTTGGTGATTATTTTCCTGAGTTCGATAGATTCGGGATCAGTTCCTGCGGATTGGAGGGTGGTTAGTGTTGTTCCACTTTTTAAGAAAGTTGGGAGAGAGAAAACAGGAAATTATAGACCAGTTAGTCTGACCCTCAGTGGTGGGAAAGATGCTGAAGTCTCTTATAAAGGATGAAATTACGACACATCTGGATAGTAGTAACAGGATAGGTCAGAGTCAGCATGGATTTATGAAGGGGAAATCATGCTTGACTAATCTTCTGGAATTTTTTGAGGATGTAACTCTGAAGATGGATGAGGGAGATCCAGTAGATGTAGTGTACCTGGATTTTCAGAAAGCTTTTGATAAAATCCCACATAGGAGGTTAGTGAGCAAAATTAGGGCGCATGGTATTGGGGGCAAAGTACTAACTTGGATTGAAAGTTGGTTGGCTGATAGGAAACAAAGAGTAGTGATAAACGGCTCCATTTCGGAATAGCAGGCAGTGACCAGTGGGGTACCGCAGGGATCAGTACTGGGACCGCAGCTTTTTACAATATATGTTAATGATATAGAAGATGGTATTAGCAATAACATTAGCAAATTTGCTGATGATACTAAGCTGGGTGGCAGGGTGAAATGTGATGAGGATGTTAGGAGATTACAGGGTGACCTGGACAAGTTAGGTGAGTGGTGAGATGCATGGCAGATGCAGTTTAATGTGGATAAATGTATGGTTATTCACTTTGGTAGCAAGAACAGGAAGGCAGATTACTACCTAAATGGAATCAATTTAGGTAAAGGAGCAGTACAGAGAGATCTGGGTGTTCTTGTACACCAGTCAATGAAGGTAAGCATGCAGGTACAGCAGGTAGTGAAGAAGGCTAATAGCGTGCTGGCCTTCATAACAAGAGGGATTGAGTATAGAAGCAAAGAGGTTCTTCTGCAGTTGTACAGGGCCCTGGTGAGACCACACCTGGAGTATTGTGTGCAGTTCTGGTCTCCAAATTTGAGGAAAGACTATTGAGGGAGTGCAGCGTAGGTTCACGCGGTCAATTCCTGGAATGGCAGGATTACCTTGCACTGAAAGACTAGAGCGACTGGGCTTGTATACCCTTGAGTTTAGAAGACTGAGAGGGGATCTGATTTAGACATATAAGATTATTAAAGGATTGGACACTCTGGTGGCAGGAAACATGTTTCCGCTGATGGGTGAGTGCCGAACCAGAGGTCACAGCTTAAAAATATGGGGTAGACCATTTAGGACAGAGATGAGGAGAAACCTCTTCACCCAGAGAGTGGTGGCTGTGTGGAATGCTCTGACCCAGAGGGCAGTGGAGGCCCAGTCTCTCGATTCATTTAAGAAAGAGTTGGATAGAGCTCTCAAGGGTAGTGGAATCAAGGGTTATGGAGATAAGGCAGGAACAGGATACTGATTAAGGATGATCAGCCATGATCATATTGAATGGTGGTGCAGGCTCGAAGGGCAGAATGGCCTACTCCTGCACTTATTGTCTATTGTCTAAAGCTAATTGGGGGCATAATTTCACAGGTAAAGGGACAGCTGGAAAATGGGAAGCCTTCATAAATTAGATAACGAGAATCCAAAGAAAGTATATTCGTATTAGGGTGAAATGAAAGGCTGGTAGGTGTAGAGAATGCTGGATGACTAAAGAAATTGAAGGTTTGGTTAAGAAAAAGAAGGAAACATATGTCAGGCATAGGCAGAATAGATTGAGTGAATCCTTAGAAGAATATAAAGGCAGTAGGAGTATACTTAAGAGGGAAATCAGGAGGTCAAAGAAGGAGGGCAATGAGATAACTTTGGCAAATAGAGTTAAGGAGAATCCAAAGGGCTTTTACAAATATATTAAGGACAAAAGGGTAACTAGGGAGAGAATAGGGCCCCTCAAAGATCAGCAAGGCGGCCTTTGTGTGGAGCTGCAGGAGATGAGGGAGATACTAAATGAGTATTTTACATTGATGTTTACTGTGGAGAAGGACATGGAAGATATAGAATGTAGGGAAATATTTGGTGGCATCTTAAAAAATGCCATTTTACAGGGGAGGAAGTGCTGGATGTCTTGAAATGCACAAATGTGGACAAATCCCCAGGACCTGATCAGGTGTACCCGAGAACTCTGTGGGAAGCTAGGGAAGTGATTGCTGGGCCTTTTGCTGAGATATTTGTATTATCGATAATCACAGGTGAGGTGCTGGAGGTTGGCAAACATGGTGCCACTGTTTATGCAAGGTGGTAAGGACAAGCCAGGAAACTATAGACCAGTGACCCTGATGTCGGTGGTGGGCAAGTTGTTGGAGGGAATCCTGAAGGACAGGATGTACATGTATTTGAAAAGACCAGGACTGATTAGGGAATAGTCAACATGGCTTTGTGCATGGGAAATCATGTCTCAAAAACTTGATTGAGTCTTTTGAAGAAGTAACAAAGAGGATTGATGAGGGCAGAGTGGTAGATGTGATCTATATGGACTTCAGTAAGGCATTCGACAAGGTTCCCCATGGGAGACTGGTTAGCAAGGTTAGATCTCATGCAATGCAGGGAGAACTAGCCATTTGGATACAGAACTAGCTCAAAGGTTGCAGATTACACCAAAATTGGAGGTGTAATGGACAGTGAAGAAGGTTACCTCAGGTTACAACAGGATCTTGATCAGATGGGCCTATGGGAGTGGGAGATGGAGTTTAATTTCAATAAATGCGAGGTGCTGCATTTTGGGAAAGCAAATCTTAGCAGGACTTATACACTTAATGGTCAGGTCCTAGGGAGTGTTGCTGAACAAAGAGACCTTGGAGTGCAGGTTCATAGTTGATTGAATGTCGAGCCGCAGGTAGATAGGATAGTGAAGAAGGTGTTTGGTATGCTTTCCTTTATTTGTCAGAGTATTGAGTACAGGAGTTGGGAGGACATGTTATGGCTGTACAGGACATTGATTAGGCCATTTTCGGAATATTGTGTGCAAATCTGGTTTCCTTCATGTTGGAAGGATGTTGTGAAACTTGAAAGGTTTCAGAAAAGATTTACAAGGATGTTGCAAGGGTTAGAGGATTTGAGCTATAGGGAGAGGTTGAATAGGCTGGGCCTGTTTTCTCTGGAGCGTCAAAGGCTGAGAGGTGACCTTATAGAGGTTTATAAAATCATGAGGCGCAAGGATAGGCTCAGTAGAAAAGGTCTTTTCCCTGGAGTAGGGGAGTCCAGAACTAGAGGGCATAGGCTTAAGGTGGGAGGGGAAAGATATAAAAGAGACTTAAGGGGCAAGCTTTTCATGCAAAGGGTGGTACGTGTATGGAATGAGCTGCCAGAGGATGTGGTGGAGGCTGGTACAATTGCAACATTTAAAAGACATCTGGATGGGTGTATGAATAGGAAGACATTGGAGGGATATGGGCCAGGTGCTGGCAGGTGGGACCAGATTGGGTTGAGATATCTGGTTGGCGTGAACGGGTTGGACTGAAGGGTCTGTTTCCATGCTACACATCTCTATGACCCTCTGACTCTATCTCACTCCTTGTGACATGAGCGTGCAGTGTAGACGTCCTCATAGTTGGATACTGGCAGTGCCTAAATTGAGATTGTTATTAGGATAGCTCAAATAAATGTCTTGTGTGGATAAGATTAAACTGTTGTGGTTTGTGAGGTTGCTTCTCTGAGGTTAAGGCTGGATCAGAGTAGCTGAAGCATTGCTGTTTAACTGGATGCTATAGCAAAATTGGGAGTGGATGATTCAAAGTGGAAAAATGTTCAATTTTCCCAGCGGTGACAGATAAGAGAACAGCAATGAAGAAGAGACTGCAAGAAGGTGTTGTAAATTGCAATAATGGGTTCCCATTTGCAATTCTGAGAATATAATTTAGGGTTGAAATTGCTACAGGAAAGGCACAAGGATTCACACTGCTTTAAAGATCCTACATGTAGAGTGGCCTTTGGTATCTTCAGAATAAACATAAAACAGGCTTAACTGAATAAAATGTTATTCATATATCCCAGAGGGAGATTACTTTTGATAATACCAAATATAATTTAGTGTATAATCATGTAACTTACTAAATTCACTTCTCAATCTGCATGAAATGTATGTTAGTTCTGAAACATAATTGTGAGAAATAACATTAAAGTATGATCAGAATTTACATCAGAAAATGTTATGAGGTATTATATTGATGAATTATGTTGCATATCAAAGTATTTTACTGCTTCTAAATGGCACATACCCACTAGGGGATTTTGGAAAAGAAAATGAGAAGATGTTTAAAATAGGCTGCTTTGTTATCACCCACTTGTTTTTTAGCTAAAAGTTAAAGTTACCCCGATGGTGTGAAATTTCTCTCCACTCTGTCTATCTCTTACATATTAAATGGTCAACACACCAAATATCACACCCTGGATGCTATAATCCAGACATACCACACAGTGAAATAAACATCAAGGATCATAATGTGGCACGTGGAATACTTGCAATTTCTCAATTTACTTTCTCAGGAATAAAACCAAGCTTCTGATTCATAGCTGTAAATTCCTATAACTGGAATTGGGTAGGCATGCAACTTAAATATTTTAATTAAGATCCCTCAATCCCTGGCCCATTTTGGATTAGAACAGTGGCCAACCATTTCAAGGTGCTTCAGAAACTGAGTCAGGTGCAACTTGGAGAGTAAGTGGGCACTAGGTTTTAAAAATTGTTTTGTCTACCTAATGCCCTCCATGATACAATGGTCAGGCAATACTCACCTCCAGGAAATTGCCATTTAAAAGACAGACATGTCAGTGTGACAATAGAAGTAATATTTGATTAGACAGGAAAGCAGAGTTGACAGGCACATTATTCAAAGGAATTTTTGTTAGTGTGAGGAATGTCACACGTAAGTTTGGCAAGTTACAGATGCAAGTTGGAACGTGGAGTTGTGATAGAGTAGCTCATGAAGAGATCAGGATTCAACAGAGCAACTACACATTTTGGGCTACTATGTAGACTATAGAAGGGAAAAATACAGTGTTGGGGGAGTGGGTGATGTGCAGAGTACAGTAGTTGGGCATCAGTATTTACCAAGGATAATGTTACAGTTCTATAGAAAAACAACATATTAGAAGGTTCAAAAGTTGAATCTATTTGACTTGAATTAAAGAACAGCAAAACAGCTATCAGTTCATACTTGCTGAGTGTTCACCATGGATTCCCAAGTATTGAAAGAGAGGGAGGGAGGAATAAATGTTCAGGCAAATTTTAGGGAAATATCAAAGTAATTGAGTGCTAGTGATGGACTTTACCCTAATGTAGAATGAGTATTTATCAGAGTAAAGAATTCCTAAGGTGCGAACTCTTTTGGTTGGCTTTTCCCAAGCTCCTTTTCAACTGTCAAACAAATAACATCTCAGTTCACAGTTTGTCATTTCTGGTAAAACACCCAACTCTTTAGCATTTCCAAGCTGTTTGTACAGCTTTCTATGTTTTGGATCTTTTCAGTTAACTTCCAGAGCTCCTGTTTCCTTTCTGCTAAATATACATGAAAACAAATTCTACCTGAGGGAGATTTGTTTCTTCTCCAGTTCTGAAGGCATCATAGGATTGGAAATGTTAATGGTGTTTCTGTCTCCGCAGATGCTGCCAGACCTGTTGGGTTTCTCCAGCACTTTAGTTTTGTATTTCAGATCTCCAGCATCTACATCGATTTGCTTTTATTTCTTCTCTTTCCGCCACTTCCTGTTTTCTTTTTGCATCAGTATATGGGTGCTGATGGCCTACTGCCTCCCATTCTCCCTTGTGTGGCTAATGGCTTCCATACTTATTTTCCTTTCTGTTGGTACTGCTTGCACGTAAAGATGGACAACATGGACCAGAGTTTTGTACTATCTGAGAAAAGAACAATTACTCACTTTCCCACAGACGTCAGCTGTTAAAGTTGTTTTCAAAATTTGTTAGAACAATTGCAGATTCCAAAGTTTTTTTAAAAATTACAGATTTTCCTTACTGTGTTGTTGATAGATCAAGGTTGCCACACTACATCATTAAGTTATAATGATAAGTCATTTGATTTTGAGCAAGAAGGAGTAATACTCACAACTATATAAAAGGTAATTAACAGAGAACAAACAGTTATCTTGTCTAGCTGACCTCTCTTAGGGATGTAACCCGATAGCTGATCTTGTTCTTCTATAATGATTCTCAGATCTTGCAAGCTATACATTTTTCATCATTACATGATTCTGTGACAAATCAGTCCAATTGGCTTTTCTTATTTATTTTTGCATTTGGTACATTTGTTAATCTGAGCACAACCTGATGAAGCCTTGCATCACTCAACCTTTTGGTAACTTGTGTCAACATGCTCTTAGAAATAAATTTGAATTTCTGACTCTCAAATGTCTCTTTCAAATTACCCATTGCAGCATTCCTGCCAAGTTGTGATTTATCTTGACACATTTAGCCTGACTATTTGGCCTAGAATTTTTGATTTCTCAATTCATGTTTAATGCTGATGTGTTTAAAGTTGGTAAGTCACTGCATTGAGTATAGAAGTTGGGAGGCTATATTGCAGCTGTAGAGGACATTAGTAAGGCCACTTTTTGGAATACAGTATTCAGTTCTGGTCTCCTTGCTATGGGAAAGGTGTTGTGAAACTTGAAAGGGTTCAGAAAAGATTTACAAGGATGTTGCCAGAGTTGGAGGGCTTGAGCTATATGGAGAGGCTGAATAGGCTGGGGCTGTTTTCGTGGAGCTTTGGAGGATGAGGGTTGACCTTATAGAAGTTTATAAAATCATGAGGGGCATGGAGAGGGTAAATGGACAAGGTTTTTTCCCTGGGGTGGAGGACTCCAAAACTATAGGGCATAGGTTTAAGGTGAGAGGGGAAAGATATAAAAGAGACTTAAGGGGCAACTTTTTCAGGCAGAGAATGGTGCATGTATGGAATGAGCTGCCAGAAGAAGTGATGGATGCTGGTACAATAACAACAATTAAAAGGCATCTGGATGGGTACATGAATAGGAAGGGTTTGGAAGGATTTGGGCCAGGTGCTGGTAAATGGGACTAGATTATTTTGGGATATCTGGTTGGCATGAACAAGTTGGATTGAAAGGTTTGATTCTGTGCTGTACAGCTCTATGACTCCAAGTTATTAGTCCAAAATCCTATTGAGCATGACAAAATTCAGTTCAATGTTCCTGGAATAACTCCGGAAGTCCAAATGGTGGGATGCCTAGGCTAGCTCCCGCCTAGGACAGACAGATCTGCAGAACTATCCCTGGCTCTGCTGCTTTTTTTATATTCTTAATCACCTTGTCCAGAGATATTATTACACACTTCTGGAGCAGGTGGACTTGAACCCAGATCTCTTGGTTCAGGAGTAGGAACACTACCTCCGCAACACAAGAGGGGCCCTGGTTCTGCTTTGTAAAGGGCTCCGGTGATGAGTTCCAGCTGGGAAAGCTATTGCCTGTTACCATAGGGAATTGATATTCGCTCGGCTCCATGAATGATTCCTCATGGGCCGTGTCGGGGTTATCACATCCATCCCCTCCAATCCAAGAGTTCCCCCCTCAATCCTGTGACATTGGGGGCCTCCTGTGCTGTTTTGCCCCTAATCCCATCTCTGTTGCTTTCCAGCTTTGGCGAAGGATGTATAATAAGAAGGTAAATGTGAAGACTGTCCAAGAGTCAATACAGGTGGCACAATCCTCAATGGCATGTCCATCAAAACAATTGCCTCTGTGGAGAGTTCCTGTCAGAGGTAGTCAGCATATTTTCTTTATTGTTGCGATCTTCTCCCTGGCTTTGACAGTGTACAATGCTGGTCCTTTCCTTTACCGTGTAGCTTCCAGAATCCCTGAGGAACCTTCACCAAAGTTCCTTCTGTGGACCATACCTTGTCCAAGTAATTTCTGAGACGGACGAAAAACGTGGACTCTGTTGGAGCATCTTTTTATGTCTTTCATCTTCTCTTTGACAGGATATTATCCGACCTGTACCCAAGATACATTCCCACGTTTACTAGGAACACACATTTTTCCCTTTATAGCCGGACCCCAGCCAAACTCTCCATGTGTGCCTTTACAATAGCCCGGAGAGTCATCCAGACAGACTGCCACTCTGGGCAGTCCTCGCAAGATGTTCTCCAATAGCCTTTGAAGGTGGCACAAGCCAAAGATATCCCCGAGGGCAAGTGAGTGCACTCATACACTCCTTTGTGAATATTTATAGTAACATGCTTCCTGGTTGGACCCCTCAAGCTCACATGGAGGTAAGTCTGGCTTATATTCGGTTTAGAAAATATATGACCCTCAGCCAGCTTTTCATAGAAGCCTTCTATGGCATAGGGTATCTGGGAAAACTCTGTTGACTGTCAAATCACAATCCCCACAGAGATGGACTGAGTTGTTTGGTTTTACAAATGGGAGTACAGGCACTGCCCATTCAGCCTGTTACCAAGGCAATGCATGCTCAAAAAACTCCACAAGGAAATGAATTAGTGGTTCACCATGGGCCTTAAAGGTGTATCACAATTGCATACTGTTGTATTTGACCTGGTTGCCACCACTTTGATTTGATCCATCCATCTCATAGACTTGAGGGCCCTTTCTGTGTCCTGCCTTCTGCTTCTGGCCTCACCCTGTGCCACATTAAGGAATCCTGCAGTCCACAACCATAATAACAAGGTACCCTCTGCCCGAGGCCAGACAAAAGCCAGCAGCTTCCCTGTGCTCTCCCACCATCCGTATGTCTATGAGACACACGTCTGTGTGTGTGTGGTGGGGGGGTGGGTGGCTGGGTGGCTGGGTGGCGGCGGAGGGGAGCAGAAGAGTCAATAAGCCCAGCCACGACTGACACCCTGTCAGTCTGGAAGTATAGGGGAAGACCAGTGACCCAGATTCTAGATTAGAGTGGTGCTGGAAAAGCACACCAGTTCAGGCAGCATCCGACGAGCAGGAAAATCGACGTTTTGGGCAAATGCCCTTCATCGGGAATAGAGGCAGAGTGCCTGCAGGTGGAGAGGTAAATGAGAGGAGGGTGGGGGTGGGGAGAAATGACCCAAAGTCAGCACAGAAGAGCAGCCCCTCCAAACAATGGCTTGCAGCAACCTCTCAGCACCCCAGTCTCCTGACCAGGTGCCACTAAGAGGCAGGCAAGACATGACCTTAACCCTATTGTAGTCTGGATCTTCAAGCAAAGGCCTCCCAGCATAGGCTCTGTGCCCAGGGCCCCCTCAGGCTCCACTCTCGGAGGGCACACTAGAGGAGATGCTGTACATAGAGAATTATATTTTTTATTTTAAAATTTATTTCGTTTAAACAGTTATTTTATTTACCAGAGTAGGTAAATACAGGTCACACAGTGCATGTCTTATGTTTGATTTGTTTTCTGTTAAGGAAGGTCCTGTGGAATCTAACTCCCATTTTAACATTGCTCCTTCACCTAATACCAATGTACTTAACCTTATGGTATATATCCATCAAAACAGATGAACAGACCATCATGCAAAACATTCTTGGTTGGCTTCAATGTCTCAAGAAAAAAATGAATTAAAGATGAATTTCTCTGTTTTTGAAACAAATCACTGAAGCTCCTCTGCCTGTTGTCCTCCCTGTCCTTGACAGCATAACCTATGACCTTTCTTTTCCAATCCAACAAGTTGCTTATTAAGAAAAAATAGAGTTAAAAAATTGAGCCAAAGGCCTCAGTTTTAACAGGGGGGCTTGGGGGTGCACTTTTTGGGCAGGTTAGTTCTGAAGTCTGTTTGAAACGCACTCGCATGGGATGGGAAGAAGCCTGAGGTATTTTGACTCCACGAGGACTCACTTGATTGTTGTTCATGGCACATAGTGTATAACCTGGAGCCCACTCCAATATGGTAACCCTGGGGGGTAGTGCTGTTGCATATTCAGTTACACAGGAGCATTCTCAAGTCAAGGTACTTTGGATCAGCTTATAAAGTAGGTCTCATTCCTTTGGATTGAAAGGAACTGCTCTAGGCTAGAGATGGCTTTGAACCATAACTGATCAACTAACCTAGGTAAAATCAAAGATCAAAGCTCAGATTCCTGCGGAACATACCAATGTGATGCAGGTACACTCCAAACCATGGAAGATCTTCTTTTCTGTATAACACAAAATATTGTCACATCCTATCCTCCCTTGGGACCAATGGCCTGTGCTCAGAGTGATGTTGCTATGTCGCCCACAGGCTCTGTCATCTCCATTCCTGATATGACGCACCAGCTGCAACTTATGCTGTACCCTGGAGGTCGAGACACAGCACATTCCTCCGACTACCTGCATAATTAACCCCAGTACCACAGTTGCTGTAGCAACATCCAACCAAAGACCCCCGTGACGAGTTTGATTTTCTGAAAAACACAGAAAGCTGACTGGGGAAGCTGGTGCACATAAATTACTTTGCAAGAATTGTCTCTAATTTACTGATGATGGAAGGCTAAAGTTAACTTATGCATCATAATTATTATTTCCTGACATAGCGAGCTCACGTCAGCTGTTCATCGATTTAGATCAGCAAGTTCTCACATTCACATTCGTTATTCTACATCGTCCAGCAGTTCATGTTCAATATAACCAACTTCAACAGCACTTTCATGGAAGGTGACTCACATTGGCTATAAATCTGGGCCCCAATGGTTTGCCATAAAAACTAAGGCAATCTGCCTCTCACCAAATTGTGATATGCAACGTTTGATTCTAGATACCATAAGCATTTCACCCAGTTGGTGCGGAGACTCCTCTGTATGGGTGAAGCAATGAAGTCTCAATATTACCTTCCCATTCTGTGTTGAAATAATTCCGAGTGCAGGGAAAGAAAGGAGCTACAGTTGTTCTAGTGTGAATGCACGAATGAAAAGGTTTATCAGCCATAGGCCCCCCTCCACTCTGTATGCTAAGTTTACTGAGTAGCTCAGTTATTGTGATGCAGGTTTGGCAATGCAGAGGTCATCAGGTCAAATTCCCAGTGCAGCAAATTGCAATAATTCCTTCTGAGCAGCTATATTTCAGATGTATTTTGTGGCTATAAAGTGCTTGCAGATAACCCGAGGTAGTGACAGGTACTAAAAAGTGTAAGCCTTTCTCTTAGTAATTTATGGTGCGAGGAAAGATTGGCCATAAAACCTGCCAGGTTGTTGGAGAAGCCCAAGTTAGTTCTGAAGTATCTTTCAGGGAAGGGACTGTTAACCTCTGTTTGATCTGCCTACAAGTGATTCCAGTACGCCAATAAGTGACTACTTGTTATTGCTTTTGGAACATCTGGGACAGGCAATAAATACTATTTTAGCGGTGTTACCCAGATCCAAAGAGCAAATATATTTTCAGAATATGCGGATGCCAGGTGAGGTGAGGAACGGGCATGACATGCTAAGGGTAATTTATCTCCACCCTGCCATATCTGAGGGCTGAACAAAGAGACTGTGCGTAACAAATATTGTTTCAAGAAAATTTTCACTTCACAGCTACAAAGCTACCCACATTCACCTGGAGTTTCGAGCAGGACTCAAACTGGAAAGCCAATCCCTCTACTCTAAATAGTCGGGAGAGGTATGGTAATATCCAAAATTGGATTCAGTGCTTGTATGCCAATTGTAGTGTTCTTGCAATTGCCAGGTACCAATAGGGAGAGTGTTTGCTGCACAGGTCCTGACCATTGCTAGTGATGTTGACCAACCATTCTTTACAGGGACCTCTGGGGGCTGTTCCAAAAACAGCAGCGAGATATTTTCCTACTGGTTTATTTATGGGAACAGGGCAAACATGAATTCTTCTCTTGGCTCCATAAGACACATCCATCCTATTGCCGTGCCTGCTGCTGCCCGCTCCCTCAGGCACATCTCCCCTCCCCATTTTTAAGCATTCCCTTTTTACTCAGTACCAAGAAGAGGCCAATGCATGTTTCACTCTCCTGACTGATGAGATGCATTGGATTCCACAATGTTACATAGAAAAGTGTCGAGAGTGTGGTGCTGAATTTCTGATGAAGGGCTTATGCCCAAAACATCGATTCTCTTGCTCCTTGATGCTGCCTGACCTGCTGTATTTTTCCAGCAGCACCGCCATGACCTGAGGGACAGGATGTACATGTATTTGGAAAGGCAAGGACTGATTAGGGATGGTCAACATGGTTTCGTGCATGGGAAATCATGTCTCACAAACTTGATTTAGTTTTTTGAAGAAGTAACAAAGAAGATTGATGAGGGCAGAGCAGTAGATGTGATCTATATGGACCTCAGTAAGGCATTCGACAAGGTTCCCCATGGGAGACTGATTAGCAAGGTTAGATCTCATGGAATACAAGGAGAACTAGTCATTTGGATACAGAACTGGCTCAAAGGTAGAATACAGAGGGTGGTGGTGGAAGGTTGTTTTTCAGACTGGAGGCCTGTGACCAGTGGAGTGCCACAATGATCGGTGCTGGGCCCTCTATTTTTTGTCATTTACATAAATGATTTGGATGTGAGCATAAGAGGTACAGTTAGTAAGTTTGCAGATGACACCAAAATTGGAGGTGTAGTGGACAGCAAAGAGGGTTACCTCAGATTACAACAGGATCTGGACCAGATGTGCCAATGGGCTGCGAAGTGGCAGATGGAGTTTAATTCAGATAAATGCGAGGTGCTACATTTTGGGAAAGCAAATCTTAGCAGGACTTATATACTTAATGGTAAGGTCCTAGCGAGTGTTGCTGAACAAAGAGACCTTGGAGTGCAGGTTCATAGCTCCTTGAAAGTGGAGTCGCAGGTAGATAGGATAGTGAAGAAGGCGTTTGGTATGCTTTCCTTTATTAGTCAGAGTGTTGAGTACAGGAGGTGGGAGGTCATGTTGCGGCTGTACAGGACATTGATTAGGCCACTGTTGGAATATTGTGTGCAATTCTGGTCTCCTTCCTATCTGAAAGATGTTGTGAAACTTGAAAGGGTTCAGAAAAGATTTACAAGGACGTTGCCAGGGTTGGAGGATTTGAGCTACAGGGAGAGGCTGAACACGCTGGGGCTGTTTTCCCTAGAGCGTCGGAGGCTGAGGGGTGACCTTATAGAGGTTTACAAAATTATGAGGGGCATGGATAGGACTGTTCCAAAAACTGTTCCCTGGGTCAGGAACTAGAGGGCATAGGTTTAGGATGAAAGGGGAAAAATATAAAAGAGACCTAAGGGGCAACTTTTTCACACAGAGGGTGGTACGTGTATGGAATGAGCTGCTAGAGTTGTGGTGGAGGCTGGTACAATTACAACATTTAAGAGGCATTTTGAAGGGTATATGAATAGGAAGGGTTTGGAGTGATATGGGCCGGGTGCTGGCAGGTGGGACTAGATTGGGTTGGGATATCTGGTCGGCATGGACGGGTTGGACCAAAGGGTCTGTTTCCCTGCTGTACATCTCTATGACTTTATGACTCTGATCTCCAGCATCTGCAGTCCTCACTTTCTCCTTGCATCGATAAGATTTATTCAGAACTTATTGTGAGCTGAGGGTTATTTTGCCCAGAATGGGCAAGGCTGGAATTTATTGTTCATCTCTAATTGCCCATGAGAAGGTAATGGTAAGCTGTTGGACCAGTAATGTGCGAGTGCTGAAGGTACTTTTGGTTTATCGCATGATTGTATTACCAGGTGAACATTTATATTTAAGAGACTTGTGATTGCATCTGTGTGATATCATGTCACTTAATATTCCTTCAGACAAATACTAGACCTACCTTGAATAGCTGCTACTGTACCTTTGTAACCCAATAGCAAGTCATTCGTCAACTGGCCTGAAAAATGGTAGAACTTAGACAGTATTAAGGTCTGTGATAACGTTCTAATTAGTTGCTTCATGAATAAATTCCTTTAAAATATGGTCTCAACAAGTTCCCTGTTTCAGTGTTCATGTTACCAGCACTAACATAACAGTAGTGAATGCATTTGCACTTACAGTGAATATTATGGACACAGTTCCAACATTTTGAGAGAGCAATGATGAAGGAAAGGTGACATATTTCTGTCTCAGGATGGTGTGTGCCTTAAAGCAGGACTTGGAGGTGAATTGGCTCTCATGTATTTGCTATCTTTGTCCTTCTACTTGGTGGAAGTGCACCTTGTCAGTATTAAACATCCAGCTATCGTGGACAAAGTGAATGTTAAGGTAGAAGATGGGGGTGACTTAAATTAAACTTCTTGTGTTGGATGGTACCAAGCCTTCTGCATGTTGTTGGAGATGCACACAACCAGACAAATGAAGAGTATTCCATCATACTCCTGACTTCTGCCTTGTAGATGGTGGGAAGTCTATGGGGAGTGGAGGAGGTAAGTCATGCAATGCAGAATTCCCAGAGTCCAACTTGCATTTGCAGTCACAGTGTAGCTGACAGGAAAGATTAAACAGGCAAAGGCATTTTTTTAACTAGCAGTACAAACTGAACAGTGACCTGATAGAACTCTTTAACATTGTGAAGATATTGATTGGGTCGCCATTGAAAAGTCAAAAAGTGTGGTGCTGGAAAAGCACAGCCGGTCAGGCAGCATCCGAGGAGCAGGAGAGTCGACATTTCGCACATAAGCTCTTCATCAGGGATGATGAGCCATTGAAAAGGTGTTTCAACTTGTGAAACTGAAAGAACAGGCCATAAGTCGAAGATAGTCATTAATGAAGCCAAATGAGAATTCAGGAGACGTGTCATTTGCCCAGAGTGTGTTTAGAATTTGCAAATTCTACACTACCTTGTTACCAGATAGAGTAGTTGAGCTGAATACATCAAGGAGGCATTCGTTAAGTGCATGGGGGAGAAAGGATAAAAGAATTTGGAGACAGTGTTTGATGAAGTAAGGTTGGAGGAGGCTTATGTAGAACATAAACACTGACACAAACCAGATGAGCTGAATGACCCGTATCTGAACTGTACATGGCCTCCGTTTTTATGTAGAAGATAAATCAGAAATTAAGTTTTGAGGTGCTTCTCCCCATTCATTCCCATTAATGAAAATCTAATTTAGGTTTCGGGGAAAATATGGGAAATTTCTCGGAAACACCTCAACAAAAAAAAAATTGAAAACAAACCCATAGCATCAATGATAATCATTAGCAAACAGTAAGCTGGAGCAAATGAGGAGCCTGCAACAGCATTGCTCAGCAGTCGAGGTTAGAAAAAATATTCACAGTAAAAGGGTAGCATCAACATGGCACATCTTTGTAATCCTTGCTATGGAATGCACACAATAAATAAGATCATTAGTTTCTATTTGTCAAGTCTCTATATATAACTTCTGATGTGGTCGCATTGAGCTAATTGCTAGAGAGTTCTGAACTGCCTGTGTCAAATCAGAGGCAGATTTATTTGTGGTGAAGTTCTGTACGGTGTGCAGGGTGATTGTATAAATACTGTCAGAAACAGGAACATCCTGGTACAGGCTGCTTGCTGCACCTTCAGCTAACTCATTTTGAAGGACACATTTTCTCTTCCCCTGCCTTGGGAAATGGCACTCTCGCATCCCTATTTCCTGAGTCGTTGGGATGCTCTGCGGAGCTGTTATTTCCCCAGGCGATTGTTTGATCAGGACTTTGGGCTCCCTCCTCTCTCCGAAGAACCACTGAAGGACTGGATGCAGTGGGTAGAGAATCGGCTCAGTTTGAGCCCCTCTGACAGCACCACGCCCAGCCCCTGCCCATCACCCTTGCAGAGGCCTCTGTTTGGGGGAATGTCTCTGATCCAGCAGACCTCGGGCAACTGGAAAATCAGCCTTGATGTAAAGCATTTCACCCCTGAGGAGCTCCAGGTGAAGATCCAGGAGGGTTATTTAGAGATTTCAGGTATGTCAACTTCTTTTCTTGCAGAGTATCTTCACACTCCCACCTTAGGGGAAATGGTAGAAGGATTTCTGTGTTTATTCTCAGGCTATTGAGTTACATCATGAATGCTCCTTCCATGGTCAACAGATTCTGGTGTGGAACTTGAACCTGGAGCTTCTAACACGTACATACAGTCAATACCTCGGAGTCACCAGACCTCCATAGATATATCAATGATCAGTAATAGCGACAACAACCTCATTCACATCTCGCATTTTAAACACCCTGCTGTTGATCGCCATGCTTTCAGTTCCATAAACCTTAAACATTGGAATTCTCTCCATGATCTTCTAAATCTCTTCAGTGCTCTCTTCTACTTGAAAGCATCCTTAGACCTCTTGATGAAGCATTTAGTTACCTGTCATCATATGTCCTTCTGCAACTTAATGTCAGATGTTGTTTGATGACATACCTATTCTAATCCTAATAACACTATATAAATGCAAGTAACAGCAACTGTTTGAGCATATTTCAAAAGGGTTTTACATACTTGCATTTGCTCCACTTTTCCTTACATCTCGAAAGCACTGACCTATGATGGTCTTCAGGTGCCTGCTTCAGGATCCAATTGACCATTTTATAAGGGTGGGCCGAATTAGGTTGACCTCAAATTCACATGAGGCGAAAGTGGACACTGCAGATGCTGGAGATTAGAATCAAGATTAGAGCGGGGCTGGAAAAGCACAGCGGGTCAGGCAGCATCCGAGGAGCAGGAAAATCGACTTTTCGAGCAAAAGGCTGATGAAGGGCTTTTGCCCAAAACGTTGATTTTCATGCTCCTTGGCTGCTGTCTGACCTGCTGTGCTTTCCCATCACTATTCTAATCTTGACCGGTCAATGGTATGGCACATTTGAACTCACTGCAGAACCAAATTACTCTTGCTCCTTCTGTATAAAACCATTCATATAGCAGCTCACCCTCACATTATTTTGTGTCCATAAACTGCAGTAGGTTTAAGTCTTAAATACATCTGACCCAATGTTGGAGAATATGAATGTAATGCTATTTCGAAAACATTACCAAAATAGTAAGATTTATTTTTTTTTAAAGTTGACACAGCATAATTGCTCCAAATTATGAAACTATAGAAATGTTGAAAGTTCCTGTCCTTCACTATTTCAAAACTAAGAATCCTTTTAAGTTGCATTTCTATCTTTATAATTGTCTCAGATATCTGTCCAGCCAGACATTCACTTATAGATGAAGCTTTATATTGTTAGCTGTCCCTTTGCTTGAGTAATTAACTGAAACAGTCAGATTGCACTACTCGTAGAATCCCTACAGTGTGGAAACAGGCCATTTAGCCCAACATGTCCTCACTGACCCTCTGAAGAGTAACCCACCCAAATCCATTCCCCTCCCCTATTACTCAATATTTCCCAGGACTAATGCACCTAACCTATACATCCCTGAACACTATGAGCAATTTATCGTGGCCACTTCACCTAACCTGCACATCTTTGGATTGTCGGGGGAAACCAGAGCAGCTGGAGAAAACCCACGCAGACAGAGGGAGAATGTGCAAACTCCATACAGACTGTCACCCGAAGATGGAATCGAACCCGGGTCCCTGGCACTGTAAGGTAGCAGTGCTAACCACTGAGCCACCGTACTGTGTTTGAGTTCTCATTACTGAGACACTGTGGAGACAGTGAACCCTTGGCACAGTGCAGGACTTTGCTACATAGTTGATCCATAGATGGGGATTTCTGTTTGGTGAAGTTATGATCACAATACCTCCTTTCACTAACTCATTGGTTTACAAAGCAGTGTGGGTTCAATTCCCATCACTGGTTTGAGGTTACAATGAAGGACTCTCCTTCTCAACCTCTTCCCTCACCTGAGGTCTGGTGGCCCTCAGGTTAAACCACCACCAGTTGCTTCTCTCTAATGAGAGTGTAGCCCCTATGGTCAAGAGTAGAGGCGTGCTGGAAAAACACAGCAGGTCAGGCAGCATCCAAGGAGCAGGAAAATCAACGTTTCGGGCAAAAGCCCTGATGAAGAGCTTTTGCCGAAACGTTGATTTTCCTGTTCCTTGGATGCTGCCTGACCTGCTGTGCTTTTCCAGCACCATTCTAATCTTGACTCTAATCTCCAGCATCTGCAGTACACACTTCTGTCTGGTCAGACTATAGTAACAAAACAACTCCTTTCATTAGTTTCTTCTGTGCACCATTTTCACAGAAATGCTATGCTTCCTTAACACCAGTACAAAAACAGAGTACCCAGATGTATGTGAGATGGCAGAAATGTTTGACTGTGAACTTCACTGCTTAGAATCTCTATTCTCTGGTGTAAGAGGGCTGGATTCAGAGGGAAAACGTTTGGCTATTCAATCTTGAAACACAGCAACTAAAGGGCACAGGTCAAATCACAGAGGTGTGCCTAACAGTGACTACACTTCAAAAGTATGTAATGTGCTTTGAGGCACACAGCTTTTGCAAAAGCATGGTATAAATACAAGTCTCTCTTTCTTCTTTTATAAGATATTAAATGTTACAGAAGAGGGAATTGTAGAACATTATTAAAAGGTCCATATCAAATTGTAAAAAGCATCACTGTTCTTAGATATGAGTTGAGAGTTCAGTTTTCATATGAATGAAGAACTAAATAAATATTGTGAAATCAAACCGTGCAGGTGGGTTGCCATTGACCTTTAAGGCTAAGTTTATTCGATTTTTAAACATTTTGAGGCAAGCGAGGGACCTGGAGATCTGATGAGAAAGTGGAGTTGGGTCAAGGATCATCCATGATTGAAAGGCAGACCAGTTTGTGGGATTGTATGGACTACATCTGTCTTTGTTTCTTATGTGCATCATTTTTGTTTATGTTAGTTCATGGGACATGGGCATTGTTGGTTAAGCCAACAGTTATAGGCCACACTTCATTGCCCAAACAGCAGTCTCCTTTCCTAAAAGGGAATAGTGAGCCTGATTGGGGGTGGGGGTCTTTCTAACAAGTGACAATGGTCATCATTTAACTATTAATTCCAGACTTTTAAAACATTTAATTCAAATTCCACCATCTGCCTTGAAGGGATTTGAACCCAGGTCCCAAGAACATTACCCAGTTTAATAGGCCACCAGCTCCCCTGCTGGAATTAAATCTGTGACAACAGCACTTGGAGTCACATTCAAACCGGCAATAGGGATAGATTTATTAGTACTGCGGTCTTCACAGCCACAGAACTTTACAGAGCATTTTAGAGTCGATGAATTACTTCTGTTGACATTAAAGGTAAAAATCAAAGTATTATTAAGAATGAATTGAATGATAATTTGGAGAGATTCGAGACAGATGAACCAGGGTGGTTTTCCTCATCATTGTGTTTTTTGTAATCCCATAGAATCTTTGCTGATCTACAAATGCTGCTCGTGTGCATTGAAATGATTCAGCTGCAAATTGGTATTGACACATAAAATAAGGAGTCAAATAAATGGATAAGAACATTTAACTGCCTTCAGATTGGGTTCACAGTAGGATTTGCTCACATAATATTCGGAATAATTCTTCCCTGCAATTCAAAAGTTCCTATCACCCATGGTGCACGCTCAATCCATTTCTTTTCCTGAAAATTGCGGTTAAAGTCCCACAACAGAGTAGGGGCCCAATTTGCATGTTTAAGTAATCCCCATCTGTTTTTAGATGGATCTGTAAATGGATGTGTAACCATCCTGCTGTGTTCATAAGGGGGCTGAGGTACCCATCCTGATTTTTAGTTTGAAAACAGGCACCTCAAGGTTAAATATCACTCGTTCCCCTTACTGTCTCAATTCCTGAAGTGTGTCCACTTGGGTTGTAATGTTATTGCTTGCCTTTCGAAACATATGTGCCAAACCCAGATAGAGAGAAGCAGCAAATAAAATTATGCATGTCCCAAAAGATGTATCCCTTGAAATTATCTTTTGTTCACCTATTGCAAGAGTTACAAGGTTATTGCCAGGGTTGGAGGGTTTGAGGTATAGAGAGAGACTGAATAGGCTGGGGCTATTTTCCTTGGAATGTCAGAGGCCGAGAGGTGACTTTATAGACGTTTATAACATCCTGAGGATAGGGTGAATAGTCAAGGTCTTTTCCTCAGGATAAGGGAGTACAAAACTAGAGGGCATAGGTTTAAGGTGACAGGGGAAAGATTTAAAAGGGGCCTAAGTGCAACTTTTTCACAGAGGGTGGTACATGTATTGAATGAACTGCCAGAGGAAGTAGTGGAGACTAGTACAATTACAATATTTAAAGGCACTTGGATGGGTATATGAATAGGAAGGCTTCTGAGGGATGTAGGCCAAATGCTGACTAATGGGACGAGATTATTTTAGGATTTCTGGTTGGCATGGACGTGTTGGATTATTTTCATGCTATACATCTCCATGACTCTCTGGCATCTTGATAACTTATATGATCATAGTTACAAGCTATTATAAGTCAAGAACTAATTTTTTGCAAATATTTTGAACAAGGGCAAAATGGTTACAATCTTACAATCCTCCAGCACCGCATCCGAATTTCCACTCTCATCTAATTCAATGCTTTTGGAGGCATCTCATCTGGTCCTGATGTCTGATCAATTTGAATTACAGACAGATTATTCAATTCTTCCTAATGAAGGGCTTATGCCTGAAATATCGACTCTCCTGTTCCTCGGATGCTGCCTGACTGGCTGTGCTTTTCCAGCAGCACATTCTTCGACTTTGATCTCCAGCATCTGCAGTCCTCACTTTCTCCCAGTATATTATTCAATACTTCCTCCTTATCAATTTTAAATCCTCCGCCACCAACGTTCTTCCAAGTAAAAACTGATGAAAAGTATTCATTTCATACTTCAGTCACATCTTTTGCCTCTAAGTTTAGGTCCCCTTTTTGATCTGTAATGGAATCTACTCCTTTTACCATTCTTTTGCTAATGATGGAGACAGATGATGGATAGGTCGCTTATAGAAATCCCAAGGATTTCCTTCTTTGTTAGATTAGATTCCCTACAGTGTGGAAACAGGCCCTTTGGCCCAACAAGTCCACACACCCAGCGCAACTCACCCAGACCCATTCTCCTACATTTACCCCTGACAAATGCACCTAACACTACGGATAATTTAGCATGGCCAATTCACCTAACCTCATATCTTTGAACTGTGGGAGGAAACCATACAGACATGGGGAGAGTATGCAAAGTCCTTACAGACAGTTATCCAAGGCCAGAATTGAACCCAAGTCCCTAGCACTGTGAGGTAGTAGTGCTAACCACTCAGTCAATACGTTGCCCCGTTAGCACCCTGTCATCTTTCATCATCCATGTTTCCTTCTTGTTTCTGCTTTTCCACCTCATTTCTGAACCTTTTGTATCCAGCTTGGTTCTCAGTTGTATTTGCTACCTGTTATGTGTACTGGGCACACTTTTTCTTCATTAAATTAATTTCAATTCCCTTTCCATTCTGGGAGACTGCATTTGGTTGTCCTACCTTCCCTCTTTGAAGCAATAATTACTGAGTAATTTATTTTGAACATTCACATGCTAGCATAGAGCAGCAAATATACTACTGTAACCAGTTGTATATGTGACTGAACTTTTATCATAGTGTCATAGAATGTTGTCATTATAAAATATTATACCAAAGTAAAAGCAAAGTTTGCTGGGCAGAACACTGTAGGTGTACCGGCATTAGAAGTATGTGTTTAATTTTTAAAATGCCATTTCAGTGTCAGCACTCAAAATAAAGACATTTTACCTCATCATTGATAAGAATGACTGCTGCTCTGAATGTATAAAACACAATAGGGCTTAAACCAGACAATCTTTGAATAATAAGAATTGCCATGTTCACACTTCATGGGCTTCAGGTGAACAAGTTGCAAGGTTCTGTGCTAGAAGTCACCCCCTTCACCTTCCTCAGATATTTTTTAGCCGGAACTGATATTATACGTATGATATGATCCAAATGAATAGGTTGATAAATTGGAACAATGTATTTTATTTCAATGTCTGTGGCATGTTCTCAGCATTTCATTGAAGGACAAAATCATGAACGCTGTGGTCTTCTTGAAGGCAAATCTCCCAGGTATGTTTGCATTCATGAGTCAGAGTTGATTTTGCTATCTGGACCATGTTTGCAGGATGGAACTCAAACATCTTTCCAAGGATGTTCAGTCTGAGGAGGGATGGCTGAATCTCCTCTTTAAGGATACTTGACTGTACAATATAAAGGCCCTAAATATTGATCTTCGCAGGCAATCAGTAGAGGAAGGAAGAAACATTACTTTTATGAGTCAGTGTGCTTAACACAGATGCCAATATTTAAAACAGTATGTCACACCCATTACCTAATAAACTCCTGATATGTTGCACTTGTGGAAGAACTTGTATTTCATGGACTGGTACCATATGAAACTAGTTCATCGCCAATGGATTCACGGCATGCCTATCACCTTAAATAGATGGAAAGATGCTGATTATGACAATGGGTTTTACGTGATTTGCAGCTTAACAAATCTCTGTGTACCTGGTATCTAATTTAGCTGTAGGTGATGCTGTAAAACATGAAAGGCTGTAATTGCAGGGTAATTAAATACAAAGACAATCAGATTTAAAGTAAAACATTTAAAAATGAGTTGTTCTTCTGTCAGTGCAAAGATACCGGTCTTTCTGCGCTGTAACCAGCTTCCCGAATCTGTTGCATCCAGTCTGAGCTCCCCCTTCCAGATGGATTGTCTAGTCAGTGTAAAAGTACACATCTACCTGGCAGAAGAAACTGTCTGAGCCTGTACTAGGGTTGTTAAAAAGTGCAAAATTATGACCAACTTATAATCAGAGCAGAAAGTGCTAGAAAAATTCAGCAAGTTGTAGTACCTGATGACATCTTGCATTTGTAGACCACTAGATGGTGCTATTATCAGACTAATTGAAAATTTTGTGTGTATTAATCAAATAAAAGCCAGTTGCCGATAACAGTACATGAACATCAATGTCAATATAACGTTCTGCTAATTGCTATTATAGCAGAAAAACAATTACCAAGTTAATATTTCCTTATGTGTCTCAGTGTGCAGGTTCATTTGCTTATTACTCTCGTGAAACGGCTTGGGATGCTTTCCTACATTAAAGACACCACATAAATGCAGATATTAGCAATTAATTTAATGGACAGAGAAACATCACACCAATAATACCATCAGTTATTACAACTCTACAAATATTCTGTCTTACTTAGCATTCTATGCTGGAACTTCCACGACCATTGCATCCAAATGCCCATGTAACCTGATTACAAGCCAACTATATGGTTTAAAAATGCAGAATTCTGAGCCTCAGTACGTTGTTTGCAGAATCACAATCCGTCCAAATCTCCTGTCTGCCTATCAAACCATCCATCTGCTTGAATTTCTGCCCATAAAACTGACCTCATCCCTGATCTCAAATGTGAGTGTTCTCCAACTGCACTCTATCAGGGGGCGTTAGGTGTCTTTCACCATTGTGAGCAGATTCTCAGGAACCATATTCTGTTCATCAGTTTGCATATTTTCTGAATGTTTTTAAAATGTTTCCTCTTTGAGACCTGTTCTGTTTTTTTTCCCCCTTAATCCATCTTTTTTAACTGTGCAATCTAAAATCAGTCTGAAAAGCTTCTCTGTTTTACAGATTCTTAAGCAATGCTAGACCAGATGGTGAAATGAGTTGAAATTAAACATTCCGCTCTACGTGTTTAATTGCTTACTGTGTTCTAACTGATCTGATTTGATTGGATTTATTATTGTCACATGTACCTAGGTACAGTGAAAAATTCTGTTTTGCATGCAGTACAGGCAGATCATAACATACAGAGTGCATTAGGGTAATAGAGCAGAGAGAAGAATAGAATGTTATGGTTGAAAAAACATGCACAAAGAGCGAGATCAACATTAAATCTAAAATTTGACAGGTCCATTCAAAAGTCTAATAATGGCGGGGAGGAAGCTGGTCTTGAACCTGTTGGTCCATGTGTTTAAGCTTTTGTATCTTCTGCCCAGCAGAAGAGGTTGAAAGAGACTATGGGTGGGAGGGGTTTAAGACTAAAAGGTTTTAAGGGCTTGCAATTTCTGCTATTGATACGTTAAAGCGTCCGGAAGACTGAACCTTTTATTGGTTACTCTGTTATTTAAAGGAGCATTTTTAAAAAGAAAGTGGGGAATAATGAATTAATAACTGTTCATCGATGCTCTTTCTACAATCCAATTGTGACTACAGGATTCAATGCTTTTATACAGTTAGAGTCGGTGAAAAGGAATGAAAATGCCTCAGTTTGGCATATAAGGAACAATGTGGATGAAGGCACAGCCTAGCAGAGGCAGCACAAATGACGAAGGGGCAGATGGTATGAGGGAACAGGACTGAGATATGGGAAATGTGCACTACGAGAACTGGGCTAGTTGACCGAAGAATTTCGCTGATTCCCATTACCTACCTTCAAAATGAAATTCTGGACCAAAATTCTGACAGATTTGTGAAAGAATTCAACGTGTCAATATACAGGATCAAGCAGTACACAAGTCCCATCTCACTATCTACCAACCTTAGTCTTGTTAGAGGAAGGGAGGGGTGGGCTTGAAGATTAATACTGAAACTAAGAATTTGTACAGCGGGAGGCAAGCATTTTGAGTGAATCGTTGGGTCAATCCTTATCCTCCTAGTAAAACCGTTACAAGCCTATAGTGTTGGCAGCCTGAGATTCTTCTGCATCCTCTTTCTCATTTTGCATGTTGTATTCTACTGTAGTATAGGGAGATGGAAGGAGTGAGAGAAAATATAAGTATCTGAGAATTATGGAAACCAATCTTTGCCATTCAATGTTTCTCTTGCTTGATGGAATATAATATATTAAAGTCAAGACATATCATGCTCTCTCCTCCTTTAACTCTTTCATTTCCAGGACTTCAAGTCTATATAGATCAATGACTTGGTCTTCCCATCTTCATAGAACATGCAGGCCTTTTAAATTCACAATAGATGCCACTGTTTCCTTGCCCCCATTCTTTCTGTAGGGCTTGGCCATTCATCTAAAGGTTTCAGTTAAAAAGGATCTCAGGATTTGATTATTTCTTAATTCGTAGAATGTCTAAAGAAAAATATGAAGACCATAAAAACGATAAAGGAAGTCACAAGTTTTACTTTCATTTCATTGCTTCCCCATTAACAGGTCTTGATATAAGTAGAATATTGGAAGATTCACCTGAAATCATGGTTTTTGATTTTTTTTGTGTGAAAATGTTGCTCAATTCTGCCATCAACTCTGAAAATTCAGGATGGGAAGTGACAAGGACTGACAGATAAGTTCTAAAAAGCTAAATTAAACATTGTCCCATTAAAATCACAACATGGACATGTATGTGCATCTTACAACATTTTGAAGTTACTGAGTCTCAATTCTGTTTTCTGCTCAATTTTCTTCCCTGATATTTTGAAAGAGTTTCCTCATGTTGAATTATTACTCCATGATACTGGCTGCCTTCTAGCACCACACCCAAACAGCTAAGCTGTGGGCAGTGGCCCAGACACTGAGTGCAGCCAAGTCATTTTACACTGGGTGACAAAACAGTTGGGTTTATTCCCATGTTTATCCCATGTACATTTTCAACCAGGAAGCACATTTTTATAAACTGTCTTTGTATACAGATGGATGTTGTGAAGTAGCATCTTAAGCAGGATATTTCTGAGCTGATTTAGCTAAATTGCTAATCAATAAGTATTATTCCATTGAACTTACAAAGAAAGATAAGAAAGTGCAAAAGTAGAAAAGGCCATTGTGATGATACACATAAGTGATTATGGTATATAATTATTTTGGACATCATGACTTCATAATATGGCAGTAAACTGTAACAAATTGATTAATGAAAATGCTGTTGTTTTCAGGAAACCACAAGGAAAAACAAGATCAACATGGGTTTATTTCGAGAAGTTTTACCAGAAAGTACATGTGAGTATGTTCTCCTCAATAATCAAACCACTGTCTTGGTACTTAACTTGAATGTAGTGTTTAATAAGATGATTACCATGATATAATAGAAACAGATAGGAAAAGAGAAAGAAATAAGTATGATTGCCAAGAGAGAAATTAGCCAGTCTTTTGGTAAAGTCACAATTTATATTTCACACAAACTGGCAACAAAACGAAAATGACATAGGTATATGTGAGAATGGGGGCCAGATAATTCAGTTGGTTAAATGACAGAATAACAGTAATAGTATGTAGTAATATAAATCTTCATTATGTGAGAGAACTTCAACAGGCTTTATTTAATGTAATTCTACACCAGGCCTGATAAGAGAACGTCTCGGAGCCTGCAAACCCAGTTCCATGTGATCTGATCTGCCACTCTGTCAGAGCTCCTTATGCACAAGTCTAGTAGGTATTATTACAGTAATTGTAAAGTCAAACTTTTACTCCCTGGGGTACAGGTTTGTTCCCATTCTAGCTGAGGCAGACTTGGGACCAACCTCCCCATCCTGCCCCTGAGAGTGGAAGATAACCATCACTGACATAAACAAAGCTGTCCAGAAAACAAAATGAAGCATCAGCAGATAATAACTATTGTATGTAATGTGACGCCAACCATTAACAGCATGTGGTCAGGGGAGTTTGCTGCCATCAAGAGCTTGCCTTGACTTGGTCTAAGGCTACTTGGTTTGCGGTGTCAGAGGCAAACCACGACAGAGTCTTAATGGAAACTGGCTCTTGTTTTTAACAAGATGTAGATTATTGCATGGTAGCAATATGGTACAAGTTACATTAGTATGCCAAATATTCTTATAAAGGTGATGAGGAAACCTAAAGGCTAAGTAGGTCTTCCTCTTTGAGATCTGAAAGCTATTCTGCCTTTCCCCACCCAAGTCTTTATGATATCATCAGATTGTGTAGAACTTAATGCAGTCTCTGTTAATGCATTAACCATTTCCAAACCATTTCCTGAAACAACACTCTTGCTATACAATACATGGGAGAGAAACAGAAAGGAGGTGTGAGTGTGTAGTTATATGTGTACAATTATTTCAAGATTCATTGAATAATTAACAAAAAGAACTGGATATTCTTTCATGGTGGAGTGCAGAGGACCAAGGCACTTTTCAATTCAAGCAACTGAAGAGAATTGCAACATAGTCACAAAATAAACATGAGGAAAGTTAGATAGGCAGAAGAGGGCTTGAAAGTAAGAATCGAGGTAAAGGAAGGAGGAACAATTGGAAGGCATGGGAGAGAGAAAGGGATTTAGGGTATAGGTTTGCTCGCTGAGCTGTAGGTTTGATATCCAGATGTTTCATTACCTGGCTAGGTAACATCATCAGTGGCAACCTCCAAGTGAAGCGAAGCTGTTGTCTCCTGCTTTCTATTTATATCTTTCTCCTGGATGGGGTTCCAGGGGTATGTGGTGATGTCATTTCTTGTTCGTTTTCTGAGGGGTTGATAGATGGCATCTAGATCTATGCGTTTGTTTATGGCATTGTGGTAGGAGTGCCAGGCCTCTAGGAATTCTCTAGCATGTCTTTACTTAGGAAGACGAAGCAATGATCTCATTCGAAGTAACAGCACTATTCACCTCCATCAACATCAACCTGGCAAAGGAAACACTTACCACACTTTTAGAACAGACCATCACACACACACCAACTACCATCAATCACATTACCAACAAAAACATCATGAAGCTAGTGGACCTGTGCCTCACCACCCACTTCACTTTCAACAACATAGTCTACAAACAAACCAACGGCACACCCATGGGATCTCCGCGATCAGGATTCATAGCAGAAGCGGTAATGCAAAGGCTAGAACAAACAGCCCTACCAACCATCAAACCAAAAATCAGGGTTTGCTACATGGATGACACCTTTGTCATCACAAAACGAAACAAGATAGAAGAGACATTTAACATCATCAACAACACCCTCACAGGCATAAAGTTCACCAAGGAGGAAGAAACTGATAACAAACTCGCATTCCTGGACGTCACAGTTGAAAGAAAGGACAACGGAGAACTACAAACCTGCGTATACAGAAAACCGACAAACACTAACCAAATACTTAACTACACCAGCAACCATCCCAACACACACAAACAAAGCTGTATCAGAACACTATTCCAATTATCCACCACACACTGCAGCATAGACAAACTTCGGAAAATAGAGGAGAACCACCTACACAACGTATTCAAGAAGAACAGATACTCAAATAATACAGTCCGCAGATTCCTCAAGAACAAACCATGACAAGCAGACCAAACACAGCCAGAAACCCTAACCATCTTACCATACATCAAAGAAGTCTCAGAAATGACAGCCAGACTACTAAGACCCCTCGGAATCCTAGTAGCACACAAACCCACCAACACTCTCAAACAAAAACTAACAAACTTAAAAGACCCAGTACAACCCATGACAAAACCAACGTCATCTACAAAATTCCATGCAAGGACTGCCACAAACACTACGTAGGACAAACAGGAAGAAAGTTAGCCACCAGGATACACGAACACCAGCTAGCCACAAAAAGACACGACCCTCTCTCCCTCGTAGCCCTACACACGGATGAAAAAATCCACCATTTCGACTGGGACAACACATCTACCCTGGGACAGGCTAAGCAAAGATATGCCAGAGAATTCCTAGAGGCCTGGCACTCCAACCACAATGCCATAAACAAATGCATAGATCTCGATGCCATCTATCAACCCCTCAGAAAACGAACAGGAAATGACATCACCACAAACCCCAGGAACCGCATCCAGGAGAAAGATATAAATAAAAAGCAGGAGACAACAACTTCGCTTCACTTGGAGGTCGCCACTGATGATGTTACCTAGCCAGGTAATGAAATGTCTGGATATCAAACCTACAGCTCAGCGAGCAAACCTACACCCTAAACCTCAACCTGAGCTACAAACCTTCACAAACCTTGCAGAGAGAAAGGGAGGTAAAAGAAGGAGGATTGGAGGGGACAGCAGAGAAATAGGGGTTAGTGTAAAGATGAGAAATTAGTGGCATTGTACATGCCTGGATAGTGCAATCTAAATTCAGAGTTATAACTTTTGGTTAAAAATTAGTCCAAATGTAATCTTCTGGGTGATACAGTGACATTAAAAAGTCAATTCAGTAGATAAATGTAATTACTGGGATACATGCACAATGTTGATTTTTAAAATAATATGTTCCATCTTTTCTTTCAAACAATAGAAATGCTGTTACTGAGAAAATAAAAGCAGGAAAAAAAGGAATCATTATGAACATCCTGTTTAAATCTAGGTTAATTGCACTTTTACAGGTTAATAAATTCTCATTATATTCATGGATGGTGTTAGAGTTAGCCCTTCACATTGAAAATACTCATAAAGTACCATCTATGGAAGTAATGCCAGTGGACTGAGTACCTCACATACCAATTGTAGATATCTTAGATACCAATTGTAATCATTGTAGATATCATAAAGAAACAGAGTCCTGCAATATACATGAATATGTTGTGGTTGGAGTAAACACCAATCTTGAGGAAGCATCATGTTACAGAATTCAGGCAATGCTTTTAGCTTACACAGCACATTTATTACATTTTCCATTAAATTAAATTCATCCTGATTTTTCTCCCATTTTCTATTGTGATGCAGGCTTCCTTCTGAAGTGGACACCCTGTCTGTGACCTCATCTTTGACTTCGGATGGGATCCTAATTGTGGAAGCTCCACTGCCCAATCCTGCTGTCCAAGTTCCTGTGGAAGTAACAGCTCCTGTAAAAACAGAGGACAAATCTGCAGCTGAGAGGGAAGTGGAGACGGAGAAGGTGATAGAGGAGGAGACAGACCAAGGGAAGGAGCTGGAGGAAGACACGGAGCTTCTAGAGGAACAGGGCAAGGATACAGCGCAAGAGGTGGAGCCAGATAAAGAGGAGGCAGAGCAAGAGAAAGTGGTACTGCAAGAATAAGACCAGGAAGTGACTCAAAGGAAATAAGAAATTGTGGAGAAAAGACAACAGGCAAACTTGTTAAGGAATGTTATAATTAAAAGGCTGCTAATTAGCTTAAGGCAAGATATCATTTTAATAACGTTAGTGAAAAAGAATCAGCACTAATGTAGACAATTGAACAAGAATGTTTTGACAAAATCAGGAATCATTTGCATTTTTATATAAGTAAAGCAATGAAAATATTTGAGAAATCCCATGAGATATTTGCACTAACTGATCATATTATTTAAAAGTGTCTTAAACATTTGATTTACAGAATAAACAGCCAACCTTTGGAACATTTTGTACTGAAACTATAATAAATATATCTACTTTCAGTATGTTGTAGAAAATAACAGATACCTGAATGTGGTTACAAGGCAACAATGTACTCAAGAAATTCAGAGACCCTGAAAGTGCAAAGCTTTTTATGATTTATAATTGTAGTTTAAAGCCTAAGGTTAGATCGCCTGTAATTTAGTTATGTAATTATACGCTGTTCATTTTATGGATGACTGGATTCCATTTTGTTGGTTCTTTATTTAGAGATTGCAGAGGCAAATGTGTGGGCATTGATTGTCCACGATACACAATGATCTTTGTGCTGAAAGATTTACCTGAGTTTTGTGATAAATCATTTACACTTAACCACAGCAAGCTCTGTAATTGAATCATAATATGAAAATTTGTAAAAGTGGAAGGAAAAACAAAATTACTGCCATTTTTTCTAGTCTGTATAATGGTTGAGGGGAAAATATGATCCATGCCTACCTTAAGGTTTCAAATCATGCCCCCTTCTAATTGCCATGACTACCATAGCAGGATATTATGCTATATAAATGTAGGAACTCAATTGCTCACTGTCACGATTTACTTGAACAGAATACGATCTGCTGATCAAAAAGGCAAAGTAACCAAACAGAGAAACCTGGCAGATCTGGCAGCATCTGTAAAGAGAGAAAGAGAGTTAATGTTTCAAGTCCAATATGACTCTTCTTGTGGACTCGAACAAGAACCCTCTTTCTCTGCTGCCAAACATCCTGAGTTTCTCTGGCAGTCTCTGTATTGGTTTCAGAGTTCCAGTATTTGTAATATTTTGCTTTAAAACAAAGAAACCATCTTTCTTGTGCGCAATTCATTAGTTTCCCTTTGGAAAGGTAATATTGTGCATGTTGTTGCACAGCAGTATATATACATTGCTCTGACATTGCAAAATTGTATGGTACACTGACATAAAGGACGCAGGACGTATGAAGCCAGTTGTGACCTGCAAGATGGTGAACTGATACAGTAGGCTGTGAAAACAGTGCATGGTGATGTGGATATCTGAATTATCCATTGTCTTGGGCCCCAGTTTTGTGCCGTGAATACTTGTCGCAGAGTAACTCAGTGAGAATAAGACATCTTTGACTGAACTTCAATCAGAGGGAGAGGCTGAATGGGCTAGGGCTATTTTCCATACAGCATTGGAGGCTGAGGAGTGACCTTATAGAGGTTTATAAAATTATGAGGGGCATGGCTAGGATAAATAGCCAAGGTCTTTTTCCCAGGATAGCGAATTGAATTAGCTTTATTGTCACGTGCACTCAAATGAATATAGTGAAGGGTTTGCAATATTGCCAATTATGGCACCATCTTAGGTATAAGGTACCTAGGTACAGATACTTAAGTATTTGGTACAGATTTGAAAGAATAATAAATAAAACTCTACCATAAGAATGAAAAGTTTTTAGAAAGTACTCAAATTACAGTCCTTTACACCAAGCCCATGCCACTACCTATCTTCCAGCCACTGGGCCAAGGGTCTCCAGACCATGCCGGGCTTCAACACTCAATGCCTCACCTCCAGTCTGGGTCTCACCTCTGGGACTTGCCTCCCTGTGTTAGCCTCTTGATGAGTTTAAAAAATAAAATGTTTTTAAAAATCTGCATTTTAAGAAAGGTCGTAAGGACAAGCCAGGGAAGTACAGACCAGTGAGCCTGACGTCGGTGGTGGCCAAGTTGTTGGAGGGAATCCTGACAGACAGGATGTACATGTATTTGGAAAGGCAAGGACTGATTAGGGATAGTCAACATGGCTTTGTGCGTGGGAAATCATGTCTCACAAACTTGATTGAGTTTTTTGAAGAAGTAACAAAGAGGATTGATGAGGGCAGAGCAATAGATGTGATCTATATGGACTTCAGTAAGGCATTCGACAAGGTTCCCCATGGGAGACTGGTTAGCAAGGTTAGATCTCACAGAATACAGGGAGAACTAGCCATTTGGATACAGAACTGGCTCAAAGGTAGAAGACAGAGGTTGGTGGTGGAGGGTTGTTTTTCAGACTGAAGGCTTGTGACCGGTGGAGTGCCACAAGGATGGGTCCTGGGTCCACTACTTTTCGTCATTTATATAAATGATTTGGATGTGAGCATAAGAGGTACAGTTAGTAAGTTTGCAGATGACACCAAAATTGGAGGTGTAGTGGACAGCGAAGAAGGTTATCTCAGATTACAACAGGATCTGGACCAGATGGGCCAATGGGCTGAGGAGTGGCAGATAGAGTTTAATTTAGATAAATGCATGGTGCTGCCATTTGGGAAAGCAAATCTTAGCAGGGCATATACACTTAATGGTAAAGTCCTAGGGAGTGTTGCTGAATAAAGAGACCTTGGAGTGGAGGTTCATCGCTCCTTGAAAGTAGAGTTGCAGGTAGATAGGGTGGTGAAGAAGGTGTTTGGTATGCTTTCCTTTATTGGTCAGAGTATTGAGTACAGGAGTTGGGGGGGTCATGTTGCAGCTGTACAGGACATTGGTTAGGCCACTGTTGGAATATTGCGTGTAATTCTGGTCTCCTTCCTAGGAAAGAAGTTGTGAAACTTGAAAGGGTTCAGAAAAGATTTACAAGGATTTTGCCAGGTTTGGAGGATTTGAGCTACAGGGAGAGTTTGAATAGGCTGGGGCTGTTTTCCCTGGAGCATCGGACGCTGAGGTGTGACCTTATAGAGGTTTATAAAATCATGAGGAGCACAAAAAGGATAAATAAACAAAGTCTTTTCCCTGGGGTGGGGGAGTCCAGAACTAGAGGGCATAGGTTTAGGGTGAGAGGGGAAAGATATAAAAGAGACCTAAGGGGCAACTTTTTCATGCAGAGGGTGGTATGTGTATGGAATGAGCTGCCAGAGGAAGTGGTGGAGGCTGGTACAATTGCAACATTTAAAAGACATCTGGATGGGTATATGAATAGGAAAGGTTTCGACGGATATGGGCCAGATGCTGGCAGGTGGGACTAGATTGGGTTGGGATGCCTGGTCAGCATGGACGGGTTGGACCGAAGGGTCTGTTTCCGTACTGTGACTTTAAAAGAGAAAATGGGTGGAGCAGAGGAGCTCCAGTGGGACGAGAGGGCATAGGTTTAAGGTGAGAAGGGAAATATTTAAACGGGACGTAAGGGAAAATTTTTTCATGCAGATGGTGTTGTGTGTATGGAATGAGCTGTCACAGGAAGTGGTGGAGGCTGGTGCAATTGTAACATTTAAAAGGCAACTGGATGGGTACAAGAAAAGGAAGGGTTTAGAGGGATACAGGCCAAGTGCTGGCATATGGGATGAGATTTGGTTAGGATATCTGGATGAGTTGGACCGAAGGGTCTGTTTCCCTGCTTGTGACTCTATGACTCTATGAGAGCTGGATTAAATTATGAAAATTCGGGACAAGGAAACCTTCCTGTCTTCCCAACCTAAATGAGGAGAAAATAAATAATAAAATTGAATTAATATTCACAATCTGATTGACGTATGAGTATCCTTAGTCTAGTTCCTGGTGGATATGGACCAAAATATAAACCCATTGCTAATTTGTCAAAATTGGCATCCGTTGTCGAATTCACAGAATTACTTTAATGAAAATGGAAAACTGTCATGTATGGTAAGGGTAATCTTCTGTGATTGGACAAAGGTATTTTATTTGGCTGAACAGAGGGAATCTCTTTCTTTACCTAGCTTTGTCTGGCCTAGTCCAACACAGGCGTCTCCACATCATATCTATCTACCAGTGTCGTTGTTGGTCCATAAATATCTCATGTTTGCAACTAGACATAACCTTGGGAGTCATCAATATTGACTTCAGACTCCGGGAGGTCTCATGTTTTAAAACCAAGCAAGGAGGACCTCTTTGCCTCATATTCCTCTTTGGACTTTAGTTGCCAATGACTTATTTATATTGATGACAGTGATTTAACTTTTGAGTACAAAGGCATAATATTTTATGGTTTCAGAGTAGTAGTTTATGTATGGGAGTGAGATTTATATTTCTCAAGTCTTCTGCCCTGGGCCAAAGTTGTAACTGTATGGTTTGCATGCCTAGTCCCTTGCTTCTGGTACATTTTCAAGATGAACTCTCCATTTTTCCTAAAGATTTCCGAGCATCCCTCATCTCAGGTTTCTGATCATTCTTAGGTGTCTCTTGAGATCTTCTCCCAGTCTTCACCAATGAGAATTATCCAAACTCATGAGGATATATCCCTTAAACCTGAATCACAGAAATAGTCATACATTAAGTAACTACCATACCCGATATTCTACATAATCACAAATCTGGTTAGTTCCACCTCCAGATCTTGGGATTCCTTTATCAACTTGAGCACAAATGTTTTATGCCCTTTGTTTATAGAACATAGAAGAATACAGCGCAGTACAGGCCCTTTGGCCCTCGATGTTGCGCCGATCCAAGCCCACCTAACCTACACTAGCCCACTATCCTCCATATGCCTATCCAATGCCCGCTTAAATGCCCATAAAGAGGGAGAGTCCACCACTGCTACTGGCAGGGCATTCCATGAACTCATGACTCGCTGAGTCAAGAACCTACCCCTAACATCTGTCCTATCCCTACCACCCCTTAATTTAAAGCTATGCCCCCTCGTAATAGCTGACTCCATACGTGGAAAAAGGTTCTCACGGTCAACCCTATCTAAACCCCTAATCATCTTGTACACCTCTATCAAGTCACCCCTAAACCTTCTTTTCTCCAATGAAAACAACCCCAAGTGCCTCAGCCTTTCCTCATACGATCTTCCTACCATACCAGGCAACATATCTGGTAAACCTCCTCTGCACCCGTTCCAGTGCCTCCACATCCTTCCTATAGTATGGCGAGCAAAACTGCACACAATACTCCAGATGCGGCCGCACCAGAGTCTTATACAACTGCAACATGACCTCAGGACTCCGGAACTCAATTCCTCTACCAATAAAAGCCAGTACGCCATATGCCTTCTTCACCGCACTATTTACTTGGGTGGCAACTTTCAAAGATCTGTGTACATGGGCACCAAGATCCCTCTGCTCATCCACACTACCAAGTATCCGACCATTAGCCCAGTACCCCATCTTTTTGTTACTCTTACCAAAGTGAATCACCTCACACTTAGCTACATTGAACTCCAATTGCCACCTTTCTGCCCAGTTCTGCAGCTTATCTATATCCTGCTGTAACCTGCCACATCCTTCCTCACTGTCAACAACTCCTCCGACTTTCGTATCATCCGCAAACTTGCTCACCCAACCTTCTAGCCCCTCCTCCAGGTCATTTATAAAAATGACAAACAGCAATGGTCCCAAAATAGATCCTTGCGGAACACCGCTAGTAACGTCACTCCAAGATGAACCTTTACCATCAACTACTACCCTCTGTCTTCTTCCAGCCAGCCAATTCATAATCCAAACCCCCAACTCACCCTCAATGCCATACCTCCGTATTTTTTGAAGTAGCCTACCATGGGGAACCTTATCAAACGCCTTACTAAAATCCATATACACCACATCTACTGCTTTCCCCTTGTCCACCTCCTTAGTCACCTTCTCAAATAATTCAATAAGGTTTGTGAGGCATGACCTGCCCTTCACAAAACCATGCTGACTATCCTTGATCACATTATTCCTATCCAGATGTTCATAAATCCTATCCCTTACAATTCTCTCTAAGACTTTGCCCACAACAGAAGTGAGACTCACCGGCCTATAGTTACTAGGGTTATCTCTACTCCCCTTCTTGAACAAGGGAACCACATTTACTCGTCTCCAGTCTTCTGGCACTACTCCTGTAGACAACAAGGACATAAAAATCAAGGCCAATGGCTCTGCAATCTCCTCCCTTGCTTCCCAGAGAATCCTAGGATAAATGCCATCAGGCCCAGGGGACTTATCTATTTTCACCCTTTCCAGAATTTCCAACACCTCTTCTCTACATACCTCAAAGCCATTCATTCTACTTAATTGTGACTCAGTATTCACATCGGTAACAATGTCCTATTCCTGAGTGAATACTGACAAAAAGTATTCATTCAGTGTCTCCCCAATCTCTTCAGCCTCCACACGCAACTTCCCACTACTATCCTTGACTGGATCTATTCCTACCCTAGTCATTCTTTTATTCCTGACATACCTATAGAAAGCCTTAGGGTTTTCCCTAATCCTATCAACTAAGGACCTTTCATGTCCCCTCCTTGCTGCTCTTAGCTCTCTCTTCAGGTCCTTCCTGGCTACCTTATAACTCTCAATCGCCCCAATTGAACCTTCACGCCTCATCTTTACATAGGCCACCCTCTTCCATTTAACAAGGGATTCCAATTCCTTATTAAACCACGGCTCCCTCACACAACCCTTTCCTCCCTGCCTGACAGGTACATACTTATCAAGGACACTCAATAGTTGCTCCTTGAACAAGCTCCACATATCAATTACGCCCTTGCCTTGAAGCCTACTTTTCCAAGCCACACATCCTAAGTCATGCCTCACCGCATCATAATTTCCCTGCCCCAAGCTATAACTCTTGCCCTGCAGTGCACACTTATCCCTCTCCATCACTAGAGTAAAAGTCACCGAATTGTGGTCACTGTCCCCAAAGTGCTCACTTACCTCTAATTCTAACACCTGGCCTGGTTCATTACCCAGAACCAAATCCAGTATGGCCTCGCCTCTTGTTGGCCAATCTACATATTGTGTCAGGAAACCCTCCTGCACACATTGGACAAACACTGACCCATCTAACGAACTTGAGCTATAGCTTTCCCAATCAATATCAGGAAAGTTAAAGTCCCCCATAACAACCACCCTATTACTTTCACTCTTCTCCTGAATCATCCTCGCAATCCTTTTTTCTACATTTCTAGGACTATTAGGAGGCCTGTAAAAAACTCCTAACAGGGTGATCTCACCTTTCCTATTCCTAACCTCAGCCCAAACTACCTCAGGTGGCGAGTCTTCATCCATCGTCCTTTCCACCGCTGTAATACGATCTTTGACAAGCAATGCCACACCTCCCCCTCTTTTACCCCCACCTCTGACCCTACTAAAACATTTAAACCCTGGAACCTGCAACAGCCAATCCTGTCCCTGTTCTACCCATGTCTCCGTAATAGCCACAACATCGAAATCCCAGGTACCAACCCACGCTGCAAGTTCACCTACCTTATTTCGTATACTTCTTGCATTGAAGTATACACACTTCAAGCCACTTTTCTGTTTACAGGCACCCTCCTTTGAGATTGATGCCATGTTCCTAACCTCCCTACACTCCAGATCCTGCACCCTAAAGCTACAGTCTAGGTTCCCATGCCCCTGCAGAGTTAGTTTAAACCCCCCCCAAGATCACTAGCAAACCTCCCGCCAAGGATACTGGTGCCCCTCAGGTTCAGGTGTAGACCATCCTGATTATAGAGGTCCCACCTTCCCCAGAAAGAACCCTGGTTATCCAAATACAGGAATCCCTCCCTCCTGTACCATCCCTGTAGCCACGCATTTAACTGTTCTCTCTCCCTATTCCTCGACTCTCTATCACGTGGCACGGGTAACAAACCAGAGACAACAACTCTGTTCGTTCTAACTCTGAGCTTCCAATCTAGTTCCCTGAAAGCCTGCCTAACATCCTCAGCCCTCCTCCTACCTATGTCATTGGTGCCAATGTGGACCACGACTTCGGGCTGCTCCCCCTCCCCCTTAAGGACCCAGAAAACACGATCAGAGACATCACGTACCCTTGCACCTGGGAGGCAACATACCAAATGTGAGTCTCTCTCGCCCCCACAAAACCGCTTATCTGTGCCCCGAACTATCGAGTCCCCAATTACTACTGCTCTGCTCTTTTCCACCCTTCCCTTCTGAGCAACGGGGACAGGCTCCGTGCCAGAGGCCTGAGCCCCATTACTTACCCCTGGTAAGTCGTCCCCCCCACAAGTATCCAAAATGGTGTATTTGTTCTTGAGGGGAACGGCCGCAGGGGGTCCCTGCACTGGCTGCTTCCTCCCAGTCCCCCTCACTGTCACCCATCTGTCTGCAATCTTTGGAGTTACTACTTCCCTAAAGCTCTAATCTATGACTCCCTCTGCCTCCCGAATGATCCTAAGTTCATCCAACTCCAGCTCCAGTTCCCCAACACGGTCTTGGAGGAGCTGGAAATGGGTGCACTTCCTGCAAGTGTAATCAGCAGGGACGACCATGGCATCCCTCACCTCAAACATGTTGCAAGAGGAACATTGCACTGCCTTCACTGCCATCCCTCTAAAAGTAACTGTTTTAAAAAAAAACTGGGTCTAAAGAATAGAACAAGCAAAATGCAGCACTTACCTACTTACCACAACGGGTGTTATTATTAGGTTAGAGGAGGAGGGCGGGTGGGAGGCACTACCTCTGTAGTGCCTCGGGTTCCTCTCCTGCGCGCTTTTATAGGGAAAAAACCTACCCGGCTGCCCCTCTGGTCTTCGTCACTTCCCCCTGCTGCTCCCGCTCTTTCTGTGAAGAGAAAAAAAAACACCGCTGCCCGCTACCGGTAAGTAATTTTAAAACAACCTGTCTCACCTTAGCTGTAGCCTTCCGGGTTCCTTTACACTCTGCTGCTGCTCGCACTCAAAATATGATTTCATGGCGACGATAATGCAGAAGATATTTTGATAATAATGAGCATTCCTTAACAATAATGAGTGTTCTAACCATCTCAAAGTTTTAGTGCAAGAAAATCAGTGAAAGGCATTTATTATTGATTACATTTCAACAGTTATGTAAGTTGTGTATACCAACATGCAAAAAAAAATTAAACCAAGGCAACACTGAGTTCCCTTGTTTCATCCTCGTGATAGTAATTGTGTTTTTGCAACACCATTGCAACTGCAGGTGCACCCAGATTCTTGGGGCAGCAGAAAATGTAATTTTATTTGTGCTCAAAGAAAGGTTTTAGAGAAATACATAGCATTATTTAAATCTTGCAATGTCTAATCCCTCAAAATACCTTCAAAAGCCCATATTCCTCCAACACCTTAAGTGTAAAGTCTAGGTTCCTTCACTTTTAACAACTCTTGGAGTAAACACTTAGGGAAGAAGTTTTCAAGTCTTCAAAGTCTATCTCAGTGTATCTTAATGGTAGCACATTGGTCAAGTTGGCCAAATCCTGAAGGTAGATAACACTTGTAGCATGTAAGTGTGACGTAATGATCATCTGAAGCAAGATAAAGCCCAGAAAGTTTCCCAATCTTTAGCAATGTTGTATAGGTCATTCTGCTATAACACACATTTCATTAACATGAATTTGCTTTAACACGATTGACGAATCGGGGACACTGTTTCTATAACACAAAGTTTTAAAGTATGAATTGGTTATAATGCAATTCCAGCCCCATTAGTTTAAATGGTGCTGCTATTATGTGATTTTCTGATAACATGGGATTGCACAAAAATAGAACTATTGCATTATAGCAGAACTGATTGTATGTGTGTACTCTGCCTTTAAGGATGTTTACCTTTAAGGAAGCCATGTATTATGCATATACAACATTGTGACTGTCTCTCAATGAATCTGCTGTAGGTGTGCAAGTTGCACACACAGTAATCAGTTGCACACACAGTAATCAATGCCTGCTTAATGATTTGAAATGTGTTCTACTATTTCAGATAAACTTACACATAGAGTTAGTCAATCCTTGATGAGCGATTTACTACTTGACCACTACTATCATTGAATCTCCCAGTGTTACGACACAGAAGTGAACCCTTCTGTTAATTAAATTAAACACCCAGAAAAGCTCAGCTCACCTCATAATCTGTTAAAGTGTGAGTGACAGAGAACTCTCAAATTCTACTACTTAAAGAAAATAATATCAATTTATTATTTAACTCCAAAAGTGAACATAAAACAACAATTATTCACAACTCGAAGCCACCCTTTCTCTTAACTGCTTATTACCTGCCTCCAACTTTATAACAATATACTGTTCCACAAAACACTTACTAAAATTACATCAATTTAATTTCAAAACCATACAGTGGTTGCCGTCTTTGGTGTCTTCCTTCTTCCAGCTAAAGATCTCCCTGGGTTGTCTTTTTTCTTTTACTGCAAAAAAAGATGTTTCATATGAAAAGGTCCCTTTGATAGAGAGTGTTTCAATGTCTTGGGCCTCTCTCTCGATGGCAAAATGCCAGCCTTTTTTATATCCCCATCATTGGATCATCTCATTTATTCGATGTTGGCAAAACAATAAATTCAAAATTGATTGGGTTTTAGTATCCTGGGGCATAATTTAAACTGATTGGTTAAATTTGAATTGTTGTCAAACAGCAACCAACTCAGGTAACTATTTCACAGCCAAATGTTACATATTTTCAATTTTCCAGTACACTCTAAGGGTCTGTTTCCATGTTGTACATCTCTATGACTCTATGACTCTTAGTGGAGAGCAGCATTCACTCTCTCTTAAAGGTAGAGGACATGCCTTCAACTTCATAACACCAGCATTAACTTCTTTGGAGTGGGCATGAGAGGATTTCATCACTAGACAAGGGGTACCATAAACTAGAGATGATTCTACTAGGCTAATAAACCTGGACATATGGTGGAGAGCTTTAACTTTTTGTCTTACTGGCAGTGAGCTAGCCTGTAATTTGTTGGTAACCTGAAAGAAAATATTAGCTCAAACTGAGTCACAGATCCTTGGGCCAACAGCATAGATTGAAGTTCTGCATCAAGATCCCATTTAAGTCCTGACACGTAAACATGTTCAGAAGATCATTCATGACTTTTGAATTTCTGATAATTAGATTAGATTATTTACAGTGTGGAAACAGCCCTTCGGCCCAACAAGTCCACACCGACCCGCCGAAGTGCAACCCACCCAGACCCATTCCCCTACATTTACCCCTTCAGCTAACACTATGGGCAATTTAGCCTGGCCAATTCACCTAATTTGCATATTTTTGGACTGTGGGAGGAAACCCACACAGACATGGGAAGAATGTGCAAACTCCACACAGTCAGTCGCCTGAGGTGGGAATTGAACCCAGGTCTCTGGCGCTGTGAGGCAACAGTCCTAACCACTGAGCCACCGTGCCGCCCAAATGCTTCTTTAAGTGCCTGAATGTGTATAATTTTTACAACAGCACCAATTTATCAGAATATAACAGCAAAGACTTCAGTTGCATGCTATGAGGAAAATGACAGTTTCTTAGACATTTTCTTACACCAGCAAGGCGAGGCAGATGCTACCTCAGAGAATGTGTGAAGATGGGTGGTTTTGTTTTGAAACCTAACCATTATTCCAATGATCCATAACTCTGCTGAATATTTAATGATGAAGGAATTGCTTTTTTCAACATTTCCTGCAAGTTAAAATGCCTCATGTAGTTTGGTATATTTAAGTTTTAAAAGTCCCTTTAAGATAATATTTATCTTTCGAGGTTTTTGCAAAAGTGATATATGTGACAAGTGAGTCTGCAACATTTTATAATTCACTGTTACAAGTCTGTTTATGTAAATGGATTTTAGCATACTTTGCAAAAGTGCAACATGTTAAAAATAGCATATGCAAGCCACTTGTAAACCGATGTGAGCTAACATAGTGTCATTGAGTCATAGAGAAAACTTGAACAGGTATTCCAGAATCTATTGTGAAATCTTCGACAAATTTTAAGTGGGGCGGCACGGCAGCACAGTGGTTAGCACTGCTGCCTCATAGCTCCAGAGACCCAGGTTCCATTCCCGCCTCGGGCAACTGTCTGTGTGGAGTTTGCACATTCTCCCCATTTCTGCGTGATTTCCTCTGGTTTCCTCCCACAGTTCAAAGATGTACAGGTTAGGTGAATTGGCCATGCTAAATTGCCCATAGTGCTAGGTGGATTAGTCAGAGGTAAGTAAAGGGGGGTGGGGTTCTCAGAGGATCGGTGTGGACCTGTTGGGCCGAAGGGCCTGTTTCCACACTGTAGGTAATCTAATCTAATATAAGTTCACCCATGGCACCTTTGCGTACTGTAACAGTACTCCTTATACTATAATTGAATGACACAATGCAAAGGAGAGTCTGGCATTATTTGCACTTGCAGAGGAAGATCACTACCACCCCAGAGGGTGTACAGGCAAGTGATGTTCTATGAAATGATGTGAAAGGGAATGTGTGTCAGATGACTGTGCTTCAATGAGGAAAGGAAGGGAGTTCAAGAATGTGGTTCGTCAACAACTTCCCAAAAGCAATTTGGGAGGAACAATAGCTGCTAACTTTGCCAGTGATGCCAACATGCTGTCAAAAAAAAAATGAGCAAGATCTGTAACTGGACCAGCTACATCAATGCTTTTGCAACAAGGGCACGTTAATTATCAAGTACTCAGTGCTGGATAGCTCACGTACTGACCCCCTAAATCATTCCCTAAATCTGCAGGCCACATTTCAAGAGAGGGACGGATTACCTTCACTTGCCCAGATGAGTGGAGCTGCAACAATACTTGAGAAATTCAAACTGATGCAGGACGAAACATTGTACGTAATGAGTGCCATTGTGAACAGATCCGATGGACACTAGCTACAACACTGGGTGACACTGACCCCCAACATATCACACACCGTCTTATTTTAGCCGATCCTTCATCGCCTCTGCACTGTCTTAGAATACACTGACAATACTCCCATCGCAAGGACTTGCGATAGCTTTTAGACATCGCATTGCAGAAGAGCTGTGATCACACTATAGGCAGTCCTGAATAAATTAATGAGAATTTTGCCAGCGATGGAGAATATTTATTCTGAGAGAAAGATTAGATAAGCTGGATGTGCTTTCCTTGGAATAGAAGGGGCTGTGGTGAGATTTAACGAAGATATATTAAATTATGAGGAGCCTAGATAGAGTGGATAGAAAGGACCAAAGAGGCCAAAAGCCAGGAGGCACAGGTTTAAAGTAATTGTTCGAAGGAATAGGTGGAAAAATGAGGAGTAATGGTTTCATCTAGAGGGTCATAGTTGGTTCAAACTCACAGCCTGAATGGTGGTCAAGGCAGAAAACCTGAGTGTATTTTGAAAATGCTTACATTTGTACTTGAGGTGTCTAGAGGGCTCTGGACCAAGGGCTGGATTCTGAAAAGGGACCAGAAGTCATTTAAGTTTAGCATGCACACAATGGACGGATCAATTTCCTTGTGAGCTGTTAACATTTCTGTTAGAAGATGCACCATCGTCTATTGTATAATATATTACTTAGATTAGATTACTTACAGTGTGGAAACAGCCCCTTCGGCCCAACAAGTCCACACCAACCCGCCGAAGCGCAACCCACCCATTCCCCTACATTTACCCCTTACCTAACACTATGGGCAATTTAGCATGGCCAATTCACCTGACCTGCACATCTTTGGAGGAAACCAGAGCAAACCCACGCAGACACAGGGAGAACGTGCAAACTCCACACAGTCAGTCGCCTGAGTCGAGAATTGAACCCGGGTCTCTTGCGCTGTGAGGCAGCAGTGCTAACCACTGTGCCACCGTGCCACCCACTGTGCCACCGTGCCGCCCACTCTTAACTGCTTCATCCAGACTTCCCCCTAAAAATATTGCACTTCCCTCTCCTTGAACAGAACCTAATTAACTATGCTCAATTGTTTACCTTGATATTTCTAAACATCCGAAGCCATTAGGATAGTCATTAACAAATTTATGAAATATTTATGACTCAGCTTTATAGCTGGTTTACTTTTTCCTGTATTTATGGTATCTTTCTAGAAGAAACAAAAAACTGATTTGATAGAGTTACCTTGAATGATATTTAATAACACTGTTATTTTGTAACTTTCACCTTTGGCTGCTTTATAAACATTGCAACCTGTGTTCAATGAGCCTCATAAAAGCTTATAGTGAATGCAAATTGAGACTTACTCCTTTTATCTCTTGGATGCTGTCTGTTGCATTGTCTAGCCTCTCGCTTTGGAAAAGAAAAGTACCAGATGAGGAGAGAGTGCAGTATTTTCCATCTGAAAGAATGTCTTAAAATGTCAATCTAAAGCAACTGAATACTATCATTATGCTGTCCCTCTAAGATATAAAAGTGGCTCAAAGGCTTTTTTTACATGTAAATTGCATGCATTTTGATGTGGAATGTGATCTTTCACTGCTTAAAATCAACAGCTCAATTTATTTTCCTCAGAGCCAGGCAAAACAAATCTTGTGATACCATTCTGGAAGAAAGCATGCTGTCTTTACTCAGTCCAGCCTACAGGTCTGTCCAGTCCCAAATCAGGTGATTGGCTATTGTGCGTTTCCTTAAATGACCTAGAAAATCTTAGTGATAAGGAGGAACTGAATATGCTGGGACTTCTAACCCTGGAGCGTGGAATGCTGAGGGGTGACCTTATAGAGGTTTATAAAATCATTCGGGGCATAGGTTAGGTGAATGGCCAAGGCTCTTTTTCCCAGAGTTGGAGAGTCCAAAACCAGAGGGCATTGATTTAAGGTGAGAGGGGAAAGATTTAAAAGGGACCTGAGGGGAAACATTTTCATAAAGTGGGTGGTGTGTGTATGGAGTAGGCTGCCAGAAGACGTGGTACAGGCAGGTGCAGCCACAATATTTAAAAAGCATTTGTATAGACATCCAGCAAGATGGCAGCAGAGTAGGACACTCTGCCCGGAGCTCCACCTGTCCTTTTCCTTTCTTTTCTTTATTTTTGTTATTAGCAATCCCTGAGCTGCACAAGGGGAAGCAAGTCCTGGAACAACGCGAGGGGAAGTGAGTCCCAGAGCAGCGTGAGGGGAAGTGAGTCCCAGAGCAGCGCAAGGGGAAGTGAGTCCCGGAGCAGCGCGAGGGGAAGTGAGTCCTGGAGCAGTGGAATTTCCCTTGGTGCAGCTGGGTGCCAGTGCAGAACGGACTAGAGTTTGGAGTGGAGCAGGACAGTTGTTGGACTGGGGTCTGGCGCAGGTAGTCAGACCAGGTGCTGAGCTGCTGCTATTTGAAATTCTTTACCGCACTGTTATGTCAATTCTTTAACTATATTCTAATTATCTTACTTCTAACTTATTTTTTAGACACTGTAAGTAATGTTCCCACTTTTCCTTTTATTCCTCTTTTGTATCCAAGATTTGTATCTAGGTACTTGTTCCTAAGATGGTGCCATTAGAAGGCAGCCATTGTAAAACCTTTCCACTGTACTTCTGTACTGGAGTACACATGACACTGAAGGATATTCTTTTACATGTACATGAACAGGAAAGGTTTAGAGGGATATGGACATAATGCAGGTAAATGAGACTGGTTAAGTTTGGGATACCTGGTCAGCATGAACGAGTTGGGCCGAACTGTCTGTTTCCATGCTGTACAATTCTCTGAGCCACTACAGATATACACTAAAATGATGCCAGAACACCATTGCCTTTTCAATGGAATTTGGATAATTACTGTTCATTTTGCAGGAAGCACTCAACATGATAAGATTGAATAGAAAATTATGAACGGGGTCATGTGACACACTGATAGTGCCCCTACCTCTGGGTCAGAATGCCGAGGTTCAAGATCCACCTACTCCAGAGATGGGCCACAACATGTCTAAAGAGGTTGTTTAAACCAATTCAGGGAAAAACTGAATGGCGTTGAAGGATTTTATGTTATGTTGTTATCAACTGATATTTGAGCTCAACATGCTTAAGGGTGAAAGGAAGTGGGTTTATAAATGTGATTACTTAGCCACCAAAGAATTCAGTTATGCTGTTAGGGTGATCTCAACTTCTATAAATGACAAAGTGCAAGCATCCAAGTTCAGCAGGTAATAGGAAAGCCAAAAGGAAAGTTGCCCTCTATTCCAAAGGGCATAGAATACAAATTAGGGAGATCTTGCTCAAACTCTACATGGTACACATAAGATCATAACTGGAAACTGTGAGCAGCTTTCGGCCCCTTATATAAGGAAAGATATACTGGCATTTGAGGCAGTCCAGGGAAGGTTCATTCCGTTGATATTAGGTATTGGGGGTGGGGGACGGGGGGAGGGCGCTGGCATATGAGGGGTTGAGTAGATTGGGTCTGCATTCCATTGAATGTAGAGGAATGTTGGATGACCTTGTTGATAGATAGAAGATTCATAGAAGACTTCACAACTAATCTTGGAGGAACTGTTGGGCGAAGTTCACAGCACAGAATCAGATAAGTAAATTGTTGTTTTAAGTCTGTCCAAGAGAAAGGCTGCAGTAGTGGGTACAGTGGATTCTTTCTTAATTATATGTTTTTGGAGATAAAACTCTTGATTAAACTTAAAATATAAGCCATAGCTATTAATTTAACCTGGGGCAGTGTTTGCAGAGGAATAAGACAGTGTTATTTTCTGGGTCTGTAGATTGTGAAGGAGCAAAAATGGCCTTTCCAGTGAGATGTACTTCTTGTCAGATGTGGGAATTTAAAGAGAGTTTAAGGGTTACTGTGGATTATATCTGCCATAAATGCTGTTGGATGCGAACCTTATCAGATCGAGTGGATCGGTTGGAGAGACAGATAGAAGCAATGAGGAATTTGCAACAGCAACAGTATGTGATGGATGGCAGATGTAGGAAGGGGGGAAAGTCTCAGATACAGTCACATAGATGGGTTAACTCCAGGAAGGGTAGGAGAGGTAGGCACCTAGGGCAGGAGTCTTTTGTGGATATACCCATTTCAAACAGGTATGCTATTTTGGAAAATGTAGAGGGTGATGGATTCTCAGGGGAACGTAGCACAGACAGCGAAGTTTCTGGTATTGAGACTGGCTCTAATACAACAAGGGGTACGTTGGCTTCGAAGAGATCAATTGTGTTAGGGGATTCTGTAGTCAGAGGTACAGACAGACGTTTCTGTGGCCAGGAGAGAAAAAGCAGAATGGTGTGTTGTTTCCCTGGTGCCAGGATCAAGGATGTCTCAGAGAGGGTGCAGAATGTTCTCACGGGGGAGAGGGGCCAGCAAGAGGTCATTGTCCACATTGGAACCAATGACATTGGAAGGGAAAAGGTTGAGACTCTGAAGGGAGATTACAGAGAGTTAGGTAGAAATTTAAAAAGGAGGTCCTCAAGGGTAGTAATATCTGGATTACTCCCAGTGCTACGAGCTAGTGAAGGCAGGAATAGGAGGATAGAGCAGATGAATGCATGGCTGAGGAGCTGGTGTATGGGAGAAGGATTCACATTTTTGGATCATTGGAATCTCTTTTGGGGTAGAAGTGACCTGTACAAGAAGGACGATTTGCACCTAAATTGGAAGGGGACTAATATACTGGCAGGGAGATTTGCTAGAACTGCTTGGGAGGATTTAAACTAGTAAGGTGGGGGGGTGGGACCCAGGGAGATAGTGAGGAAAGAGATCGATCTGAGACGGGTACAGCTGAGTACAGAAGTGAGTCAAACAGTCAGGGCAGGCAGGGACAAGGTAGGACTAATAAATGAAACTGCATTTATTTCTATGCAAGGGGCCTAACGGGGAAGGCAGATGAACTCAGGGCATGGTTAGGAACATGGGACTGGGATATCATAGCAATTACGGAAACATGGCTCAGAGATGGGCAGGACTGGCAGCTGAATGTTCCAGGATACAAATGCTACAGGAAGGATAGAAAGGGAGGCAAAAGAGGAGGGGGAGTGGCATTTTTGATAAGGGATAGTATTACAGCTGTGCTAAGGGAGGATATTCCCGGAAATACATCCAGGGAAGTTATTTGGGTGGAACTGAGAAATAAGAAAGGGATGATCACCTCATTGGGATTGTATTATAGACCCCCAAATGGTCAGAGGGAAATTGAGAAACAAACTTGTAAGGAGATCTCAGCTACCTGGAAGAATAATAGGGTAGTTATGGTAGGGAATTCTAACTTTCCAAACATTGGCTGGGACTGCCATTGTGTTAAAGGTTTAGATGGAGAGGAAATTCTTAAGTGCATACAAGACAATTTTCTGATTCAGTATGTGGATGTACCTACTAGAGAAAGTGCAAAACTTGACCTACTCTTGGGAAATAAGGCAGGGCAGGTGACTGAGGTGTCAGTGGGGGAGCCAGCGACCATAATTCTATTCGTTTTAAAATCGTGATGGAAAAGGATAGACCAGATCTAAAAGTTGAAGTTCTAAATTGGAGAAAGGCCAATTTTGACGGTATTAGGCAAGAACTTTCAAAAGCCGATTGGAGGCAGGTAAAGGGATGGCTGGGAAATGGGAAGCCTTGAGAAATGAGGTAATGAGAATCCAGAGAAAGTATATTCCTGTCAAGGTGAAAGGGAAGGCTGGTAAATATAGGGAATGCTGGATGACTAAAGAAATTGAGGGTTTGGTTAAGAAAAAGAAGGAAGCATATGTCAGGTACAGACAGGATAGATCGAGTGAATCCTTAGAAGATTTTAAAGAAAGTAGGAGTGTACTTAAGAGGGAAATCAGGAGGGCAAAACAGGGATATGAGATAGCTTTGGCAAATAGAATTAAGGAGAATCCAAAGGGATTTTACAAATATATTAAGGACAAAAGGGTAACTAGGGAAAGAATAGGGCCCTCAAAGATCAGCAAGGCGGCCTTTGTGTGGAGCTACAGAAAATGCGGGAGATACTAAATGAATATTTTGCATCAGTATTTACTGTGGAAAAGGATATGGAAGATATAGACTGTAGGGAAATAGATAGTGACATCTTGCAAAATGTCCAGATTACAGAGGAGGAAGTGCTGGATGCCTTGAAACGGTTAAAGGTGGATAAATCCCCAGGACCTGATCAGGTGTACCTGAGAACTCTGTGAGAAGCTAGAGAAGTGATTGCTGGGCCTCTTGCTGAGATATTTGTATCATCAATAGTCACAGGTGAGGTGCCAGAAGACTGGAGGTTGGCAAACGTGGTGCCACTGTTTAAGAAGGGCATTAAAGACAAGCCAGGGAACTATAGACCGGTGAGCCTGACCTCGGTGGTGGGCAAGTTGTTGGAGGAAATCCTGACAGACAGGATGTACATGTATTTGGAAAGGCAAGGACTGATTCGGGATAGTCAACATGGCTTTGTGCGTAGGAAATCATGTCTCACAAACTTGATTGAGTTTTTTGAAGAAGTAATAAAGAAGATTGATGAGGGCAGAGCAGTAGATGTGATCTATATGCACCTCAGTAAGGCGTTTGACAAGGTTCCCCATGGGAGACTGATTAGCAAGGTTAGATCTCATGGAATACAAGGAGACCTAGCCATTTGGATACAGAACTGGCTCAAAGGTAGAAGACAGAGGGTGGTGGTGGATGGTTGTTTTTCAGACTGGAGGCTTGTGACCACAAGGATCGGTGCTGCGCCCTCTACGTTTTGTCATTTAAATAAATGATTTGGATGCGAACATAAGAGGTACAGTTAGTAAGTTTGCAGATGATACCAAAATTGGAGGTGTAGTGGACAGCGAAGAGGGTTACCTCAGATTACAAAGGATCTGGACCAGATGGGCCAATGGGCTGAGAAGTGGCAAATGGAGTTTAATTCAGATAAATGCGAGTTGTTTCATTTTGGGAAAGCAAATCTTAGCAGGACTTTTACACTTAATGGTAAGGTCCTAGGGAGTGTTGCTGAACAAAGAGACCTTGGAGTGCAGGTTCATAGCTCCTTGAAAGTGGAGTCACAGGTAGATAGGACAGTGAAGGCGGTGTTTGGTATGCTTTCCTTTATTGATCAGAGTATTGAGTACAGGAGTTGGGAGGTCATGTTGCGGCTGTACAGGACATTAGTTAGGCCAGTTTTGGGATATTGCATGCAATTCTGGTCTCCTTCCTATCAGAAAGATGTTGTGAAACTTGAAAGGGTTCAGAAAAGATTTGCAAGGATATTGCCAGTGTTGGAGGATCTGAGCTACAAGGAGAGGCTGAACAAGCTGGGGCTGTTTTCTCTGGAGCGTCGGAGGCTGAGGGGTGACCTTATAGAGGTTTACAAAATTATGAAGGGCATGGATAGGATAAATAGACAAAGTCTTTTCCCTGGGGTCGGGGAGTCCAGAACTAGAGGGCATAGGTTTAGGGTGAGAGGGGAAAGATATAAAAGAGACCTAAGGGGCAACTTTTTCACGCAGAGGGTGGTACATGTATGGAATGAGCTGTTAGAGAATGTGGTGGAGGCTGGTACAATTGCAACATTTAAGAGGCATTTGGATGGGTATATGAATAGGAAGGGTTTGGAGGGATATGGGCTGGGTGCTGGCAGGTGGGACTAGATTGGGTTGGGATATCTGGTCGGCATGGACAGGTTGGACCGAAGGGTCTGTTTCCATGCTGTACCTCTCTATGACTCTATGACTCTAAGACTTGACAGGGTGGATGTGGAAAGGTTGTGGGAGTCAAAGGCCAGAGGGCACAATCTCAGAAGAAGGGGTCACACAATTAACACAGAGATGAGGATGAATTTATTTTGTCAGAGGGCAGTGAATCTGCGGAATTCTTTGCCACAGATGGCCTTTGAGGCTGGGTCATTCAATGTATTCAAGGCGAAGACAGACAGAGTTTTCACCAGTCGTTGACAATTGTCAGATCAGCTTTGATCTCATTGAATGGTGGAGCAGACTCGATGGGCTGAATGGCCTCCTTCTGCTCCTACAATTTATGGTCTAAAGGTCTCCTGATCAAGGAGCACATGGGCAGATTTGCAAAATGGCTGAAAATCCATTGCAGGTGGATTTTCTCCTGTTCCTTATCTCTGTTTGTTCTGGTGTCAGAGAGTTTCAGGCTGAGTGAATGAATTCCAACACGCATCATGACTCTTTCTGGCCTGTTGTGGGCTGTTTTCCTCTTGGAATGAAAGAGAGAGAGAGAGAGAGAGATAGAGAGAGGTATTATGGGAGATGGAAGTGGGTAGCACAGCTATGACTCTCAGTGCAGGTGGGGAGTTGACCAGAGAAAATGAGCATTGGGCATGCAGGGTTAATGGTGTTGAGATGGGTGAAGGTGAGTGGCGAAGCCATTGGAGGCAATAGTGTGAATGGTAGAGCCTTAGTAGGATTTGAGTAGAGTAGCAGTGATACAGTATGAGCTACCAGAGGGAAGATGGTGGCACTTAGGCTAGCAGACTGGAGAAGATCATTAACCGTTTTTTTATTTCATTCACTAAATGCGTTGTTAGCAACGTCAGCATTAATTATACATCTCTAATTGCCCAGAGGGCAGTTAAGCATCAGCCACATTGCTAAGTGTCTGGAGTCACATGTAGGCCAGACCAGGTGAGATTGGCAGATTCCATTAAAGAAACAGATGGGTATTTCCTACAATGGAATCATTAGAGTCTTAATTTCAGATCCTTTCATGGAGTTTAAATTCTACTATCTGTCCTGGCAGGATTTGAACCTGGGCCCTGGAACATTACTTGGGCCTCTCATTAACAGACCAGTGATAACAACACGAGGACATCGCCTCCTCATGTGCTGAGCTCTAGTGCGAGCCAAACTTACAGTGAGCTGAGACTGCTTTAACCTAGGTGGTAACCTCGGCCCAGCCTGGCATGGTCCAATCTCATGGCCTGCTGTGCTGGACGTGGAGGAAGAGGGATTCCCACCTGTCTGCCAGCCCACCCAGCAGGACCTGCTAAACACGGTGCCAAATACACCTGGACTGCCCCATGTCCTGGGCAAATATCCTTAACTGAGCAGGGCAGCTCCGCACTGACAGTATTTGCCCGTGCGCATAATGGGCTTTTAAAAACGGCATGTAGTACGATGGCATACAGACCTGAGAGGTTATTAATGAGGTGAGCTTGGTAAGATGCAGCAAGTGATCTCACTGGGCCTCAAGGTGGGAAACCCTCCGACAAACCCAATGCAAAGAAACATTTGTCAAAGAATAATAAGATTGGGCCCATTCCAGTCCTGAAGAAGGTTCACTGCACTCGAAAAGTTAGCTCTGCTTTCTCTCCACACATGCTGCCTGACCTGCTGAGTTGCTTCATCAACTTCTGTTTTCGTTTTAGATCTTCAGAGTCCACAGTCCTTTGCTTTTATATTTTGATTGGGCCAAATGTTTCTCCACGTAGTTTGAAACTCCAGCTTGTCTTTCTTGCTCGGTGTGCCCAGAGATTCAGTGTCGGGCACAGAGATCAAATTGCTTAGTCATGGTTAACATGCTAAATTTACATGCATTGCCATTAAACACTGAAGTTATTTTTAGCAGATGTTTCAGTCCTGGATACTTTACGTGGTTAAAAATAAAGCCTGTACTTTATGGATGATGTCGGATTAGAGTTAGTTATGGCAACATCATATTGCCAGTTTTCTAAATTCCAGTTACTCCACAATTCCATGGAGGGATTTAATTTTGACTTTACATGACAGTATGAAATGGGTGATAGTAATCAATGGAATTGATCTGTATTTGATTGTACTGAGCTGCTCACTGATCTTTGTAATGGTACTTGTTTGCTTAAGCCTGTGGGGTACAGCTTTAGAGTCCAGCCTCTGGCTCCACAGACATACAGAAGATTCTAGAATGCCCCAGAGACTACGCACATACTTCAAGTTCTAAGATATTTAAAGGTCTGTAAATAAACTGCTTGAAATTAGAACTAGAGTCATCTCTACATTGCTCTGAAATAGATCACAATGTAGAGCAACTCAGTACAAAAGCTCTGCTGACTTTTATTTCTCTTGACTTCACAGAATCACAGAATTGTTAAAGCACAGAGAGGGAACATTTGGCCTTTTGTATCTTCACTGATTCTCCAGAGGAACGATTCATTGAGTGCCACCCTCTCACCTTCTCCCTGTAGTCCTGCACTCTTCCTTTGAAGATAATCAACCAATTCCCTCTTGAAGCTGCCTTGATCCCAGTCTCAGGCGGTGCATTCAAGATCCCAACCCTCACTTGGTTTGAAATAAGTGGGAACGAAAATCCAGGGAGTTGTTAAATGAGCTGCGACGACTGTTACCCGTTTTACACAGAGTTCCTCATCCATCGGATTGTGCAGTACTAAAATCGAAATTTAGAACAAACATGCAAGGCATTGAATCACAATGAACAAAATCATGATGGCAGCACGGTGGCTCAGTGGTTAGCACTGCTGCCTCACAGCATCAGGGATGCTGGGTCGATTCCACTCTCAGGTGACTGTCTGTATGCAGTTTGCACATTCTCCCTAGTCCGAGTCAGTTTGCTCTTGTTTCCTCCCACAGTCCAAAGATGTGCAGGTTAGCTGGATTGACCATGCTAAATTGCCCATAATGTCCAGGGATGTGCAGGCTAAGTGGAATGGTTATGGGAAATACAGGGGGTGAGCCTGGATGGGATGTCTATTGGAGGGTCAGTGTGGACTCAGTGGGCCGAATGGCCTGCTTCCATGCTGGAGGGATTCTACGATAAGAATTTCCACAAGCTTTCATTTTCCAATGATAATTTCTCTGTCTCTTCCTTACCTGTGATATCAATAGTCTCGAGTTCAGATATAGTTCTCTGCAATGCAAACCCCGCATTTGCTTCAACTAAAGTCCGAAATGCTGTAAGGTATTATCACTTGAATCCTTAAGGTATGCTCCTAACAAATGTTTTCCCATTCAAATTTAGCAGATGCGTAGTTTGGATGTTCTTCATCAAAAAGGTTAAATCACTGAGGGAAAACCATTAAGCTCTGGAACACCCATACACATCAGTATAATTATTGTTGTATTTATACTGTATATAAATACAATTAAAGTATTGTGATATGTGCAATGGTGGATAGACCCAGGGATCAAAAATACTATTTTGTATCTAACTCAAAGGCCGTAAATGATCAGAGTTGCCTTAACCTGGAGTGCTTGTGTGTTATCATTATTTTGAGTTTCCTTATTAATTGGTGCTGTACTTTTATTTTACTTAACCTATTTTTCAAATCAACCTGTTCAGAGACGTTATTACACACCTCTGGAGCAGATGGGACTTAAAATTGAGCCTTTCAGACTGGAGGTAGTGACAGTACCACTGCACCACAAGAAGGCCTGAGGTACGCTGTATTAGCAGGAGAGGAAAGCAGTGAAAGTGAAGGGTGGTTATTAGCTAATGGGTGATTGACTGAATGGACACCAAGAGAGCTGTGGCCAAGTCTAACTCCATTGACTCCAACAGGACAGCCTGTTAACTCAGAGCCACCACAGTACTCAGCAACCTGCCTGGTCTGCAGGTTGGAAAACAGTCGATCTATGGGAAAACTGGTGGGATTCCAATGTAGGGGGATGGGAATACCAGAAAAGACAGTTTCTCAAGTCAACATGGAATCTAATGAGAAATAGAAGCAAGAGCCAGTCACTCAGGAGTCCATCAAGTCTACTTCACCACTTACAGTGATCACAGACAAACATTGGTAGCCACTTTTCTAACACATCCCCACATCCATTGCTTCCCTTCTGAGTGAAAAAGGTTCTCCTAATCTCAGTTCTAAATGGTTGACTTTTTAACCTAATCCCTAGTTTTACACTCACTAGCCAATATAAAACAACCTCTCAATGTCTATCCTGTTGAGGTATTTTATTCATTTCAACAATATTACATTCCACACTTGTAAACTCCAGAAAATATAATTCGATTCTACTCAATTTTTTTCTAGGTCAACCCTTTTGTATCAACCAATCGAGTGAACTTTTGTTGCACACCTTTGAAGGCAGGTATGCTTTTCCTTCAGAAAAGATCAAGACTACACAAACATATGGTATAATTTGCTTGTGGTCCCTTTGACTGCCTTGTTAGATGGCATTGAATTGAGAAGGAGGTGCAAAATGTTCAATCCAATGGTCTGTTGTTCTCCTTCTAACTACAGTTCCAGCGCCCAACCAGAGAATGGTATCCATGCCAACTTCGCAGGATTCAGTAGGACAGCCTTTTTTGATTGGAGTAACAGAGCTAAATCAACAAATAATGCGAATGGGCCACTAATCATTAAAAAAACAGATTTTTAGTGCAAAACGTGTTGCTGTCTTTTGAGTTATGTCATTGAGTGTTGATAAATATTATGTACATTCATTTCAACTTTTTATATCAATGTTTGATTCAGATTAGATTCCCTACAGTATGGAAACAGGCCCTTCAGCCCAACAAGTCCAGACCAACCCTCCAAAGAGTAACCCACCCCGCCCAAACTATATTTACCCCTGACTAATGCACCTAATACTATGAGCAATTTAGCATGGCCAATTCACCTGACCTGTACATCTTTGGATTGTGGGAGGAAACTTGAGCACCCAGAAGAAATCTACGCAGACATGGGGAGAAGGTGCAAACTCACACAGTCACCCAAGGCTGGAATTGAAGCCAGGTCCCTGGCACTGTGAGGCAGCAGTGTTAACCACTGAGCCAGCATGCCACCCTACATGGGAAATTTAAACAACAGAGTTTAAAACCCTTTGGTTCTGTCACTACTTTATATTCCTGTCAGAAATCCATTCCTCTTTCACTGTTCTTGATTTTGTGAAGGATGCAACGATATGTAGATGGACTTTCACACTGACTGTCACTTATCTCTGTTTACTCTCAGTGCAAAGGCCCCAGCTGTCAGTTTGACCTTTTATACTGCACATTTAAAAACAAATCTTTCACTGTTGTTTTCTCTGAAGAGAAAACCTGTGACCAGATCCAAGCTATTTTGTATGTCCAGGCCTTGAAACCAGCGCTTAGGCTTTGAGTCATCATCTCGTGTGTTTTCAAGCTCACCCATAGGCGTCCACCATGCCAAAATTGTCTCTTTCTTTTCCTAAGGTTCATAGTGAGTGTTGACAGACTTTAAACCAGAGACGGAATAGTCAAAGTCAATCCAGTCCTCGCTCAGCGTCAGTAAACCTGTGGTTTCTCCAGAACCTCACTGGATCATAAATGCATAGAATTCTGTGGCTAATTATTTTTGCCCAGTTTAGTGATATTCTTGCTTCTAATACAGGGTTTTACAAAGTTACAAAACAGTTAATCACAGCATAGAAACAGATCCAAAAGGACAAGTGTCGAGAGTGTGGTACTGGAAAAGCACAACAGGTCAGGAGCAGGAGAATCAACATTTTGGGCATGAGCCCTTCATCAGAACCTGCTATGCTTTTCCAGCGCCACACTCTTGACTCTGATCTCCAGCATCTGTAGTCCTTACTTCTCCAAAAGGACCAGTGCCAATATTTCAAATTTTGCATGAATGTTTTCTCACCTTTCTTCATCTAACCCTAAATGTTCCTTTCCCTCTCAAGTGCTTATCTGGTTTCTCCTTGAATATGTCTCTGCTACTGACCTCAACTATGATAGAGTTCCATATCCTGAGGTGAACTTCACTTCAAGTAGAGTCCAACTCGTCAATGCCAACCAGGTATCCTAAACTGAACTAGGCCCATTTGCCTTGCATTGGCCCATCACCTTCTAAACTTTTCATATTCATGTACCTGTCCAAATGTCTTTTAAATGTTGTAATTGTACCCACCTCTGTCAGCTCATTCCATACACGCACCACCCTCTGTGTGAAAAGAATTGCCCCATGGGTCCCTTTAAATATCTCCTCTCTCACCTTAAGTCTATGTCCTCTAGTTTTGGACTCGCCTACCCTTGGAAAAAGACCTCCACTATTCACCTTATCTATGTCCCTCATGATTTTATGAATTTCTATAAGCTCAACCCTCCGCTTCCAGGGAAAAGAGCCCCAGCGTATCCTCCCTGACCTATCACCTTAATCCTCTCCCCCACTCACCTATTGTACTCTATGCTACTTTCTCCCCACCCCCACCCTCCTCCAGCTTATCTCTCCACCCTTCAGGCTGTCTGCCTTTATTCCTGATGAAGGGCTTTTGCCCGAAACGTCGATTTTACTGCTCCTCGGATGCTGCCTGAACTGCTGTGCTCTTCCAGCATCACTAACGCAACGTATCCAGCCTCTCCTTATAACTTAAACCTCCCACTTCCAGGAACATTCTTGTAGATGTTTCTCGTGACCTTTCTAGATAACAACATCCTTCCTATAACAGGGCGACCAGAATTCTACACAGTATTCTAAAACATTTTAAAAACGTGGATCAGAATACTGCTGAGAGACGTTAGAAATGAAAGTGTCTATACGTTTACTGTTAATACTTCTGTCCACTTTATGGCAGATTTGAACCAAAACGGGTTCATTAGTGATCAAACAACCTGTTTTAGGTGCTATTACATATTACTAATATAGCACAACATAGTTTAAAGGATAGAGTTGTTTCATATTTATGAAATTTGATTAACTACCCAGAGAGTGGAGTTCATTTACTGCCACAGTAAATTTTTAAACCAGATTTGATAAATATGTCACTTGTGGATTAGTACCAGAAAATGACCATAAGTGTTTCTGATTTGTCATTAAAATCCCAATGACTTACTAGTGAAGAGGTTGACCTACCATCCTGTGTCAAACACCATTGTTGATTCTTAATTTCTTGTGGCAGCTGACAATAGCAATGAATGTTACTTCTCCTGTACTGTCCACATCTCAAGGACAAATAAATACAAAAGCAAATTAATTTATGTCACAAGATTATTCAGGAACAGAATGGATCATTGGGCCAAAGAAATAATCTCTTACCAGTGCTGACTACCTTCTCACCATCTCCTTCAAATCTAATATCAATTATCTGGTTGCCCAATTAGAGAATCTCAAAGAATGTTGTCCTTGGAATATTCCACCTCATGAGCAGATTTTCTATCTCTGTCACAATCTTCCACTTGCTCCTTTTTATATATGTATCATCGGGAAGACCTTTGCACTACAGAGTACTGATGCAGAGTTTGCACATTCTCCCAGTGTCTGCATGGGTTTGCTCCCATAGTCCAAAGATGTGCTGGTTAGGTGGAATGGCCGTGCTGAATTGCCCATAATGTCCAGGGATGTGCAGGTTAGATGGATTGACCAGGGGAAATGCAGGGTTACAAGGATAGAGTAGGGGGGGTGGGGGGGGGGGCATGGGTCAGTGTGGACTTGATGTCTGAATGGCCTGTTCCTACATTGTAGGGATTCTATAATTCTATACTCAGCCTTGAAAAAATCTTCACTAGTGTCGTGGGTGGAGGTAGTGTGAAGAGAAATCACTGTTCTGACCACAAAATCATGTGTAATAATATTTTAAATTGAAAGTGCTTAGATTGAGTCTTCAGACAGTGAGGCTGCATGCTCTGGGATTCTCCCCTGAATCTTTCGACTTCCCGCTTCTACTTAAAATCCACCTTTTGGAATAAAGCTTTAGGCATTTCACTATGATCTCCTTTTTATGCAAGGTCCACTTGTGTACGGTTATGCCTTTGTGAAGACAGACAGTCACCTTGGAACTGTTGTCTATGTTAATGGCTCTTTTTAGATGTCCCCCAGTCCGAGGACAGCCCCTTTTGCACCAGTTGAGGAATCTCAGGAGTCCATTCTTATCCAAATTAGGATCAATTATTGCTGTCTTTAAAGATGGTTCTGATCTCTGGATCCATGCTCACTAGGGCCTTTATTCAAGCAATCCAAACGCGGCTCATGTTAAATATTTACAAGCGCAGGTAGTGGAGGCTTTCATTCTATCTGTTTGGAATTAGAACCCAAAAATCTAGTGGAAATCTATAATCTGACCCAGACCACTTGCTTTGTGTCAATAAATTCAAAAGAATCACAGAATATTAACAGAGGAAAATACTTTTCAACCTAACTTTTATTCAAAAATCAACAATTAAATGAATTTTTCAGGAGAATCAATATTGAACCACTCTACTATATCTAGCATATAAAATATATGCTATTGTGCAAAACAAATCCAACAATCAATGTACAGTTTTCTTCTCATATACAAAATAGACCAAAACAGATCAAAACAGATCAGTATCTTCTGTAAGACTATCTAGAAGTATCAAAGTAAACAAACAATGATGTATATACAGTTCTTGCTGACTCTTCTGAAGGTAATAACCTTTTCTTGGCAAATTCTGACAGGAGATTTTCTAGTCGGTTAGGATTAAGAAACAGTCTGTTCTTGGCCTCTCAATCCATTTTCTTCTGCATCAATGCTCATGCTGTCATCACCATAGAAATAGCAAGGTGGTCTCACAGGGGGAGCTTCAATAATTAAGACTCCTTCAGGAGACAAGGACGCAAAAACTGTCACAGGGTCAACTTCGATGGGCAACCTGGAGAGGCAGAGAGTGACACAATATTGAGCAAAGCTTTCACATCAAATTCTGCAACCCTGACTTAGTTCTGCACTTCAGCTTTATGTCTAACACATAATGAACATAAAGGTTAAGTTGTCTTAATCCTACTATCTCATGAGAGAGTGAGGGGTGACTGCTGGTGGTTTAACCTGAGGGTCACCACACCTCAGGTGAGGGGAGAGGTTGAGAAGAAGATTCCATCATGGTAAACTCAGCTGGTGCAGGATTTGAGATAGCATTATTGTGCATTGCAAACCAGTCAACTGAACTAACTAACCGCCACACTTGATACAATTTTGTTGTGTTTCATTTGTGTTTTACACAATGCCATTTATAATAGCTGAGGCATGTTAGAAATATAGCAGATTCAACTTCAAAATATATGTTTCTCGTGCAAAAATATCTTCAGCAAAGTTAAAATGTGAGATAGAAAGACAAGTCTGTGTTCGGACTTGCAATGGCACCCAGCAGTTATTGGAACTGCAATGAGAAATTAACATCAAAATAGTATGGATGCTGAAAATCTGGATGAAAAACAAGATGATGCTGGAAACACTTATCAAATCAGACAGCAGCTGTGGAAATAGAAACAGAGAACATTTTCATAAGAATCAGAATTTATTTTGCACTCAATTTTTTTTAAAATAAATTCATGGGCTGAGGGTGTCACCAAAATTTAAAAGAATTAACCACATTGCTGTGGGTCTGGAGTCATATGTAGACCAGATGGCAATTTCTTTTCCTAAAGGACATTGGTGAACTAAATAGGTTTTTACAACAATCAACAATGGTCATCATGAGACTCCTAATTCCAGGCTATTTTTTTTTAATTGAATTTAAATTCCACCATCTGCCATGATGAGATTTGAACCTAAGTCCCAGAACATTCTGGATCTCTTGATTAACAGTCTAATGATAATACCACCAGACCATCACCTCCCTTATGAATTTGAATTAAAAGTCATTGACATGAAATACAGAAACAATGATATGGCAATGGTCATACTATCAGATGGTGCCAGTAAATCAGCATGTCAGTTATCCCATTGCAGCTTGTAGTGATAGTCAAAATGAAATTAAAAAAACATGCTTTGGCATATGCTACAAACCATAGAGTCTCTCCACCTTTAATTCTTTACTATAAGCATTAAGAGAGAAATATTTTAACCTTCAGTCACTTCCTTTACCATGGCTTCAGGCAGACAATAGTGATATTTTACAGAGTAACAGTGATGCCTAGCAAGGAAATAAGAAATTTCAGTTATAGAGTCATAGAGATGTACAGCATGGAAAGAAACCCTTTGGTCCAACTCTTAAATTAATCTAGTCCCATTTGCCAGCATTTGGCCTATTTTCTTCATATTCATATACCCATCCAAATGCCTTTTCCAAAACAATACAATAGAACAGCTTATAAAACAGTAATTACTGAGGAATTGAGGAAATCAACTCCAACACTGAAAAAAACACAAAAAAGGTACAGCTCTTACAGTCACAATTTTCTCCCATCCTCCATCTTGGATTACCCAGAATCCTATGTGGGAGAATATTCTGGTTGGTGGGATACTAAATAACATAAATTTTACTATGTAATACTTGATTTTAATGTAATAACCTCACCACTGTGATAAATGTAATAAGACTTCATGGTTTCACTCCAAGCTAAAAGTAAGCTGATATTTTTGCTGCTGAAAAAATGACAAATACATTCGGTTTGAAGTACTGTGGTTCTTTTGTTTCCTGCCATTGAGTTGGGGGCCAGGGGAAGGGACAGATAACCTCACCAAAGACTTTCTGTGGAATACAGGAAGAATCCTATGGATTCCATAGTCACTGTTGTCAGAAATGCTTCATTAAGAAGTTCACAAACAATAGTGCTACAATGACCAGATAACAAGCTTTTTTGGTGACATTGCTGTGATAAATACTGGCAAGGGCACCACAGAGAGCACCCCTGCTCTTCTTTTTGAAATTGTTTCATTAAATCTTTTACGTCTGTCTGAGAAAGCAATCAGAGCCTGGCTTTAGCATCTCATCGAAAAGACAGTGCCTCCTGACAGTGCAGCATTCCCACAGTACTGTACTGGACTGTCAGCCCGGATTTCTCATTTGGAGGTATCTTCGCTATTCTTCGCAAACAATTGCTGTGTATGTAATTGAGAAATGTCAATGAATCAGTGATTTGAAGCAAGTAGGAAGCACAGGCAAGTTTTTGTCATCCATGGCAACCCAAAGAGAATCTACCAACGTGTTAACCTTCTGATTGCTGGCAGCTCCAGAAAAAAAACAAATCCACATTCCTGAGCCACAATGTTTTAAAAGTTTATTTTTAAATTCGTAAGTCGAGTATTCATAGCACTTGAGAATGAAGATAGTCACATATTCAGTAACAAGGATACTCATTGCAGACGGAGCTGAGAATTATCTTGTGAACCAATCAGAATGGTTTATTAGGGGAATTTGCTGCCCAGAGTGAAAAAGATGGTGCTAAATGTGTCATCAGTGGCTCAGATGGCAGTAAACTCACCTCCAAATGAGAAATCTAGGCTGACAGTCCAGTACAGTACTGTGGGAATGCTGCACTGTCAGGAGGTACTGTCTTTTCGATGAGATGCTAAAGCCAGGCTCTGATTGCTTTCTCAGACAGACGTAAAAGATTTAATGAAACAATTTCAAAAAGAAGAGCAGGGGTGCTCTCTGTGGTGCCCTTGCCAGTATTTATCACAGCAATGTCATCAAAAAAGCTTGTTATCTGGTCATTGTAGCACTGCTGTTTGTGAACTTCTTAATGAAGCATTTCTGACAACAGTGACTATACTTTGAAACTACTGCATTTGCTGTAGAGCACTTTGGTACATGTTGCATTCTTAAAGGGTCTCTACAAGTTAATCCTTGGCCTCCTCCTTCACCACTCCCTCTCCACCCAGTGCCTGGAGGAAGAATGATTTATCTTCCACCTTGGGACCCCTCAACCCCAGGGCATCGATGTGGACTTCACCAGTTTCCTCATTTCCCCTCCCCCCACCTTACCCCAATTCCAACCTGCCAGCCCAGCACCGCCCTCATGACCTGTCCATCTTCCTTCCCACCTATCCGCTCCACCCTCTCTCTGACCTATCACCTTTACCCCCACCTTCATCCACCTACTGCACTCTCAGCTACCTTCTCCCCAGCCCCACCCTGCTCCCAGTTATCTCTCCACCCCCGAGTCTCCCTGCCTCATTCCTGATGAAGAGCTCCGGCCCAAAACGTCGATTTTCCTGCTCCTCCAATGTTGCCTGACCTGCTGTGCTTGTCCAGCAACACACTCTCAACTCTGATCTCCAGCGTCTGCAAACCTCACTGTCTCCTCCACAAGTTAATGACTGTCCTTTAAATGTGACCAAGAAAATAATTACCACTTAGATTGAGCAGGTTCACATTTATTGGATGCTTAGTGCATTGATTAATGTAATTTCCAAATGCATTCAACTTTTGCCAGAACAAACCTTCTCACATTGCACATTTCAAAACAACTTAAACACATAGCTACATTAACATTCGTCGCCCTTCCTTAGACAATGCAATTGATTGATCCAAATCCCTTTGTGAGCCATTAATCTACATTATACCCGTCAACTAGGTATAAGATTAAATTTTATAACACTGGCTGAGAACAGGGTGAGACAAATGACCAAGAATAAAATGCTGAGGAACTTTCTTCTTCCAGACGATGAGCCAGCTAAATTCCTATTTAGTTCACAACGTGAATCTGGTTCAATATCCTCACATCTACAACACAGTGAAAGTAATACACAGAGCAGAGTCTGCCATTGCTGATTCTACTCAAACCTGTATTATTGGCACTTGAACAAGCTTTTATGGGAGGTTTGCTTGCCTATGATGTTCGTAGCTGACCAAGAAGGAGGGTTTGTTTGAGTGACATAAACTATTGGCATAATGCCTTTGATTTGCTGTCATTTTAAAACCAGTCCCAGCATGTTCAATTAATTGGTCCATTTTGATTGGCTGCTAATTGTACTTGGAAGTTGACATGTCCAAATGGATATACTTCTTTAGGTTTAGATTGTATTGTCACGTGTACTCAAATACAGAAGTACAAGACTACTGTGAAAAGTATATGATGTTGACACGCATGGTGCCATCTTAGGTACCATGGCACCTAGCTAGAAAAAAAACAAGGTAATGCTTAACTTTATTTCTTTTACTACTTTGTATCAATAATAAAAGGTAAAGGCAATGCTTAACTTTTTAACATAGGCACAAAAAAGTAAAAGAAACAAAGTTAAGCATTACCTTCACAGAATAAGTAGAAAAATAAGGAAATAAGGTAATAATTAACTAAAGAATCCTTCTTAATATAAACTAGAAAAATAAAAGAATAAAGTTATAAGTTTAACCGCCTTTGTTGAGTCATCCGCTTAGTTACTCCCCGGGATACCTCAGTTGCCTGTCCTTGACACCACCGCCACAGATATCGTATACTCCAATCAGGTAATCCCACATGGAGAATACCAGAGATGAGAAACTTTAGAGATAAGGAAAAAATTGTGAGACTGGGATAATTTACACTGTAGGAGACAGTGAGGACTGCAGATGCTGGAGAGTCAGAGTAAACAGTGTGGCGCTGGGAACAGCCGGTCAGGCAACATCCGAGGAGCAGGAGAGTCAATGTTTCAGGCATAAGCCCTTCCTCAGGAATTATACTGTAGCAGAGGTCGCCAAGAGGGAACTTAACAAAGGCTCTCAAGAGGCAGTCACAACTGGGAGGTTAAGTAATTCACATTCAGCTAGTGATCAGGCACAAAAGAGTGTGACTGTAAGTGAGGCAGGTAGGGGGAACCGGAGTTCAGGAGTGGAGGAGCCTCAGCCCTTGACCTTGTCCAACAGGTACGAGATTCTTGCTCCCTGTTCGGATGAGGAAAAGGGCTCTGGACAGGATGAGCCAACTGACCAAGGCACCATGGTCCAGAAGGCCATTCAAGAGGGGGGAGCTAATAGACAAGTAGTGGTTATAGGGGATTCTATAATTAGGGGGACAGATAGTATCCTTTGCAAGCCGGATCGGGAGTCTCGCATGGTGTGTTGCCTGCCCGGTGCCAGGGTGCGAGACATCTCCGACCGGCATGAAAGGATATTGGAGCGGGAGGGGGAGGATCCAGTTGTTGTGGTCCACGTTGGTACCAACAACATAGGCAAGACTAGGGTGGAGGACCTGTTTGGGCATTACGAAGCACTAGGCAGGAAATTGAAGCACAGGTCCTCAAGGGTCATAATCTCTGGATTACTGCCCGAGCCACGTGCCAATTGGCATAGGGACAAGAAAATTAGGCAAGTAAACACGTGGCTAAGGGATTGGTGTGGGAAAGAGGGATTCCACTTCATGGGGCATTGGCATCAGTTTTGGAACAGGGGGGATCTGTACCGTTGGAACGGTCTCCACCTGAACCGATCAGGTACCAATGTTCTAGCGAAGAGGATAAATAGGGTGGTCAGTAGGACTTTAAACTTCTGAGTTGGGGGGAAGGGAAAGTGAAAGCGACAGGGAGTATGGAGGTAAATGGCAAGATAAGCAGCAGGATAGCATGTTTCCAGGCGGATTTAAAATTGAGGCAGACTGAGAATGCAGTAAAAAGCAAGGATAACTTACGACATATGACTTCCAACATCTCTAATGATAAGGAAGTTAGCATTAAGGCACTTTACCTGAATGCTCGTAGCATACATAACAAAGCCGATGAACTAATGGCACAGATAATAGTGAATGATTATGATGTAGTAGGCATCACAGAGACTTGGTTACAGGGGGGTCAGGACTGGCAGTTAAACCTCCATGGTTTTTCAACTTATCGAAAAGACAGAGAGGTGGGCAGAGGGGGTGGAGTTGCCTTGTTAGTTAAGAACAAAATTAAATCTATGGTATTGAATGACATAGCGTCGGATGATGTGGAGTCTGTGTGGGTGGAATTGAGGAACCACAAAGGCAAAAAAAACATAATTGGAGTTGTGTATAGACCTCCTAACAGTGGTCAGGACCAGGGACGCAACATGTACCGGGAAATAGAGAAGGCATGTCAGAAAGGCAAGGTTACATTGATCATGGGAGACTTCAATATGCAGGTGGACTGGGTAAATAATGTTGTTAGTGGATCTAAAGAAAGGGAATTCATGGAATGCTTACAGGATGGCTTTTTGGAACAGCTTGTCATGGAGCCCACAAGAGAGCAGGCTATTCTGGACCTAGTGCTTTGCAATGAACCAGACTCTATAAAAGATCTTAAAGTAAGGGAACCCTTAGGAAGTAGCGACCATAATATGATAGAGTTCAGTCTGGAGTTTGAAAGGGAGAAGGCAAAATCGGATGTAATGGTGTTACAGTTGAATAAAGGTAATTATGAGGGCATGAGAGAGGAACTGACTAAAATAGACTGGAAGCAGAGGCTAACCGGGAAGACAGTAGAGCAAAAATGGCAGGAGTTTGTAGGTATAATTGAGGACACTGTACAGAGGTTCATTCCCAAGAAAAGAAAGATTAACCGGGGAGGGATTAGACAACCTTGGCTGACAAAGGAAGTCAGGAAATGTATTAAAGAAAAAGAGAGATCCTATAAAGTGGCTAAGAACAGTGGGAAATCAGAAGATTGGGAAGGATACAAAAGCAAACAGAGGATAACAAGAGTGTAATAAGAAAGGAGAGGATCAAATATGAAGGTAGGCTAGCCAGTAATATTAGAAATAATAGTAAAAGTTTATTTCAGTACATAAGAAACAAACGACAGGCAAAAGTAGACATTGGGCCACTTCAAACTGATGCAGGAAGCCTAGTGATGGGAGATAAGGAAATAGCAGGAGAACTTAACAAGTACTTTGCGTCAGTCTTCACAGTGGAAGACATGAGTAATATCCCAAAAATTAAAGGGTGTCACGGGGCTGAGTTGAGTATGGTTGCCATTACGAAAGAGATAGTGCTAGAAAAGTTAAAAAGTCTTAAAATTGATAAATCTCCTGGCCCCGATGGGATACACCCTAGAGTTCTGAGAGAGGTGGCTGAGGAAATAGCAGAGGCATTGGTTGAGATCTTTCAAGAGTCACTGGAGTCAGGAAAGGTCCCGGATGATTGGAAGATGGCTGTTGTAACCCCCTTGTTCAAGAAAGGATCAAGGCAAAAGATGGAAAATTATAGGCCAATCAGCTTAACCTCGGTTGTTGGTAAAATTCTAGAATCCATCATTAAGGGTGAGGTTTCTAAATTCTTGGAAGAGCAGAGTCTGATTAGAACAAGTCAACATGGATTTAGTAAAGGGAGGTCATGCCTGACAAACCTGTTGGAATTTTTTGAAGTGGTAACAAGTAGGTTAGACCAGGGAAACCCAGTGGATGTGGTCTATCTAGACTTTCAAAAGGCCTTTGATAAGGTGCCACACGGGAGGCTGCTGAGCAAGGTGAGGGCCCATGGTGTTCGAGGTGAGCTGCTGGGATGGATTGAGGATTGGCTGTCTAACAGAAGGCAGAGAGTTGGGATAAAAGGTTCTTTTTCAGAATGGCAGCCGGTGACGAGCGGTGTCCCGCAGGGTTCGGTGCTGGGGCCACAGCTGTTCGCATTATATATTAATGATTTGGATGAGGGAACCGGGGGCATTCTAGCGAAGTTTGCCGATGATACAAAGTTAGGTGGACAGGCAGGTAGTACTGAGGAAGTGGGGAGGCTACAGAAGGATCTAGACAGGTTGGGAGAGTGGTCCAGGAAATGGCTGATGGAATTTAACGTGAGCAAGTGCGAGGTCTTGCACTTTGGCAAAAAGAATAAAAGCATAGACTACTTTCTAAATGGTGAGAAAATTAATAAAGCCAAAGCACAAAGGGATCTGGGAGTGCTAGTCGAGGATTCTCTAAAGGTAAACATGCAGGTTGAGTCCGTGATTAAGAAAGCGAATGCAATGTTGTCTCTTATCTCAAGAGGGTTGGAATATAAAAGCAGAGATGTACTACTAAGACTTTATAAAGCTCTGGTTAGGCCCCATTTGGAGTACTGTGTCCAGTTTTGGTCCCCACACCTCAGGAAGGACATACTGGCACTGGAACGTGTCCAGCGGAGATTCACACGGATGATCCCTGGAATGACAGGTCTAACATATGAGGAACGGCTGAGGATACTGGGATTGTATTCGTTGGAGTTTAGAAGATTAAGGGGAGACTTAATAGAGACGTACAAAATAATACATGGCTTGGAAAAGGTGGATGCTAGGAAATTGTTTCAGTTAAACGAGGAGACTAGGACCCGTGGACACAGCCTTAGAATTCGAGGGGGGCATTTCAGAACAGTAATGCGGAGACATTTCTTCAGCCAGAGAGTGGTGGGCCTGTGGAATTCATTGCCACGGAGTGCAGTGGAAGCCGGGACGCTAAATGTCTTCAAGGCCGAGATTGATAGATTCTTGTTGTCTAGAGGAATTAAGGGCTACGGGGAGAACGCTGGTAAGTGGAGCTGAAATGCGCATCAGCCATGATTGAATGGCGGAGTGGACTCGATGGGCCGAATGGCCTTACTTCCACTCCTATGTCTTATGGTCTTATGGTCTTATTATGCAGAGGTGTAATAAGCTGAGTAGAAAATTACTAATAAAAACCAAAGGAACTGCAGATGTTGTAAATCAGAAACAAAAACAGAAGTTGCTGGAAAAACTCAGCAGGTCTTCCTCACTTCTGTTCTGACTTCTCTTCACACATGTTGCCAGACCTGCTGAGCTTTTCCAGCAACTTCTCTTTTTGTTGCTGTTGTAGGGATTACTATTTTCTGTACTTGGAGGTAGAACTGAATGGTCATGTTTAAAATCGAGGCAGAGAAATTTAGGAGAAACATCTTTGAACAATTACAACATAAACAGAATATATGGCTACAAAGAATTGTATTTTTTGGGGATTGATAAGTATCTGAAATAGATGGTGGTACAGGTGTACAGAGAGAAAGCAGGGAGCTTGATTCATTTTGAATGGCTGTAGTTGATATCTGGCAGATAAATGAGGACTTTACTCTTGTTAGATTCTAGACAGGGGACGAGTTAGCTCAGTGGATTAGATAGCTAATGGGTGGATTTTGTTAATTCCAGCAGGCTGTTCTGGCTGAGGTAAACTCAGAGAGGATTCCTCACCCCATCTGTAATAAAAATAAACTATAGCACTTTGCTTTAGTGTGAGATATGATTGCCAAGGACTTGGCCTCAGTCAGACAACTGGAGAAGGAACCACATGGAATCAGAGATATCTGGAAAGTGAAATAGAGGGGGAGACCTAGAAGAGCAGAACAAAAATGGCAGAGTGGTACCAGGTAAACAGAGGACAAAGGAAGAGGCAAAACATAGAAGGGAGACAAAACAAGACAACTGTGAAGGGTTAAGTAAATTATCATCCCTGAATGTTAACAGTTATAGTCATAACTCCTGTGTGTATTTCAGGTTGAGATGGATAGATTCTTGGTGAATTCTGCTGTCCGTTATAGGAAGGATATAATTAACATGGAGAGGGTTCAGAAGAGATTTACCAAGATGTTACCAGGAATGGAGAGTATGAGTTACAAAAAGAGGCTGAATAGGCTGAGACTCTTTCATTGGAATGTAGGAGGTTAAAAGGTGACCTTATTGGGGTTTATAAAATAATGAGGGATATAGATAAGGTGAATAGCAGGAATCTTTTCCCTCGGGTGGGGGATTTCAAGACTAGAGAGTATATTTTTAAGGTGAGAGGAGACTTATAAAAAAGGCAATGAGAGGCAATTTTGTTTTTTAACACAGTTCTTGTGTGGAATGAATTTGCAGGGGAAGTGTTGGACGTGGGTACAGTTACAATGTTTAAATGACATTTAGTTAAGTAGATAAATAAGAAATGTTTGGAGGAATATGGGTCACTCACAGGCAGGTGGGACTAGTTGAGTTTGTAATTACAGTCGGAATGGACTAGTTGGACCGAAGGGTCTGTTTCCGTGCTGTATGACTATGAATAAGGGGAATCAAAGATTATAGGAAAAAAGCAGGAAAATGGACACGAGGAATGTTCAATCACCCATGATCCTATTGAATGGCTAAGCAGGTCTGAGGGGCCGAATGGCCTACTCCTGTTCCTATTTCTTCTGCTCTTTATGGTCTTATGGTCTCATCGCATGGTGTGTGAGAGGAATGCACTTTTGTGGACTGAATGGCTCTTTCCAATTCCATGTTTTCCTACATTAACTATATGGCACAGCAGTTTTAACTCTAAACGTTCCACAAAAAGCAGTTAATCCCATGTTATTGTTTGTGAATTATAACCAACTGACACTAAACACAGTGAAAACATGAAACCTTCTATTAGCAACCAGATCATCCACTCAGTCAGTGGATTGAGCAACTGTTCCACTATTGACTTTATCTCAAGGACATCAAGAATCAAGTCAACAAACCTCACTAAAGAAGCAATGTCACTGAGTTAAAAATAGTTGCATTTTTCTTTGTTTGGAGATATTTACAAATATGGCCTAAATATTGTTCATCATCATCTTCATATCATTTTATCCATAGTCCATTTTACAAAATTGGTACACAGGCCCCTTAATTACTTTTCTTGAACAAAAGCTGTTTGTGAAATACTTCTTATTTTTAAGGCTTGCATGGTATGCAATTTCCCTGTTACCAAGGTAAATGACATTAGAGAGAGGGTGTAGAGCATTTTTCAGGGGGAAGGCAGTGAGCTAGAAATTGCAAGAACACATTGGTTTCAGTAAGTGCAGACATGGCAGGCACTGAAGTCCTATTGTCAGACTTTCAGGAGCTAGGAAGGAAGTTAAGAAGTAGGACCTCAAAGATAGTAATCTCTGGATGACTCGCAGTGCTACATGTCAACAGTAGATGTTTTTTAGTTCACTCATGTCATGTGGGCATTATTACATTTATTGCCCATCCCTAGTTGCCCTTGAGGTGACAGTGAGCTGCATCCTTGAACCGTTGCAATCCATTTAGCGTAGGAGGCCCACAATGCCATTAGTGAGCTAGTTCTAGGACTGTGACTCAGTGACACTGAAGAAAGGGTGATATACTTCCAATCAAGATGGTGAGTGGCTTTGAGAGGAACTTTCAAGCGGTGGTTGTAGATTTGGAAGATGCTGTCATGTTGAATTGGGAAGATGGACAGATTCTGGTGTAGCTTGAGGCATGATGCAGGAGGAAGAATTTCAAATTCTTAGGACATTAGGATCAGTTCTGAGGCAGAAGATAAAGAATGGGTTGGGTCTCAACAGGACTGGAAACAATGTCCTTTCATGGAGGTCCATTAGTGGGTTAGAGGGGGTTTAAACCAACTTGGCAGGCGATGGGCACCTTGATTTAGATATAGGAAAAAAGGAATAAGTAGCATAAAGGATTGAGAGTATTGCATAATAATAAAGAATGAAGGAATACCCCATACCATATGAGATAGGAGCAGATTAAGAAAGGCTACAAGAATTACAGAGATAACCTTTTTACTATACGTGCGTAAACACACAAAGTGCAGTGAATAAAGTTGGTGAGCTACAAGGAAAAATAGGCTTATAGGAATATAATGTGGTGGCGTCAATGGAAACGAGGCTTAAAAATTGTGAGGACTGTGCCCTTAATATTCATAGGTACAAAGTGTTCTTAAAAAGACAGGCAAGAAAAAGGGATAGTGGGGATGCAATATGGGTTAGGGAAGACATTGTTGAAAAGACAGAAGAGTTCTTGATGAAACAAGGATAAAATTCATTTGGTTAGAGCTGAACAGAAAAAAAGGTAGGATCACATTATTGGAGAAATCCTTAAAGACTTTTGGATAACGAGCAAGAATCAAATCTGCAGTGAAATCACAGAGATGAACAGGAACTATTGAGTGGTGATATTAATTTGGAGTAAAGGGAAAAAAGGAGAGTTGCTGAACTTTCGTCTTTAGGAAGATCTGATTTTGGGGAATAAGACAGACTAAGTGGCTGTGGGGAAGCACTCGAGTAAGAGTGATTATTGCATCATAAAGTTAGATTAGCAACAGAGGAGACCAAGGAACAACATAAAGCAGAACTTCTAAATTAGAGAGCTAAATTCAACAAGATGAGAATGGATCGAGCCAGGATGAAATGAAAGTTTAACAGTAAAAACAATAAGTGATCTCTAAAAAAGGGCTGTTAAATGTACAATCTAGGGTTATTATAACAAGGGTGGAAGATGGGAGATCCAAAGTCAAGAGTCTTTATATGACAAGGGAGATGGATCATCTGATGAAATACAAAAAGAAGACAGAGGAAATGCACATCAGGTGAATTCTTCAATTAGAAGCAAGCAAAATATAATTTGAGAGCAAAAGTGAAGAGGAAAGCAAGACTGGCAAAGACAGAATATGAGAAAAGACGAGTCATCAACATGAAAAGCAGCCCAAAACTTTTCCACTGATAAGAAGTAGGTAGTAAAAGGTGAATTGAGGCATATTAGGAACAAATAGGGTGCTACGTTTGGTGATGTGTTCTTAGAGACACAGAGAAAATATAGAATACTTAATGAATGCTACCTATAGGTGTTTACTCGTGAAAAGAATGCTGACAAAATATCAGTAGAAGTGTACAGTATATGGTAAACATTAAGATTGTTAGGCAGGATGTACCAGAAAGGCTGATTATACTTCGAGTGGATAATTCACCGAGTACAGATGTCTGATATCCTAAGTTGCTGAAGGAAAATGGGAGGAAGAGATAGTAGGGTACTTGTAATATTATTTTAATCATCCATAGATATGAGAAAGTGACAAATGTAATAAAAGAAAAAAGTATAAGGACATTCCTTGTAACTACAGGCAATCCATTTTAACATCAGTGGTGGGCAAGGTTTTAGAAATAGGGGAAAATTTAACAAGGGGTTGTGAGTTTTAAATTAAGTACAGAGAGCCAGCAGGGTGTTCAGTCACATTTGACTAATTGAATATGTTGAAGTAACAGACGATTGATGAAAGAAATACAATGGAGATTACCTATGTTGCATTTTTAGAAAGCACTTGTTGAAGTCCTACATTAGGTACTGGTCTACAAATTTGAGGCTAATGGAACTGGTGGCTTGGTGTCAATTTGGGTAAAAAGATTTGCTTAAGGATGAAAAATAGTGAGTTGTATTATATGGCTATTTTTCATCCTTGAGTGTATGATCAACATTTATGACTTGGACATTGGAATACAGCGGAAATGTTGAAAATGTGCTGATAATACCAAAATTGCCAAATGACAAACAGAGAATGATATGAATTGACTATAACAAGGCATAGATAGGCTGACACAATGGGCCAACCAGCGGTAAATGGAATTTAATGTGAAGAAGTGTGAGGTGATGCATTTTGACAGAAGGGATAGGAAGAAGCAATGGCATACTCTAAACAGGTTTACACAAGCAGAAATATCTGCTGTTCATATGCACAGATCTTTGAAGGTTCAAGGATGTGTTGAATCCTTAAAAAAGCATATGGGATTTGAGCTTCATAAATAAGGACATTGAGGCAAAAGTAGAGGTTTTGCTGAATTCTCTGTAAAACTTTTGGCTAGGTCACAACTGGAGTATTCTATTAAGTTCTGGTCACCAGAGTTTAAGATGTTAAGATATTTGAGACAATGTATTGAATATTACCAGATGGTTGTAAGAGTACGGAAATTTAATTAGAAAGTTCCACCAGAGAGGCTGGGATTATTTTTATTTGGGTAAAGGAGGCTGAGGGGAGATTTGATAGAGGTGTACATAATTAAGACAGGTTAAGATAAGGTCAACAAGGAAAAGCTGTTCCCATGAATGAGTGGACATAGACATAAGGACAAGACAGATACAAGGGTTCTGAAAAATAATGCCTTTGCACAGCAAAGAGAAGTGTTCCGGAACTTACAAGCAATGAAGGTAGTGAAAGTGGAAATGATGAATGGTTTTTGAAAGGAATTTGGATAGGTATGTGAGGGAAACAAACATGCTGAGCTATGGGTATATAATGGCGAAGTGGGACTGAGTGCTTTATGGAGAGCCGGCATTGACCTGATTGGTTGAATGACTTCCTTCCGTGACGTACTGACTCTATAACTCATTCACAGCCAATTTCCCTTTAATAAACGTTATTCATTAAGAAACAAACCTTTAAGTAAAAGCATTTGTTCTCAAGATTCTTGATGGTACCCAATTAACTGTACAAAGTCTGCCTAATGCTTTAGAAATTGAATCTGTTCTCATAAAATGTAGTGGTAGTTCATTATTTATCCATGAAAACTGTGAAGAATAATATATTTTATTAAAGGAACATTGTGACTGTGAGAAAAATTTTGACAACTCTGTGATTTGGAAAAATTATGAAGATGTAATTGCAATTAAAAGCAAAACTACACTTCACGTGCATGACATCATTCTGGATAGATATATTAACCTACTGCTTAAAGTTAAAACTAATTATTTTTAACTTCTCTCACAAGTCTCAGATTGTACAAGTCATATTCACTTATTTTAACTGTTTAAACGTGAAATTATCTGACTGAATATTTGCTTTGTTCATCATTTGTAGTGAAGTCATAAATGTAAGTGTATTGAATACAAATTAGGGAGGAAAATTCCTGATGTGTTTAAATGGATTTGTAATTGTTTGCTATTTTTGTTTCTAATCTTAAGAGTTCAATTCAGTTGATGTATCTCTTATGTCTGAAAGCTTCAATTGTAACAAGAAGTATCTGTTCCAAGGTAACATAATATATTTATTTGTCTATTTATCAATTACAATTACAATTTTAAAAAAATTGAATTAAACATAGATCATTCTCCAAATAGAAAAACATATCATGCAGATACTGGAAGAGTAAAATAAAAATAATAACAGAACATATTGGAATTATTTTGCAGGATTTGCAGTATTTGAGAGAAAAACAAGGGTTAGTATGTAAGGTTTTAATTCAATGAAAACCCATCCACTGGCACAACCTTAAAATTGTGCCCAACATTTCAGCTGTCTCCAGCATTTCCTTTTTTTACTTCATTACCTCATTACTTGAGGAATTGGTTAGCTCAGTTGTCTGGCCAGCTGGTTTGCAATGAAGAGTGATGGAAGCAGCATCAATTTCCGCAGCAGCTGATGTTACCACAAAGATTCTCCTTCTCAATTTGTCCCCTCACTTAAGCATGGTGACCCTCTGATAAAACAACCACCACTTGTCTTTCTTTCTGTCTAATGATTGATCTGCACTACGGCAGGACTATGGCCACTGTACGTTCATGACTCCAAAGCTTTACCATGCATTTGTAAGTGCATTTTTTTGTTCACATGATCTTCTTCTGTTGCCATGTTACCAAAGGCATCAGTATCTTTAATATAAACTGGACAACATTTTCATTTGGAGTTGTGGATAGTTGAATTATGTACCATAAAGTAATTTTCACCCCAGCCTGTGCCATGTGAGATATGGCAATCAATAGTAATGAGCTGAAAATGTGTTGCTGGAAAAGCGCAGCAGGTCAGGCAGCATCCAAGGAGCAGGAGAATTGACATTTCGGGCATGAGCCCTTCTTCAGGAATGAGGAAAATGTGTCCAGCAGGCTAAGATAAAAGGTAGGGAGGAGGGACTTGGGGGAGGGGCATTGGAAATGCGATAGGTGAAAGGAGGTTAAGGTGAGGGTGATAAGGTGAGGGTGATAGGCAGGAGTGGGGGTGGGGGCGGAGAGGTCAGGAAGAAGATTGCGAGTTAGGAAGGTGGTGGTGAGTTTGAGGGTTGGGACTGAGACAAGGCAGGGGAGGGGAAATGAGGAAACTGGAGAAATCTGAGTTCATCCCTTGTGGTTGGAGGGTTCCCAGGTGGAAGATGAGGCGTTCCTCCTCCAGCCGTCGTGTTACTATGATCTGGCGATGGAGGAGTCCAAGGACCTGCATGTCCCTGGTGGAGTGGGAGGGGGAGTTGAAGTGTTGAGCCACGGGGTGGTTGGGTTGGTTGGTCCGGGTGTCCCAGAGGTGTTCTCTGAAACGTTCCGCAAGTAGGCGGCCAGTCTCCCCAATATAGAGGAGGCCACATCGGGTACAGCGGATGCAGTAAATGATGTGTGTGGACATGCAGGTGAATTTGTGGTGGATATGGAAGGATCCCTTGGGGCCTTAGAGGGAAGTAAGAGGGGAGGTGTGGGCGCAAGTTTTGCATTTCTTGCAGTTGCAGGGGAAGGTGCCGGGAGTGGAGGTTTGGTTGGTGGGGGGTGTGGACCTGACGAGGGAATCATGGAGGGAGTGGTCTTTTCGGAACACTGATGGGCAGGAGAGGGAAATATATCCCTGGTGTTGGGATCCGTTTGGAGGTGGCGGAAATGACAACAGATGATACGATGTATCTGGAGGTTGGTGGGGTGGTAGGTGAGGACCAGTGGGGTTCTGACCTGGTGGCGATTGGAGGGGCGGGGCTCATGGATGAAGTAGCAGGAAGTGGAGGAAATGCGGTGGAGAGCATCGTCGACCACGTCTGGGGGGAAATTGCGGTCCTTGAAGAAGGAGGCCATCTGGGTTGTTCGGTATTGGAACTGGTCCTCCTGGGAGCAGATGCGGCGGAGACGAAGGAATTGAGAATATGGGATGGCGTTTTTACAGGGGGCAGGGTGGGAGGAAGTGTAGTCTAGGTAACTGTGGGAGTCGGTCAGTTTATAGTAAATGTCCGTGTTGATTCGGTCACCCGAGATAGAAATGGAGAGGTCTAGGAAGGGGAGGGAGGAGTCTGAGACGGTCCAGGTGAATTTGAGGTTGGGATGGAAGGTGTTGGTAAAGTGGATGAACTGTTCAACCTCCTCGTGGGAGCACGAGGCAGCGCCGATACAGTCGTCGATGTAGCTGCGGAAGATGGACTGTTCCACATATCCTACGAAGAGGCAGGCAGAGCTGGGGCCCATGCGGGTGCCCATGGCTACTCCTTTGGTTTGGAGGAAGTGGGAGGATTGGAAAGAGAAGTTGTTCAGGGTGAGGACCAGTTCAGTCAGTCGAAGGAGGGGGTCAGTGGATAGTAATGGTCAATGAGAAGCGGAATTGGGGACTAGACAGAGATTTTCAAGCATTCTGGATACTGATGCCTTGAGCACCCTGAGTCCACTAGTCATAGAGTCATAGAGATGTACAACATGGAAACAGACCATTTAGTCCAATTGTCCATACTGACCAAGTATCCCAACCCAATCTAGTCCCACATGCCAGCATCCAGCCAATAGCCCTCCAAACCCTTCCTATTCATATACCCATCCAAATGCCTTTTAAATGCTGCAATTGTACTAGCCTCCACCACTTCCTCTGGCAGCTCATTCCATACACCTACCACCCTCTGCGTGAAAAGGTTGCCCCTTAGATCTCTTTTGTACCTTTCCCCTCTCAAACTAAACCTATGCCCTCTAGTTCTGGACTCCCCCATCCCAGGGAAAAGATCTTGTCTATTTATCCTATCCATGCCCCTCATGATTTTATAAACCTCTATAAGGTCACCCCTCAGCCTGCGACGCCCCAGGGACAACAGCCCCTGGCCAATTCAACTTCTCCCTATAGCTCAAATCCTCCAACCCTGGCAACATCCTTGTAATTCTTTTCTGAACCCTTTCAAATTTCACAACATCTTCCAATAGGAAGGAAACCAGAATTGCATGCAATATCCCAAAACTGGCCTAACTAATGTCCTGTACAGCCACAACATGACCTCCCAACTCCTGTACCCAATACTCTGATCAATAAAGGAAAGAATACCAAACGCCTTCTTCACTATCCTATCTATCTGAGACTGCAGTTTCAAGGAGCTATGAACCTGCACTCCAAGGTCTCTTTGTTCAGCAACATTCCCTAGGACCTTACCATTACGTGTATAAGTCCTGCCCTGATTTGCCTTTCCGAAAATGCAGCACCTTGCATTTATCTGAATTAAACTCCATCTGCCACTCCTCAGCCCATTGGCCCATCTGATCAAGATCCTATTGTAATCTGAGGTAACCATCTTCACTGTCCACTACACCTCTAATTTTGGTGTCATCTGAAAACTTACAAACTATACCTCATATGCTCATATCCAGATCATTTATATAAATGATGAAAAGTAGTGGACACAGCACGGATCCTTGTGGCACTCCACTGGCCACAGGCCTCCAGTCTGAAAAACAACCTTCCACCACCACCCTCTGTCTTCTACCTTTGGGCCAGTTCTGTATACAAATGGCTAGTTCTCCCTGTATTCCATGAGAATACCTTGCTAACTAGTCTCCCATGGGGAACCTTGTCAAATGCCTTACTGAGGTCCAGATAGATCACATCCACCACTCTGTCCTCATCAATCCTCTTTGTAACTTCAAAAAACTCAATCAAGTTTGTGGGACATGCTTTCCCACACACAGAGCCATGTTGACTATCTCTAATCAGTCCTTGCCTTTCCAGAAAAAAATGTATGCCCTGTCCCTCAAGATTCCCTCTAACAACTTGCCGACCACCTGGGCTATGGTCCCCTGGCTTGTCCTTACCATCTTTCTTAAATAGTGGCATCACGTTAGCCAACCTCCAGTCTTCAGGCACCTTGACTATCGATGACACAAAGCAAGAGATCCAGCAGTCACTTCCCTAGCTTCCCTTAGAGTTCTCAGCTACACCTGATCAGGTCCTGGGGATTTATCGAGGAGAAAGTGAGGTCTGCAGATGCTGGAGATCAAAGTTGAAACTTTATTGCTGGAACAGCACAGCAGGTCAGGCAGCATCCAGGGAACAGGAGATTCGACGTTTCGGGCACAGGCCCTTCTTCAAGAAGGGCCCTTCCTGAAGAAGGGCCTGTGCCCGAAACGTCGAATCTCCTGTTCCCTGGATGCTGCCTGACCTGCTGTGCTGTTCCAGCAATAAAGTTTCAACCTGGGGATTTATCCACTCCCTAGGATCTTACCATTACGTGTATAAGTCCTGCCCTGATTTGCCTTGAGATGTTTCAAGACAGTCCGTCACCCAGCGGCATTTTGAAATGACAGTCAAACATGGGGAACGGGGCGAGTGCAATAGAACGCATGATCGTTCCAGTTACGACACAAAGTTGAGCGTCTGGTTTCTGCTGGCTGTGGGGCACCGTGAAAACCTGTTGTTAAAAGCCAGCGCGATTCCATCACCAAATAAGGCGTTCGCCTTCCCTCCAGCAAGCAAGGAATCTCCCACAAGTTTATGAACTCCATTTCTTGGCATCGCCTATTCAGTTTAATATCGTAAGACCCACGACTGAACATTAAAGTTACGCACATGTTAAAAAAAGGAAAGCCACGGACACTTCACCAAGCTGATTGTACGGCTCCTTTTATACTGATTCCCCCTTCTGGCCAGTGCATCCTTTCTGATACTTACTGGATTTTTTTGGTGAAGTTTTTCGAAACTATTCCTCCCTCTTCTTGTTTTTCTTCGTGTTTTCCTAGAACGATGCAAAGGGGAAAAGGTCAGGAAAGGAAATCAAACTGTGCGACATCTTACGTTTGATTTGCCTGGAAGAGGAATCTGTTCAAGATCGAGAGTTTCAAGATTTGCCAGATTTGCTCACCCGCGGTGGGTTTTACTTTCAATTAGCTAACTGTCTGCTACACGGTCTCTGTAGTGTCCCTTGGGATCTAAGACTGTTGCTTATCTGTAGTCCCTGAATCCTGGAACAGGATCCATACCTCAATGCAAGTATTTCAACTTCGAAAATATCAGCTACTCTTTTAAGTATTGGCGTCTCTTAACAGCAGTTACACTAGTTATAACATCCATTCTACGTCCCGTTGTGTTTTCTGCAAAACAACTGTCCGACAGTCCGCAGAAGCATCAAAAGTTTTCATTCTGTCTAATCTCCTGTCTTACATTTACTCAAAGCCTGGTGAGAGAAAAAATAATGTGCAACTTTTTCTTTTACTTTTGAGACCATGTCATCAACTTAAGGAAAGTAAGTTGTCCTTTTTATATAAAACATGACAGTGGGACACACACACACACACACACACCAAATGCTGGATAAACTCATAGAATCGATGTTTCGAATAGAATCTATGACTTTGTGCGGCATCTCCCTCCCCGTGTTTTATCTAACAGGTCACAGCAAGTGTTGGTAGAGGTGAGGAATTAAATAAGTTGAACTGATTTATTTCGGTCTGTCTTCCCATCCCAACCCACTTGAGAAACTCGTAGAATCTATTATTCGAAATAGAATCTACAAATCCAGCATTTCGTTCCCCACCCCCAAGTTTTTTATACACCAGGAGTCAGCAAGTCTTGGTAGAAAAGTGAGGAATGAAGTCATTGTAACTGATTTATTTTGGTCTATTCTCTCCTCACTCGGACGCACCCTCACCTCCTCGAGTGGACTGGTTTGAGGGGTGAGGATAGAAGACAGAACTCTCTCTCTCTCTCTCTCTCTCTGACCTTCACTCAGCCTCTGTGTGACCTCTCCTTTGGAACCACCACCACCATCCCTCCCCCAAACCTCGCCTTCCTCCCGGCCTACCCGATATCTCCACGAAGCCATCCTTGGTTTTGATGGTGAGCTCTTCGGGGGCGAAGCTCTTGACGTTAACGCACACCTTCCAGGGTTCGCCCGGGTTGATGCTGGGTGGGCTCTTGGCCTCGGGGTAGCCGGTGTAACGGGCCGTGTAGTGAGGAGGCGCCGGGCCGTAGGAGTCCCGAGGCGCCCCGTTAAAGGAAGACCTCAGGGGCCCCGGCCAGGTCGAGGTCAGCCTGGGTCTCGCCCAGTCGGGCCAGTCGGCCGTGAAGTGCTCGGAAAATGTTGGCATGCCGAACTCATCGTCCAGGAAGCGGGAAGACAAGGCGGGCTCTCGGAAAGGGTCCCTGCTGCTCCTGTGCCTCCCGGGCACCTGGCAGGAAAATGGGACCTGACTCTCAGCCATCACTGCTTCTGTCTTCTCTAGAACCTCCAAAAACTCTTCCTCTGACCCTTTCCCGGTCGTGTGGCCCCGGGCTTTATACTTGTTTTTTTTTGCTGGAGCTGAGGCAATCGCCAGTTGTCATCTGTTTAATCTGATCTATGAGCAATTGAAAGGAATCTGACGTTCCCCTGGGGAGGATCAGGCCCCTCTTACGTGAACTGACCAAGTTTAGCCATAGCCTGAGTTAGCAGAGGAGCTCAGGACTGCCTCCTCCTCTTAGCCTATTTAAAGCAACTCCGAGTCATCCTTGTTTACTAGCCCGGAGTGCTGGCTGGGGTATGTATTTGATTCAAAAGCATTACACCCCTCTGCGTTCCCGCATCCCTCAATATTTCTCGAAGTGCCTGGAAACCTTAAGGAATGACTTCATTTAAAGTTGTGCAACCTGATATCCACCCCCCCCCCCCAGCCCCAGCCCCAGCAGTTAGGGAGCTGCGCCCTTTCTGTTCAAACTCCAGAAAAGTACAAGGGCGACAGTGGCGCTTGAGATGACAGTGAACATTCCCAACCTCATTCAATGCTGACAGGTCGATGAGGCGATCACAAGGAAAGCCCCTCTCCAAGGGTCATCAATTAGCTCAATCCAGAACTGGGCCTGTTTTCCTGTGGAAAACAAATAGCCGGCAAGGGGCAGAGGCACGCATTATGCTCATGTTGGATCAGTTGCTCGCAAATAGATTAGATTAGATTAGATTACTTACAGTGTGGAAACAGGCCCTTCGGCCCAACAAGTCCACACCGACCCGCTGAAGCGTAACCCACCCATACCGCTACATTTACCCCTTTACCTACACTACGGGCAATTTAGCATGGCAAATTCACCTGACTTGCACATCTTTGGACTGTGGGAGGAAACCGGAGCCCCCGGAGGAAACCCACGCAGACACGGGGAGAACGTGCAAACTCCACACAGTCAGTCGCCTGAGTCGGGAATTGAACCCGGGTCTCTGGCGCTGCGAGGCAGCAGTGCTAACCACTGTGCCACCGTGCCGCCGTCTGGCAGCACTCCACACACAGGGGATTATTTTCAAATCATCATTCTGTGGCCCCACAGATTTTCTTTGTCTATAGGAAGGAGCAATTCCATGTGTTCTAGATGATGGTCTATGGAGGAGTGTTAATAAAGGAAACTGCCACAAGTTATTCAGCTCAAACGGCCCAGATAGATGTTGACCACCCAAATGAGTTAACCCATTAATGAGCGTTATAATTATTTATCTCTTTTTCATCCCCTTTGACTCACCTACTTAACCATTCTCAAATGTTTATTGTTGGCTTGGGTTCCATCATTAACACTGATCGTGAATCTCACAGTCTTACAACATGAAAACAACATCACATCCATCTAGCTGTCTTCAAAATTGTCACAGGACTGCACCTGTGGAGTTGTAGCAATATAAAAACAGGAGTGAAAATAGGCTATTCGGCCGCTCAAGCCGGCACCATCACAGCTGATCTACCTCAACATTACTTTCCCGAATTTTCCCCATATTCTTGATATTGTTAATATCTGGAAATCTATTGATCCCTATTTTGAATGCACTCAACAATGAGCCTCCACAGCCCTCTGGGATCAATCATTCCAAAGATTCATCATCTTCTGAGTTAAGAAATTCCACCTAATTACAGTACAGGCACTAAATGACTTGCCTCTTATTCTGGTTCTGTTAACCAAGTCACCCACCTTGCATATACCTTGTTACGCTGCCCCTCCCCCCACCCCTGAAGGTTTTGTATGCCATAATGAGATCAACTCTCATTCTTCCAAACTACAGAAACATTGGCCCAAACTCCTCAATCTCTCCTAATAAGTCAGTTGTGTCATTTAGGGATCAGTTTTAAGAGCATTACACTTCCTCTATGAGAAGTAAGGTTTCTAAGGTAGGGAGACCAAAACTGCGCACAATCTTTCAGGCACATTCTCACCAAGGCTCTATACGGTTTCAACAAGACATCTTTCCTCCTGTAGTCAAATCCTTTTGCCATTAAAATGCATGATGGCATTTGTTTTCCTAATTGCTCTCTGTACCTGAATGTTAGCTTTTGGTGACTTCTGTTATGGCCCCAGTTGATGGTAACACTGCCAAGCCCAGGAATCAGGATGAACCATGACTTGATAGATCATGTGTTTGATTTTTGCACTTGCTTACCATGGTAGTTAGTTTTGAAAGTATATTCACATACGACTGCAGATGTTCTCTAACAACAGAACCTAACTTCTCAGATCCTTTTTTTTGGATTGCTGAAACTAGTTATGCAATTCTTTTCTGTGTATGATGGCATGAACCTTTCACAATTCAGATGGCCTGAATTTTTCAGATCTAACAACATGAAGACCTCTAAACAAACTCTCCCAGCTTGGAAGTTTCACAAAACAAAATCCATTTCCATCAGGTTGACTGGATGCCCTGAACTAAATTGAAAAACTTGATTCTCCTGCAACAAGAACATTACTGTCCTTTCTGAATAGAACTCCTGATTCTTCTGAACTGAACTGAAATCAAAAGTGAAATGAATGGCCTCTGGTCTATTTATAAACATTCCATCCAGTAACATCACAAGTGTTCTGCCAGGCACTTGACTGAAGTCACATACCTTCTTGGAAATGATGCATTTGGTTCATGTTCCAAATGATTTCTGACCTTTCTAACAAAGATATCTTTACAGAACTGACCAAACTGCTTCTATTTAAAAATGAAAATCCCTAATATATATCATGCACCTTTTGTCACAATTATGAATGAGGACATTAACAATTCCCAATTTCTCACAAGTTAAGAATATTTCTTTATTTCTGTTTTTCTTATCAAAGTGCATAATTTCAGATTTTCCCCCGTTACATTCTTGTCCACTTATTTAACCTGTCTAAATTCCTCTGAGCTTCTTTGCATTCTCCTCACAGCCCTCCTTTCTACCTGGTTCTGCATCATCAACACACATGAAAATATTGCACTACAAATCTAACGTGTTTGATATGAATTGTTTTCAACTGAGGCTGAGCACTGGTCTCAGTCACAGTTTACCATTCGGAAAATATTTGTTTATTCCTACTGTTTGTTTTCTCTCCATAGGAGAAAGTGAGGACTGCAGATGCAGGAGATCAGAGTCGAGAATGTGGTGCTGTAAAAGAACAGCAAGTCAGGCAGCATCCGAGGAACAGGAGAATCGACATTTTGGGCATAAGCCCTTCATCAGGAATCTCTCCATAACCATGGACAGAATCTGTGCCTGTATATGGTCCCTCAAACTCTTGTGCTCTAATTTTGCTTATTAAATTCATATGTGGGACCTTATCAAAAGCGTTCTGAAGCTTCTTTTAATGTCAGTGTTGAAAAGGAGTCTATATTAATAATTAAGAAAAGGGTAAATAGGATAACGGAATTTGGCATGAGCTAAATAAAACTGCAGGGAAAGAATGTATCATCTTTGTCACCAAATCATGTCTCACAAATTTGATTGAGTTTTTTTTGAGGAGGTAACCGATAAGATTGATGAGGGCAGGGCAGAAGAATTTGTTTACTTGGACTTTAGTAAAACCTTTGGCAAGGCTCGGCAAGATAGACTAATTAATAAAGTTAGATAGTTTGAGACTCAGGGTGAGCTTGCCAATTGGATATAAAAATGTTTTATAAGCAATTGACAGAGCTATGGTGGAGGGTTCTTTTTCAGAATGAAGGTCTGTGACCAACAGTGTTTCACAGGGACCGGTGTTGGTTCCACTTTTGTTTGTCATTTATATAAATGATTTATATGAGAATATAGAAAGCATAGTTAGTAAGTTTGCAGATGACACTGAAATTAATGATATAGTGGCCAGTAAAGAAGGTTATCTAAGATTACAAAGGGATCTTGATCAGTTGGGCCAATGGGGTGAAGAGCGGCAAATGGAGTTTAATTTGGGTGAATGTGAGATATTGCATTTTGGTAAAACAAATAAAGGCAAGCCTTATGCAATTAAAAGTAGTGCCTTAAGTAATGTTGTAGAAGAGAGACATCCAGAGGTTTAGGCGAATAATTCTTTGAAGTATGCATCAGATACAGATAGGATGGTTAAGAAAGCGTTTAGCATGCTTGCCTTTGGTATAGGAGTTGGGCTGTTATATTGAGGCTGTACAGAGGAGTTTTACCAGAATGTTGGCTGGACGTTGGAGAGTTGAGTTATAAGGAGACGCTGTATAGGCTGGCACTTTTTTTCATTGGAGCATAGGAGATTGAGGGGTGACCTTATAAAGGTTTATAAAATCATGAGGGGTATAAATAAGATGTCTTTCCCAAGGGTGGGGGATTTCAAAACTAGGGTGAATATTTTTAAGGTGAGAGGAGAAAGTTTTAAAAAAGACATGGGGGCAATTCATTTTACATCGAGTTTGTGTGTGGAATGAACTTCCAGAGGAAGTGGTGGAAGCAGCTACAGTTACAATGTTTAAAAGATATTTAGATTATTACATGATTAACAAATTTTTGGAGGGGTATGGGCCATGCGCAGGCAGGTGGGACTAATTTAGTTTGGGATTATGGTCGGCATGGACTGGTTCGACCAGAGAGTCTGTTTTCATGCTCTATGATGATGACTCTATGCCAAGGACATGCTGAACACTACATTTAAACCAGATTACAATTCGGATGAAAACTATCAAAACATAGTTCAGTTAACTGATAGATTTACAAAAGGTAATATGTAGGGAAAATTGTGACCAGACAACTACTTCAGCTGTAACTTTTGTATAAACGTAAAACTTGTTTTGAAAAATTAAAGACTGAAATTTTGAATTCTGTTTAGCATTCTGAAGATTGCATTTCAACTTTATCAAAATGAGGAAATTTTTAACTTAAGTATTGCAAGCACATTGTGAATCCAACAGAGAACCTGCATTTGTTGTCAGTATTACACAGTGTAGCTCACCTGTGTGTACAGGAACTACCTATGTTAATGCACAGGGTTTATGTCATTTGCAGACATAAAGCACTCATTGCATCTTATCCAATTCAACAAAATAGTCGATAACAATTCACTGGTTCATTTTTCAGGCTAATGCTTTGACAAATCAGAGTCAGACCATCTGGTTTAAGATTTAAACAAGGCCTAGCTTAACTGTCAAACATTACTATGTTTCCATGGGCAATTTTTCTACTAGTCAGAACCCACTTGCCAATATCCCAATGCAGTATAAATGTTGGCTTTCCTATTGAATTGATATTCTTGAGAAATGTCCTGATGATTGCAAAGTGCAAAGCATTTACAAAATGTATCTTTTTCCAGGAAAACTCAAGTTCTGTACTGACAATGAAATGTCTTCCCTATGCACTGGCGTCTATTTCTTTGCTCAAACTAAAGGCATCTTTGATTATTTTGATACCACGAACCCCTGACCCACTTGGCTTCATTACTATGTATTTGAGAAGCATTCTTCACAGTTTTCATCGCCCTCTCTCCCAATACCGCAGCATCTTAATTCAGTTTGCCATCTTATTTCCCTATATCCACATTTATGTAATTCTATTTAACAATATCACTACAGCAACACAATCAAGTAGAAATTATTTTACAAAAACCATTTACGGCCACTTCATTTCACTCTTGGGAGCCCTGGTGTCTAACAACACCAGAGAAAGAAAACAGCAGGGAAGCCTTTTACATTTTCAAATTCAAATCATTTGGTTGACTGAAAATCAAGCTTAGCTTTTCATTGCTGATGCTTCAATTCTATAGCTGATTTCTAAGGGACAATTGACCTTGGAAACAGTAAATGCCTCACAGTAGTAAATACAAATTGTAAATTGCATTTGGTTGGAAGGCACAAGGACACAGTGAATTTGAATGTCAACATGAAACCTTGGGGAGAAACATAGCCACGGGCTATGGCCTATGATTCGACTCAGATTCACTCAAGAGGAAAAGCCATTTAACATCCTCAAGAACTTTTATGCTAAAATGTAGTATTCAATTTGCAAATTGCTCTTCATATTCCGTGTTATTAATTTGCAGAATTGGTAGGACCACACCACATCACGTGTCATAGCCATTGAAAGTTATTAATCAATTTACCAATCTCAGTCATTGCATTGAGTGTGGAGCAGAGTTGAGGACTCTTTGACAGAGAAGAAAGAATATACACTGAGCTGCACTTCTGGTTGGCATGACTAACTTGTGTTTGCAAGTACCCACTCACCTTTTCAAGGCCGAAAAGTGTGCCATAGAGAAAAGTCCAAGAATAGGGAATGTAAGAATTTTGAGAAATCACTTTATTGTGTTTTCTTGCTGATTTAAAAAAGCAACTTACAGACGAAGACTGGCTGCACATTAACTTCTTTGTTACACCGAATCTTATCTTGAGCTATTTTCTTCCTGTTGTGATGTCCACTGGGTTAAAAGAAGTTGAGAGGTAGCTTGCTGGATGTTCACCGACCAAGTCATTAAGAAGGCAATCTGTAGAAAACATTCAGTAGATTGAATAATTAGCCTGCTAGGAGAAAGTGAGGACTGCAGATGCTGGAGCTCAGAGTCGAGAGTGTTGCGCTGGAAAAGCACAGCAGCCCAGGCAGCATCCAAGGAACAGGAGAATTGACATTTCGGGCATTTAGCTGACCGGCTGCGAACAGAAAAGAAGCACTTCAACAGAATTCCAGCCAGCCAGATAGAAGGCAGGAAAAATAATGATAGTTTGGATCCTAGACAAGTCAACTTAGCATTGAAACGTTTGCAAGCTGCTAAGTGTGTGAGCCTGGGAGGACCAAGATGTAGAAAGTTTGCCCTAGCTTACGCAAGCAAAGATGATTCAAATCCATCTTTTGTAATTGAATAATTAAAAGAGATTGAGGTATTGATTGGACTAATTCTGTCTCCATTGGTTTTGATATGTAAATAAAGTCTAAAATGAGATTCCATGAACACAGAAAGTAGAAGTTTTATATATTGCATTGACTGGTGAAATAGTACCTGGTACACAACCAGGAAGACCATATTTCCATCCAGATGCTGTCACAATTTGAGACTGCTGTTTGGACATTAGCATATGTCAAGGTTTGCTTGTACAGACTAAATATAACCATTATCACTTCTAAAGACTATCATTTTGGAATATTTTGGAATTTAAGAATAAGTAGTTAAAGGGTTGATTGACTGTTGATACCTGAATACCAACAGGGTAAGAAAAAATAATTTAGGCACTCATTTGGCTGTGACATGCAAAATATTAATTCATATTTCCTCTGTTCAATCATGCAATTGAATAATTTCTTCCATATCATGTCTTAACAAATGTCTACCTAGACTGTACACAGTCACCTATTTCAGAGACAGGTCAGGCAATAGCTAAAAGGGAAGTAAAAGCAACATTAGGGTGGCACGGTGGCTCAATGGTTAGCATTGCTGCCTCACAGCTCCAGTAAACCAAGGTTCAATTCTAGTCTCGGGTCACTGTCTGTGTGGAGTTTGCACATTCTCCCCATGTCTGCGTGGAGGTACTCCGGTTTTCTCCCACATTCCAAAGATGTGCAGATTAGATCGATTGGCAGTGTTGAATTGGCCTTAGTGTGCAGGCTGGGTGGGGTTAGCCATTGGGAATACAGGGGTGGATCTGGGTGGGATACTGTTCGGAGCGTCAAAGTGGACTTGATGGATGGAATGGCCTGCTTCCACACTGTAGGGATTCTATGGAAAAAAAACTCAGTTGTGACAATTTATGCTATTGTCTAATTAGAATGTCACACAGTCAGAGTTAACCTGTTATGTTGCAGCAGCAACCCTGCGGCACCTTACCGAAGTAGCCACTGCTGTGCCTCAGCAGCAGTATTCTCAATGTGTTCGAATAATATGAAGGAAGAGAAGGCTAACTGTATCCGTGGATGTGTGAACCAAATGAAGCACACTCTCACATTTGTTACTTTAGCTTGCATTTCCTGGGACAGGTTGCTAGCCTGAAGCCAGAGGCCTATACACCTTGAGCCTCACCATTCTGCATCAAGCAGTATTGCCCAGGGAGCTCTCCTCATGTTCCCATCTGCTTTAGGCAGATTGCAAGAATTTTTAAGTGGATACGTAACCCTATAGGCCACAGTGTGAACACACTTCCATGGCCATCAAGTGAGTTATGGCTCAAGCCTAGAGCTTCTGGCTCTGAGATAGGGGTTGCACCAAAAAACCTTTTCTATATGGAGGAAGCATCAATGAGCCAAGCCCAGACTACTTTATTCAATTTCTATAAATATGAACTCGCGAATGGTGGGCGTGGTCATTGACTGGACATCAGGAGCAAAAATATTAATTGCTTTCCTTTTCCTGGTCCAAAGCTATGAGGATAAACTGTCACTCCCTACTTTCAAGCTTCTCAGATCTACTGTTATGGCAAAGGCTGGGAATTGGAAATGCCTCACTACAAACAGAGAATTTATTTCTGGTCAAACCTTTAGAGTACAGAGATTAGAGATGGAGTTCAAGTCAGATGGAAGCACTTATCCATCCTAAGATTGAATTCAACATAACACTCCTTCTCCAATCTCCCAATTCTCAGGCTCAAGTGAGTGCAGTGTAAAACAACTGACACAAGTGGATCCACATAAACAATGCTGCCACTTGTCAGCGTAAATATTTCCTCATCCTCCTATTGGATTCTTACTGGGTAAAGCAGCAAATTCTCAGAAGGCCAGTATCAACTGCAATTTATTGGTGGATGTGCCAGGCATGTAATTTAATCATTCCTGAAAATGAGAGAGCCAAGGTAAGTCCCTTACTGTACCTTGTGGAGAATTCATTGTGACTGGATATTAAAATAGCATTATAGTGACATCAATGATAGGAAACCGCATGAGAAGAAGTGTAAGTGCTTGAATGCTTCTGCCTTGAGTCCAGTGAAAGGTCTAACAGCTACAATCCATGCATTACCTCAGAGTCGGAAGGTTCAATTTTCACCCCGTTCTGCTGTGAGTGGAACATGGGATGGGGGCAGGATTTTTTCATAGATTCATAAAATCCCAACAGTGTGGAAAGAGACTATTCGGCCCAACAAATCTGCACTTACCTTCTGAAGAACATCTTACCCAGACCCAATACCCCTTCACGTCTTTGGACTGGGATATGAAAATTAAGCTGAGTCCACTCAGTAAACCTGAGGTGCAGTTTCCATCCAGTGATAACTTTGCAAATTGGCTAAGATTCCTATTGTGGGTGAGTGAGGATTTAATTTAAATGGATAAAGTCAAAGCGCAACAACGTGTTTGGTTTTATGATGTTGTTCACTGTGAGTGAGATCGGAAGTGCACTTGGTGTCAAACTAAATTACTGAACCAGAGCAGGAGGCACTGACCAGTCAGAAGAATGAATGGAGATTTAGAAAAATTATTTCTGTGCAGTAGTGCTCCCATCCAGGTCCCACAGTGAGCTGCTGACCTTGAAGAATCTATTTATGGTTGGCATTGGTGCCAATGGCGTTGGCCAGTTATACCTTTATACCAAGGAACCATGTAAAATGTGCCCACTGCTTCTGACGACCATTCTACTGTTTTTGAGGAATATTGTTCTGCATTATCTCGATAAGGCTCATGCATATGAGTTGTCAGTCATGGAGTTCCTTCTGACCCTTCTTTCCTAATTATCCTCTTTGAAAATCAAGACCTTATAGTTTCTCATGATCCAAAAATCAAAGTGTAAGAACTTTTGCTGACGATCTTTGAAATCTCAAGGGACGTGAGTGCCAGAAATTACAGTCAACTATCTTTATGGCTTGTCTGAATGATATTATTCATTGATTTATGAGTGGGAACTTATGACTGCCCAAAGACAATCCATCAATAATCCTTTCGGTCAGCAGAGGAGATTTCCATTCTATTGGTGTGAATGAATTGAAACACAGGCCCCAGATGTGAAAGTACTTCAGCAGTGCCTCACCATGTAGAGTTCATTTTATGGGGAGCTGTATTCCCAGAATTCCTTTCTCCATCCTGGCTGAAAAGTCAGTCATTATCTGCCCTTCTGAGATCAGGCTGCTGCACAGCGATTAGCATTAATTGATTCAGAATTAATTGATTGTCGACTCATCTGGGAGAAAGTTCTTTCCCAGAGAGCTGCTGGCTGATCCAGTTGGTAACACCGAGGGCATATATGACCGCTGCTGGGACTACAGGCAGTAACTGAGGAAGAAGACTGCTAGTCACTGGACTTGAATATCGAGTTTGGATGAGCCTAGAACATAGAATATCACAGCGTAGCATAGGCCCTTCGGTCCTCGATGTTGTGACGACCTGTGAAACCAATCTGAAGCCCATCTAACCTACACTATTCCATTGTCATCCACATATCTATCCAATGAACATATAAAGGCCCCTAACGTTGGGAGTCCACCAATGTTGCAGTTGGGCAGTCCATGTCCTTACTACTCTCTGAGCCTGGTTGTATGCCAGTGAGGGTTGGAGTGCAGAGGCTATGATGGTATGGGGTCTGGGCTTGAGAAGCCAGCTGGGAGAATTATAGGCTGGGTACAAACTTGAGATCTGCCTCTGATGGGCACAGGGATCCCCCAAAGGGGGATGCATTGTGAAAGCTACTAAACATCCCCCCGGCACAGCCTTCAACTGTCACATGTAAAACAGTGGTTCATGTAGAATGAGGCCCTTAAGGCTTTGGCTGGCTATCTAAGGCCCTCAGTTCGGGTGCAGAGTGGGGTTACCTGACACTTTCCCTGCCCATTATCATCTGGGAAACAGGTCAGGGGTTAGTGGGAAGCTTCTGTGATATTATATTTTATCAAAAGCTGGTAAATGACAAATGCTTCTTGCTTAATTGTCACAGATTCCAGCTGTTGTCTGTTTCAGATCTCCAGCATCCTCAGTTTTTTGTTTTATTTTAATTTGGTAGTAACATTATTTTCACATTTCAATAGTGTGTATTGGCAGGTCAGGTACAGCTCTGACTAAAGTGGGAAGGCATGGAAAGGTCACGTGCAATATCATACAGACTTCCCCAAACTTTAAATATGCCAGCGGTGAGAGGCTACAGAATCCAACCCTCCACCTGGGACTTTAGTCAGAGCTGTACCTTGACCTGCCAATACACACTATTGAAATGTGAAAATAATGTTACTACCACATTAAAATAAAACAAAAAAACTGACGATGCTGGAGATCTGAAACAGACAACAGCTGGCATATAGACAGACACGTGAACAAGCAAGGAAAAGAGGTATAGGGACCATGTGCAGGCAATTGGGATTCGTTTAGAATGGCATAATGGTTGGCGCAGGCATGATGGGCAGAAGGGCCTGTTCATTTACTGTACGGTTCGATGTTCCATACTTTGCCTTCCACTGATCAAGCACTCATTGGGAAGCTGAATGTTCTCTCCTTTATAAGTACAGATTTATTTCAGATATTGGCATTCCTTGATGTCTCATCCATGTGGTCACAGAGCACTGCTATTGTTGCTCTTAATAGTCTCTTGCTTTGTATTTTCAACAGTGCTTTATGCTACTCAGTTCATCATCTGTAATGTTTAGCTTGCACAGGATTCAGTTGTTGGAAAGTGCTGAAGATAAACATTTGAGGCACTATTTTTGTTGGGTTTTCTAGTGGCTTATCTTTAGTTTGTAGCCTGATGAAGAGCATAACACTTGATACAGAGATCCTTATGGTTTTGAGAAATGATTTTTCAATCAGAAGTCTGAGAATTACAACTGAAATAAGTCTGTGCCTTTACAAGAGAAACATCAGCAGTGGGAAAACTATAGTAGCTTATTACATGCTCGCCTCACAGTATGGAGAAAACGTTGAAGCAGTGCAGAACTTTGACTGAATACTTGGATTTAATTTGGTGCTCAATTAGCATTTAATCTGTAAGCACTGTCAGATTTTTTTTGACATCAGTCCAGATATCTTGAAGCTTTAGTAACTTGCAAGTGTAGCATTCATATGATTTTGCAGAACCTGTATTGATGTTTTCAGTTCCACTGTACCAGTGACAACCGAGAATAGGTAGAAATGGCCGTGAAAGCTTGGAAGAAACCGGCAGCAGAGCTGTTTGTGGGCAACATCTTTTTCAGATGTGATTTTTCATTTTTCCAGAATCTTTATGCTTTTTTTAAAATTAACTGGTGGGATGTGGGCATCGATGGCTAGGCCAGCATTTATTGCCCCGCCCAGTTTGCCCTTTAGAACAAAGAACAAAGAACAAAGAAAATTTACAGCCCAGGAACAGGCCCTTCGGCCCTCCAAGTCTGAGCCGATCCAAATGTACTGTTTAAACCTGTTGGTCAATTCCTAAGCATCTGTATCCCTTTGCTCTCCACCTACTCATGCATCTGTCCAGACGTATTTTAAATGAATCTACCATACCTGCCTCTACCACATTTGCTGGCAACATGTTCCAAACACCCACCACTCTTCTGTGTGAAGTACTTGCTGCGTGTATCCCCCTTAAACTTTCCAACTCCCACTTTGAAAGCGTGACCTCTCATTATTGAATCCTTCACCCTGGGAAGGTGTCGGTGAGCTGTCTCCTTGAACCGTGGCCGTCCATGCACTGTAGGTTGACCCACAGTGTCCTAAGGGAGGAGATTCCAGTGTTGCTACCTTTCACTGTGGAGCCTGACCTCAGGAGACTAGCCGCAGCACAGCACACGTGAGCCCTTGCCAACCTCCAACACCGCCTACCACCCGCCCCCAAACCCCGTGCAACACCGACCCCCAACCGCCCCCATCACCGCCCTCTGCCCATCCCCCGTCCGCTCCTCTGTCCGCTCCCAACACCGACCCCGCCTGCCCCACCCCCACCCTGCACGCAACCCCTGTCTGCCCCACACTCGCCCCCAACCCCCTCTGCCCCTGCCCCCTCTCCGGGGCAGCCAGGCTGGACACCAACAACAAGACTGCTGCTGCTGCCTTTTTGGGGGTGGGGGGTCAACTCTCCACATAGCGCGCGCGCGCACACACAACTTTTTCCTGCAACCTTTTGACAGGTTCCCCCTTTGCCTTGTACAGGATAATGTTGGAGAGATTATCCAGGGATGGGGGGGGGGGTTTAAGGTACACACCTGTGTAGAACTCCAAGGAAAGTGTGGGGGGAGAGAGAGAGGGGGTGGGAGGTCTGTCATGCACCCCCATCAGTTCAGGACTGTTCTCAGTACCACTTTTAATTACTGTAAACAAAAAGCGCAATCAGTGTTGGACACGCGTCTTTGCTGTAATGTTTCTGCCGAGACCTTGAGATCTCCTTTGGATTATCCTATTTTCGGATAATTGGTATTCGGATAATCGAGGTTCCTGTGTAGACGTTTTGATTGCAATTGGTACGTTTTGAGATTGAAAATTAATATTCTTTTTTTGAGAGTGTGTCTTTCTTTTTTAAAAAAGGTAAAATTACTGCACTTGAAAGAAGCATTCTTCCTGACACTCCACATGTGTAAGAACAGTAAAGCTCTTGTTTAAACAGATTGAAGGTTATTTTATTTTACCAGTTATTTACTGAAGGTTCCTTAATGTTGAAGAGTGAAAGCTGTTAACAAGGAATTACGGATCCCAAGAGTATTATACTATCTTAAAGATAAGATAATAATAAGAAAGTCCCAATAAATCAGTATGGAATATCATTGTCATATGTATGATTATCATCAATACTATCATCATTGTTTGAGTTTGTGTGATCAACATGAAGAGATTAACACTTAACGTCAAAAGCGACAGCTATGATGATTTCAGTCATTTAACAGATGGTATTTTCTTGTGCAGTAGGTTCTTCAGAATAGCAGATTTTTGGGAGGGAGAGAAGTCCTTGATCTTCAGTTAGTTCTGTAATTTCAGCACTTTCACATTATTTTCAACAGAACAGAATTTGATTTATGAATACCCATTTCTCTAAGTCCTCCCGTGAACAAAGCTTCTACATGAGAGTGGTTCTCAAAGACACTTTCTTGGCATTCTGCACATCAAGGTAGCTTTACAGTAAGTTGTATACAGTTTCAACTTGTAAAAGTGACTGTTCCAGACTGAGTTATCATTACCACAGTGGGGGTTGATCAATCCAGGGTGTGAAAGTAGACACATCTATCATCTTTTATCTTTAATCTTTAATGCAATCTTTAATGCTGTTGACTTCTATAGGAAGGACGTTGATAAACTCGAGAGGATGCAGCAAAGATTTTCAAGGATGTTGAACAGACTGGAGGGTTTGAGCTATGCAGAGAGGCTGAATAGGCTGGAATCTTTTTCCATGGAGCATTTGGAAGCTGAGGGGTGACCTTATAGAGGTCTATAAAATCATGAAGGGCACAGATAGGGTGAATAGCCAAGGTCTTGGGGAAGTCCAAAACTGGTGGACATAGGTTTAAGGTGAGAGGGGAAAGATTTAAAAGGGACCCGAGGGGTAACTTTTTCAAGCAGACAGTGATGCATGTATGGAACAAGCTGCCAGAGGAAGTGGTAGAAATGAGTACAATTGCAACATTTAAAAGGCATCCGGATGGGTATATGAATAACTAAGGTTTAGAAGGATATGGGCCAAGTGCTGGCAAATGGGACTAGGTCAGATTGGGAAGTCTGGTTGCTGTGGGTGAGTTGGTTCAAAGGGTCTGTTTCTGTGCAAGATGACTCTATAACAGGAAGTGCTGGGGAAAATTATCAGGTCTGGCAGCATCTGTGGACAGCAAACAGAGTTAACCTTGAGTTTAGTGAGACTTCTTCAGAACATCCCACAGATACTGCCAGATCTGCTGGGTTTCTCCAGCAACTTCTGTCTTCATGTGTTGCCAGCACATTTTCTGTGAAGTTACAGCAGAAATGCAAGGGCACTCCCAAAGGCATTTTTCACCAAATTTGTCCTTGTATGATGCTTCCAATAAGAGTCCCATTTGTGGCCATCAAAGCTGACGTAACTCAGCAATATTTGAAAGTGCATGTAGCTTTTGCTGGCTGGTACTTTTCTCAATTTTGTGAGTGTGTCGGATCAGAAGAGCTGTTTTGGTAGACACATTTTAAATTGCAACACGGTGGACTGTCATTCCCTGCAATTTGAATGAGATGCAAGTTAATCGCAATAGGGGCTTACGAATTTAAAGTTTATGGAGGGCCACTTGGATCTATTCTGTGCAAAAAGGAAAAGAAGACTTATAAAGCATCTTTCAAATTCCAATGCCCTTTATAGGCACTTAAAGTGTCGTGAGTATTTTAATATAGAAAATGTGGCAGCCAACCTGTACTCAGCAAGTTTCTAGAAGCAACTATGATATTGTCCATAGAATGTAATTGGTGATATCCATTTGAGGGGTAATTATTGACTAAGACAACAGGAAAAATCCCTGTAGTCCTGTGCTGAAGTTTCTAGAGCAGGATTTAAACCCGAAACATTCTGATTCACAAGGTCAGAGTGCTGTTACAGACAAATGCAGCACTCCTTATCCAGCTGAGTTGAAATTCACAGTTACATTGTAAACTGCTTCCAGACAGTGGGTGTAAGAATTGTATGTGTGCCAGGATACCAACGACACAAATCAAGCATCAAATTCAAGTCAGGATATTTATTTCTCTTTTAACAGGTTTGCTTTACAAGCTCACAAATTAAATGCATCAGGAAGACTAATGTCATGAAGAATATATCTTATTTTCACAGAAAGATTAAAAGAGCTGGTACATAATATTAACTGAAACCTCCGACTCCTGTGCAGAAGTAGACAGAAGAATTAGATACCAACTGGCATTATCGAACAAGTGTGTCTGTTCAACCTTGTCCTTCCTATTTTGTTTGTTCTAAGACATTCAAAAACTATTTGGGTCGAAAGCGTTCTGACAAATACAAACACACCTATTGAGTTGTTATACGTGACTGATAATTCTAGCTACATTTGATAATACTGAACATTAACCAATGCATTTTTGGCAGCTATAATTTGTCATTGGGCGGTTTCATTTAATTCAGATTTTCATTTGAAGCATTATGATTACAGGCCCTTAATCACAAACACAGTTTCACAAAGTTTTGTATGGAATGGTTTACAAAATAAAAAGTAAAACAATGAGATTGTTCACACTACGCACGGCAGTTCCATAAGTAGAGGCTCTGCTACCTACTCTATATACATAAGTTAAATAAATAGGGCAAATAAATATTAAATAAATGGATACAGTATTGACCTTTATTAATATATTTACAGTGCATAGTGAAAATACAATTGATCGAGAATTAGCAGAAAAGATTTTGGTATATTTGCTAATTAGACATGACAACTTGAAATAAATATCATCAGAGTGCAAAAAATGGAACAATATTAAATGTCTATCAATAACTTACTAAAGATATTCGAGGGTGTATTAACCCGCAGGATACGGTTATTTTCACTCATTGGCAGATTGCCACTGTTGCTTTTTTTTCATGAATTTGGTGCCAATCAGGGTGGGGGATATTCACTCTGGTTAGCAAAACACTTTACCATTGCAGGCACTCTGAGTCATCATCAAAGACTTCCAGGTCAGGTACAGAATGGCTAGAGCACAAACCCTTGCACTCTACCAAATGAATGTGTGGGAGATTGAACCATTGAAAAATACCTCTGCCTACATTTGGAGATGCCGGTGTTGGACTGGTGCATACAAAGTTAAAAAATCACACAACACCAGGTTATAGTCCAACAGGTTTAATTGGAAGCACTAGCTTTCGGAGCGAAGCTCCTTCATCAGGTGGTTGTGCTGATGAACCACAACCACCTGATGAAGGGGCAGCGCTCCGAAAGCTAGTGCTTCCAATTAAACCTGTTGGACTATAATCTGGTGTTGTGTGATTGTTAACTTATGGCTACATCAGAGCGATCTGCTCTTACCTTGTCCAGCAGCCAGCTGAAGGCCAATTAGAATCTTATATGGAGCACATTTATTTGACCAGGGGATCTTGTTTGAGACTGTCCTGATGTTTTATACCCTTTGCGTTTCGAGTGACTCTTGTACAAAGCCCAGTATGCATTAGAGTGCAGTTTATGTTACCTTCCTTTTAAAATACTAAAGTACATTTTAAAGATGAAATGAAAATACTTTCAATAGAGTCTGAATCCAAACATATTAACTAGTTGTGGCTATCTCATCCCAGTCACATGTCTTTCTCCTTTTAACTTGGGTGAAGTAAAGGTTCATCTCCGACTCCAGCTCAATCTTTCTCAGATCCCCAACATTGAAGAACTCTTTAACTACCTCAGAATTCTTTTTCACCTATAGACAACCAGCTAGTAAAAAACAGCTTGGCATCACCTGCTCATTGTTTACTGCTTTACTCCTCTCTCATCCAATTCATTTAAATCTTGGCAGCTTGCTGAACTATGGGCCATTGTCTTGGTCTAATGAGGTCACTTCCCCAATAATAAAGAGAAAAGGCTGAAAAATTCAAGGTTTATAGAAGGAACATGTTCTGGTGAGGACTTTTAAGAATATATGGAACAAAAACCCTAGCCTTCCTTCATCCCTTGCATTATTTAATTATTCAGCACATGGACTCTATGTCCAGATTTGTTACAATTGATTTTTAAAAAACAACACCGCCTTGCTGGCTGACCAGAATCAATTCACGGACAGCAAACGCTCATTTTTAAACAGGAGAAGCAGATCAGACTGATTATCTGCAGATTTGCGGTCTGTTGGAATCTTGTCACATTCTGTGAGTGGACTTGAAATTATAGCTGTTAATTAACAACTAGCGCTGTTTTCTGCTTGGGTGTGGAATTGTAACAGCATCCTGCTGCCAAATGCAGCCAGCAAGGTGGCACAGTGTGCAATGAGTCAATGCACTGTAGTAGATCTATAATGGTGAGTTTGCAATCAACAGACACTGAATTCAAGAGAAATGGGTGTACTTGGTATATCTCAGGGTGAGGGGGATTGGGGAGAAGCTGGTGGGAACGATGGTGGGAGGGAACCAGTGTCAGCTGTTCTCACATATAACCTTACTCATCATCGCTGTGTGCCAGGGCCTAAGCTTCCTCTGAAAATAGCTCCAGTGCACCTGCTGAGACGTTACAACGTTCATGTCGAACTGCTACAATTGGCACTGTGAACTGATTCTGTGTTGGGATCTACACAGCCCTTTGTAACAATCAGACCAAAACATGATGGAGAGATTACTTCAAGTTATTTGATCAAACTTGGCATAAGTTTTTTTTTCACAAAAAAGTAAGGGATGGACAAGGAGAAATGTGAATCGGTCTGGCTGTTTCACATGTGCTGCTGTGACACATTCGCACACACCAGAGTCCACACGTCACTTAAACAGTGGGAAACCAAAATAACAAAGAGGTCAATCTGCAAGTAGGCAGCAGGGAGGGATGGCGGTGCTAGGGGAATGTAGTGCTGGAGGTGGGAGGGAGCAGGGAAATGTGATGCCGGGGAGAATGTTCAGCGTCGCAGGCTCTCGTAGCTACCTGCGGAATCATAGCTCTTGCTCCTACTGCGGCTGCTGCTCCGTCCGGCTGAACTCCGGCTCCGGCTCCGACTCCGACTCCGGCTCGGGCTCCGACTCCGGCTGGGACTGCGACTCCGGCTCCTACTGGAATAGCTTTGGCTGCGGCTCCAGCTCCTGCTCCAGCTCCTGCTCCGACTCCTGCTCCGGCTCCTGCTGCTGTACCAGGAGGAATAGCTGCTGACACTGCTGGAAGATGAGGGGCTAGGCCTGTAGTACGGGATAGGCCGTTTGCGAGCACTGATAAATAAACAAGACAAAATTGCTTTTTATTTTAAAACGCTTACTGATAATTAACATGGTGGTGACTCTCAAATGTGGGAGTCCCTTTCTTAACATATACCAGTGAGGAATTAAACACGGGTGGGGAAACAATTCAAACAATCTTGATCCCCTGTACGTTCCCCTGATATTCAGTTCCATTAACTTCAACAAAATTGTATATCAGACACGTCCTGTAACCAGGCAGCTAATGGGATGCCACAATCCCACTGGGAAAGCCCCACCCATGTTCAATTTCACACTCAGCATCTGGGAACTTTCCAAGCTGTCCATTTTTACAACAGCTGCATAATAATGACCTGAGTTCAGACAGAACTGGAGCCCGAGTCTGTAGGTTTCCACAATTTGTTCTCTTTTACTGTCCCATGTATGTGTTTACGTTTGATGAAGCTTGTTAATCTCCACTCACTTGAGTGGAGACCTGATCTTACGACATTCCTAGCCTGGCATATGCCCCACTCTATCATTGCTATCAAGTTGGACCTTCAGCTCTGGTTCACTGGAGATTGCAGGAGGGCATGCTAGGAGTAGCGTTGTTTAAAAATGAGGTGTCAACTTGGAGAAGTGGCAGCACAGGAGAAAATAGATGCCAAACTGCAGAAAACAGCATGTGATAGATTGAGCTAAATGATCACACAGCGAAAGCCGTGGAAACATACAGTAGATTAGATTAGATTAGATTAGATTACAGTGTGGAAACAGGCCCTTCAGCCCAACAAGTCCACACCGACCCGCCGAAGCGAAACCCACCCATACCCCTACATTTACCCCTTACACTACAGGTAATTTAGCATGGCCAATTCACCTGACCCTGCACATCTTTGGATGGTGGGAGGAAACCGGAGCACCCGGAGGAAACCCACGCAGACATGGGGAGAACGTGCAAACTCCACACAGTCAGTCGCCTGAGGCGGGAATTGAACCCAGGTCTCTGGCGCTGTGAGGCAGCAGTGCTAACCACTGTGCCACCGTGCCGCCCACGGTGAGTAGAGACGAGGCTCTGCATTCCGTAAAGTCGCCACCAACAAAAGCTACTGTCAATCTACACTCATCCTAGTTTCTAGCACTTGGCCTATAACTTTCAATGTTATGAAACTTCAAGTGCTCGCCCAAATACTTTTCAAAGGTTGCCTCACAGGCAGTGTATTCCAGATGTCCACCACCCTCTGGCTGAAAAAAATTTTCCCAAATCCCCTCCAGACATTCTGCTTTTCACCTTCAAAGTACACACCCCCTGTTTGTGATATTTCAATTAGGGGGTTCAGCTGCTTTCTATAAAACCTGTCTATATCTATGCTCTGTAATCCTGACACATCCAGTCATGAATGGTGACGGACAAGTAAACAACCAACAGAGGGAGAAGACTTCACCAAAGCACCATTCTCAATAATGGGGGAGCCTACCACATCAGTGCAAAAGGTAAGGATGAAGCATTTGCAATCTTCAGCTAATTTGATCCACTCCATGTGGTACCAACAAACAGCAGACAACACTGAATACTGCAAAAACTAATGGGTCCTGAGAAGATTCTAGCATTGGTGTTGAAGACTTTAGCTTCAGAATTTGCGACACGCTAGCCGGACTGTTGCAGTACAGCTGAGGAGGTGCTGGTGTTGGACTGGGGTGCACAAAGTCAAAAATCACATGACACCAGGTTATAGTCCAACAGGTTTATTTGAAACCACAAGATTTCAGAGCCCCTTATCCTTCCTCAGGCAGCTAGCCATTTCAGATAATGCGGTGTCATGTGATTTTTCACTCAGTACAGCTAAAACCCTGTCATCTACCTCGTAATGCGAAAAATTACTCAGTTATATCCGGACGAGAAAAATCCAACCTGATCAATTGGCATCCTGCCACTCTATTCTTGATCATCAACAAAGGGAGGGATCTCAACACTGCTATGAGGCAGAGCTTGCTCAGCAATAAATGCTCAGTGGCTCTTCTGTTTTGCACTATTACCCAGTCAAAATGACTTTAATGTGGGCAAAAGCTGCAGCTTAATTGGGGATATGCTTAAGCCTCATTATGACAGCACCACACTATTCTCTAGGCAACACATTTAAATCCATACCTCTGGTGGCAGAATAAATGGGTCCAGATGCCGTGTGCAAGGTTAGAATTGATGCAGTGCTGGGAAGTATTGCTAAAGACAGAGAGTGATCAATGGGCAGAGCGAGAAGGGCAAGGTAAGACCAGGACACAAGTAGCAGCAGAGCTTTGTGGTGGAGAATTGGTAAAGTGGCACTTTAAAAGCGGCGAGATCGAATGGTTAAAAGAAGTTTCTTTGGACCAATCCGTGTGGTTGATGGCCAACGAAGTACATTCTGAAGATCCCAGGTGTGAATACTGAATAAATACATAGAGGGAAGGGGAAAGGATCTTTAATTCCAGAGTAGTACTCTACTGACCTGGTGATCCGTCGAGGTTCCAGATGACTCGGTGAATCTCGTCTCCGTTTCCTCATTGGGGAGTAAGAACGAGAACGACGTCGCCTGGACTCCCTGTCTCGAGAACTGTAGTTCTTGCGATCCCGGTCTCGCTCGTGGTCCCTATCCAATTACAATTTAAAGCAACAATTGTAAAAATAACAGAAGCACAAGAGTGATGAAAACACTTCTTTCAAATTATCAGTGAATGCAGCGGAACCTTCGTTACCTACATTTACGTTACTTCACAGAATTTTCAGAAGACAAAGCCTTACCTCATAGTTCTTTTAAAAGAATGTTTATTTTTTATTTCCTTTCTGTGTTGAATAAAACAAAATTTTGTTTCTTTTGTTACTTTAACTGTGCGTGACTTCATTCCTATGTGTGGACTGTGGCTGGACCAGACAAAAAAAAAGTCAAAATTTGAGACTCTAGATTAGCTGTCAGTTTCCATTTTTCAGTGGTGGAGGGGTGATGCCTGTCCCTGGAACTAAGATAGATGACAGAAGGTCCATTTTAGACATGTTTCAGAATTGAAAATACTGGAGGTACCGCACAGTTTGATCAATGACTGGAACAGAAAAATAGGTTATCTCCCAAGGTCAGACCTTTCACCGGTATTGATGGCCTTAAGAAGTAAATGTGAATGGCAACACCGGCAACGCAGTAAGAATGGAAGACTGAGAGAGAAAGTCACTTAAAGAAATCTTAAAATGTTCACTAAGATTAAATGAGATTAGAAAAGGCAGAACTAAATCAGGAAGAAAATAAAAATAAAATTTAAAAAGAGCTGGAGATAAGAATGTTGAAAGATGGGAGAGGCTGAGAGTCAAATCTCTATGGCGACATTTAGTGGGGAGAAATTCATTTGCATGGCACCAGTGTCATGGAAAACTATATTGATTTTCAGGAGACAATTACCTGCACAGTATTCTTCATTGATAATGACTGAAGACCACAATTCAGGCCACATAGCACCACTTTCTCAGGCAAATCGATGCTAGTCTGCACAACTCCTTTAGCTACACCATTCAACCTCCTACCATAGAATCCCTACAGTGTGGAAGCAGGCCATTTGGCCCATCGATTCATCACTGATCCTCTGAACAGCGTCCCACACAGACCCACCCCCTGTACCCTACCCCTATAACCCTGCATTTCCTGTGGCCAATCCACCCAACCTGCACATCTTTGGACTGTGGGAGGAAACCAGAGCACCTGGAGGAAACTCACATAGACACAGGGAGGATGTGCAAACTATATACAGACAGTCAGCGAGGATGGAATCAAAGCACTGAGCTAACCACTGAACCATCATGCCCGCCCGATACCATTTATAATTGAATTCTTATAGAATCATACAGTTTTACAGCACAGAAGGAGATTCTTCATCACGCTGTATCTATGCCAAGTCTGGAGCTGCAGCGCAACTCGTCCCACTCCCTAGGTTAGATGAATTGGCCATGCTAAATTGCCCATAGTGTTAGGCGCATTAGTCAGAGAGAAATGGGTCTGGGTGGGTTACTCTTCGGAGGATCATATGGACTTGTTGGGCCAGAGGGCTTGTTTCCACACTGTAGCAAATCTAGTCAAACCTAATCCCTTACTTCCTCCCTATAGCCAAGCAAACTTTCTCACTTTAAGTCTTTATTAAATTCTCTTTTGAAGGGCTTAAATCACCACACACTCAGCTACAGCATTCCAGAACCCATCCATATACTACACAAGAAAGATTTTCCTCCCATCACCCCTGCTTCTTTTGCCAATCACCTTAAATCCCTTTTGTCCTGGATCCTTCTGCCAATGGGAACAGTTTGCCTATCTACTCTGTCCAAACCCCATTATGATTTTGAATAGCTCTGCCAAATATTCCCAATTTTCTATTCTCTATAAAGAATAATTCCAGCTCCTCCACCTATATATGTAACTGAAATGTCTCAGAGTCATGCAGCATGGAAACAGACCGTTCATTCCAACTCGTCCATGTCTCATTCCTGGAACCATTCATGTGAAACTTTTCTGCACCCTCTGTGATGCCTTTACATATTTATATCCACACTGAGTTACAAGAGGTAACCCAACTTGGTTCTTTGGTTCAGATAACTTAAACTTGATCAATTTCATTTGATTCATAACATTTTGAGATCCACATGTCATGCCTCAAGTACTGTAAGTTAGAATATATGGGAAGAACAAATCAATTTGCATTTTAGACTTCCAAAGCTCTTCAGCACTGATGTTTACTTCATGTCCAACAATTCAAATGTTGTTGAACCATGTGACTTCCAGCGTAGTTAAAAAATAACTAGATGGGCATCTTTTCCCCTACCAATTTTAATTTGAATAACTAAGAGATGGGTACATGATTCTATGGGGTGATATGCACACAGGAAAAATCCATTGCATTAAAGACCCATGATCCTTCTTGCACAGAGCTCCTGTATGTTTCTAGTGTTGTGATGGTTTACAACAAAGCACTAAACGAGGAAATGTTCTCCATGCACTCAGAATTAAAATGGTTGCACAGGAAAGTACATGTTTAACTAGCACTTGTTATATTTATTATTCATGAATATGCTGTAGTGTAAAGATTCAATGTCAAATCTGTCAATAGAATAGTCTATGTTATCGGTCATGTAACATTGCCTGACAACCAGAACCACTGAATGGTTCTACGTAAAAGCCGTATGTAAAGCTAGAAGCTAATGTTCAGTAAAGTTAATCATTACCTACAGCCTACTTTGATGCAGTCTCTCACAACTTCAATCCCGAACATAATTAGACAACAATCAGTGACAGTGATATCAGATAGCGACAGCAAGCGGAAGGACAGTATGAGAAATGGCAACAAAATAGAAGAAACAACAAATGATCATAAAGCATGGCTAAAGTAAAGAGAAACAACAGAAAGAGCCTTGACCTTCCAGCGCTGTCCCATTCTTTGATCTCACCGGAGAGCTTTGAAAACATTTTCAGGCATGAATCAGGCTGCGACACCATGGCTGAGCAGGCATCGTAGCTTTATGAGATTTCAAATAGCTTTTGGATTAGCAAAAAAAAGCCAAATAAGAAATAGGTCAGTACCCTCCTCTGCACCAGAGGCTATAGTGAAGAAGACATCTTGGTCATGTAGGGATTTGATGAAGAAATGGTTGTATGCTAAAAAAGGCTATAAAAATACTTGGTACATCCAACATCCTAAGGAGGAATATTTTAATAAAGAGAGCAAACTTTAACAGAAATATTCAGAGACAGAGAGAAAATGCAGGTTCCCTTATTCATGATTTATATAGGCAAGCTGGGAACTGCGAATATAGAGCCTTTAACCACAATATAATTCAACACTGAATTGTTGCAGGATTCCTCGAGGAGACATTCTTCAACTTTCTGCAATCAAGGATAAAACATGGGGGATCCAAGATGGCGGCGACTCAGCAAGTCTGAGTCTATAGTGCTCCTCCCAAGACCTAGGCAAAGTGGGCGACCCTCCTCCACCACACTCACCAAATCAATTAAAAATTGTTTTTATTTAATGTAATTAGTGGTTTAGTACTAAATTTGTACAGTTCAGTCTCCTGTAAAAATGATTAGGGGAAAAGGAGCCCGCAGTTCTCAGCAGGCAGGAACCCCTCCCCCACCCTCCCCAGCTGCAGCAGAGGCATCCGCAGCCGCCCCAGGGGACTTGCCTACGGTGGCAAGCCTCGCAGAAATAATCTCCAAACTCGATGCGAAGATTGATGCTTTCATAGAAGAGTCTCGAAGTCGATGGGATTCATTCTCGGCCGTGCTACAAAAGCACGGCCGAGACATTGAAGAAATTGAATGCCGAGTCGGAGGGGCGGAGCTAAAGGCCGCGACCTCGGAGGCCATTGCAGAATCGGCCGTGGATCGGGTCCAGACTCTCAAGCAGCAAGTCCGGACCTTAGAGAACCACATTGACAACCTCGAGAGGTCATCGAAAAAATATTCATTTGCTGGGCCTTCCCGAATGGGAAGAAGTCGTCCAGCTTATAAGGTTCCTTGAACAGTGGCTTCCACAGTTATTGAATCTGGAGGCTGGATCAGGCCAGGTAAGGGTAGAATGGGCCTACCGGGTTGCAATATGCGGGCAAGGCTTGAACCAGCGCCCCCGCCCGGTCTGTTCCGGCTGCAGAGCTACAAGGAGAGGCAGATACTCTTGGAAGCCTCCAGAAATCTTGGGAAAGATCCACAAGCCTGACTCATAAAGGATCCGAGATTATGTTATTTCAGGACTTTTCCCCAGCTTTGGTCCGAAAGAGGAAGGCGTTTGATGAAGCAAAGAAGTGCTTAAGGGATTTAAACATTCAACACTCCTTGCTATACTATGCTTCAGCCATGAAGGGTCCGTGTTTAACTTCGGATCACCGGAGAAGGCCAAGGAATCTTTGGACTCTCTCAGACAAATTATAAGAGTTAATTGATGTTGTTTTGCCCTACCCCCACCCCGGTTTACCCCCATTTTTTCTTTCATTATCTTACTGTTTAACATTATCTCCGGGGAGGTGGGAAGAAGGGTTTATTTATTCATCCTTTACTTAGTGATTTCCTTTCCCCCTTTTTTATATATATATTGTTTCCCCCTGTTATTTTGTATTAATATATTTAATTATTATTTACTGAGACTGTAATTTTATAGCCATATATGTTCATATATGGTATTAACATTACCAAGTATATCCAGGTGTTGGTGTGGGTGGGGGATAGGGTACTCACTGTTAGTTCTAGTTCAGTAGTGTACTTGAATTTTCTTTATCCTATCGTGGGGTGCCTGGGTCAAGGGTGGGGCACTGGTTGGGAGAGTTTATGATGGGTTTTTTGAAAAGGAAGTGATGCCCTCTGGGAATAAGGGGGGGAAGATCTCCATTTAAATACGTTTTATACTTTTTTTTAACTACTTAGAAATACTTTTTTTAATTATATTGATCTGAATGTACGAAAGAGCTTTTATTTTTGTGAATTTTATATGCTCTTTGCTCAGGATGTTTTGGATAAATACGGGTTTTGTTGTGATCTGATGTTAACACATTCCGAGCATGTATATCACTGCTCAATTTATGTGTTATCCGTTGGATTTTTTTTTTCCTCTTGAATAATGTAAGAATTTTAATGATACACTCTGGTTAGTTGTAAATTAGATGAGTAGTTAGTTGAGTTTTGTCTTTTTTTTCTCTTGGTATCTCTGTTTTCTTGTTTGATAGATTTTGGTTATTATTTATTTACAATTTAACTGTATATCAATGTTTATACTTAGGTCTTTTTTTTTAGTTTTCTTTTGTAAACTTGTTAAAACATGTTAAAATTTTCAATAAAAAAAGGATAAAACATTATCACAGACTGTACAGATAACCAGTCGAGAGTGTGTTGCTGGGAAAGCACAGCAGGTCAGGCAGCATCCAAGGAGTAGGAGAATCAACATTTTGGGGCATAAGCCCTTCATCAGGAATCAGTGCTTATGCCCAAAATGTCGATTCTCCTGCTCCTCGGATGCTGCCTGACCTGCTGTGCTTTCCCAGCAACACACTCTCGACTCTGATCGCCAGCATCTGCAGTCCTCACTTTCTCCCTGTACAGATAACCAGGCAGCACAACTTAGAAATCAAAAGTGAGGCATTTATTTGAGGAAACCGGGAGACTTTCTGGAAGAAAATGACTTGGCAGTACATTTAGGAGAAACATCCACTCCTGCTCCTCGGACGCTGCCTGACAGGCTGTGCTTTTCCAGCACCACACTTTTTGACAGTACATTTGTAGGGTACCAGAGTAGTACCTACACAGGAGCAGGTCAAATATGGAAGAAGGTGTAGGAACTTCCAATATTCTGATGTTCTCACTGTGATGGGGAAAAAGCTGCACTGGTGCAGAGATTGTCCTGCCAAACATGCAGAATGTCAAAAATGTAAAGGGAGTTGTCATTTTAAAGTTGTATTTTGCAGCAAATAGTTCACAGCTCAGAAGCTAAAAGCCAAACCCTTGCAAGCTGACAGAATTCAAGAAACTGAAGACATCAAACATATTTAAGATCTACCCCTCCAAGAAATTATAGGATCTGATAGGAACTGGTGGGTTGTGTAAATCTGAGTCAACAGGTGTAAAATAAACTACAAACTGGACACTGGAGCAGGAGTTTAATTTCTTTCTGATACAGAACCATGATTAAAGCAAGACTTCCTCTGGTCATTCACTGTACAAATTATTAGTCCATGAGGCATACAATTTAAAGTTAAGGTACAAATTACAGTTCTACTTCGTTACAAAGAAGATTAGAAATCTTGTATATAATCCAGAACCAGTAGTATTCATTGTTAAACAGAAGGATTGAACAGATCTATAACATAAAGCAATCGAGAATGCAAAACAGCCACAATGATTTAGAACAGAATTTTCACAACTAACTCGAGATCTTGGGTAGTTGAAAGCAATTTTATACATGATGGTCAGATGCAAAACCAGCACAACTATTCATGCTGAGGCAAGTTCCTCACAGAAGGTAAAGGAAAAAAAATTGATAAAAAAAAGAATCAAAACTGTAACAACGAGCCATCGAATCTGTTAAAAAAAACAAGTTGGGGTTCAGCTATTGTTCCGATACTGAAACCAAAGGCTCATTTTGAATCTTACTCTCAATAACAAATGTTATCGCAACAAATGTTAAATTTCAATGGCAGGTTGTGCATTCATCAGGAATCACAGCAAATCTCTCAGAAGACCAAGGAAATTGAACATTTTCACCTCCTCTCAATGCTCTGGAGATTCAGAAATGTGCGGGGATGGTGAATCAAACAGGAAAGTTAAAATTTAAAAAAAATCACACAACACCAGGTTATACTCCAACTGACCCCCTCCTTCGACTGACTGAACTGGTCCTCACTCTGAACAATTTCTCTTTCCAATCCTCCCACTTCCTCCAAACCAAAGGAGTAGCCATGGGCACCCGCATGGGCCCCAGCTATGCCTGCCTCTTTGTCGGATATGTGGAACAGTCCATCTTCCGCAGCTACACTGGCAACACCCCCCCATCTTTTCCTCCGCTACATCGATGACTGTATCGGCGCTACCTCGTGCTCCCACGAGGAGGTTGAACAGTTCATCCACTTCACTAACACCTTCCACCCCGACCTCAAATTTACTCCTCCCTCCCCTTCAGACTCCTCCCTCCCCTTCCTAGACCTCTCCATTTCTATCTCGGGTGACCGATTCAACATGGACATTCACTATAAACCGACCGACTCCCACAGCTACCTAGATTACATCTCCTCCCACCCTGCCCCCTGTAAAAACGCCATCCCATATTCCCAATTCCTTCGCCTCCGCCGCATCTCCTCCCAGGAGGACCAATTCCAATACCGAACAACCCAGATGGCCTCCTTCTTCAAAGACCGCAATTTCACCTCAAACGTGGTTGACGATGCTCTCCACCGCATCTCCTCCACTTCCAGCTCCTTCACCCTTGAACCCCGCTCCTCCAATCGCCACCAGGACAGAACCCCACTGGTCCTCACCTACCACCCCACCAACCTCCAGATACATCGTATCATCTATCGTCATTTCCGCCACCTCCAAACAGACCCCACCACCAAGGATATATTTCCCTCCCCTCCCCTATCAGCGTTCCGGAAAGACCACTCCCTCTGTGATTCCCTCGTCAGGTCCACAACCCCCACCAACCCAACCTCCACTCCCGGCACCTTCCCCTGCAACTGCAAGAAATGCAAAACTTGCACCCACACCGCCCCCCTCACCTCCCTCCAAGGCCCCAAGGGATCCTTCCATATCCGTCACAAATTCACCTGCACCTCCACACACATCATTTACTGCATCCGCTGCACCCGATGTGGCCTCCTGTACATTGGGGAGACTGGCTGCCTACTTGCGGAACGTTTCAGAGAACACCTCTGGGACACCCGCACCAACCAACCCAACCGCTGAACACTTTAACTCCCCCTCCCACTCTGCCAAGGATATGCAGGTCCTTGGTCTCCTCCATCGCCAGACCATGGCAATATGACACCTGGAGGAAGAGCGCCTCATCTTCCGCTTAGGAACCCTCCAACCACAAGGGATGAATGCAGATTTCTCCAGCTTTCTCATTTCCCCTCCCCCACCTTATCTCAGTCCCAACCCTCGGACTCAGCACCTCCTTCTTGACCTGCAATCTTCTTCCTGACTTCTCCACCCCCACCCCTCTCCGACCTATCACCCTCACCTTAATCTCCTTCCACCTATCGCATTCCCATTGCCCCTCCCTCAAGTCCCTCCTCCCTACCTTTTATCTTAGCCTGCTTGGCACACCCTCCTCGTTCCTGAAGAAGGGCTTATGCCCGAAACGTCGATTCTCCTGCTACTTGGATGCTGCCTGACCTGCTGCACTTTTCCAGCAACACATTTTTCAGCTATAGTCCAACAGGTTTAGTTGGAAGCACTAGCTTTCGGAGCACTGCTCCTTCATCAGGTTGTTGTGAAGTATAAGATCATAATTTATAGCAAAAAGTTTACAGTGTGATATAACTGAAATTATATATTGAAAAAGACCTGGATTGTTTGTTAAGTCTCTCATCTTTTAGAATGAACATATTGGTTTCAATTCTTTCATATGTAAATTGCAGAACAATTTTAAACTTATATTCTCAAGTGAGCTTTAACAATTGGTATCATGTCGGCCCAGATAATGCATTAAAGGTGTGAGGTGCCCTGTGTGAGGCTGTCTGTGCCCCAATGTTCAGACTGATTCTAATCTAAAAAAACGGATTGACAGAATCTTACATGGATTCATGCAGTTTTTGAGCAAAATAAAATGTTCATAAATAGGTTGGCACACTTCAGTGAACTAATTCCAATAGCTAAGACAAGACCAAGCCTGTTATTGGGAAGAGAACCAAAAAATAATCTCATTGAAATGAATAAAAAGAGTTGCTTGTTTCACCAGGCATATTGGCTAATTCTGATCCAGGACTGCTTGCAATTGTTCAATTTTTCTTTTTTTTTCTTCATGGGATGTGAGTGTCATTGGCAATGTCAGCATGTTGCCCATCCTAATTGTCCTTAAATTGGGTGGTTTGCTAAACCATATCTGAAGGTAGTTAAAAATCAATAGCATTTCTTGGATCTGGCGAATTCCACATATAAAGGCCAGATTTCACCCCCTAAAAGATGTTAGTAAGCCACATAGGTCTTCACAGTGATCAATGTTAGCTTTACAATCAACAGTATTAAGACTAGTTGACATTTGAATTTAATTTCCAACAGCTACTGCCACAGATGCATAATTGGAGACAAAAATAAAATTGCAGATGCTGGGATCCAAGGTAGGCTGGAAGAACACAGCAAGCCAGGCAGCAACAGGAGGTGGAGAAGTCAACGTTTCAGGTGAAGCCCTTCTTTAATCTTCAGTTCTTCACTCAAAACGTTGACTTCTTCACTTCCTGATGCTGCACTGATGCATGATTGGGCAGTATGTTTCCAGATTCAGAGGTGGGAAATGAATATTGGTGGAAAATGCACCTAACCCACCTAAGACATGCTGTAATTGAATAGGAGGCATTGGGTGCTTCTTTGGCTTGAGAGCAATTTGCAGACTATGAGTTAGGTCTTCAGTTCACTATTCAGACAGACCACAAACATTTGTTTATTTTATTAAACACTAAAGAGTTAGCAAAGAGGCCATGATATGTGCAGACACTTAGCTTAAGATTGAGAAGGTTTGATGCAACAAACTGAGTAAGTATTGTAAGAGAAAAAAAAACAGATTACAGCAGAAGCATTGTCAAGCATTCCTGTAGTGAAAGCCTCAACAAATGGACATAGCTTTTGTCAAAGATGTGGAGACCTATAATTCAATAATGACTACATATCTACCAGCGATCATAAAGATCAAGTGCAATTTAAAGGAACAAACATCATTCATAGAATGTGCTGAAGTCTGTGAGCATTGTCTCAAAGGATGGCCAGAATATGTTCCACATAATCCTATTCTAAAACAATACTTTGAACAATGAAGGCAATCAATGTTGTGGAAGAATTGTTGATTTATGATGAGGGATTTGCCATCCCTTGTGTCCTGGATTTGATATACTTCAAAGGTTACACTGAGGTCAATTGAGTATTATGAAGAGCTGTGGCAGAGTGCAAAATTTACTGTGGTGGCCAAGGATCTCAACATCATCAGAAGAAATTATTAAGCTGCTTTAAAGAAGAACAAAAAACAAAGAAAATTTACAGCCCAGGAACAGGCCCTTCAACTCTCCAAGCCTGTGCTGATCCAAATCCACTGTCTAAACCTATTTATGTTTGCCATTCATAGGCAGAAGCAAAGTGAACTACTGATGTTGACTTCACATCCTTGCAGATTGTGAGAAGATCTTGGAAAGGACCTCACCAAGCTCAGAGGAAACACATTTCTGATTGTGGTTGACTACTGTTCCAGACTGACAGGATGAAACATGGTCCAACCTCTGAAGTTGTCATTAGATTTCTGATGAAAAGTTTTGCTACGTGTGGAATTCCAGACCTAGCCTTTCCAGCAAATGGCTCACAATTTACTAATGAATACTTCAGGTTACTCAGAGTCCTGAGGATTTGCCCATACATCTTGCTCACCCAAGTCGCTGTGGTGGCTCAATGGCTAGCACTGCTGCCTCACAGTGCCAGGGATCACCCGAGGGCAACTGTCTGTGTGGAGTTTGCACATTCTCCCTGTGTCTGCGAAGGTTTGCTCCGAGTGCTCCAGTTTCTTCCCACAGCCCAAAGTTGTGGATTGGTCATGCTAAATTGCCCATAGTTTCTGGGGATATGCTGGTTAGGTGGATTAACCATGGGAAATGCAGGGTTACAGGGATATGGTAGAGGGGTGGGTCTGGGTAAGATGCTCTTTGGACGGTTGGTATGAACTCGATGCGACAAATGATCTGCTTCCATACTGTAGGATTCTATAAGTTCTTGCAAGCTAATGCTGATGTTGAAACAGGAGTAGGGATAGTAAAGGCCTATTGAAGGTGAATGATGACATTAACTTAGCACTGCTAATATTCTATCCCATGCCAGAATGGTCAGGCTCCAAGTAAATTTTGAAAGGAAGGCAACTATGGACTTAACTTGTTGCTCCAGGGCACACAAATACAACAAATCTCACAGCAGCCAATTTAGAAAGAGTAAGAGGAAATGAGGAAGAGTATGGTGTTAATCAATCAAGAAATTATAATCAATGCCATGGAATACACAATCCAGCAGAACACCAGGAAGAGGAGTCAGTGCGGATGCATGATCAGAATCAACATCTTCATGATCTTACCTCCTAGAGACTGAAAATGGAATACAAAGAAAAACACAGTTGAAAGTCATCTTCAACAGGATGCACCAGTCACTCAGGAAACCTGGAAGATGGCCTGATTAGCAAACTGACATTATCCGGTGATTCATATTCTACACTGCAGAGGTGAACATAAAACATGGAGGCTTTGGGTGGTTCTCAACTTACTTGTAGGAGGAAGAGAAGATCAGGTAGACTAGGGAAACCACCACAATGGCTGTCTCAGTGACCAAGAGATAAAGGCAGAGACTTGGGGGAGATGTAAGACAATGCATTGGGTAGAATCAGAGAATAGAGGTGTGAATGGAGCTGAGGTATGATTATTATGTAAAGGGGAATTTTAAATATATCAATAATTGAAAGCAGAATTGCTGGGAGATAGTTTTATGTGAAAGTCTCATGCAATGTCTTGCTTGTCATTAAAATATAATGTTTAATAAAAGATAATGTTTCATACAGCCTAGCCTCAGTCAATTGCTATTAACTTCAATGCCGAATATAAATAGATGACAATCATGGACAGAGATAACAGACACACAATAACCAATGTACATATCCCACAGTGTGAATATGATTCTACAGTCTCAAATCAAACTGTAGTCAAGACATGGAACATAATTATGCACAAGGAGATTAAATGATATCCAACAAAGATGATAGCTGTTCATCAATTTTGTGGCTACCTAAGAACCCTTGAAAGTTTGAAAATATTGCAGCTGACACAGAAGCAAGAATATTCAAGAGAGCACAGGAACCTACTGAGGAGTAAGATTTACTCAATAATGCTGGATAGAGATGACCTATTGTCTTCCAAATGAGCTACGGAGAGTAGAGATTTTATTTGGAATTTGATTAATTACTTAATTTGATTGGAAATTATATATAAACTAATGAAAAATTTGGCAATACTAATCTGCCATGTCCTTTCATAAACAAATGAGTAATTTACCAGCATTGATATTATAATGGCTTGCATTTACCTTGTGCTAGGTGAACTTCTGGTACACCCCCAATTAGCACCTCTGCTTAACCTGTGAAATCATAAAGATCCTCAGTTTCTTCACTCTTATTGGCCGAAAGTGGGATTTGGGAAGACAGATGCCTAAAAGAATCGTTCAACTCAATATCAGGATTGTGGAGAAATGATCAGTGGACGGATCAATTTTCCACTCATTGAATACATCAAGTCTATAAACCCGGTGAAATGTCCCCTAACCTGGATTCCTGCTGTATTCGCTTGCTGTGCAAAGCTATGCACTGGAAACTTAGAGCTGTAAAACAGTTCCTTAAAGTCATTACCTCTGTGGGCTGTATCTTGAATAACTGGGACTGCGTCGTGATCGGGAACTCCTGCTTCCTGGGCTTCTCCTCCTAGACTTTGGCGAATAGCTCAGAGACCGTGAAGAAGACCTGGTCAATCACAAAACAATGACTTTTGATTCTTCATACATTTGCCTTTATATCTCACTGTAACATTGTCAGTCTTTGAGTAGGAAAAGTATTGCAACAACCCAGCTTGAAAATTTAATTGGTCAAATGAATTTGTTTTGCAGTATTCAAGTACTAGAGGGCTTTTTAAATTGCAATATTGTTTGTTAAATTTGTTAAAGTTTGTTAAAATATATAAATCTTTGCTACTGAAATTGTCGACACTCCTTTTATGTTATGGACTTGTTCTAGACTTCCAGAATAAAAGATGAATAGAGTGTCAGGGGTTGTTCACATTTCTAATATTGAAGGTGGTTTTATATTGATGGGAAGCACTCTTTAATATCAATGATTTAACTCAAGGGTGGCATACAGTTGGATTCTCAGTTAAATCTAAATGCCAGAAGCCAAATTCTATCACTTTAAGCATTGTAAATTATGGCTGCACAGCATTGATTCAATTTGAAACAGCAACTGGAAGAAACTAATAGCAGAGAGAGTGATTCTGAAGTCACACCTTTCAGACCACTGTCCTCCAGGAGTAAAATGGTTGCATTAAAAATGTAGATTAGCAGTGAGCTATTACTCACTTTTAGCAACCAAAGCTAAAGGCAACCCAATTAAGCACTTCGCTAACATGTGGTTCAGAATTACACCAATAGTGCAGAGCTTGATCCCTGTTCAGACTGAGCTACACTTGGGGGCTAACCCCTCACCCTGCTCCACGGCAGAAACTTCAACATAAGGCATGGTTTGTTATCCCTCAAATAATTACAGCATGCTGCCTGAGAAGAAAGAAAATCCCTGGAATTGCAAACTACTTGCTATAATGGTTTTATACAATTCAGAGGCTCAACTATTAAACCTCATTCTCGTGAAGTGTTCACATTAACCATGTTTCAAATGGGCTCATGGTATACAAACTGCTTTGTGGTGTTCTGTGGAGTTATTGGGTACTCTGTGACTAAAGGTCTCTGTCCTTATCACTTCATCATCAATCATTCCCCAGCAGCAAGACAAAGATTGATAATTGGAGTATCCTCTGACTTTTACGGAATACCATCTTATCTGTAAGAGGCCTTTCAAGATTTTATGTTTTCTTTCCCATTCAACTTATAGACCAGAATCTGATAATGCTAAGATTTTGTTTCAAAAGCAATTTTGACTGGGCTGTTGCACAATAACAGATTTCCTTTATGGTGCACTAATTGGGAAATTAAATTAAGATTTATTTGGAGGTTGACAGGCAAGTGGAAGATAGGACACTGGGATCTCACCTGTTCATCTAATAGTATGATGAAAATATTTATGTTCAGGTGGGTTTGTAATTTAACATTAACTTCTGCTGCATCTCAGACAGGGAAGCACATCCTGTTACTTGTTACCTGTCTGGATAAGTCATCATTCACACATCTTGTTGATATTTAATTGATTGCAACAATGTGCACCACAACTAGAATCCTCTGCTCAGCACTGACTCCCCGGCTTCGTGCCCATGCAAATATCATTTCGCCAACTGATGGAAACCCATAAAACAGTTGAATTAATTCCTGCAGCACATCACGTGCCATTTCACGATGACCCACTGAATTCTTCTCTTGTCTTGGTGCCCCGTGATGAGTAATTTCCCTGACTATGATCTACAAGCAGTCATTCTTTGGATCATAGAATGGAAAACACAGGAAGTCACTAACAAGCTTCCTGTGCTAAATCTCATCGACTGAATGGCAGTTTTTGCACTACCACAGTGCAACTGTTCTTTGTTAAATTGGGTCAAACAGTGTAGTGCTGGAAAAGCACAGCTGGTCAGGCAGCATCCAAGGAGCAGGAGAGTTGATGTTTCAAGCGTAAGTTCTTCATCAGAAATGTGACGCTCCTAATGAAGAGCTAATGTTTGAAACATCAAATTCCGGATGAAGAGTTTATGCTCGAAACATTGACTCACCTGCTCCTCGGTGCTGCCTGATCGGCTGTGCTTTACCAGCACCACAGTTTTTGACACTGATCTCCAGCATCTGAGAACTCACTTTCTCCGAGTTTGATAAACAGGTTCAGGACAACAATGGTCTCTGCACAGCTACGTTCCACCTTCGGGCAAACTCCTTATCCACTTGTGGAGAGACAGAAACAATGTTGCGTTTACCGAGGATTGTCCCCTCTGTAGACTAAGTGGGGGACAAATCGCATTAATCTCAGCAAATGAAGAAGCTATTATTTGGTTTCAGGGATCTGTATTTGCTAAATAACAACTGGGAGTGTCAACCTTGATAATAGTGTCCAAGAGTGGGAAGTCCAACTTGTCCCTCTGATTCAGAGGCAAGAGTGCTCCAAACTATATTAAAGCTGTCTTCTTACCATAGACTGGGATTGAATTTTGGACTTGGTTGCTCTTTAAGGCTCAGTTCCACACCTTTCTCAATTTAAGCCCTTAGGGAGTTCTCATCATTTCATTTCTCTCACCAGATACTTGGACAAACCTTTTCGCAGAAGAATGTGATCTGCTTCTTGAGTATTTTGTGGTTGACTTGTACTCAAGGGAGTGGGAACGGGAAGAACGGCTGGAACTGGCGGAGCTCCTGTCTCGCCCTCTGGTGCTGCGGGAGTCACTTCTAGAACGGTGTCCTTCAGGCGAAAGGGAAGGGCTTCTCTTGCTCTCAGTGACTACTGGCCACACATGTGGTGAAGGTAATTCTCTGTAATAAAGGGGAAAGAAGCTGGTATAAACTTAACTGGCAACATGTTTGATCACGGTGTCATTTATTGCCCCCCACAACTGATAGCAAAATCATGTGACATTAAAACAGGAGAAAGGATGGAGAGGGGAAAAGGTAATTTATGCCAACATGTTCACTTCTTTTACAGACCAGTTTAATGCCATTGTGCAATCTGACTCATTACTTGGTTTCACTAAGAAATCATCTGCAAAAAAAAAAACACTCAATTCCTTAATCAAATCTATTAAAGGAAAATGAATTACATTAGTTTGAGGTATCAAAGATAAATTCACCACTTTAAGCACCATTGGAAAAGTAACATCCCAACAGTGATGATTCTCAGTTTGTAAACAATTCAAGGGTTCAGAAAAGATTTGCAAGAATGTTGCCAGGTTGAAGGGCTGGAGCTGTAGGGAGAGGCTGAATAGACTGGGGCTGTTTTCTCTGGAGTGTCAGATGCTGAGGGATGACCTTATAGGAGTTTATAAAACCACGAGGAGCATGGATAGAGTTAATAACCAAGGTGTTTTCCCAGGGTAGAAGAGTCCAAAATTAGAGGGCAAAGGTTTAAGGTGAGAGGGGAAAGATTTAAAAGGCACCTAAGGGGCAACTTTTTCACGCAGAGGGTGTTGTGTGTAGGGAATGAGCTACCGGTGGAAGTGGTAGAGACTGGTACAATTATAATATTTAAAAGGCTGGGTATATGAACAGGAAGGGCTTAGAGGCTATGGGCCAAATTCCTACAAAAGGACTAGATTAATTTAGTATATCTGGTCGGCATGGAAAAGTTGGGCTGAAGGGTTTGTTTCCATGTTATACAGCTCTTTGACTCTATGACACATTAAGCCATTACAGATAGTCACTTAAGAACTCATGAAACATCAACCATCTACTTTGTCCATAATTGCCCTTTCTCTTACATGAACGGCTGCATTTTCTTTCATGATGTTGGGCTAACAGCTGTCTAACATGACAAAGGAGTCAGTATGCCTTCAGATTCCAGTCATTGGCAACGCTGTCTGGTGACTGCTGAAGGCCCTTTAAGACAGCCTCATTTTTTGCAGAACATTTTCACGTGGGAGAAGATTTACCTCCTGTCCTGCTTGGGCAACTGACAACCTGGTGATGCACTTGGGGACGTGGGCACAGCGTTGCACGGAGATGAGCAGCTTGCCACTGAATTGCCAGAATCTGAACTAGGCTCCACGTCACTAAACTTCAGCTTGCCCGGGGAAATTGTCTGGCGCTCTAACTCTGCACTGCGGTCAAGAGGCTGCCCTTTCTCTTCCTCCATTTGTGATCCTGAAGAGGCGGCTTTAGTCGAGGGGGGTGAAGCTGTGTCATTGCCCGAGTCATAATCTTGGGAGTCGCCGTTCTGGCTCGGGGCACTGTCAAGCTTGTTGCATTCTTCCTTCTCAAGAGCATGCCCAGAAGACCCTGACTTGCATATCTGCAAACAGAAACATTGCCGCTGTTACATTGCATATCCACACTGGGACAGCCTTTAAACCTGAATGATGCACTGTCTACTGTTAAAAGGCACCTAACCCCCAAACACAGAAAAAAATCTTTCCAACATGAAAACTCGTAGATTTAGACATCATGCATTTTTTTCTCAATTTGTTTTTTTAAAAAAAGCATGCGAATGATGTAATAACAAAAGAAGAACTGTAGAAGAGAAGAAAAGAAATAAGCATTTTTTTAAATAAAAAGAAAAATAAATAAATAAGGAAAAAGAAGTATTATGTGAAATAAGGAAAATAGGATGTGCGTACAGGACGACATACTGCATTAAAAAGAGGAAATCAATAGGCCCCAGTAAGCGTGGCATTAGAAAGGACAATGAACAAACATCACAAAATGAGAATTATGTACAAAATAAAGTCGCAAAATAAATAGTCCATCACTTTAACTAAAAAGCCCCTCTGAAAGGTACAGCTTTGTTGTGTTTCCTGCAGAAGAAATCTATTCTCTCCAGCGACCTATATTAAATCCCTAGTCTGCGGGTAGCATCGACTTACCAATCAAGAATTCCTCCTTAAGTAGGTAAGGTGTAAGAAAAAGGGAAGAGCGGGCAACATAAGTGCATCATTAGAGTCTCAAATGACAAGAAAAAAAGACACAAAACCCTATCCAAATCCCTCCAATTTTTTTTCTCATTATTGATTGTTCTCGTTGCTCTATATCCATTTCAATTGTGGGAATATTAACTTAAAAAAATCTAAATTAGGTTTGTCAGCCATATTTCACAATTTCCAATTGACTTGTTGTTAAAATGTTAGCAATGAATAGTGGAGTTTTCAAGCAACAGATTTCAAAGGAACATATTTGCTCTTGCAGCTGTTCACAGGCTCCTGTGATCCCCCAGCGAGGTTTGAGAACTAGATTAACAACGTCATTTGTCAAGTACATTTCCATAAGCTTAAGTAGAAACAGTTAACAGGTTGATTTTGGTGACTGAGCAACCCAGTTAAGTTTTGTGTGGAATTACTGCAGCCTTGTTATTAAAAAAAAAGCAGATTTTAACAATTCAGTCACTGTTGTTGTCAGATCTCAGGAGGGACTTAATATGTTGCCAGTTTCATTTCTACTGCTATAAATTTAGCCTTCTTATGAACTCAAATTATTTTTATCAAGAATGTTTCTTTTCCAACTCAGAGATTAATTGATGTACATCTTATGCAGAATATATGTGAGTCACACACCATTTTAGGAGCTGTAGTTATGGAACTCTCTCTGTCCTGTGCTAATGACACGATTTTATAGATGTTGTCAATACTTCCTTCTTCTCATAACATGGGCTGAAGGGAATGGAAGCAAGCTTGATTTAGTATTTTGATATCAACCAAAATGATTCATAATCTGGAGGTGTGTAAACGTTATCCATTTTACAGTTCAATTTGATAATGTAATGAAGGCTAAGATCACACGCAACAATATTGCTTCAAAAGATGTTCAGGGATATTCTCTCTTTCTATAGCCCATTCATGAAAAAGTTCACACAAGAAAGTGTTTTAATGTGATATTTGAAGAGTCATTAATCCCTTTGTAACCCACGTAATTTTCACATGTCAGCCAGTATGCTACTGATGGCAATTAAATCTCTGAAAGTGCAAATTTTGTATTTTTGAGCAGATTTTTTCTGCTCAAAACAAATTTCCAAACAGGAAATAATTTAGTAAATAAATGCTATTCAGCTTAAACTGAAGCTTTCAGAACTAGGGGAAGATTCAGGTTTAGACTATTTAAATGATAAAGGAAATAAAAGAATCAATGAACAGCAATGAGATAAAGTAAAATGGACTCATGTTCTAAGAGTTTAGAAGAATGACTGACAGTTTACTTGAAATATACAAAATTCTTAGTGGCCTTGATAGGGTAGATATTGAGAGGCTGTTTCCCATGGAAGGAAAGTCCAGATCTAAAGGTCACAATCTCAAGATAAGAAGTTGGCTCTTTAAAGATAAGCTGAATGTTTTATTCTAGGTGTTTGTGAATCTTTGCCATTTTCAACCTGAGGGATATATGGAAGCTCATTATCAGAGTAAAGCTGAAGACAGATACTGATAGATATGTTTTTGCACCCTAAAAGGAATCAAGGACTATGACATAGGATGGGCAGATGGAATTGATGTAAAAGTTGAGCCATGACCATAATGAATGGTGGGGTGATCTGGAGGTCTGATTGGCTAACTCCCTTGCCCTGTTGCTAAACTATGTTCCTGTTAGCTAAACATGTATTTAACCTTGTTTTTTTTTTCTCTGGCAGGAGGAACAGTATCCAGAGCATTACAGGTCTGGGTAACAGAAAATGCTGCTTGAATATTAAAAAAGGAGCCGGGAACAGGAATTATAGATTCCAGAGAAAATGATTAAGAGATGCTGTCAAAGTTCATCCAGAGAGCACAGGGTTCATAAACAGGAGTCAACATTGATTTAAGACCATTATCTAATGTCTCTGAAATCAATTTGCTGAGATAACTCAATTAGCTGATGATCTGAGTTCTATAATTTATCTCGGTTTTCAGAAGACAAATCACAAAGATCTACGTTATAAGGCAATGGTAGTGAAGTGATTGCTTTACCAGATTTGTAATCCAAATGCAGAAGTTCAATTTTAAATTCAGATTTTTAAAAATCTGGAAATGAAAACATGATGACAGTAAAAGCGACCAGGCCATTAAAAACCAAACTGGGGGTTTTCAGTAATGCCTTTTGGAAAGGAAATTTACTGTCCTGTCCAGTCTGATGCATATCCTTCAGGAACATTATTAAACGCTGCCTAAAAAAAACCCAAAATCTATCAATGATTGCATTTTTAGGATCACATTCCTTGAGCGTGGTGTCTATGACTGTTCCGAAAAATCAGGCACAATGCTGAAGTAAGGGTGAAAACAAGTAAAAAGTTTTTTTATTGTGCTTTTTCATTGACACATCACTGACATTGTTATCTTTCAGGCTAGGTACTGGGTTGCTTTGAGGTTAATTGATTGCAACTCTTAAAAAACCCCAGAAATTGCTATAAATACTCAGTATTATAACTTTGATTAAATTGCTAATGTGAGTAAACCTGAAATATGCACATTTTCTTCTTCAAAGTGCGACTGAAGCATTGCACAAAGTTTAGAAAAAATCAAAAGGTTGGTTCTATGACATAGGCTATGAAGACAGACTGGTAGATCTGGATTTATTTTAATTTAGAGGAAAGAAAATTGGATTAGTATCTTTGTTGAGTCTTCCAAACACTGAAAAGCCTGGAGAGGGGAGTTGCCACCGGAATTTTGCTTTGAGGAGAGGCAGGGTAAAGTTGAGTGGGTTATGTTTCCTGGAAATGTGTAGGCAAAGTTAATTTCACTCATGTATTTAAAATAATGTGGGGCAAGGTTCTGTGTCAGCGTTAGAGTCCAGAGAAACTGAACATGGTCTTAGAAGCAATAAAATCAAACACATTTAGGCCAAATTCAGGGAATATTTGTTCAAACAGTGATGATGCAGAAAGTCATATACCCAGAATCAATTGAGATGTTGCAAAACAAGAAAGGTTTAAAGAGTTGGCTCTGTTTCTTCATAATGATAACACAGATATGATAAAAATTAACTCAAAGTCTGAAAAAAAAGCTTAGATTGAAGTCAACTATTTTAATGGTTAAACAATTTAGGATTAGAGGCCATCAGCACAAAGTAAAATATAAAAGATTTAGAATAGAGAATGGGTGAAATTCTTTTACACAGAAAGTTGTAAGTAACAGGAATTTATTTTCTTGATTAATTCTTGAGGCAGAAACAATGCCCAATGACAACAGGTAAACCTGATTAAGACTATTTCTTTTAATAATCAATTAATGTTGGCACAGGCTCTTTGGGCTGTTGTAACCGGTTTTTACATGCACTTACTTTGGAAGTTAAAATATTAAGAGATGTGATAAGAAAGAGGGAAATTGAAAACTTGCCTTGTTTAATGTAGTGGAAGACCGAATTGATAAAGTGAATGATTCCCCACTCATATCAAATTACCAGTTCAGTTCCCTGATTCCTACTCTTGTTAAAACTTATTATCTGAGCAGGAGCCCAGAAGAAACAAAGTTAGTGGTTAAGAATTAGAACTGTTAAAACCAATCATCTCTTTAATGTCTAACTTGCATTGTGTATGTGCACTAAGTACACAGGATGACACATCGCTGGCAATGGGTGATGTATACTCTATTTCAAATAAACCTGCAGTTTTTGTTAAATGTATAAATTGAATTAAATATAAGGCCCTAATTGAACAAAAATACTGCTTTTTTCTTCTTGTATAATGTGTCGATTGGTACAAATCAAACATATAAATGAACTACAACTCCTAAAGTGTTTGCTTACTGATATTTAACAAAGTATAGAAACTTGGCTGGTACAGAATATGATATGGTGTCATTTTTGTCAACTTGACTGGGATCCACATCATAATTTATATCACCCAATCTCTCACACATATTCATACTGCAATGTACTTCCAACTTGCTTTTAAACAACATCTTTAAAATTACATTGTCTATTCCTGTATGCCTTTATGGTAAATTTAGTGATAATACCCACCTTTCCCTTATTCATTTCGAGTGCAGTATTAGAAAGAAAATGTAAACAAAATTTCTAGATTGGCGTGCAACATGAGGAAAGCACAATGATTGTTTAAGTACTGTTCACCACATCTTATATGGAATGCTCTTTAAGCACAATTACTTTTACTTTACAGGTAGCTACATTTTCTTAACACCAATACCGAACTCAATAGGCTGATTGACAGTGACAAACACTCATTGTCTGAAAACTAAATCAAGATTGGAACCAAATTAGGGTAGAATGAGGAGCAAAGCAAAGCTGGTTTTAACAGAGAGGAGTGAGTGAATGGCAGCCTAATTCATGAACTATCCCTGTTTTCTTATAACATAAAATGGTCATTAACACTTTTAATCAGTATTGTTTATGGAAATACGATCTGGTAAACACTTAACCTGCAAAGGAGAATATGCTCTCTGTTGTGATATTGATCTGCAGCCACTTTCAGCCCCTTATATGGGTGGAAGTTCTTGGTGTATGAGTGTATACTGAGTGGCAACAAGTCTCTTTCCCATAGTTGTATCAGAGTCAGGCTCAAGATTATTCTGATCTGAGGGTCATCTGTGCTCACACTAACATCTCTACTTCAAGCTACTGGAGAGTGACCATGAACAGAAATATTGGCTGAAACTCTTGCTTCCTGTCCTGGGTAGCACATCATCTAATTGGAATATCCATTGTTACACATCACACACTAAGGAGAACCTAGAATCTTACAGGTCCACATGATTTAATGCCATATTGGACTATATAATTGAGGCAAACAGTCTCTTATTCTGTTCAGGTCCATTGCACTGATAATTCATTGTGTTGACCAGAGTACTAAGCACTTTCTGTCTGGAATAGTGAGTGAACACAGAGACCCAAATAAGTACCCTCCTTCTGGTCTAATCTATATTAACATGGGAAAAATTTTCTTCTGTCACCTACTCCCTTGGTTATGTGGGCAATGGGCCAGCATTTGGGAATGTGACAAAGGCATCATATTCCATCCATTCTATATGATATGGTATTGTTTGTCAATGTACAGAAATAACAGAGAATTTGTTAAACAGAGTTGAAATAGTGCTTTCTGTCCATTACTGTAAAAAATGGAGTATTGGACCTATGTTTTATATGATTGTTTCTATATTTCTACAAAAATGTTGATAACAGCGAAGTCTTTGGTGGGTATTTATGTTATTGGACTTGGTGACCAGCACTATTTACTGTTCGAACGTTTATATATAAGTTGTGACATAGCACAGCAAAAATGTTATTAAAAATCTTGATGGTGTTATTCAAGCCATATAAAATATAATTGAAAGATGCAGTTTGGGACCTGCAATTACACTGGAAAATGTTGCCGTTCTATACTGTTGGTGTAAGATTTCACAATACAGCCAACAACTAGCCTAAGCAAAATGAAAATCTCTTGAAGCAAAAATTCCTCCAATCACGTGTTAATAACTTTGCTGCAGATGATGTAAATGTATATTAACATGCTCCTTGCCTGAGTTGATTCCTGCCCAAGTGAAGCACTCTGTCTAACATCTGACTAAGAACTGACTTTTCTCCTGTTGTATCTAGCACCATTCCTTGATTGCTGTTATGTGAGCTCAAATCACAGATAGTTCTGGAACCTTAGACCATGTTGCTGAGCATTAATAGCAAGATTTCACTGCTTGTGGTTTGAATGGAGGGTCTAATTTTCAGACAGTGGGAAGAAAGGCATTCAGAAGTGACTGCTCCATGAAGACCTCAAACCCTAAGTTAGAGGGGTCACATCACTTTGCAAAACTTGAGCTACGTAGGGTGACAAAAACGAACTGGGGATTCCATTTTGAAGGTTGATTATTTGAATGCGAGGGCACACCATCTGCCTAAATCTCAGTTAATGTAAAATATTCCGGATGTATCCAGTGTTATTTAAGGTTCATGCAAATGAATGCTTCCCTGCTTTTGTTTTACACTCCTGGAAATTGCCAAGATTTCCAGATGTTATTTATTTCCCCATTACACAGCCTGTCAATCAAGGCCATCATAGTTATAACCTCTGCATTGAAGCATGTTTCACTTCTGACACATAGGTCATTTGAAATCATTAGTGCCGGTTAATTCCTGCAATGATCTGGTTTGCATGTCATGGCCACTTCACATCAAATGCTGTCATGAAATATGTATGAAAGGGCTGCAGATGTCCAGACCTTGGGGTTTGACAAGAAGTATAAGAGGATACTGACTGCATCTGATTTCTAATCCTGTCCAGCCCTATGCAACATGATCGCTGTTTCATTCAGCTGCCTTTTGCTGGGGAAGCAACAACTGCAATAAATAATGTCCCTCTTCTCAGCTGTTCTGCTGGGAACTAATGTGGACAATCTTGGAATTCTCAAGCACAAGTTGGCCATCGCTCACTGTTGGCCTTAAATGAAAAAAACAATGTGGATCCCTTCGAGGAGACTGAGCTGGTACCAGAGCACTGGGCTGGTACTTGAGCACTAATAATCAATGATACTATCAAGAAAATTGATTGGAGTTTCTGATCCACAATGCATTAAGTAGGGAATGTTGAGAATAGAATGGCAACCTTGATTTAGGTTGATGTTTGCAAAGTTTTACCTAAGTAGGTGACTGGATTTTCAATCACACTGACAATAGTGAAGTCACCATGATCCCACCAGACCAAAGGACTGCTCTCTCATTAGAGAGAGATGACTCATGGTGGTTATCCTGAGGTCACCATACCTCAGGCAAGGAGAGTCCTTCATGGGAACCACAACTGGTATGGGAATTGAACCCACACTGTTGGTACACATCCATATCAAACACTCGCTGTCCAGGCAACTGAGCTATCTGCAATATCCAACTCAGGTATGTGGCTACATGAAGATAAATTGGTTATATCCATTTTTAATAAAAATTTTAAAATAGATAGATCTCCCACATTTATTACCTTGAAGGGAAATACTGCAATGGAGGTTTGAATAGTTATGTTGTAAACAATTATAACAACTTCCAATAATTCTTTAGATTTTAATATTTGCTACAAGGAGAAATAATAAACCTTTCATTTTCAGTTCTTTGCCCGAATTCAGGTCTGACCTACGGCTAGGCCAGGGAGGCAGGTTACAGATCCATCCTAGCCAGGAGTGGAATCGATCCTTGTACCATTGGCACTAACTTGATTCACACAGACTGCTCAATCAACCTAACAAGCCAGAATGACTCCAGCAGAACTGGAGTAGGTTCATAGAGTCATACAGCACTGAAGCAGACCCTTCGGTCCAACCAGTCCATGCCAAACATAATCCCAAACTAAGCTAGTCCCACCTGCATGTTCCTGGCTATACCTTCCAAACCTTTCCTATTCTTGTACTTAACTAAGTGTTGTTTAAAAGGTGTATCTGTGCCTGCATCCACCACTTCCTCAGGAAGTTCATGTCACACATAAACACCCCCAGTGCAAAACATTTACCCTTCATGTCTTTTTAAAATTCTCTCTCCTCTCACCTTAAAAATTAACCCTCTAGTCTTGAATTCCTGTACCCTGGGGGGAAAAACACCTACCATCAACTTTGTCTATACCCATCATGATTTTATAAACCTGTATAAGATCATCTCTGAACCTCCTATGCTCCAGTGAAAAACGTCACAGCCTTCCTTTATAACTCAAACCTTTCACACCTAGCAACACCCTGGTAAATTTCTTCTGAACCCTTTTCAGCTTAATAACATCCTTCCTATAACAGGGAGACCAGAACTGGACACAGTTTTCCAGAAGAGGCCTCACCAATGTTCTGTGCACCCTCAATTTGACTTCCCAATTCCTATACTCAAAGAACTGAGCAATGGACTTGAAACATTAACTACTTTTCTCTCACCACAGATATTGCCAGAGCAGTTAAGTTTTTCCCGAATCCTCCATATCTGTTATACATTTACGTGCATGTTGCAACTTATGATTTTGGATAATCGTGTTAAAGGCTTCAATTTCATTCCGCACATGGCTGGCCAATGGTTGGCACAGTGGCTCAGTGGTTAGCACTGCTACCTCATAGCGCCAGGGACCTGAGTTTGATTCCAGCCTCGGAGTTTGCACATTCTCCCCATGTCTGCATGGGTTTTCTCTGGGTGCTCCAGTTTTCTCCCAGAGTCACAAAGATGTGCAGGTGAGGTGGATTGACCATGCTAAATTGACCAGCGTTGTGTAGCTTTGCTGTGCAAAATGCAGTAATAGGGTAGAGGGATGAGTCTGGGTGGGATGCTCTTTTGAGATTTGGTGTGGATTTGTTGGGCCCAATGGCCTGTTTCCACAATGTAAGGATTCTAACTTCACCAATTCTGATCATCTTCCATTAGTGCATGTTAGAAATATTTACAGGTTGTTATGCAACCAGTTCAGCTGCTTTCCTTGGTCATTAAATCTTGGGTTGGAACTTAAACCCAGAGCTTTTCTGACTCAGAAACAGGATTATTATCCACTGTGCCGGAAGACCACCCAGAAATAATTAAGGGGAGAGAAACATTTATAATATAAACATATTTAAGCATACTCATCATTATTTATTGTAAGTTAATTAAAATATTTTTCATAAACTTCCTCATAAACTAAGAATCACCTTGGCTAATCTTATTGTTCATCGGGAGGCCAAACGTAAACTAAGGGAATGGTTCACCAAGCAACTCAGCCGGGCCCGCAGGCGCCAACCGGACTTCCCAGTCACCACCACCTGTTTCAATGCTCCTTCTCACTCCTTTTCCAACATGACCATCCTTGGCCTCCTCCATTGCCTCAACGAATCAAACCTCAAATTGGAGGAACACCTTCTCATCTTCCACCTGGGCAGCCTACAGCCCAGAGCACTCAACATTGAGTTCTCCAAATTCAAGTAACCTCCCTTCCCATCCCCGACTCCCTTCCCAGCCCCCCCCCCCTTCCTTTCATTCCTCTCAGCCACCGACTGGATTCATCCCTTCTATCGACCTACCAGGGTGTACCCTCTACCTGTCTCCACCTATCCCCATTTCACCACCCTACCCCCCTACCCCCTTTATCTGCAGCTCCCCTTACACCCACCTCCAGTCCAGAAGAAGGGTTACACTTGAAATGTTGACTTCTACCCCTCCTGATGCTGCCTGGCTTGCTGTGTTCTTCTAGCCTCCTGCTTGACTACCTTGGATTCCAGCATCTGCAGTTTTTTTTGTTTCTAATCTTATTGTTAGCTCTACCTGTGGTTCTGGTACATGACAATCCCTTTCAGGACAAAAGGTAGCTTATTGCATAACATTAGGGTTCAAGGGGATAGTATATTGAGATAGAAAGAGGACTAGTAAAGGGACAGGAAACAGTGAGTAGCAATAAATGGGATATATTTGGTTCGCTAGACTGTAACAAATAGGATGCCATTTGGAATTCTACTTTTGCCCAAGCTATTTATCATTGAACAGAATGCAGCATATCCACGTTTGCTGAAGACACAAAGTGAGGTGAGAAAGTAAGCAGTTGGTTGGTTACAGAGATACTTTCAAGTGGTGGACAGAGACTGTATGAGTAAACATAAACATTGCAGCAGCAATATGATATGGCAGATTATGAAGTCATCTGCTTTGGTAAAAAAAAAACACAAAAACAAAGAAATATTTTTTGAATAGTGAGAGACTGGCAAGTTCTATACTCTGAGGGACAAGGATATTTTCAGACAAGAGTTAGAAAATTAAAATGCACGTACAGCAAGCAACTAAGAAACCCAATAGAATGTTCATTTTTGGTACAAAGGGATTGAAGTATAAAATAATAGGCTGACTACAATTATACAGGGCATTGGCATGACCATAATCTGCATTTTTGGCTTCCTTCCTTAATGAAGGCTATGCTAAAGGGCATCTAATGAGAAGGTTTTTTTAAAGATTAGATTACATACAGTGTGGGAACAGGCCCTTTGGCCCCTCAAGTCCACACTGACCCTCTGAAGAGCAACCCACCCAGACTCATTCCCCTACACCTAACACTGCGGGCAATTTAGCATGGCCAATTCACCTAACATGCACATTTTTGGACTTTGGGAGGAAACCCACGCAGACACAGGGAGAATGTGCAAACTCCACACAGACAGTTGCCTGAGACAGGAATTGAACCCAGGTCTCCAGCGCTATGAGGCAGCAGTGCTAACCATTGAGCCACCATGCCGCCCTGGATTGATTCTTGGGATCAGTGGATTGGCAGAACAGAAAAGATTGATAGATGGGATCTATATTCCCTGAGGTTTATAAAAAAATGAGACCATGTCACAGTCACATGGGATGTTAGATGTAATTTTATAACAGCAGCTTCAACAATGTGGCAAGAGCAGAGCAAAACAAAACATGGATTTCTGAGAAAGATCAGGAGTTGAGAACATGTTTAAGGACTTCAGAAAGGACAGGGATGTTAGAATTAGTTTATACCAAGGGGGTCAGTGACTAGTGTTCTGAGGACAGGCACAATGCTGATTGATGCAATTAAAACATTTCAACTTCTTTAGGGACTTGACAGGGAAAATGCTTCCCCTGGTTTAAGTACCTAGAATTCAGAGTCACAGTCTCAGGGCAATGGGTCAGCCATTTGGCACTGAGATGGGGAGAAATTTCCTCACTCAAAGCGTTTTAAATCTTTGAAATTCTCTACCTAAGACAGCTATGAATGCCTCAGTCATTGAATACATTCAAGAGAAAAGTCTAGACAGTGTACAGGGAAACATTCCACGACCTACTGCAGAAACCTGATACCGTGGATACGAGCAAACCCATTCATTTAAATGGGAAATTTACCTTCCTGGCAGCCCTCGGTCTCTGGTTCCGGAAGGATCCTTATAATATGTTTGGGTCGCAGTAAACCACAGGTAACTAAAACCGTGGAAAATGGTGGCTCAGTGGTTAGCACTGCTGCCTCACAGCGCCAGGGGCCAGGGTTCAATTCCCACCTCAGGCGACTGTGTGTGTGGAGTTTGCACATTCTCCCCGTGTCTGCGTGAGTTTCCTCTGGGTTCTCTGGTTTCCTCCCACAGTCCAAAGATGTGCAGGTCAGGTGAATTGGCCATGCTAAATTGCCCGTAGTGTTAGGTGCAATAGTCAGGGGGAATGGGTCTGGGTGGGTTACTCTTCGGAGGGTCGGTGTGAACTGGTTGGGCCAAAGGGCTTGTTTCCATACTGTAAGAAACCTAATCTAATCAAAACGATTCTGCGACCATGGTGCGATCGCCCTATATATTTTTAGTTGCTCAGGGAGTTAAGGGACAAGAGGATTGTGAAGTTGAGCTGGAAAATCAGCCATGGTCTTGTTAATCACAGAAGTAGACTTGATAGACGTACAATTGCTCTCTTTTCTGAGATTCTTATGTTCTTGTAAGCAGTGCTTGTAAGCTTATTTTGATTGAGATGAAAGATGTAGGTATTAGGGAACTAAACCTGGCAAGCATGAATACAAAACTGTTCGAACATTAACAGTCACAAACATTATAACATCCTGCTTTCATTTGTTTAAACTCCTTGTCTCTAGTTCAGAACCCTCCTCTGTAACCTCCTTTAATTCACTATCCTCTGAGATTTCTGTCTCCTTTAATTCTGAACTCCTACACTTTCCCACATTTAATTGTTCCAGCTTTGGTGGCATTTAGTTGCCCAGGCCAAAGTTTAGGAATACTCTCCTTACATCTTTACAGTCTCTACCTTGTATTGTTCCTTTAACACACTCCTTTACACCAAGTTTTTGCCTACGCTTTTGGTAATTTGACACAATCTCTTTACAGTGTCATATTTTGTTTTATAATGGTCCTTCAAAGGACCTTGGATGCTTTAAGGTGTTAAATATGTGATTTTAAAAAATGGTTTGTTGCTGTCATTTATTACAGATGGAAGTTCTTTCTACATTGGCAGTAGGTTGCTTCACCCCCCACTTCTGAGCAGCCTGCTGATCACATCTGCGTGACATTTCCATTTTCCACAGTAAACACTCAGTGCCCTTTCCAATTGATATTATCATCAATGGGTCTGTGCATGTAAATGCACTGAGACCCTTACAGCCATTATTGGTCTGAGTCGGATTTACAGATACAACAGAGATGAAAATCCAGCGTCTTCCATCATACATTGCCTATGATACCACATCAGGAAAGGAGTAATGCCATGTTTAAAATCCAAAGGCTGTAAGCGTGCTTTAATAGAATCATAGAGATGTACAGCATGGCAACAGACCCTTCGGTTCAACCCGTACATGCCGACCAGATATCCCAACCCAATCTAGTCCCACCTGCCAGCACCCGGCCCATATCCCTCTAAACTCCTCCTATTTATATACCCATTCAAATGCTTCTTAAATGTTGCAATTGTACCAGCCTCCACACATCCTCTGGCAGCTCATTCCATACACGTATCACCCTCTGCATGAAACCAATGTCCTGTACAGCCGCAACATGACCTCCCAACTCCTGTACTCAATAGTCTAACCAATAAAGGAAAGCATACCAAACACCTTCTTCACTATCCTATCTACCTGCGAATCCACTTTCAAGGAGCTAAGAACCTGCACTCCAAGGCCTCTTGTTCAGCAACACTGCCTAGGACCTCACCATTAAGTGTATAAGTCCTGCTAAGATTTGCTTTCCCAAAATGAAACAACTCGCATTTATCTGAATTAAACTCCATCTGCCACTTCTCAGCCCATTGGCCCATCTGGTCCAGATCCTGTTGTAATCTGAGATAACCCTCTTCGCTGTCCACTACACCTCCAATTTTGGTGTCATCTGCAAACTTACTAACTGTACCTCTTATGCTCGCATCCAAATCATTTATGTACATGACAAAAAGTAGAGGGCCCAGCACCGATCCTTGTGGCACTCCACTGGTCACAGGCCTCCAGTCTGAAAAACAACCCTCCACCACCACCCTCTGTCTTCTACCTTTGAGCCAGTTCTGTATCCAAATGGCTAGTTCTCCCTGTATTCCATGAGATCTAATCAATTCCTTGCTAATCAGTCTCCCATGGGGAACCTTGTTGAACGCCTTACTGAAGTCCAAACAGATCACATCTACTGCTCTGCCCTCATCAGTCTTCTTCGTTACTTCTTCAAAAAACTCAATCAAGTTTGTGAGACATGATTTCCCACGCGCAATGCCATGTTAGCTATCCCGAATCAGTCCTTGCCCTTCTAAATACATGTACATCCTGTCCCTCAGGATTCCCTCCAACAACTTGCCCACCACCGAGGTCAGGCTCACCGGTCTATAGTTCCCTGGCTTGTCTTTACCACCCTTCTTAAACAGTGGCATCATATTTGCCAACCTCCAGTCTTCCGGCACCTCACCTGTGACTATCGATGATACAAATATCTCTGCAAGAGGCCCAGTAATCACTTCCCTAGCTTCCCACAGAGTTCTCGGGTACACCTGATCAGGTCCTGGGGATTATCCACATTTAACCGTTTCAAGACATCCAGCACTTCCTCCTCTGTAATCTGACATTTTGCAAGATGTCACCATCTATTTCCCTACAGTCTATATCTTCCATATCCTTTTCCACAGTACTGATGCAAAATATTCATTTAGTATCTCCCGCATTTTCTGTGGCTCCACACAAAGGCCGCCTTGCAGATCTTTGAGGGGCCCTATTCTCTCCCTAGTTACCCTTTTGTCCTTAATATATTTGTAAAACCCTTTGGATTCTCCTTAACTCTATTTTCCAAAGCTACCTCATGTCCCCTTTTTGCCCTCCTGATTTCCTTCTTAAGTATACTCCTACTTCCTTTATACTCTTCTAAGGATTCACTCGATCTATCCTGTCTATACCTGACATATGGTTCCTTCTTTTTCTTAACCAAACCCTCAATTTCTTTAGTCATCCAGCATTCCCTATGCCTACCAGCCTTTCCTTTCACCCTGACAGGAATATAGTTTCTCTGGATTCTTGTTATCTCATTTCTCAAGGCTTCCCATTTTCCAGCCATCCCTTTACCTGCGAACATCTGCCTCCAATCAGCTTTTGAAAGTTCTTGCCTAATACCGTCAAAATTGGCCTTACTCCAATTTAGAACTTCAACTTTTAGATCTGGTCTATCCTTTTCCATCACTATTTTAAAATGAATAGAATTATGGTCGCTGGCCCCAAAGTGCTCCCCCACTGACACCTCAGTCACCTGCCCCGCCTTATTTTCCAAGAGTAGGTCAAGTTTTGCACTTTCTCTAGTAGGTACATCCACATACTGAATCAGAAAATTGTCTTGTACACACTTAAGAAATTCCTCTCCAAGAATTTCCTCTCCATCTAAACCTTTGACACTATGGCAGTCCCAGTCGATGTTTGGAAAGTTAAAATCCCCTACCATAACTACCCTATTATTCTTACAGATAGCTGAGATCTCCTTACAAGTTTGTTTCTCAATTTCCCTCTGACTATTGGGGGGTCTATAATACAATCCCAATAAGGTGATCATCCCTTTCTTATTTCTCAGTTCCACCCAAATAACTTCCCTGGTAATGTTTGTCTTCACCTTGTTAAAAGTGCTGGGAACTTTATGCAAGTAATGCATAATAAATAGTATTTTGATAAAGATTTTCTTATTGTGGTATGGTTTTACACTTGGTTATAGAAAGCAGAAAAAGACCAAAAGAATTATGGTAGTGAAGGTCTGCATGTTAATTATTTAATGAAATAAGAATATAAATACCAAGAGGATTTTCTTCTTTTGCACTCTTTTTTTTAAAAGTTAAATTATCAAAAAGATCATTTCAATCTGATAGGTGGAGTAGTCAGAGAAAAGTCTTGGATATCGTTGGTTAGATTTTATTTGACTGAAATAACTCCTGCAACTCAAGTGTGTGACACAATGTTCAGTCAGTACTTTGTAAATTCAAATGATTATTACCATTCTGTAAAACAAAGTTAAAAAGCTGACAACACATTGAGCGACAAGCTAGCTATTGGTATTCCAATTGGACAGAGAACCTGAAATCCTAAGAGCCACTGAGGCAACGTAATGGGAATGATGAAGTTTTCTACTCCATTCACTTTTACAACCAGCTGTGCTTCGACCCCATATTTCAAAAGCTACAGCAACACATGCAATTCACTTAAATTAAACTTCCATTACACTCTGAAATGAGCGAACAGAAAGAAATAAAAAAAACACTGCTGGCCTCAGTCAGACGCAATCATCGTACACAGTCATAAGCAGTTAAACATCGGTTGTGCATGTTAATGTTAGATTAACCTCCTGAATAGTGATGAATATTTAATGAGCTATGTGAAGTGATTAATGAATGGCTTATTTCACAAAAGCACCACTGTTGATCACACTCTGAAGCCTGGGTATAAAGAATTGTCAAACAGAATGGTGACCTTTTATTTCCATTGTGTCTGTACTGATGCCAGCTCTGCATCAAAGATATTGACACTAATTCTAACTTGCTCCTCTAACCCTAAAAGTTCTTTCTTCCCCCCTCAGCTAAGGTCAATTCACCCAGTATGGCTGGCACTCAAATATTGTTTGGGCTGTTGCTGAATTCGCCAACTGAAACTAGTTGGAAGTAGGTAGCAATTCTAATCTGCTATTGGAGAGTCTGCATATCTGTGTCTCCCTGAAACTCTTTCACAAGGATGGGTGAAACTTCACAGATCTGTGTGTAGATTTTTGAGCCACATTGGTGTCACACACAAATGTCTGGGTGCTAAATTTTAACACGATTTGCATAACTGCACAAAGAGATAAGTTTGCCAAACATTTTTTCATAATAAAGATACCTCAGTTAAAAAAAAGGCTTTTCAAAATTACTGTCACTACAGCTGTAATGGCCTTTTGAATTGACTGTGTAAGTACACCATCAGTGTTACCATTGTTCTACAAAGGTTCACAGTCTCCTGTCATAACAAATCATCAACCTATTTTCATCACATATTTCTGACATGTTTAAGCCATATAGAATGTCTTTTAGTGATTCAATATAATGTTTTAAATTGCATCATTTACAAAGCCCTAGGGCTTAGTGTAAGAGATCAACAACCTGAAACTCCAGAACTCATCTGTAGTGCCCAACCTTGGTCAATCAAACCCATTTTGTTGCTAATTAAATGGCTTGTTTCATTTTGAACAATATTTTATTAATACTGCAGTTGCAAGAGGTATTTTTAAATTCACAATTTATATACAAAAAGATCCTTCAGAATTTTGTTGAAGTGTACCTTTCTTGTTCTTCATAGTATTGACATTTGAATAGTCGCATTGTTATCCTCAATCAAACATATTGTTGACACAGTTTTAAAAATAGCTTGTTTTGCTATTCAGGATGCTGATTCCTAGCCTAGATACATTGATGGGAGTAAGTAGACCATTTCAGCAAACAATTATCATGGTTCATCTGCTGCACTAAAGTACCACACTGTACTTCCAATATGGGTAGTATTAAAGCTTTACAAAATTCAAAATAAACTTGAAGCCAAATTAAGCCCATCTTCAATATCTGATTAGCGTCTGAAAATCAGCCGTGTGCTTTGATTTTCTAGGCCCTGTTATATTGGGATAGTGCTTGAGATTAAGTTGTTCTATCACAAAGGACACGGTTCAAATGAATCATTTGACTCTTCCTCTGCTGAATAAATACTTCAATTCTAATTTAGTTACACTCCAGATCCATTCAGTTTTTCATGCTTTGACTGGCTTTCTGCATTATGAAACTTGTTCACTGCGTAACACAACAAACCATTACCCTGAATTCCTAAGCCCATATGACTCTTCATTCATATACTTATAGTATCTGCATTAGAGTATCATGTCAATGAATAGACCAACCTACTATCTACAATAGGCTACATTGTGCTGTTGTTCTTTACATTTTCAAAGGCTGGTATATTGTAATGGAAAGGCATACATAGGTAAAATAGACCATTATTTGCTAGGCAAGGGGCCAAGGCTGTCAAAGTACTTCTTAACTTCAATGCCTAATAATGATAGATCACATCATTCAACTCTGTCTCTGGGAAGATTTCCAACTGAGATTTATAGAACTTCAGCAGTTGATTTGGATGAATAGAAAGTTGAAGGTTAGATATGAACTTGAACTGATCGTCCAGTGTACGTTTCTGAATTGAAATTGGCAATGATTGATTATCCCCTGTCTACCTTTAGTCAAGCCCCTCTCATTAAATCAATTCCTCCATTCCAGAAGTATTTGCCTTATATAAATTGTCACTGTGCCTAGCCTGCCAAATTCTTTCTGATCTCTTCTAAATATTAAGGGCATTCAAAGATTGTTCAGCAAACTTTCTTTTTGCAAATGGATTAAATAATCAAGTAAACTGTCTTAAAAGTATCATTATGTCATTTGCAGGCCACATTATCACGATGAAAATCATTTGTTCCTCTTTTCGCTTTCCAGAAAATAAGAAGTGGGTGAGCACCTATTTTTTTGAAAGATCAATTCTCTTCATTAATGTGCACTGCTTTAGTGCATTGCTTAACAGTCCTTATCAAGTCAAAGGGTTGACTGGTTACAGCTAATGACTTGATCAAATGTTGACAGAATTTGGGGTGAATGTATTAAGCAGTGCACTAAAAATAGCAGGTGAATTTCAATTTAGATTACTAAAATAGCAGTGTAGACCAAATTATGCAAGAACACACCAACATGGAGTTTGGGATATGGGATTAAAACATCTGCTTAGAGGATTTCACAAAGCCAAAAGCTGACAAAGGACAAACATCAGTCAGTCTTGAAATTGGTGCAATTCTTTGCTGAAGTGTTGAACTGTGAGAGCTGACCATATGGCATCAGAGTGCAATTTCAAATATGTTCTGATGGAAAGAATTTGAATAACTTGTGAATGCGATGATTATTCCACATCAGTGAAGGCTTAAAACAAGGGTTAACAGATATTGACTACTCATTATGTACTCAGCCCCAGTCTGGCTTTATTTTGACCATATGGTTGTCAAGTGTGGTGTATAATCAGTGGTTATTTGTTGCTTTGACAATTCCATGGCAATGTTTGAGCAGCACTGCAAAGGAGATTTCTTCAGGGTTTCAAAATGTCTAGTGTTGGCATTGTATCTATCCCTTTGAATAATGTGTAGTTCATAGCTATAAGGTTGGGATCAGCAAACCCAGCTTTGCTCTCAGCTTCATTGTAGATAATGCATGAGGTCAATGTGAATTCATCACCAATTATCAAACACTGAGCTTGACCTGAGCCAAGGCATTTCAGACATGATACATTGATGATATACTATGATATATACTATGATACATTGGAATCTTTGGCTCAGTGATGAAATATTTGGATCCAAGTCAAAAGAGAAAGACAAACTGTCACTGACAAAATTAATAACATTTTAAAAAGTACAGAATCTGGCCAACTGATGTTAATCACAGCAGGTTTGGTGGGGTGGAGATAAGGATAAGGATTGGTGGCCAAACACACTGAGCTTGCTGTACTTAAATACTTCTGCTTTTGAAACCATACATTATTTCACACGGCCCAAAACGAAGACCATTAGAATTTCTTGAATTGCCATGAAAAGATAAAATTGGCCTCAATACTTACGATTTTTTCGGTTGATTTGCTGTTTTTATTCCGCGGACTTTTACACGGTGATTTGGCTGACTGGGAGCGGCTTTTGGCATGGACACTCTGTTTTGTATTGGGCTTTGGATAAGCTCTGTGGTTGCTGCTTCTCGATCTGCCTCGCAGGCTTTGCGCTGCTCCTGAATGGCCTTCATTTCTGTTGAAGGAGCAGACCAGGAATAAGTTTTTACAAAGCTTTGAGACATTTAAAGAAAAAGCACCCTTTTAACTCCATTCCTTAGTACCAGCTAAGTATACTCAGGCCTACACTTAAACTATCTTAAAGTGAAATGGTCAGTAACCTGCGAATGCAACTGTGAGTCACTCTGTTCTCATTCCCTCCTTCTCATAGTGAAGTCTTAAGTCTCATCAAGGGATCTTTCCACAAGGATTTCAGGGATTGAGAACTGCGGGTATGATTCAATGCTGAAAGGTAGGGGAGGGCATTCACAATTGGAATGGGCTGAGGGTAACAAGATGTGTCTCCAGTTGTGCCTCCTTCTCCAAAATGACCCACAACTAACTGTTGAATTAGCAAAGAGCTTCCTGCAGCCTTGAAGGTCACTGGAGTCTCTTGACTCCGGTTCTTTGAAGGTAATCACATAGGATATCAGCATCATCAGTCAGTATACATTCATGCTTGCCGTATTGATCCATGTTTGCAAGCTATTCCGTGACTCTCCCAATGGGCAATTTGAAACAATGGCTCTAGTACAGACTCAGAAACTGCATCTACTGTCATCCTTCAGATGACAACATTCCCCCCTCCCACCCACCACTCCCCTGCCATGAATCACAGGAGCTTCCACTTCAGTCATGCAAGCCAGCAGCACATCATAAAGGCCTACACCTTCTCTCCTGACAGCTTTCATGACGTTTTTATAGAGTGATAGCTTTTTTTATTCTTCCATCAATTTTCGCCTTGTACAATAAATAAGGGGTTTGGCTGCCAGAGGACAATGACTGTCCCCTGCATAATTGGCTCATGGCCCATCTTAGAAATCTGCTCCTGATGGTTGAACTGTATTGTAACCAGAATGATGGTTTGCCTAAAGCCCTCATTGAGTGAACCATTTGACTCTTCAAACAATGATTAGCTTGCCTACATTAGTCTGGTTGCTCCCTCCATTATACAGTGTCCTGCATGAACAATGCTTTATACTGTTGTTGGAACAATAAATGAAATAGTGAGTGGTCTTCAACAAAGTGACACTGATGACATACAGGATAGGGAAGAAAGTGCAAGTTGCCTGCAGTTAGAGCACATCAGCAGCAGCTCAGTGCTGAACACATTTGTTGAACAATTCTTCCTCAATTGGCAATCAAACCTAACATCTCTGCCAATACATCCAACTATGGTTATCAAAAGATCAAAAATGAGTTTGCTTCAATCTCCATAGAAACAGATGATGTCTTAAAAGGAAATGAATTTCTGATAAACCAACTAGAAAAATGTGATCTGCCTGTATTATTCTCAAGACAAAGCTTTTCACTGTACCTCGGTACATGTGACAATAAATTCAATTCAATTCAAATTCAATTCAATTCATGATTTCAGATATTTGCTTTGAAATCAAACATGACAACTTACGTGACAACTAATACACAAAACTACCAAAACGTTATTTCTCCATTAACTAATTAGCACAACCAACCATTTCTATGTTACACCATACTTCCAGAAGATATGTAAGTCCCGCACCCCTCCCAGCTTGCAGACAAGACGTTATGCTTCTTGCCACACCAAGAGCTAGTCATCTGGCATTCCTTTGATAAGTCACATTCTTGAAGTAAATTCCCACATGATGGTATCATCTGGCAAATGCCTTGACTCTCCCATCTTTCTTTGTGGAGGACATAGATATTACTTAAGCCACGGTGACAGAGGAAAGAATGCTATCATGAGAAGGATGCAAAGTTGATAAGGAAGACGTTTTGGATAGGCTATTGGTACCTAACATTGACAGGACACTGAATCCAAGGATTTTGAAAGAGTTGAAAATGAAAATTGCGGGACACTGACCGTAATCTTTCAGTCTTCCCTAATCTCATGGGAAGTGCCACATAAAATTTTAAAAAATACTCCATTCAGTTGTTCTGCGCGTATTCTATAACGTGTCTGGTTTGAGTGTTTAGACAATTGACACCAGGCACTACAAGCAGAAACATTTATTGATAAGTGAAGGGAAGGCAATAAGTTTAGCAGCTGCAATACTGTAACTTGAAAACATTTCCTTATTTCTATTGGTATGTATCAACCATGTGATCTGCGCACTGCGAAAACATTATGCCAAAAGACTACTTTCCAATTCCAACCTTGCTGTCACTATAAATGATGACAATTCTATTCCATTAATGTTAGAGCATTGGCTACATAATGTAAAAGAATGGAAACCTTTTTGCATTTGAGACATAATTTCAGTTTCATTGTCACAGTGCCATTATATTACACTGCTAATCTTTAATGATAAGCCAGTTCCTACAATAGTCAGTGCTCTTCATTTACACTTCAGTTGCTTATCCTGAACAATGGACTTATAGGTGAACTGACCTGCACAATGCAGATTTCAAAAACGACAATACTTCCCTCTTCTAAATCACCCATTTTAATAAAATTTGCATGCTTTCAATAAGAATATTATTTCACTGTAGAAATTAAACTTGCTTTGTCCTACAGTAAAATTGGCTGGTAAATTTCTACCCCTGTGTACTGCAGCAGAATCAAAATTATAAGAAAACATGGTTGTCATGACTTATTTTGTGAATTTTGTAAACTAAGTTTCTTCTCCACAAGTTTAAATTTTTCTGTAATATAATTTTTAAGACAGTCAAGAGTTATTTTTCTCCTTGCTTGACAGACTTACTGTATAGTGTTAGCTAAGGATGTTGTGGAGAGAGAAGCTGCAATTATTTTCTCTCTGTAATTGTGCTTCCTCCTTCTTGAGAGGTACTGATTCGTGACACTGTGTGGTGCTGTTTGTTCACTTCTAACTTCCCCAGGTTATCTTTCTTCATGAGCCAATGAACCTCAGTAGATGAAATGACCACAGTGGCTGTACAGAGAGGACCATCTACCCATTATTCAGTATGGAGCATTGGATGGAAAGGAAGAAATGGCTTGAATTGAAAAAGAAACTTTCATCATCACTGGGGAACACCACATCACTTTGTAACTTTGCAATTGTGTAACACTTTGTAATGCTGTTGAAGTATTGTCACTGTTGGAAGTCAATTTGTGCATAAATAAAGTCCCACAAAATGTAGTGTGATAACAAGCAGACAATTTGTTCTATTTGTACTGCTGGTTAATAAAAGTTAATAAATAAAACATTAATGATCTTGCTTCTCTTCAGATTGTCCCATGAGATTTTCATATGCCCACTCTGAAGCAGAGTTTTTACTTTGCTTTATTTTAACATGATGACTCCTCCAACAGTGCAGTATTCACTCAGTACTGCCCGGGATTGTCAACCTGGAATCTATACTCATGCTTCTAAATTGGGTCATTAACCAATGAGCCTCTGATGCAGGGATAGGTGGGCAAGCTCTGAGCTGAGGCTAACACCCGTTGTTGTCACTTACCTGGGACACTGAAACTGTCAACACCCTTTGTACTCCCCGGCTGCAATTATAGATAACAGCCCAGGTAGGATCTGAACTGGGTGGATCCTAAACTCAGTGCAACACCAACTAAACCATTAGAAGCCCCAGGAAGCAACACAACACAGAGGTCAGTGCACAATCATAATGTTTTCTGAAATTGGTAAAAGGAAATTAAAATAATCAAATTTGAAAATATGTTTTGTAATTGGAATTTAACACTGAACAATCAGCTCCTAGATTAAGTAGACAGCAGTGTCATCATGATAATGTTAATAGACTATGTAGCTGTATGGCTGCATCTTAATTCCTACCCTGTACCAGAATTGTTAACAGCTAAGTTTCTGAAAGAGTGATGGGAAAAAGTTGCTAACTTTACAGAAACAATAGCCTACTGCACAATGCAGAACCAGGCAGAGCTCATTAAGAAAGTGATAGGCTGCAGGACCTACGTGGTTAGCAAGGCTACTTAATTAAAACTGAATGGAGGGCAATGAAACAGATGCAACTCGTCTATCTGACCCTTGGATGGGTGATCTCAGAATCCTGGGCAGGAGTCAAACTTTCTGGAAGATTAAGAGTAAACATGTAAAAATAAATGTTTTTGAAGACATCAAAGATGTAATCTAGGAATAGCCGTTGCAGAAGCAGGGCCCTGAGTTCAGAACCTAGAGAAGAAAAACACTCCCTGCTGAGTGATTGAGGTCTGACTGGTTATCTCTGTGGGTAATACCAACGTCTTGGTAAATGAGTTGGTACTGCTTTGGTTTGTAATCTGATACAATTTTATGCTGTACAATTTTAAATTGAATAAGTGATATATAAAGCAGGAGATTGCAGTAACAGTACAGACTATAGTCTGTGTGTTCACTGGCATTGATCCAGAGAGAGTAACGGACAACAAGAACTAAGTTTGGAGGGCATGGGTTCAAATCTTAAGATGGCACCTGGTGGAATTCAAATTCATAAAAAATCCGGAAGTGAAATTTAGTCTTGGTATTGAAAACATTACTGATTCCTGTTTCTGAATGCCCTTTATGAAAGGAATTCTGCTATGTACACCACTCTGGTCTCTATGTGACTCCAGAATCACAGCAATGTGGTTAACTGCCCTATATTAAGCCATTCATTTGCATCAACCTACCACTGAGAAGTTGAGAAAAATAAAGCTGAATGGACAATAAAGGCAGAGAAAATTACAATGGTAAACCTGGCTGTCTCAGCTCTGCTAAATCCTCTTTACTAACACGGGAAGGCTTTGAAGATGAGCAGGTAATTCTCCGAGTGTCTGAGCAAAGCTGCTCCTTCAACAACCCCTAGAAGTAATGTATTCCACTGCTGAGTATTTTTACCTCAAACCAACAAGACCCGAAAGTCAAATAAAGAGATCTTTCATCACTGTTGCTGTTGGTGGGAGCATTAATTGACTGCTGTAGTGCTGCACCTAAGAAGGATGACTGTGCATTTAAACTAGTTCATTGGTTGTACGGTGCATTGAAAAGGGATAAGATTCTCAGTATAAATTGAAACCTTTCCTTTTGTACTTGCTGTACTACAGGGACAATATGAAAGGCGAACAGACATTGAGCTTCTGAAGGGTTATAAATGTTTTGATGGAAGTACTTTGGAGAGAGGCGCTTGGAAAGCATTTAATGTGATTTTCCAACTGCTATTAGATTAAAGCACTGGAGATGTGAATAAGGAATTGTGGTGCTATTAGATTACATAGTCAAGCTTAAAATGACATTAATAGCATTTTACAGGATGCGCACTGAAATGAAGATCTACAATTTTCACACTTCATTGAACAGTAGTGGTCTAGTTTCTTCAACAAATATCAAAGTTGAAATGTCAACAGAGTGATGGGCTTGGGATTATGGCAGCTGGGGCGAGGGGATGGATGAGATGGTGTGCTGATGAACAGTTCATAATCTGCAGTAATTACAGTCTGTGTGTGGGAGGAAAGAGCGCAGACTTACCTGCTGGAGCAGCTGGAAGACCTGGAGGCTGAACTCTGTGAGCTAGAACGTCTGCATCTGTGGCCTTTACGTGAAGATGGTATGACCCGAGACCTTAACAGGAAGACAAAAGAGAGATAATCAATGCCCCGCCATTCAGGATTAGGAATTCATTTGCCCACACTCTATAAATCCCACATTAAATCTCCAAACATCAATGATAAGACCATTAGACGTAGGAACAGAAGTAGGCCATTCGACCCATCGAGTCTGCTCTACCATTCAATGAGATTGTGGCAGATCTGATCATTCTCAGCTCCACTTTCCTGCCTTTTCCCCATAACCCATGATTCCCTTACTAATTAAAAATCTAAGTTGTGGGGACCTTTGTACCAAGTACCTGAGCCCATTTAGAAATTGTTTCAGTTCTTATTATCTCTGTTCATTCCATGAGCAATCTTAAGGACACCTTGTATGAAATATCATTTTTTTGTATTTAAACCCAGCCAAACTTCTCCACTGACTATCAAAGTATAATAAGCTGCAAAAATGTACCCGATTCCATCCTCACCCAATACCCTCATTGGAACCTTCCACAGATCTGCCCCAAGTCCTACTCTATCTTCACTCTTAAGGTTGAAATTGCTGAGGCCAAGGATGACACATCATTGAGTATTGAACTGTGAGAATGCAATTCATTATGACTGCACTGACTCTTGAAATGGGCATCTCACTTATATTCCCATTCTCCTCATAATCCTGCACATTCTTCCTTTTCAAATAGCCATCTAATTCTCTTTTTAACACAGCACTTGAATCTGCCTCCACCATACTCCCAGGCAGTACATTCTAAATCTTGACCATTCACAACATGAAATCCTTTCCTCTCTTATCACTTTTATTTCTTTAATGTATTGCTCTCAAATCCTTGCCCTCTTATTCTAAATTATTTCACGAGTGGGTACATTTTCTCCCTTTTTATTCTGTCTGGACCTTGCATGAATATTAATACTTTAAATAGATCTCTGCTCAGCCCTCTTTGCTCCAACAGAACAGTACCAGCTTCTCCAATCTGTCTTTGTTACTGAAATTGCTGGAACCATTCTTGTAAATCGCTTTGCATTCTCACTAATACCTTCACATCCCACCTGAAACACGGCTCCCTAGAACTGAATACAATACACCTGTTACTATCAAACTAATGTTGTATATAATTTCAAGAAAGCCTCCTTGTTCTTCTACTCTATGTCTCTATCAATGAAGCTGAGGATACTATGTGCCTCAATAACTGCTCTGTCAACCTTTAATGGTTTATGTGTGAAAGATTTCACAACTGCTCCCGTTTACAGTTCTACCCATTATTTTATTTTGTCTCTCTTTGTTCTTCTACCAAAATGCACCATCTTATACTTCACACTGAACTTTATCTGCTATTTTCTGCCCACTCAACCAACTTGTTTATGTCCTTTTGAAGTCCTATATTATCCTCTTCACAGTTTGGAATGTGTCAACGCTTTGTATCATTTGTAAATTTTGAAACTGTGCCCAGTACATCAAGGTCCAGATTGTTAATGCATATCAGGAAAAGTCACAGTCTCTGGAGAACTCCACTACAAACCTTTCTCAGTCTGATAAATATCTATTGCCCTTTATTCATTGTTTCTTATCACTCAGGCAAAAGTGAGGACTGGGGATTCTGGCGATTAGGGTCGGGATGTGGTGCTGAAAAGCACAGCAAGTCAAGCAGCATCCGAAGAGCAAGAAAATCAACTTTTTGGGCAAAGGCCCTTCATCAGGAATGAGGCTCGGAGCCTCGGGGTGGAGAGATAAAAGGGGGTGGGAGTGGGACTGGGGTGAAGGTAGCTGAGAACGCAATAGATGGATGGAGGTGGGGGTAATGGTGATAGGTTGGAGGGGAAGGTGGAGCCCTAAATGTTGATTTTCCTGCTCCTTGGATGCTGCCTAACCTGCTGCACTTTTTCAGCAACACACACTCGACCAGTTTCCTATCACTCAGTCAATTTTGTATTCATGTTGTTGCTGTTCCCTTTATTCCATGAAATCTAACTTTGATTATCTAACAAATCTAAGTCTGTTGCGTGGCAATGTATCAGACATTATCTACCATTTCAGATACACCATCCCACAGCACAGCACTGACCAACCCCTTCGTGACCTTGCCAAAAGCTAAGTAAGGTGGATTGTTATGATTTTCCCTTAAAAGATTATGCATTGGATCTTCTTAATTAATCAGCAATCTTCTGTGGGACTATTAATTTTGCCCCAAATTATTGTTTCAAGAATTTTCCCAGTCACCAGGGTTATAACTGCTTTGCAGCTTCTTGGCTAATTCTGATACCTTTTTTGAATAAAGATGTACCATTAGTAATTCTTTTGTCCAAAGAAGGTTGGAAAATTCTCACTGATTCCTCAGTAATTTCCATCCTCGCTTTCCTCAGTATCTCAGGTTGGCTTTCCCCTCAGTCCTCATGCCTTGTCAACTTAAAGTACAGGTAGTCTAACCAATTTCTCCTTTTCAATCTTAAACCCAGCCAGTGACAGAGCCACCATGTCCTGGCAACATCTTCCTTGTTAAAGACAGATGTAAAATATTAATTTAATTCTTCAGCCATGCTTCTGCCTCCATGTGTAAATCCCTTTTTCTGGATCCTAACTGACCCTACTCCTCCTTTTACTCTATTTTTACGGTTTGTGTGCTTACAGAATAAATCTTAATTCCTTCTTAGCTTGCATTCTTTTTCCATATTTCTATTTTGCTCCTCTTATTTCCCTTTTCACCATCACTCTATCCCTTTTATATTCAGCCTGGCTCTCAATTGTATTTTTAACCTGACATTAAAAGCACATTGTTTTTCTTCTTTGGATGATAATTGCTACTTCTTTTGTCACTCAGACAGATGTAGATTTGTTTTCCTTACCTTTCCCTTTCTCTCTCTGTGGGTGGGCCATTGTTCAGCTGCAATTTTCCTGCCAACATTGGACTCCAATTTATTTGGGCCAGATTCATTAATTTTCCATTAAAATTGGCCTTTCCCCTAATTAATTATTCTTACTCCAGCTTTGTTCATTTTTTTTTAAAGTATCTAAACTTTATGGTCATGATCACTGTCCCCCAAAATATTCTCACACTGATATTTGATCTATGCAATCTAAGAACCAGATCCAGCAGTATTTCTTTTCTCATTGGAGTGAAAAGATATAGGAGGAAATTCTCTTCTTCCAGGTATTCTTACCCCATTCATCCACTACATTACCACCACATTCTATAGTTGGCTAACTAATGTCCCTATCATAATTATTCTATAATTTTACACTTTTTTGTAACTTCTTTGCAAATTTCTTTCTTTACATCCTTCTCACTAGTTGGTGGCCTATAGACTACCCTGAGCAATAATTACACCTTTTTTATTCCTTAGCACAAGCCAAACTCTTCTGTCCTCTGGCATAACCTCTTCCTGGCACTGCAACACTTTCATTAATGAATACTGCTAAAACCTCCCCTTTTTACCCTCATCTATCTTTCATGAACATCTTTTGGTTGATAAATATCTCTTCTTGTGAAGACTCGAATGATTTATCCATTACCACTGAAAATTAGACAGGCACTTAGACCCAGTGAAGAAAGGAGGATTGTTAACAAGACTCCATTGACCACAGGTCATCATTGGTTGGAGTTACCCAAAGCCATAAAGAACATTTGTGAACAGTTCTGCACTGCCTTCAGCCTGGTATCTGCTATAGCCACAACATTATATGGTCAATCAATGCCTGCAACTTATCAAACATAATTATCTTTCTTTGTGTATTCATGTACATGAACATCAACAATGATTCATTACTTCCTTCCTTACTGATGCCAACTATTACATTACTGTTCTTTACTTAGATGTTGTTTATCTCTCCCAAAATTCTGTACACCTCGGTATTTGTCTCTGATTGCCTGGTTCCCACAACTGTGCTGAGCTAGTTTAAACTTAGCGAGTTTTGAGAAGATTTGTAGCTCAAGTTGAGATTCTAGATGCAGGTTTGCTTGCTGACCTGGAAATGACTGCCAGACTACTCAGACCCTGAGGCATCATGGTAGCCTACAAACCCACCAACAAACTAAAATAGCAGCTAATAAACATGAAAGACCCTATACAGACAGCAAGCAAAACTAACATTATTTACAAAATACCGTGCAAGGACTGTAACAAATACTACATTGGACAAACAGGCAGAAAACTAGTCACCAGGATACATGAACATCAACTAGCCACAAAACGACATGACCCTGTCTCACTAGTATCCTTACATACAGCTGAGGAAGAACACCCCTTCGATTAGGACAACACATCCATCCTAGGACAAGCCAAACAGAGACATGCACGAGAATTCCTAGCAGCATGGCATTCTAGAACTCTATCAACAAACACATTGACTTGGACCCAATTTACCACCCCCGAGAAAAAGAATAGGAAATGATGTCACCACAGGAAATGATGTCACCAACCCAAAGAAACCCAAACATATAAATAGAAAGCAGGAATTATCAATGATTTGGAGATGCCGGTGTTGGACTGGGGTGTATAAAGTTAAAAATCACACAACACCAGGTTATAGTCCAACAGGTTTAATTAAACCTGTTGGACTATAACCTGGTGTTGTGTGATTTTTAAGGAATTATCAACAGTGCTTTGCCCGGAGGCCCACTGAAGATGTTACCTAGTAGGGTAACGAAAAATCTGGAAACAAACCTTCCAGCACAGTGAGCAAACCTACATCCTAGTTTAAACTCTCTGCCTAGTTTAGTGAGTTCTACCAGCCTCCAACTTGTCTACCTTGGATTCCAGCATCTGCAGTTTATTTTTGTCAGTAGTAGAGGTCTTGGAGTTCCCACATAGCACAGGATATGTATTCTCAAGAATGGCAGCCTTGCCACTCCTTTATTTATAGACAACCTTGTTATTGCTAAAGAAAGCCTTAAAAATAATAATAAACCTTAAAACAATTCATAAAATGTTACTAATACTGATAATTCTGACAGATACTGAACACACAATTTATTAGTTGCAGAAAACATTCACTCCACACAAATACCAGTCTATGACCATCCCAATGAGAGACCTAATCACCACCCTTTGACATTCATTGGTGTTACCATCACTGAAACCTCTACTATCAATGTCCTGGCAATTATCATTGACCAGAAACTCAACTGAACTCACCACAAAAACACAGTGGCTACAAAAGCAGGTCAGAGGCAAGGAATACTGCAGCGTGTAACTCAGTTTCTGGCTCCTCAAAGCCTGTCCAGTAAGGCACAAGTCAGGAGTGCGATGGAGTCCTCCCCACTTGCCTGCATGTGGGCAGCTTCAACAACACTCAAGAATCTTGGCACAATCCAGAACAAAGCAGTCTGCTTGATTGGCATTGTATCCACAAGCATCCACTCCCTCCACCACTGAAGCTTAGTAGCAGCAGTGTGTACTATCTACAAGATGCACTCCAGAAATTCATTAGAGATCCTGAGAAAGCACTTTCCAAATCCACAACCACTTCCATCTAGAACATCAATGGCAGCAGATACATGGGAAAATCACCACCTGCAAATTCCCCTCTAACGCCACTCACCACCCTGACTTGGAAATATATCACAGTTCCTTCACTGTCGCTGAGTCAAAATCCTGGAATCCACTCCCTGAGGACATTGTGGGTCAACTGACAGCAGGTGGGCTACAGTGGTTCAAGAAGGCAACTCATCACCATCTTCTCAAAGGCAACTAAGGACGGGCAATGAAAGGTGCTGGCCCAGCCAGCTATGCCCACATCCCATGAGTAAATGAGAAAACCCTTTCTTAAGCAGCTATTAACCTCACAAGCACCAGATTTGCTAGTGAATTAAATTCATCATTACACTTGGTGTACATCTCTCAGAGGTATAGTCACCAAACGGGTGTGTGCCCTTATTGAAAGAAGTTAACTCAACTCAGATAAGGGATTAGCACAGCTCAGAGCTTCACCTCAGTAGAGATTTGCACTTTAGGTGGCTTCCTTTTCAATCCAACAGAGCAAAAGTAGTGAATTTAATTTATCAATCTGAACCCTGAGGTTATCCAGGGCTGAAAAGACATAGCAAAGCCAGTTGAATTATTAGTTCACTCGTCAACACCTGATTTCATTTACAAGACAATTTACACCATTTCTTAGGGATTCCTAAATGTATATGGTTATTTATCTCTGGTGTCCTTGTTAAGACCTTTGGCAGAGTTGTTTAACTGGTTTATGTTAAATAATTACAAAAGTAGCCAGAGGTCTATGGGGAGCATGATCTTGGAAGAAGCCAGAAATTGAGTTTAGAATGATGATAAGAATTTTGCAATTAAGAAATGGATTGGGGGAATGTCAGCCACAAGAGAAAAAGTGTTGGAAGATCTCATAGAGTCAAACATGTGTAACTTTAAATTTTGGATCTTGAACTGAAGACTTTGGGGTTTATGTTTATGGACTTATTTACAAATAGAAGAGAATTATATCTTTAAAACATGTAAAATGGTGGTAAATATTTCCCTCTGAAAGCAAACTAGCATGTAACAATAACACATGATAATAACATTTGAGAGAAAGTGAGGGCTGCAGATGCTGGAGATCAGAGCTGAAAATGTGTTGCTGGAAAAGTGCAGCAGGTCAGGCAGCATCCAAGGAACTGGAGAATCGACGTTTCGGGCATAAGCCCTTCTTCAGGAATGAGGAAAGTGTGCCCAGCAGGCTAAGATAAAAGGTAGGGAGGAGGGACTTGGGGGAGGGGCTTTGGAAATGCGATAGGTGGAGGGAGGTCAAGGTGAGGGTGATAGGCCGGAGTGGGGTGGGGGTGGAGAGGTCAGGAAGATGATTGCAGGTTAGGAAGGCGGTGCTGAGTTTGAGGGTTTTGACTGAGACAAGGTGGGGGGGAGGGGAAATGAGGAAACTTGAGAAGTCTGAGTTCATCCCTTGTGGTTCAAATTCACCTGCACCTCCACACACATCATCTATTGCATCCGCTGCACCCGATGTGGCCTCCTCTATATTGGGGAGACAGGCCGCCTACTTGCGGAACGTTTCAGAGAACACTTCTGGGACACCCGGATCAACCAACCCAACCACCCCGTAGCCCAACACTTTAACTCCCCCTCCCACTCCACCAAGACATGCAGGTCCTTGGACTTCTCCATCGCCAGACCATGGCAACACGACAGTTCGAGGAAGAGCGCCTCATCTTCTGCCTGGGAACCCTCCAACCACAAGGGATGAACTCAGACTTCTCCAGTTTCCTCATTTCCCCTCCCCCCACCTTGTCTCAGTCAAATCCCTCGAACTCAGCACCGCCTTCCTAACCTGCAATCATCTTCCTGACCTCTCCGTCCCCACCCCACTCCGGCCTATCACCCTCACCTTGACCTCCCTCCACCTATCACATTTCCAAAGCCCTTCCCCCAAGTCCCTCCTCCCTACCTTTTATCTTAGCCTACTGGACACACTTTCCTCATTCCTGAAGAAGGGCTTATGCCCGAAACGTCGATTCTCCTGTTCCTTGGATGCTGCCTGACCTGCTGCGCTTTTCCAGCAACACATTTTCAGCACATGATAATAACACTTTATCCAGGGCTTCAGGAAAGGAGGCAACATTCAATTTGAAGCAACATTTTTTCTTGACCAGTAGGGGTCAGGCTTCCACTTAACACAACATTATCCAGTTGCTTGGCCAACCACCTGACCCTACATTACAGAGTTAATTCATTGCCTTCTCCAATTCTGCCATGGTTAATTGCCGTCCAGCAGCATCTCGTGCCTAACATAAGCATTTCGCTTTCAATTTGCATTCAGATTTGAGGAAAAGACAGAACCCATGTGCTCGAAATACTCAACAGGTCTTGCAGCATCTCTACATAGAGAAACAAGAGTTTCAGGTCATTGACCGTTAGCTGAAGGACCTGCTGAGTTTTTCCAAGAACTTTTTATTTCTGATTGCTACTGCATTTACATGAAGTAGGCGGCAGGGAGTGACTTGTAGATTGTGACAAACTGCCCTTATCCAGAGCAGTAGCCCAGAAGAGCTTCTACAGGAAGAGGTACCAATTCAAAATTAGACTGTGGAAATAATAAACAGGCAATATTTTAACTCGCTCAAAACGGATTCACTTATATTGATATAAAATTGGGTCCACTTAACATTGCAATGTGTGAGTTGTGAATTTCCTGATGATGATGGAGGCAATTACTATTGATTCATTTAAAATTTGATGGTTTTCTTTCAGACCATTACATTTTGGGAAACAGTGAATGAACAACTGGAGTTAAGTGGAATGTGTACAGAGGAAAAATTAAAAGTGATGGTTTCCAAAGGTCTCCTCTGTCGGGGTTCTCCTTATGAGGTGCCTGGTTGACATCATTCATAGAACCGTACTAAAGCCCCATTTCAACCCAGCTGGACTCCTGACAACTGCCAGACCACAGCTACTGTCACTGACTATCAGCTGGGAGAGTATCCCATTTACAATAATGGCAGGCTTAACCTTTTGTTCAGAGGCCACCATCATGTTGATGCACTCACTGTCTCTCTGTCTCTCAACCTGAATTTATAACAGCCACCTCAGACAGTGGGACTGTCAGCCTGTCAGTGTTGAAAGGCCTTCTAATGACTCTCCAGCCTCAGGAACCTGTCCTTGCCCTGAATGAGTTTGTGAGCTGCTCCCTGCCCCTGCCAAATGGAAATCCCAATATAGCTGGTGAATAAGGAATTCTGAGCTGAAAATGTGTTGCTGGAAAAGCGTAGCAGGTCAGGCAGCATCCAAGGAGCAGGAGAATCGACGTTTCGGGCATGAGCCCTTCTTCAGGAAAGAAGGAAGAAGATTCCTGAAGAAGGGCTCATGCCGGAAACGTTGATTCTCCTGCTCCTTGGATGCTGCCTGACCTGCTGCGCTTTTACAGCAACGCATTTTCAGCTATGATCTCCAGCATCTGCAGTCCTCACTTTCTCTTAGAATAAGGAATTCTGACCTGATGCATCTTGTATACTTTAAAATGGAGGATCAGTGTGACCACTACATTGACTTCTTGGTATCAGTTTTTTTACTGGTTTTCCCCTCTGGCCCATTAAAAATGCCAGTGCGTGTGTCTTGAACACATTATATAGAATCGGGACCCAGTACTGAACTGTCTGGACTGGGTTCCCGATGCAGACTCGAAAGTACTGGGCTTTTTTCTTTTTTCTATCTAGTTTAAGTTCCCATGCAATGTGCAGTCATTGAGACAATGCTTACATACCCACTATTTACAAGTTCCTGGGAATGATGATCATCAACAGTCTGTCCTGGTCTACCCACATCGAGGTAACAATCAAGAACATCTCTACTTCCTTAAGAGGCTAAGGAAATTTGGCATGTCTCTTACCAATATTTATAGATGCACCACAGAAAGCATCCTATCTAGATGCATCACAGTGAGGCTTGGCAACTGCTCTGTCGAAGACTACAAGAAACTAGAGAGAGTCATAAACACAGCCATTATGCAAACCAGCCTTCCATCCATTGACTCCATCTATACTTTCTGTTGCATTGGGAAAGTAACCAACATAATCAAAGGCCTCTCCCACACAGGTTATACTCTCTTGCACCCTTTTCCATTGAGCAGAAGATAGATAAGTTTGAATGCATGTTTGATCAGATTCAAGAACAGCTTCTTCCCTGTTGTTCTCAGAACTTTGAATGGACCTCTCAAATGGTAATTGAGATCTCTCTCTCTGCACCTTCTCTGTGGTTGTAACACTGTATTCACCACTCTGCTGTGCTTCTGATCTGCCCGTATAGCACGCAAAACAACGCTTTTTCTTGTACTTCATAACATGTGGCAATAATAAATCAATCAAATCAATAAATCAATCAAATCAATAAATCAATCAAATCCTCAGATACACTATCTACAAAAGTTCGGGTCTGCATTTGCAACTGGAAGCCAGCATGACATTGGTTTTCCTTACTTCAACACTGTAATCTGCTGTTGCTTGAGTTAATTTTGCCTGATATGCGCTGAAGCTGGAAATACTTATTTGAGCAAAAGATTCCATCCTTTTATGCAGAGGGATGAACTGCCTCATGAGAACAGCCTCAGCAGCAATGCTGGAGAGGGGGGCAGGACAACAGAAGGAGAGAAAATGAGAGATCTGAAGAAGAGTAGGAGTTGGCCACAGGTGGGAAAGAGATGTGGGGAAGATACGTGAAGAAGCTGGGAGTGGTGATATGAGGTGTAGAAGGAAGAAAAGTGTGGGCATCAATTGAGGTAGGGATGAAGGAGAATGAGGTTGGACTGCAGAGTGTGTACAAGAACTGTCCTGGATAGCTGAAAGAAAAAGTTGAAGAAGAAAATGCCCAATTTGCTCCAAGGCATTTCTTGAAGCATATCATATGGATCCAATTGTCTGCTCCTACTGAGAACATGAAGTGATAAAATGTAAGGGGTAGTATTCCAAAGGATTCAGCAAATTGGTTTTTATTTGGAAAAAGTATACTGTTTTTGTTCATTTATAGCTGTCAAAAAATTGCACTGAGTCGAGCTTCAAACACCAACCTATCCATGAATATGCAGAAAGGTAATCACCCTTGTTTCTTCTTTCAGCTAAACTTGCATTTAACATAGTTTTCTGCCATCACACAGGAGAAGGTATGTTGAATATATCTGCCCCTTAAATTGAGTTTTGACTATTTTTCAGATCCACAGATTGTTCTTAAGTTGGCATGTACAGATGGTAGAAAGTTGATGTTGTGATATTGACAATTCATTTGCCCATCTGCATGGCTGCTTCTGTGGCAGGCTCCTTCTGGCCTCACAGTTACCCTAATGAAACAAAACAAACTACCTTTTTTAAAAAAAATATTCATTCACAGAATGAGGGTGGCACTGGTCAAGCCAGCATTGATTGCCCAGAGAGCATTTAAGGTTCTGGAGTCACATATCAGCTAAAGCAGGCAAGGATGGCAGATTCCTTTCCTCAAAGACATTAGTAAAGCATTTGGGTTTATTCCCCAACAACAGATTCACAGACATTATTAGACTCTTCCAGATTTTACTGTGCTCAAATTACACCATCTGCCAGCATAGAGATTCAAAACCAGGTCTCCGAAACATTATCTGGTTTCTAAATTAACAGTCTAACGATAATATCACTAGACCATTGCCTCCCCATACTGATGATAGCAATTAAACTAAGAGCTAGGCTGGTCATGGGGAGGATCAGGAAACATTTCTTTCCACAGAGATTAGTGGAAATCTGAAACTAACTCTCTCCAAGAAATTGTTGAGTCATAAGTCAATGAAAATTTCAAATCAGATATGTTTATTTTTACGGGCAAGTGACTGAACAGTTTCCTATAAAGGTGGATACTGGAGTTAAGATGCAGATTGGCTTCAATGAAATTGAATGGCAGAATTTAAAGAGACTGAATCTCCTTGCCTTGTTCCTGTGTTTTTATGGCCTTCTATGGCCCATCAAGTACCAGTGGTTTAGGCTCTCAACTCTGGAGAAGGTGAGATTGGCATCAATCACAGATATTTCACGTACTTCACCATGAAGTCATTGTGCTGTGGCAGAAATAGAACTTTAATTTGCGTATTTAAACAACACACTGCCTGCTTTGGGTTTGACTGAGGCTGGGTACACATTTGAAGGGCTGTTTGAAAGCTGAATCTGGTAAGAAAATAGATGCATAAGGCATCTGCTAAATTTTTAACAGCCAAGTGCCCAGAGATAGATGGAAGTCTGCTGCAGAATGTTAAGCAATAAGCAGGTAGGAAGGAGTTAATGTTTGTGAGAAATTAAAAGCAATCTTGAAGTTTGGATAATCTGCACAAATTGTTCAACTTCAGTCTAATGATTTACAGCACAATTTGAGTCCCTTGTTTATGTTAATGTCTTGTACTATTCAACCTATCCATTATTCTGTCGTTTTTGGATAGTGTTATAATTTGTTGCTGAGCACTATGTACGATACCAACCAATTGATGTGTGGCTGCACTGACACAATAATTTGTCACAATTGGTTGGCTGGTAACTGCTGAGGGACTCCCTGCAGCTTAGAAAAGTTGCACATGATATCAGTGTGACTGACACTTCACACACTTCAGTGCTCATTCTTATATTGGGGGTGCTGGCCATAAACAGAACATATGTGGAAAATAGATGAATTATTGGTATTATAGGCTTTATTGCACAGTTTCTTGCCTTATACACCATTGTTTGCTATACACAATGTTATTGTGACATGGGAAAAGTTTATATTGTTTTCGCTAACCAACTTCTAAAAAAACCAAGGTCGAAGGTTTCACAACAATGTAAGCCTCTGCGTCGTTTCAAAAATGATTTGATTTGATATATTATTGTCACATGTATGTGGATAGAGTAAAATGTTTTGTTTTGTGAGGGATACAATGTTACAGTTGCAGAGAAGGTGCTCAAAGAGCGAGATCAACATTAAATTTAAAATTTGAGGGATCCATTCAGAAGTCTAATAGCAACAGGCAATAAGCTGTTCTTGAATCTATTTGTATATGCACACAAACTTTTATATTTTGTGCCTGATGGAAGAGAGTGGAAGAGTGTGCAACTGGGCTGGGAAGGGTCTTTGATGATGTTGGTTGTTTTCCCAATGCAGCAGGAAGTACAGACAGAGTCAATGGTTGGAAGACCGGCTTGCATGATGGACTGGGCTGTATTCACAACTCTCTGCAATTTCTTGGCAGAGGCTGAAATCTGGATGTTTGCCTCCCACTCCCCAGCCCCAAAATGGTCCCCACTATTTTGGAAAGGGGAAATGGGAAAGGGTCAAATTTTGTACATTCATGGTTTACAAAGAACTCTGCTCATACAAAACAAAAGCTGTCTCCAGTCATGTTTCATTAGCCTGTATGGAGAGGAACAATGTGTGTAGTTTCAACCTGGTAGAAGCAGGCCAAAACTTCGTGCAGTTATCGAGTCATGGAGTCATACAGCCGGAAACACACCCTTTGATCCAATCAGTCCATGCAGAACATAATCCCAAACTAAACTGTTCCCACCTGCCTGCTCCTGGCCCATATCCCTCCAAACCTTTCCTATTCATGTACCTATCCAAATGTATTTTAAATGCTATGATTTGGAGGTGCTGGTGTTGGAATGGGGTGTAGAAAGTTAAAAATCACACAACATCAGGTTACAGTCCAAGAGGGGTCCAAATAAACCTGTTGGACTATAACCTGGTGTTGTCTGATTTTTAACCTTTTAGATATTGTAATTGTACCTGCATCCACCACTTCCTCAGGAAGTTAATTCCACATGCAAACCACCGTCTGTGCAAAAGATTTGCCCCTCATGTCTTTCTTAAATCTTTCTCCTCTCACCTTAAGAATGTGCTTCCTAGTCTTGAAAACTCCGAACCAAGGGAAAAGACCTTCTATCTATATGCCTCCTTATTATATAAATTTCTATAAGGTCGTCTCTCAACCTCCTATGCTCCATTGAGAGAAGTCCCAGCCTACTCAGCCTTTCTTCATAAGTCAAACCATCCATACCTGACAACACCCTGGTAAATCTCTTCTGAGCCCTCTCCAATTTAATAATATCCTTCCTATAACTGGGTGACCAGAACTGGACACAATATGCCAGAAGAGGCTTCACCAATGTCCTCTACAACCTCAACATGATTTCCCAACTTCTACACTCAAAGGACTGAGCAATGAAGGCAAGTGTGCCAAATGCCTTTTTAACTATCCTGTTTATATGTGATGCAAACTTCAAAGAATTATGTATCTGCACCCCTCGGTCTCCATGTTTTACAACACTACCCAAGGCCCAACAGTTAATTGTATAAGCCCTACCCTTGTTTGTTGTACCAAAGTGCAATACCTCACACTTATCCAGATTGAACTCCATCTGCCATTTTTCAGGCCCTTGACCCATTTGATCAAGATCCTTTTGTAATCTTAGATAACCCTCGTCACTGTCTACTATGCCACCAACTTTAGTACCATCCGCAAACTTACTAACCATGCCTTCTGTATTCTCATCCATAATTATATAAATGACAAAACAAAAGAGGACCCAGAACAAATCCCTGCAGAACACCTTGCTCTGTTCTTGAAGATATAAGATACACTTTTGGATATATCCCTGAGGAAACCTTTTGGGGAATGTCAGATGCGTTTTGGGAGAAGTAAAAGGCCCTTTTGGATTGTTAAGAGTAGACATAAAAGGTGCATAAATTCATTTGAACTGTCAAGCTCTTTGGGACTGCTAAAAGAAGCTGTCAAAAGGAGCCATCAAAATGAACAATCAAACGTGTCAACAGAAATAGTGGAAAGGAGCTGCCAAAAGAAATTACCAAGAGTTGCCAAAGGTAGGTGTCAAAGCATTTATAATCCCCGCCCTTTTAATATTTGAAAGAGAAATGGTCTGGAGTATTCATAAAAATCAGTCTTAGCAATTTCACACTGTTGATGTAAGCCAAGGATTATCATTATGAAATTAACTGACTTCATGATTGACTTCACAATCTTCCATTATCACAGTGGGCGCCTCTCAATTCACAATTTGCTTGACAGCTAAAGTGGCTATGTATTCTTTGGACCCATAAATTCCAATGTTTATTTTTATAAGGCATTAAATTACATTAAATGTGGTGAATGGTTTTTTTTCATTTAAAAAAAAATCAATTCCCTATTAGATAATTAAAAACTTAAAAACATTTTTTAAAAAATCCCATGTCAGCATGTGTCCTGCATCTTGCCCATGGTATATACTGGGTGAGTTGACATGGTAGGTGTAAGGGCAAAGGGTGCTGGGTGGATTAATAGCAAGATATGGCTTTATTAGAAAAAAGGAGAAAGTGAGGACTGCAGATGCTGGAGATCACAGCTGAAAAATGTGTTGCTGGAAAAGGGCAGCAGGTCAGGCAGCATCCAAGGAGCAGGAGAAGAAGGGCTTATGCCCAAAACGTCCATTCTCCTGCTCCTTGGATGCTGCCTGACCTGCTGCGCTTTTCCAGCAACAGATTTTTCAGTTCATGGCTTTATTAGATTAGATTCCCTACAGTGTGGAAACAGGCCCTTCGACACAACAAGTCCACATCAACCCTCCGAAGAGTAACCCACCCAGACCCACCTCCCTCTGACTAATGCACCTAACATTATGGGCAATTTAGCATGGCCAATTCACCTGACCTGCACATCCTTGGACTGTGGGAGGAAACCGGAGCACCCGGAGGAAACCCACGCAGACATTGGGAGAATGTGCAAACTCCACAAGACAGTTACCCGAGGCTGGAATCGAACCTGGGACCCTGGTGTTGTGAGACAGCAGTGCTAACCACTGAGCCATAGTGCCACCCAAACATACAGGCCAAAAAGACCAATGGGAGTTGGTATCATGCATTGGTTGCCATATGAGTTTTAAGGGCCATGTGGCAGTATCCAAGGGCATAGGTTGTCATGTGCTCTAAATGGGTACAGGGGCAGGGTCAGGTCTGGATATGGGGATGTAAAAGGAGACTGGTGGGTGGGAGCATGAGGTGATGTATGTACGGTCTAAAAGGCTTTGGGAGTTGGAGCACATGAGGTGGAATGGATTGACAGTAATGAGGCATGGTGAGTATGTGGAGGTTGAAGGAGTGAAGGATGTTCTACACTCATGCACAGAGCTGGAGGAGCAAGATCAGCCTTCCAACCAGCATGCCTTTGTACCCAACAGCCTCTGCACTCATTCTGGGGTCACCCAGCCTGATTTCCATCAAACCCAGTGATCTGGAATGAAAATCCCAACTCTCTCCAAGTTGGGCTTTTAGGTTGTCTCAACTCTGTATTCTTCACTTTAAAACTTAAACATGAGTTTCTAAACCTGGGAAAATACACTGAATGAAATAAACAGTCTTGCCAATCACTCATGGGGCTATGTAAGAAATGTTTTTATTCTTGTGGTTTACTGGTTTCATTTGTGGCTTGTCTTCACTCATTATTCAATGAAAACCAATCATCGTAGACATAGATAATCACTTTGACAGAAAGCCATTGATTACTTATCAGGTTGCTAAGACTCTGATGTGCAAGTTGTTCTTGTGAACACCAGAAATTGAGCCAATATCTCAGACCAAGCTCCACTGTATGCAACTGGATCCACAGTTTCCTGACCCACAGGGCACAATCAGTGAAGATTGGGGACAATATTTCATCCTCACTAACACTCAACACTGGAGCCCCCCAGGGGTGTGTGCTCAGCCCCCTACTGTACTCACTGTATACCCATGACTGCCTCACCAAATGCTAGACTAATGCCATTTACAAGTTCATTCATGGCACCAACATTGTCGGTCGAATCTCAGATGGTGATGAAACAGACTACAGACGAGAGGTGGAAGACTTGGAAAAATGATGCACTAAAAACATGCTAGCTCTCAATGCTGGCAAAACTAAGGAACTCATTATTGACTTTTGGCGGGATGTTACTCATGCCCCCTACACATTAACAGCACAGAGATGGAACGAGTGGAGAGTGTCAAGCTCCTGGGAGTGGTCATCCACACCAAGCTTTCTTGGGCTCTTCATGTGGATGCACTGCTTACAAAGGCCCAACAATGTCTCTTCTTCCTCAGGTAGCTGAGAAAATTTGGCATGACCGTGAATATCTATGCCAACATTTATTGGTGTGCCTTCGAGAGCATTCTGTCTGGATGTATCACTACCTGGCATGGTAACTGTACCATTCAAGATCGGAGGCGGTTACAGAGAGTGGTGAACTCAGCCCGGACAATCACAAAGGCCAACCTCCGATCTGTAGAATCTATCTATCAGGTCCGCTGTCAAGGAAAGGCCGCCAGTATTCTCAAAGATCCATCCCACCCTGGCAATACTTTTCTACAACCGCTACCATTGGGGAGAAGGTACAGAAGCATGAACACATGCACCAGCCGGTTTCAAAACAGTTTCTAACCTACTGCCGTTAGAATACTGAATGGACTCACAAACTCTTAGCATTCGCCTGTACCTGGGTTTTTGTTTTTGCTGCTGTTTACCTATTATTTAATTATCTATGCGACTTAACGATGTGATCTGCCTATGTTGCTCGCAAGACAAAAGCTTTTCACTGTGCCTTGGTACAAGTGACAATAAATTCAATTCAATTCAATTCAATAATCTTGGCTGACACTCCAATGATGCAATGAAGGGTGCAACCCTGTCAAGCATACTGTCTTTTGAATGATACAGTAAACTGAAATTCTCTCAAATGAATGCAAAAGGTTCCTGACTCTGTCAGAAGGAGAATTGAAGATGCTCCTGCTGTATTGGCCAACGTACATCCCAAAACCAATGTGACCAAAAAAAAAAATTTGTAGAACTAATGTCAGTACAGCGAACCTATTTTTGACTATTTATTGTCCCCCATTATTATCTATCTAGGTTCTTTCCTGGTTTACTATCTCCACTTCAACACACCACCCTGTTCCCTGATCAACAACTCTGTCTCAGGCTTGCTGCAGTGCTCCAGTGAAGCTCAGCACAAGATGGAAGAACAGCACCTCATTTTCCTCTTGGTGACCCTGCAGCCTTCTGGACTGAATAGCGAGCTCAATAACTTTAGGACTTGAGCTCGCCCATGTCCTTACCCCAAACTCCATGCAACTGGCCTTTTTATCACATGGCCTGCTATTACACACAATCAATTATTGGCCACTAACTGTCTGCATTAATTGCTATTCACTCGCCCAGCCAGATCATTATTTACTCTTTGTCTCTCCAACTGTGTTTCTCTCTCTTTGGAGTGGATTTCCTCCAATTGTTCACTTCCTAACTCCTTCCCTCAACCTAATTTCTGCATATAAACCAACATTTTCCGAACTATCACCAATTCTGAGGCAGGGTCATTTGATCCGAACACTGATTTCTCTCCACAGATGCTGTCAGACCTGCTGAGCTTTTCTAGCAATTTCTATTTTTGTCCCTGATTTACAGCATCTGCAGTGCTTTCAATTTTTATTTAATATCTATAATCCCTTTGACTGTCTTTTTTTTTCTGTCTCTCTCTCTCTCTCTCTTTCTCTGGGTTCACTATCTCCACCTATCTGTTCACTCCTTTATCCCTGCCCCCATCGTCAGCATAAATACCATTTTTCCCTAGGTGCTTTCAGTCCTGAAGAAGGGTCACTGGACTCGAAATGTTAACTTTTCCTTCTATCCACAGATGCTTCTAGATCTGCTGAATTTCTCCAACAATTTCTGTTTTTGTTTGTTGCAGAGCTTATGTTGTACACAAAATGACTGTCACTTTTTCCTGGCTAAAGGAACCATGCTTCAAGAACAATATGACCAAACCCTCTGTCCTTGCAGCAAATAGGCTTTCACTTTGTCCAACCTTAACACACATCAATGCCAAAATTGACTTCATCTTTTTTTATTTCACAAGAATTCAATTCTTTCTCATGACTTGAAGAAGTAACTAAGAAGATTGATGAGGGCAGAGTAGTAGATGTGATCTATATGGACTTCAGTAAGGCGTTTGACAAGGTTCCCCATGGGAGACTGATTAGCAAGGTTAGATCTCATGGAATAAAGGGAAACTAGCCATTTGGATACAGAACTGGCTCAAAGGTAGAAGACAGAGGGTGGTGGTGGAGGGTTGTTTTTCAGACTGGAGGCCTGTGACCAGTGGAGTGCCACAAGGATCGGTGCTGGGCCCTCTACTTTTTGTCATTTACATAAATGATTTGGATGCGAGCATAAGCGGTACAGTTAGTAAATTTGCAGATGACACCAAAATTGGAGCTGTAGTGTACAGCGAAGAGGGTTACTTCAAATTACAACAGGATCTGGACCAGATGGGCCAATGGGCTGAGAAGTGGCAGATGGAGTTTAATTCAGATAAATGCGAGGTGCTGCATTTTGGGAAAGCAAATCTTATCAGGACTTATACATATAATGGTACGGTCCTAGGGAGTGTTGCTGAACAAAGAGACCTTGGAGTGCAGGTTTATAGCTCCTAGCAGGTAGATAGGATAGTGAAGAAGGCGTTTGGTATGCTTTCCTTTATTGGTCAGTGTATTGAGTACAGGAGTTGGGAGGTCATGTTGCGGCTGTACAGGACATTGGTTAGGCCACTGTTAGAATATTGCGTGCAATTCTGGTCTCCTTCCTATTGGGAAGATGTTGTGAAACTCGAAAGCGTTCAGAAAAGATTTACAAGAATGTTGCCAGGGTTGGAGGATTTGAGCTATAGAGAGAGGCTGAACAGGCTAGGGCTGTTTTCCCTGGAGCTCGGAGGCTGAGGGGTGACCTTATTGAGGTTTACAAAATTATGAGGGGCATGGATAGGACAAATAGACAAAGTCTTTTCCCTGGGATCGGGGAGTGCAGAACTAGAGGGCATAGGTTTATGGTGAGAGGGGGAAGATATAAAAGAGACCTAAGGGGCAACGTTTTCACGCAGAGGGTGGTACGTGTATGGAATGAGCTGCCAGCGGAAGTGGTGGAGGCTGGTACAATTGCAACATTTAAGAGGCATTTGGATGGATATATGAATAGGAAGGGTTTGGAGGGATATGGGCCAGGTGCTGGCAGATGGGACTAAATTGGGTTGGGATATCTGGTCGGCGTGGGGGGGTTGGACCAAAGGGTCTGTTTCCAAGCTGTACATCTCTATGACTCTATGACTTGTTAAACAAAATGACACCAGGCTCATTATCTTGTGATGACAACACAATTAGGTTGGTGAACATAATTCACTGAATAGAAGATATAACACTAGGGGCATTATGCACTCGGTATGACATAATTGTGAAAAAGGTTAAACTGTTATCAGATCACTAATTGTCCAGAGATGTAGTACCTGATTTTTTTTTAGATTAGATTACAGCGTGGAAACAGGCCCTTCCGCCCAACAAGTCCATACCGACCCACCGAAGCGCAACCCACCCAGACTCATTCCCCTACATTTACCCCTTCACCTAACACTAGAGGCAATTTAGCATGGCCAATTCACCTAACCTGCACATTTTGTTTGGATTGTGGGAGGAGACCGGAGCACCTGGAGGAAACCGAAGCAGACACAGGGAGAATGTACAAACTCCACACAGAGAGTCACCTGAGGCGGGAATTGAACCCGGGTCTAATTATGGAATTAAACACTGCAGCCTATATTTCACATTGACATGTGGTCTCAGACAGATATGTGAACAACATAGAATCATAGAAAATAAAAAATGCTGGCGATCACAGCGGATCAGACAGCATCCATGGAGAGATACCAAGCTACATTTCAAGTCTAGCTGACTCTTGATGTAAGCTTGCTCTCTGTTCATAGATGCTGTCTGACCCGCTATGATCTTCAGCATATGTTGTTTTCAATACAGATTTCAGCATCTGCAGTATATTTGTTCCTACACAATGATAAAATCTCTGTAGCATAGAAACAGGGCATTTGACCCATCGAGTCCACACCAACACTCTGAATCCCTGCAACCCCATATTTCCCATGGCTAATCCACGTAGCGTGCACACCCCTGGACACTATGGGGTAATTTAGCATGGCCAAACCACCTAACCGACACAGCTTTAGGCTACGGAGCAAACCTATGCAGACAGTCATCCGGCAGTGGAATTGAACCCAGGCCTCTGGCATAGTGAGGCAGCAGTGCTAACCACTGAGCCACCATGCTGCCCTCCACAACCACGATCATCAATCATGTGATAGATAGTTAATCGCCAATGAGCTACCATGATATATCATTTACCTTCTTCGATGTCTTTTCTGGTCCTTTCGTTTCCTTTTGGGGCTTGTTGAGCTGAAAGAAAGAACAGCTTATTACATTTCTTATTCAGTAGGTGAAAATATCAAAAGCAGCATCTATTCATTTGGATTAATAAAGCTCTCTACCTGTGCCGTCGTTTCTTTGTGGAGGCTGGTCCTGACCTGCAGATAACAAAAGGTTGGTTTGAAATGTGAGAGAAAGCAGACACTTTGCATTGGAACATATTTAATTTTTGTTACTTTTCTCTTGAGATTATTTTAATAACCAATTATATCTAATTAGTAATAATGTTAATGAAAGGGAACTTTACTCAGTAGATTAGGCTCTAAGGTTTCCTTTGATTTAAAATTAATTAAAAGAAGTGCTTTAATGAAGATGGCAGTTTTGAAGGATGTGAAAACAGGACATAATATTGACATACTATCAAAGGAAAATCAAGCTGTTCTGGCATATTCCGATGGACTTTAACCTCTAATTAGTTTTTCCTCATTTTTAGTTGGTTTATATTCATGGGTTCTTATTTTCTTGAAAGCAGAAGATGCATGATTATAACGTCAGGCATAATGGATTTGAGAAGTTAGTGAATGTGTTCGCTGTTCCCAAAGATTAGATCTCAGCAATAAGTCAAGAACTATTTCCCCTTATATACTTCACAATTTCTCTGAATAATGTTTCGTAGATTTTCACAAAGCTGGCTTTTCGACACTTTATATATTCACAGTTGGTGGTCCCCTCATTAGAGTTTCTAACTGCTGCTTTATTGTTTAAGATTGTTTAACCTCCTTGGAAGACACTGTAAAACAAATCACATAAATATGAAGGATTGTTGGCTACCTTATGTTATTTCTGGAGGGCCATTTAATCAGTTCATATCTAAGTTGACAACTTAAAGTAGATTTGCATTGGAGTTTTACCTGTTCCAATTCCTTCAGTATCTTAGGTATCTTAAAATGTTCCCTTGAATTGCGAAGTTGTTGCAGCTCCCAATATTCAACATTAGCCACAAACATAAAAGAGAATCCAAAAGGTCTTTCATAGACATGTTGCCAGTACAAGGATGTTTCAAAATGGCGTTGCAAAATGTGGTGCTGGGAAACACAGCAGGCCTGGCAGCATCCGAGGAGCAGGAGAATCGACATTTTGGCATAAGCCCTTCTTGGGCATCTGTAGTCTCACTTTCTCCCTGTTTCAAAATGGCACCTTGTAACAAATGTTTCTATAGAACTGATGGAATAATGTTGTGTGGTAATATATAAAGTGCTGCAATGCCAATTCAACTCTTTTGTTCTTGAGATTTCTTCATCTCAGTCCATTCACCAAGTATTGAGCAGAAACCCCTTTGATCTGGCGTTTCTAACAACTGGTTTTCAATGGAGTAAGGTGCCAATTACTTGCTTAGTCCCAAAAGGTGAACTGTTCAAGGAGATCAAAGAATGCCTGGGCGGCAAGGGAAATTGGGTAAAAAAGTACAAAATAAGTACCCTTCTTGCTTGTGGATGGTGATCATTGAGAAATGTAGAATTTGGAACAGATCGAGAAAGATAATTTTGTGCTCAACATCACAACCTACAGTCCTCATAACAGCTTCCTCAAACAACAAATGATTATTAGTCAAAAAATATCTTGCAACCAGCTCTTTTTCAAATTAATGTCAGACCATTGTTCAGAGTCTTTACCTGTTCCTCTTGTGCTTCTTGGAGCTTTTCTTCTTCTTCTTTCTTGCTGGGGCTGGACTATAGGAAGGGGACCTGGAATAAAAGCAGAATTACTACTAACATGAGGGATATGTGTTTCAAACTTGATCCGGCATTTTTTGAAAAAGGAAACGATTATGCACTTTGTGCTCCTGTCTGCTGCACACAATCAAATTTCAATAAAAATGTTAATTTCTCTGTGAGGGCTCTGAGACAGAAAACAAATTAAGTCCATTCTCAAATAAAACATTCTTACAATGCATTCTAGTAAATTTCAATGAGAAGTTAATTCATCTGACTGAGGAAAATACAATATAAGTATTGTGTGTTCCTGATTTACCTGAATTACCTGCAGGAGAGCATTATCCCAATGCTTCAGGGGGTTAATAGAAAATTTGTGGGAGTCCCACCACTACTGCAGTATCTTCTCTTCTATTCTCTTTTATGGTCTCATAAAAATGGAGCACTTTACTATCTTCCCATCCTGCTATAGTCTATTGACGCTGCAAGGTCAAGCTGGGTTTTATGTCATCACAGAGTCTTGTTCTTCAATCTTTTCAACCTTCCTTATACACCTTTGTTACTCAAATTAAAGAAGTGAAGATTGCTAAAATCCATTACCTCTGTTCATTTCTTTTTCTGTACGTTCCTGACACCTAAAGGCACCTTCATTTCTAGACCACCCTCCTCCCAAACCACCTGCTGCTGGAGACAGAAACGTTGAACATTTATTGCACTCTGCCTGGGGAATGGGGAATCTGCTGCACGAGTGGGAATGAAAAGTTATTGTCTCCTCAATTTACAAAATGTCTGGGGTGACACATTAAGTTCCCATGGAAAGACCTTGATTAAACAAAATACTGTAAACATTAATATTAACAATCTTAATTAAACAAAATATTGCTAACATTAATAATTGCTAATAGTACTACAGTTTGAGTGGTTCTGCCACAACTAATGGTAAATGGAAGTAAATGTGCCCTTTAAACATTCACAATGAGACCACGTTGGAAATAAATTCCTGCGGGATCAATGGGAATAATACAATCCAAATGATGGTTGTTTGCAGTTTCTAATAAACATCATCAGATAGAACAAGAACAGTTAGGCCTGTCAACACCAGCTCAGCCCCTGGAAACACAATGTATTCACCTAACTCCAAGCTCTCCTACCATCTGGGAGAGGTGAACTGAATGGCAATCAAGAAAGAATAATCTCTCCCCAGAAGATCAAACCACATTCTGGGAGTTTTGGATCCCTGCTTGGCATCAGCAACACATTTTAAATATATTAACAGTCTGATGCCAAAATCTCTACACTCTGCTAACAAGGTAAGGAAGCAATTTGCCTGAGATTTTGTAGGTACTAAAATACCCCCAAGGCAGCCAAGGTGAGGTCTCACACTGAAAGACCAATGTGCACGTTTGGTATCAGATACCATCTTCACAAAGGAGTTCCATTGGGAATGGGCACCTATAAGACGTTAAGGATTTGATTTACACTTAATTTGATGGTTATTACTCATCAATGAGGCTGCATAACATTTTAGTGGATAGCACTTGACCTAAGAGTACCCTCTAACAGTGATAACTAATTTGGAGGAAATAAGTCGTTGTTGGTCTCAAGCCCTATCCCCACCTGTCACCACCATCACTTATGCTCCCGTTGCCACTGCTGTTGTGGCTTTTGAGCTTCTTATTGTCTCCTGTATTCTCCCACGCAGTTTTCAATGTCCAAATGGCATCATTAGAAGGTTTAAATGTCACTTCATTATGATCTTTGTCCAAATCATGAATATGAATAGATGACAAAGAAAGTATCAAAACAGTATCTCTGGAGCTCAACATGGATCCAAAAAACATCCAGCCCCTCTGTTCTCTGTCCTGAAGCCTTCTTGTGATATCACTACATTTCCTTTAATACTGCACAGCTTAATTTCCACAAGTTGAACAAGTGCCACATTATCAAAGTGTTCAAAATATCCACAGCCTTTAACATTCACTGCATTTCTTTTATCTATTCACTTTTAGCTGCACAACTGCATACACTCTTAATCTTCGCTGCGATAGATTCTGGGAGAAAGAGGCTTACTGCCGAAATGAAAAATACAAACCGTCTTCGCTTGCGCTCCGATTTCTTCTTCTTTTTCTTCTTTTTGGCTGGAGGCGGCGGAGAATGAGTTGAATCACAGGATCTCCTGAAATAAAGAAGAACAATCAGCAAGAATTAATTTGCAGGCTGACTGATATTGATGCTCAACTATAAAGAGAGGCACAGACCCAAACACAGGGACATGGACATGGAATACAAGTAAATTTCCATCTAAGGACTGGGGGAGAAAGTTATTTACATTTCAACGCCACTAATCATCAGTGGCTCAGGTTTTAGCAACGTCTTTGTAATGCAAGGCACCTCTTGGATGGAAAGAAAATAATCTGTGAAGTGTCTGCTGTGTACCACATGAATGTTAATGAGCTGTGGCGTTCAGGAAGCCTTCAACAGTATAAAGTGACAGACAAGTAGAAGACAAAGACAACAGAAGGATTCACCAGCACAGAACCACATTCATCACCTTTTACAAATTTAGCTGATCAGATAAAGAAACCTACACGGTTTGGATCTTCAATTGTTCGTGGGACTGGGGATGGGTGTGGAGGCTGAGGGATGACCTTATAGAGGTTTATAAAATCATGAGGGGCATGGATAGGGTGAATAGTCAAGGTCTTTTCCCCAGGGTTGGGGGAGTCCAAAACTAGAGGATTTAAGGTGAGAGGGGAAAGGTTTAAAAGGGACCCTAAAGATCAACTTTTTCACACAGGTCAAGCACGCAATATTCCAACAGTGGCCTAACCAATGTCCTGTACAGCCGCAACATGACCTCCCAACTCCTGTACTTAATACTCTAACCAATAAAGCAAAGCATACCAAACACCTTCTTCACTATCCTATCTACTAGTGACTCCACTTTCAAGGAGCAATGAACCTGCACTCCAAGGTCTCTTTGTTCAGCAACACTCCCCAGGACCTTACCGTTAAATGTATAAGTTATGCTAAGATTTGCTTTCCCAAAATGCAGCACCTCGCATTTATCTGAATTAAATTCCATCTGCCACTTCTCAGCCCAAAGGCCCATCTGGTCCAGATCCTGTTGTAATCTGAGGTAACCCTCTTTGCTGTCCACCACACCTCCAATTTTGGTGTCATCTGCAAACTTACTAACTGTACCTCTTATGCTCGCATCCAAATCATTTATGTAAATGACAATAAGTAGAGGGCCCAGCACCGATCCTTGTGGCACTCCACTGGTCACAGGCCTCCAGTCTGAAAAACAACCCTCCACCACCGGCCTCTGTCTTCTACCTTTGAGCCAGTTTGATTAAAATGTCTATAGCAATCATATCTTTTTCAATCCAAAATGACTGATTACCTTTAATAATGCCAACTAATGATTTGGATAGAATTAATAGGACTATAAAAAAATTATGGATTCAGAGTAATTATCATGGATTTGTTAATGTAAAATTAACTTGAAGGAGTTTTTTGAAAAGGTAACAGAGGGTTGTTGAGAGGAAATCTGTTGATGTGGTGTATGTGGACTTCCAAAAGTTATTCAATACAGTGGCACGCAGTGGATTTGTGAGGGAAATGATGGGTCAGAGAATAAAAAGGTCAGTAGCAATAGCAATACACAATTTACTAAGTGCTAAGAAACAGAGAGTAATGTTGAATGTCTTTTGTGAACTGGAGAAAGATGTATCGAGGAATTCCCAAGAGTTGACTTTGGGATGATTACTTTTCCTGATATACGTTAGTAATCCATTACTTGAGGCACATGGAACAGTTTCAAAGCTTGAAATGACACAAAACTTGGGAGAATTGTAAACTGTGAGAAGGACAGTGTAGAACTTTAAAAATACATTGATACATTAGTGGATTGGGTAGATAAGTGTAAAATGAGGGTCAATTCAGAGAAATGTGAGGTGATACTCTTTGGAACAAAGAACATGGAGAGAGAGTAATATAAGGGGTGCTTTTCTAAAGTGTGTTCAGGAGCTGAGACACCTGGGTGTATGTGTGCATAAGTCATCAACAGACACAGAACAGATAGAGAGAGCTGTTAATAAAGTTCACAATATTCTAGGCTTCATTATTGGTGAATAGATACGTGTAGGAACATTATACTGAACCTTTATTGGCCACTAGTTAGACCTCATCCGAAGTAAGTTTTGAGTGCCACACTCAGGAGGAAGGGAAGTGCGTTTGAGAGTACTCAGATGAGAATAGTTCCAGGGATGAAACACCTCCATCATGAGGACAGGGTGGAACTGTTTCACTTAGAGAGGAGAAGGCCAACAGGACATCAGATAGACATTTTCAAAATCATGAGGGCAGAGAAGTTCGGGGGAAACTGTTTCTGTTCTTAAATGGATTGTGAACCAGAGTTAAAGTGTTTTGCAAAAGAAACAAATGCGAGGCAAGAAGAAAAACAAAATTCAGAGTGCGAGCATCTATATTTGGAATGCATTGCCGAGATGTATGATAAAGGCAGATTCATTTGAAACATTCACGTGGTCATTGGATGATTGTTTAAATAAAAACAATGTGCATCATTATTGGGTCAAGACTGGTGCCAAGTCAAAATGATCAGAGAGCTGTTGCAGGAATGATGGGTTGAATGGCCTTCGTAGAACTCCTACAGTGTAGAAACAGACCAGTTGGCCCAACGTGTCCACACCAACCCTCTGAAGAGTAACCCACCCAGACTCATTCCCCATGACTAATGTAATTACCCTACATACCCCTGAACACTATGGGGCAATGTAGCATGGCCAATTCACCTAACTTGCCAATTCACCTATTCTTGGACTGCAGGAAGAAACCCAGGCAGGCACAGGGAGAATGGAAAAACTCCACACAGATGGTTGCCCGAGGCTAGAATCGAACCTGGGTCCCTGGCACTGTGAGGCAGCAGTGCCAACCTCCGAGCCACCTTCTGCACCAAAACAATTCAGTGATTCTATGACCAGCACTTGGAAGGAGACTCTGTTATTCCTCAAGCCCTTCAACAGTTCCGCATTCTTCCAACCCTGGGATCCAGTATATCCTCTTTTACTCACCTCACCACTGACAGCAATATCTTCTGCTTTTTAATTCCTAAATTGTGGAATTCATTTCATAAACATTCCCTCTCCTCCTTTAAAATATTCCTTTGACACTACTGATAATTGCTTGGCAACTCACTTCTTTTGTTGAAAAATGTGATCCATTTTGATATATTCTCATTCTTAAGACTAAACCCAGCCACTTGGAATTACATGGGCACTGGTTAAATCTTGCTGTGCCCTTTGGAATTTCCCTGTATTCTGCCACAGGAGGAACTGATACCATTAGAACAAAGGGGGAATTGACACTTTAATGAACTGCCCCAGAAACTATTGAGCCAGTCATCAAAACAGTTATCTTCAATCGTCTATAACGATCAGTGATTGTGATCCTCCTGCCAGTAAAAGTTCAGACAAGATATTGAGAAAAAGCTGAACATGTGCACACATTGCTTGACATTGGGGGGCACAGTGGCTCAGTGGTTAGAACTGCTGCCTCACAGCGCCAGAGACCCGGGTTCAATTTCTGCCTCAGGCAACTGTCTGTATGGAGTTTGCTCATTATCCCCGTGTCTGCATGGGTTTTCTCCGGGTGCTTCGGTTTCATTCCACAGTCTAAAAAATGTGCAGGTTAGGTGAATTGGCCATGCTATATTGCCCGTAGTGTTAGGTGAAGGGCTAAATGTAGGGGAATAGGTCTGGGTGGGTTGCTGTTCGGAAGGTCGGTGTGGACTTGTTGGGCCGAAGGGCCTGTTTCCACACTGTAAGTACTCTAAAAATTGTATTCTTATTCTGTGGGAAAAGCTAGCTAATCTGATTAATAGCCCAACAGTTCAATGCTAGAAAGGGTGAGTGACAGAGAATTTGTGTCCTGTCTAAGCTGGGAACAAGAATTCTAAGATTTCCAGAAGGTTGGGTGACATAAGCAGACTGATATTTCTCCTTATGCTGGAAATTGCTATTCAGAGAATGAGCTGATAGAAAAAGTGAAACTTTGCCCAGTAACAGTGAAAATGTGATGCTGATTTATCTATTGCAAGGTGGTTTGCTAAAGTTGATTTAATTTATTATTGTCACATGTACCTCAGTACAGTGAAAAGAGTTGTTTTGCATGCGATACAGGCAGGTCATACCATACAATGTGCGTTAGGGTAATAGAACAGGGTAAAGAATACAATATTATGGCTGTGGAGAAGGTGCAAAAAAAGCAACAGTTTAATCCAAGTGAGGTAAAATTTACCGTAAACATTTCTCAACACATTCACTTCGAATAGTTCGATAGCACCACTGTTATGAAGCTAAAGGCATGTACTATACCTTCAAGAGAAAATGCTGTTCTGAACTGAGAGATAACAAGCAGCTATGTATATGACTAGATGGCAGTCCCAGTGTGTACTGGACAATTGAAAATATGTAACATTTGGCTGTGACATGGATACCTGAGTTTTGGTTGCTGTTTTGACAACATTTTGAATTTAAAGAGTTTAAATTTTGCCCCAAGTTTGAATTTATTGTTTTGCCAACATCAAACCGACGAGATGGTCTGTTGTGGTGGTGGAGGGGGTGGGGGGGTGGGGGACAGAAGTGAGGGTGTGCACGTATAAAATGATGACATTTTGAACAAATAATAGTGCTAATCCAGAACCCAGATGCCCACATTCTAACTCACACTAAGTCCCAATTGGTAGACAACTACCTACTATTTATCACTCTGTGTTCACTGAGCTACATTGGCTCTCAACCCAGCCTCACCATTTTTAAACATTTCATCCTGTTTTCAAATGTCTTCACGGCTTAAACCCTCCTTATATCAGTAACTTCCTCCAGCTTGACAATTCTCTCTAACGAAAAAGTGAGGACTGCAGATGCTGGAGATCAGAGCTGGAAATGTGTTGCTGGAAAAGCGCAGCAGGTCAGGCAGCATCCAAGGAGCAGGAGAATCGACGTTTCGGGCATGAGCCCTTCTTCAGACTCATGCCCGAAACGTCGATTCTCCTGCTCCTTTGATGCTGCCTGACCTGCTGCACTTTTCCAGCAACACATTTTCAATTCTCTCTAACCCCTATATTCCTCCAATTCTAGCTTTTTGCGTCTTCCTGATTTCAATCTAGCTTTTTGCGTCTTCCTGATTTCAATCACTCCACTATTTGTGGCCTTAAGTTCTGGAATTTTCTTCCTAACGTGGTCTGTTGCATAATGAAAATGCATTTTTAAATGATACGATGAGGAATTTGGTGAAATTGGCAGAGACTCTGAGAGGATACAATGAAGTAGCCCGTACCAGGGAGCCGTTTCTTAAAATTTAGAAAGTTAAGGGGAGATCAAATCAAATTTTTCAAGATATTAACAGGAAAAGACAGGATGGATAATGATAAACTATTTCCATTGGTTGAGGACTCTGGAACTAGGAGGCATAATCTGAGAATTAAGGCCAGGCCATTCAGGAGAGATGTTAGGAAGCACTTCTGTGCAGGAGGATGGGAGAGGTTCGGAACCCTCTTCCATAAACAACAGGGAATTCTGGTTTGGTTGTTGATTTTAAATCTGCAATAGATACGTTTTTGTTAAGCAAAAGGCATGAAGGGATATGGGCCAAAGGCAGGTATGTGGAGTTAGGCGATAGATCAGCCATGATCTCATTGCACGGCAGAACGGGCTTGAGGGGCTGAATTCCCTGCTTCTGGTTCTATTATAAGGTAAAAATTGCTCTCATTAGTCAGAAACAATTGGTGGTGGTTTATCATGCCTCAGGTAAGTGGAAACGTTGAGGAGAGTTTGTTGCCGTAATCTCTGCTGGTGCAAGAATTGAACCCAGGCTGTTGGTGTTACTCTGCACAGCAAACCAGCCAACTGACCCCTACCTCTATACAATAGAGTGGCCATAAAAGAGTTTGTTGGAACACCCAAGAATCAGACAATAGTCACCTTTTGTTAAGACAAGGACAGAGATGCAACCCTGTAAGAGTTAAGACAGGACAGTTTAAAGGAGCAAACTCTCAGCCATGCAGAACAGAATGCCAAGTTCCAAACCCCAGGACAGTTTAATGCATGATGCATTAAGGGTTGTATCAGCAAAGGCTGACCATACCTCTCCCTGTCTCTTCACCTGCTGAATTTCCTTTATGAACTTATTAAAATTACCCTTCTTTGTCATCAGCACTAATATTTTGTTGTATAAATCAGGTTTTCTGATAATGGTCTGCTGAAGATCATTGGGGGATTTTACTATATTAAGGGCATTATATAAAATGAAAGTTGCAACTATTGTAAAAAAGATTAACATTTCTTTCATATTTAGAGCCATTTGACTAAAGTCTAAATTCATCTGCCTTTTAGCTGTAAGGGAACATATGTGGGATGATGTGTGACAGGATCCTATCTAGATTATTTAACACAGAGTTTAAATGTTATGGCCCCAAATCTTGCTATTAACTAATGGGAACTGGGCAGTACAGGTAAACTCCTGATTATAAAGCATATGGGATCTGAGCTGGGAGAGACAGGTCATACTAAATTGAAAAGTAGTAGAGTAGATTTGTAATGCTCACTCTTTTTCAGTGGCTAAATCCCAATGCTAACATATTTCTGGTGCAACCATTTCTTGCCATAAGGTACAGGCGCTTGATGGATATTTTATTTGACAATTAATTGAGTGACATCTTTAAATTGAGATATGTCAAATATTTCAGTTGGCAATAATTAGTCAAATTTTTCAGCCATGCTGAATCATTTAGAAATCATTTTTAGGAAAGTAAGTGTGAGTTCATTAATATATATATCAATAACAGTTGATCTGTGACCTGTTTATGGAACATTCTTTAGAACGGATAGCATCTGCATTGCAACAAAGAAGGAGTTATGCAACCAACTAACAATATAAACTGCTTTTGTCCCTATGGACTATCCTTAACCATTCAACAGAGTGCTCTGTGCTATTATGATAATTTCATCCTATAAATTTAAATTTGCCAATAAACAGAATTTTCTGCTGTAGGAGCCATCTGGTCCACCAGGTCATGCAACTCAATGGTCTGCTCCATTCAAATCCAGAAAATGATTTGCAAATTCAAAGTTGTGCCCCAACAATAAGATTATAATAATTTCAATATTATTACATCAGAAAACAGCTCCACACATAGGCACAGCAATTCATCTGAAAGGTGTGTTTAGCCGATAATGGAACAATAAACCAAATTTCTTGGGATACTTAGCAATTACAATAAATCATCAAGTAACTGAAGTAAGGGTGAATGTAAATAATTTTAAACATGTATCACTGTTAGCAGCTGGATTGTGTGAGATAGAAAATGAAACTTGCTAATATAACCAAATATTTAGATACATTTGTAGCCATATTGACTAATAACAAAAAAGTAGTAACCTCTAAACATCACAAGAAGCATTAGAAAATCTCCTTCTGAACTCATGAGAAAACCTGGACTATGAATGTAATATTTGTGTTTTAAGTCTTGATTTAGCTAGTCACTATTATTGTGGTTCTGTGATTTCATGACAGTAAGCCTTGCATGACAGTTTGGCAGCTGAGCAAATGCATGAGGATAATTATGAACAAGGGTTATTCAGAAGTACAGTTCCAGATGAGATCAAATCTAGTTTAAATTTATATAGACAATAGTTGAGTACACATGACTGAAAGGTAACATAACTGAGCAAATAAGTCAGAAACCCTGGATTATGATTACAAAGTAGTGACACAACCCAGTAAACATAATCATGAACCATTTTTATATTCATTCATTCAGTCAATATATGAAAGTTTTAAAGACGAAGTTCCCTATATCTGAAATTTAAACACCACGAAAGCAAAGAAATAGTTATATTTAGAATCTAGAAACATCAAGTGAGAATGCCTGCTCCAGAATCCATTACTTTGCTTCCTCCCCTCCCACTGTCCATTTTAGCAGATAGAGTTTCTGCACAATGCATATTAACTTCCAGGGGATCTTAAAACCCAAATAAAAATAGACAGAACTACGGATGTTGTAAATCAGAAACAAAAACAGAAATTGATGGAGAAGCTCAGCAGGTCTGTCAGCATCTGTGGAGAGGAATCAGAGTTAACGTTGTAATCAGAGTAATGTCTAGCTACCATCAGTTCTGAGGAAAGGTCACTTGACGCAAAACATTAACTTTGATTTCTCCCCACCAATGGTGCTAGACCTGCTGAGCTTTTCCAGCAATTTCTGTTTTGGTATCTTGAAATCTGGTTTGTCTCTGCCTTCAGCATCATTTACAAAGAGCAGACAATATCAGCAACTCGGCTTGACATTGACTAGAACTATTACCTTAGAAGTGGAAAGGAGAGGCTTCAGTCTGTGTTAAGTGGTGTTTGTGTGTGTGTGTGTGTGGTTGAAAGTACCATTGGGCAACTGACTAATGCTGTCATTTCACCACTTCCACGTGCTTTGTAAAGTTCAGAGCAACAAATGGCTACAGCCAGACCCTCCATCACTGGCTACACAAAGGATTGTAACATGCTGCTGAATTATGTCCATAATCTTGTTTGCAAAGAACTCAAATTACTATGTTTATTTTACTTCAAATACACCTTGAATAATGGAATACAACACTGGTGACAGGAAAGCACTGCTGCTCAGTGTAAAGGATAAAAGAACAAACTTCCATTGATTCAATATCTCAACATAGCGATGATGTGGAGGTGCTGGTGTTGGACTAGATTGGACAAGGTCAAAAATTGCACAACACTAGCTTATAGTTCAACGGGGTTATCTGAAACCCAAAAAGCTAGTGTTTTCAAAGAAACCTGTTGGGACTATAACCTGGTGTCAAGCGATTTTCAACATATCAAAAGTGCTTTACAAATGCACTTTTGAAACACAGATGCTGTTGCAATGTAGGAAGTTGGTGACCAATTTCATAGAATCCCAACAGTGTGGAAGGAGGTTATTTGGCCCATTGAGTCCACACTGCCCCTCCGAGGATAATCCCACTCAGACCCACTTTATCCCTGTAACTGTATATTTCCTATGAATAATGTATCTAGCCTGCACATCCCTGGACACTATGGGTAATTTAGCATGGCCAATCCATCTAACCTGTACTTCTTTGGACTATGGGAGGAAATTAGGGCATCCAAAGGAAACCCACACAGGCACAGCAAGAATGTGCAAGCTGCACACAGACAGTCACCCAAGGCTGGAATCGAACTCGAGTACCTGGTGCAGTGAGGCAGCAGTGCTAACCACTGAGCTACCATGCCACCCAAAAGCAGCATAGACCAAGCACCCATAAGGAGAAATACAATAATGACCAAATAATCTGATTAAGGAATAAATATTGACCTTGGCAACAGAGTGAATTCTCTGTTTTGCTCCAAATTGAACCAAGGGGTCTTTTCACTTCCCCTTCAGAAGGCAGACAGGGCCTGGTTTAATGTACCATCTAAAAACATTAGTGCAGCACTCCCCCAGTATAGCAATGGTGTATCAGACTAGGTTATGTGCTCAGGTCTCTGGAGCGGGAACTGAATCCACACTTTTTATCTTACACTTAACATGTAAATAAAACCTTTTATATAACACAACACAATTCCAATATACTGTGGCAAAGTTTGGCACTTAACTTGGGGATTGAACATACTAATTAAAATAAATACTGATTTCCAGCACGTTTGACCACATTATTCATTTTTCTTTAAAAATGTGCTTTAATTTGGTATTTCTCCTTCCAGAAAGCACTTACACTCCCCTGTTCTGCGTTTCCCTTTCCGGTTATGATGCTGTGATAGTCCAAATCATGGTGACATATCCTTTTGATTATCCATTTGAAAACATAACAGGGGATGGCAAGGAAACATTTGAAAATGTTTCCAGCAGCTAACTCTGGGTGACATTTTAGTGGGACACCCCTCCCTAGACTTGCTCCAATGTCTTAGGAGGTACTTTTACCACATATTAAGGTAGCAAACTCCACAGAACAGAAAGGTTACAAACTTGATTCCCTTGGAAAGTTTCTTTGCCAATACAGGAGTACACTTGTACCCCAGTGATATCTCACTAAACCCGATCAACCTAATTCATGACTCCAATCCTTTGATTGTGTATCTGTAGTGATTGCACTCTGTCAATCTAACCACAATCATCGCCATTACCACTGAGAAAGCTTTTAAAATACAACTGAAGAGACAGTCAGTACAGTGAACCTATTTCAAACATTTGGAAACAGGTTTTCTAAGGAAAATCTTTTTGGATGTCAATTCCCTTTTAATTCGATCATATAACCACGCTCGGAAGTTTACATTTCTTGTCCTATTCCGTGAAGAAATGTGGCTTCCTCAATCGCAAACCTTGGTTTAATTGAAAAAGGTTTTTAAAAAAGGTATAATTCATTGAATGGATGGAGGAAGAACTCATCAAGTCTGGCAGATTCTGAAGAGAGAATATTTGATGTGGAGTCTTTATATAACATTTCTTTAAATAAAATACTGAAAGGTCTGCTTAGAATTCTTCAGAATTTTCTGTATTACTTCTGGATTTACAAAATCTTCCTTTTATCTCGAAGTACTATGTGATTATATTTGCCTTCCCTCATTAATTTGCTTTATTTATGCCTGACATTATTCCAAATAATGGGCAGCAATATTTGTGGCTGGAGCCTGCTACAATAAAACTGAAGTAACCTTCTGCAGATTACAACATGTAAAACAAGATAAAGCAAAGATATTTTGTTCTGGTGGTATTATTAGGTTTGCTTCTTGGATCTATAATAGAGTCAGAATGAAATCAGTTCAGATTTTTGACATTCTATTGACCTTATAGGGCACAATCCCAGCAAATGTTATATTAATGTAACAGTTATTAGTGAATGCTGGAGCTTATTTTGAGCTTTGAGATGAAAAATGAGACAAGGAAATATAGATATTGTTGAGCCCCAGGTGAGGAGGGGGAGTCAGATTTTTTTTTAAATTCTCATGGCTGGAGCCTGTTATAAAGAAGTTGAAGCATGTCTGGGTGGTGAATGGACGTAGCACCCAGAGTATGAATGGGATTGGCACACCCTCAAAGTCCAGCTGGCCCATGATCACAAGAAGAGCTCACTTTCCTTCAGCTGCTATGACTTCTAGAGCCTCCACCATTCTGGGCTGTTTCAGATCTTCACTTCAATCCCCTAAAGTGTAGGGATAGGGCAAAGAGGAAAAGATAGAATGGCTATTACCCTTTTTACCAGATCCCTAATAGATGCACAGAGATGTTACAACCGATGCCATCTATTCACTACACCAAACATTCAGCAGAACTTCAGACTTCTGAAGATGTGATTCCAATAGCTGGATCAGTTTGGTACTCTCTCACCAACCAAGGGTCACATCCACTGGGGTTCCTCATGTCATGTCTGTCCAGAGCGATGTGGATCTTGAGGACAGTGAAGCTCCGAAAGAAGATAATTCATTTTGATAGGAGAAAAAGCAGCAGGCTAGTTAGGGAGGAGGAATTAGAGGTGGAGGAAGAAGATGCTGAAAAGAGAGAGAACCTTTTGCTGCAAGATGAGGTGACCTTCTTCTGCCACTCTCCAATGAGGGCTCTCTTTCTCCCTCACATCCTCTAGCATTTGACCCAGGATAGCACTGATGAAACTAGAGGGAGCCCTTTCCCAGGAGATGCTCTCCTGTGATATCTGATTGTGCTCTGATATAGTAGAAAACTTTGGCACAATCATAAATCTCTCCCTCAGGACAATTAGTGGGTCAATGTCTGCAAATGGTCAGGAAGCTTGACTCCACACTAACTAAAGTGTCCCTGCATGAAAGTCTGAACTTGAATTTCTTTCCTCGTAGGGGATGGGTTTCTAATTTGAAGACTGACTGATTTGTGTTTCCCACTTCCACAGGGAAGATTCAGCCCTCCGGGTAGAACTTGACATATTGAGGAACATAGAGATACCACGAAGATGGCAGCAGGGCCCACTGCTTTTTGTAATTTAAATAAATGATTTTGATGTGAACAGAGGAGGTATGGTTAGTAAGTTTGCAGATTACACCAAAATTGGAGGTGTAGTGGACAGCAAAGAAGGTTACCTCAGAGTACAACGGGATCTTGATCAGATGGGCCAATGGGCCGAACAGTAGCAGATGGAGTTTAATTTCGATAAATATGAGGTGCTGCACTTTGGAAAAGCAAATCAGGGCAAGACATATACTCTTAAGGGCAAGGTCCTGGGGAGTGTTGCTGAATAGAAATCTTGGAGTGCAGGTTCATAGATCCTTGAAAGTGAAGTCACAGGTGGACAGTATAGAGAAGAAGGCATTTGGTATACTTGCCTTTATTGGTCAGTGCATTGAGTATAGGAGTTGGGAGGCCATCTTGTGGCTGTACAGGACATTGCTAAGGCTACGTTTAGAATACTGAATGAAATTCTGGCGTCTCTGCTATAGGGAGAATGTTGTGAAACTTGAAGTTGTTCAGAAAATATTTACAAGGATGTTCCAGGGTTGGAGGGTTTGAGCATTAGGCTAAATAGGCTGGGACTGTTTTTCCTGGAGTTTTGAAGGCTGAGGAGTGATCTCATAGAGGTTTATAAAATCATGAGGGACATGGATAGGATGAATAGCCAAAGTTTTTTTCCCCAGAGTGGGGGAGTCCAATACTAGAGGGCATAGGTTTAAGGTGAGAGGAGAAAGATTTAAAAAGGATCTAAGAGGCAACTTTTTCACACAGAGGTAGTGCATGTATGAAATAAGCTGCCAGAGGAAGTGATGGAGACTGGTGCAATTACAACATTTAAATGCATCTGGATGGGTATATGAATAGGGATGGTTTAGATGAATATGGGTCAAATGCTGGCAAATGGGACTAGATTAATTTATAACATCTGGTCAGTAGGGATAAGTTGAACCGAAGTGTCTGTTTCCATGCTGTACTGCTCTATGACTCCATGACTGTATAACAAGCTGTGAACAGTGTTCCCCATTCCTGCTTGGACGATAACTGCAAGATGTCACTGAAGACAGAATTCCACATAAATCTGCTTCAGGCAATTCTTTTCTTCAAGCAAGTGTTTATTATTTGTTCCCTTTTCCTTCTGTGGTATATTTTTAAAGATATGAGGAGAAAGGTATAGAGGGGACGTCAGATGAAGGTTCTTTACACAGAAAGTTGTGAATGCATGGAATGCGTTGCCAGCGGTGGTGGTGGAAGCAGAGTCATTTAAGCGACTGCTGGAAATGCACATGGATAGCAGTGAATTGAGGGGTGCGTAGGTTAAATTATTTTATTTTACATTAGGATTAATCCTCGGCATAACATTGTGGGCCAAAGGGCCTGTTCTGTGCTGTACTTCTCTATGTTCTATGTTCTATCCATGCGCAGTTCCTGGTCAATACAGCAGGCTGTGTGGTCTATAACCTGCCACTAGGAGGTGCAGTGGAGAGACTCACCATCTGACTTCCACTCAACCAATCACACTGTGATGGCATGTCTGACAGCACTTTGTGTCGACTCACGGAAATGAACTCAAACTCCATAAAACGTTGCATTGAAACTCCACACATGATTCCAGTAGTTCCCTGCTTTAAAGCTTTGTAATATTCTTTCAGTTTCTCTGCAAGACATGTGAGAACTTGTCCTTCACTTTAAATAGCTACACAGAATGACAGTATCGTTTCAATGTATCCTTGGATTTTACATCCAACTTGTGACATCATCCACTGGAATAGTTCAACCAAACTATTCTTGGTGTTACAAGATAAAGTGCAAACTCAAGATTATGCACTTGATGGGAGAATTTAAACAGTTTCCTCTTGCATTGTAACAGGGGCGACATATAATTAAACAACCAAATTAATGATTTTGAGAAATGTGTGCTTAATACTATTATTAGTTACAGTTCTGATGCTGTTAGTCACTATTTCATGTAGATCTTAGCTTTGAAGAAGATAAACCTAAATTAATGGACAGATAATTTGGAGCAAAAATAAGCCAATGGCCCCTTGACTCTGTCCACCATTCAGTAAAATTACGGCTGATCTGTTTACTCCACAATCTGACCTATTCCTGAGAACTTTCCACTTCTTTGTTTCCAGTCTATTTTTATACCTCAAACCCTCCACTCCTGGCAACATCCTGATAAATGTTTATCAAATCCTCAGGGGTCTCTTCCACACTTTGAGATGCAGCGTTGTAGTCATCTGGTGACACTCTCCCACAATTCTCAGTCCCAAATGCATCATTAGCACTTCCTGCTCTTAAATGTGTAAAAACAGAGACCTTGAGTTCTAAATTCTACCATAACATCCTTTCCACATGAAACCAGAGATGGGATTTGAATCCATGAGCCAACAGGTTAGACTGAGCTTCTGATTACAAGCCCAAGACAGCATCATTACACCAGCACACCCCTACATGGTTAACACAACTCTTCTAAATTCCAGTGAATGCAATCCTGGACTGTCAAATATTTCTTCAAAAAAGAAATGCCCATCTCATGTATCAAATAAGTAAACCTTCTCTGAAATGTTTTTAATACATTTGCATCTTTCTTTAATCAATATTGTATATAGTATTCCAAATGTGCTCTCTATTTCCTTACATTATTATGTCCTTGAATGTGTCATTATTAAGACACATTTCCTCGACTCTATTTTGGTCATGTATAATTTCATACATTGAGCAATGAAATTACTGATACTCCCAAATTTTGGAATTAGTAATTATAATAGAAATTTTAGTTGTCCTACTATGGGTAAAGTTAAAATCACCATAGTTTTACCAGACCTGAGAGCTGCTCCCCTATTAAGGAGAGAGATGACTGGCGGTGGTTTAACCTAAGGATCATCATATTCAGGTAAAGGGACAGGTTGAGATGGAGAACCTCAGCCAATCCAGGAATTAAACCCATACTGCCTCAGTCACCTGGCATTGCAATCTGCAGCAGAAAGTGAGGACTGCAGATGCTGGAGATCAGAGCTGGAAAATGTGTTGCTGGAAAAGTGCAGCAAGTCAGGCAGCATCAAAGGAGCAGGAAAATTGACATTTTGGGCATAAGCCCTTCTTCCTGAAGAAGGGCTTATGCTCGAAACATTGATTCTCCTGCTCCTTTGATGCTGCCTGACCTGCTGCACTTTTCCAGCAACACATTTTTCAGCTCTTGGCATTGCAATCTGGCCATCCAGCCAACTGAGCTAACTGATCCCCTTGTGCTTCGACGAGCTTCAATAGTAATGATGTATGGTGCAGAGAAGGTGATGAGCCTTTGATAAGCGTTCGGGAGAACGTTCTAGATTGGCATGTTTTTGAGCCATTGAAGGGGAGACATTTGAATCTGGTTCTGGGAAATGAGGTGGATCAAGTGTCAGGAGGAAAACATTTAGGAAAGAGTGATTACAGGATCATAAGGTTTATCTTAACAATGGAAGGGGGGAGGAGTAATCTAAAAAGGATATCCTTAATTAGAGGTGGGTCAATTCTAGTGGGGTGAGAATGGATCTGGCCCAGCTAAATTGGAATCAAAGATTCAAGCAAAATTATCAGGCATCAGTGCACTGTCTTTAAAGATAGGATGCATTAGGGACAGAAGAAGCACATACTCATAACGGGGAAAAAGCAAGGAAGAAAAGCTAGAGCTCCCTGAATGTCAAGATAGATAGGAAGTGCCATAAAATGGAATTGATGGGGAATGACAAATGTCAAGTTGATAATACAAGTGAAAACCAGACTGAAAAAAAAGAAACTTCAGAGGAGGAACTGAGACATTGAGTAGATTAAACACTTATAGCAGAGAGTCCAGAAAGATGAGCTGTACTTAAAATTTAAAAGGACTGGATGGAATGCACCTGTGGATAATGACAGTAGTAAGGGAGGAAATAAGTCACGAATCTTCCTCAGATCAGGGCTGGTGTCAGAGGAATGGAGCATTGTAAATGTTATATTCTTGTTCAAAGAAGGATGTAAAGTTAAGGCCAAAAACCACAGGCCGGGCAGTTTAACTTTGGTGGTGGGAAAGCTTGCAGAAATGATTATCCGGGATAAACTTGGCAATCGCATGGATAAGTGTGGATTAATTAAGGAAAGCCATTATAGAATTGCTAAGGGGAAATACAATTTGATTATTTGAAAAAAATTATTGATAATGTAACAGGAAGGAACGATGCGGCTAATGAGGTCGATGTGGTGTATATCAATTTAATTAATAAATCTCAAAGTGAAAGTTAACCTTAGTAATGAACCATCAGCAAATATTACATCTGGTTCAATAATGACCTGCACGGAAGAAAATCTGCCATCTTTAGCTGGTCTGGCTGATAGATGACTCCAACCCTGCAGGAAAATGGCTGACTATCAACTTCCCTCAGTCAGGGAATGGAGGACAACTCTGTTCAAGTTAAATTAGGTGTGGGCATAAACATTCTACGAATGAATAAATATAATAATAGGGTTTCCAGAAAAACTGAACTGCGTGGAATGGATGGAAAAACTGTCAAAGAATGGGAACAGTGTTAGCTGGGTGACAGAAAACAAAATAGTGATGATTAGTTGTTTTTCAGGCTGGTAGAAGGTGTACAGTGGATTTCTCCAGGGGTTGAGACTATGAACAGATCTAGGTTGGATGTCAAGTTTGCAAGCCCCATTAGTGAGCAATCCAGAAACTGGTTGGGTTTTCCCAAGCACAAAGGAAGATCTGACTCTGTGATCCAAAGCAACCTAGTAAAGCTGAACCTTTATCAAACACTGGTATGGCCTCAACTAGATTATCATGTTTAATTCTGGGCACTACACTTCAGGAAGGAAGAGGAAAGTATAGATGAGTCATGCTAAAATGGGATAAGGAAACAGCTGAGGCTGTTTTCCGGAGAGGTTAAGAGAATATGAGCAAAATAGCATCGAGGTCAGCCAGGTGGACCTCTTAGAATATGAGTTCCCTGGATAGGGCTGTTAACCTGGTTCAATCAGGGAGCCCTGGCTGACAGATAAGAACAGGAGTGTCAGAGGTTCTGTTCACTCTGAGAGTTGGCTCTGAGAGAGCTGGATCAGCGTCAAGAACTCTCCACAAGATAATAAAGGGTGACTTGGTGACAGGATGCCAGCCCTTGTGCTGTTATTTCATGTTCAAAGGCATGTACTGCTTTGATGCAGGAAATAAGAAGTTACGTCTCCACAAGCAGAATGATGACACATTTTTAAGGTGACTTGGAAAAGAATCTTAAGTGACATTAGAAAACATTTTCATGCAGTAAGCTGTTGTAATCTTGAATGCAATGTTTAAAGAATCCAATTTAACAGAATGTTTCAAAAAACGGAATTGGATAAATATTTGATAAGGGAAAAAAAAATGTTTGAAGAGTTTTAGGGAAAGCAAAAGGGGAAATAAGGCAACTTGAATGCCAAAGAGCTAACACAGACATAATAGGGTGAATGGTCATTTTCAATCCTGCATCATTCTATGCTGCTGAGATAGTATAATTTGAGCTTGACTGAAAAATTTATGTAGCTTCCCCTTGATTTCAATTGCTGGTTCCACAAATTAATGACAATAATTTGAACATGACCATGAAATGTCTTTCTAACTCGTGATATTATCCATTGGATTGGTCTAATGAGAAAAAGGGTCAGGAACAAGATCTTTTGGTGTTGGAATTTAAAGTGTAGACTCAGGATCATGCATCACTAACCCAAAATTTGAGCAGCTTTCTCTCAGGTTATAATATTGGAGTTGCTGGATTAAATTATCATTTTAATGCATTTTGAGAAGAAGACGGTGCAGTACCCACTTCCACCTGTGAAAATAGTAGTAGATCTAAAACTGGGTCTTAATAATTTGAGGTTTTTATGTCAGTTGCTGTACAACTAAGAAAATGAGGGCATTTTAGGTCGAACAAAATCCCAAGAAGATTTATGCTTTAAATGGAAATATTTTCCTTTTCACTGGAGGACTCTTGGGTATCAAGAAAACTATACCCCATCATGCATTTAGAAACTTTACACTTCTACAGAAAGCCGTGTGTAAAGTCAAATAGAAATGCTTTTGATCATTTTGGCCTTTGTTTTACACAAAGGAAAAAAAACAGAAGATGCTGAAGATATTCAGCAGGTCTGGCAACAGTCAGCACTAATAGAATGGATTTGGGTTACTGAGATCAATAGGTTGAGTTAGGAAATTTTATGATTTTCTGGACTTGGCTGGGTAAAACGTTCCTTGAAGAAATACAAGTTTTGCTCTGGAGTGGGAGGTCGGGAGCAGGAAGGTGATTGCGGTCCAACCAATTGACTCTAGAAGGAGAGTTTCAACCGCTGGTGGGGAGGAGGGTGGGGGGTGGTTGGTGAATGAAACAGTAGATGGTTAGAAGGCCTGCCTTGATTCTCAAAGCCATCATCCTAGAAATGAAGAAGAGAGACTCGAAACATTAGCTCTATTTCATTCCTCAGATGCTGACAGGCCAGCTGAGTTTCTCCAGCATTCTCCTTGTTTGTTTTAGATTTTCGGAGTCCACAGTATTTTGCTTTTATTAGAACCTTTATGTATTCAGCCAAATAGAATATCTACACTGAACCTAATTAACTAAAGGTTTTCACGAGGCTCCGTGATTACTTGAGTACAGTGTTAATAAATGGAGCTCGGTGATATCTCCATACACGTGTCTACCTTCCGTTACAGCAGAACCTGTGCTGTGTGTTGTGACCCGCTTGTAGAGGCTCTAAGTATGCAAGTTGTAATGACATTTCTACAAGCAGAGCACTGGTAACTCCTAGGAACGCTGTTATGAACAGATGTTCCCAATGAGAATTTTAATGGGATTTTGTCAGTGTCTTCTCCATGCACCTCCAGCAACTAATCACAATATATCACATTATAGCTGCAGGAATAGCTAATAAAAGCTGAAAGATCACAGATTGGAATGCCCTTTAATATTCTGTGTGATTCATTAAAATCTGATATCTTATCTTCTTTCATCTCTCTAATGAGAGCCCAAAAGTACACAGTGCTGTGCGACAAAGGTTCTTTTTGTTAACTATCACCTTTCCACTTAATTGGCTCTTGACGTTGCCAAGACTTGAAGGCTGAGCCAGTAATTTAAATATCTTGCTGTCTGGCTCTATAATATATTCGCAGCATTGTCAAATTAAGTTGATACCCTTTCCAATAGACCATCGAGGCCACACAAGCAAAGTATCCCCATTTTAACCAACACTTTTTTTTATTCACTATATTCTATTTCTGTAGTTTTAATGTTTGTAATTAATTAGTTCTGCGGAACATTCTTTAAGGCAATATTGAAAATTACTGAATACGAAAGGTTCATTAGTTGCTGCAGCACTTTTGTGAGTTCATCTTCTGCACATTTACATTGTTTAGGCATTTATTTAGAATTGTTTGCAGTAATCTATCTCCAACTATGTAAACTAAATGAATTCCTGGAGTGTACAGTCTGTATTCGAAAAATTGAACTTAATTTTAAAAATGTTTGGAATAAGAAAATAGTGCCTGCTGGGGGGCAGTAGAATTTTACATTTCTCTCACCAGTGGGACAGGAGGCTGGAGAGGACCATGAAGTTCCTCGCAAAACCATCCCAGTAGGTACCTGCCTGCCCCAACCTCTCCGCCATGTTAAGGTGGGATGGGCCATGCAGGGAAACTTTGCTGCAAGTCTTTGTTCCTATTAAGATGACTTTGTGTGTTTCCCATCCAATTTCAATTTTCAAGCTGCTAGGGTGAGGTCAGGAACAGCAATGAGGCTGGGGAGGGGGGGAGGGGTGGCGCTGGGCGGGGGGGAGGTGGAGAGGGGGAATTGGTGGATCCAGGGAGAGTGAGCCGAGAAAGTGATCTTGCTTGGGTGGGTTAAGGCACAGCAGGGAACACTGCCATCAATAGCATCCCTTCAACATTGGGTACACCCCTACCCATCCCAATAGCTGTGAGCATGCCTGTTTTGTCCACTGAACACGCAAACTCACGGCACTTAACTGGTGTTGGACTCTTGGGAGCTGCTTGCATTCTTGGCTACCAGGTGCTTGTTGCTGGGACTGGTGAACTACCAGCTAATTGGATACTCGGAGTTGAGAGTGAGTGAAAGCCCCAATTTCACGCACGGGCTTCGGGGCAGTCAACGTGCGTGGGCTGTGCTGATTCTTCAGGAAGGAAACTTCACATCTTAAAAATCCCAGCCTCCATGTTGGTGTTGGAGATGGTTACTCCAATCTACATAAATTATCTGAATACGCTGCAGATTAAAATCTTTGAGAAAGTGATTAAATTTTCATCCAATTTTAGATGCAATGGCATGAATATTGTAAGAAGTCTATTTCACACCCAAAGTAGAAGTATGGATTTTTACGGAACACTGTTCAAATCTTCCCCAAAGTTATTGATTTGTACAAAGCTGCTCTCCAGCTCAGGTGTCTTTCTGTTCTTTTTGAACAGTGAATAGAGTCATAGAGTCATAGAGATGTACAGCATGGTAACAGAACCTTTGGTCCAACCTGTCCATGCCAACCAGATATCCCAACCCAATCTAGTCCCACCTGCCAGCACCCGGCCCATATCTCTCCAAACCCTTCCTATTCATAAACCCATCCAAATGCCTCTTAAATGTTGCAATTGTACCAGCCTCCACCATTTCTTCTGGCAGCTCATTCCATACACATACCACCCTCTGTGTGAAAAGGTTGCCCCTTAGGCCTCTTTTATATCCTTTCCTTCTCACCCTAAACCCTCTAGTTCTGAACTCCCCGACCCCAGGGAAAAGACTTTGTCTATTTATCCTATCCATGCCCCTCATAATTTTGTAAACATCTATAAGGTCACCTCTCAGCCTCTGACGTTCCAGGGAAAACAGCCCCAACCTGTTCAGCCTCTCCCTATAGCTCAATTCCTCAAACCCTGGCAACATTCTTGTAAATCTTTTCTGAACCCTTTCAAGTTTTACAACATCTTTCCAATAGGAAGGAGACCAGAATTGCACGCAATATTCCAACAGTGGCCTAACCAATGTCCTGTACAGCCGCAACATGACCTCCCAACTCCTGTACTCAATACTCTGACCAATAAAGGAAAGCAAACCAAACGCCTTCTTCACTATCCTATCTACCTGCGACTCCACTTTCAAGGAACTATAAACCTGCACTCCAAGATCTCTTTGTTCAGCAAAACTCCCTAGGACCTTACTGTTAAGTGTATAAGCCCTGCTAAGATTTGCTTTCCCAAAATGTAGCACCTCGCATTTATCTGAATTAAACTCCATCTGCCACTTCTCAGCCCATTGGCCCATCTGGTCCAGATCCTGTTGTAATCTGAGGTAACCCTCTTCGCTGTCCACTACATCTCCAATTTTGGTGTCATCTGCAAACTTACGAACTGTACCTCTTATGCTCACACCCAAATCATTTAGGTAAATGACATAAAGTAGAGGACCCAGCACTTGTGGCACTCCACTGGTCACAGGCCTCCAGTCTGAAAAACAACCCTCCACCACCACCCTCTTTCTTCTTTGAGCCAGTTCTGTATCCAAATGGCTAGTTCTACCTGTATTCCGTGAGATCTAACCTCACTAATCAGTCTCCCATGGGGAACCTTGTCAAACGCCTTACTGAAGTCCATATAGATTACATCTACCGCTCTGCCCTCATCAATCCTCTTTGTTACTTCTTCAAAAAACTCAATCAAGTTTGTGAGACATGCTTTCCCACACATAAAGCCATGTTGACTATCCCTAATCAGTCCTTGCCTTTCCAAATACATGTACATCCTGTCCCTCAGGATTCCCTCCAACAACTTGCCCACCACCAAGGTCAGGCTCACTGGTCTATAGTTCCCTGGCTTGTCCTTATCACCCTTCTTAAGCAGCGGCACCACATTAGCCAACCTCCAGTCTTCCGTTCCAAGAATTTATATCACAGTAGCCAACATCGCTGGCAAACAGGATTCATTTTTATTATGCTGCTCACTGCTTGCCTGGAAAACAAACCTTCTGATCACATTTTCGTTCAAGTAAAGCCAGTTTTGATTGAAAGGGATCACAATTTCAGAAGTTTTGAGATGGCATGTCCACTGGATCAGCAAGTTTACCTTGTAAGTGGCCCAGCCATGTAGATAGTCATAATTTCATGTTCAGTCTTTTTATTGTGATGAATTAACTAATCTTAAGGAAAGGGTTATTGTGGTCCTTAAATTGGGTTGAGCACTCAGCATGTTAGTGGAAGAAATCCATGGGAATCCTTCTTCTGTTCATTATTCCAAGAGCTCTTTTGGAATTGTATTTGTTTTATTGTTGAATGAGGATCATAATCTTTGGTGACACCCAAAGAAAATAAGAATCTTAAAATAATTAGCATCAGCAGAGATAATGTATTGGAGAGATTCCGACTGGAGATAGCTCTGGGATAATGAATGCACTGGTTATGATATTTCAAAATTCTCTAGATTTCAAAATGTTTCTGATTGATTGAAAGATGGCAAATGTAACACCACTATTCAAAAAAGGGACGGAAGAGAAAATATGGAAATAGTTAGTCAGTTGACCGGAAAATGTTTAATCTATTATTGAGGAAACATAGAAAATAGGAGCAGGAGTAGAATATTCAGCCCTTTCAGCTGCTCCATCATCCAATATGACCACGGGGAATCATCTAATTCAGTTCCTTGTTCCTGCCTTGTCCCTATAGCCCTTAATAACTTTAGCCCTAAGAACTATATTTAACTCATTCTTTAAAACATTCAACACTTTGCCTCAACTGCTTTCTACGGAAGAGAATTCCACAGGCCTCCCCCATGCTCTGGATGAGGTCTTAACAGTGCATTTAGAAAATTATCAAACAAAGTCAACCTAGTTTTATGAATAGGAAATTATGTTTGTCAAAATTATTAAAGCTGGTTGAGGATATAACAAACAGTGTACAAAAGGGAGGGCCATTAGACATGATGGCTTAGTGGTTAGCACTGCAGCCTCACAGCTCCTGGGACCTGGGTTTGATTCTACCCTGGGGCAAGTGTCTGTGTGGAATTTGCACGTTCTCCCCATGTCTGCATGAGTTTTCTCCAGGTGCTCCATCTCCCACAGTCCAAAGATGTATAGGTTAAGTGGATTCGCCATGTTAAATCATCCATCGTGACCAGGGATGTGCAGGCTAGGTGGATTAGCCATGGGAAATGAGGAGTTAGGGAGATAGATTGAGGGCTGGGTCTGGGTGGGATGCTCTTCCGAGGGTCAGTATGGATTCAATGGGCCAAATAGCCTGCTTCCACACTGTAGGAGTTCTATAGTAATCTTGAATTTCCAAAAGGTATTTGGTAAGGTGATAAAAAGTTAATCCACAAGGTAAAGACTGATGAAGTTGAGCTAATATATTAACATAAGTGGAGGATTTGTTAATTAACAGGAAATAAAGAAGAGACATAAATAGGCATTTTCAAATTGACAGGCTAGTGGAACTAATGGACTTCCCCAAGGATCAGTGTTGAGGCCTCAGCTATTTACAATCTGTATAAATGGTTTAGACAAAGAGACGATGAATTATGCAATAAGAACAGAAAACACCAGAGAAGCCCAGCAGATCTGACAGCATTGTGGAATTCTATGGAAGAGTTATATAGGATTTTGTTTCTCTCTCTCACCATGGATAGTGCCACAGTTACTGAGCTTCTCCAACACTTTCTGTTTTTACTTCAGATCTCCAGCATCTGCAATATTTTGCCATTATTCCAAGAGTGACGCATCTACTATTGCTGACAATACTAAGTTGGGTGGAAATGTAAAGCTGTGAGGAAGACACAAAGAGGTTGTAAAGAGACCTTTACAGGTTAAATGAGTGGGAGCACAGTTGCAGATGCCATTTTATGTGGGGAAGTGTGAAATTATTCACTTTAGTAAGAACAGAAAAAAATATTTTTTTTAAAAGGCAGGGAACTTGCAAACGTATCAAGGAAGACATGGGTTTTCTCATAGAAAAATGGCAGGTGAGTGAAGGGGCTTGACAGAGTAGATGCTGGGATGTTGTTCTCTCGATTGGGAATTAAGAACTCACAGGCAGAGGGTCAGAACAGGGCATCGGTCATTCAGGATTGAGAAGAGGAGAAATTTCTTTACCTAAAGGTTGTGAATCTTTTTATTTCTTTACCCCAGGAACTGTAGATGTTCCACCATTAAGTATAGTTAAGACTAAGATATATTTTTGGCCACTCAGACAATTAAGGGATATGGGGAGCATAAGATCAACCAAGATTGTGTCGAATGGTGGAGTGATTTCAAGGGCTTCAATGGTCTGCTCCTGCTCCTATTTGTAATTTTTGTTTTCATTGAATAATATCCAACTGGAATGATCGAGTGAACCCCATATGTTTTAGAACAGTCCACAGTGGGTATTTGCTTGTTATTAGATTTTTAATTCTAGACTTTATAGAATTCAAATTCCACTAGCTGTCGTGATGAAATTTGTCCCCAAAACATTAGCCTTGAGCTCTGGATTGCCAGCTCAGTGTGACAATACCACTATGTCATCACTCCCTGTAATGTCACAGTTCTGAAAGCGTTAAAGTTGAAGCTGGGATAAACTCCACCAAATCTTCTGCTGGCAAGGATGTAGTCTACCACAAGGTTCCAGTGGAGACAGATAGGTCATATCTGCCTCCTGTTAGTCTTTGTAATTTTGTCTAACTCGTCAATGTAACTTGTGTCTATTGCTATCATGCAATAAACCACATCTTGGATAAGATAAATGCTTCTTCTCATTATGACTCAACAGACTCAAGACTCTAGCACTGGGCAGTAATAAGGCAGCATGGATCCACCACTCATTGATTAAAAGGCAGGCAGGGATGATAAAATTAATTTATTTTGATTACATTGTAATGGTTCATTGTAACTGCTTAAAAGATTAGCAAAATGTTTGTTTCAAAGGCAGTTCAGCTCAATTAAATACTTCCTATGCTGAGGCTAAGAACATAAGATTGATGATAGCACCCACTCAACCACAAGCCACCACAGTATTCAACATGGTCTACAGCTAATAACTTCAGGAGGGCCGAGCAAGAACATTGGGAAGTAAATCAAAACTGATGGCAAGACAGAGGAGACGCTGAAAAATCTTAACGTGTGTAAAAGGAAATTAAAATTCAAAGAATGCAAACACGTAGAGTAGGTTTTACAGAATGATGCAAGCTATTAGAAAAAGTCAAAGAAAAGGATCTAATTGGAAAGAAAAGTAAATGAAGTAAACAGAAGATTAAGCAACCTGAAGAATTTTTGATGTTCAGTAGTTTAATGTTGTCTAATAGAGTCATAGAGATGTAAAGCATGGAAACTGACTCGATCCAACCCGTCCATGCCAACCAGGTATCCCAACCCAATCTAGTCCCACCTGCCAACACCCAGCCTATATCCCTCCAAACTCTTCCTATGCATATACTCATCAAAATGCCTCTTAAATGTTGCAATTGTACCAGCCTCCAACACATCCTCTGGCAGCTCATTCCATACACGTACCACCCTCTGTGTGAAAAGGTTGCCCCTTAGGTCTCTTCCTTCTCACCTCCACTTAACCTTATATCTTTTCCTTCTCACCCTAAACCTATGCCCTCTAGTTCTGAACTCCCCGAACCCAGGGAAAAGACTTTGTCCATTTATTCTATCCATGCCCCTCATAATTTTGTAAACATCTATAAGGTCACCTCTCAGCCTCTGACGTTCCAGGGAAAACAGCCCCAGTCTGTTCAGCCTCTCCCTATAGCTCAATTTCTCCAACCCTGGCAACATTCTTGTAAATCTTTTCTGAACCCTTTCAAGTTTCACAACATCTTTCCGATAGGAGGGAAACCAGAATTGCACGCAATATTCCAACAATGACCTAACCAATGTCCTGTACAGCTGCAACATGACCTCCCAACTCCTGTACTCAATACTCTGACCAATAAAGGAAAGCATACAAAACACCTTCTTCACTATCCTATCTACCTGTGACTCCACTTTCAAGGAGCTATGAACCTGCACTCCAAGGTCTCTTTGTTCAGCAACACTCCCCAGGGCCTTACCGTTAAGTGTATAAGTCCTGCTAAGATTTGCTTTCCCAAGATGCAGCACCTCACATTTATCTGAATTAAACGTCATCTGCAAACTTACAACTGTACCTCTTATGCTTGCATCCAAATCATTTATGTAAATGACAAAAAGTAGAGAACCCAGCACCGAACCTTGTGGCACTCCACTGGTCACAGGCCTCCAGTCTGAAAAACAACCCTCCACCACCACCCTCTGTCTTCTACTTTTGAGCCAGTTCTGTACCCAAATGGCTAGGTCTACCTGTATTCCATGAGATCTAACCTCGTTAATCAGTCTCCCATGGGGAACCTTGTCAAACGCCTTACTGAAGTCCATATAGATCACATCTACCGCTCTACTTCTGTTTACTGAGCTCAGATTGACCTAGAGTCGAGAATTCACAATGATTTCATCCTTATCCTTATTCTTGATGGTGTTGCTTTTGCCACTGATCAGGTGGCAAGAAGAGGAGATTGCTACATATTAATTACTGAATCACAGAGATCTTAGTGCAAAGTGAGACTATTTGACCCATTGTGCTTCCTCCAGCTCTTCAAATGAGCATCATTACTTCGCACTTTCCCCACATACCCTTGTACATTATTTTTATCCAAATCATTGTCCATTTCCCTCTTGAATGCCTCAATTGAACCTACCTCCATCGCACTCCCAGGCAGTGTATTCCAAACTCTAACGATTTGTTGAGTGCAAAAGTTTTGCTCATATCACCTTTGCTTCTTTTGTAAATCTGATATCAATAATGAATGAAGCAATGGAAGCTTTAAAAAGAAAGCTCATACCTGCGCAGTCTGTGGTGATTTTGATGCTTACTTTCCTTGCTCTTGCTGCATCCATTTCTACCTGGGGCCTGCACCACTGGACCTGCAATCGATGATTCACTTCTCCTTTCAGTGTTCCTGTAGGACTGGTAGCTTGATGTGCCACTGTGACAAAAACACAAGTAGTGGAGAATTTTGTAAGTTTGATAAAAATAGCAATAGAAAACAACAAGCACCAGGCTAGTTCACCTTCCTTACTATTTACTAATAGGACAGTCCCAATCAACACCCATTGATTACACACCAGGCAGGGAAGGTGATGAATATGATTTATTTTGACTGCACTTTAATGGCTTAGAATGAAAATGAGGGTGAGCAAAATGATTGTTTCAATGGCAGTTAATTTGCTATCCCCAGATCTCAGTAAACGTTCAGTCCTGTTGTCATAACACCGAATCCTATATGGTGAAGGAATTATCCCACGCATTTCTCATTGTCTGGTGATGAATGACATTTGCAGTCCTTATCTTTTCAAAACAGTTCAGCAAAGGTGTTAAAAGCCGTTTGTCATCTCAAAAGCTTATGAGACATTATAAAACATCATTCACTCAACAAGTATCAAAGGGTCACAGAGAGGTGCCTATAGTCATGCTAGGATTGAAATCTATTATAAATTGAAAACGGTGAGTTAGAAACAAGAGTGTGGAATAATGTGGATACAAAAGATTAAGAATATGAAGCATCAAATGACAAAAGAAACAGTTAGAGCTTTCGCAAACAATGGCAACAGTTTTCATCTGTTAATCACTGGGATATTGATGCTTTATACATTTGTTGTGGTTATCCCTCAGGAGGTAACGCTTTACCAATATGAATCACTTCCTGATGTAAAGGTTCCAAGAAGAGCCCCTTACATTTGACTGTAAGTTTACTGAACAGTAGTTCTGAAACTGACTGCAAGGACAAAATCCTTTCCTGGGATTTATACAAATCCCATCAGTGATTGTACAGGTAACTGTCTTGCATTGATTTAATCCATGATTCCATGTGAGTCCTATATACTGAATAGGGGGGAAAATGGGGGATTTGAGGACAGTGGTTTTGTGCGAGGTTGTAATGAAGGGAAAAAAAACTTGCATTGAGATAGCACACTAGACCGGTAGACGTCTCAAAGTATTTATAGCCAATTAAATACTTTTGATGCATTGTCACAATGGTCAGATCAGAAATGTGGCATCCCATTTATACGCAGCCAACCAATTAATGTTATAATGACCAGATAATTTGTTTAATCTTGCTATAGTGATTAAGGGATAAATTTTGGCCGGGACACAATGATATGTCCTGTGCTCTCAAAACAGTGTCGTGAGACCTTCTACCCCCACCTAAATTGGCAGATGTGGCCTCAGTGAAAATTACTTTCCAATATATTCAAATACTGAAACGGTGTACAAAAATAATCACTCCTTGTTTCATTTCCATGTTTGAATCTGATTAAGGAATCTCGTCAGTGAGAGTTTGCAAATAGAATGTAACTAAAGAATCAGAAACACTTATCAAAGAAGCTGAGTAACAGAATGTGAACAAATAGCTTGGAGCCAAAATGAATCGTTTGTTATCTATACCCGTAACAAGCATTACCTTAAGCATTAAGTACTTGGAAAATTCTTCCAATTACATGCTGATGGTGAGACACCTTGCCTACGGCCTCTGTATATCAGAAAGTTACTGACTGTGAATTCAATCTTCAACATTGACATGTAAGTTGACGTCTCAGTATGGATTTGATCTTCTGCCAATGCTTTTGCCTTGAGTACATGAAAATGTAACTACCATTAACATACAAAATCTCTTTTGAAATAAAGCACATCCCTTAGCACGCACTACCTGTTGAGTAGGACACCACTTGGTCTCAATTATGGTATAAATTAAATCATGGATTGGTCATCACATTCTTCTATTTCTTTTGAAAAACAGAACTCAGCTCAGCAGTTTCAATGAAGGATCACTGACTTGAAACGTTAACTCCATTTCTCTCTCCACAGATAGTGCCTAGCCTGCTGAGCAATTCCAGCATTTTCTGTATTTGAACCACTCACACAGGTTAAGAGGATTACTTCATTTTCACACTCTGAGCACCACACAGTAGTCGGGCAAGGTAGGATATTGAAAGTCAACACAAACATACAAAACATGGCAAGAATTTCAGTTAGGATGAGCGCTCTCGCAATTATTTGTCATAACTTCATCTGAACACAGAAAATGTAACATACACATTTCTTTTCCCCAGAAATGTCCCAGTGAGGGAATATGAGGTACAGAAGGATTGGAACATTACCACAAAGTCTTAGAGAGTTGTGAATAATTAGGAGGCTATGGGAATTAATCAGTAAGTTTGGATCAGTCAAGGTTGTTACCTGAAAAGCCAAACATTATGATAGATGTTCAGAGAATTACAGTGACTATTGAAGAGGTTATGTTGGCCAGTTGGTGAGCTACAGAGCAGAATCAAGGGAAACACATATAAATTTCAAGTAAAATAGGTGCATTGACATTATATGAATCATAAAGTCACAGAGTATTAGAGGTCAACAGCTCAGAAAAAGAAACTTCAGCCAATTGAGTCTGTACTGGGCATAAACAAGCACCTAACTATTTTAACTTGAAAAACTGATAAGGTAACACCTCGCTTGATAAAAGACTTTGGATGAAAGACTTCTTGTTGACCCTAATATTCAGTCTCACACACACACACAATATTCACTTACAGGTTGCCGGCTGTTATGTGCTTTTTATTGCTTTCTTAGCACATTGGATCTTCCAGGCCGCTGGTCTCGGTGACTTGCATTGCTTTAAAGCACAGGAGGAGAGGTGGGCAGCATCTAATGGAAAGGAGCACTGAGCTGTCAAGGGTTGACCATACTCAGTCAGGCCCATTGTCCTATCGGAGTCCAAGGATCAGTGTCCATGCAGTCTAAGGATTGGGCCAAGGTCAGTCCTGAATGTCCAAGTACAACTAGTCCAAGGATTCCAGGTAGAGTTCGTAGAATGTCCTGCCAAGTCACTCCAAGGGATGGACTACAGTCAGTCCTGGGTTTTTGGTCAATAATGGTGAAGAGGCAATCCATGGAGTCTCCAGGAAAGCAGGCAATTCTAGGGATGGGTTTCATTGGACTGAGTCACTGAGGGAACGGTGACAGTGATAGGGGGCAATTGAAGATAGTAGGTGGGACCGCATGGCAAATGGGAGGGGAATGCAGGTCCCAGAAGGGGAATTTTAAAGAGGTCACATTATCTCTCGCGTCCACATGGAGTGGGTGTGGAGCCAACAAGGACATGAGAATTTCCAAACTCATGGGCTCTTGGGGTAAAATGGATGCTTTGATTATTAAATCAATAAAGGACTGTAATAGAAATGGGAAAGACTGAAAAGCCGGAGAAGTTACAGTGACAACAATACAATAGGAAACAGGAAGGATGGGATGGAGTTGGGTTTGGGATGACAGAGGCAGAGTCTATCACTCCAGTCATTTGAGACAAGCCACTTACATTGAAATGAAGATGGAATATTGTCATGCTGGATCAAAAATCAACTGAGTGATAAATCCAGAAGTGAGAGTGTTTTGCTGGAAAAGCACAGCAGGGCAGGCAGCATCCAAGGAGCAGGAAAATTGATGTTCCAGGCCGGATGTTTGGCATTGCATGCAAAATGGGCAAAGGAAGTTACTGTTTTCTCACTGGGGGAAGGGGAAGTGAAAAAAAGCTAGAGGTTTTGCTTGGGGAAATTGCAGTAACCATCCCTCCAGTAATGCCACCCATCCGGCTTCAATTTGCATTTCCTTGCATGTCCAAGAATGCATGTTAGATATTACAGCCTCATGAAATCATGGCCATTACATTGTGTGCACTAATTGCCTCCCTGTCATGTCAACTAAGCATCTGTAAAGAAATAATGTACTTAAAAGTGGAACCTGAATGCTCCATTTCACGATCATATTACACAGTAAACACTAGAAGCAAACGCAGCTCTCAGATTCGCATACTAAACTATTATTATCCACGGACAGGGTCTGTGATGTGGAAGACAGCTTTTTCTTTAGCTTACTGGCAGAATTCTACTCCCGGAGTAGCATTAAAACTTTGCTTGTGTAACATCCAATTGGATAAGTTCACATACCTTATTAAGGAGAGACAATGACCTCCTGGGGAAGCCTCATGTCACACTATGTGAGGGCCAGACATGAGTCTTCAGAGTGGGGAATGTGAGGGCTCAGAATTTCCCTCAATAAAATTGTTTTATCTCTCTGACATTCCCAACAGACTATCTGCTTGTGGGTCTCACTTGAAGATTGCCATGGTTGGAGTCATTGCGGCTTTGGCAAAATTCCAAAGACAACAAAGAAGGAGACTGAGATTACATCTTCATCAGCAAGAATAGTAACCCCGAGTAGTTGCTGCATAGCTTCTAGAGGAGGTGGCAGAAGGTGAAGTGACATCATTGACGGGGGGATGGGAATGCACCATCAACAGACCTCGCTATCACTTTTATACAGCACTAGGAAACACAGTGCATGCACCAATAAGAATAGCCACGTGGCCAACCCAATGATCATCAAGGTCACAACTGCCTTGAATTTCGTGCTAGTGGCCTGTTCCCAGGAGAAACTGCGGACTATATCTCCCAAGCTTTATTCTAAAACACCCACAGGATATACTGATGCCATTTTCTCAAGGGCATAGCTCTTCTCTTATGGTAAGGTCAATGAAGCAGTTCAGGCATTGGGATTCTCCACTGTTATTGGATTGGTCCAGATGCAAGGTGCTATTGCCTATACCCACATTACTTGGGAATGCAGTGTTCACTCCATCTATGTGTGACTTCCTTCTGATCACTGATGCCTAATTCTGAAGGTCTGTCTGCGCTGAATATCCTGAGAGCTGCTCTGACCCTTACATATTGGAGAACAGATCCTTGCCTCCTTCCATGCCCTTGAGCCATATGGGGATGTCTGCTGGGACACAAGGAATATCCCTTCAAAACATGGCTGATGACAACTCACCCTCATTGTCCGCAGGCTCTGGAATCTCAGACAGGGGAAAGTTCAGGGGTGAGTCACATGTACAGTGTCCTGAGATGAAGCTTCTGGGGGTCCTGAGTGTCACACCTCTTCACTATGGGTGCCTGCTGACACCACTCTGTCTGTCTGAGAAGAAGGGACACCCTGAACAAGGTCAAGATCATTTGCTCCCCTTTGGCTTTGCTGTTGTTGATGAGAATCAATAGCTAGAGTGATAGAGTGCAGGTCCATGCATATATCTGTCAGACATTGAGAGTGTTGGACCTGGGTCTCCATGATGATTGCCAATGTGCCCAGGGAGATATCCAAACACACACATGCCAGAGGGAAGACGGTACAGCAAATCTTTTATAACCGGTACCTAAGGAACCAGGAGTGTTCCTATTGATCAAATGTACCAGTTAATCAAGGGGTCGACATAATCAATGTGAAGACACACACTAAGTAATAGAAATGTAATGCCGGGGTGGCGGGGGGAGGGATAGACATCAGTGTCATATTTTATTTACAGCATAAATCACTTAAGTAATGAAACTTTGCCTTAAATAAAATCTATCAACTGGGTGACGGGTAAAAATAAAGTTTGCTGTACTTATAACACTGGAGGACTCCTCCATTCTGACTGCCCCTGACAAACCCTCCCTGCTGTTTCTGTGCCTGTCTGTTCAGTTTCACTAGGTCATTAATCACTGATGCATCTTCTGCCTAGGGCTGAGCAGGCCCCTGGTCTCTGAGCATCAAGGACCTGGGTATTTCTTCCTTGACTCGTTACAGAGATGAATCAGTGACGTGCTCAGATGTTGTGCTCCTCAGTCTAATGCAGAAAGAGAACTCACTGAGATGAGACAGTGGGGGCTACAGGTGAAAGCCTTGCTGGTTCATCCTTCGAATATTGAATGGCTTCCTCCTTAGAGGGGCATGTGGAACTGAGCACAGCACAATGAAGCTCACAGAGTTGGCTAGCCTTTGGGGTATCTATATTCCCACACGAGCGGTCTCTTATCAGGCTAAATGCAACATGTTTTTTGGGAGTGGAGAGCTTGATATCAACTACTGCACCCTGTCCCCTCCCTCCCCAGACCCTTACTTGCCCCTCTTGATCCACTCATGAGTACATCTTTCCTCCAATGAGATAAAAGGAGTATGATGGAAGTGGAGAGCAGTTAGTGATAATGCAGGAACAAGAGAGGTGATAAATTATTCCCAGTGAGTTAGTGGGAAGTGGGCGAGGTGAGGAAGAATTGGCAGTTTGGGAGTACGATGTGGGTGAGAACTGTTGAGTGAGCTTGATGTGTGCAATACCAAGAGTTGTAGTCAATGAACCTGGGTGAGATGTGTATGCAATGGCAGAGTTAGAATGAGTGTGAGGTAGCAGAGATAAGATGGAAGTACTTTTACCCTTTCAGGCTGCAGAAGTTCATTGACCTTCACCCTGGTCAATGCTGGATGTCCTGTTTGACTCAACCTACTATGGTCTGGTGCCCTGTGATAATCAACTGGACAAAAAGGATTGCATCATCACTGCTCTGTCGAGCTTTACTGACAGGTCACTGTCCCCAAAGCAGTGACTGAGTTCTCCTTTCTGATGGGTCATGGCCTGATTGAGAGCACTCCAGCCTGAGGGGCAGATCCTGCCTTGCAAATCCAATTTGGAAATATCTCACCGTTCCTTCACTGCCACTGGAATTCCTCCCTAATGGCCTGGTGGATCAAACCTACAGCACATGTAGCGGTTTAAGAACTGCTGTGGTTCGAGCAGGCAACTCACCACCATCTCCTAAAGGGCAGCTAAGGATGGGCGATAAAGGCTGACCCAACCAGCGACAATCACATCCCCAGGAGCTAATCTTTTTTAAAAATCTGTCATGCACCTGTGTTTTAAATAAGACAACAGAGGCACATACACCAGAAAATCCTTGCAATATTCAGTGCTTCTGCCCCTCCAGCCACATTAATCCCCCATGGGCCTGATTGTGTAATTAATGAGGTGAAGAGCAGAAGGTTTTGTGAGAAAAGTCACTCCAAGCCATGGCAAACAGGGAACCATGAATCTCGTCTGGCAAAACACTTGAAGTAAACTTCCAGCCCATTGAGAACAACTCACACATTGTGACAAGTCAAAAACCTTTCAGTAATTGCAAACAAACCTTATATCAGTTCCAAAGAAGAATCATGGGACTGGAAATGTTAACTATATTCGCACTCTACAGATGTTGCTAGACACTTTCTGTGTTTACTTTATTAATAAAGCACCACTAAAAGGGTGCCCATTCAGAGATGTCTGCCTAAACTGGGAGTTGGGCAAGATGTGGCCTGTGGCATCAGCCACACACTTTCTTCTCTCCTTGCACAGATGCTGAGATCCTGCTCAGTATTTCACCTGCCAATCAGCTTCTTAACTAAAGCAAATTTAGCATAGATTAAGGATATTAACAGTGCAAGTCAGGGTAAAGAATGTCTCTTAAGTGTAGGGTTTTCTACTATTGTTGATAAAAATTTACTGAAAGCAATTATCATTTTGCAATCTTCAAAAGTCTTATATCTTTATGCACAACTTATTTGCACAACTGGACTTTCTGCTGTCATGATTTTATTATATCTTTTGCACAAAGTCTTTTCCAACTATAAAGTCCCATATTCACATGTATAATGAGTTTTGTCAAAATGACTTTGCATGGTCTGGCTACTGTTTTCCCACCTTACTCTCTGAAGACAGCTCATAGAGTCATAGACTCATAGAGATGTACAGCATGGAAACAGACCCTTTGGTCCAACCCGTCTATGCCGACCAGATATCCCAATCCAATCTAGTTCCACCTGCTGGCACCCGGCCCATATCCCTCCAAACCCTTCCTCTTAAATGTTGCAATTGTACCTGCCTCCACCACTTCCTCTGGCAGCTCATTCCATACCCGTACCACTCTCTGTGTGAAAAAGTTGCCCCTCAGGTCTCTTTTCTATCTTTCCCCTCTCACCCTAAATCTATGCTCTCTAGTTCTGGACTCCCGACCCCAGGGAAAAGACTTTGTCTATTTATCCTATCCATGCCCCTCATAATTTTGTAAACCTCTATAAGGTCACCTCTCAGCCTCCAACACTCTAGGGAAAACAGCCCCAGCCTGTTCAGCCTCTGCCTATCACTCAAATCCTCCAACCCTGACAACATCCTTGTAAATCTTTTCTGAACCCTTTCAAGTTTCACAACATCTCTCCGATAGGAAGAAGACCAGAATTGCATGCAATATTCCAAATGGCCTAACCAATGTCCTGTACAGCTGCAACATGACCTCTCAACTCCTGTACTCAATACTCTGACCAATAAAGGAAAGCATACCAAACACCTTCTTCACTATCCTATCTACCTGCAACTCCACTTTCAAGGAGCCATGAACCTGCACTCCAAGGTCTCTTTGTTCAACAACACTCCCTAGGACCTTACCATTAAGTGTATAAGTCCTGCTAAGATTTGCTTTCCCAAAATGCAGCACCTCGCAGTTATCTGAATTAAACTCCATCTGCCACTTCTCAGCCCATTGGCCCATCTGGTCAAGATCCTGCTGTAATCTGAGGTAACCCTCTTCGCTGTCCACTACACCCCCAATTTTGGTGTCATCTGCAAACTTACTACCTGTACCTCTTATACTCGCATTTATGTAAATGACAAAAAGTAGAGGACCCAGCACCGATCCTTGTGGCATTCCACTGGTCACAGGCCTCCAGTCTGAAAAACAACCCTCCACCACCACCCTCTGTCTTCTACCTTTGAGCCAGTTCTGTATCCAAATGGCTAGTTCTCCCTGTATTCCAAGAGATCTAACCTTGCTAATCAGTCTCCTATGGGGAACCTTGTCAAACGCCTTACTGAAGTCCATATAGATCACATCTCTGAAAGAGTTTGGATTTATACTACTGGTAGGAATATGATGGATCGAATGGCCTCCTTCTGAATTGTGTGAGTCTTTGATTCTCTACTGAAGTGCCTTTTATGATCCCAGAAAAAAGATGTCTTCAAGTACCTTACAACCAATGAAATACTTTTGAAATGTGGTCACTGTTGAAGCAACTATCAGAATAATATATGGCTTGCATAAGACTGTGCTTAAAGTAGTTCTAAAGCTAAAGAAAAGTGTCAAAATCATCTAAAATATTTAAATCAATAGTCTGAACTACTATATGACAAATATCTTTAGCAAACTTGATTCCATTGCTGGTAAGTAATGAAAAACAGAGAACTGACACCTACAGATTAAAACATAATTCTTATATAATTGATGGGATTTCAAACGATAGGTATTTTATGTAGATTCCTCACCACAGCTCACTAAATTCCCACAGGTGAAAGCTCCTATTTACAACCTATCTGCTTTCAATCAGAAGAAAAATTGCCCAAGAGTGTTGGAGGCAGTAAAATGCAATGAGGGGGTAGGAATCCAAATTTATGGATTGGATAATAACACAATGACTATTGATTTGGTAATGTAAGCGACCTGAATATTGACAAAGCACTGATTGTACTGATGTTGTTACATGCAAGCAAAACATTACATTTCCCTACTGGTGAAAATCTAGATACCTCTGATGCTGGCTGAACAGAGGACTTTGAGTAACATTATGTTTTACAAGCTTTATTTCCAATATTTTAAGCAGTGTGCGAAGCCTCATGTATCACCTTGTCACCTTTGTGTTGAGATTTTGATGAGATTGTGCTATCTGCAACATCTTGCCCAAACCAATTAAATTCTGGACTTTCTAAACTGTACAGGTATGTTACAATGGCAATTTAAAGGACATTTTTCTTAAACTCTCTTCAAAATATAGATTCCTCTGTATTTTACAATAGAAAATACAACTGGAAAGACACAATAGAATGGGCTGCGTAAGGTTTCCCAGGGGCATAGATTACGACAGATAGATCACTTTGATAAATGTTTCAGTGTTTAAATGGACTCCAATCAGTTCAAGGTCAGGAAAGGCTCTTGAGCACACATGTTATCTAATTCCTTGCTCCAGCAATTTTCCACCTAATCCATTTTGATTACAGCCCATTACTTGTCTGTTATTAATCAAGGTCTACAGCAAACCAACAAAAGGAACAGATAAGCCTTAATTAATCAGTCTTTTATGTAATGACAATTCCAATCTCCCCTCTGTGTTTCTGGACTGTTTTCAACCTGACAGCTAATGCTGTTCTCCCCAACAAAACGATATTCACAAAAGCACCTCCTTTCTTTCCTTACAGTGTTCGTTTTCCAATCTCAAGACCATTCAGGAGACACAAAGCATTCATTGCTGAGTTTTATTGGACATTGCAATTGACTGTCAGCTTGAAAAGCTCCGCTGATGAGCCTTCTAAATGAAATCGATTCTTCCATCAGCAACACACTTCTCTCTGATCAAACTAAGAATGTATATGCATCTTTGAAGGCAATAGCTATCTTCACCTCGGGCTGGTACAGTTAATACGTGTCTGTATTGTTTACTTCCTTCCAAGGTGCAACTGCTCTGAAGACTAAAACGCAAAGGCGAATTTTACAAAACAATTCTTTGCCTTCATAGAGTTTTCATGTTGCTGGACTTGTCAAGAAGGAATCTGAATGTGAGAGCTGTGTGGATGTAATTGCATCCTGAAGTCATGTATGCTGCTCTGCAACATTATTCAAAATGAAGTCGCTTGATTGAGCTCACCAAATACCGATTGCATGACCACATAATAAAAGTTATTCATTTGCCCTGGCAAATCTCAGTTGCAAAGTGCATTAGCTAATGTGGAACAGAACCGTAAACACCCAGAGAATCCCAGAGGCTTCATGGCCCTGACTTAGCGGATCTGACTGATGTGGAGATAGTTGAGTTGGCAATCACACCAAATGACCTTGGCCGAGAGAGAAAAGAAATCAGCTGTTAATTTAACTTACAGTCATCAGCCAAGAAACAGGCTGCAGAGAATTGGCCACATTTTGACGAGTTGCCAATTATTTTTCTTATTCTTCACCTCGTATTTATCTAACACCAGATGTCAAACAGTGGGTGGAGAGAAGCTCTGGTCACACACTCAGGGTACATATCTTACTGCAATGCCTTTTGCTTCTCTGTCTCCCAGTTTCTTCAAATCTTGGTAAAAGCTGATAAATACTTTGAACCAAAAGAAAGCAGAGATGATATTTGGCATTGCATGCAGCCCCTTATTTTTAAATCTGAGCTTCAAGCCTGTTTTCTCCATGTTCCTCATTATGCTGACACAGAATGACAGCTTATGGAAACAAAAGAAAGACAAAGTACTTTTATAGTGATAAAAACGTAGAAAATACCTAGAGAAGCTCAGCAGGTCTGGCAGCAAGCTATGGCACGAGAAACCAAATTAACGGTTCAAGTCCGGCATGACCTCTTCAGAGCTCTACATCAGCTGCTATATTCGGGGGAATGTTTAGAGATCTTAAGGATTTTCAGTGAATGAGTAAGTGGATGGGTGAGTGGATGGATGAATGGGTGAGTAAATGGGTGATTGACTGATTAGATCGTTGGGTGAGTGTGTGAGGACTAGTCAAAGGTTGGGCAATTAGGTCAGGGGACTGGGTAATTATGCCAGTGGTGAGTGAGGGAGATGGTTAATTGGATTGGGGAGTAGTTAGTTGGATTAAGGAGTACGATTTGGGAGCAGTTAGGGTGGTACGGCTGAGTTACGCTATTAATTGCTGAGTTACGCAAGAGATTCAACAGGGTAAGATTTCAATGGTCATTATCTGGGGAAGCAGTGGGTATCTAGCTCAAGTGTCGAACACTGAGTTAATGTGTGATATTTGCAGCTCAAATCAGTCCAGAGCAATTACGGTATCTATTCACACAACAGTACTTCCAATGTGAGCTAGAGTGCAGCACTGGCAGATTCCTCACAATTCGACAATGGAAAATCTAATCCATTGTATTTGATCGAGTTTGTGCTTGAAGAATTCAGCTGACATGCACTCTCTTTTACTCTTTAATTATATTCTCTACTTCCCTCATCATCCACAGATTCTGAATGCCTTATCATTTACCTTTAAAGGAATGTACCAAGCCTGTGCCTCAAACGCGTCCATCAAGATCACCCATTGTTCCATCACAGTTTTGCCAGTCAGTTTATTTTACCTTGGCTAGGATCCCCTCACTCGACTGATGCTAACCCTCTTTCAAACTAGGCACCCTATTTAGATTTAGGAGCAGAATACTGCAGATGCTGGAATCTGTAATGCAACCAACAAATGCTGGGGATCACAGCGGGTCAGTTGGCATCCACGGAGAGCGAGCAAGCTAATGTTTCCAAATTAGATTACTCTTCATCAGAGCTGAAGTGATGTGTGAGGGGACAGCATGAGGGCGGCACGGTGGCGCAGTGGTTAGCACTGCTGCCTCACAGCGCCAGAGACCTGGGTTCAATTCCCGCCTCAGGCGACTGACTGTGTGGAGTTTGCAATTCTCCCCGCGTCTGCGTGGGTTTTCTCCGGGTGCTCCGGTTTCCTCTCACAGTCCAAAAATGTGCATGTCAGGTGAATTGGCCATGCTAAATTGCCCGTAGTGTTGGTGAAGGGTTAAATGTAGGGGAATGGATCTAGGTGGGTTGCGCTTCGGCAGGTAGGTCAGAATGATGGTGTGGTGAACTGTCAGAACGGAAAGGACAGACAGTCCCACTGTGATGGTGGGGGGGAGGGGGGAGAGGAAGGAGCAGTCATGATAATAGAATGTAACAAGCTACAGGAAGGGGAAGAAATAGAAGTTGGTTCTCCAAAACTATGATTTGGAGATGCCAGTGTTGGACTGGGGTGTACAAAGTTAAAAATCACACAACACCAGGTTATAGTCCAACAGGTTTAATTGGAAGCACTAGCTTTTGGAGCGACGCTCCTTCATCAGGAGCTCCTATCACCTGATAAAGAGGCGTCGCTCCGAAGGTTAGTGTGCTTCCAATTAAACCTGTTGGACTATAACCTGGTATTGTGTGATTTTTAACTCCAAAACTATAGCATTCATGCTGTCTCCTCACACTTCACTTCAGGTCTGATGAAGAGTCATCTAGACTTGAAACGTTAGCTTGCTCTCTCTCCATGGATTCTGTCTGACCCGCTGTGATCTCCAGCATTTGTTGTTTTCTTTCCACTACCGATTGTTTCTTGCTTTTCTCTATTACTAATCTAAACCTGTTTCAGGAAAGAAGCTGTGCTAAATGACAAAAGCTTCCCATTAACACAGAATGCAGATTACACCCTGCTTTCAGAATTTTGAGAAAATTAGGGACATAACTAAAAAAGATTCCTTACATATACAACATAATGTAATTACATAATATATAACATTACAGTATGATCTAACAATGAATCATAGAGTCATAGAGATGTACAGCATGGAAACAGATCCTTTGATCCAACTTGTCCAAGACTACCAGATATCCCAACCAATCTAGTCCCACCTGCCAGTACCCGGCCCATATCCCTCCAAACCCTTCCTATTCATATACCTGTCCAGATGCCTTTTAAATGTTACAATTGCACCACTTCCTCTGGCAGTTTATTCCACACACACGTACCACCCTCTGTGTGAAAACGTTGCCCCATTTTTAAGATATCTTTCCCCTCTCACCTTAAACCTATGCCCTCCGGTTCTGGACTCCCCCACGCCAGGGAAAAGACCTTGTTTATTTAATAAGCAAATATTCCACACAAAATAAAATTATATTTCTGCATTATATTGGCTTATATAAATATAAAGAAGTATTGGTAATATTTATGGTAACCTTGTGTTCATGTTCCATAAATTTACATATAAATTCATAATTCAGAACTAAATTCATTGTCTTTAGGTAAAAACATTCAGAAATAATTGCTTCTAAAGGCCAGACCATTTATATTAACATATCTGTAGATGATTCATCCAAATAAACAGAAACAGAGTCATGCACCCATCACAAGGAAAGGAGCAGGAACATTCAATGTGCACTCTATTATAATTTCACTCTGACGTTTAGCACTGACAGTACAGTTAGAAAAAAAATAAATTATATATGGCTGCCTGATCACATCACTAGGATATGCCAAAATGCATGAACATGCCACTGGATTATTTCTGGTATCTTCAGACTACATTTGCATCTCAAATCAGTCCATTGGAAGCTTAAGCATCCAAAGTAATTATAACACCTCTACACACAGCAACATCTCAATATAGGCTAGAGTGAAACAGTGGCAGATACCTCACAATTCAATGCTGTTGTTATCGAAAAATCTAACCCATTGGATTTGATGTAGTTTGCACTTGAAGAATTTCAGCTGGCATGCACTCTCATTTTCTCTTTCATTATGTTCTCCATTTCTCTCATCATTCAGGGAGCCCTGGTTTTGCTTGCTTACCTCTCTATTGTGATGGGAATATAACAAGCCTGCGCCTCAAACATTTCCTTCAAGACCACCCATTGTAATAATGTGATTGAAACCTAAATCTGGAGTTACCGCTTGGCCTGACAATAGAATGCTTCAGCATTCAAGTCAGCATGGGCCTGTATACACAAGTAGTATTGCATTTGTTGAGCATCACTATGAAGTGAAACCATTTTGTCCAACTCTAAACCTCTGGAGTAAATGTACTGTGAGATGACTTCAAAGAGAAAGATACATTTAGAAAATTCACCAGTACTACATTGAACAGGCACAAAGAGCACAGATGGATGAGAAAGAGGATGGCACTGCAAACAAAAGAAATAAATACTTGCATTTGTTTGATAACTTTTACTTAAGGCATCCCAAACTGCTTTACCACCAGTTGTGATGAATGGGGTAGAATCTTCTGCTCTCAGAGAAAGTGAGCTTGGAGCCGGAAGGTGACTGAATTAGATGAAATGTTTTGTGGTATATGAGCCTGAAAGTGTTAATATCTTGTGATGATGTTCTAGAGGATTGGTGAAAAGGGTCACAAAGTAACTTGAAGAAATCAAACCCAAGACCACCTCTTCCTAACAGTCTCTGCGATTGAGTATATCTTACTGTGTAACATATAGTTGCACAGATGCAATAATCTACATTACTGCAGTAAACCTTTTGAGTTCGACCAGGAAGTGGCTGTCCTTATTCACAATGGAACATTCAGACCCAGGAGAAATACATTACTAGAAGATATTGCTCATAGCATATACAGCATGGTGGTATACCCAACCCTCACTATCAATTCTGTATGGGAGATATTCTGACTCAGAGGTGAGAGTGTTATCAACTGAGTGATGGCTGATACACAGTAAAGAATTTCAGGGAGCCATGAGAGGAATGACTGAAAGCTGAGCAGGAAGAAAGGAGAAGCCATGTCAGATATATGTAGAAACAAAAAAGTGCTGGACAAACTCAATGGGTCTGGCAGCATCTGAAGTGACAGAAACGGAATTAACAAATTGAGTCCAGTATGCCACTTCTTCTACTTTTTGCTTGAAGACTACTGTCTACATAACATCCCTTTGTATAATCTGTTGCTTGTCTCATTGTATCATTCCAAGCTGTGGACACCCTTTCTTCTCCCAATATGTGCAGGTCTTATGCAAGAATGAGTAAAACAAGGGAGGAAATTTTCTTGTCACCTGACAGAATGTCAGGGCTTTTTGATAAAAATGATATTTCTGAGGCAGCCAGTTTTGCAGGCTGCTTGTGAACTAACTCCAAAAAAGCCGGTGTCCTGTCACCAAGTCACCCTTTATTTACATATGCACAGTACCTGACACTGGCCCAGCTAGCTCAGAGCCAGCTCCTGGAGTGAGCAGAACCCCTGACATTCCTGTTTATATTTGTCAGCTAGGGCTCCCTAATTGGATCAGGTTAACAGCCTGATCCAATTCTATGAGGTCCACCTGGCTATTCTTGTTCCAATCACTACAGCTTGGGTTGCCAAGTGATCACAGCAGCCACTTTAAGTCAGCAATTTCCTTTTTAAAAGTTTTTGTTGAATGAAAGTCTCAGGTATTAAAGTCAAATGGTGAAAGTTGCCCATTTTCACAGCGTTCATAACATCCTCAATTCTCTTCTCTCTCTTACACTTATTTAGGTTTTCATTAACTACATCTATCTGCACTTCAACTATTCTCAGTGGGCAGAGCTGAGATTTACCTTTTCTCTCAGACCTTTGTGCAACTTTGGAACTCTGCTTCAGAAGATGGTAGATGTGGGGACATAATTCGTAGAAAGAAATCCTCCTACTCACCCCAGCATCTCCACCTCTGGAACATTCTTTCTGCACTCTTTAATTCTCTTGTGCTTGATTTTCCCTAATATATATATGGAGAATATGACTTGCGTGGTGTTAATTAATTTGTTTGAAATGTCACATTGTGTGAAAATGAAATTATGCTAATGTTATGAGTCCTCTTACACCAATTATATGATATGTATTGTGATTAAAATTGCTATTTTTCAAATGCAATGCATTAAAATGCTTCAAGCAGAGCATTAAAGCAAAGGACAATGAAAGACATCAGTCCTGCGATTCACAGCATATTTCTATTAAAGCGTAAAGCAAATAATAGTGTATGACAGAAGAACATATAAATTATTATTTCCAATTGTATTAGTTTTTTTTTATATTGCAAAAAGGAATCTCAAATCTGGGTTATTCAAATGAGGTCTGCTCTTATGTTGATGTTAATTGGCCTTTTTGTGAACAAATCAAAGCTGTCCTTAATAACTTTTGGGTGGAAACTGCAATAGCAGTAATTGCTTTGTAAATGTATTGGATGTAATAATAACAGATCAGAATCAATATTAAAGTTCATTGGTGTATTTATTTTAATAATTAACACTATGTGATCTATGCTAACACGTTTCAGTGTTAAAACAATCACCAACACCAGGTTATAGTCCAACAGGTTCATTTGGGAGCACTAACTTTCGAAGCTGCTCCTTCATCAAGTGGTTGTGAAGAATAAGATTGTAAGACACAGAATTTATAGCAAAAGTTTACAGTGTGCATCTGAGTTTTTGGCTCAGTCTGCTTCCAAAGTAACTCAGGAGAGGAAGTGATAGCTGCAGGTACAATTACAATGTTTAAAAGACATTTGGATAGGTACATGAATAGGAAAGGATTGGAGGAACATGGGCCAAATGCAGGAAAGCGGGACCTCTTTAGTTTTGGAAACTGGGTCAGGATAGACGAGTTGGACTGAAGGATCTGTTTGCATGCTGTATGACTCCATGATTCTCTGACTCCAGGACGATGGTAGGCTAATGTTGCTTGGGTAGAGTATAAATCCATTCAAGAGTTGGTATTTACCCAGACTAATTTTTGGCGTACTCTGGTGAACACTTTTACTGGCCATTTTATGAATCTGTCTCACCTTGTCTGTTTAGAGCACAATGACGCTTCATTCAATTAACTCTTGACAGATAAAAAGCTGCTAATATCTTCAACATGGGACTTCCCCAGCCCTCTCACGGAGGATGCAGCTCATGTCAGGTATCAGACAATGGCTGCAGCTGTTTGGAACCCAGGTGCAGCTACAGCCTAAAAGTTGCAGTAAAATTGTATTACAGGTTGCTGATATCACTTAAGAGATCATAAAAGATCCTGAGGCATCCTGATACAGTGGCTGTGGAAAGAATGTTTCCTGTGGGAGAATCAAAAATGAGGATTCATTGTTTCAAAAAAAAGGGATAGCCATTGTAAGGCAGGGATGAGGAGAAATATTTCCTGTCAGAGTCGAGGATTGGGAGTCTTCGAAATTTGTTCAACAAAGGCAATGGAAGTAGAATCCTTTTCTTGTTTTAATATTTTTAAGGTGGTTGGAATTTTGGTAGTAAAGAGGAGAAAGGCTGTCACATGGAGTTGAGGTTAGAAGCAGATCAGCCGTGATCTTGTGAAATGGAGAAGCAGGCTTGTATATTCCTAAACTCATATCTTTTTGTCAGATTCAATGGGATTCAGGCACTCTGACCCACGAGTCACAAAAATATTAATATGCAGGTATGGCACGTAATCAAAAAACGTTAATGGGACGCTATCCTTCATTACAGCAGTACTGCACAAAAAAGAAAGGATATTTTGCTTCAGTTATACAAGGCATTGATGAGACCACACCTTGGATATTGTGTGCAGTTTTTTTGACTCCTCATTTAGTGTAGGAAATATGGTTGGTTGTGATTCAGACGAGGTTTTCTAGATTATTACCTGGTGTAATTGAGTTGGCTCGAGCGTAGGTTGGACAGGCTGGGCTTATTACCATTGGAATTTAGAAGAGGAAAGGGTGACTTGATTGAAGTCAAGATCATTTGTGGTCTTGACAAAGTAACATGGAAAGGGCTTTTCCCCTTATGGATAGGTCCACAACTAATGGGCACTGTTGACAATTTAGGGTTTATCCTTTCAGGACAGGGATGAGTAGAAATCTTTTATCTGAGGGTTTTGCAACTTTCGAACTCCGTACCTCAAACACCAGTGGAGGTGGTGGTCATTATATATTTTTAGACGTAAGGAGATAGACCTTCGTTAAGGCTGGGGAATCAAGGGTTATTTTGGGTAGCTGGGAATGTGGGATTCTAAAGAAACAGATGAGTCATGATCTCATTGATTGGTGGAGCAGGCTTGATGGGTTAAATGCTCTACTTCTGCTCCTATTTTGTACGTTCATATTGGTCAGCATGACAAGCACGTCCCTTTGCTCTCCATTCTGAAGTTGTAGTGACAATTTATTGTCCAATGTAGCAGCATTACCACATTTCTCAAAGTCACCTACAGCGCTCATACAGTACATTGCATGGCAATGACTAACTCAACATTATGCAAGTGGACAGGTCACAGTGAGTTCATATTTGAAGATATTAATACTCAAAAGGTACTGGCAAAAGGTGTAGTTTTGTGGAGTACGGCACAGAAAAGCAGTGAAATAAAGTTCCTTAAACATTTTGCATGGGAAGTTTGAAACAAAATTGAGAGATGATGAGATGTGGCGGGTCAAGTTGGACATCAGTCAATTGGTGTCTTGGGTAGTTTTACAATGGAAGTTTCCTTAAAATTCTATACTAAAGCCCCAATCCTGCAGGTTCTGTACAAGTCTAACCCAGGCCACTAGTTACAAATTAAATGTTTACTCTTTAGGGACTTTCCAGCAAGGCAATCCCCTTCACATTCATTTTATGCAACAGCACTTCCAAACCACCAGTCATCAAGCCGGAAGTGTGGGCTCTGCACCACTTCATCACTTCTGTTTCCTGCCTTCACTATTGGTTAATACACCTTACACTCGTTATTTTCCACTGTATCACCATCACTAATCCCTCATACTGGAAGTATGAGAAAACTGGGACTAAGATCATTTACTTCTTACAAGAATCTATTCATCTCTGAGTTGACACATCTATTTAAATATTGACTGTAGCTACTTGGAGGCTACTGAAGATTCATGTCTTCCACTGCAATGGTAAATGCACACTTCCAGATCGAACATGGGAAAAATCACACTATGAATAAGCAACACAATCCAATTTTCACAAATCCTAAAATACTGACTCAATGTCACTTACATGCTTAATTTATCCCTACAGTGTGAGTGTAACATCTGACTGTAGATCTATTAGTAAGAGGTAAGTGTCAAATCATTTACTTTAAATGGGTTACTCTCACTGCTAAAATAGCAGAGAGAGGAATATTAGACAATAATATCAGAAATATCAAAAATATCCATTCTGAGGAAGGGTCACTGGACCCAAAACAGTAACTCTGAATTCTCTCCACAGATGCTGTCAGACCTGCTGTGTTTTTCCAGCTACTTCTGTTTTTTATATCAGTAGATCAGACCTGTTTAGTCTGCCATAGTGTAGTACTTTCGTTCTTTCAGGTTGTACCATCCTTATGTTCTATCAGTATTTACTTCCTTTCTGAGATTACAGTAGTAAATTCTGCTGGCAGAAGTTATTGAGAAACAAATAATTGCAATACCTAACCAATAATAACTGTTGGACTCCATTGAAGGAGAGGTGTTTTGGATGATTAGAGTATTGTTTCAGTTGTATCATGTAGATGTTATTCAGAGGAATTTCTGCACTCATAGTCTTGATAAAGAATGAAATAGGAGACTATACTTTGTATTTTATTCAGCTTTCTTAATACATCATTTTCTCAATATCTAAAATAAGTTTGTGGAGTACATTTAATGAAAACGTGTATCAGCTATAAAATAATGCAAATTTAAGGTTACTAAAAAAAAAATCAAGATCTTTAATTTGTGGAGCTTTTGTGCTAAGTGCTAATCTCTGGGCGAAATGCAGTGAGGGAAGGCTCTGGTTTTCAGATTTTTGAAGATGGCCTCTCTACTTGACCTCTCTACTGAAGCTTGCTCCCATCATGCCTAATTTCTCATATCTGTCAAAGCACTGACTGAGGGACACTGGTCACAGGGTAAGGAAACGAAAGGCTTGCAGTCTAACATGCAACCAAAACATCGATAATGTTTGCCTGAAGTGAATGTTCCTTTTGTTGACCTGACATTACAATGGAAACCCAATCACAGGGAGCAATACATACACTTATATTTTGGTCCAGAATGCGTCATATTTGTACATGAAGTAACAGATTGCAAAATTCATGGGATTTTTTCATATATTGTTTCGATTTTGTTCAGGATTGACAAATATTCACTGAAATGTACATAGGAAACACGTTCCCTGCGAGTTAGCCTGCGATGATATTTAACTAGAAACCTGTTGCCAGAAATGAACATTTGGGTCAAATGGTGTTTTGCATTAGTGCTATGTTCTACAATTTCAGTCAGTAGGGTAGACCCAAGGCAACAATGGATTATCATCTGTGCTAAAGAAAATAAACAACTTCACCATCTGCTCAATGTCAGAGCCATTTATGTTGTAGCCATTTCAGAGTTCATACATTTATAAGTCTAGGATAATGTAAGGCACCTTTCTGCATGATTTTGCCTTTTTCCCAAACTTCAAATGTTGCATGCTATACATTCTTTTACCTCCCGATATTCTTCTTTTCTCTCAGATACCCTGAAGGCACCATGGTAATCATAGAATTCTGTATTAGCCTATAATTATGTCTGGCAAAGGTACTTGCGTGGTTTGCTATTGTCTTTTGCAGACGATGGATCAGGAGTCTCTCCTATACTTACCACTTGCTATTGGCAAATGCTGGAAGGCTTTGCAAGTTGATACTCAACCTGTTTGTCATATTAAAAAACACCTTTCTTGTCCTTCATGGCCTGGAGCAGGACTTGAACTTGGAGCTTCTAAAGCAGGGATGCTAACCATTGCACCACAACTCTGCCTAACTTTACATACATACTGTGCTGAGATAAGATTTTAACTTGGAGAAGATTTAACATCCCATAGGTGCTTTCTAGTTCCCACCTGAAACTGGAAAGAAAGGCCAATTGGCCAGCAAGCAGGCAGGAGTGTAAGAGGTGGTCACACTCTAGCACCCATGTACATCATTTAGGAAGGATTAACCCAAGACAGGGCAGGTTGGAAGTGTCTGTGTGTATGTGTGCATGTTTTGGATGTGGGGGAGTGGTCTAAATTTTCTTTAAATGGCTTCTTGCTTCTCAAGGCCCAGAAAGGATAGAGATTTCTGTCAGTGTAATATATTACAATTGTAGAGCAGACATGAGGTAATAGTGCAATCTCAGTAATGTCAATACTCATCTTCAGATTCACCCAATCAGTACTTGTACAAACCTGACTCTGTTGGTAGCAGTATAGACTCAGATTACGGGTTTTGGACCTACTCCACAAGTTGAGTCTTGATTGAGAGTTGAATAATTGATGCTGATATGCAATGCAGCACTCCCTTAATGCCACATCATTAGTTGTGCTGTTATTTGAACTTGTAGCCAAGGCCCTTTCTATCTGTGGCACTGATATCAAAGATACCATGGCTGCACTTTAATGAAGACTGGAAAATTTACAAGTTCTTTTGGCCAACTTATTGTAATGGAACCTCCAGCAGCAGGTGGCGATGGTGAGGGGGGGTGTCAAGCAGTGAAATTAGGGCAGCGAAATGGATCTCCTCTGGAAGAAATGATGTTTTTGGAAGAAAGAGATTTCATGGACCAGAGAGCTAATGGGTTTCCTCCAATACATGTAAACTATAAAATTCAGTGTAAACACAGTGTATGGCATCTTCTGTGGACAGAAAACACGTTTAACATTTCGGGTCTTGTGACCCTTCTTTAAAATGGTAAGAAAGGTAAAGGTCTTCAGAAAGGATCAACTTAACTTGAAGCATGAACTCTGCTTGCTCTTCACAGAAGCTGCCAGACATGCTGAGATTCTCCAGCAATTTCTGTTTTTGTTTCAGGATTTTGTTATCTTTGTTTCAGTATATGTATAGTGTCTCCCTTGTTTAACCTTAATATCCCTTCATATTTTGATGACACAATACCAGTGGAAAAAAGAATCCATACTTCATAATCTTTAAGCTGCCTGTGCATTCAAATTTAATATTACATTGTATCAAAATCGATTACCTGGTCACTTAACAGTGGTTTTTATTTTGTCTTGCTGCGCACAAAATAACTATTGCATTTCTCATGAAGCAACAGTGAGTATATTTCAAAAGCAATTCATTGGCTGTGAAGCTATTTAGAATATTGCAAGAATATAGAACCATTTTCTAAAGTGCCTGATTAATCTTGTCCTTTTTCCTGCTCTTTTCGCTCTGTATGAAATATTGGCCCTTGTCCTTCAAGTCCATAATTAACTATCACAGAACCAAGAAAGTGTTGTGTTATGACTTAAAATTATCAGTGAATTGCCACAGAGTAGTTAATAAATATAATAGTGTTTTATACACATGATAGCAAGGAATTGATAGGGAGCGGGGTGGGGGTGGAGAGAGAGAGAGAGATAGAAAGAGAGGGAGAAAGTTCAGAAACTCAAACACCCTGGGCAGAGTGTTTTTATCCCTTTGACAATGTGGGCAAGTAAATCTGGTGAAATCAGAGTAATGAGATTCTCAATATTGAGATCAAAATGTCCCATTCTCCAACCAAATGCTGAACAGCAACTTGAGAGTCTTGCTAGGGAGCAACGAGAGGCTTCTTTGTACCCATATGCATGGAATAACATCTCGATATTAGCTAATCTCACCTCATTGAAATGAAGTTTTCCATTCCCCCCGCCTGCTGGATAGAAACCGGACTGTGACAATTCCATCGTGAAGGTGTAAGCTGGCAAATCCAGTTCACCACCTGGTCCTCTGGCTTCCCACCTTGAATAACAGTAACCAATATCTCATGGCACTCTCCACAGATGACAACAACCCATACCACCTCATACCACACCTCATACCCACCCTAGCCTGCCACCCATAAACATTGTTAGCATCGGACATTTAGCTGCCTCACCACATCATCATGGAAATCTACAGAACATACGTCTCCACACAATGCTGTAGTTCAGATGCATGGGCACCTTTCAATGGAATGCTGCTGAAAAATGCTTTGCATGTTGAGATAGGCACTCACTTCATGGGTTGTGCTAGGCTGCATCACAAGACTTATTTGCCCTCTTGACACTCACTGACTTTTCACATTCTTGGATGCCTACAGCACATGTCTTGCCTTTTTGGGCTATTCCCTCTCAGCTCACAGTCCTTCTATCCTGCCTTGTCTTTTAGAGCAGACATAAAGCTAGGCAGATTGTACTGGTTGTCAGAAGTCATCAGTCGAGGGGGTGGGCGTGGTATTGTACAGCACTGTGCTAAATCAAACTCACACCCATATCATATTCCTACAATGTTCCTGACAAACACATTGGATGTGCTTCAGCCTAATGGTTGTGTCCCAAAAAACTTAGAGAAATAATCCTCTGTCAGACAGCCTTCAGTCTGCGTTTTCCAGCACACTCTGGCAATGGCACTGTTCAATATCAGTCTTGAGCATGGTCAGTTGGCCATTTAGAGTCATAGAGATGTACGGCACAGAAACAGACCTTTTGGTCCAACTCATCCATGCTGATCAGATATCCCAACCCAATCTAGTCCCACCTGCCAGCACCCGGCCCATATCCCTCCAAACCCTTCCTATTCTTATACCCATCCAGATGCCTTTTAAATGCTGTAATTGTACCAGCCTCCACCACTTCCTCTGGCAGCTTATTCCACACACGCACCACCCTCTGAAATGGTTACAACTTAGGTCCCTTTTATATTTTTCCCCTCTCACCCTAAATCTATGCCCTCTAGTTCTGGACTCCCCCACCCCAGAGAAAAGACCTTACCTATTTACCCCCTATCCATGCCTTTCATGATTTTATAAACCTCTATTGGTCACCCCTCAACCTCCAATGCTCCAGGGAAAACAACCCCAGCCTATTCAACCTCTCCCTATAGCTCAAATCCTCCAACCCTGGTACCATCCTTGTAAATCTTTTCTGAGCCCTTTCAAGTTTCACAACGTTCTCCCGATCCACCACCACCATCTGTCTTCTACCTTTGAGCCAATTCTGTATCCAAATGGCTAGTTCTCCCAGTATTCCAAGAGATCTAACTTTGCTCAGCAGTCTCCCATGGGGAACCTTGCCGAATGCCTTACTGAAGTCCATATAGATCATATCCACCTCTCTGCCCTCATCAATCCTCTTGGTTACATCTTCAAAAAACTCAATCAAGTTCATGATACTTGATTTCCCATACACAATGCCATGTTGACTATCCCTAATCAGTCCTTGCCTTTCCAAATACATGTAAACCCTGTCCCTCGGGATTCCCACCAACAATTTGCCCACCATCGATTTCAGACTCACTGGTTCATTGTTCCCTGGCTTTTCCTTACCACCTTTCTTAAACAGTGGCACCACGTTAGCCAATCTCCAGTCTTCTGGCTCCTCACCTGTGACTATTGATGATACAAATATCTCAGCACTTTGAAGCTGTCAGGTTTTGGTGTCCAGGAAGTCGACCATGGTCATCACATGAACCCAAGGCCACTAGTCCATGGTAAGTCAGTTAGGGAGGTACAGACAAATCAGTTAGGAATCTAGTTACACATCGGTAAGGATTATCTGTTCATCTTGGTCAGGGGACTGGTCCACGGTCAGTTCTGCAGGTCAGTTCAATGAAGCGCAAGAGGGTATTATCAGGAACTACTACCATGGTAGGGAATTGAGAGACTTCAATTGCATGAATTGGAGACAACATGCTGGGGTGGACAGTGGACAGTATTTGTGAAGGAGGTGGGGGCACGGCAATTCAACATACATGGAGGAGAGACGATAATGCTTTGGAAGCCATGGGTTACAGCAGGGAGGCTGGTCATTGATAGTCATAGTCAAAAATCACACAATACCAGGTTATATACCAACAGGTTTATTTGGAAGGACAAGCTTTTGGAGAGCTACTCCTTCGTCAGGTAGCTATAACTTGGTATTGTGCGATTTTTAACTTTGTTCACCTCAGTCCGACACTGGCACCTCCACATCATTGATAGTCATCACTACCCTGGCTTTAATGGAGATGCAGTATAGCACGATGACTCAGCTGTAGAGCTGGGGCTCTATGGTTCATTTGAAGGCCTTCCAAAGCTCTCCATGTTGGAGTCCTGTATATCCCAGTGTATATGTAAGATGCTGCTAAACCATCACTTGCGTGTGATGTGAATGAAGACTGCTCACGTTACAAGTGACTTGTTCCATATATTTACTGCGCAGGTTCACTGTGTGACCAATGGATCCAGTTACAGTGGGGATTATCATCACTAGTGCTGCGATGGAATGAAGATGTGGTAGAAGGTGGTGAGGCAGCTCAGTGTCCGATGCTGACAATGTTTGTGGGTAGCGGGGCTGGGGTGGCTTGTGACAGCAAGTCCAGGGGGACAAACAGCAACTGTGAGCCTTACAGTTTAGTTTAATAAAAACATACCACATAATCCTCTGCACAACTGAGCAGGCAAAGAGAGGATGTGATGGATTCTGATAGACTGGGAGAGAGGGAGGTGAGAGTGGGGTGCTGGAAAAGCATAGCAGGGCAGGCAGCATCTGAGGTGCAGGAAAATCGACGTTTTGGGCAAGAGCCCTTCATCACCATTCCTGATGAAGGGCTCTTGCTCGAAACGTCAATTTTCCTGCTCCTTAGATACTGCCTGACCTACTGTGCTTTTTCAGCATCGCACATTCCAGCACCTGCAGTCCTCACTTCCTCCTGGGAGAGAAGGAGCTTTCTTCCAAAGAGGAAGAGAGAGCATTGATCAGGAGGACATCACTATCTACATGATAGTGCTGTCATGTCAAGAAGAAGAAGTCAGACAGGATTAACACCCAATAGATGAGAGATGGGTGCAGCACTCTCTTATTGACTATAAATGTATCGCTTCTCAAAAGTCCCCTGTCTATTCCCAGAGGCAAATGCAGCTTCTGTCTGTTTGTTTATTTTTCGCTTTTGCTGTTACTGAATGAAGGGGAATCTCTTCATCCAACTGAAGACTATCCAGTATGTGATGGTGCCATATTGAACGAGGAGAAGTTGCTCGGCTGCTCTGGGCATTGAGGTAAAAGTAGCAGACAAGGTTCACAGATAGGATAAAGCCAAGGACAAGTAAGTCCATGCAGCTTGGTACTTAACAGCAATTCCTTTTACAAATACTAACTTGTTTTATAATGAACGGTCAGCTGTGCCACCTGGGTGCCCTGAGCAGCATTTGTTTTTGGTTCCCCTCCCCCCACTATGTTATGGTGAAGAGTGACTCCTGGCTTGCAGCACATGACTGGGTGCACAGCTAGGTTTTAAAATGACACTAGCACTGGGGAACCTGGAAAGTGCTGGCAGTGCTAAGTATTTCTGTCTGTGGTGAAAGGGATATGATAGGTAGGACACCAAAGAGGCATGGTTCATAGGTAATGAGGCAAGCTTTGGAATATAGCATCTGAAATCTCACTAGTGCTCATGCAGTGAAAATTGTCACGTTTCCCCAATTTTGGCAAAATCCAGTCTCTTGCGCTTGGAGGCTGTGATTATTACAACAGGAAAGATTGTCCATACATAATTAGAAGGGGGTCTGAGTCCCACCTGCCACAGAACTTTGTCATAACATGGCCAAGTAGGTTATTTTAAATAATTAGAAGTTATTAAAACCTCCACAGGGTTTGTGAATCATTTTCGACTACAGTATGGAAACAGGCCCTTTGGCCCAACAAATCCACAACGACCCTCTGAAGAACAACCCACCCACACCCAGTATTTACCCCTAACTAATGCACCTAACACTATGGGCAATTTAGCATGACCAATTCACCTAACCTGCACATCTTTGGACTGTGAGAGGAAACTGGAGTACCCAGAGGAAACCCACACAGACACGGGGAGAATGTGCAAACTCCACACAGACAGTTACCTGAGGCAGGAATTGAACCCAGGTCCCTGGTGCTGTGAGGCAGCAGTGCTAACCACTGAGCCACCGTGCCACATATGTTATGTGTATATGTTGTAGGTTTTAAATTGAATGTACTTGGATAGGACCTAATACCATCAGATGCTCCATTTTCTTTTCCTGCATTCACTGGATTGCTTATTAATTTTATCTGTTGCTACACACAGATGCAAACTGTTTTCTTAATAATAGCAAAGTTTTCCTTCAGCTCCTCTTTTTAAAGTGTGAATGATAGTTCTATATCCTCTGGCAATCTTCTTTTTAAAAATAGGTTACCCACATCAATAAGTGTGAAAACTATTGCAACATATCAAGTCTTAGAAAGTTCACAATCTTGTTATGATTCACACACAACTTCACAAGCTTGTTTTCTTCCTGTCTGTTTTTATCCTGTTTTAATTACCAATCAAATGAAAATTCAAAGACTGCAGCATCAAATGCTAATTAATTGGACTTCCGTCAAGGTTTGAATTATAAGCAACCTGAACTAAATAAAACTGGCAATTAGAAAAAAATATATAAATTACTGTTCCCTGCATTGAGTTGCAGCTTCGGTTCAATTATTTGACCTTAAAATTCAACATATCCTTCATCATGAATTTTAACTTATTCTTCCCATTCTCGACCAAAGATTCATTAAGGTATTACATCCAAATATCTGGACTCCCACAGGTCTGATTTGCTATGTAAAACATCAAAGAGCTCACTTTATGAGCCCCATACTGATGGACATGCGACAGAACATCAAATTACTTAAGACCTTCGGATGCGAACCTACAGGAAGTCTTCTTGAAGAAGCTTTATCTGCTCACCAACTACATTTCTGTATTTGAAAAACGTAGAGTAGAGTAGCATTTATTTGTCATTTCTATCATATACAACTGATACAGGAAAAAACAGGACAGTGTTCCTGCAGGACTGAGGGTGCTACAGGGACAGCTCGAACTATACAATCATACACGGCATAAAGTGCATTTGAAGTGCAAAACACATAAGTTACAGTGTAATTGAAGAATGGTGAATGATAGATATTTTTCTAGGAGCAATATGAAAGAATTTCATATGGGAAAGAGTCTGATTATACTGTATTAAGGAGCCCGATGGCTTGGGGGAAGAAACTGTTGCACAGTCTGGCCGTAGGAGACTGAATGCTCTGGTATCTTCTGCCAGATGGCAGGAGGGAGAAGAGTTTGAGTGAGTGGTGTGTGGGCTCTTTCACAATGCTCTTAGCCTTTCGGATGCAGCTTGTGGAGTAAAAGAGACCCCAATGATCTTCTCAGCAGTCCTCACTATCCATTGTAGGGTCTTATGATCTGAGGCGGTGCAATTCCCAAACCAGGCAGTGATGCAGCAGCTCAGGGTGCTCTCAATGAACCCTCTGTAGAATGTGGTGAAGATGAGAAATAGATGAGAAAGAAATTCTCTCATTTCTTTACTGACAAATAAAAACAATGGCCATCCTGGAGAATGGAACATTGCCTACTTTGCATTTGGAAGCAGTTTCCAGAAATTCCAAGTTAAAAAAAAATGTTTCTGATTACCCTGGGCTCAACTAAGTTTTTGAAAGAAAAAGGGAAAATGCATATCAGGTAATAGAGCAGCCTTGATTGGTTATTTTCGATATATGAAATTTTCTGGACAGGAAATTACTCTAAAGCAGAAAATCACCAGGGTGCTTTTATTTCAACTTCATGTGTGCCATACTTGTCTTCAGATGATTCACTGAAATCAAATCAAAAGTGAAATTATGTTCTTTTTGGTTTGCCTGAAAATTGCTGTCTTCGCCTCGAGAAGGAATGGCAACTTGCATTGATCTAACACTTTTAATATAAACAAAAGCATTCCAGGGAACTTGAGATTGAAACAGATGCTGCAAAGGAATGGATGCTGCACTATTGATTGATCAAGAGATTAGAATTGTTGATTGAACAAATGCATTTTGAATAGATCTTTTAAGCGGAGGTGGATGGGGAAGGAGAGAAGTAAAGGGACTTAGGAAGTGAGGTCTAGGAAATTGGGCTGAGTCAGTTAAAAGCCTTGCAACTAATGATAGGATAAAGGGAGAGTCTGGGGTACGATCGTCCGGGGTCAGAAGATGAAATGCTGAGAAAAGGAAGATAAGAGTGAGAAGGGATTTTAAGTCAAAAATGAGCAGAACAAATCCAATGCCTTGGGAGGACAGGGAACATAAATAGGTCATTGAGCATTAGAAGTGATGATCAGCAATTTTTGCAGGGCAGAAAATAAGATGCTGAGTGGAACAAGTCTGAGATTATGGATGGTGGTTTAAGAAAGTAGAAGAAAAGGCACAGGAATCAATGAATCTAGAGATGACAAAAGCATGCATACGTTTCACAGAGATTAGTGAAATATACAGCACAGAAGCTTTTAACCCAATACTTCTATGCCAGTGGTGTTGAAGTAAGAACATTGTGGAGATGGAAATTTTACTTCAGTTATAGTTAGAATCATAGAATCCCTATAGAGTGGAAACAGGCCCTTCGGCCCAACAAGTCCACACCAACCCTCCGAAGAGCAGCCCACCCAGACCCATTTTTACCCCTGACTAATGCACCTAACCTACACATCCCTGAACACTATGGGCAATTTAGCACAACAATTTCACCTAACCTACACACCTTTGGACTGGTTGTGGAATCTGTTATGATCCTTGTTTCTGGACAAGTCAGATCCCAGAATGAAACAGGCTCGATCAATCATGTTTTGTTTTGTTTTGATATTAGCAAAGTGCAGTTTTGTAGATTTTGCTTTAACAATGAGAGTCAGTTTATTAACCAAAGAACAGAGAACATATAACAGCACACCACCATACAGGCCCTTTGGCCCTCGATGTTGTGCTGACCTCCTATCCTACTCTAAGATCAACTAACCTATCCACCCTTCATTTTACTATCATCCGTGTCCATTTCCAAGAATTGCTTAAATGCCCCTAAAGTATCTGACTCTACTACCACTGCTGGCAGTGCATTCTATGCACCCACCACTCTCTGTGTAAAGAACCCACCTCTGACATTTCCCCTAAACCTTCCTCCAATCACTTTAAAATTATATCCCCTCATGATTGACATTTCTGCTGTGGGAACATCTCTGGATATCCACTCTATCTATGCCTCTTATCATCTTGTACACCTCTATCAAGTTACCTCTCATCCTTCTTCACTCCAAGGAGAAAAGCCCTAGCTCCCTTAACCTTTCTTCATAAGATAGGCCCCTCAGTCCACGCAGCATCCTGCTAAATCTTGTCTGCCCCCTCTCTAAAACTTCCACATCCTTCCTATAATAAGGCAACAATAATTGAACACAATATTCCAAATGTGGTCTAACCAGGGCTTTATAGAGCTGCATCATAATCTCATGACTCTTAAGTTCAATCCCCCTACTAATGAAGGTCAACACACCTTACACCTCCTTAGCAATCTTATTAACTTGTGTGGCAACTTTGAGGAATCTATGGACATGGACCCCAAGATCCCTCTGTTCCTCCATACTGACAAGAATCCTGCCTTTAACCTTCTCTTCTGCATTCAAATTCAACCTTACAAAGTGAATCACTTCCCACTTTTCCAGGTTGAACTCCATCTGCCACTTCTCAGCTCAGCTCTGCATTCTGTCAATGTCCCATTGCAACCTTTAACAGCTCTCCACACTATCCACAACACCTCCAACCGTTGTGTCATCGGCAAACTTACTCACCCATCCTTCCAGTTCCTCATCCAAATCATTTATAAGAATCACAGAGCAGAGGTCCCAGAACAGACCCATGCAGGACACCACTGGTCATCAAGCTCCAGGTTGTCTACTTTCCATCTACTAGCACCGTCTGTCTTCTATGGGCCAACCAATTCTGGATCCCAATGGCCAGATTTCCCTGTATCTCATGCGTCCTTACTTTCTGAATGAGTCTACCATAGGGAATGTTTTGAAACACTTTGCTAATATTCATGTACACCACATCTACTGCTCTACCTTTATCACATCCTCAAAGAATTCAATAAGGCTTATGAGGCATGATCTGTCCCTCATAAAGCCATGTTGACTATCTCTAATCAAGCTATGCTTTTCAAAATAATTACAAATCCTATCTCTCAGAATCCTCTCCAATAATTTGCCCACCACTGATGTAAGACTGTTTGGTCTGTAATTTCCATGGTTATCCGTATTCCCTTTCTTGAACAATGGAATAATGTTTGCCACCTTCCAAACATCTGGTACTACTCCAGTGGACAGTTAGGATGCAAAGATCATCGCCAAAGGCGCAGCAATTTCTTCCCTCGCATTGCATATTAACCTTGGATATATCCTGTCTGGTCCAGGGAATTTATCTATCCTCATGTTTTTCAAAATTTCCAACATATCCTTCTTCTTAATATCAACCTGTTCAAGCATATTAGCCTGTTTTACACTGTCCCCACAAACGACAAGGTCCCTCTCACTAGTGAATACTGAAACAAAGTATTCATTAAGGACCTCCCCTACTTCCTCTGACTCCAGGCACAAGTTCCCTCCACTATCCCTGATCGGTTCTACCCTCACTCTGGCCATCCTCTTGTTCCTCACGTAAGTGTAGAATGCCTTAGGGTTTTCCTTAATCCTACCCACTAAAGCTTTTTCATGCCCCCTTCTAGCTCTCCCAAGTCCATTCTTCAGTTCCTTACTGGCTACCTTATCTAGAGCCTTGTCTGATCCTTGCCTCCACAACCTTAAATAAGCTTCCTGCTGCTCTTGACTAGATGTTCCACATCCAAGGTTCCTTCCCCTTACCATCCCTTTCTTGCCTCAGTGGGATAAACTTACCCAGCCCTCACAGCATGTGCTCCCTAAACAACCTCCACATTTCTGTTGTGCATTTCCGAGAATATCTGCTCCCAATATATGCTCCACAATCCCTGCCTAATAGCAAAAAATGAAGATAAAAATAGAATAAATCAGACAATCTACTTTTTACTCAAATTCAAAGATTTTACACATAGTAAAAGTATAATTCCATTAATCCCAAAACATCCCTCTATAAATTGAAAAGAAAATTAACAGTTCCTGTCCAGGACTCAAAACCCACTCCAATACTGTACCAGTAAATGCACCTAGTATAATATACCAAAGCACCACTTGTACAGTGCTCACACCAAAGTCTCTCCTTTAACTCCTTGATAGGTTTAAGTCACTTGTGACTTTAACTTATAGGTGGGAACTGCAGATCGTTTCTACTAGTACATGCCTCTTCAGGGTTTTACACCAACACTTGGGACTAACACTAACTGTTTAAGGTAATCTAGTTTCACTCTATCCTTCCTTTCTCAGAAACACTGATCTATACTATCATCTTCATTCAAGGATTTCATAGGACAGCTCAAAACTGAAAAAAAAAACTGTTTCCTCAAAGTACACCTTTTTCCATTAAGCTTAAAAATTCTTTCCTGATTTTCTAAAATGACCTTGATTATCTTATTCAGACATAAAACCCCTACTATTACACACAAAAGTCATTCATCCTAAAGCCAGGCATCAAAACTTGTTTTAAAAGTATCATTGTGACTATAGAAAAATTTACAAATTAATTACTAACTTCAGACACACTGAAAGTGCCCAAGCCTACAACAAATAATATTAAAAATATATAGAAATCATGCGACCTGCAACTCAAATTTGAAGCTCAACTGTGCGATAAATGGGATGTCAAGATGTACAGCGACTAGTTCATGATGATTTGAAAGCCAGGGGAATAGAGCAAGTGGCATGGAAATTGAGTTTTCCACGTGACTGATCCAGATTGTTAGAACTGAAGAGGAAATTTAAAATGTCATGAACGTTTAATTGCAACAAAAAGCTAAAAATATAATTTGGTCACACACCTTTCATGTCTGTGTAAATGTAACTCTTTCCTGCATGAAACAATAATTGAAGTAATAGTTTTTACATAAAAAATGAACAAGCAAGACAATGTAGCATTGCTACTTCACTAACCTGCGCTGTTCCTATTTTGCAGGACAAAATGGACAGGACTTTATAATTCATTGAAAATTGGATTGTATATTTTGTTCACTTGGCACTCCAAACATACTTGCACCAGCGCAGGGAGTCTGCAAAAAGAAATTAATAAAGGATCCATGTATTCCTTGTGGAGTTTTAGTTCAAGAGGTCTCCATCTAAATTTATTGCTGTTTCTGTTCCAAGAGCGTCATATTGTTCAATCATCAATTTTGGGTTAATCATTAATTATTTCAAATCTGACGTTGAAAATACTCTAAAAATGTAAGAGTAATGGGATCCAGGTGGGTGGAGGTGGGATACAGATCTGCCATAATTCCATTGTCACAGGCTTGAGGGGCTGAATGGCTTACTCCAATTCCTGTAATTCTATCAGAGATCATGAAATTTGCCAAACTGTGCCTGAAATATAAATAGAGCATTACTCTGAATGAAATTAATCAACAGTGCTCCAATTACATATCTTTTGGAAATGCTGAATAAATGGCTGATTTTGCCAAATGAAAATTCTTATTAAAGTTCCTCTATCCCTCATACCATTGATAATGTTTTAATTATATTCCCACCTTTATTCAAAGAACATCAAAAATACCCTAATATCTTAAAATACTGTACTGACTTTTCACCCAAATAAAATTTGGTTTTTCAGTGCTTTAAGTAGTCTCTCTGGTCTCTATTTGCTTTTTTCTGGTGTGCTTCAGATATGTGACTGTGCATTCTCTTTCTCTCGCTCTCTCACACTCACTCTCTCTCTCACACACTCACTCTGTAATATATATATTATATATACACATATACAAATAACATGTTTGAGCCAAATGATGAACTGAGATGTATGAGCAGTGCAAATCATTTTCCAAAGGAATACTTAAGTCTGAACTTATCATGTGGTCATACAGCAAATCACATTGTTTGCACAAATGGATAGAAAAATCAACTGCTATGTCACCAAGCACAACTTTAATTGCAGTGTTTAGTCTTTGCTTTTCAAAATGTTTCCACTTATCTCCGTTTGCAGATGCTGAAGGAGACACACATTGGCATTCACATCAGGAGTAACAGCCAAGAAAGCCCAAGAAAAAATGCCACCCTAAAGCAAATATAATGCCATTAGCAGAACTCACAGTATATCTGATCTGTTCATATACATCAGGAACTTTAATTATGAAAAGCTATGGAAATTGATTTTATTTCTCTGAAACTACTGGGAAACTTTCTGACTTGTCAGAGTGTGGATTTATCTATTAAGATACAAAATAATTCATTTCACCTTGTCAAAGCATCTTGTGCTTGAGGTATTACTTATCACCAAGGGCAAAGTCTTTGAGATATAATACTGAGCTTCAACCACATGCACACCATTCCATAACATGTTACTCTTCAAACATAATCCATAAAGCTTGTCACAGCAGGCAAAGAATGAACACAAAAACTAGTATTCTAACTTTATTTTGCTTCAGTCATCTGGAAAAGGAATGTGTCATTAATAACTAAGCAATATATTTTGTAGCACCAGCGAAATGAATCTTTTTCTCAACAAACATCTGCTGCTGTGATTTTACAGATAGTTCATTCTTCACAATTAACAAGTCATCTTTCATTGTATTATAATGTAAAAATGTAACTTATATATATAGAATGTCAGCCATATCCTCAGTACATCCCAAAGGGTATCACTGTGAACACATTAGCTTCAAACTGCAGATTCCGTTGTTCAATAGTATAACTAATTGTATTGACCCTCCTCAGTCCATAGCAATGCAATTTTAACCATTACGCTGGCTGTAAGCTGTACTCTCAAGCCAGATTACACCAGTGTAATTTCAAATCTTGCCAACCAAAGCAAGTTAAAAACAGTCCAACATACGAGAAGAGTGCAATTAAATTTTAATATAATGCTGTGTGAGGCTACTCTTTTTAAGTGATCCTCTTGTCTTATAAATAAGCCAGATTTTTTGTTAAAAATTCATTCATGGAATACGGGCAATGCAGGCATTATTACCCATTAATAATTGCTTTGGAGAAGCTGGTGGTGAGTAGTTTTCTTGAACTTTTGCATCCTTAGGATGTTGGACACAAACAATACTCTTTGGAGGCAGTTCCAGGATTTGACCCAGTGACAGTGAAGGAACGATGATATATTTCCAAGTCAGGATGGTGTTTGATTTGGAGTGGAAGTTGCAAGTGTTGGCGTTTCCATGCGTGTGCTGCCCTTACCTTTATAGATGGAAGAAATCATGGGTTCAGAAGATGGTGTCAAAGGAACTGGTTAGGCTATAGCTACATTGGCTAAAGTTCACATTTACCTTCATATTGGTCAGAGTTAAACCTGCATCACTGCTGGGGTAAATTTCTCTCTCTATTCCTGTAGAGCCTCCAATAAAAATGATTTATGTCATTGAACATTGCCTATATCATGGGAAAGCTAATTAACCTTCGAAATGTTTTTCTCCAGTTGCAGCTTATTGAACGATTCTGCTAAATTCCTTTATTTCACAGCAAATCTGAATGATGCTATTTAACATTATTTTGACCCTTTGGTATTCAATTTTTTTCCAATCTTCAATTCTTCAGCATTACTGCCCTCAGCCTCTGCAATTCTACTGGAGTCACTTAAAAAAAATGAAGAAAGCAGACAAAAATGATAGGCTGAGCTAAAACCAAAGAATAAGTGATGCTGGAAATGTGAAACAAAAACAGAAATTGGTGGAGAAACTCAGAGGGTCTGGAAACATCTGTGGAGAGAAAGCAGAGTCAACATTTTAGATCTAATGACCTTTCATCAGAACAGAGTTCGGATCACTGGATGCAAAAGGTTGACACTGCTCTCTCTCCACAGATGCTGTCAGAGTTGCTGAGTTTCTTCAGAAATTTCTGTTTTTGTTTGTGAATAATGGATAGGCTACCTTGTAAAATGCTTCTCTAAGTTCCATTTGTCTCTCAAAAGGGCATTAAAGTTTCCTGTGACATCGGAATGGCGGCAGTTATAAATAAGCCTCCAGACTGCATTTGAATTTCTCCAACACGCTGTTACAGCAGAAATGAGAGGTTTGAAGAAGAAAGTTCCAGCTGTTTCCTCAAGCCTGATGCACCTGGAAATTGGGTGTCATGAACTTACCGACTGACAAAGGTTGACAGCAATACTCTGTTGCACCAGTGGCAATTATAACTGAATGTGGTAGCAGATTCTCTTGATGAAGGTGGTAGGTGCATTTTGAATGAATTTCTTAAATTTATCTTATAACTGAAAATTCATACAAAACCTAAAACATATTTAAAGACATATGCGGAGAGCAGGGGTAATTACATTTGTAACTGTGACTGATGGATCTTCATCGCTTGCCACTTGACTTCCCATCCGAGCTACCTAGTTAGGAACAGACACCAATCTACATCAATTGCCTCACAGCGCCAGGGACCTGAGTTTGATACCAACCTCGGGCGACTGTGTGGAGTTTGCGCATTCTCCTCGTGTTTGCATGGGTTTCCCCGGGTTCTCTGGTTTTCTCCCACAGTCCAAAGAGGTGCAGGTCAGGTGGATTAGCCTTGCTGAAATTGTCTGTAGTGGTCAGGGTAGCCCAGGTGGGTTAGCCATGGGAAATGTGTGGTAAATGATACGGTAGGGGATCGTGTCTAGGTGGGATGCTCTTCAGAGGGTCGGTGTTGACTCAATGGGCCGTATGGCCTCCTTCCACACTGAAGGGGTTCTATGATTCTATATTTCCCTCTCATTCACCAACACGAGGAAGTCCAGCCACTAATTAGCCAATCAACTCTTGCTTCGCCAAGCTGAGAGGACGGGGGCAGGAGAAAGCAGACCCCTCAGTTTCCATTCTACCTCCCTCAGCCTGCCGAAACCTGTAAAATTCCTGCCTATTAGTGCTGAAACTCTTGCAACAAAATATGACTGTTGTTGCTCTCTTGATGGCTTACAATCAGTTAGTTCACAATTAGATTCAAGATTAGGATCTAGAAAAATAAGATTTTGAGCATATTTCAACAATATTTATAATTCGCTTTAGGTATTAAACTAATTGCCCAAGGTAAAATAGGGAATTTGGTGCTAAATACAGTAATTCTTTCTGCTCTGCAATTTGATTTGTTCTTATTAGGTACAAAATCCCACGCTCTGATGGAAAAGGAAGTGTTGGATATTTCAGTTTGCGAACAGACATTCTAAAGCTTTCCTTCGTCACGGAATGGACGGGATGATGAAAATGCATGATTTTTAAGCCCTCTATAATGTAATCCTTCGTCACGGAATGGACGGGATGATGAAAATGCATGATTTTTAAGCCCTCTATAATGTAATCCTCAACTTGCTGTGACCATTGGATTATTCCATACAATAGCATTTTCAAATAATCCAGTACTCCATGTCACTCTATTGTAAACCAAACCTGAATATTCAAATCTAAACCTAACACCTTCCTTTGGCCATTATGTTTCTTGGAGCAATGGAGTTGTCTTTATCCTATGGGAGAGTCATTGCATTTTATTGTCCAAATGAGATAAATAACTTAATTTCATTAAAACATTGGGAAGAAAGAGTCTTTCATACAACTTTACATATTTGAAAGCCATCTGGTAGAGAAAGCAATACAGAAAGTACTTGAACTTGTAAGGCATCTACCATGATCTCAAGTTGTCCGTCTGTACTTTATAACCATTGGATTACTCTTGAAGTACTATCATTGCTGAAATGCAAGACACAGAGCAAACAATTTGCACACAGCAATGCCGCATAATAGCAACAAAGTTTGGGAGAAGAATTGTAGCTTGGGTGCTCGTTGTTGTGATTCTGTTCGCCGAGCTGGGAATTTGTGTTGCAGACATTTCGTCCCCTGTCTAGGTGACATTCTCAGTGCTTGGGAGCCTCCTGTGAAGCGCTTCTGTGATGTTTCCTCCGGGGCATATATAATGATTTGTATCTGCCGCTTCCGGTTGTCAGTTCCAGCTGTCCGCTGCATTGGCCGGTATATTGGGTCCAGGTCGATGTGTTTATAAGCACATCGACCTGGACCCAATATACCAGCCACTGCAGCGGACAGCTGGAACTGACAACCGGAAGCGGCAGATACAAATCACTATAAATGCCAGAGGAAACACCACAGAAGCGCTTCACAGGAGGCTCCCAAGCACTGAGGATGTCACCTAGACAGGGGACGCAACGTCTGCAACACAAATTCCCAGCTCGGCGAACAGAACCACAATAATAGCAACAGGTTCATGATTAGCCCCAACCTGCTTTTAGACAATCCGATTTGATATTTCAGATTGTGGGTGTGAGAGAAGGTTTAGGAATCCAGGAACTGCTTTAAGAAATTGAGGGCCAAAAAAGCTTTCAAGAAATTAGTGAAAGAAACTTCTGGAAGTATGGGTGAGAATTTCACCACTGGAAGAGGTTAGCAGAAAAGAAGGTGGTGTTATGGACATGGATGAACACTAATGCCTCCTGATGAAATGTACACAAGTAGATCCACTGTGATGACTTCCCACCCCCACTTCTGAAGAAGGGTTACACCCGAAACGTCGACTTCTTCACCTCCTGATGCTGCCTGGCCTGCTGTGTTCTTCCAGCCTCCTGCTTGTCTATTTCGAATGACCTGTCAGCATTAATTAATTAGCCCATTTAAGAGAGTGGTCTCTTCAACCCATTCAAGAGAGGAATGGGTAAATTACAGAAAAATATATATCAGCACTTATTTGGTACTCAGCCCCAAAATTCAATTTTATTCATCATTTCCTGCAGACAAGAGGCTAATATAAAGCATTATGTTTCCATCCAGCATTTGTGCATGAGATAACCTCTTGCAGTCAAGTTTGACATTAATACATGTTTCAGAAAGGTAGAGATAAATTATTCCATAGAACAAAAATTAATTTATTTGGAAACTGTTGCATTATGTATTTGTACAAAAAGATTGTTTCTGAAGGATTTTCATAAAGAGGTAATGGCACATTGGTTAGATTCTAATAGGCAGACAGTAATTATCACATTACCTATTATAAAATGAAGACAGGACAGCTATAGCTGACAGCTATATCTTAATAGAGAATGACCCTTATTAAAAGTGCACGATTAAAAGAAGCAATCTTTTGTAGAAATGAATAGGGTAAAATCCAAGCATTAAAATCTGTCCATTTCACAAGACTTGCCAAGCTGACTTAGAAGCTGGAGAAAATAGTAGCAGTATAAAACTACAAAGGTTTACACTGTACATGCAAATCAAAGTTTTATTAATTTATGGTTACTCAGTTATTGGCCCTTCTGAACATATAACATCATCCTATTTTCACAGCTGAAAGATAAATAATTGATTCCTACAGAAACAGAAAGAGAAACAATGTACAGAATATATCATCATTTGAGGCTCAGAATGCTCTGTTTTAACACTTTCTTTTTCCAATCTCGTATCATTGCACTCTTTGATGATACAAATCAGGATCTGTGGGTGTGTATTTCATAATGCAACTCTTAGTATAAAGATGATTTCTCCATCTTCCTGTGTCTAAAGACTGGAAACAAATGTTTTAATAATCCAGTTAGTGGCACAGTGATTAAACACAGTGTGAAACTGCACAATAAAACACAGACAGGTGTCTGGGTCTGTTGGCATTTTATGCTCAGTGTGAAACTGCACAATAAAACACAGACAGGTATCTGGGTCTGTTGGCATTTTATGCCAAATAATTGCTCTGGATAATGAATGGAGCATTCCTGCTGGCCTCAGTGCCTTTGAATCAGACAGAAAAGAAGACATGAACCTTGGTTTTTGCTCCGAATTTATATATTATTGCTCCCTGCTGGCAAACATGGATCATAGCATGTGGATGTTGCTCAAATGCAACAACACCTACTTGCATTTATCTAGCACCTTTAACACAACAAAAGAGTCTGAAGCCCTTTCAGGCCACAGAAAATAAAAATAGCTAAACCCACCTAGCTCTAAATTCCTCTGAAAACCAACCAATTGTGGTCTCAAATATGCACAAAGATACAACATCCACAAATCTCTATGGCATGGTGCTCCAAAGTTTCAGAACTCTGGGTGAAGAAATCTCTCCTCATCTTGGCATTAAGTAGCTCATCCTTCATTTGGTACTATGTTTCATAGTTCTAGGCTCTCCAACCTGGTGAAATAGTTTCTTTGCGTCAGCTGGGCGAAATGCTCATATGCTTCAATGAGATCACCTCTCATTCTTCCAAACTCCAGACAATATAGGGTGAGCCCACTTAGCTTCTTGATGTGAGAAAACTCTCTCATCCCAGGCCATGTGGCGAACCTTTGGCTGCACCACTCCTAATTTATGTTATATCCCAATGTCTGAAATAAAGACCCAATAATATACCTCATTGGCTGAGGGCCAATTCTTAGCCAGGACACTAGGTGGAGCTGCCTGGTTCTTCTTTGAATGGGATATAGGATCTTTAACATGCTCTCAAGATGGCATGTGAGGTCTCAGTTTATCTCCCTCATCTAGAAAATGGCACAGCCGACACTGGAGTAACTCACCCCAGCTTTTGGACACCACTTTTCAAACCTGCAACCTCTATTCCCCAGGATGACAAAGGGAGCAAATGCATGACAATACCATCTCTTGCAAATTCCCTTTCAAGTCACACACCATCCTGACTTGAAACCCTGTCATTATTCCTTCACAGTCACTACGCAGAAATCCTGGAACTCCTTCCCTAGGTGGCGCTATGAGTATACCCACACCACATGAACTGCAGTTGATCAAGGAGGTAACTCACCACCTCCTTCTTAAGAACAATTAGGGATGAACAACACATGCTATCCTAACACAGCCAGATCCCATGAAAAGATAAATCAATGAAGTACTCAAATGCCAGCCTTGGTTCTATGCTTGAATCTCTACAGTAAAACCTGAAATGGACTTCTACCATGGAGCTAAGATTGACACATGAGTTTGTTACCCATTTAGTGGAAACATAGAAACAAAAAAAAAATGCAAAAATTGGCCATTTGGCCCTTCAAACCTGCCCCACCATTCAATATGGTCGTGGGGCTGATCATGCAATTTTAGTATTCAATTCCTGCTTCCCTCCCACACCCCTTGATCCCTTTAGCCACCAGGGCCATGCCCAGCTCCCTCATGAATATATCTAACAAACTGCCCCCAACAGCTTTCTGTGGGACAGAATTCCACAGGTTCATAACTCTCTGTGTGAAAAAACATCTTCCTCATCTCAGTCCTGAATGCCTTATCCCTTTATTCTTCGACCCTAATTCTGGACATCCTCAGCACTGGGAACATTCTTCCCTCATCTAGCCTGTCCAGTCCCATCAGGATTTCCTATGTTTCTACAAGATTCTCCCCTCATTCTTCCAAATTCCAGTGAGTAAAAGTCTATTCGATCCAGTCTTTCGTCATATATTAGTCCTGCCATCCCAGGAATCAGTCTGGTGAACCTTTGCTGGACTCCCTCAATAGCAACAGTCAACTCAGGTTCACACATGAAGAATGGAAAATTGATGTAGGACTCATGGTGCTTTGGCATCATTTTTCAGCTTATAATAAAGTAAATAGGAAAGGGAAACAGCCAACACATTACTCAGTAGTGGCTACTATTCTTGTCAAGCGTATTGAGCTGGTAGCTCAAATCCCACCATATCTAACCTACTTAACTTCATATCACACATAGGTTTAATATTAATAAGAGAATCTCACGTAGTATTCATTGTTTTCAGTCCTACATTTCAGTTGCAGTTGATTCAGTTTTGGCCTTGAACATCTTTCCTTCCCATTCTGTCAAAATGTCTCTAAAAGGTGATGTTTCATTCAATGTTTGCATTGTGTTAATCCCATTAATACAAACGTTCCTGCTACAAGTGGTGGGGCTCTAAAACCAAATGATTCAGACTAGAAAAGTCCCATGCATAATTTTTCGTTGTAAGGATTTAATTAATCCCAGAGTGATGTTAGGAAATTTATATTTGGATTGCGAAGATGGAACAATATGGCCACATTTTTCTGTCCTGCTTGATACCAGGTGATCCTCAATTCTGCAACGAATGGAGGGCATTCCTCTTGGAATTATATCCTAGTCTTCAATGTATAAGGAAAACATTGGAGTAAAATCATCACAACATATCCAAACAGTGCAATAAAATGGGGATAGAGACATTGTTTTCTTTAAAAGTGGCATGAAATACAAGAAAAATCAGGAGTAATGTTCAGCTCCTTGAGGCAACTTTGTCATTCATGGTTGATCTGTTCCTCAAAGTTTGCTCCATGGGCTTTCATATATTTATAAACCAAAGCTTGTTACATCCTTTTAACGTTTTAAATGCTTTCATCTGATTGTCCTTGCTTTATAATCAAAGGAATACCAACCACATTATGTAATCAGACCTCTTAATTGAAACCTCTGATAAATCTTTTCTGTTTCCTCATGAAGGTCAATATATATTCTTCCCACATTGCAGTGCCAAGAATGAATGCAGTACTGTAAGTGATGCTTGAATTAGATTCCCTACCATATTAAACAAAGGTTTGAAGTATCTGCTTGATATAGATTTTGCTTTGCTTGTTCATGAAATGTGGGTGACCCTGGCTGGCCCAACATTTATTGCTCATCTTTAGTTGCCCTTGAGAATGTGGTAGTGAACTATCTTCTTGAACTGTTGCAGTCAATTTGTGTAAGCAGACCCACAATGCCTTTGGAGAGAGAGTTCCAAGAATTTCACCTCAAGACATTGATATATTTCCAAAGCTGGATTGTAAAGGGCTTGGAGGGGTACTTGCAAGTCATGTTGTCCCATGTATCTGCTGCCTTTGCCCTTGTACATGGTAGTGGACATAAATTTGGAAGGTCTTAGTGAATTTTTGCAGTGTATCTTGAAAATGCCATATTGGATATCTCTAGAATAGGAACAAGTCAGGAGCTGGAATGATGACAGAGTTTAGGTTTGGGAATAACCCTGTTGGAAAATGAGTGGAGCAATGGGAGTTGAAGGAGGTCAAAGAGTAGATTTAAAGGAGTACATGAGGAGTGGAAGGAGGTAATGTCAGACCTTGAGGTGAATCAGCAGAAGAGGGGATTGGGAACTGGAGTTACTAAACCAACCAAAACATTTAAATCAAAGGTGTGGCATCACAGGACAAGAGGTAGGCAATTGGTTGGTGAGCACGACTGTTTATTGTTTGTGCTTTGAACTGGAGAAAGTAGTTATGAAGATAGGTTGAAATAATTTCCCTTGGAGAAGATAAAGTTGAGAGGAGGTCTGACTGAGGTTTTTAAAATCATAAGTGGCCTTGAACAGTGTAGATAGGAAAAAACACATCCCATGGCAACACGAGGAAATAATTCTTTTGCGTCCGAATGGTTAGGACTGGAATGTATGGTAGAGGCAGATCAATTGAGGTATTCAACAAGGAAGTGGATGGTTGGCTGAAAAGAATGTGTAGAGCTACATGGGAAGACGGGTGATTTTCTCCTATGGAGTGATATCGAAGACCTGACAGACTGAAAAGCCTCCATCTGTGCTGTAATAATTCTGTGATTTTGTGTATCAGGGTGAAAAGTTTTAATTTACTATTCCACTTTCATTATTAAAAGAGATTAACTTTTTTTATTATTGACCATTAACAAGCCTTTAGTTTATTTCTGTTAACTACTGGTAATAATTTAGGATATAGAGGCATGTGCCGAGGTCAATGGCATACATATTGTGTTCCATTCAGTAACTTCAGGATTTCGTAAGTGCATGTATATTTTTGCTGATGTGAATAATCTTTGTAAATGGGCTAGAATTCAATAAACTGCATTAATCAAATGTGCAGGCAAGTATCATCCAACTGAATGAGATTGAGGTTCAGTTATCAGAACAACTGGCATCATTTGGTGCATCTGTGAAGCTGAGAACTTTGTGGAAACAAATGAAATATGAGCAGAAGGAAATTATGTGGTCCCTTGAGCCTGCTCCTCCATTCAATATAATCATGGTTTTTCTGTTGGTGTTTCAAATTCTATATCTACGCTCAATAAGCTTTGATTCGCCTGCCTAACAACAATCCATTTACCTCTGCCTTACAAATATTGACTGACTCTGGCTCCATCGTTTTCTGAGGCACACACAACTCGGAGAAGAAAATTTCTCCTTATTTATGTCCTAAAGGGGCAAGCCTAATTTTAAAACAGTGCATCCTAATTCTGGACTCACCCACAAGAGGAAATGTCCACCTTGCTAATGTTATCTTATACACTTCAGTCAAATCCTTCCTCCCCCCACAATATTCTACAATATTGGGAGGGGTGGGGGGAGCAGTATGAGCCTATCTAACCATTCCTCATCAGCCATTCCAGGTATGCATCGAGTAAACCTCCTCTGAACTGTTTCCAGTGCATTTACATCCTTCCGTAAATAAGGAGATCAGAAGTGCAAATAGTATTTGAGATGTGGTCTCATCAATGCTCTGTAACTGAAAATGAACATCCTTACTTTTATGTTCAATTCTTCTTATTTCTTATTATTCCTTAATACAGGATAGCATCGCCATTGGCCTTCTTGATTATATGCTGTACCTATGTACAAACATCTTGTGACTCTCGTGCAAAAACACCTAAACCCCCACATACCCCAGAATTCTGTAGTCATTCTCTAGTAAAGTAATATTCTGCTTTGTAATTCTTCTGGCTAAAGTGAAAGGTTTCCCATTTTTCCATATTATATGCCATCTTCCATATCTTTCCCTGCTCACTTAACCTATCCATGTTTATCTAAAGCCATTTTACTTATGTTTCTGGATTTAGTGAATTGTGGTATTTTCCCAGATGACCAGTGTTGCCACGTTGTTATATTTGCCACCTTTTCTGCAAATTAACTCACAGGGTATTGGTTAGGCCACTTTTAGAATATTGCATGCAATTCTGGTCTTCCTCCTATCGGAAGGATGTTGTGAAAGGGTTCAGAAAAAATTTACAAGGATGATGTCGGGTTTGGAGGATTTGAGCTATAGGGAGAGGCTGAATAGGCTGGGGCTGTTTTCCCTGGTGCGTTGGAGGCTGAGGGGTGACCTTATAGAGTTTAGAAAATCATGAGAGGCATGGATAGGATAAACAGACAAAGTCTTATCCCTGGGGTGGGGGAGTCCTGAACTGGAGGGCATAGGTTTAAGGGTGACAGGGGAAAGATATAAAAGGGATCTAAGGGACAACTTTTTCACACAGAGGGTGGTGCGTGTATGGAATGAGCTGCCAAAGGAAGTGGTGGAGGCTGATACAATTGCAGTATTTAAAAGGCATCTGGATACGTATATGAATAGGAAGGGTTTAGAGGGATATGGGCCAAGTGCTGGCAAATGGGACTAGATTAGGTTCGGCTATCTGGTTGGCATGGACGAGTTGGACCGAAAGGTCTGTTTCCATGCTGTACATCTCTATGACTCTATGACTCTAATTGTAGCTTCTTCATTCACATCCAAGTCATTCATGTACATTCAAACAACAAGAGTCCCAGCAACAATCTCAATAGTACACCATCAATCACAGACTTCCATTTACAAAAACATCCCCCTGCCTCCTATTTGTAAGCCAGTTTTGGATCCAGTTTACCAACTTGTCTTGGACCCCATGTGATCCTAGCTTTTGGACCAGCCTTCCATGTGGAACCTTGTCAAGGGCCTCAATGAAAACCATTTAATCACATCAATTGCACAACCCACATCAATATATGTTGTCACCTTTTCAAAAATCTCAGTTAAGTTAGTCAGAGGGGATGTCCCTCAAACAAATCCATACTGACTATTTTTGATCAATCCCCGCTTTCCACGTTGACTAATCTTCTCCTTCAGATTTTTTCCAATTGTTTCCCTACCACTGATATCAGACTAACTGGTCGGAATTATCTGGCTTATCCCTGCTGCCCTCCTTGAACAAAGGAACCACATTAGTTATCATCCAGCTACCTGCCACTTCACCCTATGGCCAGTGAAGTATCAGATATCTCTGCCAAGGCACCAGCAATCTCATCCCTTGCCTTCCATAGCAGCTCAGAATAGTTAGCAAGGTTAGATCACATGGAATCTAAGGAGAGCTATCCATTTGGATACAAAATTGGCTTGAAGATAGGAGACAGAGGATGGTGGTGGAGGGTTGCTTTTCGGACTGGAGTGTGTGACCAGTTGTGTACCGCAAGAATTGGTGCTGGATCCAATGTTTTTTGTCATTTATATAAATGATTTGAAAGTAAATAGAGGGGGCATGCTGAGTAAGTTTGCAGTTAATGGCATTAAAATTAATAGTGCAGTGGACAGCGAGAAAGGTATCTCAGAGTGCAACGGGACCTTGATTAGATGGGCCGGTGTGCCGAAGATTGGCAGATAGAGTTTAATTTAGATAAACGTGAGGTTCTGCATTTTGGAAAGGCAAATCAGAGCAGGACTTATACACTAAATGGTGGGGCCCTGGGGAGTATTGCCAAACAAAGAGACCTTGGGGTGCAGCTTCATAGTTCCTTGAATGTGGAGTCACAGGTAGACAGGATGGAGAAGAAGGCATTTAGTATGCCTTTATTCATCTGTGCATTGAGTATAGGAGTTGGGATGTCATGTTGCCATTGTGCAGGACGTTGGCTAGGCCATGTTTGGAATTCCGCATTCAATTCTAATCTCCCTGATATTGGAAATATGTTGTTAAATTTGAAACAGGTCAGAAAGGATTTACTGGGGTTGTAGGGTTTGAGATATAGAGGGAGCCTGATTAGACTGAGGCTATTTTCCCTGGAGCATTGGAGGCTGAGGGGGTGACCTTTTCGAGATTTATAAAATCATGAGGGGCATGGATAGAGTAAATAGACAAGGTCCTTTCCTTGCGGTGGAGGAGTCCAGAGTTGGAGGGCATAGGTTTAGGGTAAGAGGGGAAAATTTAAAAGGGACCTAAGGAACAACGTTTTCACACAGAGGATGGTGTGTATAGGGAATGAGCTGCCAGAAGAAGTGGTGGGAGCTGGTACAATTACAACATTTAAAAGGCATTTGGATGGGTATATGAATAGGAAGGGTTTAGAGGGATATGGGCTAAATGCTGGCAAATGGGACTAGATTTAAACTAGGATATCTGGTCAGTGTGGACGAGTTGGACTGAAGGGTCTGTTTCCATGCTGTACAACTCTATGACTCTATTTGGTACTGGATAATGGTTGTTTGAGGTAATTCATTGTGGCCAATCCTTCTTTGTCTTTGCTTTGTCTTGGTCCATCTAGCATTGAGTTGTAGGGTATACACCACATACAATCCCTACAGAAGAGGCACTGTTCTTATATCACAAGAAGGTTTATTGCATGATAGCGACATGTACAATGATATTTGGCCAGGCATAGTTACTAGGATTTTAGGGAACCCGTAGTGACACATATGTTGTGGTTCTGTTCGCCGAGCTGAGAATTTGTGTCATCTACATATTTGACCCAGAGTTTGGGTTGAATTTGCAGTAAGACTGTTTGTTCTAACCTTTGCATTACCGCTTCTGCTATGAGTCCAGAGATGGGTGAGCCCATGGGTGTGCCATTGATTTGTTCATATATTTGGTTGTTGAATGTGAAGTGTGTTGTGAGGCACAGGTCCAGTAGTTTGAGTACGCAGTCTTTGTTGATAGGTTCCCGGTCTTGTTGTCTGTTCTGTATGTCCAGCAGGTTGGCTATTGTTTCTCTGGCTAGGGTTTTGTCGATAGAGGTGAACAGTGCCATTACATCGAATGAGACCATAGTTCTTTCCTTGTCTATGTGTATATTTCTGATGATGTCCAAGAATTCCTGTGTTGATTGTATAGAGTGTCTGGATCCACTGATCAGGTGTTTCAGTTTCTGCTGTAGTTATTTAGCCAGTTTGTGTGATGGTGTCCCTGGGAGTGATACTATGGGTCTGAGTGGGATGTCTGGTTTGTGCACTTTAGGTAGTCCATAGAATCTGGAGGTGTTGTTGCTTTCAGGTTTCATTCTCTGTAGGTCAGACCTGGTTATCTGTCCGTTTTTTTGTAGGTTCCTCAGTGTGTTGTTTATCCTATTGGTGAGCTGTGGGGTGGGGTCAAACTCCCTCTTTTGGTAGGTGTTGGTATCTGCAAGTAGTTGTTGCGCTTTTTGGATGTACTCTGCTTTTTCCAGGATGACCGTCATTCTGCCTTTGTCTGCTGGTAGTATGATTATGTTCTTATCGTTTCTTAGTGCTTTTAGTGCTTCCCTCTCCTTGGTGTTGAGGTTATGTGTTTGTCTTTTTTTTTACACAAATTCCCAGCTCGGCAAACAGAACCACAACAACGAGCACCCGAGCTACAAATCTTCTCCCAAACTTTGAAGTGACGCATATGCCCCTCTGTAAGATGGAGTAGAAATCCTTGCATTGAACTCTCAAACTGTTATTCAGATCTGACTGTGAGTGAGGTTGATTGCTCCTCTGGGTACTACAGCCAAAGCTAAATCTATAACATAGCTGCAAAAGGATGAAGATTTGGAAAGCAATAATAATAGAGTATGCTATATATAAGCAACATGAGATCCTGTGAGCAGATTTTAAGGAGCTAGATGTTAAGGGAGTGGCCTTTAGATTCCGAGGACACTGGAACCAGTCCTGTGGGAGGTGAACTGGAGGAGTTGCACATAAATAGAGCTGGGATCAATGTCCTGGGATCAATTAGAGAGGATTTAATCTAACTTGGAAGGAAGTTGAGAACCAGTAACATTACGAAGAATAAACAAGTTTCACAAGGGAATTGGGAGAATCAGATGGAGCTACAGTCAGAGATAGTTAGCTTTTAGGTGAATCAGACTAAGAGGTAATGCAATAAGATCAAAACTGGGCTCATAAAGAACAATACAACTGCACAAAGTGGGGTGAAGAAAGTTTGTGAGCTACAGACACTGGTAGCCATATACTGTTACAATAGTGTTCTCAAAAAGGGAAGAAATGGATAGTAAATATTCCTGATTACAAAATGTTCAGGAAGGATAGAGAACAAAATGATGTAGAATTCAGAGGGCTTTTGTGGTGCAGTGGTAGTGTCCCTATCTTTGAGCCAGGAGCTCTAGGTTCAAATTCTACCCCATCAGAGGTATATGATAACATCTCTGAATAGGTTAGATAGGAAATTTCTTGGAAGTAGAATCTGTAATTATAAAGGAAATTATCAAAGTGCTAGAGACAGAGAAAACCCTCCACGAGGCAAGGACTGAATCTGGATACAGTTATGAAACAAGTAAATTAACCAATTGGTGGGAAAAACAGAGGAATAAATTACAGTGAGGTTCAAAATCTGTCATCTTATAATAATCTTATTGAAGGCAAGGATATTAATCATGTAGGGTGAAGAGAATTCTAAAATATCTTCAGGACAATTTTCTAGATGAGAACGTGTCCAACCCAACCACAATGAGGCATTACTGAACCTGGCTTGGGGAAGATGGTGGTTAAAAGGATCAAGAATCTGAGGGAAACTTTTATGAAAGAATAATGGCATGATCATTGCACAGAGTTTAGCTGTAGAAAAGGCAAGGGGACAATCTAAAATGCAAAATCTAAACTGGACATAGGTCAATTTGAGTGAGTGAGAACATGATGGCAGACAGAATGCTAACAGAGCAATGATTGCTTTCAGAGTGGATATGGTTTGTATACAGTTGTAGTACAATCACAGGGGGGGGAAGAGAGGACAAACAAAGCTAGGATTCTCTAGATGAGGAGAGGTAGAGTGTAGGATAAGATGGAAAAATAGGGCATGTGACAAATGGAGGTTAATATGTGAGAAACAGGATAAATAAAGTGAGCTCAGAGGGGAATTGAAAAGGGAAATCAGAAAAGCAAAGCTGGAGTGTGAGAAGAGACTGGCAGCTAAGGGAATCCAAAGGCCTTCTATGTACTATACAGAGTAAAATGATTTATTAACACAGTGTTTTGCCTCATTAGTATCTAGCTTCCCATCCTACCAAGTGGACCAGGCAAATTAGATGCCAAAAAATCTTGGCTTGGAAATCAGAACAGGTTCCTCACCATTTTATTCCAAGGAACCTCCAATTCTGTGCCGGGTTGTTTTTTCCCCTGGTATAAGAGAAAGATAGGTATCTAAAGAGATGGAAGTGGATGGCTCTGCTGTTAGTTTTTGGGATGACGGGGTCATGCCCTGAGCAGGTGAGTAGGCAGCACAGAGGTCATCATTTGTGTCAGAGACTGGGGTGGGTGACAGTGAGTGAGGCAGTCGTGAGTGTGGTAGAGCATGAGTCTTGATGGGAGGTGGTCAAAGCAGAGATAGAGTGAGTGATCGCACAGAAGATGGTTGCACTTACGTTGGCAGAGTGGAGCAGGACATTAACCTTCTTTCTATCGTGCTAGGCATACCTCCAGATAGCTGAGACTGTTTAACACCAGTCTTGGCAGGCATGGATTGGTGCCATGGCCTCCACTGCTGGTCTTGGGGAAAGAGGAAGTCCCAGCTCAGCAACTTCCTGTCCAGTACCTGCCCACAGAGCAGGGTGTCAATTTCCCCCTTATTTTCCATGTCCAGGGGAAAAACGTCAGGAACCGTGGAGGGTAGCTCTGGACTGACAATGCCAGGACCAGCCTCTTTAAGATGGTGCGAGGCAGAAGGGATGCTGATTGTCTGTTGGGTGGTGAGCTGCTTTGCAAAAGACACACATTAAGATGGGGATAGAATTGGATGAGAGGGACATCATAAGGAAGAGGAAGTTAGTTGATGAGGCAAGATACGGCAAGAAATCTTGCTGGGTCTCGCAATGAAGATCCCTCTAAAATACCCAATGCAACTTGCACTGAGCCAAAAATAGTAAGATTCAGTCCTATGATTCTATGTAGCAGAGAAGGAGGCCCATGGCCCATCCAGTCCATACCACCGTCTATGCCCTGTTTCAGCCTCCATCCCTAATTTCTCAGCTAGCTCTATGGGCAAAAGTCTCTCTTGTTCCCTCATACACTTAAACCAAATTTCTTTGAAATGCATCTGTACTGTTTGTCTCAATTATTCCACATAGCATGTCCTCTTAATTAGATTTGATCTGTGCTGACCACTACCAAAAGAATACCTTGAAAAGGTGGGAGTTTATTTCACTGGAGAATCAATTGTATGTTGTGGCTGAAAACAGACCTGGTAGCATTCACTGCGCTGTACGGTGTGAAATGGAACAATTGATTTTGTTTCAGAGGCTGGTTTGGCAAAGGTTCCCATAGTGGTGATTGTATCTGCTGGTTTAAAGGTCAATAATTGCTTTAAAATTCCAAGGCTTTGTTTTAGTTATAACAAATTGTTTTTCTTGAAATAATGATTTTTTTTTCCCCTTAGCCTGAGGGCAGACTACATTTTCTTTTACCAAAGGCATGCAGGCAGCATTTTGAAATGTAACTGGACCGGAGATCACAGTGCACAACTTCAACTAAGAGCAGTGAAAGTTGAGGGAGACTTAACAGAGCGGGGTAAATTAAGGAGAAACTGCTTCCATTTGCAGAAATTTGGCCAAGAGAGGATGAGGAGATTGTATTTGTGGAGTGACTTATTAATATGAGAATGCGACGCCCCAGATTTGGTATGCAGTGCAGAGAATTGCAAAGGAAATAATTCCAAGCCCATATGGAGAAAAAGCAGACAAGTGGGGGCAAATAGATAGCTCCCTCAAAGAGCTGGCACAGGCATGGCAGGCTGGCTTTATTCTGTGCTGTAATGTTTGATGATACCCTGCCTAGTACATCGGCATGCTGATAATTGATCAGCACTCTCCTATTGTGAGCTTCAGTTTGTTTACTTCTGATCCAAGTATGGAATGTATGGATTTTTGCGCTCACTGGAGGCGCAGAAACACAGCTAGCTCTCTCCAGCATTTTACGAGAAATGTTTTAGCTACTTCGCTGGTCTACTTTTCCCCATCCACGTTCCTGATCAGACTCTATTGCCATTGTTACTACTGGATAGGATTTTACCACTTTATGTCATAAAGAAGACCTTGCAATGAAAGAAAAGTGAAAACATTGCATTGGATAAGGAGTAGGCTTGCTCTCAGACAGAGTTTATAGCCTGGCTCTGAACTTATTTTTAAGCAAATTCAGATCCCTTTCTGGAAGCACATATGAGGCTCAACATTTAATTTTACATTAATCAGTGAGGGAACGTCATACCTTACATAGTTCTGATCAAAGGACAGATACTGTCTGATGGTATTTCCAGCTTTTTTTGTTTCTATTACATAGCATCTGCAGTATGTTCAAAGATGCCGAATCAGTTCATTAATGTTGCATCCGCGTATCAGAGTTTTCCTGTCTCCTATCTCCCAGGCGCTACCAACAAAATGCTCTAATCGATGAGGTACAAAACAAACATAATTCAAAGATCCACATCTATGCTCAGATGTGATTGCATTATGGTACATTACAGTACCGTCCATTGTGTAAGAACAAGAGCAATCATAATCAATTGTACAACATGGAAAGAATTCAGGCAAAAAAAAAATTTGAGCTCCTTGAAGGCATCCTTTTCAGTCTGGAATACCAAAGTGCATACTTGTGTTCATAATTGTCACTTAGTCATCAAATTAGTCAAATGTCAAATACGATTAGCATTCTGAGAATGATACACTCATCAAATAAATCAAATTCAATTGAATATTCCAGAATTGTAATGCTCACAGTAAAAGACAAAAGCAATCTTCAATTTAATATGTGTGTCCAGTGCAGGTTTTGACTGCAACACCAATTCACTTTGGCACAAAGCAAGTAAAACTAATTCTCCCATATCTTGTTAGCTGATCGCTGTAATTTCAGCCATAAACCTGCAGTATAAATATATTGCGATAATGGTTAATTAGCTGACAGATGTATTGAAATCGTTTGACCACTGCAACTGGCTTCAATTCCACAGTGATACCAGTAGGTACCAGTATGTGCAGACGTATTACTGAGAAATTTTGATGCATAAAATCTCACCTTTAACTTTTCAATAGGTGAGTGAATCACAGCATGTGGCAGTCCGTCAGACTATACACAGGCCTTGTCTGCACAGGTTTATTTGATCTGGTTTGTGTAAGATAATGGTTAGGTCCCATTATTCTAATGAATGTGATACACAATCAGTGACATCCGCTGTTCCTCAGAAAACCTTGGAACTATAAGCAGGGCAGCACACTCTAGGAGTGGTCCCTCCTGTATAATTCTGTATATTGTTAATAACAAGGTCCCTATTCACCCATATGAAGGCAGATTTGTATTGCTCTGTACTTCTCAACTGTGCTGGGGAACTGGTATTATTGTCTTTGGTCTAAATCACCAAGGCTTCTGCTCCTGAATACTATTTCTTATTAATGAAACATAATGGAAGGTATATATGTGAGGATATTGATGATTTTTACTCAGCTAAGTAGATAGAATTGCTCTTGGCATGTTCTGGGGGAAAGGTAGAAAGAATCTTTGCTCGCCATTATCTAACAGCCTGAAAACAGTCACTGCGGAGCAATCAGGACAAATGATCGTTTGAGCAAGGTAACCAAGGATCTGCTGTACTCTGACCTGATCAAGAATGGGGAGGGGGAAATGAATATGGTACAAAATTATGATCAAGAAATACCAGTAATAACTCAGTGATCTGAAGACAAAGTATTAATTATTATGAGCTTTCCTGCATATGACGGGGAGACAGAAGACCAGGGTTCCATCGAGTTAGCTTTCCATCTTGTAGTGATTGGAAGGAGGACCAGGTGGATCATCCCCAATCAGGGAGCCCAGGCTGACAGATATAAACAGGAGTCTTGAGATTCTCCTACTGGCTCTGAGCTAGCTGGTCAATCCATGCACTATGCACATGTACATAAAGGGTGACTTGGTAACGGGATACTGGCCTCTGTGGAGTTATTTCACATCTCCTAGATGCTGCTTTTACACAGCCATCAAAACCTTCATTATCTCAATCCCAGTGCTCAACTGAGAACCACTCTGTAGATGAAGAGAGATGTCTATGTAGAAGAAAATCAGAGAAGAGTCTTCGTTCAGATGGTACCATTGAACAACTAAAGGGTATATGTCAAATAATAGTGTTGGATAATAGAGGAGATAAGGCTTCATGCTTCTCTGACAATGCCTGAAAATAGTTTAGATGGCTTCATCAATCACTAAAGAGTGCATGCGGTTGATTTAAAACGTATTGCTCCAATAGAATGATATTTTAATTACATTTCAAGGCTGCTTTCAATGGCAGGAGTGACACCACAACACATAAATCAACATGCATTGTTGAAAGAGAGACTGTTCTTTTCGAAAAGTGTTCTGCCCATCTATTTTGGAAAATAATCATTGCTGAAATTAATCATCCATCACTGCACATGAGAGTATGGTAGGGAAATTCTTTCTTGAGCCATTTCATTCCTTTGTTTAGTAACCAGCTCTATTGCTGACTCAAGTACAGATTCTCAACATTCAGAACTACAGTTCACTCAGTTGCCTTTCCACATCAATGGATTGGTTTTAACTTTGTGAGCATATTGGACAAAACCTTGGCATTCATTTATTAAAACTTTCATCCCATTTATAAAGACTGCACACTCCACTCAATAAATATATTTATCCCCAGGCATTGCATTGTATTTGTGGTTGATTCTGATATAAAGCAGTCATTCTCACACTGGGTTTGGTCCCAAAAGTGGTCATGTGGGTTTGTTGGAAACAGATGTAGATGTAAAACAAAAAAAGAGAGAAATCTTAGTCATCATAAAGCCAGGAGTATTGTTGGCAGAGCTATTTATGTTAAAAATTAAATGATTGTGCCATTACATAAATGAAGTCCATTATATCACCCTTACTATGACAGATTTGTTCACTGCTGAAAGTATTGCTAGAATGCATTTCCTGTCACATACTTTGTTTCATTCAAGTATTGAGTGATGGTGGAGCAGTAAAAACACATCTTAATTTCTGCATCCTGCAAATTCTGACACCAAGGGGATAATCTTCTGGAACTCAGTCTTGACAGGAATGGCAAGGATTATTTCAGAACCCCGATTAACTCATTGGCCATGGCTCTTTCCCAGTGCAACAGCATATAAACCCATCTCCAGGTGGCCTGGCCAGTCAGGGAAGGTGAACGGTGGGTGCTCTGAAATAATCAATAGAAGGATTTAAAGGGAGCTCGGGAGGAGTCACAACAAACAGCAATATTCAATCTTGAGAAGGAGCTGCAGATGTGAAGAAGCTGTCCTTGGTTCAGAGCCCTGGTCCTGAAGGTGATGATTGCTACTCTGAGTGTGCATGAAGAAGCCATGCAGGAAGGAAGGAGGAGGGAGTGAGACTCACCACTGACAAGCTGTGGTAATGCATTGCAAAGGCTGTCAGTAGTGGAAGTACCATAGACCCCAAGACATCGATCCAGTGCCAGAAAAGGTTTAGTAGCCTCATTCTGTTGAGCAAGGCAAACGTTTCACAATTCCCAAAGGGCAGCCATCACTCTCTCACCTCCTTAAGCATTCTCTAGCACTCCTCTATCTGACATCTCTTGCTATCACACACCTTTTCTCTCCTCAAATCTCCATTTCACCTACCCTCTCGACCTCTCGCACCCATTCTTCACAGAACACCATCCTCAAATGGTCACCCTCCATAAGCAGTTCACTTCTACAACTCATAACCCTCTATCTTTCCTCATTGCGGGAGAAGAAAATCCAGAGAGAGAGGACCATGGATTTTTCAGCCCACGGGGAGAAGGTAGCACTAGAGATTGGTAGGGTGGTATCAATACAAGTCATTGCCAATGGAGAGGTGGGAGAGACCTAGACACCTGATGCCAGCCTAAGCTATAACACACAAACACAGAGAATGCTGGAGAAACTCAACAGCTCTGGCAACATCTGTGGAGAGGCAAAACAGCTATGTTTTGAGTCCAGTATGACTCTTTTTTTCAGATCTCAGCTCTCAGAAATTATCAGATAATATCAGAACTTAGAACTGAGCTATCACGCTGCCATTTGGCACTCATGTCAAATCAATGGCACTAGTGCATTGTCATGATCTGCACTGTGCTAACTTGTTTCCTTCACTTTCAGTGCTAAGTTATGTCTTTCAATTTGCACAGTTCAGAGACTGCAGGACACTGGAACCTCTGCACAACTGGACATAGATTGTGAGACTTGTGAGGATGGGGGTGTTGGTGCGAGTCATCAGCGAAAAAAGACTCTTACAAAGCAGCAGAGGGAAATATGTGCTTTTCTGTCGGCTTTTCCAGAGGGAGTGGACACCTTGCACAGAAAACAGAGAAGTCCACTTGTAGCATGAGTGCTTGATGTCTCAGATGCTTAACTTGAGGGTCACACTACTTAAAGAGTAACCAACCCCATGAAGAATTAAATGTGACAATATACTGGTCTACACTAATGCCTCTTCTTAAGGTGCTCCATTTCATGGCCTTTGCACTCCATCTCACAACATACTGCAGGTTGCTCCAATGACCTTGTTTGCCCCTGCACAATTGAAAGTAAGGCAGTCTTTGGTGGGACGTTCCAAAACATAGCGAACGTCCCATTAGGGCACCTCATAATGTCCAATTCGGGAAATGAACAGACTGCTATTTATCTTAAGCACCGTGTTGACTTTAGACAAAATACAAGAGGAAAACACCTTAGTTGCATAGGGGAGACACTTAAATATTTATTCCATTGTTACTGTTTCATTGATGCTCTTAATTCGAACGAGGATGTAAGTTTACATGAACACTCACTGTCATGGTATTTTGTTGGATTCCCATTAATCCTAATTAGGAAAATCCAAGATTGTTATAGTCTATGATGCCCTTCACAACATGAGATTGCAAAATGTTCCAGAACTGGTATCAGAGGGAGACGGAGAACAGCCAAATCCTTGGAGGAGGGGAGGGAGTGAGAGACAAGGAAGACATGGAGAAGAAACACCATGAATGCCCATGGTGCTTGTAGTAACAGACCTTGCTACCCACGAAGTCTACCACAGCCTTAGACACTCTTCACTTGTTTGAAAACTGGGGTTGTAGCAGTAAACGTTTCCCACTGCAAGGTCAGTTCGACGTTCCCATTAACCCTCCTCCCTACAGTCACATAGTCATATCCTCATCAATAAAGCTGCTGAGGTTGCTGCACCAGAAAGCTGATGGAGAAGACATGGGCTGAGGCAAGCTGCACCCTCACATCAAAGGTCTCACATCTTTGGAATGATGGAGACTGCAGCATGGCATGGAAGTCTCCAAGGAAAGGTACAGAGATCAACGTCAAGGTATGGGACTGAAACTGACCAAAATTTGCAGATCACATCGGAATTCCAGAATTAAGGCTGACTGAACTATGGTTGTACCTACACTTCATGGGCTGCAGCAGTTAAAGAAGTAGGTCACCATCACCTTCTCAAGGTTGGTCAGGGGTGGGCAATAAATATGGGCTTTTCTTGTGACCTCCGCATCCCAGGAGCAGAAGAAAACAAAACAAAGCCACATAATTTCATTTCTTATGTGGCTATTACATCAGTTTCATTCATCAGTGAGCTCTCCTCCCACCTGATCAGGTGCAGATACTGTGTGGGAACCCATTGCATTGCGCAGGAAGGGGCAAATTCAGGGCTAATTAGGTTCTTAATTGCCTTTTAGTTACCTTCAGTGTGATTCCCTCTTGAAGAACTGCTAGTTTCACAGTACACCTCAAAGAAGGCAAAAAGACAGTGACATGACACGAGGATCTTGACACAGCTTTAGTTTCAGGGGATCTTACTCCTTGCATGTGTCCAAACCCACTTCCAATTGCCTGGAGAAATGACTGGCATCCATTGCGGCAGGTGCACAACATGGCAGTTCAGATACCCAAGTGCCACAGATGAAAAAAGGGGTTCACAACAACTTACCAACGCCTGCACTGATATCTTACAGACAAATGTAAAATCTCGTCATGCAAATAAATTGTGTCAATCAGAATTCCGTCCATTGACAATTTGGTTTTAGGAACCTGAGGTAGTATTCTTGTCGAATAATAAATAAGCCTTGTTTGTAAATGTTTGTGTAGGGCACTGACAGGGTGTGTTATTGGCCTGAGGTCTGGTTAAGCTGAATTTGAGATGTCCAGCTAAATTAAACTTTGCTCAGCTTACTTCCTTTCCCTGTCTCCCTATTTCTCCACTAAACCATCTTCCAAAAAGGTATCTTTGCATGATGTGACAGACATTTGATAGCCCCTTCATTTAGATACAAGTAGATACTTCATCCAATGCATGTCATAGAGTCATCGAGATGTACAGCATGGAAACAGACCCTTCGGTCCAACCTGTCCATGCCGACCAGATATCCCAACCCAATCTAGTCCCACCTGCCAGCACCTGGTCCATATCCCTCCAATCCCTTCCTATTCATATACCCATCCAAATGCCTCTTAAATGTTGCAACTGTACCAACCTCCACCACATCCTCTGGCAGCTCATTCCATACACGTACAACCCTCTGTGTGAAAAAATTGCCCCTTAGGTCTCTTTTATATCTTTCTCCTCTCACCCTAAACCTATGCCCTCTAGTTCTGGACTCCCCGACCCCAGGGAAAAGACTTTGTCTATTTATCCTATCCATGCCCCTCATAATTTTGTAAACCTCTATAAGGTCACCCCTCAGCCTCCGACGCTCCAGGGAAAATAGCCCCAGTCTGTTCAGCCTCTCCCTATAGCTCAAATCCTCCAACCCTGGCAACTGTTCTGTTGCTGATGGCTATTCTACCATAGGGGCATCACAGGTGGACAAACTTGAAGAGGGGGATTCAGAAAATGAATGTCATGTCAAAGGGTTTGAGTAGCGCCTCTAGGAAGTAAATGTTAAGCAATTTTATAAAGTGCAGGCTTTATCCTGAAGGCAGACGGGTCTAGATGTTTGGTGCTACACAGCGGCCCAGTAATTTAACAGGAGTTGATCCGTTGAATATGCTGTGCCAGTCACAGGTATTGACTAGCTTTCTACAAAGTGCTGCTGTAGGGACTGATAACAGTAAAGAAAACCAGTCACTTATCATTCTTGATAGGTAGTGTCTTTATCAGGTATCACAGAGACACAGCAGTCTCCACGTAATAACGACTGGTTCCTGATCCTGTTCTTTCAGGAGAAGAAAAGTGTGTTGGAAAGAACCTTACTTTATGCTTTCAATCTCGCTTATCACTTGTTTTGACTTTGGCCATTCATTCTGTGACAACCTTTCCTCTGCTGAAGTTACATCACCTTACTACAGTAAGTGGTAGCAGTTTTAAAATGGTTTTCCTTATCTAATCCACTCGAAATGTTCATTCATTCCTGGAAAATGCTGCATATTTAAGGGATCAGTTCTTCATCCACCTTTATTGAACTCTCAAAAACTGAACCGTCTCCATTTCGAATTTCTGCACTCTAATCATATACTCTTTGAACCGAATATTGTCATAATCTGTACAAGGATATTCTACCCTGGGAATAGGGGAACAACTTATTAAATTGTTCTATGAAGCTGATGACCCAATATTTTGAAGAATGCAGGCTTGGTATTACAATGCTATTTTTGAAGCTGAGATGAATGCTTATTTTTTAAAAGAAACATACTTATATTGCACTGTTAATGGTTTTAGCACTTGTCAGATGGCCAGAAATATTTTTGAAATAAAAGTCATTATCACAATGTAAGTAAATGTGGAAACTAATTTAGTGCACAGCAACCTCCTGCAAAAAGGAAATAAAACAAAGAGCCAGATAAATTTCTCTAGCAATATTGGTTGGAGATGTTGAAGTTTTGTTTCAAAGTGTAAGATGCAATGTCAGCTGCCAGGAGATTAGTGCTGCCTCTTTTTAGGAAGAACCACCTAATCGCACTCTAATCAGGCAGTGGCAAGGCAGCAAAAGGGGCCTTGTACTGACACCAAGGCGCCATGTCAGAAGTGTTGCCCACTAAGGGCTGCCAGCCTCTTGTGCACATCAGTGCCATCATGGAGGGTGTGGTAGCTGCTGGAAAAACAGGCACAGGAGTGCTGATATGACAGATGACCCAGGCCCCAGTTAAGTATTGTGGGACAGGGTAGTTCTTAGGTGGATGGAGGTTCTGAGGAAATGGAGGCAAGAGGTTCAGAAATAAAGGTTGTGGAATGGCTGCTAGTGGGTGACCCACTACCAGTGGTCTCTTATACCGTCACATAGTACAGAAGAGGCCATCAAGTCTGCACCAATAAAAAAATCACCTAACTACATGATGAAAGACACAAAATGTGTTCGACCAAGGAATCACCCTCAGAGATAACAAGCCAGTTTTGCTTCAAGTCACATGCTGGGTTAATCCCAGCAGCGGCACAATGAGGCTCTTAAGTTACATTAATTGACCACTTTGGGGTTTCAACTGGTATTGGTAAGGAGGTTGACAATGGGTCTTCCCATCCAGAACTCCATTCTGTTATAGGCAGTGCAGCAGCAGGGTCTAGGTATGTCATCACCCACCTGGTTAAACATCTATCCTGACTTCAAGCTTGCAACTAAAGAGAACAGAAGACTGCATCACTATGCAGTAAACACACCTTCCAATCTATGTACCTAGCAAATGACTATTTCCTTTTAACGGAGAAGAGAATTTTAATATAGATATGCTATGCAAATCTTTGTGCAGTGTATTTTAAGATTAAATTGTCAATGTACAATATATTTCACCAAAAATCATTTGTCTTTTCAATCTTTAGTGGCCCTGCAGCGATATAAGCATTTCTGGAATTGCTTACAATCTTTTGAGTAGGAAGCAGTGACAATTGGGTGGTCCTCCCTTACATCCAGAGTCATTTAAACTTCAGGGAAAGGCAATTTCATCCCTTTTGTTCCATCATGCCACTTGGAAATTGATTCTGCCTTTTTTTTTATAAATTTTTACTCTCTCTTCGGTTGTGGATTTTGTTGGCTTAATTCAATTTCTTCACTTCAATCAAAGCTTAGCAAGAAATTACAATTCTTCCCTTGGCAAGCCATTGCAAGTTTAGCATCCTGATTGAAAATGACAAATTAATCTTACTGCTATACAGAATTATTGCTCCTGTGATGGGTGTGCTGTCGCCACATGCTTTTTGCTGGTAACGCTAGAACAACATTTTATCACTGCTGCAAAAGCAATTCTACCTGATTTAATACTTCAGCCTAGCTTTGGACCATTACATCATCATGAATACATCAAGATTGTTTCAGCCTGTTGTTTCAGCTACTCATATCACTGACTGTCATAATGAAGAGTGCAAACACCTCCCTACAAAGGCAGTCATATCATTTAGGAGTCAGTTCCCTTCTATCCCTCACTGCTGACCTTCAAGTTTCTGTGATTACAGGCATGACTCAACGCTCAACTAATTAAAGTGCTCTCTAAGGATAACCTCAAATATCACAGGCAATATGCTTGTACCCGTAAAATTAAGATTGAGACCTCTTGAAGAGCTTGGTTTTGAAAATGTCATAGAGTCATACAGCACAGACACCGGCCCTTCAGCCCACCATGTCTATGCTGACCAATAAACAATAAACTACACCAATCCTATTTACCTGCACTTGGTCTATAGACTACTATGTCTTGCCATTTTAAGATGCTTCTTAAGTGTTGCAAGAGTACTTGCCTCCATCGCCTCTCAGGCAGCATGTACTGTATTTCTACTGTCCTCTGGATGAAAAAAAATTCCTCAGATCTCCTCTAAATCACTTCATCCTTACCTTAAACTTATGTTCTCTGTTCTGAGAAACGGGGTGATGATTGTTCAGGGGAAAGCTGCAGCAGCCAGGTTTATAACACTACAACTGGCTCTGGGGCACAGTGGGAAAGGGTAAAGTTAAATAGCACTTTAGTGATAGGAGACTCGATAGTTAGGGGGTCAGACAGGAGATTCTGTGGCTGCAAACTGAAATACAGGATGGTGTGCTGTCTCCCAGGTGCCAGGCTCCAGGATGTCTCAGAGGGGTGCAGAATGTTCTTCAGGGGGAGGGGGAGCAGCCAGAAGTCCTTGTGTACGTTGGCACAAATGACATAGGTAGAAATAGGGATGAGGTCCTCAGAGTGATTATAGAGAGCTCGGAAAAAAAATTTAAAAGCAGGACTTTGGTGGTAATCTCTGGATTATTTCCAGTGCCAAGCGCTAGTCAGGGTAAGAATAGGAGGAAACGGCAGACGAGTGTGTGGTTAAAGAATTGGTGCAAGGGGCAGGGATTCAGATTTTTAGATCATTGGGACCTTTCCTGGGGCAGAGGTGACCTGTTCAAGTGGTACAGGTTGCACCTGAACTGAAGGAGGACCAATACCTTGGTGGCCAGGGTTGGTAGAGCTGAAATTAGATTGGTGGAGGCGATGAGATCCTCAACAGGCAAGTGCAAGGCTGGGAGGAGATACAGTAATCAAAAATAGTAAAGTGAAGGGATAGGTCAGGCTGGAACATGACAGAGAGCAAGGAATGCCTGTTGGATTAAATTGTATTTATTTCAATGCAAGACGGCTGACAGGTAAGGCTGATGAACTCAAGGCATGGATAGGTACATGTGACTGGGATATTATAGCCACTACAGAAACATGGCTAAGGGAGGGACAGGACTCACAGCTTAATGTGCCAGGGTACAGATGGTTTAGGCGGAACAGAGGTGGGTGAAAGAATGGTGGGGGAATTGCATTTTTGATTAAGGTGAGCATCACAGCAGCAATCAGAGATGAAATAACTGAAGAATCATCCAGTGAGGCTTTGTGGGTGGAGGTAAGAAGGGGATGGTGATGTTATTGAGGTTATACTATAGGCCCCCAAATCGTCAATGGGAATTAGAGGAACAAATATGCAGGGAGACTAAGAAGACTTGCGGGAGCAACAGGATTGTCATACTAGGGAATTTTAATTTTCCTAATACAGACTGGGACTGCCAGAGCATTAAAGGCTTAGATAGGGTGGAATTTGTTAAGTGCATTCAGGAAAGTTTCCTCAAGCAGTATATAGATGATCCTACTCAGGAAGGGGCAAGACTCAACCTACTCTTGGGAATTAGGGCAGGACAGTTCAGTGAGGTGACAGTGGGGAGCACTTTGGGACCAGTGACCATATTTGTATTAATTTTAAAATAGTTACAGAGAGAGACAAAACTGGCCCTACATGTTCACGTTCTAAATTGAGTCAAGGTGAATTTTGATAGAATTAGGCAGGAGCTTGCAGGGGTTGATTGGAGTAGTTTGTTTGAAGTCAAAGGGACCTCCGGCAAGTGGGAGGCCTTTAAAATTGAGTTCAAGAACTATGTGGTCCTGTGAGGGTGAAAGACAAGGTTGACAGGAATAGGGAACCCTGGATGACAAGAGATATTGAGGCTTTAACCAGAAAAAAGGAGGCATGGCTCAGGTACAGGCAGCTGGGATCAAGGGAATCCCTGGAGGTATATAGGGGATACAGGAGTTTACTGAAGAAGGAAATCAGGAGAGCATAAAGGGGCAGGAGATAGCCTTGGCTGAGAAGATTAGGGTAAATCCAAAGAAATTCTTTCAGTATATTGAAGGAGAAAGAATAACTAGAGAGAGAATATAACCATTCAAGGACTCAAGTGGACATGTACGTGTAGAACTGCTGGAGATGGGCGAGGTCCCCAGTGAATATTTCTCCTCTGTGCTTACCACGGAGAAAGACATGAAGACTCGGAAACTTGGGGAAGTTAGTGGTCATATCCTGGGGTCAGTCCATACTACAGCATAGGAGATGTTGGATGTTTTAGAATGTATGAAGGTGGATAAATCTCCCAGTCCTGACCAGATACAGAGGAACCTTGATTGTCTGGCATTTGATAATCCGAATATTGGATTAGCCAGCATGATCGCAAGGTCCTGACGCTTGGCTAAACAATGGTATTTGGCATTCGATTATCCGGAATTCAATTAACCGAATGAAATACTCCCCACCAGTGTCCTTCGAAAAATGGAGGTTCCTCTGTACAACCAAGAACACTGCAAGAGGCTAAAGAAGAAATTGTGGGACACTGACTGATATTTCTGCAACATCATTAGCCAGTGGTGAGGTCTTATAAAACTGGAGAGTTGCAAATGTTGTGTCTTTATTCAAGAAGGGCTGCAAAGAACATCCTGTGAACTATAGACCAGTAAGCCTAGCATCTGTAGTCGGTAAGTTACTTGAGAATTCTGAGAGATAAGACATACAATCTTTTGGAAAGATAGGGTTTGATTAGGAATAGTCAGCATAGCTTGTGCATGGGATATCATGCTTCACAAATTTGATGAAGTGACCAGGAAGGTTAATGAGGATAAGGCGGTAAACTTAATCTATATGGATTTCAGTAAGGAACCTTTGCTAAGGTTCCACATGGTAAACTGCCCTGGAAGGTTAGATTGCATCCAGGGTGGGGGGTCGTGGGGAGGTGGGGGGTGGGGGGGTGGGGGTGGGGGTGGGGGTGGGGGTGGGGGGAGCGGTGGTGGTGGTGGCTGGAAGCAGACAGTAACAGTGGAAGGATGTTTGTCGGACTGGATGCCTGTGACTAGTGGAGTGCCTCGGATGCTGCCTGAACTGCTGTGCTTTTCCAGCACCACTAATCCGGAATCTGGTTTCCAGCACCTGCAGTCATTGTTTTTACTGAGTGCCTCCCTTGCTAGGCCCATTGCTGTTTGTTATCTATTCTCAATGATTTGGATGAGAATGTACAAGGCATGATTAGTAAGTTTACATATGACACTAAAATAGGAGGTATTGGGGACAGTGAGTAAAGTTACCAGAAATTGTAGCAGGACCTTGATTAGTTGGGGAAGTGGGTCAAGAAATGGCAACTGGAGTTTAATATCGATATGTGTGAGGTCTTGCATTTTGGGGAGTCAAATCAAGGTTGGAGTTTCTTGGTGAATGGTAAGGCTTTAAGGAGTGTAGTGAAACAGGGAACTTGGAGTTCAGGTGCACTGTTCTCTGAAAGTGGAGTCACAGGTAGATAGGGCAGTGAAGAAGGCTTTTGGCACACTGGCCTTCATCAGTCTGGGCATTGAGTATTGAAGTTGGGAAGTTATGTTGCAGGTGTACAGGATGTTGGTGAGGCTGCATTTAAATTACTGTTTTGGTCACCTTGTTATAGGAAGAATGTTATTGAACTGGAAAGAATGCAGAAAGAATTTACAAGGCTATTGCCTGGACTCAGTGGTTTGAATTATAGGGAGAGGTTGGACAAGTGAGAACTTCTTCCTTTAGAGTATAGGAGATTGAGGGGGGGACCTGAGAGAAGTATATAAGATCATGAGAGGCATGGATGGGGTGAATGCATTCAGTCTTTTTCCCAGGGTTGGGAAATCAGGAATGAGAGGGCATCAGTTTAAGGTTAGAGGGGAAAGAATAAAAAGGAACCTGAGAAGCAATGTTTTTACACAGACAGCAATACACATATGGAATAAGCTGTCAGCAGAAATGGTTAAGATGGGTACATTAGCAACATTTAAAAGGCATTTGGACAAATACATGGATAGGTAAAGTTTAGAAGGATATGGACCAAGTGCAGGGAAATAGGGTTAGCATTAATGGACATTTTGGTTGGTATGGACCAGTTTGGGCCAAAGGGCCTGTCTCTGTGCTATAGGACTCTATGACTGTAAATGTCTGCCATGGGGAAGAGATTTTCATGATCTACTCATGATCAATGCCTCGAAAAAGTTTGCATACCTCAACCAGATCTCCCCTTAGTCTCCTCTGCACCAAGGAAACAAACCTAGCCCACCCATTCTTTCCTCATAATTGAAACTTTTCAAACCATGTACATCAAGGTCCCTTTGCTGGTCAGTAATTCTTAGGGACCTAACGTATGTTGTGTATATCCTTTCTTGATGTATCACCTCATCCTTATCAGGATTACATTTCATCTGCTCTGGTCAATTTACCAGCTGATCAACATCAGATTGTAGCCTGAGACCATCCTCCTCACTATCAACAAGACCACCAATTTTCGTATCACTGGCAAACTTACTAATTGGGGTCATAGTCATACAGCATGGAAACAGACCCTTTGGTCGAACCAGTCCACACCGACCATGTTCCCAAACTAAACTGGTCTCACCTGCCTGCGCTTGGTTCACATCCCTTCAAATCTTTCCAGTAAATGAATTTATCCAAATGTCTTTTAAACATTATAACTGTACCTGCATCAACCATTTCTTTTTGCAGTTCATTCCACCCACAAACCTAAAAAAAATTGCACCTCACATCATTTTTAAATGTTTCTCCTTTCACCTTAAAACATATAGCCCCTAGGTTTGAACTCCCCCACCCTCAGGAAAACACCCTTGTCATTCACCTTATCTATGCCCTTTATGATTTTGATTTTATAAACCACCATAAGGTCACCCCCACCACACCACACCCCACCTCCTCCAACCTCCTAGCCTTTCCACTCTATTTCTGAAACCCTCCAGTCCTGTCAACCTAATAATAAAATGTTTCTGAACCCTCTCCAGTTAATAATATTCTTTCTATAACAGAGTGACAGGACTGTACACACAGTATTCCAGAAGGGGCCTCACCAACATCCGGTACACCCTCAATATGACATTGCAACTCCTATACTTAAAGGTCTGAGCAATGAAGGCAATTTTGTATCTAACTGGCAAGCTCACCCCAAATCCCATACGATCTAACTTTACAAATTAATCTATCATACTGAACCTTGCCAAAGATTTTACTACAGTCCAAATAAACAACATCAGGGAGCGAATTAGTGCAGATGCTGGGACATTTACTGAAAACAAAAAATGCTAGAGGTCACAGTGGGTCAGGCAGCATCCATGCAGAGAAAGAAGCTCATCTTTCGGGCCTCCATGAATCTTCATCAGAGTAACATCTACCACTTTGACCTCGATTGTTTTGGTTACTTCATTAAAAAAAAACTCAATCAAGTTTGTGAGACATGATTTTAGTTACACATGCTGATTATCCCTAATCAATCTTTGCCTCTCTAAATGCATGTAAATCCTATCTTTCAGAATCACCTCCAACAACTTACCCACCACAGGTCTAGTTTCCAAACTCCTCCTTACAGCCTTTCTTAAACAATGGCACAACACTAGCCACCCTCAAGTCCACTGGTACTTCACCCATGTTTATAGATGATACAAATATTTCTGCTAAGGGCCCTGCAATTTCCTCCTTAAATTCCCAGAACATCCTGGGATACACTTGATCAGACCATGGTGATTTATCCACCTTTATGTTTTCTAAGGCCTCCAGCACTTCCTCTTCTGTAATGTGAACTGTTTTCAAAATATCAATGTTTTTTTCCCTGAGTTCTCTAGCCTCCATTTATTTACCAACAATCAAAACTGAAATGAAATATTCATTTAATTATACCTTCTACATTCACATCGAAGTTGTAAGTATATGACAAATAACAAGAGTCCCAGCACAAATTCTTGTGGTACACCCACTGGTCACAGGCTTCCAATTACAAAATCAACTCTCCACCATCACTTTTGCCTGCTATTGATAAGCCAATTTTGGATCCAGTTTGTCATCTTGCCTCGATCCCACGGGCTCTTAACTTTTGGACCAGCCTTCCATGTGGGACCTTGTCAAAAAGGCCTTATTGAAGTCCATGTAAACCACATCAACTGTACTATCCTCCTCAATATATTGAGTTACCTTTCCAAGACACTCAATTAAATTAGTAAGACAGGATATCCCTCTGTGATAGAGTTTAATGAATATGTCATTATTTTTCTGAGTTAAGCTGTGATATTACTATAATTGAGCTGTCATGTGTTCATGCCCTGTTAAGAGATTGAAACCTGGACAGTTCAGAGCATGCTGCTCTGGAGCTTTACCACCATATGCAGACTGTGAAGAAAGTGGAACTGTCTGTTCTTTATTGTCTGCAGTTAGACACACCATTGTTCTGCCAATCTCACATTTCGATCACTTAATCTACTCTATCAATACCCTTTCTCCCCCCGAACTTCAACCAACCCACCCTTGCAAAAATGCTGGCCCCCCTCTACACTTCATGTCAGCTCTGAAGAAGATTCATTTAGAGTTGAAATGTTAGCTTGCTCTCTCTCTACTGATGCTGCCTGACCCGCTGCGATCGCCAGCATTTTTTGTTTTCAGTAGAGATTCCAGCATCCGCAGTAATTTCCTCCTACATGGCATTGTTTAAAAATGTTGTTTAAAAGTCTGGCCTTAGCTCCTATGAAGACCCATAGGACATGTACTTGAACTGAAAAATTCAAGTAGTTTGAAGCCTTCCCTCTTATAGTGCTTCACAAATACAATGATTCACTCCAGTGTGAGCCAGCATTTTACTTGAGTGCCTGGGAATATTGCTTAGCCAGAACCATTTTAATATTAGGGTCACTCTGGTGCAGAGTGAATGTATGCGGGGTTTTGGAAATCTCTACCTACTGACCAAAAATGAAGGTCCCTTGGGTGGGGAAGAGTGGATACGCTTTGATCACACTTTTGAATCTATGAGGCGCACTTCCAAATTCAAACCAAAAGGAAACCTCATACTGCTTTCAACTTTCCTGCATCCAAAAGTTTCTCCTCCAGGATGAGATAACTGGGAGAAGTAATCTTTTTTTTTCGAATCCCTCTAACTTTAACTTCACTGTTTCTGGTGTCCACCTTGGCTCAATCTGTGGCACCATCAGCAATTAGTCAGAATGGTTTTGTTCCCAGTACCCCTCCAGAGAATTGACAACTCCCAAGCAGTACTAAGGAACTGTTGCACTGCTAGAGGTGCTGCTTTTCATTTGAGATGCTAAAACGAGGCCAGGTCTCAGTTGGAAACAGAAGATCAAATAGTGCAACTTCAAAGATTAGCAGTGAAGTTCTTTGTGATGCCCTGACGAATATTTATTCTTCAACCATCTAAAATTACAGATAATCTGGTGATTATTATATTGCTGTTTGTGGAGCCGTGAGTAAGTAATTAATTGGATGTAAAATACTTTGAGGTGTCCTGAAGTCATGAAAGACTTTATAAATGTAAGTCAATGTTTTGTTCTTTACAATAGCATAAACTTTGGAGGACACCACCCTCACGTGTAGTTATAAAATGGACTGTACAGTCAATAATTATTTAATATTGTTACATGGCTATAGGTAGCCAGTCTGCTTTAGTTTTATCTGTTAAACTCTAAATAGATTCTTTGGAAGAAAACAGATTTAAAGGATGATTTGATGGAAGTATTCAAAGTAATGAAGGAATGGCAGATACAAACAGACATTGGTTCGGATCTTGAACGAGCTGACATAGATATAAGATTAAGTGTAATAAGAGAGGCATACAGTTCAAAACCTGATAAAGTTATGCCAAATGTATCCAGACCGTTGTCTGGATACATGCTTAGAATAATATGTGCAATTCTGTTCTCAACATTACCTTGGAGGATCAATGTTAAATAGGTGTCTTGCACTTAATTAGTTAAATATCATTACAATAAACATGGGAGATGCAGTCTTGTGAGAAAAAAAAAGCTGTTTGTACCATTTAATGTTTGTCATTGTGAAACACAAGTTAAAGCATGAGAAGATGATGACAAAGTGCTATACTGTGGACTAATAAACCAAACATCCAAACTAATGTTCTGGGAACACTGCTTTAATAAATATGAAGTTGAAAGTTACCCCCAGTAATGGTGACAATGAAATATTGTTGATTGATTTAAACCTATCTGGTTCACAAATGCCCTTTCGGGAGGGAAATCTGACAATCTTATCTGGTTTGGCTGCATATGATTTGAGAGCCACAGTGGTTAACTCTTAACCTCCCTTTGAAATGGCCTTGCAAGCCATTTCAGTTCAAGGACCATTAGGGATGGTGAACAAATGCTGGTCTTGCCAGTGATAACCAAATGATTAAAAAAAATCTATCAAAGTAAGTGGTTTGAAATGCAATACGTTTTGGGGACATGCTCATTCTGAAGAATAATCCAGAGGACTCCTGAAGCCCATATAATCTGCTTCATTAACTTTTGGCTTTATACTTGTCCAGAAGCAATGGTGCAAAGTGAATGTGTGGAGGGGCATTGTGAGTATTGGAAATCCCAATCTACCGTCTGAAAATGAACTTTCCTCAGGATATATTTTCCACAATTTGGAATCAGCCAATGCAGTCGGAATGTACACTTTCTAACCTTGGAAACTTCATATTGCTTTCCGCTTTCTGATGCTTCCAAACATGTCTCCTCAAGGATGAAACATCTGGATGCACTTCTAAAGAAAAAAATCTGTAACTTTGAATTTTTGACATTACAGATTATTATTGCATTAAAGAAATTAAGCATTTTCAATTTTATACATTCAATGGCCCCATTCATAACTTCTCTTTCAGGCATAACACATTTTTTTTTAATGATGTTTGCTAACACACATTCAGTTTAGTTTCTCACTCTCTTCAGACAGAAAGACCCTTAGAACACAGCAGAGCTTTGGATTTATCCAAACTACCTGCCGCAAAGGTTAAAACTAGAGCATTGCTTTCTTCAAGGCTGGGGAGAAGGTAGCCCAGAGTACAATAGGTGAATGGGGGTGGGGATGGAGGTGATAGGTCAGAGAGGAGAGTGGAGCGGATAGGTGGGAAGGGAGATTGCCAGGTAGGACAGGTCATGAGGATGGTGCTGAGATGGAAGGTTGGAACTGGGGTAAGGTGGGGAGGAGGAGAAATGAGGAAACTAGTGAAGCCCACATTGACGCCTTGGAGTTGAAGTGTTCCAAGGCGGAAGATGAGGTGTTCTTCCTCCAGGTGTTGGGTGGTGAGGGAGTGGCAGTGGAGGAGGCCCAGGAGCTGCATGTCCTGAGCAGAGTGGGAGAGGTAGTTGAAATTTTGGGCCATGGGGCGGTGGGACTGATTGGTGTGGGTGTTCCAGAGATGTTCCCTAAAGCGCTCTGCGAGAAGGTGTCCAGTCTCCCCAATATAGAGGAGACCGCATCGGGAGCAACGGATACAATAAATGACATTGGTGGATGTGCAGGTGAAACTTTGATGGATGTGGAAGGCTCCTTTAGGGCCTTGGATGGAGGTGAGGGAGGAGGTGTGGGTGCAGGTTTTGCAATTCCTGCAGTGGCAGGGGAAGGTGCCAGGAGGAGAGGGTGGGTTGTTAGGGGGCATGGACCTAACCAGGTAGTCACAGATGGAATGGTGTTTGCGGAAAGCAGAAAGGGGTGGGGAGGGAAATATATCCCTGGTGGTGGGGTCCATTTGGAGGTGGCAGAAATGTCAGCGGATGATACGGTTTATGCGAAGGTTGATGGAGTGGAAGGTGAGCACCAGGGGCGTTCTGTCCTTGTTATGGTTGGAGGGGTGGGGTTTGAGGGCACAGGGGCGGGATGTGGATGAGATGTGTTGGAGGGTATCTTCAACCACGTGGGAAGGGAAATTGTGGTCTTTAAAGAAGGAGGCCATCTGGTGTGTTCTGAGGTGGAACTGGTCCTCCTGGGAGCAGATACGGCGAAGGCAGAGGAATTTGGAATACGGTATAGCATTTTTGCAGGAGATAGGGTGGGAAGAGGTGTAATCCAGGTAGCTGTTGGAGTCTGTGGGTGTGTAAAAAATGTCAGTGTCAAGTCGGTCGTCATTAATGGAGATAGAATGGTCCAGGAAGGGGAGGGAGGTGTCTGAGATGGTCCAGGTGAATTTAAGGCTGGGGTGGAATGTGTTGGTGAAGTTGATGAAATGCTCAACCTCCTCGCGGGAGCACGAGGTGGCGCCAATGCAGTCATTAATGTAGCGGAGGAAGAGGTGGGGAGTTGTGCCAGTGTAACTATGGAAGGTGGACTGTTCTGCATAGCCGACAAAGAGATAAGCATAGTTGGGGCCGATGCAGGTGCCCAGGGCTAGCCTTTTCATCTGGAGGAAGTGGGAGGATTCGAAGGAGAAATTGTTAAGGGTGAGGACCAGTTCGGCCAAACGAATGAGAGTGTCGGTGGAAGGGTATGTCAGGAGAGGAAGAAACGGAACGCTTGGAGGCCCTGGTCATGGCGGATGGAGATGTAGAGGGAGTTGATGTCCATGGTGAAGATGAGGCGTTGGGGGCCGAGGAAATGGAAGTTTTGGAGGAGGTGGAGGGCGTTGGTGGTGTCTCAAATGTATGTGGGGTGTTCCTGGACTTGGGGGGATAGGATAGGATAGTCAAGGTAGGTGAAGATGAGTTTGGTGGGGTAGGAGCAGGCTGAGACAATGGGTCGGCCAGGGTGGTCAGGCTTGTGGATCTTGGGAAGGAGGTAGAACCGGGCAGTGCGGGGTTCCCGGACTATGAGATTGGAAGCTGTGGGTGGGAGATCTCCTGAGGTGATGAGGTTCTGTATGGTCTGGGAGATGATGGTTTGGTTATGGGGGGTGGGGTCATGGTTGAGGGAACAGTAGAAAGAGGTGTCCTCGAGTTGGCGTCTGGCTTCAGCGGTGTAGAGGTCAGTGCGCCAGACTACCACAGCACTCCCTTTATGCGCTGGTTTGATGGTGAGGTCAGGATTGGAGTAGAGGGAGTGGAGGGCTGCGTGTTGTGAGGGTGAGAGGTTGGAGTGGGGGAGGGGGTAGACAGGTTGAGGCGGTTAATGTTTAGGTGGCAGTTGGAAATGAAGACATCAAGGGCGGGTAATAGGCCAGAAACAGCTCAATGAAACGTGCACTGACTTAGGTTCAGGATTGGGGTTAAGGGAGAGTTCGGTAAATACAAGGTGATTTCACTACCTATCATAATGGCAAAATGCACATTGAAATTTAGGATATTGTTTCAGTTCCAGCTCTGCGTGGCACTGAATCAACACTAAATCACACAACTATCCATTGAGTGACACCCCCAAACTAGTCTGATAATTTATTGCTCCCTATTTCACTTTCCAAATTGAGTTCATGCTGCAAAGGGAATGGATTCAAGGCAAAAATATTACAAGTGCAACAAATGTACTGCAAAGCTTTTAATTAAAATAAAACATGCCAACTTGCCATATTCCATTTTAAGAACATGCCCCAACCCTAAAATTAGAGATTATGGACCCAATCTTACAAGTGTGCAACATTCTGTTTCCTTATTTATCCTTATGGCCACTTGTATAAAATTGTTAATTAGTGCCAAGTCACATAGAGTTTTATACACTGGGCTCATGAATACTTGGAGCTGGGTTGAGATTGAACAAATTACTTTCAGTTTGAACCATGGCAGCCAGCAGAGAGAGGATCTTGATCTGTTTCAATCTGTCAAGGTGGGATTTAAACACATGGTGATGACAGAAGACTCCTGCCCAGTAAGTACATGCAATATTAACTGTTAGTAATTAACAAGTATGTGAAAGGGTATTTCCAGCCTGAGATTCAGGTGAACTTAATAAATCAGATGAACTCACAGACTCATCGACATTTAGAGCACAGAAGTAGACTTGTCCATTCAGTCAAAATAGATCTGTCTGCCTTAATCTCAGTTAGCAGCTTTTGGCTCCTCGCCTTGGTGGCTTTGGCAACACAAATGAATATCTAAACACTGTTTAAATGTTATGTGAATTTCTGACTCAACCATCCTTTCTAGCAGTGAGCTCCCACCACCCTCTGAGTGAAACAAATTGCAACTCTCCCCTTAGCATTTGATCTTGTACTTTAAATCAATGCCACCCCTCCCCCTCCCCGACCCTGGTTATTGACCCCTCTACTAATGGAAAACAAAGTTTCTTCCTATTCATCTTTTCTGTGCCCCTCATAATGTTACACAATTCCATTTCAATTTTCACTGATCGACAGAAAACAAATCCAGTCTAATTGAGCTTTTCTCATAGCTCAGACCCTCCACCCTAGGCAATTTCCTAGAAAATTTCCCTGCACTCTCTCTCTAGCGCAAACTCATTCTTCCTATAATGTGATGACCAGACCTACATGTAATACTCCAGTTCTGGCCTAAGAAACATTTTACACAGTTCTAGCATAAGCTCCCAAGTCTTTTATTCAGTGCCTCGGTTAATAAAGACAAATATCCAAGGTGCCTTCTTAATTATTTTATCTGCCACCTTCTGGGATCTGTGGATATTGCACATCAAGGTCCCTCTGATCTTCAGTACCCTTCATACTGTGTTCCCTTGCCTTATTTGTCCTCCTCAAATTCAGTTCCTCACAGTTTTTTCTGGGTTGGTTTCAATCTGCTGTTGCTCTTCCCACTTGACCAGTTCATCGACATCCTCCTGCAGTTTACAGCTATCCTCCTCACTATTTACCATCCTATCAATTTCCATGTCATCCATGAACTTCTTGATAATACCTGACTTTCACATCAAATTTATTAAATGTACTTCACAAACAGCAAGGGCCCTAGCACTGAGCCATATGGAAACCCATTAGAAACAACTTCCAGTCACTGTGATATCCCTTGACCATCACCCTCCGCTACCTGTCTCTCAGACAAATTTGGATCCAACATGCCACGTTGTTTTGGATCCCATGGGCTCTTATTTCATTGATCAGACTTATCAAAACCCTTGCTAATGTCCATGCAGGCCACATCAAATGCATTGCCTTCATCAACAATCCTGGTTACCTTTTCAAAACTGCAATCAAATTTGTCACACAACCTTCCCTTAACAAATCCATGCTGACTATCCCAAACTAATCCATGATTTGGAGATGCTGGTGTTGGACTGGGGTGTACAAAGTTAAAAAATCACACAACACCAGGTTATAGTCCAACAGGTTTAATTGGAAGCACACTAGCTTTTGGACCGTCGCTCCTTCATCAGGTGATAGTGGAGGGCTCAATCCTAACACACAGAATTTATAGCAAAAATTTACAGTGTGATATAACTGAAATTAAACATTGAAAAATTGATTGTCTGTTAAGCCTTTCATCTGTTAGAATACCATGATAGTTTCACTTCTTTCATGTGTAAGTCACAAAACATTTTTTTAAAAAGTTGCATTCTCAGGTTAGCTGTTAACAATGGTGATAGCTAGACAATATGTTGAAGGTGTTGGCCCCCTGTGTTCTCTGTCTATGCCATGATGTTTAGATTGATTCTAATCTAAAAAGGGAGATAACGGAGTTCTACATGAATGCATGCAGTTTTTGAGCAAAATACAATGTAACCCTGCAAGTACAAATTCACCCTACAAAATATATGTGTGCATGTAGGTCTTTGTCTATCTGTGTGTGTGTCTGTCTGGGTTGGGGGTTGTGAGTGTGAGAAAGTGTATGTGTGTGTGTAGTAGTGTAGAGTGTCTTAAGTCTGTGATGGAGTGCATGTGTGAGTGTGGGAGTGTGTCTGTAAGGGTGTGTGTGGGCGTCTGTCTGTGCGTCTGTGTATAGGTGTATATGTGTGTCTGTGTGTGTGTGTGTGGAGAGGAGTGCCTGTGTGTGTGTGTAGGAGTATGTGTGTGTGTGTGTATAGTGCAATGGTGGTCACCTGTGATGTGACATGAATCCAAGGTCCCAGTTGAGGCTCTCCCTATGGGTACCGAATGTAGCTATCAGCCTCTGCTCGGCACTTTTCGCTGCTGTCTGTCCCGATGTCCGCCTTGGAGGATGGTCACCCGAAGGTCCGAGGTCAAATGTCCTGGACCACTGAAGTGTTCCCCAACTGGGAGGGAACCTTCCTGTCTGTTGATTGTTGTGCAGTGCCCATTCATCAGTTGTGGTAGCCTTTGCTCAGTTTCCCCAATGTATCATGCCTCAGGGTATCCTTGCCTGCAACGTATATGATAGACAACGTTGGCTGAGTCACATGAGCACCTGCCATGTACAAGGTGGGAGGTGTCCCTACACGTAATGGTGGTATCTATGTCCACACTCTGACACGTCTTGCAGCACCTACTGTGACAGGGTTGCATGGAGTTGTCCTGAGAGCCGGGCAGCTTGCTACGAACAATGATCTGTTTGAGGTTTGGTGGTTGTTTAAAGGCAAGTAGTAGGGGAAGGTCTTGGTGAGGTGCTCATCCTCATTGATAATGTGTTGCAGGTCATGAAGAACACTCTTGGTTGGGGATCCTGCATAGAGAAGAAGTCTTGTTCGAACCTGTGAACACCTTAGCACCACACTCTACTGCAAACCCACAGACAACCTCACAATGCTACACTTCTCCAGCTTCCACCCAAAACACATTAAAACAGCCATCCCCTATGGACAAGCCCTACGCGTACACCGGACCTGCTCAGATGAGGAGGAACATGACGGACACCTGGAAGTACTCAGGGATGCCCTCACAAGAACGGGGTACAATGCCCAACTCATCGACTGCCAATTCCAACGGGCCACAGCAAGGAACCGTAATGACCTCCTCAGGAGACAAACATGTGCTGTAACTGACAGGGTACCCTTCGTTGTTCAGTATTTCCCAGGAGCTGACAAACTACGCTATGTTCTTTGTGACCTGCAACACATTATCAATGAGGATGAGCACCTCACCAAGACCTTCCCCATACCTCCACGACTTGCCTTTAAACAACCGCCAAACCTCAAACAGATCATTGTTCGTAGCAAGCTGCCAGCTCTCAGGACAACTCCATACAACCCTGTCATGGTAGGCGGTGCAAGACGTGTCAGAGTGTGGACATAGATACCATCATTACGCACGGGGACACCTCCCACCATGTACGTGGCAGGTATCATGTGACTCAGCCACCTTTGTCTATCGTATACGTTGCAGGCAAGGATGCCCGGAGGCATGGTACATTGGGGAAACCGAGCAAAGGCTACCACAACGGATGAATGGGCACCGCGCAACAATCAACAGACCGGAGTGTTCCCTCCCAGTTGGGGAACACTTCAGTGGTCCAGGACATTCGACCTCGGACCTTCGGGTGACCATCCTCCAAAGCAGACTTCGGGACAGGCAGCAGCGAAAAGTGGCCGAACAAAGGCAGATAGCTACGTTCGGTACCCATAAGGAGGGCCTCAACCGGGACCTTGGGTTCATGTCACATTACAGGTGACCACCATTGCACTATACACACACATACTCCTACACACACACACACACACAGGCACTCCTATACACACATACACACAGACACACATATACACAGACGCGCACACAGACACCCACACACACCCTTATAGACACACACTCACACATGCACCCCTCACAGACTTAAGACACTCTACACTCACTACACACACACACATACACTTTCTCACACTCACAACCCCCAACCCAGACAGACACATACACACAGAGACAGATAAAGACCCACATGCACACATATATTTTGTGGGGTGAATTTGTACTTGCAGGGTTACATTGTACTTTGCTCAAAAACTGCATGCATTCATGTAGAACTCTGAGCTCAAAAACTGCATTAATTCATGTAAACTCCGTTATCTCACTTTTTAGATTAGAATCAATATAAACATCATGGTATAGACAGAGAACACAGGGGGATAACACCTTCAACATATTGTCTTGCTATCACCATTGTTAACAGCTAACCTGAGAATGCAACTTTTTAAAAAAAGTTTTGTGATTTACACATGAAAGAAGTGAAACTATCACGGTAGTCTAACAAATGAAAGACTTAACAGACAATCAATTTTTCAATGTATAATTTCAGTTATATCACACTGTAAATTTTTGCTATAAATTCTGTGTGTTAGGATTGCGCCCTCCACTATCACCTGATGAAAGAGCAATGCTCCGAAAGCTAGTGTGCTTCCAATTAAACCTGTTGGACTATAACCTGGTGTTGTGTGATTTTTAACCAACTAATCCATGCAAGTGCAGATTTATTCTGTCTCTCAGAATTATTTCTAACAATGTCTTCATCACCAAAGATAGACTGACTGGCCTGAGGTTTCCTGGTCTATTTCTTACTCTTTTTTAAGCATGAGACAATGTTAACAGGCCCCTAGTCCCCTGGCACTTCACCTGTTGCCAGAGAGAATTTGAGAATTTGCCAAAAACCGCTGATATCTCCCCCACTGTCTCCCTCAATAGCTTCAACTGGGATGTGTGTGATCTAGGTCTGGAGTTTATCCACTTTCAAAGCTGTTGAACCTGTGAGCATCACTTCCTACCATATTAATTTCTCCTAATATTTTACCTGTCTATACCTGCATTGTCCCTTTTCAGTGTGAAGGCTGATGTTCAGTGTTCATTGAAGACTGTGCTAATGTCTTCTGGGTACACTCAGAAATTACCTAACGGGCCTTACTCGTACATTACTTATTAACGATCACGTCATATATACAGTATTAAAAATATTGGTTTTTCCTTTATTCTACTCGCCAATGCTTTGTCATGTATTCTTTGCTTTCCTAAACCTCTTTAAGATACCCCTCCACTGTTTGTACACTTCCAGGGTCTCTGCCATATTGAGCCCTCATTACCTGCCCTAAGCTGCTCTTCTTTTACATTAACCTTACCCTTTATGTCTTTTAGCATCCAAGGTTCTCCAGCCTTTGTCTCACCCTTTGTCTTCATGAGAAAATATTTCCTCCTTTAATGCCTCCTTCTGCTCTGACATCGTTTTAGCTGTTCACCAGTTGGTTTGGGTCAAATCAATTCTTATCTAACTAAATCAGCCTTTCCCAGGTTAGAAACTTTATTCCTGGCCCATTCATATCCTTTTCCGTAGCCACCCCAATATGAACTGAACAGGATCCAACCCCATTTTCAGATCTCCCCGTGAGAATGTTGGTCCCATTTTGGTTCAGATGTAACCCATTCAACTTGAACAGATCCCACCTACCCCAGAAACTGTCCCAATAACTCAGGAATCTAAAGCTCTTCCTCCTTCACCATCTCTCCAACCACACATTCATCTGCTCTATCTTTCTACTCCTACACTCCCCACTGGGAGGCACGGGAGTAATTCCATGATTACTACCTTTGAAATCCCATTTTTCCATTTCATACAAAGCATTCCCTGAAGTCTGTTTGTAGGACTTCATCTCACCTTATTCCTACGCGATTGTTCCCGAAGTGGAAAAGAGCCCTGGCTGTGCACCTTCTCCCTTCAGAATGTCCTGTAGCCATTCTGTGACATCTCTGACCCGTTGAGGCTACAGACCATATTTGAGTCAAGCCTACAGCCATAAGAGCAGCTGTCTGCCCCCTCTCTAATTAATCCCCTACTACATTTCTTCCACTCCCTGAACAGCTGGACCAACAGCTGGCTTTGGCTGTCCTTTATAAGAGGAGCTGTCACTCTCACTGCTTCCAAAGGCCAAGAAATGATTTGTGAGTGAGATACACTTGCGGGAATTCACTCACTACTTGCCTGGTCTCCTTCATCTGTCTGGCAGTAACCTATTCCTCCTCTGCCTGTAGTTCTTTAAGCAGTGGGGTCATCATGTCCTGAGCGTACCTGAACAATGTTAATTATGATCATGTCCTGCACATACCTGAACAATATAAACTATGGACCTCACGTTTATTCCAGCCTTCTTCCTACATAAATAGAGACGAGAAAAATCTTATTCCTATTCCTGACCCACTCAGAACTTCTGTCGGCTTGCCCACTTCTATATCGAGGTACTCATCTCCTCCCACTCCTCTCAGTGACACTGACTGTCTGTTACAGGGACCTATCTCACCCCACTCCTCTCAGTGACACTGTCTGTTACAGGGTCCTACCTCCACTCCCCCCTCCTCTCAGTGACACTGACGGTCTGTTACAGGGTCCTATCTCCCCCCACTACTCCTCTCAGTGACACTGACTTTTTTTTAATTTCAAAAATATACTTTATTCCTAAAATATTTTGATGATCTGTACAATTAAACAATAGCAGTTTTAAAAGGGAGAAGAGCAGACAAAGGAAGCACATGGTGAGGACAGTGCAGGAGAGAGAAAGAGAGAGAGGGAGAACCTGCACAGTTACTGCCTTTGCTGTTTGAATTCGTGTATCGCTGGACATCGGAGTGCATCTGGGAAAATTAACAAACAGTGAAATTCACAACTAATCTTGGAGGAACTGTTGGGCGAAGTTCACAGCACAGAATCCGATAAGTTAATTGTGGTTTTAAGTCTGTCCAAGAGAAAGGCTGCAGTAGTGAGTATAGTGGATTCTTTCTTGATTATATATTTTTGGAGATAAGTCTCTTCATTAAACTTAAAATACAAGCAATAGCTATTAATTTAACCTGGGGTAGTATTTGTAGAGGAATAAGACGGTGTTATTTTCTGGGTCTGTAGATTGTGAAGGAGCAAAAATGGCCTTTGCAGTGAGATGTACTTCTTGTCAGATGTGGGAGTTTAAAGAGAGTTTAAGGGTTACTGTGGATTATATCTGCCATAAATGCTGTTGGATGCGAATCTTATCAGGTTGAGTGGATCGGTTGGAGAGGCAGATAGAAGCAATGAGGAATTTGCAACAGCAACAGTATGTGATGGATGGCAGATGTAGGAAGGGGGGAAAGTCTCAGATACAGTCACATAGATGGGTTAACTCCAGGAAGGGTAAGAGAGGTAGGCAGCTAGTGCAGGAGTCTTTTGTGGATATACCCATTTCAAACAGGTATGCTGTTTTGGAAAATGTAGGGGGTGATGGATTCTCAGGGGAACGTAGCACGAACAGCCAAGTTTCTGGTATTGAGACTGACTCTAATGCAACGAGGGGTACATCGGCTTTCAAGAGGTCAATTGTGTCAGGTGATTCTGTAGTCAGAAGTACAGACAGACGTTTCTGTGGCCAGCAGAGTAAAAGCAGAATGGTGTGTTGTTTCCCTGGTGCCAGGATCAAGGATGTCTCAGAGAGGGTGCAGAATATTCTCACGGGGGAGAGCGGCCAGCAAGAGGTCATTGTCCACATTGGAACCAATGACATTGGAAGGGAAAAGGTTGAGACTCTGAAGGGAGATTACAGAGAGTTAGGCAGAAATTTAAAAAGGAGGTCCTCAAGGGTAGTAATATCTGGATTACTCCCAGTGCTATGAGCTAGTGAGGGCAGGAATAGGAGGATAGAGCAGATGAATGCATGGCTGAGGAGCTGGTGTATGGGAGAAGGATTCACATTTTTGGATCATTGGAATCTCTTTTGGGGTAGAAGTGACCTGTACAAGAAGGATGATTTGCACCTAAATTGGAAGGGGACTAATATACTGGCAGGGAAATTTGCTAGGACTGCTTGGGGGGATTTAAACTATTAAGGTGGGGGGGCGGGGGTGGGACCAAGGGAGATAGTGAGGAAAGAGATCGATCTGAGACAGGTACAGCTGAGAACAGAAGTGAGTCAATCAGTCAGGGCAGGCAGGGTCAAGGTAGGACCTACTCTTACTTCAATGCAAGGGGCCGAACAGGGAAGGCAGATGAACTCAGGGCATGGTTAGGAACATGGGACTGGGATATCATAGCAGTTATGGAAATATGGCTCAGGGATGGGCAAACTCTTGCCTCGGTTGACCTTTTAGATTAGATTAGATTAGATTACAGTGTGGAAACAGGCCCTTCGGCCCAACAAGTCCACACCGACCCGCCGAAGCGAAACCAACCCGTACCCCTACATTTACCCCTTACCTAACACTACGGGCAATTTAGTATGGCCAATTCACCTGACCCTGCACATCTTTGGACTGTGGGAGGAAACCGGAGCACCCGGAGGAAACCCACGCAGACACGGGGAGAACGTGCAAACTCCACACAGTCAGTCGCCTGAGGCGGGAACTGAACCCGGGTCTCTGGCGCTGTGAAGCAGCAGTGCTAACCACTGTGCCACCGTGCCGCCCTCAAATGACCTTGGCCACATATGGAGGAGAAAGTGAGGTCTACAGATGCTGGAGATCAGAGCTGAAAATGTGTTGCTGGAAAAGCGCAGCAGGTCAGGCAGCATCCAGGGAACAGGAGAATCGACGTTTCGGGCAAAAGCCTGAAGAAGGGCTTATGCCCAAAACGTCGATTCTCCTATTCCCTGGATGCTGCCTGACCTGCTGCGCTTTTTCAGCAACACATTTTCAGCCTTGGCCACACATGCACATGAGTCTGTGCACGGATAGTGGATCCGAGCAGAAAACGGCAACGTTGTCCATGTACAGGGAGGCCTTGACCTGCAGGCCCCTGCTGCCAGGAATAGTCACCCCTCTCAGGCTCGCATCCTTCCTGATGGACTCGGCAAATGGCTCTATGCAGCACACAAACAAGGCAGGAGAGAGAGGGCAGCCCTGCCTGACTCCACATTTGACTGGGAAGCTATCTGATTCCCGCCCATTGATTGAGACTGCACTGACCCAATTGCAGATTCCCTCCCCAAAGCCCATTTTGGACAGAACATCTCTCATATACGTATGTGATATCCTGTCAAAGGCTTTTTCCTGGTCCAGGCTAATGAGGCAGATGTCCAACCCACTGTCTTGCACGTAGGCGATTGTATCCCTGAGGAGTGCAAGACTCTCAGCGATCTTCCTGCCCGGTACAGCACAGGTTTGGTCAGGGTGGATCACCGATTCCAGAGTAGACCTGACCCAGTTGGCGGTGACCTTTGACAAAATTTTGTAATCCGCATTCAATCGTGAGGTTGATCTCCAATTTCTGATTTCCTCCCTCTCCCCCTTCTGCTTGTAGATGAGGGTGATGATGACTTTCCTCATGGATTCACTTATGGTACCTGCCAGAAGCATACTGACATATACCTCCAACAGGTCCTGGCCAATCAAGTCCCACAGAGCGGAATAGAGCTCGACTGGTAAGCCGTCATTTCCGGGTGTTTTATTCTTTTCGAAGGACTTGAGGGCCTTGGTCAGCTCGTCCAGAGATAGCGGCTGGTCCAGCCTCTCCCGTGTTCTGTCGTCTAAGACCTCTGTGATAGAGGACAGGAACGACTGGGAGGCCGCGCTGTCAGTCGGCTTCGCGTCATACAGACTGGCATAGAAGGATTTACTGATCCTCATGACGTCAGCCTGAGATGACGTTACCAAGCCATCTTCCTCCTTCAGGCTGCTGAGCACAGAACTCTCTTTGTGCACCTTCTGGAAGAAGAAACGTGAGCACGTCTCGTCCTGCTCCACCGAGCGGACCCTGGACCAGAAGATTATCTTGGAGGCCTCCGAAGCAAAGAGCGAGGCTTGCTGGCCCTTCACATCCTTGAGGTCCTCCATGACATCGAACCCCATCATCTGCAGCAGGAGCAGGTTCTGCATACTTTCCTGGAGCTGGGAGAGTTTTCCCCGCCTCTCTCTTGCCTCCTGAACACCTTTGAGGATGAAGAACCTCTTGATGTTCCCTTTTACTGTTTCCCACCAGTCAGCTGGGGACTCAAAGAGGGGCTTTGCAGTTCTCCAACCTGTGTAATTCCTCTTGAGCTCCTCAATGTTTCCCGGGGTCAACAGCTCGGTGTTCAGCTTCCACATTCCCTTACCAGCTCGCTGCTCGTCCTGTACGTGACAGTCTGAAGGAAGAAGATGGCTTGAGCCATCGTCTTCCTTCAGGCTGCGGAGCATGGAGCTGTGGAGGGGACGAGACTGTCTCAGTGACACTAGCTGTCTGTAACCAGGTCCTATCTCCCCCCTCCTCTCAGTGACACTATTTGTCTGTAACAGGGTCCTATCTCCCCCCACTCCTCTCAGTGACACTGTCTGTTACAGGTTCCTATCTCCCCCCACTCCACTCAGTGACACTGACTGTCTGTTACAGGGTCCTATGCCCCCCCACTCCTCTCAGTGACACTGACTGTCTGTTACAGGGTCCTATCTCCCCCCACTCCTCTCAGTGACACTGACTGTCTGTTACAGGGTCCTATCTCCCCCCACTCCTCTCAGTGACACTAACTGTTTGTAACAGGGACCTATCCCCCCCCACTCCTCTCAGTGACACTGACTGTTACAGGGTCCTATCTCCTCCCACTCCTCTCAGTGACACTGACTATCTGTTACAGGTTCCTATCTTCCCCCACTCCACTCAGTGACACCGACTATTACAGGGTCCTACCCCTCCCCCACTCCTCTCAGTGACACCGACTGTCTGTAACAGGGTCCTATCCCCCCCCCCCCACTCCACTCAGTGACACTGACTGTCTGTTACAGGGTCCTATCTGCCCCCACTCCTCTCAGTGACACTAACTGTCTGTAACAGGGTCCTATCTTCCCCCCACTCCTCTCAGTGACACCGACTGTCTGTTACAGGGTCCTGTCTCCCCCGCACTCCTCTCAGTGACACTGACTGTCTGTAACAGGGTCCTATCTCCCCCCACTCCTCGCAGTGACACTGACTGTCTGTTACAGGGTCCTATCTCCCCCACTCCTCGCAGTGACACTGACTGTCTGTTACAGGGTCCTATCTCCCCCTACTCCTCTCAGTGACACTGACCGTCTGTTACAGGATCCTATCTTACCCCCACTCCTCGCAGTGACACTGACTGTCTGTTACAGGATCTTATCTTACCCCCACTCCTCTCAGTGACACTGGCTGTCTGTTACAGGGTCCTATCTCCCCCCACTCCTCTCAGTGACACTGACTGTCTGTTACAGGGTCCTACCTCATCCTGCTTCTCTCAGTAATGATACTTGATCCTTAATGTCCAAATGCATTTTCTGAATTGATCAAAATATTTGAAAACGATGCAAGTTACAAGTATGGGTGTGATTTTAAAAATAAGAACCCTTCTGCTGAACATACGTTCACAAAGTCCTCATGTTCTTCTTAAGCCAATATATGTTTTGAATACAATATTCAACCGTAGGGCTAGCTTTGTCATTTGATCTTATTATTTTTGCTGATTCTGCTCCTCATGGCTTGATTCCTTGAACAGATTCTGTGCCCACGCTGTTTGCTTCGAGGTCAAAACCCAAAACATTAACTAAAATGTTCCTTTGAAATATTAATAAGCGGATTCTCAGACTGGGTGATGCTGATGGCATCTGGCAGCTGCAGCAGACACTGCTCTGAGAGTACACTGTGGCAATGGGATGAGAAGCAACTGACTGATAGAGCAGAACAGCAATGATGAGCACGTGGTCTGCCTGCCTTATTCTACACCAAAGTAGAAGATTCCCCATCAATGCATTTTGTTACTTGATTTTCCTCTTTGTTCAGCCCCCAAGGCAGGTTTCGAAAGGCAGAATTCTATTTAATTGAGCAGGTTAGTTTTGAAAGATGGATCTGGGACAGTGCAGTTTACGTGATCCATTTGATGAGTTCTGGCTGGAGAGCATGATTCTTTGTGATCCGTACATACTGCTCCCAAATGAGAAAAATGTCACAAAATAGGTGCCGATTAATAATCAGGTTTACTGATGCGAATTGGTGCTTCAAATATAAATTAATGAGATAAAGCAATGCTTTGCATCTAAATATCTCAACACTGGGGAGCTGATCTCCAATGAGGGCTTGCAATATAAATATAGGTTGTAATGTAATAAATCTAAGTAGGCATTTTATGTTCTGGTTGACCTGTTTCAATGTTATTTGAATAAGTATCTGTTTTACGACTAGTTGCATCACATTCTATCCTCTCTAAAACAGACTGAGCTCCTGTGTCCAATGTAGAGAGTATAGACAGACAACGCAGAAAAGAAAAATGTTTCCAAAAAGGCTGAAGTTCTGTGGTGTTGAACCGCTGTATAGATGAAGAAACATGAATGTTACAGCTCTATCGCCAAATCTGTACAAATGATTTAAGATTTAATTGGCGGACTGAGAGACATAGAAAGAAATTTGGGAATGTGGTTTAAGGCCACAGTGGAACTAGTGGACAAGCAGATTTTCCCTTCGGCAGCAACGAATCCAAGATGATGAAGGTTGCAAAAAGAAGAGGTGCCTTTTCCTACGCCTATCTGTTCTGTGTTAGTTATAGAGTCACACAAAACAGAAGAGGCCCTTCAGCCCATCAATCTATCTATAATAATCCCATTTTCCAGCACTTGTCCTTGAATGTGATATCAGTTCTAATTCAGGTACTTTTTTTTGATTTCCTGCCTCAATGACTGTCCCAAACAGTGCATTCCAGATTCCCACTACCCGCTGGGTGTCAAAGACTTTCCTCGAAACCCCTCTAAACCTTCTGGTTCACTTTAAAATTATGCTCCCTCATTATTGACCCTTCACAAAGGGGAGCAGCTGCTGTCAATCCACCCTAACCATGTCCCATATAATCTAGTTAAAAATCACACAACACCAGGTTATAGTCCAACAGGTTTAACATGTAGCTGGTGAAAGAGCAGTGCTTTGAAAGCTAGTGCTTCCAAATAAACTTGTTGGATTATAACCTGTTGTGTGATTTTTAAGTTTGTCTATCCCAGTCCAACACCTACTCCTCCACATCATGGCAACCACATAATAGATTAGATTAGATTACTTGCAGTGTGGAAACAGGCCCTTCGGCCCAACAAGTCCACACCGAACCGCCGAAGTGCAGCCCACCCAAACCCATTACCCTACATTTACCCCTTCACCTAACACTATGGGCAATTTAGCATGACCAATTCACCTAACCTGCATATTTTTGGACTGTGGGAGGAAACCCACACAGACACGGGGAGAATGTGCAAACTCCAAACAGACAGTCACCTGAGGCGGGAATTGAACCCGGGTCTCTGGCTCTGTGAGGCAGCAGTGCTAACCACTGTGCCACCGTGCCGCCCAAATCTATATAGATCAGTCAGGTTGCCCCAAGATTCTGTGAACATAGGGTCTAATTAGTTCAACCAGTTCTCAATTCTTAAAAAGGTTTCATTCTGTTCTCAGTTGGTTTTTTAGGTCTTGCCACAAGCTCAGACTAGCCTTCTTAGCAGCCGTCAAATGATGTTTATTTTTATAGAATTATTGAGTCATAGAGATGCACAGCATGGAAACAGACTCTTTGATCCAACCCGTCCATGCCGATCAGATATCCCAACCCAATCTAGTCCCACCTGCCAGCACCTGGCCCATATCCCTCCAAACTCTTCCTATTCATATACCCATCCAAATGCCTTTTAAATATTGTAATTGTACCAGCCCCTACCACTTTCTCTGGCAGCTCATTCCATACATGTACTACCCTCTGAGTGAAAACGTTGCCTCTTAGGTCCCTTTTGTATCTTTCCCCTCTCACCCTAAACCTATGCCCTCTAGTTCCGGACTCCCCCGCCCCAGGGAAAAGACATGTGCGACATGATGGCAAGGCACAGAGCAGGAGGCTCTGAAATATGCAGGGTCCTCCTTTTTGTTAGAACACTAATGGATCACAGTAACATCAGCACTTATCTCGGAGACTCAGCAACATTTTCATCACTACCACGAGAAACTGAAAGCCCTGCACTCTGTGCTCTTTCAGATTCACCACTCTCTGTTGGATGGTCTTTTCTAAGGCTCCATAATGGAGCCAGGGTCTGTGAAGAAAAAATGCAGAGGTTTTTGTCTGGGTTTGTCCTCTGTGACACAGGACACTGTGCTCTACAATCTGTTCCCGGGATGCACACCAAGACAAACATCGACTGGGGCTGCAGGACCATCAACTCAGTGAAAGATGCACTAGCTGAAGCCTATTTCTCTTTCAGAACAAGGAGTTGACCCCGACTCAGCGTTGCAGACTGGGATGTTCCAAGGTCCAGGACTACCTGCTGAGGAACACACTAAAGTCTGGGGTACAGTGGGGAAAGACCGCTTATCAACCTGAGCTACAAATCTTCACAAAAATTGCTATTACCGGGTGTTTGTTTGTAGGATAGAGTCATATTCCAATATTTGTTTGTTTCCTCGTGTGTTACTGTACAGAACTAAACTGCTTTAGTGACTATACATACTTTAATGAATAAAGTATATTTTCGAAATGAAAGAAAACATGTAGTCTAAGATACTCTGCTTGCTTTACATTTCCTGTCAGCTCCCCACCGGAACACTGGCCAAAATACGCAGTCAAGGAAAGACCAAAATTCATTCCGGTGTTTGGAGGTCTTGGTTAGATAATATTGTCCAGGATGGCGTTGAGTTAAATTTGCCTCAGCACTGCAGTCTGTAGCATGGTGGGGGGGAGGGGAGAAGCTCACAAAGTAAGTCCATGCAACTCAACAGAAGCAGTACCTCAGTGGGTTCAGGGGTACTAGAAAGAAACCAATTTCTCAAAGGCTATTTAAAAAGTCACTTCAAAGTGACTCCACTCCCATTTTCGCCAATTGTATCACTTTATCAACCTGTTGAAATCAAGCCGCAGAAATTAAACAGATGGAAACAGAAACAAATTTAGATAAATACCAATCGGAGAGTCACCATTAGCACGATCATTAGTCATGAAGCAGAGGTTGGGCACATCAGAATTCCTGACTATTTTGTTCAGTCATTCATGCTGGACTGCCTGGGAGAAGGTCGTCCAGTAAAATTAAATTACTACTGTTTCATGAGAGAATGCCATTGTATAATGGCTTGATTTATCTCCCTATCACGTAATCCCCATACTGTAATTACAACAAAATACATGGATCCTAAGTAGCCCATCAATCAAATTATAGCAAACTGCACCATGAAATCAATCCAGAGCAAACAAAATAAATTATATGTTTCACAGCACTGTGTGATCCCAGCATGTGGGGGACCTTCAGTGATGGAAAAACAAATGTTCAACTTTGCTCCATTGCATTGAACACATACCAGGCTCTGGAGTGCCTTAGGCAAAGGACCAATAAAGCAGGGGGAAGAGACAGAGGCATCTGTGCTCTCTGTTTCACTTTTAGCCAGACTGTGCATAAACTGACTCGTTCTCTCATTTACAGAACTTGCAACAAACACGAGTTAACTGTCACTTCTTGAAATTATGCTCAGCGATATATGAACTTATAATACTTGGCTGCCTCTCAGAGCTAATTGTGCGCCTTTGAAAGACTCTCTCCAAGGTTTTAAACTGCAAAGCATCAGTACCGTCCAAGATTATAAAGGTCCTTTGTAAACCACTCCAGAGAATATTCTGGACCACTGCTCTTAGTTTCAGGCAATGTTGTCGACACATCTCCATTCATTGAAATGGCCTTCAGCAGTGTCAGAAATGTTGATCAGAAGAAGCACTTAGTGGAGTTTTCCCATGTTTCTTCGAAATATGGAGGTGGGAATGTTAGATTGTGACCAACACGTCACTCCCACTGATGAGGTAATTCACCTGCCAATCCACTGTTGGGAGCTGATAAATGGGCAAGGGTCCTCCATCACAGGCTTCAACACAGCCCAGTCAGGTCACCAGAAACTGCTGGACCACAGGCCAACAGCTTCTGGGTGTGAAAGTCTGACAGTTAAAGACCACTCATCAGGGAATTTGGTGGTGAGAGGATAATTAAAAAAAAAATCTTTTTGCCACAGGGTGGGGCCAGGGCGGGTGGCTTTCAGAGGCCAATCCCTGTTTCTGATTGACTCCAGACTGGATGCACCCCAACTATTCTGGCAGCCAGCTCACCATACATTCCCAGCCAGAAACGCTGGGCCGGTAGGGTGATTGAGTGTTCAGTCCCTTAAGAGGCCACCCATTGACCACTTGAGCTTAATTGTTTGTGAGCTGAGGAAATCCTCAGTGGACCCCTGCTCACTCTACTTTCAATTGCACAGCTGGCTCACCTCGTTATTTCCCCTTCAGGACATCTTTATCACTACATCTGTGCAGTCAATATCATATGTGTATGACAATACATTGGCGAAATTTCTGGAATCTTGAACATCTAGTACCCCAGTCTTTTCCAGCTTTGAGTTATAATACCATTCTTTTTCTGTTGCTGGGCGAAAGGCATTGACATTCCTTGAATAGGAAATGTATTGATGTTGGAGCAGCAGAACCATAGCACCTTCCTGAAGGAGGGCTTCTGTTTGGGTACTGACAGTGCACACTCCAATCAACGGGCACACACCTTTGCCCTCCTGTGTTTTGGTTTGATGTAGAAGGCATTTAATTGGTCGTGGGAGTGTAGGCAGGACCCCTGCTCCATTCCTACTTCTGTCTCATTTAAATCTGCGGCAAGAAAGCAATTAATGCCCACACAAGGGTCTGCTTCCTGCTGTTGCTCATATTAACCCAGAGGTAGCTAGGGGAATCACCATGCAGAAACAATTACAACAACTTGAGGCGGCATGGTGGCTCAGTGGTCAGTACTGTTGCCTCACAGTGTCAGGGACCTGGCTTCGATTCCAGCCTTGGGCGACTGCCTGTGTGGAGTTTGCACATTGTCCCTGTGTCTGTGTGAGTTTTCTCCAGGTGCTCTGATTTCCTCCCACAGTCCAAAGATGTGCAGGTTAGGTGACTGGCCATGCTAAATTACCCATAGTATCCAGGCATATGTAGGCTAGATGGATTAGCCATGGGAAATGCAGGGTTACAGGGATGGGGGTGGGTCTGGGTGGAATGCTCTTCCGTGGGTCGGTGTGAACTTGATGGGCCAAATGGCCTATTTCCACACTGTAGGGATTCTATGAACATTCTAGTATGTTTGTTTACAGGCTCTCCTGGGGGAAATGTCCTCAATCAAAAACTCTCAGTGTCGGATAGAAGGACCCAGCATTATGAAGAGCGTGAGCCAACTGATAGCTATTCCCCCGCTTTGCTACTTTCACTCATCTAAGATTACAGCTTCCTTCCACAACCACTCACAAAGCCTGGTTACAGTACAAGGTCTGAGCTAGATGTCATACCCACACAGCCACCAGCCCTCCTGTGGTGCTGTAGACTACAGGAGAGTATTGGCTGGCAGCTCTTGATCATGGGAGAAGGTGCACTGCTAGTTTGTTCAGATTCTGAGTGACACTGGATGAACAGGGCCTTCCCATAAGGAGATAGGGGTGTTGCTAACTCTCTAGCTGGCAGCTGAGTTCCCCTGGATGCTCAAAGAGAAGCATTAGAAGTGCTGCCGAGAGAGATAGTTGCTGTTCAGGCACCAACAATAGCACGAGGACATCTCAGTCTTGAGGAGACTTCAAAAGTGGAGAAGATATTTTATTTTTCAGGTTACATACAAGGAGCAGGTCCCAGAGTTTGAAGGCTGAAGCCGTCCAGTAGCAGAGTCAGGATCGTGGAGTTGGCCGTGCTGTTGACAATCTCCTCCTGGAGTATGGGTGCTGCCAGTTCTGAAATCCACAATGTCAGAAGGTCACCTCAATGCAACTTGTGGTCAGTCATACCACCAGGTTGCGGCTCAACTACTGGCAGTTTACCAATGGCCTGGGGACGATGCTAAATTGGCTTCAGTTGCCAAAATTGACTGCCTGCCTCCAGTCAACAGGCTACTTTGTTACTGGGAGCTGACCTATCCAATCCTCCCTGTCTCTTTCTAGCCCTCCCAATTCCAAGTCTGCCACTCCATTTGCTGCTGAAATCTCACCTCACGAGTCTGTCCCTAACGGCACTGTGGGGAGACCTACACCACTCAGTCATCGGCAATCCAAGAAACCAGCTCTCCACCACCTTCTCAAGGACAGTTAAGGATGAGCTACAAATACTGGCTGTGACATCGATATACTGATCCCATGTACAATTGTGTGAAATGCTTTACCAATTTTACTAATCAACTTGTTCAAAGGCATTATTACACATTTTGGGAGCAAGTGGGATTTGAACCCAGGTCTCCCAGTTCAGAGGTAAGGACACTACCGCTGTACCTCAAGAGGGCACCAAGCAAAGTACTTTAAATCGCTCTAATGACATGATTTCACCCTGATCCCCACAGTCTCAGTTGCTTGTAAAAGAGATGCAGTTTTCAGGAAGTGAATGATCATGGACCAAATGGAATTTTGTTCCAAAGAAACTGAAGTTTGTTTGAATAAAATGACTTTGAAACAAAGGACTTTGAAACAAGTACCTAACTGGAGTGAGTTTTTCACTTTTACTTGTGTCCTATAGGTTTGCCATTCCACATCATTAGTGCCTTTCGCCTGATGAGACAATTTTTTACACAAGTGTTTCCACACTTTAACAAGTAAGCAACGCGGAATCTTGACTCTATAATAAAAGCTGACATGTAGATGTAGCATTGTATTGACTGCTTTTGCAGAATACCAAGTCACCACTGGTAGGGTTAACCAGGCTGATGATGCACCCTGACACAAGTGATAAACTTCCACTTTTGCTGAACAGTTAACAAAATAACCATAGTTTTATTTCGCTTCTAAAATATTTCACAGGAGTTTCTACTTTAAGGAAGTAGCACAAATTGGAGCCACCATCCATGAGTAATAGTTACAATTTGATCAATATCAGGAACAGGCTAAAGGTCGCTTCAAGGTTTAAAAAAAACGCAGAATTCACGTGCTCTTGGCCAAACATTTTCTTTTTGCATTTTTCAACCGATGAAGATTTTGTTTCTGAGCTCAACAAGAGCTTCACTGGAAGGCACACAGGGATGTCCTGGGGATGTGAAACTATTCTCTGGAGAGAGGTCCGCTTGATTTAGAAAGGCTTTTATCTACAGGGTTAAAGTTCTAACTGATAGTTCTATGTGATGCTGAAAGCAATTCATCAGTAAAAGCAAGGAAACATACACAAATAGCACAGCAGCGTTAAGTCAGCTTGGAAAGAAGTCTGTGGATTTTTCACTGCCAGACAACTCAATGTTGAAATGAGTTAAGTGGACATCCTTCAATCAGATAGTATTGTTTTGGCCAAAAGCCAAGAGGAGTTGCATTAGTAAATTGCTGACTCCCATTATTCATATTTGATTGTCAACAACTAGTCAGGATTCTGCATTCCTTTTATTCATTTGTGGGATGTGGGTGTTGCTGGCTGGTCAGAATTTATTGCCAGTCCCTAGTTGCCCTTGAGAAGTTGGTGGTGAGCTGCCTTCTTGAACAGCTGCAGTCCTTGTGTTGTATATAGACCCACAATGCCCTTAGGGAGGGAATTCAAGGATTTTGATCCATCAACAATGAAGGAACTATGATATATTTCCATGTCAGGATGGTAAATGGCTTGGAGGGAAACTTATGGATGGTGGTGTTTCCATGAATCTGCTGACCTTGTCCTTCGAGATGGTAGTATTGTGGCTTTGGAAGATGTTGTCTAAGGACCTTTGGTGAATTTCTGCAGTGCATCTTGTAGATAGTACTGAGCGTCATAAGACCATAAGACATAGGAGTGGAAGTAAGGCCATTCGGCCCATCGAGTCTACTCCGCCATTCAATCATGGCTGATGGGCATTTCAATCCACTTACCCGCATTCTCCCCATAGCCCTTAATTCCTTGTGACATCAAGAATTTATCAATCTCTGCCTTGAAGATATTTAGCGTCCCGGCCTCCACTGCACTCTGCTGCAATGAATTCCACAGGCCCACCACTCTTTGGCTGAAGAAATGTCGGGGCCAGGAGATTTATCAATTTTAAGACCTTTTAGCTTTTCTAGCACTTTTTCTTTTGTAATGGCAACCATACTCAGCTCAGCCCCCTGACTCCCTTTAATTGTTGGGATATTACTCATGTCTTTTACTGTGAAGGCTGACTCAAAGTACTTATGAAGTTCTCCAGCTATTTCCTTATCTCCCATCACTAGACTTCCAGTATCAGTTTGAAGTGGCCCTATGTCTACTTTTGCCTGTCATTTGTTTCTTATGTATTGAAAGAAACTTTGACTATTATTTCTAATATTACTGGCTAGCCTACCTTCATATTTGATCCTCTCCTTCCTAAAGTCTCTCTTTGTTATCCTCTGTTTGTTTTTGTAGCCTTCCCAATCTTTTTGTAGCCTTCCCAACCCAGTCAGTGGTGGAGAGAGTGAATGCTTGTAAATGTGGTGCCGTTGTCCTGGATGGTGTCAAGCATCTTGAGCGTTGGAGTTGGACCCATGTAGGCAACCGGGGAGTATTCCATCACACTCCTGACTTTTGCCTTGTAAATGGTGAAAAGGCTTTGGGAATCGTGCGGTGAGTAGTATGCTGCAGTATTCCAATCCTCTGACCTGCTCTTGAAGCCATTGTATTCATGTGGTAAGTTTCATTGAAGTTCAATGGTAACTCCTATGATGTTGATAGTGGTGAATTCGGTGATAGTAACAATATTTAATGTTAATGAGTGGTATGATTGTGTCTTATTGGAGTTGGTCATTCTCTGGCATTTGTACCATAAATGTTACTTACCATTTGTCAATCCAAGCCTGGATATTGCTGTATTTGAATATGAATTGCTACAGAATCTGAGTGGTTGCGAATGAACATTATGTATCATCTGTGAACATCCCCAGTTCTAACCTTCAGATGGAGGGATGGTCATTGATGAAGCAGCTGAAGATGGTTTGGCCTCAGACACCATCCTTGAGGAACTGATGCAGAGATGTCCTGGAGCTGAGCATGACCATGATCATTTTCTAATGTGCAAGATATGACTCTAACCACTGGAAAATCTGCCCCAGGATACCCATTAATTCCATTTTGCAAGGACCTCTTGATGCCACACTCAGTCAAATGCAGCCTTGATGTCAAGGGCTGTCACTCTCACTTCACCTCTGGAATTCATCCCTTTTGGCTATGTTTGAACCGAGGCTGTAATGAGGTCAGGAGCTGAGTGGCCCAGGTGGAACCCAAACTGAGCAGGTTATTGCTGAGCAGGTGCTGCTCGATAGCACTGTTGATGACACTTTCCATCACTTTACTGATTATCGAGGTAGACTGATGGGGCAGGTTGGATTTGTCCTTTTTTTTTGTGTACAGAACATACCTGGTCAAAATCCACTTTGACAGGTGGATGCCATTGTTGTACCTGTACTGGAACAGCTTTGTTGGGGAGTCACAAATTCTGGAGCCAAGTCTTCAGGACTATTGCCGGAATGTTGACAGGACTCATAGCCTTTTCAGGATCCAATGCATCTAACTGCTTCTGGATATCACATGGAGTGAACTGAATTGGCTGAAGACTGGTATCTGTGGTACTGGCAACCTGTAGAGGCAGCCAAGATAGATCATCCACTCAGCACTTTTGGCTAAAGATTGCTGCAAAAGCTTCAGCCTTATCTTTTCCACTGATGTGCTGGACTCTTCCAGCATTGAGGATGGGGATGCTTAGATTAGATTACTTACAGTGTGGAAACAGGCCCTTCAGCCCAACAAGTCCATACCAACCTGCCGAAGCGCAACTCACCCAGACCCATTCCCCTACATTTACCCCTTCACCTAACACTACAGGCAATTTAGCATGGCTAATTCACCTGGCCTGCACATCTTTGGATTGTGGGAGGAAACCAGAGCACCCGGAGGAAACCCATGCAGACACGGGGAGAATCTGCAAACTCCACACAGTAAGTCGCCTGAGGCGGGAATTGAACCCGGGTCTCTGGTGCTGTGAGGCAGCAGTGCTAACTACTGTGCCACCATGCCGCCCACATATTTGTGGAGCCTCCTCCTCCTCCAGTGAGTTGTCGAATTGTCCGCCGCCATTCACAACTGGATGTGGCAGAACTGAAGAGCTATCACTTGCTGCTTCTGCTGTTTGGCACACAAGTATCCTGCTTGGTAGCTTCACCAGGTTTGTATCATATCTTTAGATATGCCTAGTGCTGCTCCTGGCATGCCTCCTGCACTGTCCAATGAACCAGGGTTGATCCCCTGGCTTGATGGTAGTGGTTGAGTGGGGAATATGCTGGGCCATGAGGTTATAGATTGTGTGGGAGTACAATTCTGCTGCTGTGGTGACTCACTGTGCTTTATGGATGCTCAGTCTTGAGTTTCCAGATCTGTTCAAAGTCTGTTCCCATTTAGCAAGGGACAGTATTCTCATTGTGAAGGCTGGACTTTATCACCACTAGGACTGTGTGGTGGTCGCACTTACCAATACAGTCATGGACAGATTGGTGAGGATGAGGTCAAGCATGCTCTACCCTCTTGTTGCTTCTCTGTCTCCCTTCCACAAACTCAGTCTAGTAGCTTTGTCCCTTAGGACGTGGCAATCTCAATGTCTAGTGCTGCTGCCGACATTGAAATTCCCCACCCACGGCACATTCTGCACCATTGCCACTTTCGCTGCTTCCTGTAAGCATTGGACAACATGGAGAAGTTACTGATTCATGAGCAAAGGGAGGACAATACATTGTAATCAGCAGGAGGTTTCCTTGCCTATGTTTAATCTGAAGCCACAAGCCTTCATGGGGTCCCAATCAATGTTGAGGACTCTGGAGGCAACTCCCTCCTGACTGTATACCATTGTACTGCTGGGTCTTTCCTGCTGGTGGGACAGGACATATCCAGGGATGGTGGTGTCTGGGACATTGTCATGCTCATAGAATCATATCTTACAGGCAATCTCAGGCTGTTGCTTGATGAGTCTGTGAGACTGCTCTCCCAATCTTGGCACTAGCCCCCAGATATTAGTAACGAGAACTTTGCAAGGTGGATAGGGCTGTTTTCACCCTTGTTGTTTTCGGTGCTAGGTCAATGCCAGGTGGGTCTGTATGAATTTTATTTGAGACTTTGTGGCGATTAGTACAACTGAGTGGTTTGTTAGGCAATTTCAGAGGGAAGTGGACCGTCAAATACATTGCTGTAAGTCTGGAGTCATACGTAGGCCAGACCAGGGAAGGATGGCAGATTTCCTTCCCTGAAGGATATTGGGAAGACAGATGACAGTTTTTTGATCATTGACAATGGTTTCATGGTCATCAGTAGATTCATAATTCCATATACTTTTTATTGAGTTCAAATTCCACCATTTGCTGTGGCGGGATTTGAACTTAGGTTCCTAGGATATCAGCTGAGTTTCTGGATTAATAGTCCAACAATGATACCACTAAGCTGTCATCTCCCATAGCAAGTGATCACTCATTTAATTGCTACTCATGGACTAATATAGGATACTACTTTCTCCTTTTTTGCCTTAATTTCATTGCTGCTTTTAAAACAACACATACTGTTCCATTCATGCCTATATAATAACTGGACTCAGAGATTGTAAGCGACCCCAGGCTACAGCTGACTAGGGCACCGTTGCCAGCATTTTCCAAGCCTGTGATGTCTACCACATTGAAGGACCAGGGAAGCAGACATGTTGAAACATGCAAATTCCCCTCCATGATATGCCACCATGCTGACTTGGACCCTATATCGTTATTCCCTCACTTTTACCTTCTCAAGGGCAATTACGAATGAGCAATAATATATTGGCCCAGCCAAAGATGTTCATATCCCATGAATAAGTAAATGAAAAACTGGCCCATTTACAGTACTTACAATGTAAGAGGGTGTAGCGTGAATTCTGTTTGTATTCCACTTTAAGGTCAGGCACTCTCATTGCAAAATATAATCTGTTTGTATAATGCCACAGTCGCCAAAATTAAAGAGATTGAATATTCATAATGTTTTTAATCTTCCTGATATTGAATTAGCAACTGCTGTATGTAACAGTCTGGAACATGTCTGCTGTTCAATCAACCAGGAATAAAAAAGCCTAGTTTACCTGGAGATCCTCAGTCACAATTAAGAGTTGCCTATCTACCATGTCTCAGCTGTGCTTTTCACATGCCTCAGCCCTTCAGCTCACAAGTTTTTCTTCAGTGAAATCAGAAAGAAAACACATCAAAAACAAAGCCTAAAACAATATTAAATAAATTGAAACATAACTCGAGTAGACTACCAGAACATTTAACAAACACACAATTGAATGGCACTTGGTTTAATCTCAAGCACAAAAAACCGTTGGGGATTTTCGTGATTTTCTCCCTCAGTCACAATTTCGACCTGTTTGCTTTGTAGAACATGAACTTTTGGAGATAGAAGAGTTTTGTATTTATTCGCATTTAGACCAGTAAAGCAATATTCTGAGACTTGAAACCACTCATTCCCCACAAAATGTAGCCACACAATTATGTGTAGGCATAAAGCTATAAATGATAGTTATGTAAAGAAATGTACATTGTTTGGAAAACTGTATATACAATAGCAGCATTAAGTCAATTGATACAGTAAAGGATGCTGTGGCTGCTACTTTTCCACTGGCAGATATCTCAAGGGCAGTCTTTCAATGATGAAATGAGTTAAATGGGCTTCTGTCAATCAGATAGTGTTGTTTTGGCCAAAAGCTGACAGGAATTGCATTAGCAAATTGTTGCTTCCCATTATTCAAATCTGATTGTCAAGAACTGAATTGAAGACTGCAGTTGTTAACATGATTACTACAATGGACTAATTCTCATAACGAATCCTTCTGAAAATGATGAATAGAATTTCCCTGTTGTATTTGTCGTGCATTTGTTTCCATATGTATGAGGGTAGATAATCGAATCTGAACTGGCATTCCATGCTAAATAAAACAAAGTACCTGAGTGAGGTTGCAGCTTGTGTTACTTACTGAGGACAGACACCATTACACACTTAAATGAGACTATGCAATGGGGAACTGTTGATCTCCAATTTCACAAGATACATTATAAACAACACTTCTGAACATCTTCCTCATTAGGGGAATAAGTTGGACCTCAGGTGAAAAAATGAGACCAGAAATGCAACCCTGCATTATTATTGCCTGAAAACGTTATACGTGTGTCAAATTCATCTGCCTGCCATTATAAGTTTTAGCCTGTTTGGAATAAAACAGTTATAGTCTCATTGCAAGCAGATAAGTACCGAAAATACCTGCAAATGTGTTAAATATTATGAAGCAATGATGGACTTAAGGCAAATATGCTTCTGGCTAGTACAGAAAGATGCATTGTATCAAAACAATGAAAAATGTAACACATGCCTGTACATCATCTTCCTTCATGTATATTGTCGGGACAATCAAAAAATACCACATTGCATTAGCAGGTTCTTGCTTTTTATATAACAATGGATACATTGAAATAGGTCAATTAATTCCCTATCTTTAAAATCCCTAGTGTGGAAAGAAGCCATTCAGCCCACTGAGTCTGTACTGACCCTGGAAAGAGCATCCCACCGGACACAATTCCCACCCCCCACCCACCAAATCACCACCCCCCACCAAAGCCTTGATGCAGCCACACCTAAAGGTGGCCATCAGGATGAGTGTGGCAATGGCTGTGTTCCTCAGCCTCTCACTCCTGTATCCAGAGTTTAGTACATGGCGTCCCTGTGGTCACGGTCCAGATGAAGTCGTAGGTGGCTCAGGTGACTGCAATGGCACAGGCTCTGGGAATGGGCCAGACCTGCACCACATCCAACAGAGAGATTGCTTCACATGTGATGACCAGGTTTTTACCTGCAATGGAGATCCCAGTTTCTGTTTCACCTTAGTGATACACTCATCCCAAGTTTTTACACATGTCCTGGCCCCTCCAAACCATATTCCGAGCACTTTCAGGTGATCTATCCTAACGGTGAAGGGGACAAAGGCTAGTCGACCTAGTTACCAAAGAACATGGCCTCGCTCTTGCCTTGATTTATCTTGGCTCCTGTTGCCAAGTTCGAACTGGTCACAGATGCTCAGGAGTCTGAGCACTGACAGGAGATCCAAGCTGAAAAACGGTGATGTCATCCATGAATAGGGAGGATTTGACTTTCAAGGCATCCCTGTCTGGAATAGTCACCTCTCTCAAGCTCACATCCTTCCTGATGCATTTGGCAAAAGGCTTTATACAGAACACAAGCACGGCAGGAGAGAGTGGGCAGTCCTGCCTGACTCCGGATCTGATTGGGAAGCTTTCTGATTCCCACCCACTGACTGCGACTGCACTAACAATGTTGGTGTAGACCAGTTGGATCCAATTATAGATTCCACCCACAAAGCCCCTTTTGGAGAGCAGGTCCCACACGTACATGTGCAATCTCCTGTTGAAGGCCTTCCCCTGGTCCAGGCTGATGAGGCAAGTGTCCACCCCTCTGTCCTGCACTTGGGCAATCGTATCCCTAAGGAGTGCAATGCTCTCAGGGAACATCCTGCCCAGTACAGCACAGATTTGGTCAGGGTGAATCACCGAACCCAGTGCAGACCTGATCCGTTTGGCAATGACCTTCGACAGGATTTTGTAATCTACATTCAACAATGAGATTGGTCGGCAATTTCTCATTTCCTCCCTCCCGTCTGCTTGGCGATGATGGTGATGATATCTTTCCTCATGGATTCGTATGTGCTCCCTGCCTGAAACATACTGTCATACACCTCCAGCAGGTCCTGGCCAATCAAGTCCCACAGAGCCAAATCCAACTCAGCCAATAAGCTGCTGCTTCTGAGAGTTTTATTCTTTTCTAAGGATTCAAGGGTCTTGGTCAGCTCATCCAGAGATAGCAGCTGGTCCAGCATCTCCCAGGTGCTATTGTCTGAGACCTCCATGATAGTCGACAGGAGCGACTGGGGGGTCTCTCTTTCTGAGGGCTTCAGGTCATACAGTCCAGTCTAAAAGGACTCACTGATCCTCAGGATGTCAGACTGAGATGGTGTTACCGAGCCATCTTCTTCCATTAAGCCATTCCTCCAGGCTTTCACTGAAAAAACACGAGCACATCTCATCCTGTTCCACAGGGCAGACCATGGACAGGAAGGTTATCTTGGAGGCCTCCAAGGCAAAGGGCGAGGCTTACTGGCTCTTCACCTCCTGCTGATCTTCGGTGACATTAACCCCCAATTATTGCAGCAGCAGTGGGTTTTGTGTGCTCTTCTGGAGTTTGGACAGTTTTCCCCATCTCTCTCTTCCTTGCCTTCTAAACACCTTTGAGGATAAAGAACTTCTTGATGTTCCTGTGGCCGTTTCCAACAGTTCACTGGAGACTCAAAGAGAGTTGTTACGGCTCTCCAACCTGGGTAACCTCTGTTGAGCTCCTCAATGTTTTCTGGGGTCAACACTTTCACGTTCCCTTGCCAGCCCACTGGTCATCCTGTAGGTGACAGTCGGCCAGCAGGAGGCAGTGGTCAGAGAAGAATACCAGCTTGATGTAGGTGAATCTGACTGAGAACATACGGGGGCACAAACAGGAAGTGTATCCTTGAGTGATGTATCACCTGACCAGGTGTATCTACACTCCTTCACCTTGGAGATGGTGAAGTTGCCCCTTTCCAGATTATCGTTTCCACTGATCAAATCGAAGTCCCGAAGGCCCACAATCTCGACAATTTCCTGTAGCTACTGGGATGTGGTATCCTGCACTCCTGCAGAAACAGGAACTCCGCTTTGGTGTTGGCCAGGTAAGCCAACGTGGAAACACATCGCTCAGTAGATTTAATGCGACGAACATTAATACTGGTACTTTAACACCCATTTTGAGAGTTTATAGTATTACTCATAGACCCAATGTCTGTTTACCTGCATTCTTGTCACGGGGTGACTCCCTGCAACCCCATGCTGTGGCCGAACTGTTGGATACACTGAGGTAGCCATCCTATTCCTCCATCGGGGCTTTGGCTTAGCCAGCACCTATTGTCTATCCTTAACTGCTCTTGAGATTTGTCCTCAGTGGAAGTGAATTTTCATATAACCTGCATTCTTGGGAATAACGTTATGCCATGCCCAACAAAACAAGCCATGAAGGAGGAAATTAGAAGTTTTGTTTTATAATGCCTTGAGTTTTATAATCTGGACTGCACTCCCTGAAAAGGTAGCAAAGCAGTTTGAAGGGAATTTGATTTTTACTTGAACAGGAGAAATTCGCAGGACTGTAGCCAAGGAGTAAGAGGGAGGATCTAATTAAACAATACTTTCAAAGACCAGTACAGAGACATGTACGGCATGTCTTTCTGTCCAGGATTCCATGCTGATTGAAGTACCTCAAATCTGTATTATTGAATTGTGAGTCATTCTGACATTTGACAAGCCAGTTTTATTTGATCTTCAATCAATAGTCACATTGCATCACAATACATTATGGACTACAAATCTCTACTGTTATCTGCAGCAATTCTGCCCATTCCTTCTGTCAGGTACAATACTATTGAAAGCTATCTCCTCCTACTTAAAGGAAATTCTCAACACATGTGAAAGGCTGGGTATAATGCCAGCCAGAGGAATCTAATTTCTTCTTGACAAAATTCTCGCTTGTCGAAATTGAAACAGAGTAAAGGAAATGAGAATGACTAAATCACATTAGAGACTGAGTGGGCAGTATTATTGTCTGTGTAACAATAAGGAACAATTTTACAGCTTTTTCCGATATGATTAGGCTGTGGAAACATGATGCTCGACCATCATGGAGGTAATCACATATTTTGAAAGCAATCTCAAGATCAGGGCTGATTGAGACATCCTAGAATAATAGCAGGTGCGCCAAGAATTTCAGTGAAGCAATCACAAAGGCAACAATGATTTGCCTGACAAGTATGCCTGCTGTAGCAACAAGAAGAGAATTCATACTGGAAAAAGCCTCTGTGATCGTGCTAAAATATTGCTTCATTACAGCTTGAGTTAAATAGTGCCAATAATGTATTTTGGCCTGTATTTTCTTTGTTGATCACTTCAAATTTTGTATCTGACTTTTTACACTTGAACAATTGGTTACTGAAGGTAGAGACATACGGGGAGTAGGGGTGAAAGAATGGCTTCATAAATACCAGTGACTTTTTCACTCGAACGGTTATCCTTTCTGTGTGACTAAGTAGTGATTATCGGTTGATTATCGACTGTGACAAGTCATGGCAGAGTGAATGGCAGCATCCACTTCTGTGAACTTCTGGAAGTAAGACACATTCCTGTCAGTTCTCCCCAACCAAAGATGCTAAAGTCAACACTTTTGCCTTGCCCTCCCAACTCAGACTAAATTGTACAGTCAAGACTAAGCGTTGAAATTGTAGCTCGAAAATTCAACAGCATAAGTATCTCTCCAGTCAGTATTTGGTGAAGCTAGCAGGCAAATAATTTTTCATTAGATAATGGCACTTTTCAACTGAGTAATGATGATGGATTTCATTAAGCCTCCTACAGAATGTTCTAATGAAAACCCTGATAGAACTTTAAATGATAAGCTGCAGATAGTAATTGTAATGTTTAAAACTGAATGGGGTAAAATGTCAAATGATATTACATTCTAATCCAGTTTTCCTCTTCTGTGTTAATATTAGCTCACTGTTCAATGGGTTTTATGGATCTGTACTGGAATTACACTGCAATGTTATCACACACGAGTCTCCCACAGCAGATGCATTCTAGAAGAGTCCTAATCCTAGAGTTTATTCTTCTGTTCCCCTCTTCTTCCTTCACCAATCTCCCTTCTTTCTTTTTTCCTTGCTGCTCCTCAGTACGTTTTTAGAGTTTGAATTGACATTGTCATAATTGACATCACCTTAGCAACCATCCTATCTTTGTCTACTGAACAGCAGTCACTGCACATTGTGAATAATTCATTGTATGAAAAGTTTCAAGTCTACTCACTGTATGTGTGTATGTGTGTGTACGTGTGTGTGCACGCGTGTGTGTGCATGCGTGTGTGTGTGCGCGCACTTGGCTCCACTCCTATTTAACTGGAAGTTTGAACAAATTGTTTTTATCATTTAATCCCTGCTAGAATATTGAAATTTGCAGGCCTGGAACCCAAACCATGAGCTTGACTGAGAGTCTTTCACTGAACATTAGTATTTGCATGCTGCCTCCAGGTTGTCCCACCAAGTAAGGATAGTTAATGAGATTACCTGACTGGTTTGTCAAAGGAAATAGTTCTCATTAATACATCAATTCAGTTTCAATGACTAACCAGCTTTTGATTTAGAGAAGCCACTGTTGGATTGGGGCGGACAAAGTTAAAAATCACACAACACCAGGTTATAGTCTAACAGGTTTATTTGGAAACACTAGCTTTTGGAGCTCTGCTTCTTCATCGGGTGGTTGTCCTGATGAAAGCTTCAAAAGCTAGTGTTTCCAAATAAACCTGTTGGACTCTAACCTGGTGTTGTGTAACCAGCTTTTGCTTGTCACTGGTCACTCAGGTGTTTTTTACCTTCCTGGTAGTGGGATACAAATAAAGGTTTCTGCACTCCATGTTACTTCACTGTGTCCTATACCTACATGCACATGACATGGGTGCTGGGGAGAGATAAGCACTGCTGCTGTTTGGGAGTAGTGTGGGGGAGTTTTAAGAAAAAAAACATAGCAAAATAAAAGAAAAGAAAAAAATGGAAAAAACTAACCAGGTGTTAGATGTTTGAGGCTACAGCAATCACAGACATGCCATATCTCAAACAAAAGTTGCTTAGCTGGCAAAATGTCTTGAGCTCTTCAGTTTCACTGATCAAATCTTAATCAGCTCCTCAGTTGTATTAAGATCCCTTCTGTGCACTTAACCTGGCCAATTGCTCACTGTTAGTAAATAGGTGCCTTGTGATTACATCCAAAATTGAGAACTAAACGGAACTTAATTGCTTATTTCAGAGATTCAAAGAAATTCCTGACACACATTGAATCCCACCTCAGTGAAACTCAGGAGAGGGTGGGATACTGTTGAAATCCTGTCCCAACACCAATTTCAAGGGATTTATTGCCCTGCCTAGATTCAAACGCAAAGCTCTTGGTTTTTATAAACTCCATTCAATTCAATCAATGGCTTCTCCATTTCTTATGCCATCAACTGAAGATCCATCAAACATCTATTTTATGACCTCCTCATTGTCCTTATCTTTTTGGCAGCATCATCTATATATAGGCATGGGATCAAATTCCTTATTTTATATTGATGTTAAATTCAACCACTTCTCTTGCCTCTTGAACTGTCTTCATGTTGCTAAACAGCTTATCTAACATCCAGCATTGGAAGTGTGTTCATTCATTCACAGGATGAGGGTATTGCAGGCTAGGCAACATTTATTGCCCATCCCTAATTGCCCAGAGGGTAATTGAGAGTCAACCACATTGCTGTGGGTCTGAAGTCACACATAGGCCAGAACAGGTAAGAATGGCAGTTTCCCATTCCTAAAGGACATTAATGAACCAGATGAGTTTTTCCCAACAATTGAGACATGGTCATCAATCATTAATTCCAGGTTTTTAAAATTGAGTTCAAACTATACCAACTGCTGTGGTGGATTTGAACCAGGTCTCACCAGGTCAGTATCTGGGTCTCTGAATTAACAGTGCAGTGATAATACCACTAGTCACACAATTTCCTCCAGTAAACCATTGGCAAAAGCAAAATCATCCATCATCGGTTGCTAGAACAAACTTCATTCCTTTTACAAACCTTCTGTCTGGATGGCCATTGACCTAGGCAGAACCACACCTTTTAATTTTCATACTCTATTTGAACTTCAGGTGAGGTTCCAACCTTATATCTATCACAGATAACAATTCACTCACTGCCTACATCTACTCAATCTATTCGCTAGTAAAACACTGATTCAGGTTTCCTCACTTCCAGACCTGTCTCCACTGATGTTCTCCTCGTCAGCTTCCCATATTCTTTTACGCTTTCCCATTGTAAAGGCTCTCATTTTTCTAAAATGTTACTCCCCATATCCTAACCTGTAACAAATCCTGCTTCTCCTCATTCCTGTCAATTTAGACTTGTAGGCACCTCCATTTGTTTTAATCCTTCATAACTTCACCCCTCCCTAACTCTGTAACCTCAGGCAGCCCTCCAGTTCATTCAAACCATTGTTCCTCTGACAAATTGAGTGCTTCCCCCCCATTCTGACCTCCATGCCTCCACTGGTGGAAACCTTGCAAAGTTGGTACAAGAAATTGATAATCCTTTCAAAACAACTGTAACATGATTTTCTGATTCCAACTCGCTCCATACAGTGTCAAGACAATTCCTGCAACTGTTGTATTTTACCACAACAATAGACAGAAATATAAAACAGCTCTCTCACAAATTAAAGCATCTTAACTTTTATAATTTCTTTTGAATTTGAACAACTTTACTATTTTGTAAACAGCATCATTTTAAATGATTCATTGGATTGGGTCGTTAGCAACCCAGCATGCTGAATGCATATGACATTTCTCTGACTTGCTTTGTTTTTCATCCTGGTTCATTCTTTGAATAACTTGTATATCTCACTTCGTTTATCTCATTTGAAATTCTTTAATTTGAGTCCTTTGCCAAGATAGCCAACGCGTGTATGGCCCAAGCTACTTGCACAGAACAGCCTAATAAACATGTACTGATCCAGCAGTGAGGCTATTCCAGAGTTCAGCCAACATTTAAGCATGACAGATAAAATCTAATGGAACACTCAGCTTATTGATATTTCAGTAAATGGTAGAGGTCACATGGTCCAGAAAGCAGTATGTGTGAAAAGATCAAGATAATAACACTTTGTGCAGGCCAATAATTCCTTTAAATGCATCGTGGAAATTGAGCTCTTAACATGATGTTCTCTTCCTCCAGGTCCTATTTAATGCATGACAGAGGCTTTGCATGGGGGAGGAGGCAATTTTAGAAGGTACGGTGTTAATGATCACACAACTGTCTCTAGGTCATTTAAGGAATTATTTCACCACAAACAAAAAGTTTGCAAAGGCAGCTTACAGCTTGAATTTTAAATTGTGATACCGCCATACTTTTTGCAGTAAAAGACATGCATTTAGTTGGAAGCTTTTCACCTTGCAGTAATCAGGAAAATTCACAAGGAATATTAGAGTGATGTGGAGGAAATATTTATACTGTGCAGGGGGAAACAGCTGATTTATTATCAAGTGAGCTACGATTCATGGAGGTGTTGCAATGGCGAATGCCCCAGTTAATGATGACTGATAGTTAACTTCCAAGCTTTGTTCAAATTTTGGACAAGGCATGTTGATTCTGCTTGGTCAAGGCATTACCTTGAGAAACAAACCACAGAATGGCTGTCATCTGTTTTGTTGCATTGAAACAGTGTATATGTCCATTCTGTCTGCAAATGACAGGGTCCAGTGTGTAATATGTGAAGCTTCTAGTACATGCAAGTGCTCCATTCTGCAAGCCTCACTGACAATCCTAAACTGGTTGTCAGCATGATGCTTTGCAGAATCAGGATTATATCCCAAATATTATCCAGTTGCAGTATCTCACCTAAATGTTGGACACCGTGTTGTGACTTTCATAAGCATGAGGTGGTTGGGTAAGGCCGATAGCCAAAGGGACATGCCTTCTGAGACAAGCCACAAGGCTTTGCGACATGTGACCTACATACCTAGCATCACACTGGCACTGAAATTCATATATCATTTTACTCGTGAGTATGATATTCAGCATTGGCTTTACAGCAGCACCTGTTAATAGTGAATACCACTTTCATTGCTAGTGCAGAGTAAGAGTGTGAAACAACTCTTCCGCTGTAGCTCAAACTTCTGAGATACCTTATATGGTGATCTGCAGTAGACAGGGCAAAAGATCAAGATAATAACACTTTGTGCAGGCCAATAATTCCTTTACGGTTTTGAAAGACTCACAGTAAGAAATAACCAAATCAGAGTAGGTCTTAAACTGAAGGATGGCTTTTATGCATCCGATTTCAGCATCAAGCTTGCAGAGTGAACAAATGCTTGGGACTTGTTTATGAGACTTCTGATAACACCAATTTTATAGTACGTGGAACCAGACACGTATACTGATCAAAGATGGGTTTGCAGTTCATTTTTCAATTCATTGCCGTTACCAGTCACAATCAACCACCCTTTTAAAAAATGTAAACAATGCTTGGAAGCTAACTGTTGGTCTCCAATAACTGGTGCATTTTCATGGCAATGCTTCTACCAATTATAGTCTACTTGCCAACTAATCACTCCAATACGGTATAATTATTGTTTTTCTTTACTTTGGTATTTCTTCCAAACTGTCCTGATGAGTGCAAGATGAAAAGTTTGACAAGACGTACTATCAAGCTGCCATACCTTTCGTTGCCCTAGTTTAACCTTCTGAGAGAATTAAGAGAAAATGAGGACTGCAAATGCTGGAGATCAGCGTCAAACAGTGCAGCCGGTCAGGCAGCATCCGAGGTGAAGGACAGTTGACTTCAGGCAGAAGCCTTTCATCAGGAATGATAAAGGGCTTATGCCCAAAATGTCGACTCTCCTGCTCTTCAGATGTTGCCTGACGTGCTGTGCTTTTCCAGGACCACACTTTTTGCTTCTGAAAGAATTGTGTAGCCAAGTGCCATAGAATAGGACATTTAGTCACACTTAGCTTTATTTAGTTGGGGAAACAGTTAGGATGCTGCAGTGGCCCTCACCGTTCTTGAGGTAATGAGTTTTAACTAGGAATCTCAATGCTTGATAAAGATCAGACTAGACTGGCATAAAACCATAAGACCATAAAAAATAGGAGTGGAAGTTAGGCCATTCAGCCCATCGAGTCCACTCCGCCGTTCAATCATGGCTGATGGGCATTTCAAAACCACTTAACCGCACTCTTCCATATCCCTTAATTCCTTAAACCAACATTGAATTCAACAATTTCAGATGATTATCCCATCTTGACCCCTCTGTTTTCATTCTATCTCTTTCTCTCACTCCCCACTCTCTCATCACCTTTTTCCTCTCCTCTTTCCCCTTTGCTACCTTTCTCCCCTGTTTTCCATTTTGCCTCTGTTTCACCCCTTTCCCTCCATCCCCCACATATTTTGTCACATAGCACTGGCTTCAGCCTTGGTCATGCACAGCTCCTAATCTCCCTATAATCTCTCTATGCACTATTATCACCTCTTTATTGCTATCTTTGCTTCTGGAGCCATGACTCACCTTCTCTCAGCCTCATAAAAATACCTCCCTATTTCTCCCTTTTTTTAGCTTTGACAAAGGGTCAGTTAGACATGAAACATAAGCTCTTTTTGCTCCTTACAGATGCTGCCAGACCTGCTGAGATTTTCCAGCATTTTCTCTTTTGGTTTCAGATACCAGCATCTGCAGTAATTTGCTTTTATCCCTTAATTCCTTGTGAGATTAAGAATTTATCAATCTCTGCCTTGAAGACATTTAACGTCCCGGCCTCCATTGCGCTCCATGGTAATGAATTCCACAGGCCCACCACTCTCTGGCTGAAGAAATGCCTCCTCATTTCCATTCTAAATGAACCCCTCTAATTCTAAAGCTGTCCCCACGGGCCCTGGTATCCCTGCCTGACAGAAACAATTTCCCAACATCCCGTCTTTCTAAGCCATGAATTATTTCTATTTGATCTCCCCTCAATCTTCTAAACTCTAATGCTGCAGGACCTGTTAACCCAATGCCACTAATTCCCGTGGCCAAAATATTAATAATGAGGTAAAAACAATGACTGCAGATGCTGGAAACCAGATTCTGGATCAGTGGTGCTGGAAGAGCACAGCAATTCAGGCAGCATCCGACAAGCAGCAAAATCTTCGGATGCTGCCTGAATTGCTGTGCTCTTCCAGCACCATTGATCCAAAATATTAATAATGGCTACTTAGGGAAAGTGTTGGAGAGCTGTCCTTCATGCAAGCATCCCTATTCTAGGAAAAGATCATTCTCTACAGGTCAGGCAGGAGAACATTTGCAAAATAAATTTCCAAAACAAATCATTCAGGGGTGCCTTTGCTGTACAAGTACTCTTCTGATGGAATACTGTCTACTTTTCAGAATGCAACAATATTGCAACTAAACCAAGTTATCAATGAAATGCTGAGCACTATACTAAGCAAATTGATAATTGATTTATTATTTCATTGCAGCATGAATCTTGAATAAATCCATAAACCAGCAGAACTAATTCCTTAGTTTTACCTGGCCTATATTTTTAAAAAATCATTTACAGCACGTGGGCCAGAATTCATTGCCCATCCCTAATGGCCAGCAGAGGGCAATTAAGAGTCAACCACATTGCTGTGGGTCTGGAGTCACATGTAGGCCAGACCAAGTAAGGAAGGCAGTTTCCTTCCCTACAGGACTTTAGTGAACCAGATGGATTCTTCCTGACAATCAGTACTGGTTTCATAGTCATCATTTGACTTTTAATTCCAGATTTTTATTAAACTCCAATTCCACAATCTAACATGATGGGATTTGAACCCAGATCCATATTCGGGTTTCTGGATTAATAATACCACTCAGTCATTGCATCCATATTGGTTGTGTATATTACAATCCAAATGGTGCTCCTATTTAAATGTTATTCTACAAAATTTCAACCAACTTTAAAACAAAAATGTTTTCTTCTAAGAATGCACAGATATTGATATTAAATCAATATCAAGAAATATAATTGCAAAGATGTCAGTTCTAAGTAAAACCCCATTAAAATGCACTGGGATGTGAACGGACTACAATACTGCACAATCTATTGGGAATAGTGTACTCACACAATTAAATTAATTTTTAACAGGAAGATGGTGTAATTAACCACAGGTCAATCTATTCAGAGAAAAGAAATACATATTTATACATCCAAAGCTAACAGTGATAGAAATGGACAGCACAGCCTGATATTGTTGGCTGAAGAATATTTCCACGACAGTCGGATTATTTCAGGAACCCTATTAGAGCTCAAATTGTTCTAGCCCTCTGTAATGATCTAAAACAGTGACACCGAAAGTGCAAGCCTGCTGAAATCCAATATACTTTATGGTTGACAGCAACATACCAATAAGATGTGCCATTTCTCATTGTAACTGGGCAGATGCAGTCCCTGCTGTGTGATGGAAAATAAATACCAAACTTGGATTGCGTGCACATTCACACAGAGCCTTCAGGGGCCAGCTAATTAGCTGCCCATGCCTGACTGCCTATGAATCACTGTATTTTTTAATAGCTTCATAAGACATGGCTTGACTGAAAAGTTGGTGCAAAATGCTGCCTCAGTACCTGCAATGCAAAAGCAAATTGGGCAACTGATTTTAATGTTTAGTGCCAACATTAAAAAAAAGATGATTTCAAATCATACTTAGCAGTGCAGCAGACCTCTGGAAACCTGTATGTGATCAATTTAAAAGTAAATCATCTTTCATTGCCTTGGACATTTTGAAAAGCTTTGATATGATCTGACAGTTTTTAAAAAAAACCATTGTATGACTTCCTGACAAAGTGAGGTTCCTGTCTGTCTGTTTTCCTCTCAAATCATTCAGGCTACACCAGAGTTGATGTTTCACCTTTTGACCCTTTTCGAGTAATCAAAAGGTTTCTCTAGGCTCATTCCTCTCGCTGACTCTGTTCTTCTGTCAAGACAATTATCTTCTTTACTCATCATCCAACTCTATCCATTTTTTTTATTTAAAAAATGATTTCGCACAAATTCAATGTTCTCAAATCAAGCAATTTCAATGCACACAAAATCCAGTGTCAGTAGAACCACTGAATCTTGATCTCCTTCTTGTGCTTCCATCAAAATTTATTTTAATTTTCAAAATACTGCAGTGGCTAACATATTTCCTGAGACATAGAAACACGTCATTTGGCCCAACAAGTCCATGCTGACCATCTCCCTGTAACTCTATATTTCCCATTGCTAACATATATAACTTACACATCCTTGAATACTATGGGCAATTTAGCATTGCCAATCCATACATCATTGGATTGTGGGAAGAAACCAGAGCACCTGGTGGACCCTTGCACAGACACGGTGAGAATGTACAAACTCCACACAGACTGTTGCCTGAGGCTAGAATTGAACCCAGCTCCCTGGTGCTGTGAGGCAGCAATGCTTACCACAGAGCCACCATGCCACATGCTTTAAGATAATGGGAAGAGTTATAGACAGAAAACATGTCTTGTTTATAACCACAGAATGTGTTGCAAAGTATTTTCTCTAGGTTTCCTGTCCAATTGTTGACCTGATTGACATTGGCTGTGTGGTGAGTAGCTTTTTGAAGATGGATGGACATCTGTCATAACATGTCTGAACAGGCTGATTTAAAAAAAAATCCAACAAAGATCAGTTCACCAACATCCAGAAGTAGATTAAAACTGAACATGAGCAAAGAGTTACATATAGGTATAAAATGGACATTGTACACTCAATACTGCAAGGAACTTGCCTAAGTATTACTTGGGTGAAATTATATTGTGTTCTTGTACAGTTTACATCAAAGTATAGCTGTAAGCATCTTACACTGCGTAGTACGACTAGCCTATTAAATAGCATTATATCAGCTTATGGGTAACTGTCACAATTGTTTCATACATTCAAGAATAACAGGAAAGGTCACTTGTTCTATTCAGCCACGCTGCAATTAAACAAAATGACCTTCCTCCCACCTCCCCACATCATTTGCCGGAAAAGGCAAAATAACACGTTACAGCAAAATTAGAGAAGTTCAGAGAAAAAGAAAATCTGACAATTACATTGCCACCCACTCCACTTTAAACAAACAACTTAAAGCAAGTTCCTGAAGTTTACAATAAGCATGATGTAAATCAGTCAGCATCTCCCCTATCTTTTGAACTTAATTCTATTTACATATCTATTGTCCATTTGAGATCTGAAACATACATATGCCCCAGGACATGAGAATCAGCGATTCACTTTGGCAAGGTATAGACTACGGTTGTGTTAAAATATAACTGAAAGAACTGCAGATGCTGGAAATCGGACACAAAAACAGAAATTGATGCACAAGCTCAGCAAGTCTGTCAGTTCTGGAGAGAAATCATGGTTAATTAGATTAGATTAGATTAGATTAGATTAGATTAGATTAGATTAGATTAGATTAGATTACAGTGTGGAAACAGGCCCTTCGGCCCAACAAGTCCACACCGACCCGCCGAAGCGAAACCCACCCATACATTTACCCCTTACCTAACACTACGGGCAATTTAGTATGGCCAATTCACCTGACCCTGCACATCTTTGGACTGTGGGAGGAAACCGGAGCACCCGGAGGAAACCCACGCAGACACAGGGAGAACGTGCAAACTCCACACAGTCAGTCGCCTGAGGCGGGAATTGAACCCGGGTCTCTGGCGCTGTGAGGCAGCAGTGCTAACCACTGTGCCACCGTGCCGCCCATTAATGTTTTGAGTTAGGTGACTCTTCCTCAGAATCCTGTGCTAAAATATTCTGATTTAGTCAGGGGTATTCTTATATGTCCATGTATTGTCATTATTACCAAAAATGGAAATAATTGGAAATGGAAATAGTCTGAGCAATACATTCAATAATAGGTATAAAAGTCAAAAGGCTTCTATTGTTCCACAAACCTATCTTCAGTGCTACAGGTTTAGTGATTATTAACCATTTTCCATGGATATAGAAGAGATTTTCCAAAAATATCAATGAGTTTCATTCTGCCCTGCCTCTGACCAACTTTAGGTTTCTTGTACAGAACTTGAGCCCACAAAGTCAACAAGAATTTTCTCTAAAACATATGGAAACTCATTCATTGAAACAAATCAAAAGTTAAAGAATCAAAATGAAGGATAAGGAAGGAAATTCAGTGTGCAATGATTATGGAATGCCCCATTATTGTACTTTGGATATTACTTTGGATATTACTGGTTTTAATGATGAGATCGAAATTAGCAAGAACAGCAGAGAGGTAACATGCCTTTGATGCATCATTTCCAATCTAATGGTCAATGTTTACTTAAAGGCCACTCTGAACATTGTCCAAATGAGACATAAAATGTATTTCCTAATGGCCATGACTGTGTCACAGGGTGTGGTAAAATAAATTTAAACAAAGAAGCTCTCCCATAGCTTAACTGGACCCTGCAATGCTTTGTATTGTAGTAAGGTATCCAGCTATGTCATTGCCTTTAGAAGGGAAAGGAAAAGAATTGGAAAGATAGAATTCTGCCTCCTGTCAGCTCTGTTCTCAGAATTAATTTCTTCAGCACCTCTTGCTTTATCACTTGATATACAACAATGTGGTTCCCAGGATGTATCTAACTTGTTTCACTGAAACAAACAGAGAGGTCCCAGCGACACCTTATTGCAAGTGGACGCATGTCCAACGGAAAATAAGCTCTCTCCAACTTTGAAAGGCTGTAACAGGCTTCCGAACAAGCTCCATTCCAGCCATAAGCTCGTACCTACTGGGATCTTGTTTCTTAAAGCTTGTGTCATCATAGGAATTGTCAGTATATCCTCACAAAAAAACACAAATAAGTATATGTAACTGCAACTCTTACTACACCTGGCATCTAGTGGAATACAGTCACAATTTATTTGACTTGCAAGTAGGTCTTGCACCTCTGCCTGTGTGATGTGATCCACAATCCTCCAAATAAAGAGTTGCTGTCAGAACGAGCACATGTCTTAATTGCTCTGAATATATCTGCATGCAGGAGAAAAAGGTCTCTAATTATACAGAAAGGGTCATGAAGAAGTGAATGTATGCCTCTTACCTTGACATCTAATGCAATCAGCGTCACTGCCAGAGGTCTAAAGTATTCAACAGAGCCAATTATAAATGGTCAACCAGTTTTCCATTAAGTGGCATTCTCTATAAACATGAGTCATATAACACAAGGAAGCAGCAGATCCTGGCAATACTGTTTATAATTAATTGCTGCAGCTCACTGATTACCACTCAAGACAATAAGCAGCCTTTAAAGCAATCTTATAAATTACAATCTTTACTTTGCAACTCACTAGCTTGAAGAAAGATTGCAAATTTCGACTACTAAAGAATGCCAGGGGAATATGAAGATTCCACAATAGTTGTTGGAGCTGTAATAAAGAAGTGGATTCATGGTTTGGAGTGAAATTTTCTTTTCAAGGGTCTGGGTAACATTGGAAGTGCCCACCTTCTTGAATCGCTCCAGTCCATCACAGTGCTGTTAGGAAGAGTTCTAGAGTTTGAAGCAAGTGACAGTGAAGGAGCAGTGATGTTGTTACAGGTCAAGAATGATGAATAGCTTGGCAGGAGATGCAAGTACAAGTATTCCCACTTATCTGCTGCCTTTGTCCTGCTAGATGGTGGAGGTCATGGGTTTCTTGATGAGGTACATCTTGCAGATAAGTCACTCAGTTGCTTTCTTATATCAATGTTAAAGTGAGTGAATATTCAGGTTAGATTTGGGGCGCTCATCAAATAGTTGTTTTCTCCTGGGTACTCTTATGAAGTTGAGTATTCTTTACATGGAGGCACTGAAATGCACTCAAAGTATAGGACCCTACCAATATTGATAAAATATAGGACCCTGCCAATATTGTAAGTATGGAAAAAGATAAATCAATTAATAACTGGAGAAATAGGTGTTCCAGACTTTGGGTTTTAAAACCCAAGATTATACGAAGAAGGAAACTTTTTGTGATCTAATTTTGCAAACTCAGGATCAAACACTTTTTTTTTATGCTGACTGCTTCTGACAAAAAGAAAAATTGATTGATTATATCCTTCATTTTCCTCAAACATTCATACAATTAATGGCATCCTCAGAAATACTTTCAATGTTTGGATATGGTTACCAATAGCACCTAAAAATTTAGAAGAATATATAATCGATGACACAGATGTGAAGTAGATATTTTATTAAGGTTTTCTATTTGCAAACATCTTAACACTTCAGTGCTGAACCTGGTATCTCATGCAACCTGTTCCATAAAACACCTTCTTCATTATCCTATCTACCTGTGACTCCACTTTCAAGGAGCTATGAACCTGCACTCCAAGGTCTCTTTGTTCATCAACACTCCCCAGGACCTTACCATTAAGTCTATAAATCCTGCTAAGATTTGCTATCCCAAAATGCAGCATCTCATATTTACCTAATTATCCTTTAAATTGAGAAACTAAAATGCACTCAAAGTACTGAAATAGTAGGGGAAAAGGCAAATCAAGTTCAATTGCTGCCTCAGGTGACTCTCTGTGTGGAGTTTGCACATTCTCCCCATGTTTGCATGGGTTTCCTCCGGGTGCTTCGGTTTCTTCCCACAATCCAAAAATGTGCAGGTTAGGTGAATTGGCCGGGCTAAATTACCCGTAGTGTTAGGTGAAGGGGTAAATGTAGGAGAATGGGAATGGGTGGGTTACGCTTTGGCGGGTCGGTATGGACTTGTTGGGCCGAAGGGCCTGTTTCCAGACTGTTAATAATCTAATCTAATAAGAGAAAAGATACTGTTTGGGTTTCCCTCAGCTAAAGGGTAAGGGACATGGACAGTGACGGGGATGGTAAAGATAGCCTTGGCAGCAGCATAGACAGAAAATGTACATCAGACCACGCTTGAGAGTTTGATTCGCTTGACTGTGTGGGAACTGACCAGAAAGTTTGGCAATTATGCAGTTTCCAGAACCTTCTGTAAATGTCTCAATCTGTGAGTTGGAGGATTCTGACTGACTTACTTGAAAAGGTGAGAGGGATTAATACACACTAGAAGCTCTGATTGACTATAAAAGTGACACACTCCGAATCACTACTAAACTATCCCAATAGCCGCCTAACAGAATAATTCACCCCTGACGTCACCCCCACATCTGACCCAACTTGACAAACGGATTCTCTTTGAATGTCTGACACGCAGCGTCCCGCTACAAATTAAATTCACTGACACCTTCCACCCCCCACCTGACCCAACTTCTCAATACATCCCAAACCGAAATGAACTTGACTCACACCTCACCCACCCAAACACTTTCCCAGCCCCACCTGCCATCTTATTACCCCGTCCACTTTCAGTCTTCCCATCTGACACTCTCACAATTGCCAGCCTACCTCATTCAATCTGCTACTCTCTCCCCTGCTACCCTATCCACCTGTCACCCTATCCAACTACCACCCTATGCAACTGCCACCCTATCCATTAGTCATTTATCCAAGATACCACCCTTTCCAGATGCCTAGGAGTCACATTTCCCCCATTATCAACTTACCTCACCCTTATCTCGCCTCTCTTAACCATTCACTCAGTCACCCATAGCCAATCACTATGATTTATTAAGTAACATTGAATATTAAATAAGAAAAAACTAATTACACTCCAAATGATTAACCAACACTGTCATGAAATGTTTAAAATAAATTAAAAATGCATTGCATTTATAATCAGTCAATATCAATAGTATTAAAGGTTTAAAAGGAACAGGAAAAAATAATGAAGGACCGTGCCGTACCTGAAAAAGCTTTAAAAGATTCATTAAATGCACCTGGTAGTTTAATCCCTGCCTGCTGCTGCCATAAAGGCACAGTCACAACTCTCCAGTGTTGCTTCACTTCCCCTGCACTCTATCAAGGCCAACCCAGCTTACAGCAACAGAGCCTCCAGCAAGTGGCTGGCATCAACAAAAAACTGCCAGTACAAGCATAGGCAGGTCAGTGAATAATCTTTCCTGAGAGGCCCTAGGTTGGAGTAGTTACAATGCTAAAAAAAGTTCTGGGACATAAATGATTTGAGTTGGGCCTTGCTCATGGTCAAAACTGTAACAACAACAACATTGTTAAAGCTAAGACTGATGACAAGCTCTAAGAGATGGTCAGTGCAGAGTTTGGGAGACTCTATTTTAGTCTGTGCTCTGAAACTATCACTATAGTCTTCTTATCATCTCGCCTCCCTTCCTGAAGGATATCATTCTATGTAGTCAGTTATCTCTGATAAAGTAGTTGGTTAGTTTGGTTTATTGAATGGCTGTTTTGCAATGCAGAGTAGTGCCAACATAGTGGGTTTAATTCCTGCAATTGGTGGAGGTTACCATGAAGGACTGTCCTTCTCAGCCTCCTCCCCTTATTTGAGGCATGATGATCCTAAGGTTACGATGTGGAGAAGCCAGTGTCAGACGGGGGTGGGGGGTGGTGGACAAAGTCAGAAGTCACACAACACCAGGTTCTAGTCCAACAGGTTTATTTGAAATCAGAAGCTTGCGGAGCGCTGCTCCTTCATCAGGTGAAGTGAAGAGTCACTTCATGTGTCATGTGACTTCCGACTTGATCCTAAGGTTAAACCACGCCAATCACCACCCTTTCATAAGAAAACAGCCCTATGGTCCACTTAGACAATAGCAATTTTACTTTACATCCCTAATGATCCCTTAGTGATCTTTATTAATTTGTATACCTCACTAGATGTTGTCAAAGAGTGTGATTGGATCGTGGAGGATTGCATAGCCAAGTCAGAACCTCTCTTCAGTGGAGCAGAGGCCATTGGATAGTTCCAGGCAAGGGACCAGGAGAGAAAGCACTTGCTGTAAATGGCCCCCCTCCCTTGCCAGACCATTTTCTCATGCAGCAGAAAATGAGAATGCATAAGCTAATGGCATGATGATATTTGTAGTAGTGTAATACAGACATTACAGGCACTTACAATAAATGAGAAAAGAGGATGAAAGAACATGCTGTACATATATTAGTGGAAAGCTAATACTGTGTAAATCAGTTTGAATTCCTTAGTGTCTAGATAATTGCAGAGACAAAGTCTAGAGTCTATATAACCTAAGGAGGCATCCTCTCCATGGAGCAGACTGAATGCCAGAGTCTTGACCATCAAATTCTGGTCTCCTTCCTATCGGAAAGATGTTGTGAAACCTGAAAGGGTTCAGAAAAGATTTACAGGGATGTTGCCAGGGTTGAAGGATTTGAGCTATGGGGAGAGGCTGAATAGGCTGGGGCTCTTTTCCCTGGAGCATCAGAGACTGAGGGGCGACCTTATAGAGGTTTCTAAAATCATGAGAGGCATGGATAGGATAAAAAGTTGTATTTTCCCTATAATGGGGGAGTCCAGAACTAGAGGGCATTGGTTTAGGGTGAGAGGGGAAAGATATAAAAGAGACGTAAGGGGCAACTTTTTCACACAGAGGGTGGTACGTGTATGGAATGAGCTGCCGGAGGAAGTGGTGGAGGCTAGTACAATTGCAACATTTAAAAGGCATTTGGATGGGTATATGAATAGGAAGGGTTTGGAGGGATATGGGCCAGGTGCTGGCAGGTGGGCCTGGATTGGGTTGGTATATCTGGTCGGCATGGATCGGAGGGTCTGTTTCTGTGCTGTACATTTCTATGACTCTATGTTGGTCTAGCTCATGAGGGTTGATGAGCAGAGGATCTGCCAGACTGCTTGAACCCAGAGTTGCAGCAGCACAGGCAACACAAACTATGGTGACAACACAAACCAGACACCATAATGTGTGATTGTTTCTCTTTGTGTGATTATATATTAGGTTGACTGATTGATCCTAGATTATTAGCCTCTTTACAGATCACCGGAGACCAATGCTGACCTGGAACTAGTAACATTACTAATGACAAGAGACTAAATGACAAATGTATACTTTGAATAATAAACAGCATTGATGGGATCAATTAAATAGTCCCTTATATCACTAAAGTAAAGCTGGGAGGTTTTCATGAGTGCATCCAACAGACAGTATAACATACTTAATTCTGACTTGGAAGTCAATTAATTTTCTCTCCATTGACTTTAAATCCTGGAATTCCCTGCAGGATATCATCACAGTAAAGAACCATTATGACAGTTCTTCAAGTTGACAGCCCAACACTAACTCTTTCGAGCAACTAGGGATAGAAATAAATACATTCTTGCTAGAATCACCTACAGCACAAGAAGTTGATTACAATGCTTTTGTTGTTCACTTTTCTCTGATAACCAGCATTCGCATCTCTAACAATCAGTGTGCTCAGGAGGGAGAGAAAATAAAGGCTGCATTCTATCAATGTGTCTGTTTTCTTAGGGATTTACCTGACAAATGTTTGTGCATGAATAAATGCTGTTGCTTCCAAAGGAAGCCTTTTCTCCTTGGTGGACAAATTGGAAGTGACAATAATGTGCTGCATCGTAAATGAAAATTGCTGATTCTATCACTTTGTGTCAGTTTGTTTCTTTTTCACGGCTTCACTGGTTGGGTACCTCAACTGCTTGAGGTATGACTTCTGTTCTTTGTTCAAATCATTTTTCACTCTCATTGTCTTTATACCTACCTTTCAGCATCTCTGCCGTGCCTTTACTTCTCTCCTGTCTCAGTAACTTCTGTTTAACCATGGTGCACCATATTTTATCTCTCCCTGTCCTGACTGTCATGCTATTCCTCTTCTCAATGTTATAACTGTCTAAATGTCATACACAGTTCAAATGGCTAATGTAATCATTGAGTTCTGCCATTTCAAGCCATAATTCCCTCACTGTGTCTCCCTGCATAGTGTTGCAGTCTTGCCTTACTCCAATTATTAATGGTTCAAATTTTTGTCTTCTGCTATTAGCAGCCACCTTATTTATGGAATAAATCTGATAGCGACTTTTGGTATTTGCCGATGTGCAGTTGAATGCAGGATTCAGGGAGTTGCTGACAAATTGTCCCGGTCCACCTTAAAAGTTTGGTACACTAACTACTTGTCAAGGGTATTGGCATCAAAATACATGAAAGCAGTGAAACTGTGATAATTATTTTCTTAAAATACACCTAGTGCACCAAGCTTTCAAAGATCTTTCAATGATCTGCTGAATCCTAATTACTGCCAAAATAATGAATCCCTGAAAATTTATTTTTATAAGTCTAGAGTCTCATTCCTTCAGAATATAATTGTGTTGAAGATTTCAAAATATTTCCATTTCCTTTACCCTCTCTGCAATTAATCTTCCTTTCTGTCACTTTATTTTGCTTGCTGAATCCAATTTTATATTGAATTACATATTATCTCTTACACTTCCTGATCTAAACACTTCATGGCAAATTAAAGATTTTTAAATTTGACTAGTTGGAGAGACATCCTATTGCCAGTCCTACTTACATACATTACTAATTCCAAATTAGGATGAAGTGCTATAACAAATTTCGAAATAGAATAAAGTGGCACTTAGAAGCCTTCAAAATGTGTAGAAGCAGCTGTATGTATAATAAATGGCCAACACCAGTCTGCGGAGCACCTAACATGGGTCAATATTGAATTTTAGCAGCATCTATTTGGTCTCAGTTAAGTCTTTTAAAATTAAATTGCCGTGATTTTGCTCAGGTTTATTCAGAAATCATTATTTTCGCTGATTTTGGACTTCAAAAGCAAAATGATGGAACTTGGGAAAGAAACTGGAAGCATAAGAAAAAATGGGGATTGTGTGATGATATTGTGTTCCATCAAATCATTATCCATTCATTATTTGCATAGAATTAAGTCACATTCAAGCACATTTCAGCATTTAAGTAGCTATTATAATTAATGCAGTTTTCAATGTTGAAGCAGCTTTTATTCCAATTAAGTCTCACATTAATCTTTTTATTGATTAGAAAAAGGCAATCTAGATTAGTTATATTGAATTTTTATCTGTAACAGTGATGAGATAGGAATTCCACCAAATGTATAGGTCATGTCATTGAAAAAAACTAACAATGTCCCTGGTAGTTTTTGATTTAATGTGGCAGCACTCCATCAATTTTATGTTGAGATTTCTTTTTAGGATAGAGGAGATTCTGTGATGGTCAAGTGACTAATTTATCACTGATGGCTATAAGGTGCTACTATTGACCTTGTGAAGTAAAGATTATATTGGTACGGTGAAATAAAATGAGTTGATGATGCACCCCAGACTACTCTTGCAATGTGACTCCAAACTGCTGTGGAACAACTGGAATAGTTAAGTATGAATCAAACAAATTGTACAAGCAGAACGCAGAAAGGTTTCAGAAAAGATTTACAAGGATGTTGCGAGGGTTGGAAGATTTGAGCTATAGGGAGAGGCTGAACAGGCTGGGGCTGTTTTCCCTGGAGCGTCGGAGGCTGAGGAGAGACCTTACAGAGGTTTACAAAATTATGAGGGGCATGGATAGGATAAATAGACAAAGTCTTTTCCCTGGGGTTGGGGAGTCCAGAACTAGAGGGCATAGGTTTAGGGTGAGAGGGGAAAGATATAAAAGAGACCTAAGGGGCAACTTTTTCACACAGAGGGTAGTACATGTATGGAATGAGCTGTTAGAGGAAGTGATGGAGGCTGGTACAATTGCAACATTTAAGAGGCATTTGGATGGGTATATAAATGGGAAGGGTTTGGAGGGATATGGGCCAGGCGCTGGTAGGTGGAACTAGATTGGGTTGGGATATCTGGTTGGCATGGACGAGTTGGAACGAAGGGTCTGTTTCCGTGCTGTACATCTCTATGACTCTATGAAGGTTATTACGATGCTAAATGCCACATTCTGTCAATGACCCGTGCTGCTTCAAGGCAAACCATGTTCCTTAGTGTGAACTGGACTTTGAGCCTAGTGCCCCCATGTTTTTCTTCACTGTGGTCCATTTTGAGGATTGAAAACCCCACCCTTTCAGGGAGTGGTGGGAGAGGAGGAGAAAAGGAATTAGAGTTGGGTGAAGGGAAATAGACTAACGCTGCCTTGGAGCTCATGACCCAAAATTCCAGTTCAATGCAACCCCCATTCCGAGATGTGATCCGCACTTTGGGAGGCCCTGGTCTAGTGTGTTGCTATTTCTGTCTCCAATTTTCTATGAATTCTGTGCTGTGTTGAAAACTGGAAATGCTGCTTAAAGAAAATCCTGATGCCTGTATAAATAGAGTCTAAAATACCTAACAATTAGAGAGCACAATTGTTAACTCTAAAATAATCTTCAATATGTGCACTATCACCATCACCAAGAGAATTGAATTCCAGCACTAGGAAACAGCCTGACTCAGACCCTACTTAAGCTGTTAAACCACTCCTCAAACACACCTTTGATGCATCCAGATATGCTGATTTCTATGTACTCCTGCTCGATCACTCATCTTCCACCCTTCATAAACTTGAGCTCATCGAAAACTCTGTTGCCAATTGGCTCCTGGTCCAGCAACCCTTTCATTTTAAAATTCTCACCCTTGTTGAATTGATTTGAATTGAATTGAATTGAATTTATTGAATTGAATTGAATTTATTGTCACGTGTACTGAGGCACAGTGAAAAGCTTTGTCTTGCGAGCAATACAGGCAGATCACAGAGTTAAATAGCATAGATAAGTAAATAATAAGTAAACAGCGGCAAAACAAAAACACAGATACAGGCGAAGTGCTATGATTTTGTGAGTCCATTCAATATTCTAACAACAGTAGGGTAGGAACTATTTTGAAACCGGCTGGTGCATGTGTTCATGCTTCTGTACCTTCTCCCCGATGGTAGCGGTTGTAGAAAAGCATTGCCAGAGTGAGATGGATCTTTGAGAATGCTGGCGGCCTTTCCTTGACAGCGGGCCTGGTAGATGTATTCTACAGATGGGAGGTTGGCCTTTGTGATTGCCCAGGCCAAGTTCACCACTCTCTGTAGCCGTCTCCAATCTTGAACGGTACAGTTGCCATGCCAGATAGCGATACATCCGGACAGAATGCTCTCGATGGCGCACCTATAAAAGTTGGCAAGGGTATTCACAGCCATGCCAAATTTTCTCAGCTGCCTGAGGAAGAAGATACATTGTTGGGCCTTTGTAAGCAGTGCATCCACATGAAGAGCCCAAGAAAACTTGTTGTAGATGACTACTCCCAGGACTTTAACACTCTCCACTCGTTCCACCTCTGTGCTGTTAATATGTAGAGGGGCATGAGTATCATCCTGCCAAATTCAATGAGTTCCTTGGTTTTGCTGGCATTGGGAGCCAGGTTGTTCTCAGTGCACCATTTTTCCAGGTCTTCCACCATCCATCTGTAACTTGTCCTTACGTCTCTTTATGGCCTTAGGTTGTTCAAGTTTTTTTGGTATTGCATTAAAGACACTATATAAATGCATGTTGTTATTGTTGAAAGATGGGCAAGAAGATGAGCAGCAATGAGAGGAAGGAGGACATTGTGCTACTACACAATCTCCTTCCTCTCCAACTCTCACCAATAACTGCATCACAAAAAGATTTGCTCACAAAATGCTTACAAAAATGGTCCCTGGGGATTATGCAGCAGTGCTAGAATAAAGGTTAAAAGGTCAGCTTCATCAGAAATATCAACCCTTAAATGCAAATGTAAATTATTTGTCACCTTAATTGTAGAACAAAATGCATCGGAATGGGCTCTGTAAAAGATACTGGAGCCTGGAGGTGACAGAAGAATGACTTATCTAATAACGCCTTCTTGCATCATCCTATCTTCAAGAATGTAAAGAGCCTCTCAGTTACAGAATCAATATCCAAATCCTGACTAGACTGCAATTTGTGGAGAGTCAATTGTATCCACCAACTCTTCTTTTCCATGTATTCCTTATATTCCATGCCCTCCCTTCACTTTCCATGTTTACTGCATTTCCAGAAAGCTCTGAGTAGCTCTCTTCTGAATGCTTTATAACTGATTTTTCAGCTCTGCATGTTTAAGATGCATATAAGAGCATCCAAATTTCCAGAAAACACAGGAAGCAGCAATGCAAGGTTTGAATAGATTTGTTTTGTTAGTGGAGCTTGTGATGAAGGGGAAACGCTCCGAAAGCTTGTGATGTCAAATAATCCTGTTGGACTATAGCCTGGTGTCATGTGGCTTCTGACCTTGCCCACCCCAGTCCAACACCGGCACCTCCACATCATGTCCTCCACATGAATGTATGCCACGTTTAGCAAATGCAAACGTTGTACAACTTTTCCAATTAACCAGGAGTTTGGGAGTTTATAGTTCTTGTTTGGTTTCAATGCCTCAGCCAATCAGAGTCTACTTGCCAATCCAACAGCTCCCTTTTCTCCTGTGATATAAACTGGTGTGATTGTTTGAAATTTGGCATTCTTGCATTGGTTTTAATAAGCATGAGGAAAAATATGTTGAGCGTATGCTCCATTTAAAAACAAAATTGATGTCCTGATAATAGTTGATAGCTATAGTTAGTGTGATAATACAGGAAAAGAAATCCACCAGTCTGGCAGCATCTATGGAGAGAGAGGAACAGAGTTAATATTTGAAATTGATGATTGTCTGGTTGCGTTTTCATGAAACGACGTTGACTTGAGGTGTTAACTTGCTTCTCACTCCACGGATGCTGTTGTTCTGATGAACGTTGCTCATGTTTTCCATTTTTATCTTGGATAAATATTTTAACACTGGTTTACACTGCCCTTGGTGTACAATATTGTCCCCAGGATGAATAATTTAAATCAATATAAATATTTTAATTATGTCAAGATTATTCATCAGGAAAAAAACTCTGCTATTCTTTGTAAGCTCAGTTTGAGTGAAATCAACTGATGAGACAGAGATTCTGTCTGTTGTGGTGATTCAGAATGTAAATTAGAAAATGAGAAATGGCTTTTAACATAAAGTCAAATAGTTTCTTGGACTCCAAGGATCTGTGTATCACCTACTGAATATTGTACTCAACATATAATGCTTACATTAATTATGAAAATTAAGGTAGCAATTTCAAATGATCTCTCACTATATTTTTGCCACGCACAATGCTTTCTCATTGTGTGGCCACTTCAAAGCTGCTACTCATTTCATTATAAGTTCCAAAAACATTTTTTTTTATTTTTATAGCAGCTTTAATGTAATAAGTGTCTCCAAGGCACTTCACAGGACATTATCAAGCAAAATCAGACACTGATCAATTAAGGGAAGTAGCAGGGCAGATACTAAACACTCGGTCAAAGAGATAGGTTTTAAGGAGTGCCCGAAAGGTGAAAAATGAATGAGATGATGAGAGAGATAGAGAAAGGGTTTTCAAAGTTTGAGGTTTAGGCAGCTGAAAGAACAGCAATAATCGAATGATTAAAACCTCAGAAAATACAGGAGCACAGAAATCGAGGAGTGTAGATGCTTTTGAGGATTGTGGGGCGAGAAGAGATTCCCCAGACAGGGGGGAGAGAGGGCATGGAAGTATTTGAAAACAAAGATGGGAACTTTATAATTAAGGTATTGCATAACTAGGAGCTGATTTTGGTCAATGAGCACAAAGAAGATGGTTGATCAGGGCTTGGTGTGAGTTAGGGTATGGGATGCAGCACTTGGAAACGCTCGAGGTTTTAGAGTGTGGAAGATGGGAGGCCATGCAGCCAGAAGAGAGAGTTAATAAACTTGAAATCATCAAGTCTAGAGGTTATAAAGTGGATGAAGGTTGCAACAGTGGATGAATTAAGGCAGGGTCATCGTTCAAAAAGAGAAGACAAACTCAATCTATGCTAAAATTATCAGTATTTTCATTCTTGATACCATTAGTTACTAAAAAAACATAGTATTTTCATTTAAAAGTAAATTATGACAGATTTCATTTTCAACTTTGAAATCACACCAGCTTTCTGATTATCTCTCAATTCAAAACAAATTCCTCATAATTTTGGATAATACTAAATGTCAGGAAGTAGAATTCTCAGGAAAACCAAAATGCATTGTCTCATTCTTCCCTGCAGGGTATAAATAAGATCTTCAATTTGAAAGTAGTGGGATATTACAATATAAAACCAATATTGACTTCAGGAATGCAATCGTCATTGTGCCTAATAAATGTCCTCTTTCCCTCTTAAAGTCTAAACACGTCCTTCGCCTTCCTCCTCACACCTGATCTTTACTGAGAGTCATAGAGTCATAGAGATGTACAGCAGGGAAACAGACCCTTCGGTTCAACCCGTCCATGCCGACCAGATATCCCAACCCAATCTAGTCTCACCTGCCGCCAGCACCTGGCCCATATCCCTCCAAACCCTTCCTATTCATATACCTATCCAAATGCCTCTTAAATGTTGCCTCCACCACTTCCTCTGGCAGCTCATTCCATACACGTACTACCCCTGTGTGAAAAAGTTGCCCCTTAGGTCTCTTTTATATCTTTCCCCCCTCACCCTAAACCTACGCTCTCTAGTTCTGGACTCCCCGACCCCATGGAAAAGGCATTGTCATCTACTCTATCCATGCCCCTCATAATTTTGTAAGCCTCTATAAGATCACCCCTCAGCCTCCAATGCTCCAGAGAAAACAGCCCCAGCCTGTTCAGCCTCTCCCTATAGCTCAAATCCTCCAACCCTGGCAACATCCTTGTAGATCTTTTCTGAACCCTTTCAAGTTTCACAACACCTGTCCGATAGGAAGGAGACCAGAATTGCTCGCAATATTCCAACAGTGGCCTAACCAATGTCCTGTACAGCTGCAACATGACCTCCCAACTCCCGCACTCAATACTCTGATCAATAAAAGAAAGCATACCAACCACCTTTTTCACCATCCTATGTATCTGCGACTCCACTTTCAAGGAGCTATGAACCTGCACTCCAAGGTCTCTTTGTTCAGCAACACTCCCTAGGACCTTCCCATTAAGTGTATATGTCCAGCTAAGATTTGCTTTGCCAAAATGATACTTGCCTCAGGTGGACAGTGAAGGAGAAAAAACTGGATTTCTTTATAATGTCCCTCATATCCTCAGTGCTTCCCAAAGTTCTCTACCCTCAATTAACAAACCAAACAAGATTATCTCCCCAATCAGTCTTTCGATGGATTTGTGACCAGTGTGCACCAGAGGGACTAAAATGTATTATTGTCATCAAAAATGTAATTTAATTTGTTTGTTTTCTTTTACATTTTTGGATTTACCTTTTGGTGCCTCTTTCAGAAGGAGTCTCTTTTAACTCGTAAAAACATCTGATTAGCTGCACACGAAGGAGATAGCATGGTGGCTGGTTCGTTGAACTAATTATAGCACGTTTCCTGTTTCTAAATGTTGTTAAAGCTTTACACATTGTGTTTGAGTTTTATTTATTGTTGCCACATACAATGTTTAAAAGACATTTGGATATGTACGTGAATAGGAAAGGTTTGGAAGGAAATGGGCTAGGAGCTGGCAGGTGGGACTAGGTTAGTTTGGGATTATGTTTGGCATGGACTGGTTGGACCAAAGGACCTGTTTATATCTGCATAACTCTATGACTCTATGGACCAAGATACAGTGAAAAAGTGTTGCTTTGCATGCTTACAGGCAGATTGTATTCTGCAAAATGCATCAGGGTAACAGAATAGAATGCAGAATACAGAGTTACAGCTGTAGAGAAGGTGCAGAGAGAGGGAAAAAAGAATTAACATTTAAAATGTCTGCTCAAATGTCTGACACCAGCAAGAAAGAAGCTGTTCTTGAATCTATTCATATATGTATTCAAACTTATATATCTCCTGCCAAATGGTAAAGGGTGCAAGAGAATATAACTGGGGTGGAAGGGGGCTTTGATGATGTTGGTCGCTTTCCCGAGGCAGCGGATGGAGTCAATGGATGGAAGGCTGGTTTGCGTGATGGCGTGGGCTGTGTTCGAGATTCTGAATTGGTCAGTTATCCAGCTACACTTGCAATTCAGAGGCAGCAATAGCAAGTGTAAGTAAATGATAAGAAAAGGTTCAAATTTCAACAAAGGTGGAAGGGCTTCCACACATTGTCCAAAATTGTTTCACAATTTGGAATCCACGATTCCTGCTCTCCACCCCAATTCACTGGGGTGAAATGATGTGCAACATAGTTCATACATGCAGGCTTCACGGAGGTAGCAGCAATTTTAAAAGTGCAGCTGCCTTCACTCAGTAAAAAGTCTCAGCATTAAACTTGAGGAAAAAGTTTCAATCTGCTGGACCTCTTTGGAGAGTCAAGTACCTTTTTGCAATTGTTAAGAGTGGATATGAAGATACATAAAAAGATGTGTAGAACTGTCAAGCTGTCAGGTAATTTAATTCCCCTGCTTTTTCACCTTGAAAGAAAGCCAGCCTTCCAACAAAGTGCTTTGAGAAAACAAAGCACTTGTATCAGTGAAAGTTTGTTGATGCAAGCCTGAGGGCTTTTCACGATATCATTAGCATTGCTTGACTGCTTCTGTAACTGTTCATTGTTGCTATGGGGAGTGAGGGTGGTTCCTGTATGTTCACAAGTCATTACTGAATGATTACCTGTTTTCATGCAAGGATATGATTGAATGGCCTTTCCTCAATTTTTTCCAATACTGAGAAGCTTATCTACTTAGAAATTTATTTAATTTCAACTCAGCTACTGAGATCTCTCCATGGTGAATATTGGGTGAGTTGTTATGGAGAAGGTCAGCCAAGGGTGGGGGAGCATGGGTTTTCATGAGTTGGCATTGACAATAACTTGGTGTGGGGCTATAAAAAGGCATAGGGATGAAGAGATCATGAAGTCTGGAAGCTTGCCAACTCTATGCACTCAGAGTGGCAAAAAGAAGCCATGCTGCATCTAACTTTTTACATGATGATTTTCGAAAATCTGTACTTGTTTTTTATTGAGCAGGTGGTAGATGACATCGGTTCAGTCATTCTGGGTGGCAAACATGAGCACTCCTTAATGCAAACATTGCGTCTGCATAGTGAAAAGATTCATTTGGAGTCCTCAGCCTTTATTTGTCTGCACAGCTGGTAAGCTGGCCCTGGTTTATCTATTGTAGTTTATTTGCGAAGGAAACACTCAGTTGCTTTCACCTGTCTGTCACAAGGGATGGCATGTCACATTGCTGTTCCTCCAACTGCTGCCCTTGGTTACAGCCTGAGATCGATGTGCTGTGGGCTGCATTGCCTTCAGCTGGTTATCTGTAGCTTGCACAGCCGCTGGTTCCTTTCTCACTCCTTTTTCTCCCCTCGCTAACCTCTAAGTAGCAGTCTTTCTTCCCCACTGTGTTAATGAAGTGCTGGTTCTCTGAGCTTTCTTTTCCCCTGGGAGTTTATACACACTGTAAATAAAGCCTTATCCGAGCTGCTGGCAGGGTTGTTAGTTATCACAGGAAACGCACAGCATGAGCTCACGATCACACTTACCGCACGACATCTGCCCCCTACAAGGGAGAGATATATATCTACACTGTGTATCTTTATGCTGCCAATTCCCATCTGTCATGACTGGGCTGTCTCCCAAATGTAATTCACCACCATTTCTTTGTGATCATGACCAAAGTTTCAAAGATATTATTCCTTACTCAGAAAGCAGAAGTGTTTGTGAAAGATTTTCTTTCAAATTATACCCTTTTAGATATTTGAATCAATCTGCTCCAGAGATGTAATGACACACCTCTGGAGCACTTGGGATTTAAATCCAGGCCTCCTGACTCAAAGATATCGGTGTGCCAGAAGAGCCTCTCTCCTGCTATTTAATGCTGAGAGCTAAATGAGGTCAGCGCAATGATGACGTGGATAAATATTGCTCAGCAAACACATGTTGAAAGGGTCTCAATTGCCACAAGAAGTACCTAACAAAGCTTTCTGATTAAAATACCAGCATTTTCTCAATCTGTAATCACGTATTTAAGAAGAACGAGGCCATTTTGATTATCCATGCTTTGTGAGCAATGAGCTAAGATGGGTATTCAGTTCCTGCTGTTTGTAGTTACTCTCACCAGGAGATCTTCAGTCTTGATATCCCACATTCCACCTTGGTCACCCTCACATATCCACTGTGGCTCATCTGCAATTGCTCTGTGATATATCTCATCTGACTGCCTACATTAACACCTCTTTCTACAGCCCTTTTACCTTCTAGGAGAGATTTCTGTAACCTTTCAACTCTGAAAAATTGACAAAATATTAATAATTATTTTGTCGATATCACATTTTTGCTCTTTCAAATTCAATACCTACCTCTTCACTCGTCTTATGCTTTGTGTATGTAAATTGTATTGTATGTATATTTCAAAGGCTTTATTTTCTTCCATTGATCTTTACTTAATGCCTAGGTTTAGAATCTATCACTTTCCCTTATCTTCACGAGATTACCTCCGGCTCCTTCTACAACTTCTTGTAGCCTCTGCATCACATTTTCTTCCTTCTGTTATCATTTGTCCTAAGGAGTAGTTGCAGGAAACTTGAACATCTGGATTTCCCTGTGGGCTGTAGGGTTTTGATTTCACACAACAGACACCTTTGACAGATGCTCAATGACAAGCTTTATTGATCCCAGGCCAATCTGTTAAGCTGAGTCATCTCAGAGCTTGGCTTAAAGACAAAAAAAAGCATCAGAGGAGGCCATATTACTGCTTTGTCCATATAGTGTGACCAAACTCCATATACCCACTTTTGCCAATGCAGGTCATTCTGGTATAACACGTGTTTCGTCAACACAAATTGGCTACAACGCAATTGTGGATGCTTTTCGGATAACGTGAACTTTCTACTGAATGGCTAAAGCAATTTTCTATAGCAGTGATTTTCTATAGCAGTTTTCCAGAGCGTGACTTTCTACACTGCATAGTTGCAGAGGAACACAATGCCATATTATAGCAGAACGCACTGCATTCCCAAAATCTACAGATGTAGAGACCTTTGACCCTAATGGGATTCCCTTCCTGAAATCAGCCCAATTGATAGATTGGTGCTAGTCAGGTGGGATGTACTATTCTAGAGCAGTTGGACGAAGAGGCACAGCTAGATTGCCAATGACTCCTTTCTCAGTACACACCACCTAATCTCAGATGGCCTATTCTATACTTGTTTCCTTAATGTATTGATCTCGAAAACCATCGCATATGCACCCCGCGGTATTTCTACTGCTTTGATTTGCTCAACCTATATGCAAATTAAAATTGCCCATGACAGCAGTACCTTGATTGCTTGTGTTTCTAATTTCCTATTTAATGCCATCTTCACCATTACCGTTACAGTTTGGGTGTATTCACACAACTCCTGCTGTGCTTCTCTTTGCCATGACGGTTCTAAACTCTACCCAGATAGATTCCATTTCACCGGAGGTAATATCCTGCCTCACTATTATGTCAGGACTGCTTTGGCAGCAATGCTAACTCACCTCCTTTCCCTTTATGGCTGTATAGTACTCCCTAAATGTTGAATACTTTTGAAAATTTAGTTTTCATTTCTAGTTACCCTAAAGCCACATCTACATAATCACAACTACTATGTATCCATTTATATCCATTTGTATGACTAATAGTTCCACTTTATTGCAAATGTTCTGTAATAAGACACAAGTCCTTACGGCTTTGTTTTAAACATTCAGTCCATCAAGTCTGCACTGCCCCTCTGAAGAGCATTCCATCCAGCGCCACACCCTTTACCCTATCCCTGTAATGCTGCGTTTCCCATGGCTAATTCAGCTAGTCTGTACATCCCTGGACACCATAGCATAGTTAATCCACCAAATTCACACATTTTTGGATTGTGGGCGGGAACCGGAGTACACAGAGGAAACTCATGCAGATAAGGGGAGAATGGGCAGATTTCATACATACAGTTGCCCGAGGGTGGCATTGTACCTGGGCACTTGGCGCTGTGAGGCAGCAGTGCTAACTACTGTATCCAACTCTTAGTTCCATTTGCATTATTCTGCACTGTGGCTCTGTTTGAACCTTGCCCTTGAATTCACAGCCCATTACTTTTCTTATTTCCCGACCTGCCCTTTACTTATTTGCTTTTGCTTCCTTTCCTTCTGTCTCTCTGAATAGGTTCCCACCCCTCTACTATTTTAGTTTAAACAATGTATAAATTCACCTGTGACAGCTTTTTGAACAAACTACCTAATTAGTCCCACCTCTTCCATTATTTGCTGCATATTCCTGAAAATTCTTCCTTTTCAAGTATTTATTCAATGTATGGAGAACCATAGAGATGCAAAAAACTATTAGTCCTTGATTAATGAACATTCAGCTGAGGAACGCTCAGATTTCCAAACGCAATCCCGGACACGGATGTGGTTTGAAAGATTTGATGTATGAACATTATGAAGGACTATTTTATATCGTCCTGCCTTGTGTTCTGACTTGCATATAAATTGACTTGTGAGCGGACTCAAGAACAGAATCCATTCACAACCTGCTGTCCAGGTAGTCCTCAGTTAAAGTTATGGGTACCGTAATCATGACTTAAAGACTTTAGTTGAGTCATAGGTTTGTATACGAATCAGAGTTAGGTTCCTTCAGAGATTTCTCACCTGGAAAAATAAGATATAAGTTCAAATTTTGTAACACATATGTGCAGCATTGAGTATTCCCCATTGAAATCATTTGCAAAATAAAATACCTCAAAATATACAATCTTTCAAAGTTCAGGAATGGGCAAAGGGAGCAAGAGCTGGGGAAGAGGCAAGGCCAGAAGGTGCAAAGATGTCAAGGCAAGGAGCCAAGGCTGAGAGCCATAGACAGCAATGGTGAGAATTATGGATGCATGGTTGAGGGTGAAAAGAGAAAGGCCAACTGATCAAGCGGGCCACAGAACAGAAAGTCTGGCACATAACCCTGGAGTGAAACTGGCAATATTAAACAGTTACACCAACACCCAGGATGGATGGGGATTAGGGGAGTATTGACTGAATAGAAACCCAAACAGAACATCACGTCAAGATCTTTAGTCCTCAGGACAGCTGTCCAGGACATTGGTGAGGCTACTTTTAGAATACTGTGTTCAATTCTCATCTCCCTGCTATGGGAACAATGTTATTAAACTTGAAAGGGTTCAGAAAACATTTACAAGGATATTGCTGGGATTGAAGGGCTTGAGCTATAGAGAGAGGCAGGATTGGCTGGGGTTGTTTTCCCTGGAATGTCGAAGGCTGAGGGGTGATCTTACAAAGGTTTATAAAATCATGAGAGGCATGTACAGAGTGAGTAGTAGAGGTCGTCTTCCCCACATAGAGGGAGTCTAAAACTAGAGGGCATAAGTTTAAGGTCAGAGGGGAAAGATTTAAAAGGGGCAACTTTTTCACGCAGTGGGTGGCTACTAAGGATAGCTGGTCATGTCGTTTCGTGGCTAGTTGGTGTTCATGGATGCGGATCATTAGCTGTCTTCCTGTTTGTTCTATGTAGTGTTTTGTGCAGTCCTTGCATGGGATTTTGTACACTACATTGGTTTTGCTCATGCTGGGTATCGGGTCCTTCATTCTGGTGAGTTGTTGTCTGAGAGTGGCTGTTGGTTTGTGTGCTGTTGTGAGTCCTAGTGGTCGCAGTAGTCTGGCTGTCGGTTCGGAAATACTCTTGATGTATGGTAGCGTGGCTAGTCCTTTGGGTTGTGGCATGTCCTCGTTCCGTTGACAACCAGCACTGAGGATGTCACCTAGACAGGGGACGAAACGTCTGTAACACAAATTCCCAGCTCGGCGAACAGAACCACAACAACGAGCACCCGAGCTACAAATCTTCTCAGAAACTTTGAATCTTTATGACTCTATGACTTCACTTTGTTAACAACATTAAAATGAAACAACTGTACAGAGCAATTTTCCTTCTCTTGCCAGTAATGTTGTCTTCATTCTAGTAGTGATAACTTCAAGGGAAGGAACAATGTGATGTGTTGTAGTAGATGTAAACTGATAGCAGCATGAGACAGCTAGCTTCACTTCATCAAATGTTTGAGATAACTTGCCCCTTGACAATTCTCAGCAAGCAGCATGCAAGTCGTGCTCAAGCAGAGAGTAGTGAGTGATTGTTTTCAGATTAGAAGAAAGTGTACAGTGGGGTTCTCCCTGCAACAGCACTAGGATCATTGCTTTTCTTGATCTATATTAAATGAGGAGTATAGTGACAGACCTCAAGACAAGGACAGGCTGGTGCAATGTGCAGGAATGAGACAGATGAAGCTTAAGACAAAAAAGCCTGCAAATGCTGGAATCCAAAATAGACAGGCAGGAAGCTGCAAGAACACAGCAGGCCAGGCAGCATCAGAAGGTGGAGAAGTCAACATTTCAGGTATAACTGGGCAGTCCTGAAGAAGGATTACACCCGAAACGGCGACTTCTCCACAGCTGAAGTTTAAAGCAGAGAAAGGTGAAATTCTATGTTTTTCAGTTGGAGTCACAAGAAAGACAATATAAAAGATAGCATACAATGCTAAAGAGTGTGGTGCACAAACAGCAAGACCTGAGTTGGATATACATAAATCATCGGAGATAGCAATGAAGATTATGAAGGTGGTGAGGCATACAGGATCCTGGGCTGGAATTAATGGAGGTGAAGGAAGCACCCTAGCTGCAGGAGCTATTGGTAGCTCTTTTAGGGAAGGCTCATCATATTGAGCCTCTCAGGCAGTGGACAGACCAGCAGTAGGTCCTCCCTGGAATCAGGAACTGAGGTTCACATCCTGCCTGCCTCTTGTGTACTCAGCAGCACCAGCAGGGAAATAGTGGCTGCTGCTGGTATTACATCAGTGAAGGGTGCTGGAAGAAGTGCAGGGGATGTGGCTCACAGTTTCCCTCCACACTACAGAGTCCCTCGACCCCCTTTGAACACAATCCTCTCAATAGCTTTTATCCCACCTTGGGTACATGGAGGTAAACATGGAGGAGTTAACTTGAAGTGGGTTAACCTTCCACCTACCATTGTTTTAGAGCCATTGAGATATACAGCATGGAAACAGACCATTCGGTCCAACTCATCCATGCTGACCAGATACCCTAAACTAATCGAGTCGCATTTGCCAGCAGTTGGCCCATATACCTCTAAACCCTTCCTATTCATATACCCATCCAGAATCTTTTTAAGTGTTGTAACTGTACTAGCCTTCACCAATTCCTCGGGCAGCTCATTCCATACACATACCACCTTCAGCATGAAAAAGTTGCCCTTTAGGTCCCTTCTAAATCTTTCCCCTCTTGACTAAACCTATGCCCTCTAGTCCTGGACTCCTCCACCCCATGGAAAAGACATTGTTTATTTACCCCCTCATGATTTTATAAACCTCTATTAAGTCACCCCTCAGCCTCTGACACTCCAGGGAAAACAGCCCCACCCTATTCAGCCTCTCTCTACAGCTTAAACCCTCCACCCTAACAACATCCTTGTAAATGTTTTCTGAACCCTTTCAAGTTTCACTGCATCCTTCCTATAGCAGGGAGATCAGAATTGCATACAATATTCCAAAAGTGGTCTAACCAATATCCTGTACAGCTGCAACATGGCCACCCAACTCCTGTACACAATGCTCTGACCAATAAAAGAAAGCATATCAAATGCCTTCTTCACTATCCTATCCACCTGTGACTCCACTTTCAAGGAACAGTGAACCTGCACTCCAAGTCTCTTTTTTCAGAAACACTCCCCAGGACCTTACCATTAAGTGGATAAGTCCTGCCCTAATTTACCTTTCCAAAATGCAGCACCTGACATTTTTCTAAATTGAGCTCCATCTGCCACTCCTCAGCCCATTGGCCCATCTGATCAAGATCCCATTGTATTTTGAGGTGATGTTTTTTGCGGTCCACTATACTTCCAAGTTTGGTGTCATCTGCAAATTTAGTAACTATGCCTCCTACGTTTACATCCAAATCATTTATATAAATGACGGAAAGTAGGGGACCCAACACTGATTCTTGTGGCACACCACTGGTCACAGGCCTCCAGTTTGAAAGGCAACTGTCCCCACCACCACCCTCTGCCTCCTACTTTCGAGCCAGTTCTGTATACAAATGGCTAGTTCACCCTGAATTCCATGTGATCAAACTTTGCTGACCAGTCTACCATGAGGACCCTTGTCAAATTTCTTACTGAAGTCCATAGACATCAGATCCACCACTCTGCCTTCACGTTACTTCTTCAATGAACTCAATCAAGTTAGTGAAACATGATTTACCACACACAAAGCCATGTTGACTATCCCTAATCAGTCCTTGCCTTTCCAAATACATGTACATCCTGCCCCTCAAGATTCCCTCCAACAACATGCCCACACCGATATCAGGCTCACTGGTATATAGTTCCTTGGCTTTTCCTTATCATCTTTCATAAATTGTGGCACCACGTTAGCCAACCTCCGGTCTTCCAGCACCTCACCTGTGACTATCGATGATACAAATATCTCAGCAAGGATCCCAGCAAATACTTAGCTGGCTTCCCACAGAGTTCTAGGCTACACCTGATCATCCAGTTATGGGGATTTATTCACTTGTAGGCATTTCAAGACATCCAGCACCACCTCCTCTGTAATATTTTTTCAATATTTTTTCAAGAGATCTATTTCCCTACATTCTATATCTTCCATGTTCTTCTCCACACTAAAAACTGATGCAAAGTACTCATTTAGTTTCCCCCCATCTCTTGCGATTCCATATTTAGGCTGCCTTACTGATCTTTGAGGGATCCTATTCTCTCCCTAGTTACCCTTTTGTCCTTAAAGTATTTATAAAATCCTTTTGGATTCCCCTTACCACTATTTGCCAAAGCTACCCTCTTTACCCTCCTGATTTCCCTCTTAAGTATATTCCTACTGCCTTTGTACCCTACTAAGGATTCACTCGATCTCTGTTGTCTATACCTGACATATGCTTCCTTCTTTTACTTAACCAAAACCTCAATTTCTTTAGTCATCCAGCATTCCCTACATCTACCAGCCTTGCCTTTCACTCTACCAGGAACAAACTATCTCTGGACTCTTGTTATTTCATTTCTGAATGCTTCTCATTTTCCAGCCCCCCTTTACCTGCAAACATCTGCCCCCAGTGAACTCTTGAACATTATTGCCTAATACCGTTAAAACAGGCCTTCCTCCAATTTAGAACTTTAACTTTTAGATCCGGTCTGTCCTTTTCTACCACTTCTTAAAAAACTATTAGAATTATGGTTGCTGGCCCAAAGTACTCTCCTAATGTCACCTGCCCTGCCTTATTTTCCAAGAGTAGGTCAAGTTTTGCTCCTTCTCTAGTAGGCACATCCACATACTGAATCAGAAAATTGTCTTGTACACGCTTAGCAAATTCCTCTCCATCTAAACCTTTAACACTATGGCAGTCCCAGTCTATGTTTGGAAAGTTAAAATCCCCTACCATAACCACCCTATTATTCTTACAGATAACTGAGTTCTGCTTACAAATTTGCTTCTTTAATACCAGTGGGAGTAGGATGAGGTCCTTAATCCTAATCCATTCATAGATTTAAGCAAGGTAGAGATGTGAAAATGGTGGGATCTCTACTTGCATCTCTCTCTGATTAAATAGTCCCCATCACTGATCAAACATTGGAGAAGGGCATTACACTCAAGCCGTAGAGTATAAAAGCAAAGATGCTATGAGGACTTTTTCCAACCACTGCTCTGGCTTCAACTGGAGAACTGTACTGAATTCTGGGTGCCACACTTTAGGAGGGATGTAACAACTTTAAGGTGGGTGTGAGTAACATTTGTAGGAACAGCTTCCAGATTGGAGAACCAAAGTATATTGGAGAGGTTGGAGATTTTCTGCCACAGGAGAGGAAATTTGATAGAAGTATTTAAAACCATGAGAGGTTAAAGTTGGTAGGCAGAAACTGTTCCCATTTGTGTAAGGACATTGAATTAGACTGATTAACAAAACAAACAAAAGTTGAAGTGAGGAAAAATATTTTCAAGCAAAGTTAAAAATCACACAGCACCAGGTTATAGTCCAACAGGCTTAATTAGAAGCACACTAGCTTTTGCAGCGCCGCTCCTTCATCAGGTGATAATGGAGTGTGCTTCCAATTAAACCTGTTGGACTATAACCTGGTGCTGTGTGATTTTTAACTTTGTACACCCCAGTCCAACACTGGCATCTCCAAATCATATTTTCAAGCAGGAAGTGATTTGAATCTGGGATGCAATTCCTGAATTGGAGGCAGATACGATTTTCACTCTCCTAAAGGGACTTGAATAAACACCCATGGAAAATAAATTTGCTGGGTTGCAAAAGCAGGGATTTGTTGAATTGCTGTTATAGAGAGCTGGCAGCAATGCAACAGGTCTAGCAGGCTCCACCGGTGCTGTTACCATTTTATGATTCAATGATTATTTGCCACATTCCATCATCTTCTTTAAGCTCCTGTAGCCCTGTATCTTCCTTTAACGGCCATGGTATACACCATTCCTTTGACTGCAGCCTCCTACTCCCTCCACACACACATAAACCTACAATTGCCTCTACACCCTGTATTGGTGGCGCCTTAATAATCTAGATCTACTGTCTGAAATTCCTTCTCTGAGTCTCATCCCCTCTCTGTCCTCAACTAAAACCCAACGTATTTATCTCTTTACAACTTCACCACTAATAACTTCCCCTTTAATGTCTTCATTCCTGAATTGGTGCTTAATTCCTGAGAAACATCTTTGGATGTTCTTAATATTAAAATTCCAACATGAATAGCAAGTATTGTGACATAGCAGTTTACAAAGTGTTTGTATAAAGTTGCCACTGAACTTCAATGAAGTGACTTTTGGGGTAAACTTTAGGTCCTGATGGGGCAGTCCTGAAGGTGGGAAGTCCATGCTAGTGGTGAAGTTCCCTGGTTCCATCCCAACCTTTGGTCATTTGCCTGGAGGCAGGATCGTGATGACCGGGTTACCTACCTGCAAAAGTGGAGGGCAGCTAAGTCCGTGAGTTGGACCTATTGAGACCCCAGAGAAATAATGCAGCTGCCTGGAACCTGAGGCTGGGTGGTGGATGAAGGTTACTTTCACTCCAGGCAGGTTTAGAATGCCTTCCTGCCTGACTGGCTACATCTACCAGCCATACTGTGGCATGGCTCTTTCTGATATGGTAGCCTGCTGCATCAGTGGACTTTTTGTTTTAAATTTAACGGAGTTGGAAAGAGGTTTTCTTAAATTAGAGGCACCTTCGGTCTCTCACTCATACTTCAAGTTGCTGCATCTGCGTGGAGTAAATCTTATTGCCCCTCTAGATATGGGAACATGCCTTCTGCCAATTGTGAAGCCAATTTGTGGAAAACCACAACCAAGTGACTGTTTCCCAAAAATGGGCAATTTTAAGCATGAGAACAGAACACTGAATCCCAAAGAGAAATTCCTGTCCTTTAAGATGTATCACTGTTTGTTTTCATGAGAGTGCCATAGCATTGATTTATTTAACATAAATTGTACCTTTACTTGAAGTATAGCTACTGAGCGTGTCTGAAGGGAAATATGTCACAGAGACATTTGGTCACATGGAACTGGAGCCTGGGCCTGTAGATAAAATGTCCTTTCCCCCTCCAATCTCTCTATAAAGTAATGTTCAATAAAGCCTATAGCTTGTTCACTCACATCATTACAATATGAAGATGTTAATGGCTGAACTTTGCCACCCCAACACTGAGCTAAACTACATTGGACAACTGAAATGGAAGTGGCTGGACTGCTAATATTAAATATCTAAGGTGATTCTCAATGGCGGTCATGTTGACCTTGTCACACTGAATCCTGGTGGGTTTTCTAACCTGCTGGCCTTAGCAAAGGTCCTGTCTGCTCCCACCTTGGAGCTGCTTCAGGAAGTAGTGGCTTGGTCTCTGACTCAAACCAGAGTCTTTGATGAGAAAATAGCACACGTTTGTAGGTTCATTCCGAAGATGGAAATGCAATGTCGGGAAGTAGCCTGCTCCATGATTTCTGAATCTACCAAGATCATTCAGCCCTAAGGATACAAATACATGAGACCACAAGCCAGTTTGGCAATGACTGTATTTTTGAACAAGTTTTACCCATAACAACTGCGATCATTTTGCAGTGCAGTTACCATTCTCTTTGTAACTTCATCTGTCCTTGAAGAAGTTTGTTTGAATGACAGGCCAAAATAATGCTATTTATTTCCTGCCAATTTAAATCTGTGGATTGCAGTTCAGAATGCTCATTTCAATTTTAAGCTGTACAGACAAATCACCACTTAAGATATGAAACAGAGATTGAAATATACACAGAATTATTTGTCTCATTCATTTCAATAAGTGATTTGTTACTCTGTTGTGTCACAACAGAAGGCTATGTATATCTACCCAAACAATACATGCTGTTAAACATTGCCTGCTTATCAGAAACCTCAAACAATTTGTATGATAATACTAAAATACATTGCAATAATACAAATTTTTTTGCAACATAAATAGCCAATTCATTGTATAAACCTAAATAATTAATATGCAAATCTTTTCCTCAATGTAATCTAAAAGTAATGGCTCCTTTCGTAAAGGAGTGCTGATATCGCAGTGAAGGGCAACATCTCATTCTATCTGTGAGTATTATTATGGCCATGCTAACTAATCATTTACGAGCTGAAAAATGTGTTGCTGGAAAAGCGCAGCAGGTCAGGCAGCATCCAAGGAGCAGGAGAATCGACTTTTCGGGCATAAGCCCTTCTTCAGGAATGAGGAAGGTGTGCCAAACAGGCTAAGATAAAAGGTAGGGAGGAGGGACTTGGGGGAGGGGCATTGGGAATACGATAGGTGGAAGGAGGTTAAGGTGAGGGTGATAGGCTGGAGAGGGGGTGGGGCCGGAGAGGTCGGGAAGAAGATTGCAGGTCAAGAAGGCGGTGCTGAGTCCGAGGGTTGGGACTGCGATAAGGTGGGGGGAGGGGAAATGAGGAAGCTGGAGAAATCTGTATTCATCCCTTGTGGTTGGAGGGTTCGTAGGCAGAAGATGAGGCGCTCTTCCTCCAGGCGTCGTGTTGCCATGGTCTGGCGATGGAGGAGGCCAAGGACCTGCATGTCCTTGGCGGAGTGGGAGGGGGAGTTAATGTGCTCCGCCACGGGGCGGTTGGGTTGGTTGGTGCAGGTGTCCCAGAGGTATCTGAAACATTCCGCAAGTAGAGGAATGTCTTCCCAATGTAGAGGAGACCACATCGGGTGCAGCGGATGCAGTAAATGATGTGTGTGGAGGTGCAGGTGAATTTGTGACGGATATGGAAGGATCCCTTGGGGCCTTGGAGGGAAGTGAGGTGTGGGCGCAAGTTTTACATTTCTTGCGGTTGCAGGGGAAGGTGCCGGGAGTGGAGGTGGGGTTGGTGGGGGCTGTGGACCTGATGAGGGAGTCGGTTCTAACAACGCAGATGGCCTCCTTCTTCAAAACAACCCAGATGGCCTCCTTCTTCAAAGACCGCAATTTCCCCATAGATCTAGTTGATGATGCTCTCCACCGCATCTCCTCCACTTCCCGCTCCTCCGCCCTTGAACCCTGCCCCTCCAATTGCCATCAGGACAGGACCCCACTGGTCCTCACCTACCACCCCACCAACCTCCAGAAATATCGTATCATCCTTCGTCATTTCCACCACTTCCAAACAGACCCCACCACCAAGGATCTATTTCCCTCCCTTCCTCTATCAGCATTCTGGAAAGACCACTCCCTCATCAGGTCCACACCCCCCACCAACCCAACCTCCACTCCTGGCACCTTCCCCTGCAACCGCAAGAAATGCAAAACCTGCGCCCACACCTCCCCCCTCACTTCCTTCCAAGGCCCCAAGGGATCCTTCCATATCCATCACAAATTCACCTGCACCTCCACGCACATCATTTACTGCATCCGCTGCACCCGATGTGGCCTCTCTGTACATTGGGGAGACAGGCTGCCTACTTGTGGAACGTTTCAGAGAACATCTCTGGGACACCCGCACCAACCAACCCAACCGCCCCATGGCAGAACACTTTAACTCCCCCTCCCACTCCGCCAAGGACATGCAGGTCCTTGGCCTCCTCCTCACCATGGCAACACGACGCCTGGAGGAAGAGCGCCTCATCTTCCATCTATGAACCCTCCAACCACAAGGGATGAATGAAGATCTCTCCAGCTTCCTCATTTCCCCTTCCCCCCACCTTTTCTCAGTCCCAACCCTCGGACTCAGCACCGCCTTCCTGACCTGCAATCTTCTTCCCGACCTCTCCGCCCTCACCCCTCTTCGGCCTATCACCCTCACCTTAACCTCCTTCCACCTATCGCATTCCCAATGCCTCTCCCCCAAGTCCCTCCTCCCTACCTTTTATCTTAGCTTGCTTGGCACACCTTACTCTTTCCTGAAGAAGGGCTTATGCCCGAAACGTCAATTCTCCTGCTCCTTGGATGCTGCCTGACCTGCTGTGCTTTTCCAGTAACACATTTTTCAGCTCTGATCTCCAGCATCTGCAGTCCTCACTTTCTCCTAACTAATCATTTAGTAGGGAAGTTTAAAAATAGGAACCAATGTTATTGCTAAAAACTGTGAATTGTCTTTGCAGTCAATGTTTGTAGTGCTCTGTGTTTAATCTGGTGCGGGATGTCACGTGAAATTCTATTCTACGAAACTCAGCCTGTCTGCAACACATCTCAATCCCATTAACAGTATTTGTTTGATGTGAAGCCCTTATTAAAAATCCTCATTTTTTTGCGATCTAACATCTCTTTTCACAAATGGCGCTGTATGGATTAGATACTGCCCTATTATTATAGAACCAAATGTTTCTTCATTATAAGTCTTTGCTTTGCATGTATGGAATCAAAACCTTTTCTCAAGATGATGTGAGATATTTATGATGTTCATTAACTCTCAAGCAATTTGTTCAATCAGACATTTAACATTGGCTGAAGCATTGGGAGATATCCCACAATTTTCGATTTTTTAAGCTGGTGATCTCATTTCTGCTCTAATCCCAGTTAAACAACCCATCTGCAAGTACCCCTCAGCTCCGCAGCAAATTACCAATTATATTAGTTATTCAGGTCTGAGAGCTACTGAATTAATCACATCTTGCTGCCACTGAGTGTTAGGTTTGTGGATCAAACACTGTTTAAATCTACCATTGCAACCACAACATATGGCAGCCAATGTCACAAGGCTAAAATTAAAATTTTAAAGTTTAATGCCTCAGTTCAATTTGCTTCATCAAAAGAAAGGCTCAATGATTCTTCTGTATTTATGGGCTTGTGTTGGTCCTCCTCCTTTTATTGGGACGTGTGATAAATTTTGAATAACTCACTGTTCAGAAGCTCCAGTCTTCCTGCAAGGCAATGGGTGAATTGTTCCTTCTGGCCTCTTCCATGCTGTGCAGTGGAAGTACAAAATCCTTATTTCTTTTAGTTAAAACTCACATAACACCAGGTTATAGTCCAACAGGTTTATTTGGAAGCACTAACTTTTGGAGCGCTGCTCCTTCATCAGGTGCTTGTGGAGTATAAGATCGTAAGACACAGCATTTATCGCAAAAGTTTACAGTGTGATGTAACTGAAATTATATATTGAGAAAGACCTGGACTGCTTGTTAAGTCTCTCATCGTTTGCTATAAATTGTGTGTCTTACGATCTTCTACTCCACAACCACCTGATGAAGGAGCGTCGCTCCGAAAGCTAGTGCTTCCAAATAAACCTGTTGGACTATACCCTGGTGTTGTGTGATTTTTAACTTTGTACACCCCAGTCTAACACCAACATCTCCAAATTATTCCTTTTAGTTCTTCCAATGACGAAACAAGTGTAATTAGCAAAATCAAATAGCACATGTTGTTTAAATCTTTTTAAACAATTCTTGATCTTGTTATTTACTTGGATGGTCTGTGGAATTTTTCCATGCAGGAATTGCTTATTGGAAGCTCAGATTTCCCTGTGGCTCCAAACATTATTATGCCAATCAAAACCTATTTTTAACATTTTCTTTAAAGTCTAACCAAATAATTTTAACTTTGAACAATGGTGTAAATCGGATATTATCAGATTAGCTGTCCATGATTTTCTTTCCCCTATTTTACTTTATAGATTCATATAGGACAGAAAAGCCCCTTTAGCCCATCAAGTCCACACTGACAATAACTACCATTAATGGCATGCTAATCCCAGTTTCCTGCACTTGTCCCATATCCTTGGAGGTTATGATATTTTGAGTGCTCATCCAAATATTTTTTAAAGGTTGTAAAGTATCCAGCCTCCACTATCTTCCCAGGCAGTGCATTCCAGATTCCCAACACCTTCTAAATGAAAACAAATTCTCAAATCCTCTGAATCTCCTGCTCCTTACCCTAAAATGCCCTCACATTATTGGCCCCTCAAACAAGGGGAAAAGCTGTTCTCTATTCACCCTGTCCATACCCCTTCTAACTTTAATCACCTCAGTCATGTCCCACTCCCCCCTCCCCCAGCTGTAAAGAACAATCTAAGCCTGTCTTGTCATTCCTTATAGCTCAACTGCTCCAACCCAGGCAACATCCTAGTGAACCTCCCCTGCACCCTCTGTAGTGTTATCACATCCTTCCTATGTGAGGTGACCAGAATTGTACACAGCACTCAGTTGTGGCCGAATCAATGTTCTATACAACTCCAACATTATCATCTTGCTCTTACACTCCATGTTATGAGTGATGACTTGAATAGAAAGCCTTTGTTGAACATTAAAATATAAGTCTTGTCAAGACTTGCATCTTGTTCCCATATCTTGTGAAACATTCTAGTGTCTTTCGCATAATCATAGCTTGAACAGAAGAAAGATTTTTGATGGATAATTCCTTGCTGATTTCCAGCATTCATTCTTTCTCAATACCAATTCTTCTGCTCGTCCTCTATTAATCTCACAATGGTTATCACAACTTTTCTCTCATTAATTTAGGAACAGAACCAGGCCTCTCAACCTTTCTTTTTTTTAATAGATTTTTTATTGAAAATTTAACATTTTTACAAGTTTACAAAAATAAAAAAAATCCTAAGTATAAATATTGATATAATTAAATCTTAAATAAATAATAACCAAAATTTAACAAAAGAAAAATACCGAGAGAACAAAAAACAAAGCTCAACTAACTACTAATCTAACCTATAACTAACCAGAGTATATAATTAAGTCTCTTACATTATTCAAATAAGAGAAAAAAATGGATAACACAGAAATTGGGTAGTGAGATACATGCTCGGAATGTATTAACATCAAATGTAACAAAACCCGTACTCGTGCGGGATTCTTCTCCCAAGAGGCCCCGGACCAGCCAGGTTCGCCATCTCAATTAAATAAAAGCCCCTTGTTAGGATGGCTGAGATATCTGTATTTATATAATTCAAGAAGGGCTGACATATTTTATGGAATAATTCAGTCTTTTGGTGCACCATATTTGTAAGGAAGTCAAGGGGAATACATTCCATAATTAATCTGTGCCAATTTGAAAGTCCAGGGGGGCCCTCAGCCACCCAGTTTACCAAAATATTTTTCCTTGCACAGAAAGAGAGAATAGAAAATAATCTCTTCCTGTGCATATCCAGGGAGGGTAAGTTCGAAAAGCCCAAAAGCAGAGATATAGGGTCCACTCTAATTTCCGTTCCTAAGATTTCTGTCAGAGCACTTGCTACGGATCTTATGACAGGTCCATAAGCAATGTACAAGAGTGCCCACCTCTATTTTACATTTGGGACACATTGGAGATGCTCCTGCCTTAAATTTTCCCAATCGATCCGGTGCTATATGGGCCCTATGAAGTATCTTCAGCTGAATGGCCTGAGTTCTGTTGCAGATGGTGATTCTTCTGGCGTTTTCCCAAATGTCATTCCACGTTTCAATAGAGATTTCTAGTCCCAAATCCTGATTCCATGTTTTAAGCAGATTGTCCATATCTCCCGATACTTCATCATGTAGGAAATGATAAATAGTACTGACGGAAGATACCCCCATTGGCCATAGCACTCTACATTCTCTATCTGATTTATAAAGACTATCTAGTAATGTAATCTTATTCTGTATGTAATCTCGAATTTGGAAGTATCGAAAGAGGTCTCCATTAGGTAATCCAAATTTCTGATGCAGCTGTTCAAAAGACATCAGGACCCCTTCTTTAAATAGATCCCCTAAACAAGAGATACCCCTGGACCTCCAGAGTTTGAAAGTGGCATCTGTAAACTGCCTATTTTACAGGATGATATGGAATTTAAAAAAATCAAGGGGGCAAAAAACATATCGATTCTGGTGTGACATTTATGTGGATTGGAGTAAAAAGAAAAATCTCTGCCCTGTGGATGAAGGCATCTCCACACATCTACTAATCCTAATTCTTTGTTCAAATCCACCAATTGTCTAGATCTGGGAGATACTCCTGCAGTACTCTTGGGAATCCTATCTATTTCCAGATCCATAATACAATTAAAGTCTCCCCCTATAATTGTACGACGAGCACCAAGAGCCATCAATTTTGAGAAGGCTTCTGTTATAAATTTAAAAGGATGTGCCGGGGGGCAATACAAATTTAAAATCCCATATTCCTCTCCATTTATAAGGGCTTTAATCAGAATATATCGTCCAGATTCGGCTTTTATCTGATTTAGGATTTTGAAAGGGAAATTCTTCCGAATAAGAATAACAACTCCCCTGCTTTTTGAGCTAAAAGAAAAAAAAAAGGCCTGATCAAATCCACCCTGTCGTAATTTCAAGTGTTCTTTATCCAATAAGTGTGTCTCCTGTAGGAGAGCTATATCAACCCTTTCTTTCTTGAGGTTTGATAATATTTTCTTCCTTTTGACTGGTGAATTACTCCCCTTGACATTCCAGGTGCACCACTTAACCGACTGATCAACCATAATCGTCCGGACAAGTCCGAGACCCCTCAGGAGGGGAAACCCTATCCAGAACATCCCGAGCATAGAGTATATAAAATTCACAAAAAAAAGGCTCTCTAATACACTCACAACAGTATAAAAAAAACTATTTCTAAATAAAAAAATATAAAACGTATTTAAATGGAGATTTTACCCCTTGTTCCCAGGGGGTATCACTTCCTTTCCAAAGGTCCATTGTATCCTCTCCCAAACAGTGCCCCACCCTTGACCCAGGCGCTCCTCAGTAGGATGAAGAAAATTCAAATATACTACAGTGTTAGAGTTAACAGTGAGCACCCTACCCCCCCTCTGCTGCAGCTGGGGAGAGTGGGGGAGGGGTTCCTGCTTGCTGAGAGCTGCGGGCTCTCTTCCCTTTAGTCATTTTTAATGGAGATTAAATTGTTTAAATTCAATACTTAACAACTAATTACATTCGGTAAAAACTATTTTAAATGATTTGGCGAGTGTGGTGGGGGTGGGTGACCCACTTTGCCCAAGTCTTGGGAGAAGCACTGTAGACTCAGACTTGCTGGGTCGCCGCCATCTTGGATCCCCCCAACCCCTTATTCTTATTCTGCGATTTAATTAGATCATAGTTCACCTGTACCTGATCAGGCTTTCATTCGACATTAGATTTATAGAGTCGTACGGCATAGGAACAGACCTCTCGGACCAATTAGTCCATGCTGACCATGTTCCCAAACATGATTCCTGATGAAGGGCTTTTGCCCGAAATGTCAATTTTTCCTGCTCCTCGGATGCTGCCTGACCTGCTGTGCTTTTCCAGCATCACTCTAATCTAGACTCTGATCTCCTGCATCTGCTGCATCTGCCACTTTTGCCTATGTTCCCAAACTAAACTAGTCTCACCTGCCTGTTATTGGCCCACATCCCTCAAACCTTTCCTGTATATAACCTTATCTAAATGTCTTAAAAGTTGCATCTGTACCTATATCCATTACTTTCTCTGGCAGTTCATTCCATACTTGAACCACTTTGTGTAAAAAAAAAGCTGTCCCTCATTTCCTTTTCAAATCTGTCTCCTCTCATCTTAAAAATATTCCCCTAGTTTTGAACTCCCCCTCCCTATGGAGAATACCCTTGTCATTCATCTGATCTATGTCCCTCATGGTTTTATAGACCTTAATAGACCTTAGGGGTGGCACGGTGGCTCAGTGGTTAGCACTGGTGCCTCCCAGCACCAGTGTCCCAGGTTCGATTCCAGCCTCGGGTGACTGTCTGTGTGAAGTTTGCACATTCTCTCTGTGGGTTTCCTCCAGGTGCTTTTTCCTCCCCACAGTCCAAAGGTGTGTAGGTTAGGTGAACTGGCCATGTTAAATTGCCCATAGTGTTAGATGCATTAAGAGGGAAATGGGTCTGGGTGGGTTACTCTTTGGAGGTTCGGTGTGGACTTGTTGGGCTGAAGGGCCTGTTTCCACACTGCAGGAAATCTTATCTAATAAGGTCACCCCTCAAACTCCTATGCGCTAGTGAAAAAGTCCCAGTCTTTTCAGTCTATTTTTATGTCTCAAAACCTCCTTTTCCGGCAACATCCTGGTAAATCTTTTGTGAACCTTCTCCAGTTTAATAATATCCTTCCGATAACAGGGTGACAGAACTGCACACACAGTACTCCAGAAGAGGCCTTACCAATATCCTGTACAACCTCAATATGACCGAAGTCCTACACTCAAAGCTCTGACCCATGAAGGAAAGCATGCTAAGTGCCTTCTTGAACACTTGTGGCACAAATTCTTCCAGTTCTGCATTATATCAACAGACAAAATTGTTTCTCCTTTTCTACCTTTGGCATTCCTTTACTATGCTAAGCATTTACTATCCTAAGCATGCAAGCCAGAGTTATAGAACCTATCCTCACAATTTAACCCTTTAATCCCAGGACAATCCTGGCGAAACTACAATGCACATCCTTACAAGCCCAATGTATCTTGCTAAGGCAGCGCCCAGAAACTATTGGGATTCTCTAGCTGAGGTCTGATCAAGGCTCCACACAGCTGAAGGATAACTTCCTCCTTTTCATGTTTCAGAATGCTTGAGTTAAATAACAATAGTAACAACAACAACTTACATTCGCATTGTGCCTGTAGTCTAATACAATTTCCTACTGTCCATCATTCGAGGGTTGTAAAACAAAATCTGAAATTGAGCAATTTTAGGGGACATTAGGCTAGATGGCCAAATGGTTGGTTAAAGAGATACATTTCAAAGAGGATCTTAAAAGAGGAAAGAGAAGTTAAAAATGGAAATGTTTAGGTAAGGACTTTGAGAATTTAGACTAGAGAGCTGAAGGCAGAGCCACCATTGTCAAACAATTAACTTTGGAGATTTTCAAGAGGCCAGAGTTGAGGAAGTGCAGATACCTTGAAAGCCAAATTGTATTTTCCACTTTGATTATATTTGGTGCATGTTTTCCTAAGCTACAGCCATGTTGAAGTCAGGAACTATCTCTAGAGTGTTTGATTCTAACTCATTTCTCTGAAGCTTAAAATCCTCTTGGACTTCTAAAATATAAGTCTGTACCATTTAATCTTATTTGTACCATCTTCCCGTTCATGATTTTCAATTTTCTTCAGAACAAAGGAATGCCCCGCAGATAAAACTGAGGAGTAACAATGTTGTAGGTCACAGCGTTGCTGTGAGAGTCGATACCTAACTTCAGTTAAGTATGTTTTATAAAAGGCTACATGAATTATTCATTCGCTGGCAACTGGTTCAGCAGCTCAACCTGCAGGATGTTACACACACATTGCAAAGGTTAAAATTGAACTTTGGCCTTGATTGTCATTTGGACAAGATTCCCCTCGAGGTGAATTGTCACATGGAAAGAATCGAAGGCGGCAGAAAGATAGTGATCTCAGTAGGATCTATTGCATAACAAAACGATCTCACTTCTGTCATAGTTCTGGCAAAGTAAAGTGATAGCTGGAAACTGTGAGATTTTACTTCAGAACTTATTAGAATCTGTCAACTCTGACTGAAAATTCCTGAGCTGTTGTTCTCAGATTAGGTTTCCAATGCAAACATTAATATTTGAAAGATGGCCTCCAGATAGTTCCAATGCAGAATTTGGCTTTCTTTGGAGCCTTTCAGATAGCAAAAGGATAAACTCTTCCCCTTCTTCCTTCTGCCTCTACCTGATTCATTAACCATGCAGGGCTTTCTTATATTCTTGTTTCACAATTTGAGTTTACCAAACACAGAAAGGTCTAATCAACTGATTACCAACAGTTAACACAACACCAATGGTCCTTCGTAGGAAGGAGAAAAGTTGAGGGAATGGGAGTAACCAAATAGCCCTTACAGAGTGTTGGCGTACTCAATGGGCTGAATGACCTCATCTGCTTTGTGTAGGCAGCAAATGGCTGGAAGAACACAGCAAGCCAGGCAACATCAGGAGGTGGAGAAGTCAACGTTTCGGGTGTAACCTTCTTCAGGGCTGGGGGAAGGGGTAAGGGGAGCTGATGATAAATTGGAGAAGGGTGGGGTTACACCTGAAACGTTGATTTCTCCACTTCCTAATGCTGCTTGGTTTGCTGTGTTCCTCTAGCCTCCTACTTGTCTACCTTGGATTCCAGCATCTGCAGGTTTTTTTTGTCTCATCTGCTCTGTGACTGTTTTATGATTTGTATTATTCCATTTCACTGAGAAAATTTACATGCAGACAAACCAGGATCTTCAACATTCCTCAAACCTACAATGACTATAAACACTAAGAGGGACAGAGTTTCCATCTGGACTTTCTGTGACAAATGAACTCATATTTGAAAGGAAATGAAGATTTATTTTAATAATGCCCATTATGTAGTGCTATTTAAGCTTCACTGGAACAAAAGACACAAAGCAAATTATACATAAGTATTGTCATCAAGCTTATCAATGCTTAAAACACTCTAATGTGTATTGCAGTCATAGACATCAGTCATGTAGATTTTATTGTTTTACAATAGACTAATTTAGTAAATAATGGTGAATACATGTTGAAGATGTTTTTAGTAGGTTATTTGGCTGAATTTATAAATGAAAAAGAAGTCAGAACTAAACATGTATTTTTCTATTTATGCATGCTGGCACAATATTTGTTGACAAATTTATTTCTTAGACTAGACTTGCCTTTTTATTCAACTCTAAAATTCTTCAGAAGGTGCTTCTGTGTACTGAGGTGACACCATGATCTTCTTCCTCTTGTAATCAGCAAGAAGCACAAAAAGACTGCAAAACGTATGGCAGATGGGGATGAGGGTGGGAGTTGTGGGGTTGAGGAGTGTGGAGAACGAAAATTGCACTAATTTATGTTTGAAAAGTCTGATTGACACTTTATGAATGGATACAAGTTTCATTAGAAGTTAAACTAATGCCCACATTAGCAGAACACATACAAAGGACGAATAACATTACAGCACAGGAACAGGTCCTTCAGCTGTCCAAACCTGCACTGACACATTTTGCCCTTTCATACTAAAACTGTCTCCACTTACAGGATCTGTAACCCCCTACTCCTTTCCTATTCAGGTATTTGTCCAGGTACTTCTTGAATGCTGCTATTGTGTCTGCTTTTGCCTCCTCCTCTGGCAGTGCATTCCAGGCACTCACCACTCTTTTTGTGCGAAAATTTGCCTCACATGTCTCTTTTAAACATTCCCTCTCCCTGCACTTTGAATCTGTGTCCCCTAGTAATTGACCCCTCCAGCCTGAGAAAAAGCCTCACATTTTCCACTCTACCCATGCCATTCACAATCTTATAAACTTCTATCAGGTCACTCCTCAACCTCCTGCGTTCCAGTGAAAACAAACCCAATCTATCCAATCTTTCTTCATAAGTAAAACCCCCCATACCAGACAACACCCTGGTAAACCTCTCCAAAGCATTCACATCCCTCTGGTAGTCTGGTCACCTGAATTGTACGCAATATTCCAAGTGTGGCCTTAATAAAATTCTATAAATCTGCAACATGTCTTACTGGAATGAGGGAATTGAACTCCTTCATCACGTTACAGTAGTGGTAAACATGAACTATTAAATCTTAATGCCCTTCATCTGATTGTTATATCTGTGATCTTTCATGGACTGAGTTGTTTGAAAAAAAGAGGAAACATAGACCTAAGGCAGCCACAGGGAACCACAGATTGAGACAAGTCCAGGACACCAGGAGGAAATAATAAAACTATTTGTACGCAAATCACCATTTTATCTAAACTTTGAAATCAGGCTTTGAGTCAGATGTTACATTTTCTGATTTAAACCTACATGATAATTTGGCATATTAGGAGATGAAATGCACATCTGAAAGTTATTAAGCTTGGAAATACAATAAGGCCAGACTCGGGAATACACACTGAACTATATTTGAACAGCATTTTTGAGCCACAGAGCAGAAGGAAAAAGGAAAAGAGATTTGGAAACATGAACCAGAAGACTCTCTCTCTCGCTCTCTCAGAAAACAGCATACAGCGAAAAAAAAGCAAATGGAGGAAACAATCATTCAGCAAGAATTGAAAGATATCTACAATATTTGCTTTTGCTAAGTCTATCAGCCAATAATTAAAGAATTGTGTCTCAGGCACACTAAGGATGTTTCAGCTGTGTAGCCTTTATTTTTCATGTCTGTACCAAATGTTTTCAAGTTTTAAACTTATTTGTGTGAGTTTGATGTCAGATCCTTTTTCAGAGTTAGTAAGCAATAAAATTCTTCATTCTTCCACTCAAGAAAATTTGGTAATTTGTTTCTTCATTTCAATCAAGTTAATTATATTTTTTATCAATGGGTGATATATCTGCATGTTAAAAAGAAATAAAAGTATTTGTTTCAAATAACCAAAAAGAGATTTTTAAAAAAGTGAGCAAATTACCTCTCCTCACCTGGTCATAATAATTATTACCTACTCCCAGTTTAGCAACCTGCTGTCTTTGTATAGAATTTCATTTGCAAGTATCAACCAACCATTTAACAACTTCAATGTTTCTTGTTTTGCCATAAACCCTATTAGGTAACTTTATTTGTCTATATTTTATAAATAAAATCCATTGTGGTTCCAAGCAATAACAATAACCTTGCGGGTAATCTGTCTCACAAATTTACCATCCTAAAGCCATTTATTTTTCTTCCACAGAATTAAACATAAATCCTGTAATCTGGCCTGATTCTAAATGTGTTTATTTTTATTTTCCAATTTGAGTTATAAAACGCTGATCATGAGCTAGAGTAAGAGCACACTGAAGTTATGGTGCATTGGTTCCTGCAGCAGGTTGGAAGTCAATAATATCATCACATGAGGACGTATTTTCTGTGGACATCATACTAATTCTGGTGACACTATCTTATAAATAATGAAAACAAAGCAGCATTCTTATTAGTGGCCAAGGTAAAAACAATGACTGCAGATGCTGGAAACCAGATTCTAGATTAGACTGGTGCTGGAAAAGCACAACAGTTTAGGCAGCATCCGAGGAGCAGGAGGCCAATACCTAAGATTACATTCTGTGGGAGGATTGAACAGTTATATAGCCACCTTTACTTTAGTGTATATTAGTTTTGAATACAAACTGATGCACGTGTTGCAGTGTAAGTTGGGGGTCAGGATAGAAATTTGATTTATAAACATTCTAAAATAAGAATTGTGGCTACTGTAAGCAATCTTTGCCCACCTTGGCAGTGGTTTAGTTGTATCGTCATTAGATTAATAATCCAGGAGCCCAGGCTAATGTCCCAGAGACTTGAGTTTGAACCTTAGGTGGTGAAATATGAGATATTGTAGGCCATTCAGCCCATCGGGTCTGCTCTGCCACTCAAGGAGATTTTAAAAATTCATTAAGGGGATATGAGTGTCACTGGCTAGGTGAGTGTTTATTGCGCATCCCTATCTAATTGCCCAGAAGGCTGTTAAGAGTCAATGTATCTGGTCTGGAGTCACAGGTAGACCAGGCCAGGTAACATCAGCACTCTCCTTCCCTAAGAACATTAGAGAGCCAGATGGCTTGTGTTGACAATTGACAGTAGTTTCATAGTCAGCATTAGACTCTCAATTCCAGATTTTTATTGAATTCAGGTCCACAGAACATTACCTGGACTTCTGGATTTATAGTCTCGTGATAATACCACCAGACCATCACCTCCCATTGTGGCTGATCTAATAACTCTCAACTCCACTTACTTGCCTTTTCTAAAACCTTTGATTCCCTTACTGATTGAAAATCTATCTCAGGCTTTAACAGACTTAATGATCCAGCCTTGTAATCAATAAAAATCTGGAAATCAAAAGCTCACTTAATGGTGGCCATGTGACCACTGCTGTTTGTCATAAAAACCCCATCTGTTTGCCTAAGGTTATTTAGGGGAGGGAATCTGCCATCTTTGCCTGGTCTGGCCTACATATGACTCCAGATTCAGTGGAATCTGGGTGACTCTTAACAGTCCTCTGGCTAATTAGTGATGGGCAATAAATATTGGCTCAATGGCACTCACATCCCATGTACGGATAAATAAAAATATACTGGCTGTAGGATGGCTTTAGTCTCATGGAAAGTGGTGAGGTTTGAAAAACAAACAGATAGAGAAAAATATTTCCTTTGGTGAAGGGGTTGAGAACCAGAGGCCATTAGCTGAGGGTGATTGACATAAAAAAAGGTAGATATCCAAAATGAATCTAATTCTAATTGACTGCATTTGGTCCATATCCCTCGAAATCCTTCCTATTCATATACCTATCCAGATGCTTTTAAATGTCGTAATTGTACCAGCCTCCACCACTTTCTCTGGCAGTCCAGTCCATACACGCATCACCCTCTGCGTGAAAAAGTTGCCCCTTTTATATCTTTCCCTTCTCACCTTAAACTTATGCCCTCTAATTTTGGACTCTCCCAGAATAGGAAAAAGACCATGGCTATTCACCTTATCCATGCCCTCAAGATTTTATAAATCTCGATAAGGCGACCCCTTAACCTCCAATACTCCTGGGTAAATAGAGCCAATCTATTCAGCCTCTCCCTATCATTCAAACCCTCCAATCCTGGCAATATCTTTGCAAATCTTTTCTGCACAAGTTTAACAATATATTTTCTATCGCAGGGAGACCAGAACTGAACACAGTATTCCAAAAGTGGCCTAAGCAAGGTCCTGTGAAGCCAAAATATGACATCCTAACTCTGAAATGTCTATTCTCCTGCTCCTCGGGATGCTGCCTGACCTGCTGTGCTTTTCCAGCACCACAGTCTCGACTCTAATCTCCAGCATCTGCAGTCCTCACTTTTGCCCATCATAACTCCTATATTCAACTGTGACTTTCAAAAAGAACTTGATTAAACACACAGAGGTAAAAGTGTGCAAAATTCAGGGAAATGAGAGGGAGTGCAGTTGAGTTACTCCTGAAGAAAGTCTGCTGCAAACTTTTTCTGATCCTATACTTATTGACAGAGTTCACTGAATTGCTTGGATTGAATAAAATAATACTTTGATCTTTTTGATGTTATGAGAAAGTGGAGGTTTCCCCATTGTTTAAAAAGGCATCACCCCCAGGTTGTAAATTTGGACAGGAATTCTGCTTCTGAATGAGACACGGTCAAAACTGGAGTTGCTAACTGAGTTTTATTCTGAGATGAGCATCTGCAGTATGCAATGTTAATACAGATGTTCAGTCTTATTCTCAACTGTGAAATAGTTACCAACCACATTGCAAACTGTATTGATTCCTGGATGAATCTTAGCAGCCCAGCATTTCCACTCTGCTATACTTCATCAGCTGGCAAATTGTAATCTTAAGTCAAGAGTCTTCCTTTGTGTTAATAATTTATAGTCCTCCTTGGGGACAATGACATTGGTGAAATTTCTATTCAATCCTTGGATCACATCATCGTCTTTAAATATTGATAATCGGCATTGAATTTAGCAATGAAATTTATTTCAGCTTATGAAATTTTATTTCTGCAGATATCAGATACTGAATTATGAAAATTTGTTTTATTCTCCTGCCCTATATATTTGTGTAACTGTGTTGAATTTTCAAAGATGGAAGAATAACTTAACAACGAAAAGGACAATCTCAACTAAAACTATTGAAACTAACAGCATTGGTGAACTGGATGGTGAGGAGGGCAGTATATTGAACAAAAAGGCAATCTTATCAAGGATGATTCGAACAAAGGACAAAAAGAAGAAAAACCTACAGCAGTAACTGCATCGTTTCCTTGTAATAATGCAACTGCCAAGAAGGCTCATGATTATTTCTTACTCTCTTGCAATTTACAGTGACGCTGACCTCACTGAACTCTTATCTAGATGTAGAGTTGATAAATAAGATATCTCTGTCATTGCAGCTGCCTACAAATTTCCTGAGACACTAGATGATTAAATTGCTAGTTATCAACTTCCCTGGAACTGAAAATAATCATCTTGAGGAACCCTATGGAGAGGTAGTGCAACACTAAGACAATCACATGAGCTTCCCTCTATTCATGCCACAGTTTTAATCTCTGCACAGATTTCAAAGAAGGAATCTCAATCTTTTGTGTTTGTTCCCATTGATGTGGTTTCTACACTGGTCAAGAAGGCTGCCGTGTTGCTTGAGTACACCAATTACAAATAACAATTGCTGAGGCTGTGTAACAAAATACAGGTTTCTCAGTGAAATGAAGAAAAGTTTTGAACTTACATCGAGCCTTCTTGGCCCTTTTAAAATGTAGTCACAACTGAAATGTTGGAAATGCAGCATAACCAAAGCCCCATAAAAGTTTGGGCAACATTTCTCTTAAGGTTGACTGAGGGATGAATATTGGCCAGGGGGCCAGGGATATCTATCCTGCTCTTTATCAAAATGGAGTCTTTTACATCAGCCGGAGAAGGCAGGCAGGGCATTGGTTTAACATTTCAATTGAAAGATGAGATCTCTAGCAGTGCAGTACACCCTCAGTACTGCATTGAAGTTTCAGTTTTGGCTTTTTCTGCTCACGTCCTGGCATGGATCTTGAATCCATTCTGTTTTTTTAAACTTACTTCTGAATATTTTGTGGGGCTTTGGTATATAGGTACATAGTATTAAATGGTATTAAAATAAAGATATCTTTCATGCACTATGCATGTTGATGGCATACTTACTCCCTTGGCCATTACACCTCAGATATTATACTTCAGCAAATTCCCTGACTGGTAAGCACTTCCCCAAGGCTTTCTACCTATACCAAGCATGGAGCCAGGACTGGCACAATATTCAGCATTGTCCAATCACTTATTGTAGCTTGTAACTTATGGTTCTATTTAATGAGCAGTGGTGAAGTGATATGCTTGGTTTTATTTTCCGATGTGGAAATAGTTTGGAAGAGGAAGAGGGGTTTTAGTTGAAAAGAGAACATTTTTGGGGAATGTTTACATTAGTTAATAATAATGTAGCTCGATAGGAGGAAATCTAATGTTTAGATATAGTCAAACCCTGACTGTTATTGAATCAAGATCAACATAGATACATAGATGAATAGCTAAGGGCTTTTCCCCAGGGCAGAGGAGTCCAAAACTAGAGGGCACATCTTTAAATGAGAGGGGAAAGATTTAAAAGAGACCTGAGGGGCAGTTTTTTCACACACAGAGGGTGGTGCGTATATGGAATGAGCTACCAGTGGAAATGGTAGTGTCTGGTACAACTGCTCGATTTAAAAGACATTTGTACAGGTATATAGATTGGAAAGGTTTAGAGGGATATGGGCCAAATGCAGGCAAGTGGGACTAATTCAGTTTAGGAAATCTGTTTGGCATGGACGAGTTGGGCCAAAGAGTCTGTTTCTGTGCTGTATATCTCTATGACTCTATATGGGTTGGGAAGTTGCATTTCCCAGATGACACTCAAATGATACACAATTATCATAAAATAATCTGTGTGGTTTGTTGAGATTGAAGCTCAATGTAGGAGCTTCCATTGAGCTTAACTTCTACAAATTAAATGAATGATTGAAAGATGAGACTTTCCATTACTCAACTTTCACAACTATTATATATATGCTTGTCATTGAGATTTTGTTTTAAAGTGCATAGCACCAGCCTCATTACCAGAACAATTCTATGCATTATTGCTTACAGAACTTCCTTGATGAAGGAAAATGTTAAGATTTGGAACTGATGGACCAATTCTGCAAATAAATCAAGCAATTTATAGTTGGGGACATTATTGATCAATTCTAAAGCATAGCAATTTTTCCCATCTTGGAAGTCACACCCAGGCAGATTTTCATGTAACTGAAATCTGATTCACTTGCCAAAGAATGCAGTGTGTCAGTTTTTAAACTATCTGTCTGAAATTCCATTTCCATGGTCTAGCAGCTCTATGTATATGAAGTATTCATTTTGCATTGCAGTGTGGAAAAAATCTCTTTGGCAGTCTTGAACTGTGATTGTTTGAATTTAAATTGGTACCATTTGAATTTTTGCTGTCTCTAAATTGATCTCAATCGTCATCCCTCAATGAGCTATTGAAGAGTGAATCGTTTAAAATACCTTTTGCTTGGGTTTTGCAACTCAAGGTGGTAGAGCAGAAAAATAGAGAATGTTCTTCACTTTGAATAAGGAAATCTTGCAATTATTTCGCACCTTTCATAACTTCACGGAATTGCAAAGTACTTTCTAACCAAATAACGTATATTAGTCTAGTCACTGTTGTTGGGTAAGAAAACAGGGTAGCCAATTTGCAAACAGCTGGGACTCACACACAGCAATGAAGTAACGGACCAGATAATCTATGTGAAGCTGTTCATTGAGAGGTAAATATTGGCCAGAATATCGAGAGCTCTCTGTTCCACTTCACTGACCATTTAGAGTAAACATGGTGTCAAATTGATGGAAAGTTGGCACCTTCAACAGTGCAGTGTTTCAGACTGTGCCAAAGGATCAATTGTGCCTATGATTTAGAGTTTCAGGAATGGGAGTTCAGTTTAAGCAACATTGAACCTTAAGCAGGTCCATGGCAGATTGTACATAGTGTATTGTCATCAAACGTGGACTTATCTTTGTACCATTCTGTCCAAAAATTGAGAAAGATTTCCAATGTTTGTTATCAGGTCAAAGTTGTGAATGAATTTATTGAGTCAAAATGAACAACACCTATAAATATATGATACAGAGGAAACATTCCCCTAATTTTAATTCATGTAAAATCCACCCATGTGATATATTAATATTACAATCTGTTTGAATTGGAGTTAAATCATGAACAATTTTGTCCTGAAGACTCATCTCTACTAAAAGCAAAACTGATGTTCTCACCAAACGTTCTTTCTTTCAAATTTGAAATGGACACCTCCAGCAACAGAAAGAGAAAGCTTTCTTCCTCTCATCCTGAGAGTACTTGAAATCAAAGAGAAGAGAGGGTGAGAGTGCAGATCCATGTGAAACAAGCATGTGGTGAAATTATTGCTGATTTTTCAACTTGTCACTTGTTATTTTCCACAATTTGGCAAATATTGCCAACATTTTTAAATTCAAACCAAATAAGAGCACCAGTGAAACTAGGAAACAGGTCGCCAAAAAGAGTTTGAATTACTGTTCTATGAGCTTCAATGGAAAAAGCTTCAGTGAAAAAATGCTGTCAATTTTCTATGATCCATTTCACTCACAGACAGTGTTAATCCATTGTCACTTACTCCTTTACATCTAAATGGTATTCTTTTTTTTCTGCAATTTTTGCAAAGTTGCTTAACACTTTAAATATGACAAGCACTTGGTGGATGCACAAATTTGACTTTTATATAGGTAAATGGTATTAAAATAAAGGTATCCTTCATTCATATTGCATGTTAATGCCATACTTACTCCTGTCACCCCTTGGCCATTACACTTCAGATATGACATTTCAGCAAATTCCCTGACTGGTAAGCAATGACCCGAAGCTTTCTACCTACATAAAAGTCAAATTTCTGCATCTACCAAGTGCTTGTCATATTTAGAATGTCAAGCAACTTTGCAAAAATTGCAGAAAAAAAAATACCAGTTATTTAATGTTGACTTCTTCATACCTGGGAAATTTACAAACACTCAACAAACCTCCGAACATTTGACATCAAGACTGTATCTAGTTGAGGCAATAAAATCCAACTGCTGCAAACAGTCAGACTCACCTTAAATAGAGCTTCGCCATAGCAGCAAAACACATTGCACCATGTCATGCACATTGTTACAAAACTAATTTAGCAGAGCTGTGTAAATAATATTACAGGGATTCGCTTCATGTTTAAGATTCGTTATGTTCTCCATTGTAATTTGAAGTGAAGTTAAATAATTGTTTAAGGTTGATATTTAAGCACACACAAACAGATGAGAAAAGACAAATGTAGCTGTCAGCATCTTTTCTAAGCATGATGGGAAATATAGCTCATATTAAAGGCATGATAGATATGTAGCCAATACTGTGGGAACCTAGCAAGAAGGAAATTGTTAAAACTTAACAACTTTCACAAAGCTGAGAAACACAATTGAGGTGAAAAGGAAGCAGACAGGAGGGGGATGTAGAGCCACAGTGGTAACACTGCTTCATAGGGTTACTGAGAACAGGGACACCTATAGGAGAGCCCTGTTTACAGATAAGGGCAGGTGATGTAACTGCTAAGACAGTCAATCACATGTGGACTATATACAACATTCTAACCACCGATTGTCATGCTGACTTGTTTTGAGGAAAGACTTGTTGGACTTTGTACCAAGGGTGTCTCCAAGATATACTGGAATAAAGTCTGAAATGATTGTACCCAAGTCTCAAAAGTGGCTGATTCAAAAACACTACAACAGAATGTTTAAAATTTCAGGTGCATGTGGTTTCAGACTATGGGACAGTTTGTTAATATATGGTCAATTTCTAACCAGTTTGTCAACAAATGTTCTGCTTGGTTCAAGATTCAGTCAAAATCTACAGAAAGATGTCTCTTAGTGGTATAATTCATTAATCAATTCCACCTGTACAATCATTATCAAAACAGATTCTCTAAAATATGCATTTTACACAGAAAGGAACTATTTGAATTTCACAAGTATATCACTGTTTCTCAACGAAACACGGTGGAAAATTAATTCTGCTTGGTGTGGTGCAGGATAATCAGGAAAAGACCTCTATTTGGTCAAAGATATTTTATTTAAGCTATCGTAAGTTGATCCAGAATTCTAACTATTTTACGGGAGCAAGTCAAAAATGGCTCAGTACATTAAGTAACTAGGTTTGTATTTGGCTATATGTAGGCCATTGGTAAGCGACATACTGCCTGGCTAAGCTCTAGCTATGGTATCTTAAACTTGACACTTACCAGGTACAAATGTAAGATGTCACTTTTCTGACCAAATTATTCAATCAGGTCATTTATGTTCCATTACTCTATTATAATGCATATAGTTTTTGGCCACAGTCCTAATTTTTTGGTGTAATTATGAAAGATAATGGCAATGTTATCATCTGAAGAACTGTGGGAGACTTGAGTGTTTCCTAGCTCCATTTTCCCCTCAATATTACAGGCATAATCAAAGCTAGTAAGATCGACAATGAACTAACAAAACCGGACAGTAATTTTTAAAGAAAATATTTCTTGGCACATTTGCATCAAAAAGCATGGTGTAGTTTGATTAACACAACTGAAAGTTATCACAAAAAGATCTCATTGCTTGTGTCACTCATTTTAAATAACTGAAAGTTACACAAAATTCTATGGAGAACCGTTTGCTATAACAATGGCGTACAAGAAAAAAAAACTGTTATAAGCTTTTAAACTGTAGCTTTTATTACCTCAAGCCTAAAATGGCAAGCTGATTTTTAAAGGCCCACCCGGAAAGCTCACAAATGGTCACAATTAGCAGAAACTTGCAAGATTCATTAATTTGATCGGGGGAATGACAGGTTTTGTGAGAAAGGCTAGATTCTCATGCAATGTTTTTGAGACAAGCACCAAAGATACTGAAAATCCTGCAATTGTACGCTTTGGTTTGGCTTATTTTGGGTGAATCGTACTGACTTAAAATGCATAATCTAGCAGAAATTTCAAGTCAATACATTTTTCCTGTTAGGATTTAAGTGAAGACGGCTTCTAATACTCACAGCCTAATGTAGAAAATGGCCGAGCAAAGAAGTTGTGCTTTTATTTCAATTAATGCTGCTCAGGAAGATCCACTGACCACGTGGGAAGATGGGGATAAAGATCTGTAACTCTTTGGCAGGTGGGGCGGGGTGGGGTAGCAGGAGATGTAAGGAGAAACAAAAAATTGTTTTAAAGGGTAGGAGAAACAAAACATCGTTTCTCTAGGATTTCTGGATATCTAGCATTTGGATTTTCTTTTTACTTCAGACAGTCTTCAAGCTTTGCAGCTGTCACTTTGGTGAAGGTGTTTTGAACTGAAACGTAATCAACTAGTGTCAGATTTTAGTGCTTCTCATATTGGAGATAATATGCACCAATTATATTTAAAATTCCATTTTCCTTGCCCTGACAATGTTCTATTGCTACAAACTTAGAACCACCTGACTGTAATTCTTAATATGTCTGCTTCCTATGCCAGCCATCCTTGAGGGATCAAGATCTTTGGGACGGTTACTACATCCATCTGAACTAATGTCTATCTCTGAACCAGTTTGGGCTTTATATTTACTGCCTGGCAATGGCTAGTGACTGATCACTAGCTCGAGAAATCGTGGATGCGTTGGTGATTATTTTCCAGAGTTCGATAGATTCGGGGTCGGTTCCTGAGGATTGGAGGGTGGCTAATGTTATACCACTCTTTAAGAAAGGTGGGAGAGAGAAAGCAGGAAATTATAGACCAGTTAGTCTGACCTCAGTGGTGGGAAAGATGCTGGAGTCTATTATAAAGGATGAAATTATGGCACATCTGGATAGTAGTAACAGGATAGAACAGAGTCAGCATGGATTTATGAAGGGGAAATCATGCTTGACTAATCTTCTTGAATTTTTTGAGGATGTAACTCTGAAGATGGACAAGGGAGATCCAGTAGATGTAGTTATTTGGACTTTCAGAAAGCTTTTGATAAAGTCCTACACAGGAGGTTAGTGAGTAAAATTAGGGCGCATGGTATTGGGGGCAAAGTACTAGATTGGATTGAAAATTGGTTGGCTGATAGGAAACAAAGGGTAGTGATAAACGGCTCCATTTTGGAATGGCAGGCAGTGACCAGTGGGGTACCGCAGGGATCTGTGCTGCGACCGCAGCTTTTTACAATATATGTTAATGATAGAGAAGATGGTATCAGCAATAACTTAGCAGATTTGCTGATGATACAAAGCTGGGTGGCAGGGTGAAATGTGATAAGGATGTTAGGAGATTACAGGGTGACCTGGACAAGTTAGGTGAGTGGGCAGATGCATGGCAGATGCAGTTTAATGTGGATAAATGTATGGTTATCCACTTTGGTGGCAAGAACAGGAAGGCAGATTACTACCTCAATGGAATCAATTTAGGTAAAGGGGCAGTACAGAGAGATCTGGGTGTTCTTGTACACCAGTCAATGAAGGCAAGCATGCAGCTACAGCAGGTAGTGAAGAAGGCTAATAGCATGCTGGCCTTCATAACAAGGGGAATTGAGTATAGAAGCAAAGAGGTGCTTCTGCAGCCGTACAGGGCCCTGGTGAGACCACACCTGGAGTACTGTGTGCAGTTCTGGTCTCCAAATTTGAGGAAAGACATTCTGGCTATTGAGGGAGTGCAGCGTAGGTTCACGAAGTCAATTCCTGGAATGGCGGGATTACCTTACACTGAAAGACTGAAGCGACTGGGCTTGTATGCCCTTGAGTTTAGAAGACTGAGAGGGGATCTGATTGAGACATATAAGATTATGAAAGGATTGGACACTCTGGCAGCAGGAAACATGTTTCCGCTGATGGGTAAGTGCCGAACCAGAGGACACAGCTTAAAAATACGGGGTAGACCATTTAGGACAGAGATGAGGAGAAACTTTTTCACCCAGAGAGTGGTGGCTGTGTGGAATGCTCTGCCCCAGAGGGCAGTGGAGGCCCAGTCTCTGGATTCATTTAAGGAAGAGTTGGATAGAGCTCTCAAAGATAGTGGAATCAAGGGTTATGGAGATAAGGCAGGAAGAGGATACTGATTAGGAATGATCAGCCATGATCATATTGAATGGCGGTGCAGGCTCGAAGGGCTGAATGGCCTACTCCTGCACCTATTGTCTATTGTCTATTGTCTATTGATCAAATTCTCATTATACAAACAAAGCCTGCAGAGAAGACTCTGTTGATTTCATTGATCTAGATTAGACTTGACTTTGGAATTCAGAGGTGGAAAGACAGAGCTTGAATCGAGTGAGCCACTCAGAATTAAAAAAGTTAATATGCTTGAAATATTTTCTCAATAAAAATCAGTTTTCTGTGAAGTTATTGCATCGCCATTGTAAACGCCTTGGAATAATTGGTTGATAAATTTATAAATGTTATGTTACAATGACTGTAAAATCATTGGGCATCAGTATGAGCAAAACATTGGCCCTTCATTAAACAATTTGACTAAATTCACAGTTTATGCTATACATCACAACTTCATAAACCACTTCAGCCTTATTCCTGTCAGTTATGCTAATGGAACTGCTCAGCAAGATTCTTGTCCAGTAACCCTCTGTTGGTGTCTACAGTACAGCATTTCTCTAGAGTGGAACTTTAATAGAGAGATATCCTACGCTCTTCTGAATTTTTTGTGAGCTGCTTAGTGAGAAGCAGAGTCTGCTCCAATAACCCTGTTAAGTCTAATTAGTCTGTGTCACATGTTGGAGTACCTCATGGGAGTACCAATCCATTGGGCCTGATTACACTCAATCATGTTTAATGGTGCACATGACCAAATGCAGAATGAAAATTGGGGATTATATACAAGTTAGCATATTCATGGAATAAACAAGCTAACATCCTGTGCTGTTTGTGTTGAAGGCATTTCAGTCTTGAAATGGATTTATGATTGTCAGGCGGATATTAGTGTCTCATGTAGCAGATCCTGAAGGCATAAATAGTGTAAGAGAATATTTAGATACTTTCACCGATGGGCGGTTCATGTTTTTTCCCTTTAATTTGGGACTTTGGGTCCAATTATCCTCGGGTCACTTTAGAGCTAGCCAGTCATTAGAGTTGAAGCCTGTCAATGTTGCCTTCTCCCATTGAGCTCTGCTCAATTCTTGATTGAACACCCACACTGGCAATGCACATTGTTAACAACTGAGATAGCTTGGGGTGATTTGCATCCAACTACGATCAGCTATCGGAGCATTTTTAAGCACATCGAGTAAAGTTTGAATGACACCTGCTCCTGTGGCAACATAAAATATGATGCAGTGCTAGGGTTCCCATCTCTGGACAGGTATTCCAGGCTCGTGTCATAACATGTTAAAAATAACTAAGATTGGCAGTTTGCTGAGAGGACATTCCGCAGGATGCATTATTTTAAAAAAAAACCTTGCTGACAGAACACTTGGAAACAAAAGTTCTATCAACAAAGTATTGACTGTATCTGATTCAGTAATTGTGGTAGTGACAATGATAAATCTATGAACTGACAATTCTGCATTCTCAAAATAAATGTATCTCTAATGATGGCTACCAAAGGTAAGTCTGCCTCCTGACGCTCTTTAAGTTCTGGTATGCTGCTGATGTGAAGACTCATGCAAAGTACCTATTCAGTTCCTCTGTTTTCGCTTTATTCCCCATTCCTATTTCTCCAGCTTCATTCTTGCTATCTTATTTTATATGATTAATTAGCTGGACCTCATATTTCATCTATTCTTCCCATTTATTGCTTTCTATTCTTGTCTTCTGTTAATGTTTAAAGGCTTCCCACTAAAATTCACCACATTGTATGTTTTTTGTTTTGCTTTCGTGCTGTCCCTGACTTTTCCTGGTCAGCCATGGTTACACTCATCCTCCCCTTAGTATGTTTCTTCTTCCTTGGGATGAATTTCTGCTGTGACTCCCAAATTACCCCCAGAATTACAGAATCTCTACAGTGCAGAAAGAGGCCATTCGGCCCATCAAGTCTGAATAGACCTGCTGATGAGCATCCTACCCAGCACCCTAACCCTATCCATGCATTTATCATAGCTAATCTACCTAGCCTGCATATCTCTGGATACTATGTATAATTTGGCATGGTCAATGCTCCTAATCTGCAAATCTTTGGACTGTAGGAGAAAACCAGAGCACCCAGCAGAAACCCACACAGATATGGGGAGAACATGCAAACTCTACACAAACAGTTGCCCAAGGCTGGAATTGAACCTGGGTCCTCAGTGCTGTGAGGCACGTGCTAAACGCTGAGCCATTGTGCCTCCCTTAATATAACTCCTACCATTGCTTCTCTACCATCTTTCCTGCTAGGGTCCCTTTCCAATCAATTCTGGCCTGCTCCCCCCCCCCCCCCCCCCCCCCCCCCTTCACTGGAAAGAACCTCTGTTATAAATTACAAAGCTCTTTGGGCCATAGATCCAACTTGTGTTTGATATGTTAGTACTATGAAAATGCACAGCACTGACAGAGGTATGATGGCTTTTCCATGCTTCATCTCAACAGCAATAACTGTGTATCTTAATTTAGTGTCTATAATGGATTGCAATGACCTAAGGTCCTTCACAAGTGCATTATTAAAACAAACAAAAATGACACCAATGTATGGAGATATTAGTGCAGATAGTAAAAAGCTTGATATCAAGGACTGCATCAGAGGAAAAAAAAGAGAAGAAAGGTGAAGTTTCAAGAGGAAATTCCAGAGCTTACTACCTTAGCAGCTGAAAGCATGGTCACCATTGCAGGAGCAATTGAACCTGGGGATGCTCAAGAGGCCACAATTGGAGGAATGGAAATATTCTGGAGCTTTGTTGAGCTGAAAGAGATCACCAGCAGTAGTGTATTGAAACAAGGCTGCAAATATTAAAAGGGTCTTGTGTATAACACCCCTGCCCCAACCTCGATGTTTGAATTTCCAGTTTCAAATTCTACCTGCCTTTTGTCATAACATGTCTGAACTAAAAAAAGGTGACTTTTAAAATTAAGGCCTTGAGGATCATTCAGTTGAAACTCATTGGGTGATCCATTGATAAATCTATAATACACCCACCTCATGTAAAAACCTTCCTTAATTTAGCGGGTTTCTTTTTAGTGTGCTGTACAGGTGCAATGTTAACTTTGTAAAAGCAATAGTGTTAGTAATTCAGGCAACTTGTGATTAATCCAATGCATAATATCGTATATTTTAGCCCGAGCATTGATTGACCAAACTAATAGATTATGGTCCATGCACTGTATTAGATTACTCTACTCATCAGAAAAAGGTGTTAATGGTTTTGCAGTTCATGGTTGAACATCGAAAAGAATTTATAGCAAAGTGACAATGAATGCAGTCATTAATATGCTGGTGCAGCATTAAAAAGGATGTGCTGCACATTAATATACAGAGAGATCTCTGGGAAGTGGCAATAAATGGAGCACCTAATACAGAAAGTATCTATTCCATTTAATAATGTGCAGAAGTGTAAATCGTGCGTAATGCATCATGTCCACACATAGCTAACCAAGTATGGACATGACATGAATTAAAAATGTCTACAGAACAAGCTGCATATTTGGAAGAAGATATAGTGAAAGCAAGCATTGATGGATTTTTCAGAGATTAAATAATCCTATTTTTCATTTGACATGCTGTTCTCATTTTCCATTTCAAAACAATTTTTTTTAAATAGCCACTTTTAATTTATTCTGATAATTTGCAGTGGAATATCTGGATTCTGGAATGTTCTGAGCAGTTAGACAATAGATAAATTGATTGATTAATGGATTATTCCAATGCTACTTAGATTTCACTGGAGGAAAATGATGTGGCAAAATCTTCATAAAATTCCTTCCCTTCTCCCCTCCCCTCTCATGTAAATAATGATAGGCACAAAGTAATCTTGGAGAGGTGTGGGAGAAAGAAGTCACAACTACAAAAAGGTGTCAATATAGGTTTTCCTGAAAGCTTTCGAGTTTTATTTCCAGGGTGGGTGTGATTTTTTTAAAAAAGGTTCCCCTACCCAGTCTGATTAAAGGGTTGCCAATCCAATGAGCAAGGTTACAGAAAAGGTCACAGCTTAGAAGTGAGAAGTTTTTTTATTGCTAGGGGAGAAATAACTGGAGTGGAGGAGGCTCAGTAGTTACAGATGATTGTCTGGGGGGGGGGGGGGAATGGGGGATCAAAGCTAATGGAGGCCGATCACTCAGGCAAGAAAGTAGAGATGGGGAGAAATTGGAGGGGTCGTGGATTGTGCCTAATGAATATGTGATAAAGAGTCAGAGGGAGAATGGAAGCTGATGGGAGAGATCAAAGATTGGGAATGATGAGAGAGGGTTTATTTTTCTCTACGGAAAGCTGATCGGGGAGGGGAGGGGAGGGAAATATATCCTTGGTGCTGGGGTCTGTTTGGAGGTGGCGGAAGAGACCACTCCCTCCGCGACTCCCTTGTCAGATCCACACCCCCCACCGACCCAACCTCCACTCCCGGCACCTTCCCTTGCAACCGCAGGAGGTGCAACACTTGCGCCCACACCTCCCCCCTCACTTCTCTCCAAGGCCCCAAAGGAAACTTCCATATCCGCCACAGATTCACCTGCACCTCCACCCACATCATCTACTGCATCCGCTGCAGCCGGTGTGGCCTCCTTTATATTGGGGAGACAGGCCGCCTACTTGCGGAGCGATTCAGAGAGCACCTCTGGGCCACCCGGACGAACCAATCCAACCACCCTGTAGCACAGCATTTCAACTCCCCCTCCCACTCCACCGAGGATATGCAGGTCATTGGACTCATCCACCGCCAAACCACAACAACGCGACGGTCGGAGGAGGAGCGTCTTATCTTCCGACTGGGAACCCTCCAACCACAGGGGATGAACTTGGACTTCACCAGTTTCTTCATCCCCCCTCCCCCCACCTTGTCTCAGCCGAATCCCTCCAGCCCGGCACCGCCTTCCTGACCTGCAGTCTTCTTCTTGACCTCTCCGCCTCCATCCTACTCCGACCTATCACCCTCACCTTGACCTCTTTCCACCTATCACATTTCCAACGCCCCTCCTCCAAGTCCCTCCTCCCTACCTTTTATCTTCTCCTGCTGAACACTCTCTGCTCATTCCTGAAGAAGGGCCTGTGCCCGAAACGTCGAATCTCCTGTTCCCTGGATGCTGCCTGACCTGCTGTGCTGTTCCAGCAATAAAGTTTCAACAATTCACCTAGCCTGCACATCTTTGGACTATGGGAAGAAACCGGAGCACACTCACCCAGACACGGGGAGAATGTGTAAATTCTGCACAGATAGTCGTCTGAGGCTGGAATCGAACCCGGGTCACTAGTACTGTGAGGCAGCAGTGCTGACTGCTGAGCCACTGTGCCATCCCATCTTCTAATAACATACATTTGTAAAATTTTAACAAACCTTTTGGAATTGATTTTGTTTTAAAATGATGGCTTCCAGCTTTATTATGTTGCAAAGCCATTCGGTTGACCAAGGTGTCAAGTTAGACGACTGGCTTACCAAGACAAATCCAAATGTTCAGATCGATACTTGATCGCCAACATGAAAAGGGAAAGCAATCCCTACGTGATTGCTAATGCTGCAATGCTTTTCACACTGCAAACATTGCCTGATTACTGCCTATTTTAAGAATGGCATTTGTGACACTGGGAAAAAACAGCTCATGTTAAAGGTCTTGATTGTAATGCGAACAGACTTTCCTCCAATAGTTGAAATCCCAAAGATCAGAGAGGTCAATATAATAGGAAAGTGAAATTTTTGATAAATACGTAAATGGATCAATAGGAATAAATCTGGTGACGTATCTGCATATGCTTTATCCATCGTACTGTCAATGTCCTTTTCCTATTCAGCATGTGAGGGTTCACTGTTTCTTTAATGTATATTTTTCTTAGCTTTGTAATTTCTCAAACCTTGGACTCCAGATGAAAGGATGAATTGATTGGTGTGGGAATTCTACCCATAATCCCCTCCAACAAAACATTCATCAATACCAAAGCCTCTCCTCATTCACATCGTCCTTTGAATTGGCACTACACCTTTGCTCAGTGCTAAACTTGATATCTCGGTTTGAATGAACAACTGATGGAAACTTGACTGAAAATGTAATGTGGAGACACATTCGAAACTTTAGATTATGTGCCACTCACGTAAATGACTTGGTTGCATGACTAGATTGTCTCTACAAACAGTAACTCATAGGTAAAGCAAAGAGGACCAGAGGCCTGCTCTCTCATTAGAAAATGTTAACTGGTGGTTTAACCTGAGGGTCACCACACCTCAGGCGAGGGGAGAGGTTGAGAAGTTGGGACCTTCATGTTGAACTTAGCCAGTGCAGGAATATAACTTGCACAGCTGTTGTCTCTTTGTATCACATACTGCCGAATGGTGATCCTCTTCACACTGACAAGATTCTGAGATGACGAGACAGGGTCAATGTTGGGAGAGTGTGTTCCCTCAGAGTGGACTGCTGAACCAGGGGCATATTTAAAGAGATATAAATGGTCTCCCATTCAAGACATAGATGAAGAGGAAGTTCTTCATTCCCAGTCTTTGGATTGGTCTTCTCCAGAGAGCTGTGGAGGCTGATTATTGCATATATTCAAGGTTTAGTTAAGTTTTTTTAATCTTTAAGTGAATTAAGGATGAGGGGGTGGTTGATGATGGTGGGGAGGTGTGTGTGTGCGTAACATTTTCAGTTGACCCTACATTAATTCAGTTTAATCGTACAGAGTGCCCCAGCAGGCTCAAGGGGCCATAGGGCTCATTTCTGTAAGGAGAAAGATTGATCATCAAAACCTATCGAGGAGCTTGTGTTCTCGCAATTTATCAGTGTTTCTAATTTTAATCATCGTTGGGTGGGATTTCTAAGCCTCAGCCGAACAGGGGGGAAAAGTACATTAGGAGAAAGTGAGGACTGCAGATGCTGAAGATCCTGAAGAAGGGCTTATGCCCGAAACGTTGATTCTCCTGCTCCTTGGATGCTGCCTGACCTGCTGCGCTTTTCCAGCAACACATTTTTCAGCTCTGTAAAGTACATTAGTCATGGCAACTGCCATTAGTTCCAACATATGTCTGAAATCTAACTGTGAGACCTTAAGCTCAAGGATTTAATGTATTCACCTGAAGTTTCTCTGTTATTGTAGTGATGTAAAAATAAACCACTGAATACATCGACTAAAATTTCAGAGGACTGCAATTAGAGTTCACATATTAAGATGACAAGGTGTGATTTCAATGTTCATTTATATACATGAGTGTAACATTAATGGAATTGGCACCAGCTTTTTTGGTTTATTTGCTGTCTTATAGGTCAGCTTTCAGAAGCTGCAGGTTTACACAAAGTATCCTCTGATCCCCATTCATCAGTCTCATCTTACAGAGTTAAAATTCACACAACGCCAGGTTATAGTCCAACAGGTTTATTTGGAAGTACCAGCTTTCGGAGGGCTGCTCCTTCATCAGGTAGCTGTGGAGCAGGATCATAAGACACAAAATTTATAGCAAACGATCACAGTGTCATGCATGCAAATGATATGATATATTGAACAGCTGCATGCATGACACTGCGATCTTTTGCTGTAAATTGCGTCTTATGATCCTGCTCCACAGCTGTGCAGATCCTGCGGAATGATGGCTCAGTGTTTAGCACTGTTATCTCATAGTGCCAGGGACCCGGGTTTGATTCCCACCTTAGGTGACTGTCTGTGTGGAGTTTGCACATTCTCCCAGTGTCTGCGTGGGTTTCCTCCAGGTGCTCTGGTTTCCTCCCACAGTCCAAAGATGTGCAGGTCAGGTGAATTGGCCATACTAAATTGCCCATTGTGATAGGTGCATTAGTCAGGGGTTAATGTAGGGGAATAGGTCTGGGTGGGTTACTCTTCAAAGGGTCAGTGTGGACTTGTTGTGCTGAAGGATTTGCTTCCATACTGTAGGGAATCTAATCCCATTCTAGCGGGTTGCCTGCCATTTCTGATAACTCCTCGGTGCACTTTGTTCACGTACTTTAAGGAACCCCCAGGCTTGTGGTAGTGGGTAAACGTATTTTCACACCATCTAAACAAGGAGGGGTAAATATGGCACCTATTGGTCTGGCAGGCACCTACATTACCTCACTTAGAATACTTCACTCACATTGTTAAATGCGAAGGCCTTATATGGGTTACATTTCCTTGCTACATTCAGTGATCATTTTGCCCGTTGTTGACTGCAAATTGACCCTAATATTACTGCATGCCATGGCAGCAAAATTCTCACTTGCATCTATTTTTAAGCAGATAACTAATGACCTGTCACAGAAAGTGTTCCTGTGAACCTAGATCTTCTGGAGGGCCAGTGCAACATATCCCTGAGGGAGCGAGGGTTTTGGAGAGTGTTAAGAAGAAGTTCATGTTGACCTGAATATCTGCTTCTTCATCATTTTTTTCCCTTTGTATCCTGAATTAACTAAGAGTAAACTGCACATTAAAGCTTCACGTTACTTTTTCTATTGTAGGTTATGCATGAATTTGACAGATTCAGAAACTATTCTCACTCCTGTTCTTCTTTTCCAACTCCAGCTGTTGCAATGAATAATGCACATACTCCTGCCAGCATTTTCAAGTATATTCCACTAGTTACTCTTCCTTCCAAACATTAACTGACATGCATCTCCTTAGAGGAATTAGACAATAGGCTAAATGGGAGTGAGGTGCTAAAGAGCAAAGCTCTTCACGTTATGGTTAGTGACATCTTCCTCCTGTTATGAAGATGTGAGTGTACCATACCTTAAAGAGAGTTAAAAGCTAGCAGAACTACCTGACACAGCACCAAGTGTTCTGAATAAGGTAACAATGTAACACTTGGTCAAAAGCTAGATTAGCTGGCTGCCTGGAAACAACAAAACAGTTTTGAATTAAACCAATCAGTTTAAATTATATCATGAAAAAATATCAAATTCCAATCAAGTTTGAATTGAGTATATTGACAATCTTAAAAACCAAAGACACAATCCGATGCTTTGGGAGTATAAGACTGGGGAAAATTGAACAGTTGGGAGGAGAACTGCCAAGCCAATGACATCTGCAGACTGCCCAGAGAATAGCTTTCTTAAAGGCAAGTTTATTGATCCATGACCTGTGAAGCATAATCCCTAAGAAGAAGAAAAGAAGACACAGGAAGATCCAAATAGAAGACTTCATAGCTGGCTGGTTTTGAAAACTTGAATTTTTGGTATATTTTATTTCAGGAGATTTTATCAGACAAGTATTATAGAATGGAAGGTAAAAGATAGGTTAGAGGAAGGAGTTGTAAATAGTTGTTAGTTAATTATTCTCCGTTATACCTTAAAAATAAAATGGTGAATCTTTAAATAGTTCTTGGTCTCTCGAATTTTCACAGATTACTGCATGGGATAAATCTTTTCTCTGTTGCTGGTTTAAATTAAGCAGAAGGGTTTATCCCATGTCGTTACACGAATTATATCACACCAATTCTTTAAATTGCCTTTATGAATCAACAATAGGACCTTTTTAGATTTGTGCTCCATTCTTCTACCAATACAAGGCAATATCTTATTTACTCTTTCAGCTAATTAGCCAGATGGTTAAACCCCTTCTTCCTCCCATCACGTCCTACCCAAGGTCTCTATGTAAATCAGCACTCAGTGTGATGCTTCCTGTTAACAATGCTTCCTCTTTTGACTTCTTGCTTCTGTGAGACTGACGAATGAGGATCATGGGATTTTTGACGTAAAACTGAAGCTGCTAGAAAAGTTTGCCTACAAGGCAGTGAATAATCTAAGGGATCTGATTGAGAGGAGACAGGATTGATTGGGGGCAGGAGTTGCTGGGAAAGAGATGAAGAACCATATGGCAATGTGCTTAAGGGAAGATGAACTTAAGAACTAGGAACTGGTGGAGGCAATTCAGTCCCTCGAGCCTGCTCTGCCATTTGATCCAATCATGGCTGATCACATCTCAGCCTCAAGTCCACTTTCCTACCCACTCTCTATAACCCTGCAACCCATTACTAATTAAAAGTCTATCTCCTCCTTAAATTTACTCAATGTCTTACTCAGCATCCACCAGACACTGGGTTAATGAACTCCACAGATGCACAACTCTGAGAGAGTTAATTTCTCATACCTCTGTTTTAAATCTTCTACCCCTTATCCTAAAACTATGCCCTCTCGTTCTAGAACATAGAACATAGAACAAAACAGCACAGAACAGGCCCTTCGGCCCACGATGTTGTGCCGAACATTTGTCCTAGCTTAAGCACCCATCCATGTACCTATCCAATTGCCGCTTAAAGGTCACCAAAGATTCTGACTCTACCACTCCCACAGGCAGCGCATTCCATGCCCCCACCACTCTCTGGGTAAAGAACCCACCCCTGACATCTCCCCTATACCTTCCACCCTTCACCTTAAATTTATGTCCCCTTGTAACACTCTGTTGTATCCGGGGAAAAAGTTTCTGACTGTCTACTCTATCTATTCCTCTGATCATCTTATAAACCTCTATCAAGTCACCCCTCACCCTTCGCCGTTCCAATGAGAAAAGGCCTAGCACTCTCAACCTATCCTCGTACGACCTATTCTCCATTCCAGGCAACATCCTGGTAAATCTTCTCTGCACCCTCTCCAAAGCTTCCACATCTTTCCTAAAGTGAGGCGACCAGAACTGCACACAGTACTCCAAATGTGGCCTAACCAAAGTCCTGTACAGTTGCAACATCACTTCACGACTCTTGAATTCAATCCCTCTGCTAATGAACGCTAATACACCATAGGCCTTCTTACAAGCTCTATCCACCTGAGTGGCAACTTTCAAAGACCTATGAACATAGACCCCAAGATCCCTCTGTTCCTCCACCTCACTAAGAACCCTACCGTTAACCCTGTATTCTGCATTCTTATTTGTCTTTCCAAAATGGACAACCTCACACTTGGCAGGGTTGAACTCCATCTGCCACTCCTCAGCCCAGCTCTGCATCATATCTAAGTCCCTTTGCAGCCGACAAGAGCCCTCCTCACTATCCACATCTCCATCAATCTTCGTATCATCTGCAAATTTACTGACCCACCCTTCGACTCCCTCATCCAAGTCATTAATAAAAATTACGAACAGCAGAGGACCTAGAACTGATGCCTGCGGAACTCCACTTGTGACTGTGCTCCAGGCTGAATATTTACCATCTACCACCACTCTCTGACTTCGATCGGTTAGCCAGTTTTCTATCCAATTGGCCAAAGTTCCCTCTATCCCATGCCTCCTGACTTTCCGCATAAGCCTACCATGGGTAACCTTATCAAATGCCTTTCTAAAATCCATGTATACTACATCCACTGCTCTACCCTCATCCACATGCTTGGTCACCTCCTCAAAGAATTCAATCAGACTTGTAAGGCAAGACCTACCCTTCACAAATCCGCGCTGGCTGTCCCTAATCAAACAGTGCCTTTCCAGATACTCATAAATCCTATCCCTCAGTACCCTTTCCATTACTTTACCTACCACTGAAGTAAGACTAACTGGCCTGTAATTCCCGGGGTTATCCCTATTCCCTTTTTTGAACAGGGGCACAACATTCGCCACTCTCCAGTCCCCTGGTACCACCCCCGTTGACAGTGAAGATGAAAAGATCATTGCCAACGGTACTGCAATTTCCTCTCTTGCTTCCCACATAATCCTAGGATATATCCCATCAGGCCCGGGGGACTTGTCTATCCTCAAGTTGTTCAAAATGTCCAACACATCTTCCTTCCTAACATGTATCTCCTCTAGCTTACCAGTCCGTTTCACACTCTCCTTGTCAACAATACGGTTCCTCTCATTCGTAAATACTGAAGAAAAGTACTCATTCAAGACCTCTCCTATCTCTTCCGACTCAATACACAGTCTCCCACTACTGTCCTTGATTGGACCTACCCTCGTTCTCATCATTCTCAGGTTTCTCACATACGCATAAAATGCCTTTGGGTTATCTTTGATCCTATCCGCCAGAGATTTTTCATGCCCTCTCTTGGCTCTCCTAATCCCTTTCTTCAGGTCCCTTCTGGCTATCCTGTATCCCTCCACTGCTCTGTCTGAACCCTGGTTCCTCAACCTTATGTAAGCCTCCTTCTTCCTCTTTACAAGACATTCAACCTCCCTCGTCAACCAAGGTTCCCTCACACGACCATTTCTTTCCTGCCTGACCGGTACATACATATCATGGACACGTCGTATCTGTTCCTTGAAAAAGTTCCACATTTCCACGACGTCCTTCCCCGACAGCCTATGCTCCCAACTTATGCTCCTCAGATCCTGTCTTACATCATCGTAATTACCCTTCCCCCAATTGTAAAACCTACCCTGTTGCACGCACCTATCTCTCTCCATAACCAAGGTGAAAGTCACAGAATTGTGGTCACCATCACCAAAATGTTCACCCACTAACAAGCCCATCACTTGTCCCGGTTCATTACCGAGTACCAAATCCAAAATGGCCTCCCCTCTGGTCGGACAATCTACATACTGTGTTAGAAAAGCTTCCTGGACACACTGCACAAACACCGCACCATCCAATCTACTTGATCTAAAGAGCTTCCAATCAATATTTGGGAAGTTGAAATCGCCCATGACTACTACCCTGTGGCTTCTGCACCTTTCCAAAATCTGTTTCCCAATCTGTTTCTCCACATCTCTGCTGCTATTGGGGGGCCTATAGTAAACACCCAACAAGGTGACTGCACCTTTCCTATTTCTGACTTCAGCCCATACTACCTCCAAAGGCAGATCCCCCTCGAACTGCCTTTCTGCAGCTGTTATGCCATTTCTAATTAGCAACGCCACCCCCCCTCCTTTTTTACCACCCTCCCTAATCCTACTGAAACATCTGTAACCAGGAACCTCCAACAACCATTCCTGTCCCTCTTCTATCCACGTTTCCGTGATGGCCACAACATCGTAGTCCCAGGTACCTATCCACGCCTTAAGTTCACCGACCTTATTTCTGATACTCCTTGCATTGAAGTATACGCACTTGAACCCATCTCTGTGTCCGCAAGTATTCCTTGTCAGTGCTACCTTCTTCACAGCCTCCCCACACACTTGGACATCCTGACAAACAGCTAGCCTACTTGCTGGACTATAAGGCCGGATCCCATCCCCCTGCCAAATTAGTTTAAACCCCCCCGAAGATAGCTAGCAAACCTACCCCCCAGGATATTGGTGCCCTTCTGGTTCAGGTGCAACCCGTCCTGCTTGTACAGGTCCCACCTCCCCCAGAATGCAGTCCAAATACCTGAAGCCCTCCCTCCTACACCATCCTTGCAGCCACATGTTCAACTGCACTCTCTCCCTATTCCTTGCCTCACTGTCACGTGGCACCGGCAACAACCCAGAGATGAAGCCTAACTCCCTGAGCTCTTGAATGACCTCCCCACCTCTCTTCCTACCTATGTTGTTGGTGCCAACGTGCACCACAACTTCTGGCTGCACACCCTCCCCCTTAAGGATTTTGAAGACACGGTCTGAGACGTCACGGACCCTGGCACCCGGGAGGCAACAAACCATCCGAGAGTCTCGCCCATGCCCACAGAATCGCCTGTCCGTCCCTCTAACTAGAGAGTCTCCTATAACTAGCGCTCTCCTCCTCTCCCCATTTCCCTTCTGAGTCTCAGAGCCAGACCTCACGCCACAGACCCGGTCACTGCAGCTTACCCCTGCTAGGCTGTCCCCCCCACCAGTATCCAAAGCGGTATACCTATTGTTTAGGGGAATGACTACAGGATTGCCCCATGCTTTCCATGTTTACTTTCTATGATGAGATAAGGGAAAAGGTGGTTACATAATTAAAGACAAAGACAAATTATTCATTCTCTGTAACAGTGAAGATGCCAACCCTACCCAGTTTGGCCTATGGATGGCTATGGTCAACAATATGTGGTTGACTCTTAATGCCTTCAGAAACAGCCTAGGAAACCTCTCAATTTCCCAACAGGTACTTTAAGAAGATGGCTCAAGGTAAACTTGTTGTAACTGTATATAAATATTGTACTGGTTGAACTGTTATGAGCTGAGTACTTGCATGATCATATTGAATAAAAATCGTCATTTTGAACATCTGACCTTTCAGATACCAAGGCAAACCCTCAGCTTTACACCTCCATACACATTGTTTTCAATCATTTATTAAATGATCAAATATCAAATCTCATTAGAGATTCTTGGACAATGATAAAAGAAGAGCAGCACATAACATTTTTTAAGTGCTCCCCTCATACAATTGCCTGTGAAAGAACATTGTCACTATCTTAATGATGTTGCATCTCTATGCATTTCACAAGTTATAACATGATATTGAATCTTCTACCTTGGTCAAAACCAGCTGTCATATTTAAGAAAAAGCATTGATGAGACTTGTGCTTCAGGCTAGACAGACACTTCTATGATGAATTTTGGCTGTGTAGTAGCTCCATCAGATTGTTTATAAAGGCTAATTCAACTATTTTTTAGTGCTGCAGGAGAGCATTTGTCAACTAGCAGAGACTGTTAATAGTCAGGTAATTAGTCTTATCAATGTGGAGATTTTTATGGACTTCAGCTAGTTTGCATAGATTACCTCTAAAAGGAATGTATTTGCTAAACTCATCCAGAGGCAGGGATAACATTCACATGCAGAACTGCACAGATAACTCAATTGATGCTAATTGATGTTAAATAGCAATTCAACATTTATCTCTGATGTACACAGTAAGTGATGCAAGCAAAGTTAAAGTTCACAGTGAACTGTCAAAACATGTATTTAACAATTAACTAGCAATACAACCCATATAAGGTGGCAGCACTTTGTTTTCTGAAGTAGTACATTAAAAGGTTTTATCCAATGAATTGTTTTGTGTTATACAACATTTTTCACATTTCTTTGTAGTTATGGTACCAGATTAGCAAATCAGAAATCATGAGTTCAAACTCAGTTGTAAGTCAGGATATTGAGGTAAAATATGATACATTATTGATTAACCTCACAAGAACTCTGGGTTAGTGAATTCCAGAGATTCACAACTCTGAGAGAAGTAATTTCCCCTCATCTCTGTTTTAAATCTTCTACCCATTATCCTGAAGCTATGACTTCTTGTTCCTGATACCTTATCCTTTCCATGTTTACTTTCTATGATGAGATAAGGAAAAATCGAGCACAATCAAATCTTAGGTCAATTTCACACTGGTAAATTATTTAGTTTTTTAATTCATTGACTGGTAAACAATCATCAAAATGCAAATGAATTCCTACAATTTGAATCCAGCTTGCAACAGAACTAAGTTCACTGCGCAACGTTGCCCATAACTCAGTAGTGATTGGATTGTCAAAAAACTAGACTTGTTCATTACTAATGCTGTGGACAGGAATGATGCTAATCTGATTCCTGATGAAGGGCTTTTGCCCGAAACATCGATTTTCCTGCTCCTCGAATGCTGACTGACCTGCTGTGCTTTTCCAGTACCACTCTAATCTTGACTCTGATCTCCAGCAACTGCAGTACCCACTTCCGCCATGGTGCCAATCTGACCCAATCTGGCCAGTCTGACCCCATCTGGCCTAGGAATGGCTATGGTCCACAATGTACGATTGACTGCTAATGTCTTTAGAAATAGCCTAGAAAACCTCTTAATTTCCCAAACAATTGCTTTAAGAAGATAGTTCACCACATGCTCTCAAGCAACCAAGCAAATCCAATAAATTTATCCCTCCATTGTAGATCACAGGCTGAGAAGAATAGTAAATACCCAGACCAGTCATTTCATTATGACAGTGATTATCAATGAAAAGGGTGATGATACAAGTGAATTGAAATCATTCCATGCAAATTATGAAATCAAGTCTAAAAAATATATTTTCCACTTGTGAAAAGCACACTGACTATGAGACATCAATATGGAATAATTCCGAAAGCAAACTAAATTAGAGAATTGAATAGGTGCCCAAGGGTTGCAGAAATAAGAAACAGTATTGAGTTCTGTACTCTTGGAGTACTTGGAAAAAGTTCGATATGGGGTCAATACAATGAGTTCTGACTACAGCACAGTTAGAAGGCAGGGTCACAAAAGGGGAGAAAAGAAGGAATGGTCTCTATTCTTGTAACGTCTCTGACAACCAGGACACAAAGGAAATGCATGGAATGCCATGGGTCTTTTACATAAGCAAGAGAGATGCCGACAAAATAATGCTCCAAAATACATATTAGGCTTTCATGATTGAGCTGTGACCTTTAAGACTTACGACCTCCATTTAACAGCTTTTCAAATAACATTTTATTACTTGGTTTCATTATTTCTTTCACAAAGGCCCATTTAATGTTTTATTTGAGTTGTGAATATAAACTGAATATCTAATCGAGCACAATCAAATCTTAGGTCAATTTCACACTGGTAAATTATTTAGGTTTTTTATTCATTGGCTGGTAAACAATCATCAAAATGCAAATGAGTTTCTACAATTTGAATCCAGCTTCCGACAGAACTAAGCTCACTATGCAACTCTGCCCATAATTCAGTAGTAATTGAGTGAAAACAATGACTGCAGATGCTGGAAACCAGATTCTGGATTAGTGGTGCTGGAAAAGCACAGCAGTTCAGACAGCATCTGAGGAGCAGTAAAATCGACGTTTCGGGCAAAAGCCCTTCATGAAGATTTTACTGCTCATTGGAAGCTATCTGAACCGCTGTGCTTTTCCAGCACCACTAATCCAGCATTCAGTAGTAATTGGTCCATTTCATTCAAAACAGTTATAATGATGATTTATGCGAGGAATGGAAATACTGTGTAAGTATACAAGGGCAAGATGGCTCTTCTATGGTTCAGGTTCCGAACATATTTATGGAACATTAACTCCTGGAAGCGTTGTTGTCAATAAAGAATTGGGTTTATACAACTTGGTCTTAATTTGTTTTGCAGGTAAATCAACCTGTTCTACTAATATTTCAATATATGCTTTGCCCTGGTATGTTAGTAGAGTTGATGTCTGACCAGGAGTGTTCAATGTGCAAAAAATGATGATGTCTATCTATCTGCCTACACTCAAGTCTTCATCTGAACACTCCTTTTGTAGTGATATTTCACTTTGGATGTCATAGTTGTATACTATGGTGTAAGTCTTTGATTTGGTATGATGCTCAAAACATATTATAACTGAAAAAAAACACTGATAAAATGACTCCCAGGAGCCAACATATTTATCAATATCTACATATTCTGATTTGGTTCTAGAAAATTTGGATCAAATAAAAAAAAGCCTCTTGCCTAATATTCACCTATCGCCTTGTCTCCCACCAGGTTTTTTTGGAAATCCTGATGCTATCCTTGAACTCCTCACGGTCATTCAAGAGAAGGTGTCCATGTTTTTCTGGGTTTAAAAGACTATGGTGATAATTTCCCAACACATCGTGAAAGATCATTTTGGTGAGACATAGTTTGTTCATAGCTATTCCTTCAAATGCCCTCAGTCAGATCGTTTTCTTTTAAATTCCATGACCATTGAATCACTGCTAATACAACTACTGTAGAGATGTTAACCAACTATGTAAATCGGACTGGAACACAACTGAAAAGAAATCAGGAGTGTAGTGCTGGAAAAGCACAGCAGATCAGACATATACAGAGTTCTGAGCCTGCAGGTAGCTTATTTCCACTTAGAAATATTTTGGAAACCTGCCAGGTTGAAATTTTCTCTGAATGTACAATATGTCCGAGGAGCAGGAGAATCAACGTTTCAGGCATAAGCCCTTCATCATGATTCCTAATTTCACATTCTCAACTCTGAGCTCCAGCATCTGCAGTCCTCACTTTCTCCTCCACAATTGAAAAGAAGCCATTTTAAGTTTAAACATTTGACACGTTGCTCTAAGTGGAACCATAATAATTCTATGCCTAATGCAGCTACAGAAACCTCGTTATGGACCTGGACAATCTAGAATTTGCATCAAATCAAAGCAAATGCTGTTAGAACATAATCCTTTCAGGATGAAGTTGATCTGATAAACTGATTATGCGCTGTCATCTTGATCAAGAAATAACTATGAAAAGTTTCCAAATTATTCGAGAACGTAACTATTTCATGACTGTTCCTGAGAGAGTGAAATTTGAACATCTGACCACTCTGCTCTATAAAGTGCCTCTGGTTCAGACCATGCTGTTGTTTTTGATGCACACAAGGCCACAATCATTAGACAATAAATGTTTTGTTAGTACTTTCCACAATATCAAACAAAATAAAGCAAATATTGTACATTCAGAGAAAATTTCAACCTGGCAGGTTTCCAAAATATTTCTAAGTGGAAATAAGCTACCTGCAGGCTCATAACTCTGTATATGTTTTGCACCTTTCCATAATTGCTACATTGTGATGAAGCAATAGCATTCTACAGTGTTTTCTCTGATTTCCTGTCTCCAAGAAATAAGTAGAAGACATGGAAACATTAATTCTAAGTTCTGTTAGGCATCAGCAATACAAGTGGGATAATATAGATTTTGATCTTTACACACTTGTGACAATGACTATTAACCTAATTGTAGGGCAAGAAGCAGGATAAATCCAACTCAGTCAATTGCTTGTTGACTCAATCAGTCTCCTCTCAAATTATCAGCATGGTGATGAAGGTATCATTGTCAGTGCTATCAAGCAACACTTTCTCAGTAACCTGTTTACTATTGGTAAGTTTGGGTTCCACCAGACTACTCAGCCCTGACCGCTTTGGTCCAAACATGAAAATAAATGCTGAAGTCGAGAGGATATGTGAGGGGCGACTGCCTTCGATATTAAAGCAGCATTTGACCAAGTGTGGCACCAAAGATTCCAAGAAAAGCTGGACTCAGTGGGAATTAGGGAGGAAATCTCCTCTGGTTGAGTTATACCATGTATGGAGGAAGATGCTGTGGCACTGGAAGCCAATCATCTCAGCTTCAGGAATCCCTCAGGAGAGTGTCCTAGACCCAAACCCATCTTCAGCTGCTTCTTCAATGACCTTCCCTTCATCATAAGGTTAGAAATAGAATGTTGGCTGATGGCTGCACAACGTTCAGGATTAATTAACAACTCCTCACATATTGAAAGAGCCTCTGTCCTTATGCAATAAGACTTGGAAAACATCCAAACTTGTGTTGGTAAGTAATATTCATGCCAAACAAAGACAGGTAATGACCGTCTCCAACAAAAGAAAACGTAATTATCATACCTTAACATTCAGTGGCATTATGATCCCTGAATCCTCAGCTATCAACATTCTGGGATTACCCATTGATCAGAAACTGAACTGGACTTACCACATAAATACTGTTGCTATAAGAATATGCCCAAAGATGGGAACTCTGTGGTGGTCAACTGATTCCCCAAAATCAGTGTACTATCTCCAAGGCACAAGTCAGGTTTATGGTAAAATACTCTCAATTTGTCTCAATGAATATTATATTCAATTGTACTCAAGAAACTTGAGACCATCCAGGGCAAAAGAGCCTGTTTGATGGCGAAGCATTCTAACTTCAGCATCCATTTCCTCCAACACTAATGCACAGTACTGTAGTGATTGTAGTGGTCCCTGCTTGGGGCTGTTAATCTGGTCCAATCAGGACGTCCTGGTTGACAGATAAGAACAGGAGTATCAGACATCCCGCTCACTCTGAGAGCTGGATCTGAGGGAGCTGGATCAGTGTCAAGGACTCTCCACATGTTATTAGGGGCTGACTTGGCGAGGGGATACTGACCTATATGGAGTTATCTCATGTACCACTTACAGAATGCATTGCAACAACTCACCAAGGGCTTTAGATAGTAGCCTCCAAATCTGCAACCTCTAGGAGCTAGAAGGACAAGGGAAATGAATACTTGGAATTACAATTTCTCCTCCAAGCCACACACTATCCCAAATTGAAACTGTGTGGCTGTTTCTTCGCTGTTATTGGGTAGAACTGCTAAACTGTGGCTGTATTGATACCATAGAGACTACAATAAGACGGCAACTTACCATCATGCTGGCTGTCAATGAGGGAGGACCTCTGAGAGTAGGTACCTGTTAGAAGGAACATAGCTGCTATAACACCATATTGCTCATCAGCATGGTATAGTCCTGGACCTCAAAATACCAACCCATGACTGTACTTGGGGTCCCAATCCTGAGTTTGAGAACCTTTGCTCTCATGATTGCCAGCAAGCTGAAGAAGGTTTAGCCAATTTTCACATATCAGAAACCATAATTTCAGTAAGTTTTTGGAAGCTGGGACAAAAAGAAATAACTTACATTTGTCAACAATGTATCCAGCCTCTCCTTATAAATCAACCTTCCAGTCTCAGTAACATCCTCGTAAATCTTTTTTGCAATGGTGGAATGAATAAACAAAGGGGTCTGAAATGGAGGGATGCAGAGAACTCAGACCATTTAAGATATTGGTTCATATCTGACTCTTTGACCAAGCACCTGATCTTCTGACATGGTGGACTGGATTTTGCCGTGGACTTCGGGACCTTGATTTCAGGATCAAATGGGCATCCAGAGCATATACTTGCTGGAAGCGAGACCAGTGGAGTTATCTTTGTTGTGCCTGAAATTGTCACGTTAATAAAGTGGACACATGGATTTTTGGTACTGTCAGCACAATCAGAGTGCTGGCATCTCTGTATACTTGGCATGCCCACCGGGAGGTGAAAGCACTTCTGTAGCTAATGAGTGTCTCAGCATTGAGATACCTTAAGTAACCAACTCATCACTGAATTGAAAATTGGGATCAAGACCAGAATGTCAAGGTGGATAATGAAAGGGCAACCTCTCTGCTGGACTGGTCTCAGTCATGACTACAGCATTTTATAACTGCAGTACCATCATTGCAGCCTGGACTCTCCAGCTCTCAAGCTTCCTGGCCCTGCTGTAGGTAGGTTACACATGATGACATTTCAACTCAGTTTCTAGACATAGTAGGGAGATGCTTGTCATCAGCAAAATGCTGGTAAGGCTGTCAAATTCTCTCAAGTGAGGTCTTAACAATGCAAATGGGCTGTGCACATCCAAGATGTAGACAGCCGATACGACTCTTATCCCGCCCCGCGCAATTCCTGATGGGAGGTATTTACCAAGAAGCCAAGTCACATGAAGCAGCCTTGATTTTCCCTACACCTCGCCTGGCCCCCAAGCTCATCACCAACAGGGCCAGCCAATATTGCCTCATGTGGGATATTTGTACGGAAGATTTTATGCGGTTATATGATGTTAAAGATGGCATGTAAATCTAAATTGCTTTTGTTAGTACAGGGCTATTGGAGGAGACAGATTTCAAAAGTGTAAGGACACGAAGAGATTTGAAAATGAGGATGAGAATTTCAAACTAGAGGTGCTGTATGCTGGGGAGACAATTAAGCCCACAGGCAAAGGAATGATGGGTGAATGAGACTTGGTGAATGAGCTAAAGTTTATAGACAATGGGAAATGAAAAGTCAAATCTCAAGCTAACAAAGGCATGCTTTCAGCAGCAGATGAGCTGATGTTGGTTCAGAGATAGCACAGCAGGTCAGGCAGCATCCAGGGAACAGGAGATTCGACGTTTCGGGCACAGGCCCTTCTTCAGGAATGAGCAGAGAGTGTTCAGCAGGAGAAGATAAAAGGTAGGGAGGAGGGACTTGGAGGAGGGGAGTTGGAAATGTGATAGGTGGAAAGAGGTCAAGGTGAGGGTGATAGGTCGGAGTAGGGTGGAGGCGGAGAGGTCAAGAAGAAGACTGCAGGTCAGGAAGGAGGTGCCGGGCTGGAAGGATCCGGCTGAGACAAGGTGGGGGGAGGGGGGATGAAGAAACTGGTGAAGTCCAAGTTCATCCCCTGCGGTTGGAGGGTTCCCAGTCGGAAGATAAGACGCTCCTCCTCCGACCGTCGGGTTGTTGTGGTTTGGCGGTGGATGAGTCCAATGACCTGCATATCCTCGGTGGAGTGGGAGGGGGAGTTGAAATGCTGTGCCACAGGTTGGTTGGGTTGGTTCGTCCGGGTGGCCCAGAGGTGCTCCCTGAATCGCTCCGCAAGTAGGCGGCCTGTCTCCCCAATATAGAGGAGGCCACACCGGCTGCAGCGGATGCAGTAGATGATGTGGGTGGAGGTGCAGGTGAATCTGTGGCGGATATGGAAGTTTCCCTTGGGGCCTTGGAGAGAAGTGAGGGGGGAGGTGTGGGCGCAAGTGTTGCACCTCCTGCGGTTGCAAGGGAAGGTGCCGGGAGTGGTGGTTGGGTCGGTGGGGGGTGTGGATCTGACAAGGGAGTCGCGGAGGGAGTGGTCTCTACGGAAAGCTGATAGGGGAGGGGAGGGAAATATATCCTTGGTGCTGGGGTCTGTTTGGAGGTGGCGGAAGTGACGGCGGATGATGCGCTGTACATGGAGATTGGTGGGGTGGTAGGTGAGGACCAGTGGGGTTCTGTCCTGGTGGCGGTTGGAGGGGCGGGGCTCAAGGGCGGAGGAGCGGGAAGTGGAGGAGATGCGGTGGAGGGCACCGTCGACCACGTCGGGGGGGAAATTGCGGTCCTTGAAGAAGGAGGCCATCTGTGTTGTACGTATTTTGAACTGGTCCTCCTGGGAGCAGATGCGGCGGAGACGAAGGAATTGGGAGAATGGGATGGCGTTTTTACAGGGGGCAGGATGGGAGGAGGTGTAGTCCAGGTAGCTGTGGGAGTCGGTAGGTTTGTAGTAGATGTCCGTGTTGATTCGGTCGCCTGAGATAGAAACAGAAAGGTCTAGGAAGGGGAGGGAGGAGTCCGAGACTGTCCAGGTGAATTTGAGGTCGGGGTGGAAGGTGTTGGTGTAGTGGATGAACTGTTCAACCTCCTCGTGGGAGCACGAGGTAGCGCCGATACAGTCATCAATGTAGCGAAGAAAAAGATGGGGGGTGGGGCCAGTGTAGTTGCGGAAGATGGATTGTTCCACATACCCTACGAAGAGGCAGGCATAGCTGGGGCCCATGCGGGTGCCCATGGCTACTCCTTTTGTTTGGAGAAAGTGGGAGGATTGGAAAGAAAAGTTGTTCAGGGTGAGGACCAGTTCGGTCAGTCGAAGGAGGGTGTCGGTGGAAGGGTACTGGGTGGTACGGCGGGAAAGGAAGAAGCGGAGTGCTTTGAGTCCTTCGTGATGGGGGATGGAGGTGTACAGGGACTGGATGTCCATGGTGAAGATGAGGCGTTGGGGACCGGGGAAGCGGAAATCCTGGAGGAGGTGGAGGGCGTGGGTGGTGTCACGAACGTAGGTGGGGAGTTCTTGGACTAATGGGGACAGGACCGTGTCGAGGTAGGCCGAGATGAGTTCGGTTGGGCAGGAGCAGGCTGAGACGATGGGTCGTCCGGGGCAGTCAGGTTTGTGGATTTTGGGCAGGAGGTAGAAACGGGCGGTTCGGGGTTGTGGGACTATGAGGTTGGAGGCGGTGGATGGGAGGTCCCCTGAGGTGATGAGGTTATGGATGGTCTGGGAGATGATGGTTTGGTGGTGGGGGGTGGGGTCATGGTCAAGGGGGCAGTAGGAGGAGGTATCTGCGAGCTGGCGTTTGGCCTCAGCGGTGTAAAGGTCAGTGCGCCAAACTACTACTGCGCCTCCCTTGTCAGCTGGTTTGATGGTGAGGTTGGGGTTGGAACGGAGGGAGTGGAGGGCTGCGCGTTCCGAGGGTGAGAGGTTGGAGTGGGTGGGGGGAGTGTGGGAGTTCAGGTGGTTGGAGTGGGTGGGGGGAGTGTGGGAGTTCAGGTACGCCCTCCACCTCCTCCAGGATTTCCGCTTCCCCGGTCCCCAACGCCTCATCTTCACCATGGACATCCAGTCCCTGTACACCTCCATCCCCCATCACGAAGGACTCAAAGCACTCCGCTTCTTCCTTTCCCGCCGTACCACCCAGTACCCTTCCACCGACACCCTCCTTCGACTGACCGAACTGGTCCTCACCCTGAACAACTTTTCTTTCCAATCCTCCCACTTTCTCCAAACAAAAGGAGTAGCCATGGGCACCCGCATGGGCCCCAGCTATGCCTGCCTCTTCGTAGGGTATGTGGAACAATCCATCTTCCGCAACTACACTGGCCCCACCCCCCATCTTTTTCTTCGCTACATTGATGACTGTATCGGCGCTACCTCGTGCTCCCACGAGGAGGTTGAACAGTTCATCCACTACACCAACACCTTCCACCCCGACCTCAAATTCACCTGGACAGTCTCGGACTCCTCCCTCCCCTTCCTAGACCTTTCTGTTTCTATCTCAGGCGACCGAATCAACACGGACATCTACTACAAACCTACCGACTCCCACAGCTACCTGGACTACACCTCCTCCCATCCTGCCCCCTGTAAAAACGCCATCCCATTCTCCCAATTCCTTCGTCTCCGCCGCATCTGCTCCCAGGAGGACCAGTTCAAAATACGTACAACACAGATGGCCTCCTTCTTCAAGGACCGCAATTTCCCCCCCGACGTGGTCGACGGTGCCCTCCACCGCATCTCCTCCACTTCCCGCTCCTCCGCCCTTGAGCCCCGCCCCTCCAACCGCCACCAGGACAGAACCCCACTGGTCCTCACCTACCACCCCACCAATCTCCATGTACAGCGCATCATCCGCCGTCACTTCCGCCACCTCCAAACAGACCCCAGCACCAAGGATATATTTCCCTCCCCTCCCCTATCAGCTTTCCGTAGAGACCACTCCCTCCGCGACTCCCTTGTCAGATCCACACCCCCCACCGACCCAACCACCACTCCCGGCACCTTCCCTTGCAACCGCAGGAGGTGCAACACTTGCGCCCACACCTCCCCCCTCACTTCTCTCCAAGGCCCCAAGGGAAACTTCCATATCCGCCACAGATTCACCTGCACCTCCACCCACATCATCTACTGCATCCGCTGCAGCCGGTGTGGCCTCCTCTATATTGGGGAGACAGGCCGCCTACTTGCGGAGCGATTCAGGGAGCACCTCTGGGCCACCCGGACGAACCAACCCAACCAACCTGTGGCACAGCATTTCAACTCCCCCTCCCACTCCACCGAGGATATGCAGGTCATTGGACTCATCCACCGCCAAACCACAACAACCCGACGGTCGGAGGAGGAGCGTCTTATCTTCCGACTGGGAACCCTCCAACCGCAGGGGATGAACTTGGACTTCACCAGTTTCTTCATCCCCCCTCCCCCCACCTTGTCTCAGCCGGATCCTTCCAGCCCGGCACCTCCTTCCTGACCTGCAGTCTTCTTCTTGACCTCTCCGCCTCCACCCTACTCCGACCTATCACCCTCACCTTGACCTCTTTCCACCTATCACATTTCCAACTCCCCTCCTCCAAGTCCCTCCTCCCTACCTTTTATCTTCTCCTGCTGAACACTCTCTGCTCATTCCTGAAGAAGGGCCTGTGCCCGAAACGTCGAATCTCCTGTTCCCTGGATGCTGCCTGACCTGCTGTGCTGTTCCAGCAATAAAGTTTCAACTTTGATCTCCAGCATCTGCAGACCTCACTTTCTCCTGGTTCAGAGATAGCAATGTTACAGAGCTGGAAAGACGCAAGGTGATCAAGGCTTCCCTAGTGGCCATGTAGAACTCATCCAGCCTCCAATTATAGACTCCAAACAATGTAAGATGCAAACATCTCAGGCACTTTGCATAAGAAATGACATTCACACAAGCAGAAAAGCAAAGGTCGGATAAGGCCACTTCTTCGTTGAAAGCCATTTTATTTACAAGCTGCTCACTCACAATAATCAGCTGCAGAAAGCAATTTTCTCTCCTGGTGCTGTTTGGTAATTGGCACCACAGAATCACAATAGATTTATCAATTTCAGTTTTAACATGACTTTATTTTAAAGGTTTGGGCCCTCAAAGCAGCACTAGTTTCGTCTCAAGATCTCTAACAACAGTGACAGCTCACTGTCACAGCCACGGGCCCTATTTGCAATCTTTTCTTCTTTTATCTTGGCAATCACATCCGATATGCTGCCATGAAATACATTAGAGAAGAACAGTCACCTTTGAAAAGTCTTTAATATTCAGCTCCAACTGAGTTCCATTGGATTTACCTTAAGAAATGAATGATAATGAATTCTGATGCAAGTAAGCTGTTTTGTGAAGTTGATGGGGTTTTTTTTAAAGCGAAGGAAAAGGTCAACACACCAAGTGTGAAAAAGGCAAGAACCACCAAGTTACCATGTCTGTTTAAATTCTGATCTCCTTCAATTAAAATTGCTGTATAACATATTGCGTTTATATTGAAAAGCTCTCACTGTGTGGGAGGTAGACATAGAAGTGGACAACCCACCACAGTAAGACAATAGAAAATGCTGGAGAAACTCAGCAGGTTTGGCAGCATCTGTGGAGTGAGTTAAGGTTTTGAATCCAATCTGACTCTTTTTCGGAACCCTGTTATATTCAATTTGAAACGTTCACTCTGTTTCTCTCCACAGATGCTGCCAAACCTGTTGAGTTTCTCCAGCACTTGCTGTTTTGATTTCAGATCGCCGGCATCCTCAGTATGTTGCTTTTATAGCAGTGCAATAAAATATGAGTTTTATATATTCTCATGAGGCATAGGGGTTTTTTCAAGGTCTTTAATGGGAAAGAAGGCCATCATTTATTGCCCATTCATAATTGCCCTTGAAATGAGTGGCTTGCTCGGCCATTGAAGAGGGGCGTTAACAATTAAGCACATTGCTGTGGGTCTAGAGTCCCATAAAGGTCAGGCCAGGTAAGGATGGCAAAATTCCTTCCTTAAAAAGGACACTTGAGAACCAGGTGGGTTTTAGAACAGCTGATGGTAGTTTTTATGGTCACCATGACTGAGACCATCCTTCAATTCTAGATTCTATGAGTTGAGTTTCAATTCCACCAGTTATCATGGCAGGATTTGAATAGAAGTTCCCAGAACACAACCCTGGGTCTTTGTTGCTCGTCAAACATCATTCTCACTACTCCACTGCTTCCCATTTAATGAGGGTCATAGACCAGCCAACTTAAATAGCAATATCAGCAACTCAATATGACTAAATTTAGTGATAATTATTGTAAAGTGTTGGCATGTTGACTCCATCTAAAATACTTCTTATTTGGGAAGTTTCCACTGGCAATGTTTTGAGTCCATATTTAAATAGAATACCTGGAATACATTGGTCTGTGGTGCCCATTACATTGTTTGGAGTTGGTTCTTTCATCAGACATATACAACTCAAGCATTTTAACATGAAGGTTAAATGGGAGAGAGTGGATCTGCCTATCGATAAAGCTGATGTACAGAAACTTGTCTCACTTCTATTTTCTGCAGTTGATATTTTCGTAAAGATGCTCATCAAATGGGTTAGTGATGTGCAAAATTCGTGCACACAGGAATACATGATTGGCATGTAAAGTGTTCATTAAGCTTCACCGATGGAAACGTTTATCCATGGAGATTGAAATGAGCATTTAGACAGAATATTTGATGTGGCTTAAGTGGTGGTCACTCAGTTTCATTGTCACTGAGAGCACAAACTCTCTTGAGCCAAGCTTAGACTTCAGGTGTATTAGCAGTCATATGGTCTCCTGTCATGAAGTAATTCGGCAGTGAGGCAGGGAAGCCTTATTTTCCCCCCTACATGCTTTTGTACAATGTGGACATTGTTGGCAAGAACAGCTGCTAATGGGTTTGAACCAAAGTCCCCAGAGGATAAGCCCAGACCTTCTCTGTTATAGCTCCACTAGCATCATTATTTTCTTCACATGCCCTGCTAGCCCAAAACTTTTCCTTCGGAACTCATCACTCTCTTTGACCAACCTTCATAACCTAAACCGAAAACTGGTTCAAAGCAAGAACAGAAATTATTGGAGAAACGCAGTCGGCATTTACGGAGAGAAAGCAGAGTTAACATTTCGACTTGAGTTCTGAGGAAGGGTCACTGGACTTGTAACATTAAATCTGTTTTCTCCCCATAGATGCTGCCAGACCTGCTGAATTTCTCCAGCAATTTCTGTTTTTGTTAGCTTCAAGAAGTAGCCCCATTAGTTAACACGGTTCCCATCTAAATTAGTTGCTTTCAGTTGGCAACAATTTCCTCAGGCTCTCCTGCTGCTGTTGAATAATGGCATGAATTGCTTTCAACACCTTCTTCACAATATGACTCCAATTTGAAGTCCTGGCTAAGATGAATAAATGGTGGCCTTTTGAGGCCAGATGTATTGTAGTGATATTTAAACTGCAATTAAGAACTGAATTGTAAGAACTTTATTAAAACTGAGAGGAAGATGTAAAATGAAAAAGACATAGCACATGGAATTAAAGCCTATTGGATGCAGTACATAGAAAAGGTCTTTCACTTGATAGCACTTCATACAAAGCCTTTTGAGACATGCATGAAAGCCTAGGGATTTCAGACATTCTATTTAAAAGGTTCATGCAGGCATTTATTAATGCTGCCATTGTCCTATTCTGTAAATATAACTTTTTTTAACCAAAGAAGGCTTCACCTTCCTGAGAATCTTGCCCACACTGGCTACCCTTATGAAAGGGTTTCGTCATTCCTGTTAATGGTTGCTTGTACATTGTATTCATGTGCAGGTAGAAAAATACGCCCAGGTCTGATTTTATTAAAATTCATTTGCTACATTGCTCATGTCGCTTTTTGAAGCCTACAGTAGCATTATGGAACTGGTGACTTTGTCCCGTTCAGGATAACCTTTGAATACTTCCTTCCAAGCTCATCCTCTTGCAGCATTTCATAGATTTGTCAGGAACAGCACAGAAAAATATGACTAAAGCACATACAGTACATTGAGGTATATCCAGAAGAGTGGAAAAAGATAGTGGGCCTGACTGGAAGATGAATGCTATTTATGTTTTGTCTCAAGGAGTGGTTGATGGACTAAGCTGACATGTTTAAGCCTTGACAAAAGTGAGGACTGCAGCTGCTGGAGTTTAGAGTCAAGATTAGAGTGGTGCTGGAAAAGCACAGCAGGTCAGGCAGCATCCGAGCAGCAGGAAAATCAATGTTACGGGCAGGAGCCCGATGAAGGGATCCTGCCTGAAACGTCGATTTTCCTGCTCCTCAGATGCTGCCTGACTTGCTGTGCTTTTCCAGCACCACTCTATTCATGTTTAAGGCTTGGTTATTCCAAACTAGCATTAATGGCCTACAAATAATGCTTGAAGTGTGATTGCCAATCAATTTGTTCAATATCGTACTAATTGAACACTTAGTAACAAAACAATTGTTCCTTTCCAAGTCCTTTATTGAAGCACAGCCCAATCACTGGTTTATACCTGATCCACATCAGTTACTACAGGTGATTTGGGACCAAACTATTGGAAGGTCAATGTGTTGACATGATTAGATTAGATTAGATTCCCTAATGTTGCTCAATGTTGCTCAATGTTCCTCAATAATGTTCCCTAATGTTGCTCAAACAGTGATGAGGCAGAATAATACACAAGCAACATGGTGCTGTTATACATATCTTTTATACCCATGGAATAGCACGGAGGAGAACTAGCAACCAGAAACCATATAACTTAGGTTTAACCAGCCAAGTGAAAATGAAGTCTCTGATTGGTAATATATTGGTGATCCCAAAGGCAATCTTCTGGTCTATAATCACACTCTGTTCAGGCTTTGAACCATGTTCAGTTACCAACATGACACATGAATAGAGCTTTGGGTTCCACACATCAACCAATACTTATCTTGTGTTTTGCTGTCCAGCTCTATTATAAGTGCAGATTTTAGCACCAACACGTCAGTAATTGGAAATATATGACTATTGTTGATTGTGTCTGGCAAGGAGATTAAATACCGAATGTAGTTTACAGAATGAGATTTACTAGTCTAGCAGTCTATCTTTGGGAATGATATTTTCCCTTCCTTGCAACACCCTTCTCCAACTCTTGGAATGATTTCCATATTCTGCTGCAAAACAGTAAGATTTGTGTATTTATCTGATTCATTAACTGCTCTGAAACTCTACTTATTCTGCTGCTCCTGTCCATTGAAGGATACAATCCATGGCTACAGTTGATATAACATGTTAATTAGATTGACTTAAGATAACGCCTGCTAGTGCATTACATTCTAAGTCAGTTGTACTTCCAATTATCTATAAACTTGGGGTTGTACTGCACATGATACAATTCAAGCTGTTGGCTATTAGTCTCCTGGATGGAGACTCATACTCCACAGTTGTAGTTCACCCTGTGGCTGCTTGCATCCACTGTATTAACACATATCAAGCTTCTGCATTAGTGTGAAAGTGACTGTGGTATTGTAGGAAAGGCTTCTTTCACTATAAAAAGCAAGTTGATCAGTTAATGATCACTTGAGACCTTGTCACTGGTATTACCCTAGTGGAGAGAGGTGGGATGGGTGTGGGGTGCAAAATATACACAGAACATGATGAGCAAACCCTGGCACATTTTTCCTCAGGCTCCCAATGGGCTGAGGTCTCTTATTCAAAGGCTCTTTCTACATGTTTGAGAGACCTGGCATCAGGAAGAGGTGGAAACCAATGGAGAATGAACCTCCCTCAACCCCCACACATTTGCTGCTGACACTGTCCCACACCCCATGATTTTAACCTCATGCCAACTTTCTGCCCTGGGTATCTCTTTGATTGGTGTAGTACCAGCTGCAGATACTACCACAGACAGACCAGTGGCTGTCAGTGGATGGGCCTTCTGCTCCTGGGCAAAGCCTCTTCAGGCTTATCAGTTTCCTGAGTGGGACGTCATGCAGTTAGCTTTCTCAAAAGGAGGTGGATTTCCAGCTGGTGGTGGAAAACACCATCACGTCATGATTCCATCCCAAGTGACTATTGATGCCTTTATGCTCACGAGAGAGTTGAAGGTGAGGTGGGAATTATCGCAACACTTTCAACATTGTATATTACAGCAAAAATGGTCTGTTTACGCAGCAGAGTTTGTTTAAACAGTGCACTATTGCAACCAGTATACAGAATCTATTTAAAAAAGGTTCCAAGAACTACAGCAAGAATACTATATGTGTATCTATCCTTCACTCACTGCATTTGGATGGAGAAATCACCCTATATATGAACATATGGGTCAAATCAATGCCTGATATGCACAGAAGGGCAGTTATCCAGCATCAAAATAATGGATTTTAAGAAAGAGGGATTAGAAGGTATAAACCTTTCATCAGAGGTGAATACTAAGGAGGGGCTTGAAAGAGGTGAGGAAAGAATTACTTGTTTTAAACTTATAGACTTAAACCTCCATTTAAATAATGAACAGGACAATGTTGTAGAACACAAGCATATTTTTGTGCATGTATCGTAAGCAATGGGGTTTGATTTGTCCCTGCTTGGTATAATTCCAGAATGTGGGGCACCACTGATGAGGAATTGAAAAAAGAAAATCACTGAAGTGCCGAAGGAGGCTATTCAGCCCATTGTTTCAGCACCAGCTCTTCAAATGAGCATCATTATCTAATGGCTGTAACCTTGCACATTATTTCCATCCAAATAATTATCTAATGTACTTTTGAATGTCTCAATTGAACCTGCAACCAACACACTTCCAGGCAGTGCACAAATCAACTAACCATTCAGTTTACAGCCACCCATTGCTTCACGATAAGTCTTGGTCTTCAAATTCTTCGGAAAAGGCAATTTTCAAGGAGCAATGTAAAAGGGTCATGAGGGGTAAGTGGTAATAGAGGGCTTCAAAAAATGAACTGAGTAAGTAGGGAGAAACTGTTCTTACTTGTAACAGGAATTATTATCACTTTGTTCAGACAGAACTAAAACAGCAATAGAAACATTTAAGAGGTTTTGTAAATGATTTGATGGTCAAGCAGTTCAGCTGGTTGCGTACCAAAGGCCAAATATTGTGCACAGCAGAAGTCCGAAAACTACCCAACAGATATGGCCGCTTCTGAAGAGAGTAAGGAATAGATTTAACATTCCAGGTCAATGGCCTTTCATCAGAATGGAATTCTGAGAAACAAAACATTTGGCTTAAGTTTTCCATTGGGCGTGAGAGTGAGACTGTTTCATGATAGGCCCCCAACCTCCCACGAGATCATATTTGAGATTTCTTTTTACCAGCGTGACCCTTTAATCGGTGTGGAATCAGTTTCTCCATCCAATTAAAGGTGGAGAGTGGTTCTGAGAACTGGAGGGTTATCAGAGACCTTCTATTTTCTGAGTGAATGGTCAATAGTTGAAAGGGCACTTCACCAGGAAGGTGCCATCTCAGCAGCTATTTTAAATAATCAATTCAGGAATAAGAGAACCAGCCAAGTAGGCCACCACATTAGTGGCATGACCATTTTGTTTACAGGCTAACCTGAGGTTATTAACATCCTCAAATACACTCCAAGTACCCAACTAAGTCTACATCGAGTACTTGGCACCCAGGCCTGCTGTGTAGTGTCTGCCTTCAAGCAGTTGAACAGCCTCTGGGAAAATCCCCAGTCACCCTTCATTATCTACTCTTAATTAAACTGTTCATGGTTATAATCAGTTGCTTGCCTCATTGCTTGAAACCTTTCCTTAGATGTCTTTCAAAAGGCTATGTTTGGTGTTCAAATATGGTTGTCCTCTGTCTGTCTCCATTCCTGATCTCGTAGAAACCTGAAATGGAGGCCCAGAATATTCTCTGACTGACTAGTTATTTCCAGAATTTGCTGTTTTTATTGCATCTATAGTACTACATGGAATGGTCAAGAAACTGGCCAGTGCTTGTGGTCCACTAGAGAATACAGCCTTTGAATGGTGATTTATTCTTGAGAGGAGTGACATATAAACCCTTCCCAGCCTAACTGTTTGCACGCTGTGTATGGTAATTAGGGCAGTCTGCTTTTACTTTAAATTTTACAGTCCTTTTAGGTATTTGTTTAAAAGTTTTGCACTTTATGTACACTACTGCTCCTAGGTGCAGTGGATGTCTGATGCAGCACTTTATAGGCACGAGAAACTTTGGGCATATGTTGCTTCCTGGCAAGGTTCCAGCACAGGAACCCACTCTTAGAATAAACTTATTCCATTAATCCTGTCAGGTTGCTAAGCAACGCAGATTGTTCATATCGGCAGCTGGACAGTTAACAGTTAAGTAACATATATTGTGGGTCAAAGGGCCTGTTCCTGTGCCAGAGAGTTCAATGTCCCATGTTTACTGAATCTAAGGATGCTTGGAAGAATAATAAAAGTGCATCCACTATTTCTGTAGTTACTTAATATCCAAGAATGCATCCCACCAGGTCCAGGGGACTTATTCATCTTTAACCCCATGAGGTTCCAAGTCCCTTTCTTCTAGTGATAATTACTATATTTATTGCCAGTCTTCCTTTTGTCCCTTGAAACTTTTGTTTGTTCCTTTTCCTTTTTCCTTTTGCCGCTCAGCATTCATCATCTCTCTTCCTTTTTTTAAAAATCACACAACACCAGGTTATAGTCCAACAGGTTTAATTGGAAGCACACTAGCTTTCGGAGCGACGCTCCTTCATCAGGTGGTTGATGAAGGAGCAGCGCTCCGAAAGCTAGTGCTTCCAATTAAACCTGTTGGACTATAACCTGGTGTTGTGTGATTTTTAACTTTGTACACCCCAGTCCAACACCGACATCTCCGAATCATGACTTCCTTTTTTTGTCTTCTGCTTTGATGTCGAGCATCTCTGGCAGCTCCAACAGAAACAAAGAACATGGAGAGACATTTTGCCTTCCTTGACCTTGGAACACTGCAAAGTGCTTTTCGGTGAAACTTTTTTTTGACTTTACAAAAAATATGAAGTTATTGAAAATATAACAAATATCAGTATCATTCAAAAAACGCAAATTACAATACAACTACTGTCTACTAACTACTAACGTACCCTATAATACTAAACAGAACCAAACACTGCAAACTAACAACAATAAATAAGTAAGTGACTAATAAAACAAAAAAAAACAACAAAAGGACACACGAGAACACAAAATAACAATGCTCAGTGCAAAGCTCCCAAACAGAAAACGTGAGCATTGTATATATACCCGTATTACCTCAGGAGACCACCCCTCCACAGCCCAGGGCTCAGCAAACCTAACCATCCTGGTTAAACAAACACCCTAGTTAAGATAGCAAACAGATCTGTGTCCAAATAACTCAAAAATGGCTACCATGTCTTTTAAAAAAGGTCTCTGTGTGTGGTGCACCATATTTGTTAAACAATACAAGGGAATATGCTCCATAATTAATTTTCACCATCTCAATAATCCTGGTGGTTTCTCAGACACCCAATTCATCAGAATATTCTTCTGTACACAATAAGTAAGAATATTAAATAGTCTCTTCCCATGCCCGTCTAAAGCTGATAAATTCATTCGACTTAAGAGGAGAGATATCGGGTCAACTTTGACTTCAGTCCTCAATAGCCTCCCTATCTCTCCTGTCACAGCAGTCCAATAAACACGGAGCCTGTGGCATGTCCAGAAGCAATGGGTAAGAGTATCCACACTTATTTTACATTTGGGGCACACTGGAGATGCCCCTTTTATAAACTTTGCCAGTCGGTCGATGCCAAATGAACCCTGTGTCGAACTTTTACCTGCATAGCGTATGTCCTATTACAAATTGAAACCTTTTGCGTGTTCTCCCATCTGTCCTCCCACATTTCAGAAGAGATCTCCACTCCTAGCTCTTGCTCCCAGACTTCACATAGCCAGCTAATATCTTGCCAGGCCCTACCACCCAGTAGGAAATAGAGGGCACTAACCGAAAGGGTGCTTGTGGCACATAGCAACAACCTCTCTGTATCTGGTTTATAGAGCTGAATGAGAGGCGTAGTCTTCTTCTAGATTAAATCCCTAACCTGAAAACATGGAAAAGATCTCTACTGAGCAGCCCATATTTGCAGCTCAATTGCTCGAAAGACATCATAACCTCCCCCTCAAACAAGTCTCCCAAACTGGAAACTCCTCTTGCTGCCCACAGTTTGAATCCTGAATCCATCGTCCCTGGTTGGAACCCTGTCATACCAACTATGGGGGTGAGTGGTTAAGTCTTGAATAAACAACCCTCACTCTGACGCATTGCCCGCCAAGCCTTGACTGTACTAATCACAATGGGGTTCTGGCAGTGGTCCATAACTGTCCCCACCTTATCCATGAACAACAGCTTAATAAGAGGGCACTTTGTCTGGGAGACCTTGATATCCAGCCATATTGAGCCTGGATCGTTACCTACCCAATCACAGACAAAGGACAGCAGGGAATTCAATTGATACCTCCTGATGTCTGGGAAATCAACTCCTCCCCCTCCTTGAGGCAACTGCAATTTAGTAAGTTTGATGAGGGGCCACCCACGATGCCAAACGAAATAACTAAACCAACGCATAAGTTTCCGCAGTGTTGACCTGGGAAATGTTATAGGGAGCTTACGCATGGGATAAAGCAAACGAGGAAGCAACCATAGCTGGTATGCCGGGGTTCCAACCAGGGACGATGGACGATGGACTCAGGATTCAAGCTGTGGGCAGCGAGAGGAGTTTCCAGTTTGGGTGACGTGTTTGGGCCCAACCATAAAATTGGAAGAGCCTCCCATCTCATCTAATATTGTCGAGCAGGTGAACAAAGATAGTCCGGAATAACCGATCAAACACAGGAGTAATAAAGGTACCGGGTATCGGAAACCCGCCCGTGACCACTTAAAGGGGAAGCTAGGGCCACCTTCAACCTCTGGCACTTCCTTAAGGTCACCCAAAGGCATAAACTCCGAGTTTGCAAAGTTGATCTTATATCCTGAAAAAGCCCCAAATGAATTAATACAAATGGGGTACAGAGGTCATTGGGTCTGATAAAAACAGAAGGACATCATTCACATACAGTGTGCCCTTGCTCCCACTTCCAGAGGGTTATGTGGACATTCTGATTAATGGCCTCTGCCAGCGGCTCTATCACCAACATAATCAACAACGGTGAGAGGGGGCAGCCTTGATGACTAACCCTGCCAATCCTAAAGTTCCCAGATTTCACTCCATTGGTGATGACCACAGCCGGAGGGTGGTGATATAAAACCTCCACCTACCTAGCAAAGGCAAAGGCCCCACCCAAGCCAAACCGCTCTAAAGCATAAAAGGGATTCCAAGTCATTCCACCCCGACAAATACTTTCTCTGCACTTAATGAAATCATCAACCCCTGGATCAATCATTGCTGACAAACTTGGACCATATTCAGCAATCTTCTAATATTATTAGAGGACCTATGGCCCCTTATAAAGCCCCTTATAAAGGATGAAAAGAATACCCGGTCGTAACTCCGCTGTTGTAACTTCAGGTGTTCCCCATCATCCAGATGGGTTTCCTGCAACAGGGCGATATCACCCCTTTCCCTCTTAAGGCTAAAAAGCACCTTTTTCCCTTTGTCAGGCAAATGACTTCCTTTGATGTTCCCGGTGCACCATTTAACAAGACACTTAGCCATATCCCCTTTCAGACATCGTTGAATCCCTGGGAGGGAGAACCCTGCTTGCAATGTGCCGAGCACAAGTAAATGGAGACTCAGAGAGTCACAGAATTATGTATACAAAAACTACACTTTCGTAAGTACAAATAATTACTGCTACCCAAAAACTACAAAGTGAACCAAGTATAAAACCTTGAATGGGAGACTCACCTCCCGCCCACTGGGGGCACTCATCCTACCCACCCCCTCCTGTACAGTTCCTTCAGGCCTGGACTGTGCCCCAGTCTTTGGCAAAAATAAAATAAACAAGGAGGTGATCCTTAAGTCAACAAAAGAAGACAAAGTCAGGATAAGCACTCTGCCCAGCCAGCTCCATGTTGCCCCGACTAGTGAGTAAAAGAGAAAACAAACAAAAAAGGGGAAAACAACAAAGGGCACTCACAAAATTTCCCATGATCAAATCCAATTATAAAAATATAATAAGAACAACATATTCCAAGATTTTTGCATTTTAAAAAAAATTATTAGGGAAAGAAAGAAAAGGACAACGGGAAAACACAGGGAAAGAAGGAAAAGAGGACAAACATTGACCATATTCTTCAGATCAGTCCGATTACTTTAAAGTGTCTACAAAGTTCTTGGCTTTATCCGCCGAGTCAAACATATAAACTGATTCCTCATGGCTGAAACGTAGCACCACCGGGTACCTCATGGAGCGCTGGATGCCCAGGTTCCTCAGCCTCTTCTTAACTTCATTGCAGGACTTTGTCTTTTGAATTACAGCTGCCCAGTAATCGTGGAAAAGCATGATTTTTGACCCGTTATGCAGCAGTGCCTGTGGATCTTTCCCCAGTGATCTGGACGCTTCTATAACTCTTTGCTTGCTCCTGTATGTGTGAAAGTGCACTAGGACCAGGCGGGCCCAGACCTGCGCACTGCCACCCGATAGACCCTTTCAATGTGCAGCTGGCCGGATTTGATTTGCAGTCCCAAGAACTCGGGCAGCCAGGTTTCAAAGAAGCTCACCTTCTTCACCCTCTGGGAGCCCGACAAGCTGAAGATTTGTCCTCTGACCTCGATTTTCGAGGTTGTCGACCTGATCTCGCAAGGCCCACACTTCCTACTCCAGAACCTGGATCCGTCTGGATGAGGACTCGATTGCTGCTTCCAAGGCCGTGGTTTGAACCTCCACCTCCTCCATCTGCTCCCCAAGGCTCTGGAGCTGCCATTTATGATTCTGCAACATGGACGTGATGGGTTGGACCTGGGCACGGATCTCCTCGATCGCAGCCTCAATCTTTGCGGTAAGTCTCGCCATCGCCGCTGCCAATTCCTGTGAGCCCGTTAAGACCCTCAGGTATTTGGGAGAGGCTGTTGCTGCTGTGGCCTCTGGCATACCTGATGCTGTAGAGGACTGTCCTCCCTGTTGCTGTTTGCTCGCTCCTTTTCCTTTTGGAATCCTTCCCACTCCAAATTGTCAATGAATATGTGTTCTTCAAGCTTTTAAATTAACAATTCCTCCATATAAATTGGCCAGGCATGGTAAACAAACACCAATAATCCTTGGCTGCTCAGCAGAGCCATCCACTGAATCGCCGCCATCTTGCTGAGTACCCAGTGAAATATCTTTGAACTGTCATTATTGTTGCCATGCAGGGAAAAGTATTGAATCTGGAGTCAATGTTTTGAAGAACAAAACTGAGTAGACATCACAGTATGAAATATGGAGGAAGTGGTGGATGCGGCCACCGTTATAACATTTCCAACACATTTAGATAAGCACATGAATAGGAAAGATTTAGAAGCGATATGGGCCAGTAGCAAGCAGGTGGGACATTTAGTTTGAGATAATGTTTAGCATGGACTGGTTGGACTAAAGGGTCTGTTTCCATGCTGTATGACCCTATGACTCTACATGTTTTCTTTGTTCTGTTTTTCATAAACCACAGATAGAATCATAGAGTCATTCAGCATGGAAACAGACCCGGCAGTCCAATTCGTCCATGCTGACTAAGTTTCCCAAACTAAACTAGTCCCATTTGCCTATGTTTGGCACATAGTCCACTCAACCTTTCCTGTTCACAGGCCTGTCCAAATGTCTTTTAAATATTGTAACTGTACTGAACTGTGTGTAACTGTTCATTCCACACACGAATCACTCTCTGTGTGAAAAGTTGCCCTTTAGATCCCTTTAAAATCTTTTTCCTCTCACTTAAAAAATATGCCTCTGAGTTTTGAACTCACCCTCTCAGGGAAAAGACTTTTGCTATTCACCTTATCTATGCCCCTCATGATTTTATACACCTCCAAAAGGTTGCCCTTCATCCTCCTACACTCCAGTGAAATAAGTCCCAGCCTATTCTTACAACACTAACCCTGCAGTCCCGGCAACATGCTAGTGAATCTTTTCTGAGCCCTCTCCAATTTAATAATAGTCTTCCTAAAGGAGGGAGACCAGAAGTACACACAGTAGTTCAAAGGTGGCCTCACCAATGTCCTATACAACCACAACATGACATCCTAACCTCTATACTCAATGGTCTGAGCAATGATCTCAAATCAGTATGGAGACAATAATTACAAAAGCATTACAGCAGGATGCACATTGGCTAGAATTTCCTTCTTTTTGTTCTAAATGTGGAGACGGATGTCTTTAAGGCTGAGCAACTTCCACTCCTACTGGTCAGAAAGTCCACAGGATCAAAGGCCAATCCTGATTGGTGGGCTTCTTGAACTGCACCCGAGAATGCCAACCTACCTGAGGCTGGCAGCCAGTCAGAGGCCTGTGACCAATCTGATTTGCAGATAGCCATCAATGGCCATCAGTGAACATCAGGACTAGAGACTGTGCGTCATGGGGAGAGGGATTTCAGAGGTAGGTCTGGGCTGGTTTCCATTGGCCACCCCTGAGCCCATACCCCAAAATGCTCCCAAATAGAGTCTACCGTCCCCCATTCCCAAAGCAAGTAGCCCGATGACCCTGTTCTTCCTGTCGGAAAAGCAGCCACTCTTCTCCCCTGCTGGGAAGGCAGTTAATTGGGCTCATGGCAGGGTTAGACCCTCAAGTGGTCATTAATTGGTCACATAAGGGACTTAGTTCATGGGGGTTTGGAAGGTTGCCTACAGATCCTCCTGCCTAGAATTTAATCGATGTGGTGGGAGGGCTGGTGGGTATCTCTCTAATGCCAATCCACCTATGTGCCCTTCCCACCACAGATGCTGCCAATTCTAGAGAGATTAAAAAAGATACCCTTATTTTTTACTGCTGTTTAGTATATCCAAGAACTTGCCATATTGACACTGTGTGCATTAACATCCTTGGCAAATGAGATAAAATACTGTAATGGCAGCCCACCTTCTCATGTGGGTGTAGGAGATGCCTTGGCACTGTTATAAAGAGAAACAGAGGAGTCCTCCCCAGTATCCTGGCCAATATTTACTCTTGAAACAACAGTGCTGAAACAGATTATCCATCCATTATCACAACACTGTTTATGAGAAGATATTAAGTACAAACTGACTGCCACATTTCCTGCATTACAACAGTGACTACACTTCTAAAATATTTCACTGGCTGTAAACCAGATTGGGACCATCCTGAGGTCAGATCCTGAAAAGTGCTCTGAATATACATCCTTTTTTTTCTTTCAGAAATGTAACAAATTGTGAAAAAGGAACATTTCAACATGTGGACAGGAACATAAAGTGCAGCATGTAGCTCTTCTATAACCCGTGCCAATTTGCATCTCTTTTATGAGTATTCTAATTGAACAGCATAATAGATTAGTTTGGTTTTGATCATGGCTTCAGGTAATTTTATCAATGGCTTACTTCAATTTTCATTATGAATACTCCATGGTGGAATGCTAACCTTTTGCTATTCATGAATATACAAATATCTCCGATCTACTTGCTGCACCAGTATGCATCAACCATGAACATTCATGAATTGACTCTAATCAAATGTAAACTTTTTGTGTTGTAAATTCACATTTGAAACTTAGTTTTGGTGCCTTTGTGAAATTATGAATAATCTGGTGCTCGCAGTACTCAAGAATTGCTTTGAAGTTCCTTGGATAAATGGATTATGAATAATTCCTGCATGACCATGAAACGTTCTTTGATTTTCATGCATGACAGTGTATTAATCTCCAGAAAGACCCAGCAACTAGTTCAAACTAAGCAATGTAGTTTTGGAGAAAGTAATCCATACATCAGGATTATATGCAGGATGGCATTCTTGAGGCAATTTTCAAATTTCATGCACTTGCTGGATGGAGCTCTCTGCCAGGCACGTGAAGTTCAGAACATTACCTCAATAATGCTATGCTATTCAGTCCTTTATCTCTGACCCCGTGGGGATATGTAGTTCTGCTGTTGGTGACAGCAATCCAATACCTCAATGATTTGACTTTGCACCTGAATAAATAGTGAGTGTCAGTGAACTACTTGGCATTGAAATATATCAAAACAGAGCCAGATGTCTACAGTGGTCATTGGTAGTTATTTAGGGATGTTTGTAACCCTCTGCCACGAGTTAGAGAATAGGCAACAGGTTTGAAATTGAGGATCTGTATGGGCTGTATTCCCCATGTATCTATTAGGTTACAAGACAAAGACTGCTTCCAGAGTCATAGAGTCATACGGCACTGAAACAGACCATTCGGTCCAACCATGCCAACCATAATCCCAACCTAAACTAGCCCCATCTGCCTGGGCTTGGCTCACATCCCTCCAAACATTTCTTATTCATGTACTTATCTAAATGTTGTAACTCTCCCCACATCCACCACTTCCTTTCGAAGCTCATTCCACATATGAATGACACTTATGTAAAGCAATTGCCCCCCACCGTGTCTTTTTACAATCTTTCTCCTCTCACCTTAAAAATGTGCCTCCTAGTCTTGAAATTCCCCACCCTAGGGAAAAGCTGCTATTTACCCATCACGATTTTATAAGCCTCTATAAGGTCACCCCTCACCCTCCTATTCTGCAGTGGAAAAAGTCCCAGCCTATCTAACTTCTCCTTATAATTCAAACCCTCCAATCCCAGCAAAATCCTAACTGAGAGAATGAGCAGGTTTTTCCTCAGGCACCTTTGGTTTTGGTTGATTTGTTAGCTGTGAGGGGCAGATGGTGGAGGGGGAGGAGCAGGGACAGTGCTGACCAATACAGATCCTCAACCAGAGTGGGACGTGGAAGTAGTTTTGATGGTGTAGGGTCGCATGTGGTGATGTGCCTGGATCTCTGACAATTCACTCTTCACCCAGGTACCACAGGCCCTCCAGCTTATTTCAAAGGCAAAGAACTCACTAACACACTAACTTCTAGACAACAGCAGGAAAAAAGCAGATGCTGGAAACCTGAACCAAAAAGAGAAGTTGTTTCCAACACACAACATCTGTGAGAGAAGAAAAGATGCTCTAAAGGTGAACCTTTATCAGAGCGAGAAAGAAAACATGAATGACATTTCAAAAGGAACAGGGTATAGGCGAGGGGAAAATACGTAACCATACATACAGACCTGAGCGTTTCCTGCATTTTCCAAATGTCTTAATTTCCAAGCCATTCTAACCGTTAAAAAAAATGAAGGTGTGCACATATTTTCCCTTCTGCTACACCCTGTTCGTTTTGCACACACACATATAGACATGAGTGTTTCCTGTATTTTTCGATTGCCTTAATTTCCAAGCCATTCTAACAGTTAAAAAAAATGTGAAAGTGTGCACATATTAGTTTAATGGGAATTTTTATATCAAGGGAATGAAGGATTTGTGACAAAAGACAGCTTTTGTGTACTTACTCGTTTGGTTGTATTGTAGGTAAGTACTTGCCATACTTTCAATACGTGCACAGACTGGAGGATTTGCTGTGAAGAAACTTTTGAGAGTTGTCCAGTGACAACCTTTTCTCCCGAGGGAAGTGATCAGCTGATTTTTGGCACATTCCCAATAGAGTTCAAAACAAAGAAGAAGGGAAGGGTCAATGAAGGAAATAATGTACTCTCTAATCCTCTTGACACAATATCCTTTCTATAGGATGTTCCTTAAAAATGATGTCCTCACCCAAGGTTTTAGACCCCAAATCTAATTTTCTGTCATTTTTTGACTCACAATGCTTCTATGAAAGGACTTGCAGCATTTTAGCATGTAAAGGTGCTATATAAATGCAGATGGTTGTAGTGTTGGAAACCAGTGTGCCTGATGACATTTCTTTTCAACATATAAGAGACACTGGGGTAGAAAAAGCCATAAGAGTGAATTATATGTTTTCATTTGAAAAGATTATTCATCAAGGAACACTGCAGCAAATGCGTAGAGGATGAAGTGTTCTTGAAATAGTGCTGTTTATTATATATTTAAGTAAATGCTTAATTCTGAAGGATTTAAAGTACGTCTAAAGAATCCTTTAAACACAGTAGTATTTGTTCATAATTCTCACTAAGTAATATACAATAAAATTTGCTTCTAAAATAAATAGACCATAAACCCATCTGGAATATCATTCATTGTCAAATCTAGGACAAATACTGAAGCTCCAGTTCTCTCGAAATTGTTGATAGATTACTAATTTATAATATTGAACAGGAAGAATTGAGATTCCAATTTCATTTATGAGAATGCATGTATATTTCAGCAAAAAAAGATTATGCCAAATATTTAGTATGAATTACTGTGAAGTCATCTGTGATTACAGTCTGCAGGACGAGCAATATTCCATGACATTATTTCAAATGTAGCTCCGGTATTTTGGTCAACACTCATCCCTCAAATTATCCCACTGAAAAGCAGATTCTCCAGCCTTTATCAACTTGTTATTCTACTGACTTTGCTGTGCACAAATTGACTGCTGCAATTCCTCATTATAATACTTCAAAAGCACTTAATTAGCTGCAAAGTGCTTTGAGATGTCCTGAGATTGTCACAGGTGCTACTGAAATGGGAGTCTTTCCTTTTGTGCGCAAGAATTGATTGCAATGTACTGAAGACCCAGGGGGCTCAATTCCCTTGTCAAGATTGAGACAGCAGCTTTGTTTCAAAATTGTGGTAACTCCTACAAGGCCCGTGGGGAATCATTAATTAAATCTCCCCGTGGAACTTGTTAAGTATGAGTTCCCAGGGTAACAACCTTTATAAAGCACACTCAGGGATGGGTCTGCAGATCTGTCCCTTTAGCTGTTGGGTTTGCAAGAGACCTTAATACATTGCTACAATAGGTATTCATCCTCGTAAGTAAATGAACATCCTGACGTCAGAGAGGTTTCTTATCAGTATCAATATTTGGTTTTAAAATCAACCTGTTCAGAGATGTCATTAGCACAACTCTGGAGCAGGAAGGACTTGACCCCAGACCTCCTGGGTCAAAGGTAGGGAAGCTACCACTGTGCCACAAGAGCCCTCTAGTTTTCATTGACCTGTTCAGATGTGATGATGTTATTTAAATGGAGAAAATATGATGTAAATGGAGAAATACTGCAGAAAGCTGCAATGCAAAGGGACTTGAAGATACTTGTGTATGAAATGCACAAAGCTCACACACAGGTGCAGCAGGTAACCAGGAAGGCTAATGGAATGTTGGCCCTTATGTCAAAGAGGGCTGGTGGAACATTAGGGGAGGCATAGTGGTTCACTGGTTAGCACTGCTACCTCACAGTGCCAGGGAACAGGGTTTGATTCTAGCCTCAGGTGACGTTTTGTGTAGAGTTTGCATGTTTTCCCCATGTCTGCGTGGGTTTCCCCCACAGTCCAAAGACTGTGTTTAGGTGGATTGGTCATGCTAAATTGTCCATACTGTCCAGGGATGTGTGGGTTAGGTGCATTAGCCATGGGAAATGCAGGGATAAGGAAGGGGGATGGATAAGGGTAGGATGCTCTTCAGAGAGTCAGTGTGGACTTGCTGAGCCCACTGGCCTGTTTCCATACTGTAGGGACTCTATGAGATAAGAGTAGGGAAGTTTTACTGTGATTGTACAAGGTGCTGGTGAGACATAATTTGGAGTAATGTGTCACTTTTGCTGCCATTATTTAAGGAAAGATATTATTTGATTGGTGGCAGTTCAGAAAATGTTCACGCAGATGATCCCTGGTATTGTGTGTCTTATGTCGAGAGTGGGATGCTGGAAAAGCACAGCAGCTCAGGCAGTATCCGAGGACTTCACTTTCTCCTAGTGTGTCTTATGAGCAAAGGCTAAGCAAGTTGGGATTCTTACTCACTGGAGTTCAGTAAAATGAGAGGTAATTTCATCAAAACATATAAAATTCTGAATGGGCTTGACAGGATAAATGCTGAGAGAATGCTTCCACACAGAGGAGAGTCTAGGAGTGGAGGGCATAGTTTTAAGGTATTCCAATTTAAGACTGACATGAGGTGGAAATTATTTTCTCAGAGAGTTGGGAGTGATTGGAACTCCTTGCCACTGAGAGCTGTGGGGACAGAGTCCGTGTGTATATTTAAGGCTGAGACAGGTAGTCGGGAATTGAGGGTTACAGGGAAAGGGTAGGAAAGTGGACATCAGGAATGTTGAATCAGCCATGATCCTCCTGAATGTTGGAGCAGATTCGAAGGGCTGAATGACCTACTCTGTTCCTATGTCATACAATCTTATCTCTGTGGCAGGGGGACTTGAACCCAGACCTACTGACCCAGAGGCAGGGCACTATCACTATTCTACAACAGTCTCTGCCTTCAGAATCTATACTACTTTAAAAAAAAACCCAAAATAGATATGCTCAATTCGGATTGTCATCCTCATCAAAAAATCATTTAATTGAACTAACCAGTTGCCCCAAACCATTAACTCTGCTGATTAAAACTAAAATTTTCCTCCCAAGCATGAACCAGATGAGGCAAACATATTCTTTATATTTACAGACAAACACAATTGTCTTTTGTGTTTTGACTGGCCATCCATGTACCCAATGGTTAGGTGCTTCCATGCCAAATTATTGGAAAACCCATATAAATCACCTCCAATTGACTAAGATGGAATGTGTGATCATATTTTCAAGTTTCATCCCTTTTGTTTCCTGGTGCATATCTTGTATATCTAAGTGAGACCAAGATCCTAACCTTCCAGAGATGATATATTCATTTGCCCAGATTCAACATCAGTGGGTTTGTCAACTTTCAATGAAACAAACAAAAATAAAAATCCCTTCGGGTTATTTCAAGGCCGTTACGTCATTGCATATCCACATGTGATCCACCTTACCTTAAAAAAAAAGCAGCATTTTAACCGTTTCTGGTTTAGACTTTAACTAGCTAACAAATTGATTAAATAGAAATAGAGCAAACAAATCTTATCAGTGACATGAAGCACATTTATGTAGCTATTAAACTCTGAGCAGTGGAAGTTGACAAATAGTTTATTGCTGTTGATTGATAGTATAATGCAGGTAATGTAGGTTAAGTAGCTGCTCTTTTCCTTGGTTCCTGCCATCAAGGGCACACTTTGCAGCCAGCTTAATCTGAACAAAACAAATAAATAATAACCTACAAAAAAAGTTACCAGGATCATACTCACTTAAATACTTTTCCAAAACAACTGGCCAACCAAATGCCAATCAAACCCACATTTGAAGAAAGCACAGATCTTTGTAGTTGTATTGAATGGTTTGCCTGTTTTTTTTTGGAATGGACCAAGAGACTCATTCAGAGACAGCTATATTAAGCTGAAACATCATTTAAGTCAGTGAAGTTGTTTTTAAGCCCCTTAAAAAGTGTTGCAGGATTAAAGAAAGCCAATATCATACTACATCTGAGGCAAAAATGCCTCCTTATTGTCTCAACTTTCACCATAAGATGCTGCCCTACTTAACTAAGACTGCTAAACTGTACACATCAAGTGTAATCTTCTAAAATGATGTGGACATTGGTGTATCAGTTCAGAAGATATGACTAGGTCAGAAGTTTGAGATTCCTGACATTGAGAAAGGCAGTCTGATTTTCCACCCACAATCTCTCAAACATCTCATTTCCCCATGACGAGGTCAGTGCTGCAGCTCAGCCAGTAGTTTTTGGTAACAAGATCTGCTTCTCTCATACATGGGATTTTCTATATACAGTGAGCTGTAAAATGTACACACATTGCATTGAGATCACCATAACACAATGCAGTTGACTGTTCCAACTACCACGTAACCTGTGATGATACGTACCACTGCTTAAAGGTCTGCAGCAGGTATTCTGGTAGCTGCTGTGATACATTTACCCTTGAGAACTTGCTACATTTTCAGAGCTGGATGCCTAATAAGGATCGGTACTGGAAAATAAGGACCACCCTCTTCAATCATGGCTGATGACCCCTTTATGTCACTCCTTTGCTGAAGCCAAGCCATTGTGGTGCAGACAACACACTGCCTGAAGATAAGCTTCGATGCTGGGATCAGTCTCGAGTGGCCGGGGCAGCCTTGTCGTAAAAACCACATGGGGTTTGCTACATAATCCTTGCATTCCATACTCTACACAACTGCAGTAGGCAATGAGAGCTTGTGATGGATGAGGAGGAGGTGGGAGAGCAACAGTAGTCTTCCAAGGAGGAAGATGAGGAGTATTAAGCAGTAGGAGCATCACCTTCAGTATGATAGAGTGGTGCAGAGTCAAGCACAGGACTTAATTGAGACCTGGTTCCAATAGATGTGAGTTCAGTGAAGTGATCATTCATTGAATTTAAGTTTATTGTGGCTTGAAAGGCAAGCGGCCCCTTCCACTCCCAGAAGCAGATGTTGCCTTTTTTCCCCCTTTCGCTTTACCTGTTGTTCATGTTTTCAACTGATTGGAGGCTTTCAAACATGTAATTCTTCTGATGGCAAGATGCTTTGCTATGCTGGAGGTTAGGGGTAAGAGTAGCACTGCCTTACATTGACATTTACAACTGTGAGATTCTAACTTCAATGAAATGCCACTGACCTGCCTCAGAAGCTTTCCTTGTCTATTTCGCTCACACTATGTGCACTGTGAAGGGATTCTATGATTCACTGAATTCATGGTTGAATGAGGAGTACATCGGGTTCCAAGAGATCAATTGTGTTACGGGACTCTCTAGTCCGAGGCACAGACAGACATTTCTGAGGCCAGTAGCGAAAAATCAAATGGTGTGTTCCCTCCCTAGTGCCAGGATCAAGGATGTTCTAGAGAGGGTGCAGAATGTTCTCAAAGGGGAGAGAGACCAGCAGGAGGTCATAGTACACATTGGAACCAACAACACAGGAAGGGAAAAGGATGGGATTCTGAAGGGAGAATATAGAGAGTTAGGCAGGAATTTAAAAAGCAGATCCTATAGGGTAGTAATATCTGGATTACTCCCAGTGCTACAAGCTAGTGAAGGTAGGAATAGGAGGATAGAGCAGATGAATGCATGACTGAGGAGCTGGTGTATGAGAGAACGATTCACATTTTTAGATCATTGGAATCTCTTTTGGGGTAGACGTGATCTGTACAAGAAGGAAGGAGTGCACCTGAATTGGAAGGGGACTAATACACTGGCAGGAAGATTTGCTCGAGCTGCTCGGGAGGATTTAAACTATTGGGGGGGGGGGGGGGTGTGGTGGTGGTGGTGGTGGAATGGGTGGGACCCAGGGGGATAGTGAGGAAGGAGATCAATCTGAGACTGGTACAGTTGACAAAAGAAGTGAGTCAAACAGTCAAGGAAGGAACAAAGCAGAGAACAAGGAAGAATTGATAAATTAAACTGCATTTATTTCAATGGAAGAGGCCTAACAGGGAAGGCAGATGAACTCAGGGCATGGTTAGGAACATGGGACTGGGATATCATAGCAATTACAGAAACATGGCTCAGGGATGGGCAGGACTGGCAGCTTAATGTTCCAGGATACAAATGTTACAGGAAGGATAGAAAGGGAGGCAAGAGAGGAGGGAAAGTGGTGCTTTTGATAAGGGATAGCATTACAGCTGTACTGAGGGGGGATATTCCCCGAAATACATCCAGGGAAGTTATTTGGGTGGAATTGAGAAATAAGAAAGGGATGATCACCTTATTGGGATTGTATTATAGACCCCCTAATAGTCAGAGGGAAATTGAGAAACAGATTTGTAAGGAAATCTCAGTTATCTGTAAGAATAATAAGAATCTGTAAGAATAACTTTAACTTTCCAAAAATAGACTTGGACTGCCACAGTGTTAAGGGTTTAGATGGAGAGGAATTTTTAAACTGTGTACAAGAAAATTTTCTGATTTAGTATGTGGATGTACCTACTGGAGAAGATGCAAAACTTGACCTATTCTTGGGAAATAAGGCAGGGAAGGTGACTGAGGTGTGAGTGGGGGAGCACTTTGGGGCCAGCGACCACACTTCTATTAGTTTTAAAATAGTGATGGAAAAGAATAGAACAGATCTAAAAGTTGATGCTCTAAATTGGAGGAAGGCGAATTTTGACGGTATTAGGCAAGAACTTTCGAAAGCTGATTGGGGGCAGATGTTCGCAGGTAAAGGGATGGCTGGAAAATGGGAAGCATTCAGAAATGAGATAACGAGAATCCAGAGACAGTATATTCCTGTTAGAGTGAAAGGAAAGGCTGGTAGGTGTAGATTAGATTCGATTCCCTACAGTGTGGAAACAGGCCCTTTGGCCCACCAAGTCCACACCGACCCTCCGAAGAGTAACCCACCCAAACCCATTTCCATCCAAATGATGCGTCTGACACTATGGGCAATTTAGCATGGCCAATTCACTTACCCTGCACATCTTTGGACTGTGGGAGGAAACCAGAGCACAGAGAGGAAACCCACGCAGTCAGGGAGAATGTGCAAACTCCACACAGACAGTCGCAGGAGGCTGGACTCGAACCCAGGTCCCTGATGCTGTAAGGCTCAGTGCTAACCACTGGGCCACAATGCTAGATGACGAAAGAAATTGAGGGTTTGGTTAAGAAAAAAAAGGAAGATATGTCACGTATAGACAAGATAGATCAAATGAATTCTTAGAAGAGTATAAAGGCAGTAGGAGTGTACTTCAGAGGGAAATCAGAAGGGCAAAAAAGGGACAAGAGATAGCTTTGGCAAATATAGTTAAGGAGAATCCAAAGGGTTTACAAATACATTAAAGACAAAAGAGCAATTCGGGAGAGAATAAGGCCCCTCAAAGATCAGCAAGGTGGCCTTTGTGTGGAGCCGCAGGAGATGAGAGAGATACTAAATGAGTATTTTGCATCAGTGTTTACTGTGGAAAAGGACATGAAAGATATAGAATGAAGGGAAATAGATGGTGACATCTTGAAAAATGTCCATATTACAGAGGAGGAAGTGCTGGATGTCTTGAAACACATAACGGTGGATAAATCCACAGGGCCTGATCAGGTGTACCCTAGAACTCCCTTTCTTGCCCTCCTTATTTCCCTCTTAAGTACACTCCTACTGCCTTTATATTCTTCTAAGAATTCATTGATCTATCTTGACTATACCTGACATATCTGTGGGAAGCTAGGGAAGTGATTGCTGGGCCCCTTGCTGAGATATTTGTATCATCGTTAGTCACAGGTGAGGTACCGGAAGACTGGAGGTTGGCAAATGTGGTGCCACTGTTTAAAAAGAACGGTAAAGACAAGCCAGGGAACTATAGACCGGTGAGCCTGACCTCGGTGGTGGGCAAGTTGTTGGAGGGAATCCTAAGGGACAGGATGGACATGTATTTGGAAAGGCAAGGACTGATTAGCACATGACTTTATGTGTGGGAAATCATGTCTCACAAACTTGATTGAGTTTTTTGAAGAAGTAACAAAGAGGATTGATGAGGCCAGAGCAGTGAACGTGATCTATATGGACTTCAGTAAGGCATTCGACAAGGTTCCCCATGGGAGACTGGTTAGCAAGGTTAGATCTCATGAAATACAGGGAGAACTAGCCATTTGGATACAGAACTGGCTCAATGGTAGAAGACAGAGGATGGTGGTGGAGGGATGTTTTTCAGACTAGAGGCCTGTGACCAGTGGCGGGCCACAAGGATCAGTGCTGGGTCCACTGCTTTTCGTCATTTATATAAATTATTTGGATGTGAGCTTAAGAGGTATAGTTAATAAGTTTGCAGATGACACCAAAATTGGAGGTGTAGTGGACAGTGAAGAAGGTTACCTCAGATTACAACAGGATCTTGATCAGATGGGCCAATGGGCTGAGAAGTGGCAGATGGAGTTTAATTTAGATAAATGGGAGGTGCTGCATTTTGGGAAAGCAAATCTGAGCAGGATTTGTACACTTAATGGTAAGGTCCTAGGGAATGTTGCTGAACAAAGAGACCTTGGAGTGCAGGTTCATAGCTCCTTGAAAGTGGAGTCACAGGTAGATAGGATAGTGAAGAAGGCATTTGGTATGCTTTCTTTTATTGATCAGAGTATTGAGTACAGGAGTTGGGAGGTCATGTTGTAGCTGTACAGGTCATTGGTTAGGCCACTTTTGGAATATTGCATGCAATACTGGTCTCCTTTATATCGGAAAGATGTTGTGAAACATGAAAGGGTTCAGAAAAGATTAACAAGGATGTTGCCAGGGTTGGAGGATTTGAGCTATAGGGAGAGGTTGAATAAGCTGGGACTATTTTCCCATGAAGCATTGGAGGCTGAGGAGTGACCTTATAGAGGTTTATAAAATCATGAGGGGCATGGATAGGATAAATAGACAAATTCGCTTCCCTTGGTTGGGACACCACCCATGCCCTCTACCTCCTCCAAGACGTCTATTTATCCAGCGTCCAAAACCTCATGGCAATCCAGTCTCTCTACACCTCCATCCGCCATTACCAGGGCCTCCAAGCTCTCCGTTTCTTCCTGTCCTGACGTCCCGACCAGTACCCTTCCACTGACATTCTCATTCGTTTGGCTGAACTTGGTCCTCACCCTCAACAATTTCTCTTTCGAATCTTCCCACTGCCTCGAGATGAAAGGGGTAGCCATGGGCACCTGCATGGGCCCCAGCTATGCCTATCTCTTCGTTGGCTATGTAGAACAGTCCATCTTCCGTAGTTACACCGGCACCACTCCCCACCTCTTTCTCCGCTGCATCGATGACTGCATCGGTGCCACCTCATGCTCCCACGAGGAGGTTGAACACTTCATCAACTTCACCAACACATTCCACCCCGACCTTAAATTCAACTGAACCATCTCTGACACCTCCCTCCCCTTCCTGGACCTCTCCATCTCCATCAACGATGACTGACTCGACAATGACATTTTTCACAAACCCACCGACTCCCACAGCTACACCTGGGATTACACCTCCTCCCACCCTACTTCCTGCAAAAATGTTATCTTGTATTCCCAATTCCTCTGCCTCCACCGCATCTGCCAAAATGATATAAATGAGACCTAAGGAGCAACTTCTTCATGCAGAGACTGTTGCATGTATGGAATGAGCTGCCAGAGGAAGTGGTAGAGGCTCGTATGATTGCAACATTTAAAAGTCATCTGGATGGGTATATGAACAGGAAGGGTTTGGTGGGATATGGGCCGGGTGCTGGCAGGTGGGACTAGATTGGGTTGGGAAATCTGGTCAACATGGACGAGTTGGACTGAAGGGTCTGTTTCCATGCTGTAGATCTCTATGACTCTTTAACTCTATGATTGCTTTGGTGCAGAGCTGAGCTTTCAGAGCAGTGAAAGTCTTGAATGGTCTCAGCAGGACCAGAGAGAGTGCCACAAACATAATGAAGTGAGCAGCATCAAGTTGCGTGAGATAACCCATTCAAGCCCAGGAGAGAAACTTTTGATGAAACTTGCTGAAGTTGACAGTTAGTTGATTATTGATAAAATTCAACCATAGCTCCGTGATTCTGAAAACGGACATAATTATGTGACGGCCCTCAATGTCAGTTGGTTGCACATGATCAGGGAGTTGGTCGGGCTGATCAGGGATAGTGCAGGGATCTTGTGCCTGGCGTCTGAAGAGGTAGGGGAGGCCCTAAATGAGTTTTTGCTTCAGTATTCAGTCAAGAGAGGGAGCTTGTTGATAGTGAGAACACCATGGACCAGGTTCATAGGCTTGAACAGATTGATATTAAGAAGTAGATGTGCTGGAAATTCTGGGAAGCATCAAGATAGATAAGTCCTCAGGGCCTGACCAGATATATCCAAGGTTTCTACAGGAAGTGAGGAATGAGATTGCTGTGCCTCGAGTGATGATCTTTGCATCCTCACACTCCACAGGAGTATTACTGGATGATTGGAGGGAGGCGAATGTTGTTCCTCTGTTCAAGAAAGGGAATTGGGAAATCCCTGGGAATTGCATATCAGTCAGTCGTAGTTTGATTAAGGATAGTCAGCATGGCTTTGTGAGGGGTAGGTCATGCCTCACAAGCCTTACTGAGTTCTTTGAGGATGTGACAAGACAAGTTGACGAAGTTGAGCAGTGAATGTGCTGTGTATGGACTTCAGCAAGGCATTTGATAATGTTCCCCATGGTAGGCTCATTCATAAAGTTAGGAGTTATGGGATATAGGGACACTTGGCTGTCTGGATACAGAATTGGCTGCCTGAAAGAAAACAACGAGTGGTAGTGGATGGAAAGTATTTTGCCAGGAGGTCGGTGACCAGTGGTGTCCCGCAGGGATCTGTTCTTGGACCTCTGCTCTTTGTAATTTTTATAAGTGACTTGGATGAAAAAGTGGAAAGGTGGGATTGTACGTTTAGCGATGACTCAAAGTCAGTGGTATTGTATATAGTGTTGAGGGCTATTGCAGCCTGCAATGTGACAATGCCAGGATGCAGAGCTGGACTGAGAAGTGGCAGATGGAGTTCAACCTGAATAAATGCGAAGTGATTCATTTTGGAAGGTCAAATTTGAATGCTGAATACAGGGTCGGATTCTTGGCAGTATTGGATCTTGGCGTCCACATACATAGATCTCTCAAAATTGCCACCCAAGATGATAGAGTTGTTAAGAAGGCATATGGTGTTTTAAATTTCATTAACAGATCGATTGAGTTTAAGAGCAACAAGGATTTTCTGCAGCTCTATAAAACCCTGGTTAGACCACACTTGGAATACTGCATAGAGGTCCAGCTGCCTCATTTTAGAAAGATGTAGATGACTTAGAGAGGGTGCAGAGGAGATTTGCCAGGATGTTGCTTGGATTTGAGGGCTTGTCTTTTGAAGAGAGGTTGAGTGAGCTAGGACTTTTCACACTGGAGAGAAGAAGGAAGAGAGGTGACTTGATAGAGATGTACAAGAAATGAGAGGCATTGATAGAGTAGAAAGCCAGAGACTTTTCCCCAGGGCAGAAATAGCTGTCATGAAGGGCCATAATTTTGCATTGATTGGAGGAATGTAGAGGGAAGATATCAGAGGTAGGTTCTCTACGCAGTGTGGTGGGTGCATGAATGCACTGGCAACGGTGTAGTAGAGTCAGAGACATTTAAGCGAATGTTGGACAAGCATATGGACAGCAGTAAATTGAGGGATGTGTAGGTTAGGTTAATCTTAGATTAAGACAAATGCTCGTCATAACATCGTGGGATGAAGGGCCTGTATTGTGCTGTACTGTTCCATGTTATTTGTGTTGGAGCATCTGAAGTTTGCATTTAGAGCAGTCAGTTATGGGTTAACAGGTAAGCCCCTATTCTCTTTTCATTCTCAATAAAGATAAAAAATCTCTCTACAGGAAGCAAAGGTAAAGTTAAAGGCATTTTTAAGTCTTCGTAGGTGCAACCAAGTAGCAATGGGAAGGCTTCCTTCATTGTTCACCAGAAACCCCTATTTGTGGAGTCAATGAAGGGCTACTGTCACATGAATATCCAGCTGTAGCTAATTCCACTGAAGTAAACATAAGATTTTTTTTTCATATTTCTCAGGGGCTGCCAACTTCAAAACAAATACATGGCTGTCCTGAGACAGGAAGGAAACAACTGGCCAGGTGGAGCATTGAGGTTCATAAGTGGCAGATTCGGAATTGCAGGGTCTGTGATTAGTCATTGCTTTCCTGGGTGGCATGGTAGCTTAGTGGTTAACACTGCTGCGTCAGAGACCTGGGTTCAATTCCAGCTTCAGGCTACCTTTGTGGGGACTTTTGCACATTCTCTTCACGTCTGCGTGGGTTTCCTCCTACAATCCAAAGGTATGCAGGTCAGGTGAATTGGCTGTGCTAATTTGTTCAGGGGTGTGAAGATTACATCGTGGGATGAAGGGCCTGTATTATGCTGTACTGTGCTATAGTGTGGTACTGTGTTCACGCTGTGCTGTTGTGTTACAGTGTTGGCAGTGTGCTGTAGTGTGGTAGTGTGTTGACACTGTGCTGTAGTGTGATACTGTGTTGGCACTGTGCTGTCAAAAGGGGGCAGCACTGTCAAAATACATCAAAAGGGGGCAGCACTTACACACATACAGTAATCAGAAAACAAAAGCCTCTGGTTAATTCTCGGATTGCTGATTCACTGTGGGTTTAGGGACACCAAGGTAGCAAAAGAAAAGGGAGCCAGTATGTCAAAGTTAAAATTATGCCCTTGAAATTACTCCTGCTAAAATAGTAGACACAGGTATTTCATGCAAGCCCTTTAAATTTCTTGCATTCATATTGTGCAGTACAATTCCAATGTCTTTGAGGTCATTAGCAAATTAACTGATGGATTTTGTTAACGGTCACACATCACAAAGAGGTAATCAGTTCTAACAGAGTCTTTTTTTTTCTTGGAGCTTTTGTCAGCAAACAGTGAAGTTAATCAAATCTCAAATCACAGCGCAATGTCTAACATAATGACAACATTACCTTTCAAAATGTTCTGGGATTGCAGCATGCTGTCAAAGTGTTCTCTCAGTAATTGGCATTCTTCACTTAACAACCTAACCTGTGAGTTCTTCCATGAGTGTAGAAAACACTGGGCAAGAGATGGCAATCATCAAGTGTCATTTAGTCGGAAACGCCGAGGGACACATACAACCAGTTCTCTGCATTTACTTCCTTGTTGTTTCACATTGAATATGAAACTGTGCTTCTTATCTATCCCACATTGATACTTACAGAAAAATTTAAACAGTAACCTGTACTTACTAGAGCAGTAACATGTAATAACCGGAGAGATCTATAAAATCACATAATAGATTTTCGCTTTTACATTGTGAAAAAAGAGTTTTCAAAATGCGATTGCTAAAGTTGTACTTACCTGAATTTTCATGTAATATGCATGCAATAATTGTTCCAGATCCAAATGATTTTTCATTGCACCATAGCAACATTATGTTTCAAAATGTTCTGGGATTGCTACATTATTTCAAAGTGTTATCTCAGTAATTGGCATTCTTTGCTTAACAAGCTAACCTGTGAGTTGTTCCCTGAACGTAGAAAACATGGAGCAAAAGGTAGAAACCATCACATCATTGCATTGTGGATAATAATTACTCACTCTCCCGTAAGGAATTTCACACTCAACCCTCAAATTTTTCTGTCTCTCTCTATCGCCTTCTTTAAGGATCAAATTCTTTGATCAGGATTGCTGGTCCTAACATAACCTTGAGCTGGAAGTTACTGACTACTCAGGAGGAGGGGGGAAACATGTGAGTGATTCTATTAGGTAGTGTACCATGCATTGATGATGTGTCCACCACCAGAACCCCCTCTGATTTTATAAGCAACAGGGGAAGTGTAGGTTGGCCTGTGGTCCAGTTGAGGCCATTATGTAGGCAGTTAATACCTTTGTTGCACTATATCTCAGGATGAATGGGCAATGGGAGAGGCCTGAGTCCAAAGTGCAATCTGACCCTGTCGGTTGCTAACCAATGACTTTGCTAAAAGGCATTAAGTGAACCAAATGGGTTTTTGTAACAATCGACATTGTTTAATTATATACACATTTCACCGCCTGCCTTGTTGGGACTTGAACCCAACAAAATTAGACTGGGGCTTTGAATTACCCATCTAGTGAAATCATCATTACACCACTGTTTCCCCCTTGTTTATATAGGAAGGAGTTACTGGCAGAGGTAGCCTAGAAACGAATTCCTGACACACTGTCACCTTCACTTCGGTAAATATCCAACGCCTAGCTGGCATTAATGCAAAAATGTCACTACAACTGCAACCAAGGGCTACTTTGATTTTAAATCCGTGTAACTGATCAGATTAGAAATGAGATACTTGAGCTGGAACAGGGAACAGACTGGTAATTAGAAGCTTTTGCTCATTAATACAATTAATGCTACTTTATTTTTCTTCTGTCATTCCAAGAGATGGTGCAAAGCCAGGGAAAAGAAATGGAAAACATTTTCAATATTGGATGGAGTATCAGGACCAAAGAAAATGCCTATGACCTCATCAATACAGCAAACACAGAAAGTGTATGTTCGTACCTCATTAAAATCCTCTCTAAAAACACAAGGGAATATCTTATTGAGGGTTCTAGTGAGGCCAGTTTTTTTTTAATCACCTTCTCTCATCATCCCCTACTACCACTATCCCCTACCACCACCATCATCAGCACCCTCAGGATCAGGATTCCCCTTACCTCACTGGGAACCATTGCTGGACAGTGTTCTAAGGTGACCTCTGATCCTGTATATTTTTAATTGCCGGGAAGCCACTTCTCAATTCTTAGGAAATGCCATGTTATTAAGCCTGGCAATTTGATATTGGCAGGACCCCCATGACCCCTCACCTGGCTATATACTTGGCCAAGAGATAAAGTCAACCCATTACCTCTAGATTTTAAGAGCACCAAATATATTAGTCAACAGCAAGGAATTTGCAGAAGACAAGATTCTGAGCTTAAAAATGTGTTGCTGGAAAAGCTCAGCAGGTCAGGCAGCATCCAAGGAGAAGGAGAATCGACGTTCCGGGCATAAGCCCTTCTTCAGGAATGAGGAAAGTGTTTCAAGCAGGCTAAGATAAAAGGTAGGGAGGAGGGACTTGGGGGAGGGGCGTTGGGAATGCGATAGGTGCAAGGAGGTTAAGGTGAGGGTGACAGACCGGAGAGGGGGTGGGAGGCGGAGAGGTCGGGAAGAAGATTGCAGGTCAAGAAGGCGGTGCTGAGTCTGAGGGCTGGGACTGAGAAAAGGTGGGGGGAGGGGAAATGAGGAAGCTGGAGAAATCTGCATTCATCCTCTGTGGCTGGAGGGTTCCTAGGCGGAAGATGAGTCGCTCTTCCTCCAGGCGTGGTGTTGCCATGGTCTGGCGATGGAGGAGGCCAAGGACTTGCATGTCCTTGGCGGAGTGGGAGGGGGAGTTAAAGTGTTCAGCCACGGGGTGGTTGGGTTGGTTGGTGCGGGTGTCCCAGAGGTGTTTTCTGAAATGTTCCGCAAGTAGGCCCCAATGTATAGGAGGCCACATCAGGTGCAGCGGATGCAGTAAATGATGTGCGTGGAGGTGCAGGTGAATTTCTGATGGATATGGAAGTGTCCCTTGGGGCCTTGAAGGGAAGTGAGGGGGGAGGTGTGGGCGCAAGTTTTGCATTTTTTGCGGTTGCAGGGGAAGGTGCCGGGAGTGGAGGTTGGGTTGGTGGGGGGTGTGGATCTGACAAGGGAATCGCTGAGGGAATGGTCTTTCCCGAACACTGATAGGGGTGGGGAGGGAAATATATCCTTGGTGATGGGGTCTGTTTGGAGGTGGCAGAAATGACGAAGGATGATCCAATGTATCTGGAGGGTGGTGGGGTGGTAGGTGAGGACCAGTGGGGTTCTGTCCTGGTGGCAATTAGAGGGGCGGGGTTCAAGGGCGGGGGAGCGGGAAGTGAAGGAGATGCGGTGGAGAGCATCGTCAACCACGTCTGAGGGGAAATTGCGGTCTTTGAAGAAGGAGGCTATCTGGGTTGTTCGGTATTGGAATTGGTCCTCCTGGGAGCAGATGCGGCGAAGGCGAAGGAATTGGGAATATGGGATGGCGTTTTTACAGGGGGCAGGGTGAGAGGAGATGTAATCTAGGTAGCTGTGGGAGTCAGTCGGTTTATAGTATACGTCCGTGTTGAGTCGGTCGTCTGAGATAGAGATGGAGAAGTCTAGGAAGGGGAGGGAGGAGTCTGAGACAGTCCAGGTAAATTTGAGGTCGGGGTGGAAGGTGTTAGTAAAGTGGATGAACTGTTTAACCTCCTCGTGGGAGCACGAGGTAGCGCCGATACAGTCATCAATGTAGCGGAGGAAGATGGACTGTTCCACATATCCAACGAAGAGGCAGGCATAGCTAGGGCCCATGCGGGTGCCCATGGCTACTCCTTTGGTTTGGAGGAAGTGGAAGGATTGGAAGGAGAAGTTGTTAAGAGTGAGGACCAGTTCAGTCAGTCGAAGGAGGGTGTCAGTGGATGGGTACTGGTTGGTTCGGCGGGAAAGGAAGAAGCGGAGGGCTTTGAGGCCTTCGTGATGGGGGATGGAGGTGTATAGGGACTGGATGTCCATGGTGAAGATAAGCCGTTGGGGGCCGGGGATGCGAAAATCATGGAGGAGGTGGAGGGCGTGGGTGGTGTCCCGAACGTAGGTGGGGAGTTCTTGGACAAAGGGGGACAAGATTCTGGTCAACTAACGTGCAATTGTTGGTTCTATGACCATAACAAGACCTGTTTTGAATATTTCTTGCTTTCTTTAACAATCTTAACACCTGCATAGGAACACCTGTGTTCTTAGTAAGACCACCATGAGGTAGAAAACTTACGACCATAAACATTAAGGTAGATCAGTGTCTGAATTATGTCATTCCAACTGTGTTTCTTTTAAAATTTAATGAGATTCTTATTTGGTTGGGTTATCACCTCCCAGAAATTGCTGTTGGTGTGAAGTGGTGCCCATTGGAGAGTAAGATGCTCACTTGATTCATAAATCCTTCTGCACTGATATAATGGAGCGGTAAAGGGGTTTAAATAATCACAAAGGTACTCTGTGTTGCACCACATTAGTATTTTTAATAAATTTGGTGACTGAGTGAGCTACCCTCTCATATTCACTCAGATTTTATACCCTTGTATTTAATTCATCTCTAGAAATAAATAATTCAACTGTTTGTAGGAAATATTTTGGCATTGAGGTGGTTTCCTTAGGATAAATCACCACTGCCAATATGATATTGTGTGAGTTAGCCCTTCTACCATATGTCATGAAAGTGGAGTTTTTGTTGAGGCAGATATCTTGAAGTTTTTTAATATTCCCAATATGATATCTCAGACTTACATGCCAATTTGCTAGTGCTCCTGTTACATTGTCTACATAACTGACTGGTTGACTAAATAACTGTTCAACTGATTGTGACTAAGATGAAATTCTTTTATAGACTAGTTGTGATGTCATCCAGTTGTCTTAAAGATATAGTACCTTTCTATGATCTGTACGATAACGCAAGAGATTTTGAGATTTTACTAGATTTTTTTTTAAAAAGCCTTAGTTCAATAATGTCTGCATTCCTCTTAGCGAAATCAAATCCTGAACGACTTACAATCATGAGCAGATCATATTTCAGCACTTGACTAGTTTGTCACCAATGCAGTAACTTTGCTGGTTTAAGGTGACAAGATATCATAAACCACAACTCACAAAGGGACTCATGTTTTGGCTCCATTGCAAGTTCCTGGCTCTTAATGAGACAGTCAATTTGCACACACCATGCAGTGTGAAAGTGAAGACATTTCTGACTGCCAGGTCACTAGCTCAAAGTAATCAGCTTCACTCCATTACTCAGTTAGCAGTAGGCAAAAATAAATCGACAGCGCTATTGTTTTGATGAGTTCTTTCCCTGATGTAATATGAAGCTGTCAGAATTGCTGAAAAGTCTCCCTTAGAAGTGGTATGTTATTCATCAGCTTCCAAGTTACTACTACAGGCTTTGGTTCAGCAGATATCATCTACAGTCTACATACAACACCCACATTATCTCTGAGAAGCCAGATTTCAAGGTTCAGGCAGGAGTACAGAGCAAAAAAAAAAATTCTTTAATCAATACCAATTTGAAAAAGCATTTGTAAACAAATAAAAATCAATAGAGCAAAAGAAATGTCTAAATCAAACTGAAAAAAAATTCTTCCTTGTTGGGTTGAACAAATTATCTGTATAATCTAATTTAACCAGTGTTGTGAGATGGATTGACAAATTCACAGTTATCTAACCAAAGACCGCACATTCTTGCCCTTAATCCAACCATGTCCAATTACTGAGGGCACTGTGCAGAGAATGGGGTATCTTATTTCCATATAGCTCTCCAGTCTACTCATCATTCCCTGGATTAGTAAGGAAACCATTGTTAAAGTCCACATGCTGAGGTGGTAATATAAGACTTGAAAAAGTTAATGCCTAGAATAGTGTGACATCTCCCATTCGGATGGCTTAAGAGATCACAGAAGTGAGAGAAAAATAGAGAAGGACTCTGACTTTATCAGAGGTATTCATTCTTCTATACAACTGCATATTGTTCTGACAGATGAGTTCCTTTAGTTTTTATTCTCTGTCTTTCTTTTCTGCAGGCAACGTCGAGTTGCTCATTCAAGAGACCATTTAGTGTAAATGAGCCACAATATTTGTGTAGATTTTCCCATTTTTGGAGCCAAAAGCCGCTAATGTATGAGGAATTTGGACCATGAAGTTTACTTGCTCACCTTGCACCCACTGATTCATTTCTCTATTTGGTTTAATAGAAAAATGTTTGGTGTCCATTATAAGTGCATGGTTCTTCCTGTTGAAGTTTCCTTATTAGATAATGGTTAGCCCAGCCTCAGAATGAGGATGACTTGTCCCAGCTAGTTCCAAAGGTACACACCCACAGAAGGTATATCCAAATGCACTTTGGGATGGGCTGAGATGAGAGATCAGTGGAAAATAATCAGGCATGCAATTTATCGCCACCTTCTCACTGATTTAAACACATAAAGCACTGTACTAACTGAGACAACCAACTCCATATAGACTAGGAATTAAACTGGGGCCCATATTACTCATTAATTGTCTGACAATAGAATGCCATTATCCAGTTACTAGAACATATGAACATAGAAATAGGAGTGGACCGTTCAGCTCATTGTCTGCTCTACTATTTAAAAGATTGTGGATGATCAAACACTTCAATGACTTTTACCCAAACTATTCCCATTACCTTTTGATGCCTTTGGTAACAAAACTCTACAACCTCTATTTTAAATATTTTTAAAGACTAAGATTCCACAGTACTCTGGGGAAACTAGTTCCAAAGATTCAGAATTCTGAGTAAATGAAAAAAGTTCATTATTTCAGTGTACTTTATTTTAAAATTATATACCCTGCCTGTAGAATTCTTAACCAGAGGAAACATCTTACCTGCATCTGCTCTATCTCTTTCGGTATTTTTCAGGTTTCAATGACATCACTTTGTAGTCTTCAAAACCCCAGGAGAGTACAGGCCTAGTTTGCCTAAGCTTTCTTCAGAGGACAAGCCTATCATCCCAGGAATAAGTTTGATGGACCTTCCTTCTCCCATATCTCTATGGCCATGATTTTCTTCCTGAGGTAAGGAGATCAAACTGCAGACTATACTCCACATGTGGTCTAACTAAGCTCCCATACAAATGAAGCAAGAATTCACTACTACTGGACTCAAACCCTCCTGCAATCCCATTAACCTTCCTAATAGCTTGTTTCACCTGCACGTGCCCCCTGCGCATCTTACCTCTTACTGTTTAAGAAACATTCTGCACATCTGCTCCTTCTACCAAAATAGATAACCACCCATTTTCTGACATTGTGTTCCATCTGCCATATTCTTGCCCACTCACTGAGCCTGTCCAAGTCCTCTTGAAGGAGAAAGTGAGGACTGCAGATGCTGGAGATCAGAGCTGAAAATGTGTTGCTGGAAAAGCGTAGCAAGTCAGGCAGCATCCAAGGAGCAGGAGAATCGACATTTCGGGCATGAGCCCTTCTTCAGGAATGAGGAAAGTGTGCCCAGCAGGCTAAGATAAAAGGTAGGGAGGAGGGACTTAGGGGAGGGGCATTGGAAATGCGATAGGTGGAAGGAGGTCAAGGTGAGGGAGTTAGGCCGGAGTGGGAGAGGGGGGGGGGCGGAGAGGTCAGGAAGAAGATTGCAAGTTAGGAAGGCGGTGCTGAGTTCGAGGGATTTGACTGAGACAAGGTGGGGGGAGGGGAAATGAGGAAACTGGAGAAATCTGAGTTCATTCCTTGTGGTTGGAGGGTTCCTAGGCAGAAGATGAGGCGTTCTTCCTCCAACCGTCGTGTTGCTATTTTCTGGCGATGGAGGAGTCCAAGGATCTGCATGTCCTTGGTGGAGTGGGAGGGGGAGTTGAAGTGTTGAGCCACGGGGTGGTTGGGTTGGTTGGTCCGGGTGTCCCATTAGGAAGAGAACTTCTTCAAGGAAGGCATCCTTGCAAGAGGATTCGCAGTAGGTTAAAATCTTCGAGGAGAAAGTGAGGACTGCAGATGCTGGAGATCGGAGCTGAAAATGTGTTACTGGAAAAGCGCACCAGGTCAGGCAGCATCCAAGGAGCAGGAGAATCGACGTTTCGGGCATGAGCCCTTCTTCAGGAATGAGGAAAGTGTGTCCAGCAGGCTAAGATAAAAGGTAGGTTGAAAAGACTTGGGGGAGGGGCGTTGGAAATGTTAGGAAGAGAGCTTCTTCAAGGAAGGCATCCTTGCAAGAGGATTCGCAGTAGGTTAAAATCTTTTAGGAAGAGATGCTTATATATGTAAAATTGGCTGGATGATTGGTTTGTAATTCAGTGTGTTGCCAACAGTGTGGGTTCAATTTCCACATTGGATGAGGTTACTATGAAGGACACCCAGACCAACCAACCCAACCACCCCGTGGCTCAACACTTCAACTCCCCCTCCCACTCCACCAAGGACATGCAGGTCCTTGGACTCCTCCATCGCCAGACCATAGCAACATGACGGTTGGAGGAAGAACGCCTCATCTTCCGCCTAGGAACCCTCCAACCACTAGGGATGAACTCAGATTTCTTTAGTTTCCTCATTTCCCCTACCCCCACCTTGTCTCAGTCAAATCCCTCGAACTCAGCACCGCCTTCCTAACCTGCAATCTTCTTCCTGACCTCTCCGCCCCCACCCCCACTCCGGCCTATCACCCTCACCTTGACCTCCTTCCACCTATCGCATTTCCAACGCCCCTCCCCCAAGTCCCTCCTCCCTACCTTTTATCTTAGCCTGCTGGACACACTTTCCTCATTCCTGAAAAAGGGCTCATGCCCGAAACGTCGATTCTTCTGCTCCTTGGATGCTGTCTGAACTGCTGCGCTTTTCCAGCAACACATTTTCAGCTCAAGTCCTCTTGAAGCCATGTTACATCTTCTTAATGACACACATTCCTGCTTAGCTTTGTATCATCTGCACATTTGGAAATATTATGTATGGTCTCACTTCCAACCATAGATTTATACTTTGAACAGCTGCCTCTAAGTAATGAGCCATGCAGAACTCATTTTGTCATAGCCTGCCAATGCAAGAATAATCTGTTTATTCCTACTCTCTGTTTAATGTCTGTTAGCCAATCATTAATCCATGCCAGTACATTACCTCATATCCCATGTGCCTTTAATTTTGATAATCAACCTCCTATGGGGGACCTAATCAAAATCTCTTGACAATTCAAGTATATTATGTCCATTGACTCCCCTTTATTAATTTTATTAGTAACATCCTCAACAAACTCCAACCAGTTAATTTAAAATGATTTCCAATTCACAAATCCATGTTGACTATTCCCAATCAAGTTATTATTTTCTAAGTGTCTGTTTATCACATCATTGAGATTGGATTCTCTCACTTTCCTTGATACTGATATGTGCCTGATGGGTTTTGAGTCTGTTATTATTAAAATTTTTGAATAAATTCAAAAAAGCACTTGCAATGTTTCAGGATTTTAGAGAAGACCTCTTCCAGATGAAATGGTACTGATGAGAGCTGAAGCATATTTAATGTTTTATCCATGGTCCAATTGTAGCTCTAGAGAACTCTAATCCATTATGGAAGGCCAGATTGGTGCAGGACAAGGTAGGAACTGCTGAGATGTCCAAGCAGACACTGAGAGCTATTCAAATTACCCCACTCCTGAATTCTGCGACTGAATCAAGGTCTTATCAGAACATTAAGGGGAAAATGATGGACTGACAGTAGCATGGGTCTTCCAGCTGGTCCTGAGATTTAGGCTTATTTTTAGATTTATTTCTAGACTTCTTACAATTATTACTGTGATTTGCATAGCTGCAGTAGGCTGTCAATGTCTGCTTGGGCATCTCAGCAGCTAGTGACCTTCACTTTCTGTAGCTAAGGTTCATATTTGAAGTCTGTCAAAACACGTCACTCAATTCCTCTCCTTGGGTGGTAGTGTAGCCAGTGCAGAGTAATTGCATGATTCAGTCTGAATTAAAATCATGTACACTAGGATGGTGTCAGGCTTAAGAATCAGAATTTGCTGAGTTAGCTGATGACAGTTGAGAGACAGTGTTGGGAGGGGGGTGTTCATATAATTGACTTCAGGAGTACTTGGCAGATGAAGGATAAAATTAGCTCAGGCTCCCACTCTCAATGGGAGTCTAGTGATCTTACCCAGAAGGTCCATGCATGATGATGCTAGGGAAATGCTTATATATGTAAAATTGGCTGGATGATTGGTTTGTAATTCAGTGTGTTGCCAACAGTGTGGGTTCAATTTCCACATTGGATGAGGTTACTATGAAGGACTCTTCTTCTCAATCTCCTCCCTTGCCTGAGGCATAGTGACCCTCAGGTTAAACCACCACCTGTTATCTTTCTCTAATATGAAGGACTATGACAACTTTACTAAGTTACTAGAGTTGGATGGAGAGCTGTGGAACTGGGTCTCAGCATGAGTCAGGATAGGAAGAAAAGATAAATTCTTCCCCTTTGGGCCTCCCTATTTGGGAATTGCACTGCATTATTCTAAACTGACAGGAAAGCCAAGTTCTTGCTGATTGTGAACAGGAATGATTATTCTGCTACTCAGAAGTGTACAGTTTACAGTTCAGGCAATAGAAGGAATAATTTAAAACAGTTTATCTGAAAAAGCACAGTACATATTGAATGTCAGCAACTCATGGGAAGCGTTCAGATGTCAACTACCAAAGATTTTTGCACTCATTTCTCAGTGGGCTATTGTAAAGGGCCACTGTTCAGTCAGAAACACAATTTTGATACCTTGTGAGTGAAATTTATTCTCTAAATCTATACTAAATGTATTGAAAACGCTATGCTTTTTGTGATTTGATGTATATGTGAGTTATTCTGAACGGGTAAATACAATGGTAATTTCAATGTTTCATGTCCTGATTTTGTAATCTGTCAAACAGCCATTAGACTGAAAAATAACGAATCAATATTTCAAATATTATCTTCAATACTTGTAAAGATCAGCATTAATGTGGACTTGAAGGAATTGAATGCAGCAGTAGTCACAATAATATTTTTACCCTTTGAATTGTGTGTTGTATGTAGCTCAGATCAATGGAACAAAAACTTTCTCTTTTGATTGCATTCTGTGAGGAATGAACCGAAGTGCTTTTGAAGCAGTTCCTAATCTTAAAAAAACAGAACAACGTCCAGAATGGCTATTGATTCTGAAAGGCCCCAAGGATTGGCTAATGGGAGAAATAGAAAATATTATTTTCATGCAATAAGGACTGTGATTTGAGATAATAAATTTCTGAAGACAATGTAAAGGAAACTTGACAGTGTTTTGTGGATAAATGGCTCAGAGTGCTGGGTTAAAATAAAAGCTTCCAGCAGTGCACAAATGTTTGCAAGAATTCTATTATTCTACAACATACAATTTAGAAATACACATCTTATCATTTAGAAAGGCAGAGAAATTCTCATGGAACCCCTCAGGGTAAGAAGCCACTGATGTCAAAAAGAATGTGAATCCAGATGATGTTGAATAGCTGGATGAGATTAACTTTACTTTTACTGTATAAAGATATATCCTATTCACCACAGTATAATTAGCTGTGATTTTATTGAATGGTGGAGCAGACTGGAGGAGCAAAATGGACTGCCTCTGCTCCTAACTGATATGTTCACATGAATGAATAGTAATTAATAATGACTAATAAATAGAAATAATTATCCATTAATTTGAAACAAACACAATAAATGACAAATGATAACTTAGGGATAAAAATATTTGTCTGTCAGATAGTTTGAATTAAACCACTTTTTCATAAGGAAGGCATTTAAGGAAGTGTTGGAATGTATCAGTTGTAGAAAAATAAGTTTCTGTTCTGCCACCCTGCTTTTGCTTTTAAATGAATACACAGAATTTGCTAAAAATAACAGAGTATCACTTGCATTCCATAAAGATGCTGAATGCTGGCAAAGCCAGTTATGTCATAAAAAATTGCCGTTCCCAGGTGATTGTTTTAGTACAGCTAATGCTGGTGGCACATAAAAAAAAAGTACTGGTAGCACATCACATCTATCAATTTTGTGTTCTCTGCCACCTCAATGTATTGCAACAGTGGAGACTCACAGTAAAAGATTCATGACAAGGCAAGACTCCAGAGGGAGCCTGCATAAAATTCCTCTGCTCACTATTTTCAAGCTGCTGTTGTCCTACTTAAAATGATATGTGCAAAGAAGCATCATAGAAGCATGTTAATCAGAACATGTATTTGGCAAGATTCAATTAATTTCTTCTTCATGCTTCCAGTTCTACAAGTAAAGTGCAGTTTGGTAATAAATCCTGTGCTGGGAACAATCATTAGCGCACAGAACCATTTTGTTTTGTGAGCTGTATGTTAGTGAAAACCTTCCAACTTGTAGGTGGAAGAGAACTCTTTTACTTGAATGTGTAACATGATTATTCATATTGTTATGAAGATACTCCTTACCTCATAGTTTTTGTGCTGTTGACTTTAAAGGATTGTGGAGATGCCTAAGTTGTGTTTTTTTGTAAACGTTCAAAGACACGATGCATTTCTTTTTTTAAAACAAGGTATTTCTTGAAAAATGCATGGTTCCTGAAAATTGCTGCTCTTGGTTGGTTGTACTCACTTCAGAGAACACACATAACTATTTTATGGTCAGATTTTGTGGCTGTTGTATTTGAACGTGCTGGAGTTTGTGTTTAAAATTTCAGATGTGGAAAGCCCAAACAAGTTTCTCAGCTCACAAATCCTTTTTCTGAAACACTTTTGTGGTGAACTCAGTTTGAAACTCACTTGTTCTTCTGTAGGAGCCATTGAAAGGACTTGTCAATGCTGCATTCTCTGAGCAAGTTGTGCCTGCCAAAACCCCAGAGGCAATGTGTCATTAGTACCGAGAACAAAAAATGCTGGAAATCGCACCAGTCAGGCAGCACCAAAAAGAGAAAGAACAAACGAATGATCAGAGTCTGATAGAGTCATCTAGTCTTGAAGTGTTAGCTTGCTCTCTCTCCACAGCTGCCGACTGACCCACTGTGATTTCCAGCACTTTTTTGTTTTCAGTACAGATTCCAGCATCTGCAGTAATTTGCTCCAATACTATGTGTTATTACTGACTTGAACACATATAATAGAACACTGGAGCAACAGAATCTAGAACATTCTACAATTTATCCTCTTTTGCAATTTAAAGTGAATCTCTGCAGACAGAAATCTTTTTTACCCTAAGTGTTATTATGTAAGGTTTGGATTATTTGGAGGGGTAAATATATATTTCATATTACAAGTCTGCATCTTCATTGAATGAATTTGGTTTTATATTAAGTCATTAGTTCTGAGTTTATTAAAGAAACCTAGTTGAATATTTTTATTCTAATATGGAGAAAGCAAGCAATGGGCCATTTTGGAATTAAAGTATTACATTTTTAATTTAAGTTGCAATATGTGGAGCAGTGGAACTAAAGTGGCAGCACACACTTACTGTTTTGGTTGTAATGGTGTGATGCCTCTACTTTATAGTATCGGACTTATTGGAAGGAAAATAAAATAAAACATAGAATAATAAAACAGTACAACTCAGCTCATTATGAAAAGTAGCACTGTTTATTTCTCCCAAAAATTGCCAAATCATGTCCACCTCCAACAAATCTAACCTTCATCCCTTGGTGACAATGCCATTCCTGAATCCTCCACTATCAACATCAGTATTGACTAAAAATAGAAGTAAATCAGCCATATAAATATTGTGGCTACAAGAGCAGGTCAGAGACTGGGAATTCTTCAGTGTGTAACTCACTTTAGCGTCCACTTTCTGAATGGTCAAAGGCTTTGGAAATCTAAAGCTCAAAGGGATTTGGGGTCCTAGTTCAGGATTCTCTTAAGGCAGGTTGCCTCAGCAAATGCAATGTTAGCATTCATTCCAACAGGCCTGGAATACAAGAGCAGAAATGAACTGCTGAGGTCATATCGCATCTGAAATATTGTGAGCAGTTTTGGACCCTGTATTTAAGAAAGGACAAGCTGGCAATGGGAGGGGATGTAGAGGAGGTTCACATGAATGATCCTGAGGATGAAGGATTCTAGGTCTGTACTCAATGGGAGTTAGAATGACTGAGGGGAGAGGGGTATCTGATTCAAACAGAGAATACTGACAGGACTGGATTGAGCAGACGTGGAGAAGAAGTTTCTACTAGTAAGAGAGACTATGACCCAAGGACACAGCATTAGAGTGAAGCAGTGATCCTTTACAACTGAAATGAGGAGGAATTTCTTCAGCCAGAGGCTGGTGAATCTGTGGAACTCATTGCCACAGAAGGCTGTGGAGGTCCCTGAAATGGAACTTGAACCAGCAACCTTTTAAGTCAGAGGCAAAAGGTCTATTTCTCAGTCACAAATCAAAGACAGGAAAGATTGGCTTACAGAAAATGACTAGACTTTGAGATACAATCAATGTCTCATGACTCCTACCCATGGATATTAGATTAGATTTAGATTAGATTACATTACAGTGTGGAAACAGGCCCTTCGGCCCAACAAGTCCACACCGACCCGCCGAAGCGCAACCCACCCATACCCCTACATTTACCCCTTACCTCACACTACGGGCAATTTAGCATGGCCAATTCATCTGACCTGCACATCTTTGGACTGTGGGAGGAAACCGGAGCACCCGGAGGAAACCCATGCAGACATGAGGAGAATGTGCAAACTCCACACAGACAGTCGCCTGAGCCGGGAATTGAACCCGGGTCTCTGGCGCTGTGAGGCAGCAGTGCTAACCACTGTGCCACCGTGCCGCCCATATTGTCGCATCTATATTAATAATTGTCAAATAATTAAAGAGCACAGAATGTGAATAGCTTGGGATCATCAATGGCTGACATTATGAAATATAGACACTTAGGGATGTAGAAGATAGGAACAGGAGTAGGCCATTCGACCCTCAAGCCTGCTCCACCATTCAACATGATTGAGCTCAATACCCTAATCCCATCCTTCCTCCATATTCCACCAGAGCTGTATTTATCTCCTTCTTGAAAACTTATAACATTTTGGCCTCAACCATTTTCTGTGGTAGACAATTCCACAGGCTCCCCACTTTCTGAGTAAATAAATTTCTCCTCATCTCAGTCAGCAAACCATTATCTCTTACTTTTAAACTATGACCGCTGGTGCTAAAATGCTGCTTCAGTCCCAGTAGGAAGAATAAAAGGAGAAACTGGATTGGGAATTAAGAACTTTAAATTCCTCCCTGATCTATTTTTAATGTGCTAGTTAACCTATTCAACTTCTATGTCCATTATTTTAAAAAGCTGTTGGCCCAATTATTTTAAACAGGTTAATTATTATATTAAAATAGCACAAATATAAATTTGGGTCTAATTCTGCTCTTCAGTAGGCTGCAAGTAGCATGAGGAGTGAGTTAACTCTTAAGTGAGGGCTTTTCTTTGGTAAAAGTGAGCAAGTTGGTGTTATTAATATCTGGAAAAAAATGTTTGATGACAGGTCAAGAGGCCAGCAGAGATGAAGGTGATTGGATGGTTTTAGAAATAATCAATGGGGTACAATCCACCATCTACAAGGCAGTGACCGAGAGAGAAAATGTACAGAATAGCTGTCAACCGCGAAGGGAAAAGCTAAGGTAATATTTTCAGTGTGGTTCTGATGAAGGATACTACTGAAATTTGTTCCGAGGGAGCTTTGTAAGCAAACCTATTCTGGGAATGTAATGGGAATGCTGCTGATACTTTCTGTCACAAGTACTTTTGAGTTGTGGAAGGGGCGGGGGTATCATTGGCTTAGCCAGTGTTTAGTGCTCATTGAATATTGACTGTGAGAAGGTGGTGGTGAGCTGCATTCTTGAACTACTGCAATCCATTGGTGTTGTTGGGAAGAGAGTTCCATGGATTTGATCCAGGACAGTGAAGGAATGGTGATATAGTTTCATATCAGGATGATGTGTGGCTTGGAAGGGGATTTGCAGGTTGCTGGTGTTCCCAAACACTGGTTGCCCTGATCCAACCAGGTGTTAGAAATCTTGAGTTTGGAAGATGCTTTCAAAGGAGTCTTGATGAGTTACTCAGGATAGAAGTGGGCTGTACCAGGCATGTGGATAATGATGCAGGATTAACCCACAATCATTGCTTATGATGTAGGCAGAAAGCCAACTACATGCTTCCTACACATGAATGTGATTGGAGTACGCAGCCAGCCTCAGGCTGCTGCATGCCTCAGTGGGCCCCGAATTCATAAGAGGCCAATGAAAGTTAAAGATAATCAAGAGTCTTTGAAGGCAGCCAACTCCCCTTCTGGAGGAAATACAATGAATCAGGTGCTGGAAACCATTCTTCTGTGAAAGGTGGAAGATTGGCCCATCATTGGAAAGAACTGAATCCAAGCTTACACTTAAGGCCTTGATTATGGAGGTGTGGAGAAAGGGAGATCTGTCACAGTGAAACATGAGACGCCCAAGGCAAATTCTCAGAAGTCAATGCAAGAAGATTGATTGAACCTGGATATTGTGCCGGGAGAAGTCCAATGTCCTGACAAGAAATACTCAAGGTCAACAAATGCACCTTCAACTGCCAGATTCCACTAGCTGCTCCACTAGCCGCAGGTATAGCTCAGTGTATCACACACCTGACACTCACCTATGTACAATCTCATCAATTAGGAGTCACCCCAAACTATCAATATTTCATTAGATCCCCACAGACTTCATTTACACTATTGCTAGTCTCACACCTATATCTCACAGCTTATACACGTAACAGATATTGTACCCAAACAGGGTGCACCCCATGAAATGGCTTGTGGACTCAACCATTATGCAGAGTCTGATCGCTAATGTCACAGCTCCCACAACAGCAAATGCAGAATGTTAGTGAGGATTTGTTGGGCCATTGATGAAGAGTCAACTTCTGTTGTGCAAGGTCAGCTTGCTGCCATCTGGGCTGCAGCTGCCTGTGATCAGAGGATCATGCTGGCTCTCATGGAGCAGTGACTAAGGTGCTGCCCAAAGGAAGTGGCTGGAGTGACATTCACAGCGACTGGCAATGTCATTCTTGCTGTGCACTGAAGCTGCAGTACTGACCGCAGCAGGTAGCAGATTTCAGGGAGGAAAATCTGAACCACGGATACCAAGCATTGACATTCCACTCGGAAAATGAGTAGCCTTTGTAGATCTGCACCAGATGTCTGGGCAGTTTGCGAATGTCATTTTAGATCTCAAATACATGACAGGTCAACACAAGTTGATGATAACCAACATTACTTAAAGGGAGCCCCCAAAGAGATCCAAGCAATAGATGCATTGTTTTAGCACATCCGAAAGATTGGTACTGCTCATCCAGATTTGGTACCAAAGTTCTGTTAAGTCGCTGCAATTATCGTCTGGAATTGTCTGCACATTGTAGCTCCTGTAATGGTTATTGCTTTAGTCCACACAGCATCCCTAAAAGTTATAGGCATATTGACTCATTTCATGTCTTTTAATGATTGAGGTATTTAAGAACAGGATAAATAATGGATGAAGAAAGACCTAAGATCTTTCCCAGAGTAATAATGCAATTTACAAAAGAAACATGATTCTTGGAAATTAACATGCTGGACACACTGGAGCTCCATTTTGAATTATACAAGTCAGACTGATATATCTCCTTCAATAGTTTTGCTTGTTTTAACTGGGAACAGAAAATGCAAAAAAAAAATGGATGATGTATCACATTGGGGTGGGTAATTTTTCAGGCACTCTGAATGGCTACCTAAAAGGTGTAATAGGCCTTCTGGCACTTGTTGCTAAATGCTCTAATCTCTTTTCGCACCTTTTCTGAGGGCAGACTGCCCTGAGGTGAATAAGCTGTCATGCTGCTCCAATCAGGTTTCCCTGGCATGGATGCGCCCTAACTAACAGGCAAGAGAATTTAAGTCAATTGAGTTAAAGGCACTTTTATGTCGAGCAAAAAAGTGCAGGAATTTCCCTTGGGTGAACTATCACTAAGTCGCAATAGATTCCAGCAGATTGTACCAATTGACCAGATGAGATGTGAGGTCCAATTTCAATAGGGCCTTGAGCCAACATGATCAGTCACAGAACTTGTTTCCTATGTTTGGCTCGCACGGGCATGAATCATTACCTTTGTTTACCTTAACTAAGTCAGCTCTTTTCACTCAGTCAAATACTATCTACTATTCCATGGGATCAAAAAACTTTTAATCTCTGGTCAAGAAGTTGGCACATTGAGATTGTTCTATATCTCCAGGAACCTGAATAGATGGGTGGGTGTAGAAAGGATGTTTCCTTAGATAAAAGATTCTAGAACAATCGATAACTGCTTTAAAAAAGCAGGAGTTGCCCAATTGAGACTGAGCTAAGGAGACTGTAGTGATTGGAACCAGGGCCAGCTGGGTCTCACTGACTGTGAGATCCTTGATTGGGGTTGTTAACCCAGGCCAATCAGGGAGCCCTGGCTGACAGCTCTAACAGGAGATTTAGAAAGACTCCTGATCCAAGGCAGTGGCTCAGAGCTGGCTGGTCAGAGGCTATGTGCTGTGTACATGCAAATGACTTGGTGACAGGTTATGGGCCTCTGTGCAGTTATTTCAGAGACATTTTCTTTTACCTCTGAGTGTTGTGAGTCTTTGAAGCTTTCTTTGTTGAAAGATTGTAGATAACAAAAGGGTGAAAGGTTATCAGGGACTGACAAGAATTTGGAGCAAGGTTAAAATCATCTCAGCCATCAACGTATTGAAGGGCCCAGATGGCCTACACCTACTCTTAGTGTGAATTTTTCATTAACTTCAAGATATCCCCACCCATCAGCTTGGTCAGCTGTATCCAACAATATCCCACCCACTTCCCAGCTGCTGTCACACTGGAGGAGCTGTTAGGCCTTTTGCACAATCACTATAACCAGGTTACACTATTTCTATGAATATTGATCCCATTCCTAAGAAGTTGTTTATATTTCTTCTTATTAAATAAGCTAACCAAAATACCTGCTTCAACTGCAACACTGAAAGTCAATAGAGGTAATGAATTAGATGTAAAATTATGACATTTCAAGTTCATAATTGGCATCATATGAGTTCAGCAGTTAATTTCACAATCAGTATTCCTTTAAAAAGAACATTAAGCTATTAAGATTAAAAAGTGAATCTCTGAATCATTTAATTTTTCAGGGGGAATTATGATTAAAACCATTTTTCATTGTTTTAATGATTTCTGAGGCAATGGAATGAACGAGTTTCTAAAACTAATGATTTGCAGCAAGTAAAGCAGCCACTAATATTTTGTGCATCAGAGAGCATTAATGTACTGTTTGCATGTTAATTAATCTTATCTGCGTAAATGATCATTTCATCCATATATTTATGTGTACACATGAGTTCATTAGTTGATCTATGTATATGGTAATTCAACATTTAACCCACCTCTATGTGCATTACATTTCACCAAGTCACCCTGCGGAATACAATGCTTAATATAATTATAGGGGTATATCGTGGCATAATAATGACGTTACTGAACTAATAATCCACAGACCCAGACTAATATTTTGAGGGCATGGATTTGAATCCTACCATTGCAGATGATGAAATTTGTACTCCATAACATCTAGAATTCACAGCCAATCTAATGGTGACTATGTAATTATTGTTGATGACCTTTTGGGAAGAATGTCTGCCGTACGTACCTGATTTGGCCTATGCATGACTCTTATCTGCACTCTGAGACGGTCCTAACGAACCATTCAGTTCAAGGACAACTGGGGATGAGCAACAATTGCTAGTTTGTATATTTTATTGCAATGTCTTAAAATGACTCTTTGTTTGGTCAGTTGCCAAACTCATGAAAATGCAATCCCTCACCGTGATGAATAAAAATATAGATAAATGTCAAAGTTGTATTCATTTTTTTTCTTTACTTTTAATGTTTATTTTGTATGTAGACTTTTTTATTTGACTATTTATGAATTTTGGATACACTTTTGATTTTGAAACATCAAAGTCATTAGGCTTAAATTATAAACACAATAGCAAAGTCTCACCTTAAGAAGGTTATTGGCAAGAGCATAGAAGACAAACAAACAAATAGAAGATGTGAATACTGTGATGATACTATGGCTTTAAGAGATGCATTTTGTCCTTTTTTATGATAGGTGATTGAGACAGAGGTGCCATGTGGACTCTTCCAAGCTAATAAAGTAAGCAGCTTGTGAGGTCTTGGGGTTTTTAAAAAAAGTTGAAACAATATAAGCAGCATGAATGGGTGGGGTCAAACTCCCACAGAACCAAGATTTTAGTTTAACTTTCAGTAGCTGTTGGGGTTTGGAAGCTGCTGTATGTCTCTCCCTGCTAGAGCAAAATACCTGAGTTTTCTCTCTCTCTAAGTTTTCTCTTGATACTCTTTTCTCCTGAACTGGAGAATTGCATGTGAGACAATACTGAATTTCTTTTCAACAAGGGTATGTTTGTGTGATATTACTATTATGGAATAGTTGTTGTTTAAAAGTTATATAATCTATTGTTCTGTTAAGTTTTCCTGTAGAGTTACGTTATTCCAATTCTTCTATCTTTTGTTTGTATTTTAACTATAACGTAAGAATATTATTTTTGCTTCAAGCCTGATAGTCTAACTCATCAAATTGCATCCAGAACACAACACTTTTCACTTGCATTTGAAAATAAGAAAAAAATTGGACCCTAGACTATCGTCTTTAATATATTTTGAGGCGGTTTGGTCTAGCCAATAATAATATTGAGTATTGAATTTATCCCGAGATATCTCACCACTGACCTTAGGGATGAATTCCACATTTTGTTCTTTTCCATCCATGACCCATTCATCATTCATTGTAGTGTTAAATATCAACTTTGAAGAAATGCAACTCAATTTTAGTCTGCAGGGTTACTACAAGTATTTCTATTCAAGCTGTTTGGACATGTTTTGCTGCACCTCCATAGCAAGTAAGAGGCTCTACCTGAGCGGTAAGGACAAAAACCCTGCACCATTGGGACCTTGTCTATGCTGTTATAAGCCTGGCAGATATATAAATACCACCCATGTCATGACAAGAAGTTGCCTGAATCTTGTTCATCACTTTGAAAAGCCAAAGGGTGTGCAATTATAAAGTCAGCAATTGACAGTTAGCAGCAGCCCTGACACCCACTGATTCTAATGAATTGTTATGGAGCTAGTTAAAATTACCATCTATTAGCACTCTTCAGAATATAAATTTCAATCATGCCAGTGCATTGTCTTGCTGCTAAGGGTGTGTACCAGGGCTTTAATTGCAGGTTGGGAAAACAATGCAAGTGTGTTTATATTGTAATATTCTCAGTGCAAATGAATCACCATGTGTAGAAATTCAAAGAAACTATTATAAATTATTAAAATAAACTGTTTCCACAGGTTTGACTGAAATAGTGCTGTGGTCTGACAGCAACACAGAAAAGTAGTCCCAGTGGCAGCTATTGAATACGTTATGTAAATAGTAACAAGTTAATTCAGTCATCGCTATCCCCAGATAAATTGTTATGAAGGTATTTATTTAGGGTCATTTCTAAGTGTAACACAATGTCACTTTATGAAGGACCCAAGGGTTTGTGCTTACAGCAAAGAGCACTCTGCAACAAACTCTTTCAAAATGGTTCTGTCATGCTGCAGCAAGGGAAACATTTTTGTTTAAAAATCATAGAAATTACCATTCAGAAGAATAACAATGCAAACATATAACATCAGCTCCAGTCTGAGCTTTTGAATTGGAGCTTTGGTCTTTACCTACACATTTTAATGTTATGGATTTTTCAATGCTGTTCAATTCCTTTTCAAATAATGTTCTGTATCGCAATAGCTATTAGTGAAGAGTTCCTTTTGCTACCAATCCTTGTATTTGCATCTTGTTATATCTGTTTCTTTATTAACCATTTAGCAAGCTTCCATCATCTTCTTGGAAACTTGTCCATGCTGCTATAAGAAATTCCAAATTTTCATGCCTATTTTCCAAACTATAGTCTCTCATTCCTTGCTATGACTTTTTTGGAGTCTTCATTGAACCCTTTAAATAGATGTAGGTCTTTCGTTAATGTGCCTTTAAAATAAAATGGTAGGCAACAAATAGGATTTATTTCCTTAAAATACATAACCTTTCCTTCCCTAAATGTTCTTTGCTTTTAGCCAGTTCATATCCCTGGTGCAAAATGTCCTACTTATCTGAGGATAGTCTCCTCCATGCTCACTTCCTCCAGTACAGGAAAATGTTTTGCATTTGTATAAATTTCTCACATGAGAATCGTAGATTCCCAATAGCGTGGAAGCCGGCCATTCGGCCATCATGTTCACACCGACCCTCCAAACAGCATCCTCGGCCCAGCACCCCCTTACCCTATTTCTGTAACCCACTTATGGCTAATCCACCTATCCTGCATCTTCTTGAACACAATGGGCAATTTAGCATTGCCAATCCACCTAACCTGCACATCTGTGGGAGGAAACTGGAGCACCTAAGGGAACCCAAGCAGACATGGGTAGAATGTGAAAACTCCACACAAAGGAGGGTCACCTGAGGGTGGAATTAAACCTAGGTCTCTGGTGCTGTGAGGCAACAGTGCAAACCATTGAGCTACTATGCCACATTAAGTTAAAAAAAAGCTCCAAGATGTGGGAAGCTTGTACACACTAAGCTCTTAGTGCTTTCCAAAAGCAGTAATAACAACATCTTATAGTTACATAGTGTCTTTAATGTGATAGAACATCATAAGGCGCCCCAAAGAGGATATAGTCCTTCGGGCTAAAGGGATAAAAGGGTCTGGGGAGAAATTAGGAACAGGGTACTGAGTTGGACAATCAGCCATGATCATATTGAATGGCAGAGCCAGGCTTGAAGGCCCCTTCTTATTTTCTGTGCTTCACTTTCCTATGCTACTTAAATAATATTTAACAGCAAGCCATGTAAGAAAGTATTATGTTAGAGAATAATAAAGTCAGTGAAAGAGGTTGGGTTTATGAAGAGTGTTAAAGGAGGAGAGCGAGGTGAAGACATAGAGAGGGTTAGGGTGGGAATTCTAGAACTTAGGGCCTTGGCTTTGGCATGGCCACCAATTGTGCAGCGATTAAAATTCAAGAGGCCAGAATTGGTGCAGATTAAATGAATTGGGTATACTGCAAGATTGGAGGAGATTACAGATATGGATTGGTAAGAGGATTTAAAATCAGGAATGAGAATTTTAAAATTGAGGTCCTGGTGAAGAAGGAGTCATTTTAGCTCCGTGAGCAAGCAGAGAGATGGGTGAATGGGACTTCGAGTTAGAATATGGGCACCATTTCTTTGAATGATGTCAAGAAGGTAAATCTAGTGGACAAGACAGGAATATTTGGAATGACCAAGACGAAGTAGAACTTCAGAAATGCTGATTTTTTTTTTTAAAGTCCAGTATTCGTTATGTTTTTAAATTGAGATTTTTCCCACGTCTTCTCCCCACACTGAGATTACTATCACGCCCACAGTAACACTACCTTTATTCATTACTTCCTTGCTTTGTATGGTATCTGGATTCACCTATTTGATAAAAGGATAAGTTATTCACTTGTAGCACATTCTTAATTATAAAACAACACTGAAATGATGTCTTTGCAAACCTATTAGAGTGAGTTAGTATTGCAATTACAAGACTATTACTTTATAATGACCTTATTATTGATGCAATCTAAAGTGTTGCTGAATCAGATAGGTGAGTTTTTTCCTGTGAATGCCGCCAGTTTATTAATAGTCTCCAACCAATCAAATGGTGAAGTGCTTCAAGAATTCAAAAGTAATGCTCAGTAGTCACTTCCAGCTGTACATAATGTTAAGTAAACCAATGAAATGAACAGTTGGCATCTTATTCTTCTGGATCTATGAGGGTAATTCTAATTTAACCTGCCATAGGAAGAAGATTAAGGTATTCAACTCATCAAAACCTAGTTTGCCATTCAATCAGATCATGCCTGATCATCTATATGTCTGCCAATTTCCCACATCATTCCCAAATCTCCTTGCATTGTCAACACACCTGATGCACACACCTAATTTTATGTTATCAGCAACTTTGAAAATCTTACACATCTGAATCATGTCTTCAAATTGTGAAAAGCTATGCACCAATATTGATCCTTATTATACCCTACTAACAACAGTTTCTCATCCTGCGAATAGCCTGTTATGCCTACACTCTGCTTTCTGCCTGTTAACTCATTCTCAACCCATACTAGTACACTACCCTCAGCCCATTATGGTATAATTTTAATTACTAACCTCTTGTGTGGAAATTTATTGAAAACGTTCTGAAAATTCAAATGTACCACAGCCACTGGTTGCCTTTTATCTATGCGGTAAGTATATCGTAAAAAGAACTCCAACAATTTTGGCAAATATGAATTCCATTTCATCTAAACATTTTGATTCTACCCAGTTTTGCCATTTTTTTTTAATTGTCCATCTATCACTTCCTTGATAATAGATTCTAATCTTTCCCCTACCATTGAAATTAAACTAACAGGTCTGTAATTCTCCATTCCCCATCCCCTTTGCCTCTAAATAGTGGGGTTAAATTTGTTCCTTTTCAGTCTTCAGGAACCTTTCTAGGATCTATGGAATTTCAAAAGGTACCTCAAATGCATCTATTAACTTTAAAGCCACTTCCTCCAGTATTCTGGGGTGTGGCTCATTTTGTTTAGATGAGGAGGTGCTGGTGTTGGACTGGGGTGGACAAAGTTAAAAATTAGGTAAAAGGGTCTGGATCAGTGGTGCTGGAAGAGCACAGCAATTCAGGCAGCATCCGAAGACAGGCAAAATCGACGTTTCGGGCAAAAGCCCTTCATCAGGAATAAAGGCAGAGAGCCTGAAGCGTGGAGAGATAAGCTAGAGGAGGGTGGGGGTGGGGAGAGAGTGGCATAGAGTACAATAGGTCAGTGGGGAAGGAGATGAAGGTGATAGGTCAGGGAGGAGAGGGTGGAGTGGATAGGTGGAAAAGGAGCTGGGCAGGTCGGACAAGTCCGGACAGGTCAGGGGATCGAGTTGCTGGAGGTTAGAAGCTAGGATGAGGTGGGGGAAGGGGAAATGAGGAAACTGTTGAAATCCACATTGATGCCCTGGGGTTGAAGTGTTCCGAGGCGGAAGATGAGGCGTTCTTCCTCCAGGCGTCTGGTGGTGAGGGAGCGGCGGTGGAGGAGGCCCAGCACCTCCATGTCCTCCGCAGAGTGGGAGGGGGAGTTGAAATGTTGAGCCACTGGGCGATTTAGTTGATTGGTGCGGGTGTCTCGGAGATGTTCCCTAAAGCGCTCTGCTAGGAGGCGCCCAGTCTCCCCAATGTAGAGGAGACCGCATCAGGAGCAACGGATACAATAAATGATATTAGTGGATGTGCAGGTAAAACTTTGATGGATGTGGAAAGCTCCTTTGGGGCCTTGGATAGAGGTGAGGGAGGAGGTGTGGGCGCAGGTTTTACAGTTCCTGCGGTGGCAGGGGAAAGTGCCAGGATGGGAGGGTGGGTCGTAGGGGGGCGTGGACCTGACCAGGTAGTCACGGAGGGAACGGTCTTTGCGGAAGGCGGAGAGGGGTGGGGAGGGAAATATATCCCTGGTGGTGGGGTCTGTTTGGAGGTGGTGGAAATGTCGGCGGATGATTTGGTTTATGCGAAGGTTGGTAGGATGGAAGGTGTGCACCAGGGGCATTCTGTCCTTGTTGCGGTTGGAGGGGTTGGGTCTGAGGGCGGAGGTGCGGGATGTGGATGAGATGCGTTGGAGGGCATCTTTAACCACGTGGGAAGGGAAATTGCGGTCTCTAAAGAAGGAGGCCATCTGGTGTGTTCTATGGTGGAACCGCTCCTCCTGGGAGCAGATACGGCGGAGGCGGAGGAATTGGGAATACGGGATGGCATTTTTGCAAGAGGTAGGGTGGGAAGAGGTGTAATCCAGGTAGCTGTGGGAGTCGGTGGGTTTGTAGAAGATGTCAGTGTCAAGTCGGTCGTCACTGATGGAGATGGAGAGGTCCAGGAAGGGGTGGGAGGTGTCAGAGATGGTCCAGGTAAATTTAAGGTCAGGGTGGAATGTGTTGGTGAAAAATTAGCCAACACCAGGCTATAGTCCAACAGGTTTATTTGAAAGTTAGTAATTCCAAATAAACCTGTTGGACTATAACCTGGTATTGTGTGATTTTTAACATCATTTTATCAAGATTATTTATCAACCTTCAACTTAGATAACATTTCAAGTCCTACCTCTTTACTAATACTAATTTCTTTTATTTTCTTGATACTCGTGCCTCGAATTTCGAATAGCTTTCCTACATTTTCTTTGAAGAAGACAGGCATAAAGTAGTTATTTAGTTTGTCCCCCCTTTTCCTAATTTTCTCACATTGGGCAGAATCTTATACATGGCATAGCGGTGATAGTGCATGTTTGTTTTAAAATTCATTCATGGGATGTGGGTGATGCTGACTGGGCCAAACTTTATTGCACATCTCTACTCGCCCTTGAGACGGTAAAGATGAGCTGCCTTCTGGAACTATTGCAATCCATTTTGTAGGGACATGCTGGGAAAATTCAAAAAATTGGGCATTAGGACATCTCCTCAAACCAGTTCCACTCGATGTGCTTTTGCCAGAGACAGATTTGCAGTGATAAAGGCTATCCACCCAATACAGGTGGCAAACCATAACGGCCAGTCAAGAATCGAATTAAGGGCAAATTTGGACATCAATGGAAGTAACTTGGAGGCAGTCTCCTGGTATCAGGCAAGAGGACCATTGATGTACTACCCCTCTCGCTGACCAATTACATATGCTGCAATCATGAAAAAGTGACAATTATGTCCATAATGAATCCTAGAGAGCAGATTACCACTCCATAGTAATGTCCATAGGAGCTGTGGACCTTAATTATTTTTAAAATTTATGTTGGGTACCAGAATGCGTGTGTTGCGAGGTTTCCTTATGTTCCCCTGATGCCTCAGTGACATCAAATCCTTCTGAAAGGGCTGTCATCCAGCTTGATCCATGGCACTCCACCTTCAGCAAGTGCCAACCATAACTGGCAAATGTCGAGAAGGGTTTGTGAATTGCCCTTCCTGTATGATTGTGCCTGAAGCTGGACAGCAGGAGTGAGAGAGACTGATCCTCCAGACTCCCAGCTCACTGCCAAGTCAAGGAGTTTGAGGCATTGGATTCAGTCGATGTAGTGCAATGTTTAAATATTATAATAGGAAAGGAAAAGGGAAGTGTGCTTGAAATAATTTAACATCAATAAGGCAGGCACTGGATTTGAAGAATAGGACTTATCATCTTGGTGTCTGTAATCAGTCCTCAAGTTAAAATGTTTTCTTACCAATTTATGTGGCTCCTTTTAGAAAACAGACGGCTGACAAGAAATTAGAATATAGAACATGTGTGCCGTTCCATTTTAGGGGAATTTACTAGGAAATTGTAGTGATTATAATGAGGACTAGGTGGATCTTTTTGACCATGAGATTCTTAATTGGGCCAATTAGGGATCTCATACTCAATAAGATCCACCTGGCCCTCATTCCAATCACTACAAAACTAAAGTTTGTAAGCATCCCATCATTATACCTTACTAAAAAAAGTGGTGCAGTGACCACTTCTATGAGTACTTCAGTTTTTAATCTTAATATATATGGAAAATTCACAGTAAGTATAATTTTGCTTCCTTTAAATCAACTGACTGTGTAAAGGTTAAAAGGCCCAAATGTTTATAAAGTCCATCAAATGACAATCCTGCATCGGACCAAACAATTAGCTTTCTAGCACATTCTTTCAACCAGTTGCTTGTTCAGAGTTCATCTCTTCTTGCACCAGTACAGCTGCAACCCTATACTATGCCAACTTGCTAGTGATATTGAGTGATAACAAGGTTATAAAACAGTTTTTAAAATTTGATTTATTACTGTCACATGTACCTTGGGATAGTGAAAAGTTTTTGTTTTGCATGCAGTACAGGCAGGTCATCCCATACAAAATGCATTAGGGTAATAGAACAGAGCCAGGAATACAGTGTCATGGCTGCTGAGAAGGCACACAAAGAGCAAGGTCAACACTAAATCAAAATTTAAGAGATCCATTCAGAAGTCTAATAACAGCAGGAAACAACTTGTTCTTGAATCTGTAGGCACCTGTGTTTAAGCTTTTGTATTTTCTGCCTGACAGAAGAGGTTGGAAGAGATTATAACTGGGGTGGGAGGGGTTTTTGATTATGTTGGAGGAATCTAAAGAATATTCTGAGGAGGGCATTGAATGAATATAAATGGATAAAGATTTAGTATAGGCCACTGGTCCTATGTGACAGGAAGAACACATCACTATCAACACCAGGGAGGCAATGGCTCAGTGGTATTATCACTGGTCTGTTAACCCACTGATCCAAGGAATGTTCTGGGGACTGAGGTTCAAATCCCACCATATCAGTTGGTGGAATTTGAATTCAATAAGATATCTAGAATTAAGAGTCAAATGATTACCATGGATCAACTGTTGGAAAAACCAAGCCTTACCTGGTCTGGCCGATTGTTGTCACTCCAGACTGACAGCAATGTCTTAACTACCTACTGGATGAGCAATAAATGCTAGCTTAGCTAGTGATACCCTCATCTTGCGAATGAATGATAAAATGGGAAGACAGATAGAAAATATAAAAGAACCACTTTTTTTGAATAAATCATTATTGTAAATGCAATGTCTGAATGTATTCTAATGGAGGCCTTAAGATAACACGGTAGCAATGGTAATGATTTTTAAAAAAATGCTGAGATCATTGGAAACTAAAAGATAGATTTTATGTGGACGAGCTAAGTGAAAAGAGGAAAAAAAGGAACTGGTCTATAAATCAGTCAGAGCTAAGACGCACTTTGAAACAGGAGATAAATGGTTTCTTTTCACATTAATCCAGTAGATAAATTCAATTTCACTAAGTCAGAAGAGTGACCAAGATGGATAAAGTTATTTCAAAAAGTTTAAATTGCCCCAGACTTAGATAAGAAAGATGAAATGAATTAGATTAACACCTTTGTATTTGATGGATGAGGAAAATGAGGATATCTTTTGCTCTTTTCAACCCTCAGTAAAATAGCCAGCAGAGTTATAAAACAGTCTGGATAAAATTGATAAAGCATTTTGGGGTGCTCATAGACAGTGAAATGGAGAAACTTTATTACAGGAGAGCTCATACACTCACAAGTGTGTTCAACTCCGTAAATTGATAAAACGTAACAGGCCTCGAGGAAAGTTTCCCTAGTTTTTAAGGGTCGGATTATGTTCTCCTGTGATGAAATAGCCTTACTTTAATTGTTTTTATCTAATTATTCTATTCCACACCAACTAAAAATAACACAATTAACCAAGAAGATGTTTGATGTAGCATCAAAAGTGGAGAAAATTATAGTCTAATGAGATTGGCTGTGAAAGGTTGTAGTCTCAAATCCAAAAGGCAAAGAAGAATTCTTAAGGACTTGATCAAGTTAAATAAAGGTGCACTGGAAAGCAACATCAGGAATGTCTGTTATATATTAAATCTGCATAATTACAGTGAAAGGTCACTCAACCTACTTCATTAATTCTAGCATCTATAAGATGCACTGCAGCAACTCAGCAAGGCTGCTTCTACATCACCATCCAAACCTGCAAACTCTACAACAAGGGCAGCAGATGCATAGAAACATTATCCCCTCCAAGCCACTCATCTCCCTGACTCAGAACTACACCTTCATTACTGATAGATCAAAGTTCTGGACTTCGCTTCCTAACAACACCCTTGGACTTCAGTGGTTCAAGCAGGCAGCTCACCACCATCATCTCAAGGACAATTAGCAAAGGGCAGCAAATAGCGGCTGAGCCAGTGACACCCACATGCTGCAAAACAGTAAACTAAAATTCTGTAGCCTTCAGTGTTAGTTGGATAAATGAAAGATATTTTAAAATTTCATATCAATCTAGATTTTGGCATGCACCCCTATCCCTAAAGCATAAGAGGTCGAGAGCGGAACTTCCCAAATATTGTCCCATTGTGATCCCACTTTGAGGCTTGAAGGTTATAGTGAGCCCTTGGTGAACAGTGGACCCATGAGGAACAGGTCAGCCATTACTGCCACAGAGCCCGTAACCCCAAAATTTCCACTCACAACTCCACGTGAGGTCATGTCTCCAAATTTGGGAAGTCCCACTGGAGACTAGTTTTGAAGTGTGTCTCAGTGCTCCTTTGAGGAGCTTTTGATTTCAGTTTAAGGAGATGATCTATCAGAGCGTTAGAGGCATCTCCTATGGAGGTAGCAGAAAATGAGAAGTGGAAATATAAACTGAAAGGACTATATTGAATAAGTATAACTCATCAGTTTTTGGTACATGTAGATTATTCCACAACTATTATCATCACAGCTATCTTCAAAAATATTTTATTCATGAGAATGAGTAAGACTTACAACTTCCTGTGGATGGTAAATAAGTTGTGCAAGTTATTATCAAACTTTAAAAAAGCTTAAACATCAGTACAGAAATCTAAACCTTTGAATTACTTTGAGTTATAGTCATAGAGCTGTATAAAATAGAAAAAGACCCTTCAATCCAACTTGTACATGCCAACCAGGTATCCTATATAAATATAGTCCCATTTGCTACCATTTGGCCCATAATCCCTTCTTACTCATTTACCCATCCAGATGCCTTTTAAATGTTGTTATTGTACCAGCCTTCACCACTTACTCTGGCAGCTCATTCCATACACACACCACCCTCTGTCTGAAAATTTTGCCCCTAGGGTTCCTTTTAAAACGTTTCCCTCTCACCTAAAACCTATGCCCCCTAGTTTTGGACTCCCCCCACCTCGGGGGAGAGACCTTGGCTCTTTATCCTATCCATGACTCTCATGATTTTATAAACCCCGATAAGGTCACCCTCTTGCCTCCGACACACCAGGGAAAATAGCCCCAGCCTATTCAGCCTCTCCCTATAGTTCAAACTGTCCAACCCTGGTGACATCCATGTATATATTTTCTGACGCTTTCAAGTTTCACAACGTCCTTCCTAAAGCAGGGACATCAGAATTGAATGCAATATTCCAAATATACCCTCATCTATGTCTGAACAGCTGCAACATGACGTCCCAACCCCTATTCTCAATGCACTGACCAATAAAGGCAAGCATACCAAATGCCTTCTTCATTACCTTGACCTCCTGGGACTCCACTCTTAAGGAACTATCAACCTGTGCTCCAAGGTCTCTTTGTTCAGCAACACTCCCCAGTACCTAACCATGAAGTTCAGAAGACCTGCCCTGATTTGCCTTTCTAAAATGCAGCACCTTACATGTCTCCAAATTAAGCTCCATTTGTCACTCCTTGGCCCATTGAGAAAAATAGAATTATGGATATTGAATAGTGATCAATAGAAGTAAATAAATGATTAAACATGTCATCCACACAGTGACTACTGAGAGAGAAATCTGAATAAATCTGTGGAGCCATCTTGTTATCAATTACAAGTGACCCAGTAATGAGGATGACGACTACTAGGAAATGCCTGATGATCAAAATATATCACAAATGGCATGTACAAACTTTAGGAAGAGGTTCATATGAGATTTTACAAGTACTTTATTGGAAAGTTCTCTCCATATTGAGATTTATCATGCACATAAAATGAATGCTCCCACTTGGATCATGATACTTTTTCATAAGTTAATTTTATAAGATACTTGTACATGATTTCTCACATTTCTTCACACACAAAAAAATTATTGTATTTGTTATGATATAGGGTAAACCCCTCTGCTAATTTATACCCAACACACACAGAAGTTCACATCGCACCATAATCTGTTAAATTTTGAGGGGCAAAGAACTATCCCAGAGGTCACTATTTAAAGAAAAATAAACAACTTTATTCTTAAAGTCCAACAGAGAATATTAAAACCAACAACTATTGACTATTGCTTTCTCTTAAATCTATCTTTTACCACCCACTGGTCTGACAAAATAAACCCAATTCAGATTTACAAAAAAAAAATCATGTTTCAAAACCAGTCAGCTTGTCGATTTTCCTTTGTAGATTTTTCTCGAGGTCAGCTTTGATGTTCTGCTGCACACATTTCCTATGGACAGATACCTTTCAGAGAGCTCTTCGGATAGCAGTCTGTACTTGTTGGTATTCTTGGCTGCTCTTCCCCCCAACTGTTCAAAATGCATGGTTTTACACCCCAAAGCATCAGATCATTTCATTGGTTTGATGTCATCAAAACATTATATTTCAAATTCAATTGGATTTTTGTATCTTGGGGCATAATTTAAACTGATTGGCCGAATTTGCATTGGTTTTTGTTCCATGGCAATTCAGCTGCACTATTTGTTTCACAGTCAAATTTTACATTTTAAATTCTTTCAGCACACTGTGTACCTCTCTAAGTCTGTGCTAGCTTCCAGTCTCTCTTAAAGGTACAGTACACACCTACACCTTCATAACACATTAAAAACTATGGTACTGCAGCAGGTCAAAGCATCCACATAGAGATTAATTTATATTGTATGTATATATGGACATCATTTTCAAATAGCATTCTAGCCATAACAAATTTAAGGAAAATGATTTTAACAGATGAGATTTGTAAGTGGAACAGTGTGCTTTGGGACCTAAAGTTAGAGAGCAGATGCACTTTTTCCAGGGCCAGAGCTGATGGTTTAAGGTGGACTATTATTAAAAGTCACTTGACTCGAGATTCCTAATTTGAGATTTGGAACAGATTATATCCAGGAAATGTAGAGACTGGAAAATGGGAGGAATCATAATTTGTCAGAGGACAGGAGGTGATCATTCACCCAATCATGCACTCTGCTCTCTGCCAGCACCACTCCTTCACCCATACTCAAGGAGTCCTGTAATTAGTCTGTTTTCAGTCATTTCTCTGTTTACTTTGAAAGCCATGATTAAATCAGCCTCCAACACACTCTCAGACAGTGCATTACAGGTCCTGATCACGAGTTGTGAAAAGGATGTTTCCTTTGTGTTGTCACTGATGCCGTTGCCATTTCGTTAAACAGGTGTCCTCTTGTTCCCAGCCCTTCTAGAGTCATAGAGTAATACAGCATAGAAACAGGCCCAATGGCCCACTATGTCTATGCTGACCAACAAACATTAAGTTACACTAATCCCATTTATCTGCATTTAGTCCATTGCTACTACGTCCTGGCATTTTTCAGTACTTCTCCAGATGCTTCTTAAATGTTCTGAGGATATCTGACTCCATGACCTTCTCAGGCAGCACGTTCCATATTTCTAACACCCTCTGGGTGAAAAAAATCTTTCTCCAATCTTCAGTAAACCATTTGCTCCTCACCTTAACCTTATGCCAACTGGTCTTAGACTCATCTGCCATGAGGAAGAGATTCTCACAATCTATTCTCTATATACTTTTCATAATTTTGTATAAGTCAATCAGATCCCTCCTATGCCTTACTTGCTCAAAAGGAAACAAACCTAATCTATCCTCATAAGTGAGACTTTTCATTCTAGGCAACATCCTGGTGAATCTCCTCTGCACCCCCTCCTGTGCAATCATGTTCTTCCAATAGTGCAGCAACTAGAACTGCACACTATGTTCCATCTATAGCCTCAGCAAAGTTTCTGCTCTGTTCAAGCACTTCATGACTTTCAATGCCTCTACCAAATCTCTCAACCTGTTCTTCTATTGGGAAGAAGACCAGTCTATCTCCAATCCATCTGTAGAACTGAAATCCATTATCACTGGATCCATTCTTAGATCTCTAATGTCATAGAGTCATAGAATCCTTACAGTGTGAAAGCAGGCCATTCAGCCCATTTATCCACATGGCCCCTCCAAACAGCATCCCACCCAAACCCACCCCCTTAGCCTCTCCCTGGAATCCAGCATTTCCCATGGCCAATCCACCTAACCTGCACAATTTGGATTGTGGGAGGAAACTGGAACACCAGGAGGAAACCCACTCAGACATAGGGAGAATGTGCAAACTCCGCACAGCCAGTGGTGTGAGCCCGGAATGGAACCTGGATCCCTGACGCTGTGAGGCAGCAATGCTAACCCTCATCAGATGAAGAGACATCCAGACTCAAAATGTTAGCTTGCTGTCTCACCATGAATGCTGTCTGAGCCACGGTGACCTCCAGCATTTTTTCCTCTTCATTATTGTCAATGGGAGAAAGTGAATAATGAATGATCTGTTGAATTGTAAAGGAATGCTACTCTTCACAAAATACAGAAGTCAGTCAATTAAACAAGACTTTGCTGATGCATTTGAAATGCAACTTGCCATCGGTGGAATACCTGGACATGTGGTGTTAGCTAAACATCACAATTGTCAGCAAAAAGGTATGTCAGATTTGGTAGCTACTGTTCAATTAACCAGTAACCCTCAAATCAGCAGTCAGAAATTTGTGTGAGATTGTTCAAGACATTGAGAACATCTACTTTGTTACTCTGGCACAGTGTTAAGGAGTGCTGCCCTGTCAGAGGTCTTTTGGGTGAGATCTAAAGCCGAGTCTGCCCTCTTAATTGGACTGAGAGGAATCAGTGGCAGAATAGCAGGAAGTAATCCATGGCATCCTGGACAATATTGATTGCTCAATCAAGATCACAAGAAAAAGTACTATCTAGCGATTAACATATTACTATTTGTGGTAGCTTTTTACATCCAGATTAACTGCTGTGTTTCCTACAGCACAATCTCAAAGGTATTTCATTGTGTGGAATTTAATGTTCTCTTTAACATGGAGCATTTATTCAGTCTAGAGGGTGGTCGGGGAACTTCTTTGCTTTCCCATCTTTGCCTTGATGAGAATGAGTACTTAACATCAGGGAACAATGTGGTAACTTTATCAATCCTTACTCTGAAAATAAAGGCACAATGATTGGGAGTATTGTGACCAGCAGGATTGGTGAATAGACTCTTTCGGAAGAATTGTACAAGGGTATGGGTGAGATGGACTCTGGTGACTTTAGTGGCAGAATCATATGAGGAGTCTGACAAGTCTTACCTTGACATCAGGAGTATCTTGTTGCATCTTTTGTGCATTTGTTGAAAGGAGAAATTGTTGGGAGGCATCACCAAATTGACAATTGATGGGGATTAAGACTTGTTAAATGCCTCATTAATGTTGTAACTTACCTCATTAATTTTCAACTTTCTAGCTTACCATTGCACCAAACAAGCTAGATATCAAGAAAATAAAACATAGAAATCAGTGAGGGTCAAGAAACATATTGCTCCTTAGCCAGAGATAACAGACTCTTAGGACTCCTGTTTGGCTTTACTGTTTAGTGCAAACATAAAGCCAGAAAGCTTGTCATGGTTGTCAGCAGTTCCCAGTCAAATTAATGGACATAGCCTTCACTCAAGGCGTTCCAGCAGAGCAAGTAAACAGCAGCTCCAATATCAGTCTAGAGGCTTGGAAATGGTCAGTCAGTCAGGGTTGGGATAACAACAAGCCATGGAATATGTTGTACACAATCATGAGAGGAGTAGAGCATGGCTTTGGTGGGAGATGACTATAGCACCAGAGAAGATAGTGGAACTTTTCCTGGTGGAGTGGAGAAAATCATTGGCCTTCTTTGTACATCGCTGGCATTCCTCCAGATGGCTGAGACTGTACCAACCAGGGTTGGGGGCAGGGTTGGGCAATCTCAGATTGGATTGGCACAATCTGGTCTCATAGTCTAGACTGCTAACCCTCAGGGAAAAGGATGACCTGCCTCTGCATCCAGTAAGACCTCTACGACCCTGCCCGCAAAGCGGAAGTGCCAATGTCTCCCATCCTGACACTACTGATGGGGGTGAAAATTAGCCTTTTAAAGATGGTGCAGGAAACAGGGATGTTGGTCAATTCCAGAATATTCCTGCGGTACTGAGTTATTCTGGGATTGGTTCATGGTGGGATGAGGCTAGAATCGGACAAGAGGAATACCATAAGGCCAGAAAAGTAGTTCATGGAGCATTTAGTGGGACACGCTGAAAAATCTTCCTCAGGTTCATAGTGGAAACACCTCCAAAAAAACTCAATGCGACTCACACTTGGCCAACAAAATGTGCGGTTCAGCTCCATAATTTAATAAACAGAAAGAGGAAGTTGCAAAATCTGAGTGAAACTAATTGCAGCCTGGATGACGAAATCAAGCAAAATGTACTGCCAGCCTCAACACTTAAATTACACATGATGTTAAACATGTTGTACTTCTGAATGAGAAACTCAGCCTTATCCCATTCATGGCACTAAAGTAACAGGAGAGGAGGCATGTAGAAACAAATCCAGAGTTAGCACCTTTGTGTAATTGAGAACTAACACAAAGAACCCAAATCTCTCTGGACTTGGAGAAGGAACCATCTTAGGACCTGAGACTTCAGAATGATAGGTTTTTAGAGTACAATTATCCCTGCCCCTTGAAACAGGCTAAACTTCTATATACAGTTCTGGGAGAGGGATTATTTATTACAACAGTTTTTTGTTTCACAGTCAATCAAATCCAACATGAGATAGTAAAACAGTTGATTTAATAGAAGAAAAAGCACTTCTGATAAATTATTATTTCAAGTAGCTTGCCTCTGAACATGTTCAACCAGAGCCTTAATACATTAACTGAGCTATAGAACTGTCACTACTTTGACACCCTGTCCACAAAGAAAGGTTTCTGTTTAGTAAATATGATGTTTTGTAATAGAATTCTTCATTTTGTGAAATCAAAAATCTTCACACTATTAGCAGGCACAGTCAGTGACCTGATAACCTCTTTGTGTTACCAATCACACCAATACAGCCTCCTCTCTATGTTAATGTCTCCTTCTCACTAAACAGAGCACGCTAACATGTCTTGTAGGAAATAGTGCCATGGTAACAGTACCCATGGACTTCTTACAATTACAACAGCTACCACAGCTGAGTCCTTCCCACAGGGGCTTGGCTTTATTTATAGAGAGTAAAAGAAGATATGTTTAAAGGCTGGATGAAATAAATAATTCTGACTTTGTCAGAAATCTTGAAGCTGTGACAAATATGAATGTGCAGCATACACAGGAAACTTTCTAATAACCATTATCCATCAGTAGAGCAAACTGTAGCATAGCTATTTGCTTCTATGAATTGCAGTATCAAATCCCACACAAGTTCAGCTTGTCTTATCATCAAATCTGAAAGGTTAAAATTTATCATACATTCCTGACCTATCTGTTCACTTGGTTACAAATAAACCAACAAATGTTGTCTCTACAAGATGACAGCTTGCTTTCGTATCCGCTGGGGGAGATATATGAAAATGACAGTCGTTCGACCCAACAAAGTATCACGAAAGCAATAGAATTAGTGGCTAAACAGGATAAAAGTAGATCGGATGCTTCTCAATGACTTTCAATCAATGGAGTCAATGAAATTTCTCATAAACCAAAGATCCATTTCTCACTCTTGATATCAGTGAAAGAGCATATTAAAATAACATATTTTCATAAAGCAGTAAATGGATCCATAAACCTCAGATTCTCACCTCATATATTTCTTGTAGAGAGACCTGTGCTTTCCTGTCTGCTGTTACATTTAAACTGTATTTGGTGAATTGTATATACCTGTCTGCAATATCGACCTTTATTGAGAAATTCACAGAAAGCAGCTTAAAAATGTATCTTTGAAGCTACTTCATAAAAAAAAGTTCTGAAAATAAAGTAAAATATTACACAATAAAAACCAAAATAATCACTGATCGTGTAAATTACACAGCTTTTTTGACTCTGTAACTAACACTTTCACCAGGTGATTCCCCATATTACCCATTCATTTGACTCCCCCATTGTTTATGGGTATTACAGTCTGGAAGTATTGACATCTAAGTGCATCTTAAGTGGTGCCAGTGATGATGATGTCAAATAGACTGTGTGAGAGAACAACTTGGGATGTTTAACGATTAAGACTTTCTGTCTGTTGTTGCCTCACAGTGCCAGGGACCTGGGTTCAATTCCACCCTTGGGTAACTATCTGTGTAGAGTTTGCACATTAGATTAGGTTCCTAAAGTGTGGAAACAGGCCCTTCAGCCCAACAAGTCCACACCGACCCTCTGAAGAGTAACCCACCGAGACCCAACTCCCTTTGACTAATGCACCTCACACTATGGACAATTTAGCATGGCCAATCCACCTGACCTGCGCACCTTTGGATTATGGGAGGCAACTGGAGCACCTGGAGGAAACCCACGCAGACACGGGGAGAATGTGCAAACTCCACACAGACAGTTGCCCGAGGCTGTGATCGAACCTGGGTCCCTGGCGCTGTGAGGCTGCAGTGCTAACCATTAGCCACCATGCACGCCCCCCTCCCACTGAGCCATCGTGTCGCCCCACATGCCTGCGTGGGTTTCCTCTGGGTGCTCCGGTTTCCTTCCACAGTCCAAAAATGTACAAGCTAGGTGGATTGGCCATGCTAAATTGCCCATAGTCTCCAGGGAAGAGTAGTTAGATAGATTGGCCATAGGAAATGTTACAAGGATAGGGTGGTGGGGGGTGGTGTTTGGGTCTGGCTGGGATGCTGTTCGGAGTGTTGATATAGATTCGTCAAGCCTGCTTCCGCACAGTAGAGATTCTATCCGGTCTTCCTCATAATCTCAATAACAATGTCTCTCACATCAACACAAATTGCAAACTGTCGGTACCATGCAATGAATTACATTCTGCTTAATCCAAGAGTCCCTTCTTGTTAGATTAGCCAGTGGTTTATCGCTACCATTCTAGTTCCTGCAGAAACCTATTCTAAAAGAATGGCAGCAAACCTATCCAATAGCACAGACAGCTCCATACAGCAAGATGGTCTGCAAAGAGGTATCTCACATTTGTCTCTTACTATTTAGATGCAGATCAGAGATTGCATTGGTGACATCCATAAAGTTGCAAAGGCACCTTCACTCACATTTGCTGGACACAGGGTTCTGGGATCCAACTTTTGGCCAATTGTTACAATTTTCGTTTGCTCCTGACAGGAATAGATAAAAGTTGAATTTTCAGCAAGATTAAGTGTGGAAGCAGTAAGTCAGATTCATAGAGTCACACAGCACTGAAACAGACCTTTCGGTTCAACCTGTCCACGCCGGTCATACTCCCAAATTAAACTAGTCCCACTTGCCTGCGGTTGGCCCATATCCTTACAAACATTTCTTATTCATATACTTATCTAAATATCTTAAAAATGTTGTAACTGTACCTGCATCCACCATTTCCTCTGAAAGTTCATTCCACATACGAACCACTCCCTGTGTCAAAAAATTACCACTTTTTAAAATCTTTCTCCTCTCACCTTAAAAATATGCTCTCTCATCTTGAAAACACCCAGCCTAGGGAAAAGACACCTGCCAACCATCTTATCTATGCCCCACATGTTATAAACCTCCATAAAGTCCTCAACCTCCTACATTCCAGTGAAAAACATTCCAGCCTATCATCCTGTCCTTGCAACTCAAACCATTCATTCCTGGCAACATCCTGGTGAATCTTTTCTGAATCCTCTCCAGCTTAAAATCCGTGAGGGAAGAAAAGGAAGCATTAAAGAAAGCAAATTTCAATTAAACAAAGAGGCAATTCAAATCAAATAAAAATATTTTAAATAAAGTGGTGCATGTTTCTGAGCTGCTGTCTCTTCACACTTTTTCTTCAGAAAAGAGGATGAAGCAGTCCAAGGTTTCACAGCTGCTGTGGTACGATCACTCCTTCATGGCTGTAACCATCTTTACATTCGGCCATATGATGTCCACTGTTAAACAATGGGAGGATGTTGTGGACTACCACAAAATGAGGGGATGTGGCTAACATAAGTATCCCACTAAATGTCCCAACTGAGTATTTAGAACCAGAGTTTCAGTCTCTGCTTAGCAAGACAATTTAGTTCAGAGGCAAGAATTTGACCACTCAGCTAAAAGCTTGTTTCAATTTCTTTGTAATTCAGGTTATAAATGATAATAGTAACAGAATAATAAAATTGCTGCCGAAAGTTGTTAAGTGTTAGGATTACAACATTAGTGTTATTTTTTGTTTGACCTTTGTCATACATTCTTTGAAAATTCAGTAAATCTGACCATTGCCCAGTCTAATGGTTGTAAATCGGATAACATGCGATACATAAAATGCGAAGAATTGAATCTTCCAAAAAACAATTAATCAATATTATCAAATTAGCGATTTACAAAGTGTGCTTTTTTTGTGGAATTTATTGAGAAACAATTTTCATCAGTTATTTTGTAAATTTCTGAGGGGCAGATTTTTCAGCCCTTTCACCCATTCTGCTGAGCTTGGGGTCAGGGAAGAATTGGCCAATCCCTATAGTGACAGGTCATTGCCTTGTTTCTGTTTCTCCAGATGTCCAGGGTTTCCCTGGAAGTATGGAGCCAAGCCCATCACTGTTGAAATTGATGAAAATTGACATTTCTGGAGTATCCAAAGACCTGCTGACTCACTTATGCTTGATTTTCAAAATTGCCAAAATAAGATTCATTGCCTATGTATGCATCTGCCACAGATGAACATTGTTTGGGTAAAAAACATATGACGGCTCTCAGAAGATTATTTATTGCTTTACTTACTGTCGGGAAAGTAAGTGAATCAAACTTCCACTCTGCTTTGTGGATTGGATCTTGTTAAGGGATACATATAATTTTACCCAGACTTCCAATCACAGTTAAAAATAAGACTGGTCTTAAAAATCCAGGGAAATCTTGAATTCCAGGTTAGCTTCTTATCAATATAGTGAGGGCCTTGAAATTTCTCATGTAGTGAAATATGGGGGAGTTCCTGTATTATTTTCTCCTTAATTGAAACCCCAGGAACTAAATTTCAGGACTGTGCAATTTCAACAAATGCAATTATCTTGGCAAATCATTTATTACTAGCACTGTCCCATTTTAATTTAAGGAGAACTTTCATCCCTAGTAAATACTGTAATACAATTAACTTAGAAAAAAATAACGTTCATACACTGCTGCTGGCAATGTTGCCACACAGAGCTCAATATATTAGTATTGAATTTCTCTGCATTGTTTTAACTGAAGCTTTAATGGAAATGAGTAAAAAAAAATACAGCCAATGAAACAGAACAGGGAATATTTTGATATAGGTAATTAACATCTGCACAACATTTTTGCTGACAGTAATTTCTATTCCATTAAGCTTTAAGTAGAAATGTAATGAAATACAGAGAGGTTTAGATGAAATAAAGCGAGAGGACAATCATATACAGGAGCATATGACCAGCAGAGTTCACATTGAAAAAAGTGGCCTGCTTCCTTTGTTGTAACTTCAATGCAATTCTATCTAGCTGTCACCATGGAAGATATTTCTGAACACTCTCTACAGCAGTCAGTCTGCACAAAGCCATGAGCATTCATAAGGAGCAGAGAACAGACAAGAGGGAGATTTCCTTCAAGTCCTGGAGGAAAAATGGATCCCTGGATAATTTTTGAATATAAATGGTCAAGCATGTGACCTCAATGGTTGGCGCACAAAGATCAAAACTTTCTCAGAATGACTGCCAAATCTTTGTCTTCAGGATGTTTTGTCATTTATTCCCTTAATGTTTCATATCCCAGAGAATCCAAAGCTGCTGAAGGCAGGATTTGCCTTCTGCACTTCTAAATTTTCTCAAAGAAAATTTAAATCACAAAACAGAAAAAAGACATTAATCACCCCCCTTTATCCAGAGATCTATTATTGATGAACCAGTCATTGCTCAAAAATTTTCTGCTAATATGTTCTAATTTTCCTGTCAGTTTTCTTATATTCATACTCCATGTTGCTCCTTTACATTTTTGCATTGTCTTTTCATGGTTTGAATGTGATGATCTTTGGATATAAACCCTAAATTTTTAAAAAAATCTCTTGCACAGTTACTCAAAACACCCATTCCCAATTGCTATCACCATTAAGAGCTACTTTGCATACTTTACTGGATCAGTTGTTGTTCTAATCTTCTCTCTTTCCCTTGTCCGTCCAGTAGAGATTAGATTAGGTTCCCATAGTGTGGAAACAGGTCCTTCGGCCCAACAAGTCCACACCGACCCGCTGAAGAGTAACCCACCCCACCCCCTCTGACTAATGTACCTAACATATGGACAATTTAGCATGGCCAATTCACCAGACCTGCAAACTTAGGATTGTGGGAGGAAACCGGAGCACCTGGAGAAACCCCCGCAGACACGGGAAGAATGTGCACACTCCACACAGACAGTTGCCCAAGGCTGGAACCAAACCTGGGGCCCTGGTGCTGTGAGGCAGCAGTGCTAAGCACTCAGCCACCGTGCTGCCCTTTTGATGCTCAGTTGTAGAGTAACTTTTCAATTTTGGCGAAGCATCTCTACTTGAGACTTGTCATTCTTTGTTTGAAATGCTAAATATTTTCAGAACTTTCTATTATCCGTTTTAGATTAGAATACATTAGATTAGATTCCCTACAGTGTGGAAACAGGTCTTTCGGTCCAACAAGTCCACACCGACCCTCTGAAGAGTAACCCATCCAGACCCATTTCCCTCTGACTAATGCACCTAACACGTTTCCTTCTTAAATTATATATTTGTCTTAATTGCAGCTGGGATACTTGAACTAAATGCCATGCAATGTGAAAAAATGAGCAATACATAACTTGAAGTAGCATTGTTGCTATATTTCCAAAAATATGTGTGGATATCAATGAAAATCTAGCAATAATTATTTAAACAAATTTTCTGCTTTGGTCAGCTTCACATAACAATGTGATTCTTGTTTCCTTTTTGATTCAGCTCCTCTACTGAAGAAGTGAGGGGCCCAGTTGTGGCTATCGGGGGACTGCTGAACATTTTAATTCAGACTTTCTTAAGCATTTACTTCGTTTTCATTGACCAGCACACAAAGTAAAATTCTTTGGATGGTAAAGAAAATGTACAAATCATTGTCAATTAAAATGGCTGTGATACCAATGAGCCTTCAGCACTGTCCAAACTATCACACATGGCTCAGTATCATTAAGGCACATGATAGAACTTTGCTCAGACAAAACAGCACTTTACATTTTAATCTTTTGAGCAGTCTTTATTGCATACCACCCATGTCTTGTCATTAAAATCATGCAAAGCATCAGTTTGACTTGATTCATTCTTAAGGCGTCGGCATTATGAGCAAGGCCAGTATTTGTCGGCCAATGTTAGTTGCCTTTGAGTAGATGGCAGTGAATCTTCCAAGTTAGTTATGAAATTCCAAGTGCACATTTCAAACATTTGATAGCAGGAGCTGAAGATGACAGTCTGTGATGCTACAATTAATACCAGTTACCATCAGGGTCTTTTGGCATTCAGGCAGTAATACTATCCCTGTTACACTTGGCATGAGAATTGTAAATCAGTTCTTCAAAGAAATATGATGGGATAATGGCCAGCATTTAATGCACTGAAACCCAGCACATCTCAGGGAGGTTACTGCATGTGAACCCAACAGAGGAGACTGGTGCATAAACTCAGAGCAATGGTCCTTAAAGTGCTAGAACAATTTAAAGGGATCCCAGGCATACACCATAAGAACACTCTATGTGGAGTCCCGATTTTGATGAGAAATGTCTTTTCCTTCAACTTGAAGAAACATGCTACTGTTGAACTCCCTGTGCCTCACGCCACCCCCACCGTGCCTTTTCCCCAGCCCAAACTACAGCTGCCCTCAAACTTGTGTGGTCATTGGCATTCAGATTTCCAGAGCCCATACTCCCAACTCACTGTGACTGCAAGTTCTGAACTACTGACTTTGGCGTTAAACAGGTCTTCTTGTGGCAGGGCCGAAGACAGGTATCAATCTCAGCGCTGCACAGTCAGACAGATTTATCAATCCTTTAGTGACTGTAGAAATTCTGATCCTATGTTAAAGCAGTTTCTGTCCATTTAGGGCTGACCCAGTTCAAGATTTCACTCTCCAGTGTTTGACTAGAATATAATTAATGACTGCATACAGCAGTTGCAACAAATGAAACCATGACCTAGTAACTAGTTTTACTCATGTCTGGAAGAGATACAAAGCAACAATTAAAAGGATCACTCTTGTCATTTGACAACATCTGGATCCCAATCACCAATTTAATTGCTTGTGCCTCATTGCCAGCGACTTATTAACTTGTGGATATTTGACAAGAAATTGGCCTCTGTTATGCAATTAGAATTATTCAGATGGGGCCATTTTAAAATTTTCATCATATTTTCCTGTCGCTTCTTCAGGATTTCACAAATGAGAGTTTTCAGAAACCCTGATGGTTTCTTTTCCTGGATCAGACACAAATCAGCAAATAGTGGATTTTAGTGGGCTCAAGGTAAATCTAGATTTGTGGGAGTGAGAGCCAGGCCGAACATTTTCTGTAGGTTGTTCTCAAATTTGGCCAGCAGGTTGTCATTGAACTCCAGGGTTGAGAGTCATACACCTGTAAGAGCAAGTTGACTCACCATGGAGATGGAAGTGAGTTTGAGACCCAGGGTTGTCTTCCAGTTGACCTTATCATGTCAATTTTAATGGTCAGCCCCCTTAATTTTGTACCAAGGTGGAAATATGGGGTCTCTCACTATGTTGGAATAGCCTGAGTATGAGGACTGATGGGAGCCTGTAGATAAGCTTGAAGTAATGTGTGCAGAAACCTTTCAGTGTTCAATCCTTCCCAGTGTCAAGAAGAGAGTGAACCCAATCATCAGGAGACAGGCAAATGCTGCTCTGAAACATGCTAAAATGCTGAATTTTAACAGGAATGTCAGCAGCCTCACAAATTAGCTGGAATTTGTGAAAAAAATGTACATAATTTTAACCTAAGAAGCCCACTCTGAAAGATTGCAAGGATGAACAACATCGTGGATGGAAATATTGTACCATAACAACAGAGGTGGTGTACTGTTTTGAAGGTACACCTGGTTTTTTGAGGACAATAGAGGAAGCAGCTTTGCCTTGGAAGTTAACTTAAAGATCTTTTAATCAGGGTGTCAAAGTTCTAAGGAGAGGGTTCTGCAAAGCTTGCTGCATCACTCATTGCTGCATCATTGGCAGCCTTACCTTCAATTATCCAGTCTTCAAGCTTTGGAATTGTGTCTGTTAGCCGCTCTGCCTTCCAACCTCAGTTTTCTATTTGAAGATACTCCTTTATGATTGACCTCCTTCTTTGGCTAAGCTTTTGGTCACCAGCCCTTGTATTTCTGTATGTGGTTCAATGTCAAATGCTTGTGCAAAAACCATCTGTGAATTCCCCTAGGATGTTTCCTGACATTACAGTCACTATATAAATGTGAGATGTTGAAATTGAAATAAAATTCAAATAAAATCATTTCCTTTGAATCCTTGTACTGTCTTTTACAAACGGGCATATCCTCACAAATCTGTTTTATAATTAATCCAAAATCGGCAGTACTTACAACATACAGAAAGCTTTAAAAAAATCTTGATTTGGAAAATAACAGAGAATCTGATTGTGTGTCATTGGTCTGAGGATAGCCCTCTCCATTTCAAAGGAAAGCAGAAAACTATCATTGATGCGTGACCTCAGAAGCCTATTGTGACAATAGAGAGTGGATAGCTTTAATGTTGTTGGATGTGGTGAAGCAGCTATGTGGTTGCTATGGAGAATGTATAGCCAAGACCCTGTCTTCCAGTTGAATTAAACAAATGATTAACGAAGAAGGAAAAACAAAATATACAAATACATAAAATATATAAAAACAAAACAAATTATATAATAACTTACTCTGTTCTGTTAAATCAGAGAGATTGGGAAAAAAGGAACTACTTAGGCATTCCAAGGCTGGGCTAGTGATGAGGCAATGCCCACCACAAACCTACATAAGAAAACCGTGACCTCTGATTTAAATGATTTGCTTTATATGTCATTAATATACCATATACAGAAAGTGGGCTAAATGTGCCACAAAGCAAGGAATAGTAAGAGAAAAGTTCCTGATATTGTCAGCAAAGCCATGAGGGTAACTAGGTCCCATCATTTGCTCATTTTGAAGTGGTGTGAGTATTACCATTATGTTATTTACAGGGATCAAAACAACGAAGAACAAATGATTTGTAATCCTGTAACCAAAAGCTTTCTGTTTCAATTCCAGCAGATGGCAGATGCTGAGGATCAACTTGCTCTTTAGTCAAAATGCACATTTTCTTTTCTGTCTGTATGGTTTGGAATCAAAATCACACTTTCAGGAATTGCACTTTTCAAATGTTGTGCTTCTTATCTAGATTATTAATTGTGAGTGAACAAACAAAACCAAAAAAACTGTGGATGCTGGAAATCAGAACAGAGATAGAAACTGGAGGGAAAACTCAACAGGTCTGACAGCATCTGTGAAGAGAAAGCAGAGTTAACATTTCAGGTGCAGTGACCCTTCCTCAGAACCATTCTGAAGAAGGGTCACTGGCCCTGAAACATTAACTCTGCTTTCTCTGCCTAGATGCTAACAGACCTGTTGAGCTTTTTCAGCAAATTCTGTTTTTGTTGCTAATTGTAAGCGTGGGCATAGGCTGAGTATTAGAAAGCTGAAGGTAGTGGTGGGAGTAAATAAAGGGTTACTAATTTTTCAAAAGATACATTTCAAAAGCTGATGTCAAAAAGGTGTATTTCTGTATCCATTCATGAAACAAGACTGCTCCTTTTTCCTTGTATACATAATAATTTACTCAGATAAACAGAGGGTCATTCAATTTCCTCATTAGTGGAATAGTACATGGAAATCACAGAATCAAAATAAAGTTGATGTAAGAGTGTAACTATTGAATTTTAACCTTCTGACTGTTACAGTGTCGAATGTAGAATCCATTGCAAGTCAATAACTTTTAAATCAGATCTCTAGCGCGGTAATAAAATATTACAAGCAGAAGTATTCTTTCAGATTTGTTTCCAGTATTTTGTAATAAATAATTTAATGTACTGGAAGCAGTAATGAAATAGGAAGAGTACAGTCCCAAAGAACAGAATTGTTCTTCTGGCACAAACATGTAATTAGCAACCTTTGCTGGACTTGAAAAGGACATAAAAACAATATTTTATTGACCCTGATTTGCTTGAGGGAATGTTGTTACCAGTTCATAACACAATTTAAGCTTTAAAATTACTTTATACACATCATAGGGATAAAATGCTGTGCCTGTCTACTGTTCAGATGAACATTGAAGTGTTTTAAATGAGTTGTATGTATTTGTCCAGTATGGTTGGTGGAATTTGGTCATCAAAATATTTAACTGAAGCCATGTGTACTGTTAATAGAAAAAATGGTGGAGGGTCTTAAAGGAGGGGAGATAATGGATATGTTTACTGAAAGAATTCCAGAGCTTAGGAATTGGACAAAAGTCACCAGTGTGACCCAAAAGGAGGGAGAGATTAGAGTTGGAGGAATGTGGAGTTCTCAGAATGCATATTATGCAGAAATTTAATAATTTTTTAAAAATGCCATACTATTTATATTGAAATAATTTACACAAGTGTGTTTTGCTGAGCTTGCTAATCATTCTGACTTTGCATTTTGTTGATGTAATTGTATGAGACACTGGGTTTGACCTTCATACAGCAGTAGTGTGACATCTATGGCATAGAAAGCTATGTATCTTCAGCCGGCTGCCTTGGGATCAATGTGGATTTCATCAGTTTCCTCATTTTCCCTCCTGCCATCTTATCCCAGATCCAATCTTCCAACTCAGCGCCACCCTCTTGAATTGTCCTACCTTTCCATCTTCCTTCCCACTTATCCACTCCACCCTCCTCTCTGACCTATCACCTTGACCTCCACCTTCATCAACCTATCGCATTCCCAGCTACCTTCCCTCTAGCCCCACCCCGCTCCCATTTAGCTGTCCGCCCCGTTGGGACAGTCCCTCATTCCTGATGAAGGGCTTACGCCAGAAACACCGACTCTCGTGCTCCTCAGATGCTGCCTGACAGGCTGTGCTTTTCCAACACCATACTCTTTGACTCTGATCTCCAGCATCTGCAGTCCTTATTTTCTCCCACTACATTAGAGAAACACTGGAGTTAGCATAGAAATTGAAAACTCAGTAAGTCCAGGAATTTCCATGTAACATGAGCACAGTGGTTAGCACTGCTGCCTCACAGCGCCAAAGACCCGGGTTCAATTCCCACCTCAGGCAACTGCCTGTGTGGAGTTTGCACATTATCCCCGTGTCTGCATGGGTTTACTCCGGTTTCCTCCCACAGTCCAAAAATGTGCAGGTTAGGTGAATTGGCCATTCTAAATTGCCCGTAGTGTTAGGTGAAGGGGTTAGTGTAGAGGAATGGATCTGGGTGGATTGCTCTTCAGAAGGTCAGTGTGGACTTGTTGGGCCGAAGGGCCTGTTTCCACATTCTATGTAATCTAATCTAACTGTGGATTGATAATTGTGTCTAACTTTTCTGGATTAGTGGTGCTGGAAGAGCACAGCAGTTTAGTCAGCAACTGAAGAGCAGTAAAATTGACGTTTCGGGCAAAAACCCTTCATCAGGAATGCCGAAACATCGATTTTACTGCTCCTCAGATGCTGCCTGAACTGCTGTGCTCTTCCAGCACCACTAATCCAGAATCTGGTTTCCAACATCTGCAGTCATTGTTTTTACCCCTCTGCATTAAGGGAAGCAGTCAGGTCACAGAATTGGTGAGGGTTAAAGCACAACATCGAACTTCAGTCAGAGGGTGGAGGCAAGAAGTTAAGAAAAGAGCGAGGAGACAGTTAGTCTTTATACGAGGTGACTGAAGAAAGGATGAACACAGGCAGTCCCCAAATTCAGTCCATTCCCAATTTGGTTTGTACACAAGTTGGAATACAAGGCAGGACAATATAAAGCAGCTGTTAATACATACAGAGAATGTTTGTATGTTGGATATTTAAAATTACACTCCTGTAAGGGATCACGATTGTAAGTACAATCATTTGAAAGTCGCAAGTTCATAAATCAGGGATCCCATCAGAATGCAATAAGCATGGTTAAACCCTGACATAACTTTGAATTTTGTTGACAGAAGGAGAAAGCCATAGGGTCAAACCAATATGAGGGAAATTTAAACGCATGTCAAAACTTAATGTTAGCTCACAAGAAATGTCTGTATTACGATAGCTGTAAAGGCAGTTTTATACTTGCATGAACTGCAATAAATTATGAATTAATATACAGGCAGAGTTCTTATTTGAGATCTTAACATTATTCCATAATTATAACTTAGAGCAGAAATGTGTCACATAATGAGATCTGATTAAGGAATATTTAGTAGAAGTCCATTATGTTTTCAATGAGAAAATTACATATTTTACTGTATTGACTTAGGGTTTCCACAGCTTTGTGTTTTTTTTTGAAGGAGAAAAGGGTGGAGAATGATTTAGAATTATCTTTCTGTAACTGTCATGGATGGATAAGAATTCTTCTCATATGCGCAGTCCAGTAAATGCTGAATTGGCAAAGTTAGATTCCCATTCGTGTTTAACCTGTGTTGTATCAATGTGGAATTTTTCCCAACAAGAGCAATCATTAGAAAACTGTACCCGTATCTTTAATGAGTAGTATATACAGGACTGCAGAGGGACAGATTGCAAGTGTACCATTTTAGTGAGTGTGACTCCACGTTCATAACATGCCATTGAAAAGAAAATCATGGTTCTGTTTTTGGGATGAATATGTTTAGCAAACTGAGGACATCAGTATTGATCTCCTTTGGCACCACAGGTCACACATTATATTAAGAGGGAAGCCCAACTATTTATCTACCTTGCTGCAGTAAAGGGGAAGTGATGGCCTCATGATATTATTGTTGAACTATTAATCCAGAGACTTAGGTAATGTTCTGTGGACTCGGGTTTGAATCCTGCCATGGCAGATGGTGGAATTCAATGAAAAAATCTGGAATGAAGAGTCTAATGTTGACCATGAATCGATTAGCAGAAAAAAAACCATCTAGTTCGTTAATGTCCTTTAGGGAAGGAAACTGCCATCCTTATCTGGTCTGGTATACATGTGACCCCAGACCCATGGCAATGTGGAGAAAGTGAGGACTACAGACACTGGAGAGCAGAGTCAAAAAGGGTGGTGCTGGAAAAGTACAGCCAATCAGGCAGCATCCAAATAGCGGGAGAGTCAACATTTCAAGCATAAACTCTTCATCAGGAATGATCTTATGCTCGAAACGTTGACTCTCCTGCTCCTCGGATGCTACCTGACCAGCTGCATTTCTCCAGCACCACACTTTTTGACCCACAGCGATGTGATTGACTCTTAACTGTCCTCTGGACAGTTAGAGTTGGGCAATAAATGCTGGCCCAGCCATTGATACCTACAGCCCATGAATAAATTTTTAAAAATCCCTAACAAGTCTCAAAATGCCCATGATATTTTCACCCTTTACAACTGGCAAGGATTGACAGAGTGGATTCAGACCCTGGCTCAGTGAGTAGTGCAATGCGTAAACCTTACAAAGCTCACCCAGTCTCCCGGTGCTCTGCTAAAGTAAACATGTGGCTCTGGAAATTCTGTAAAAGTCCTCCCATCCCTCATTGTGATTTGAATGGAGGATCACAGAGGGTCCCCTGATGAAATGGAAAGCTGTTTTTAGGCCACCTCTTGGGGAGTTCTATCAATTTCCTGCTGGAAGTTCAGGGTTGCTATATGCTGTTAATGCAAGAGTGATTTTAGAAGGCTATGGGGTAGACTAAAAATATTTGAAACAATCATATTCAAGATGTGTGCTTTCTGATTATTGAATCAAAAGGGTTTGTGAAAAGGAACATAGATGAAATCTTACAAAACAAAGAAACCGAAAATGCTAATATGCCTACCTGCCACTACCTCAGTCTTCTTAGTCTGAAGAGGAAGACTGAACTTGTCAGTAATAGGTCAAAATGCAGTGTATTTCTTCACAATCTGTAGACTTCTAGCACAGGAAGGACGTGAGTGAAAGTTGAAATTTATGTAGGTAATAATGTAATTCAAAACACCACAGTGATAACACTATTCTGTTCAGTTTGACTGTAATATCATCCTGGTATAAAGAGCAGCTAAGTGAATGTATGTGGAAATAGCACTAACATTGGCCAATTGGTCCAACCTCACCAACATATTGTCATAAATGTGCTGTCTGTGCTGCAAGATGAAACTTAATATATCAGCATGCAATGTAGAGTATCAGGAACTGAAAATCTCAATTTGATTTCACAATCCTTCACGTCACTGTAAATACACAGAGTTCAATCATTAGGCTCATTGATAATTACAACTGGCACATGCATTGGTTCATTGGTGATTGGATTGCTGATTTGATCTCCTTAAAGCAGAGAAGGAGAAAGTGAGGTCTGCAGATGCTGGAGATCAGAGATGGAAATGTGTTGCTGGAAAAGCGCAGCAGGTCAGGCAGCATCTAGGGAACAGGAGAATCGACGTTTCGGGCATTAGCCCTTCTTCATTCCTGAAGAAGGGCTAATGCCCGAAACGTCGATTCTCCTGTTCCCTAGATGCTGCCTGACCTGCTGCGCTTTTCCAGCAACACATTTCCATCTCTTAAAGCAGATAAGGTAATGGGAAGATTCTGATATTCTGAGTTCTGAAAATTTGAACTCAGTAAGTATGGGTAAGCTATTTCCAGTGGAAGAAATGTCAGTAGCCAGAGAACAGAGAGTTGAGATAATTAGAAACAAAAGAAATGGAACTGTCGTGAGGAAACCATTTTCTACATGGTGAGTTGTTCTGAACTGGAATGTACTGCCTAAAAGCATGCTGGAAGCTGATTCCAAGGAACATACATAAAGGATAAATACTTGGAAGGGGAAAATATGCACAGTTATGAGGGGAGAGGACAAGAGTGGGACTAACCTGATAGCTTTTCAAAGATCAGTAACAGCAGGTTGGGCTGAATGGCTTGCTTTCATAGGACTACAATTACTGAGTTAAGTAAATGAGCAAGAAAGAAATAGAGGGTTTGAGTGATACAGTCAGATAAAATTAGATGAGTTCAGGCTAATGTGGAGCATAAGAACTAGTAGAAATTATTTGGGACAAATCTCCACAATCTGTGCTGCAAATTCAATGTATTTTGATTATTTGTAAATTAAGCTGATTTAACATTCAGATAAATTGGGCAAGATTTATTGAAACATTCAGTATTATTACTGGCATTTACAGATGATGTTTATTCATTTCTGTTGCACTCTTGACTGCAGTAGCCCCTTCTGGTCACTTAACTTGATACTATCAGTTTAGATTAGATTAGCTTCTCTACAGTGTGGAAACAGGCTCTTCAGCCCAACAAGTCCACACTGACCCTCCGAAGAGTAACCCACCCCCCTCTGGCTAATGCACCTAACAACTATGGACAATTTTAGCATGGCCAATTCACCTGACCTGCACGTCTTTAGAATGTGGGAGGAAACCGGAGCATCCAGAGGAAATCCCCCACGCAGTAGTGCTCAACATTCTGTGAAAAAAGATAAATAATGGGACAGTGACTCCCCAGGTGGATCCGTGGGTTTATTCAGCATGCCCCTGGCTCTGTGTTGTGTTAAACTGATCATAACATTGATTTCAGAATTCCTGGGTTACTGGGACTGAGAAATAACAATACCTCTAGTCACTATCCACTGCCCCTTATGGTAAATGTGTGCCAATGTTGTGCAGTGTGGGAAAAGTTAGTCTTAAAATTTGATGTTTTCTGACCAGTTTTTTACCAATGTGGATGGATTGGGCTGAATTGGGATCTTTTTGATAGTGTAGATCTCCATGACTCTATTATTCTATTAACACCAGCAATCATTATCAAAATTCACAGGTGAATATTGACTACTGGACAAACAGGTGACCAACAGCTGACAGAGAGGAAAAAAAATGGTCAGGGACAGATGATCATAATTCTTTGCAATATTTGATTTTTCTGAAAGTTATAACTTACTCTCAAAAGTTTACATATAAAAGAGATGCAATGCTTAGAATTGTAATATCCCAATAAACTGTTCTTAGAAGAAAAATATTTGCAGGAAAATCTGTATCGGTGAAGTTAAATAATCATTCTGGTAATTTTACGAAATAGAACAGCAAATGTGAAGTAATCCATTGCAAAGCAGCAATGTAACCATAACAATTAATACAATGTACAAAGACAGAAGAAATTCCCCTCTTTCCAGACCTCAGGTTTACACTTTGATCACTGATTCCATTTGATCTGATAGAATAAGATGTTCTGCTTACACTCAAGTAAAAGTAACAAAGTGCTCTGAGCTGATTGGTTCCACTGCATCAAGATTATCACAGTCTCCCCAGCAAATGACCATCTGGGCAAATTCCTTCATTCCCTGCTGTATTTTTTTTTCCAAACACTCTAAATGTAGACGTCCATTGAATTTAAAAGCTTTTAAACTCTCTCAATAATTTAGAATCCGAAGCAAATTTCTGAAAGGCAATCTTTAAGTATAGTGTCTACGATTGTCAAGGTAAAAGCACAGACTTTGCTGACAACAAAACAGAAATAGGTTGTGAAATATATGAATGCCAACAGCTTTTCTCCAATATTTGACTTTAGTAAAAATAATCATGTCAATATTGCTTTTGCAAAGTGCAAAATTCACACTTTCACCTCTAATGTGAATATTCATTTTCATAAGAATAATGATTATATCTAGCAGTTCTGAAATGATTAATTTAAAATAAACTCTAGATATTTTGATTTTTTTATTTCAATATATTTAAGTCCAGTAAAAAAAAGTGACTCAGTGCGTTTTGAGCTACCTTAATTGGTCTCAATGGAAGAGAAGGCCACAAAGACAGTCAACTCAGATAAATACTTCACAAAGTATAAAAGGTCTGGATTGGGGTGAGCTTACTTCACATTGTCATTCTGGATGAGCTTAGATTTACATCGATCCTGTGCAATATCTAACCTGGGAATGCCTAATGTTGCAACTTTAAATTATATCATTCTCCAGCCCCTTATTCAGTGAATATAAGAACAAGACATAAGGTATAAAAGAAGTAGTGCAGACAGCCCATGAACCCTTCCTGCTTCTATTCAATAAGATTGTAGTTGATCTTCTACCTCAACTCATTTCCCATTGCATAGCCTATGACCTTTTGTGCCCAAAGATCTACCAATTCGAGTCTTGAAGAGATATCATGTTCTGGGGTAAAGAATACAAAAGCATCACAGACCACTGGGAGATAAAAGCTCTTCTCATCTCGATATGAAGTGGCTGATCCTATCTGAGACAACGGTACCCAGTACTCCACTCTCCAGCTTTGGGAAGCATCATCCCAGCATCTTTCCTTTCAAAGCCTTTCAGAATTTCATATATATCAAAGACGTCACTACTCATTATTCTAAGCTCAACCTTGCAAATTGTTTGATTAGGATTAAATAGAAACAAATGTGCCAACCCACGTAGGTTTCTGGGACTTATGTACAAGCAGACTTCATTTAATTGTGTCATTGTCTGTTGTGCAAAATAGCACATTCTCCTTTCTGAAGTTTCATTCACCAGCACTGCAATGAAAGGTGACATTAAGTTTGCTCATGTAAGTTCCATTCCATTGAGGGGAACCACCAATTAGGACAGAGACATCTCAGAGGTGAAATTAGGAGGCTCTTAACTTTAACTTGCGCATGTCAAAGCCTGGAGAACCATCTCAAAGGCAATATTGATAGGAGCCTTAAAGAGAGCCTCTTTCTAATCTTACTACCTGAGACCTGATGCTAGTTGAACATAGGAAAGTGAGAAAAGCTTTTCCAATGTAACATTTAGACACTTTTAAATACATAACAAGCCTCCACCACTTCCTCTGACAGCTGATTCCATACACAAAGGCTGGTACAATTACAACATTTAAAAGGCATCTGGATAGGTATATGAATATGAAGGGTTTAGAGGGATATGGGACAAATGCTGGAAAATGGGACTAGATTAGGTTAGGATATCTGGTCAGCATGGATGTGTTGGACCAAAGAGTCTGTTTCAGTGCTGTACAGCTTTATGTCTCTATGATTCTATAACATCATTAGCACATTTGTGAACTTAACAGTAATGCAGCATCTAATGGCTGATGTCTCAACTTCTGCAGCTCAAGTAAAAATGGTTACATCTAGGTCTGAATGGGTTAATACTGAGCAATGCCATAAGCACCATTAACATGATGATCTTATGTCCCTGTCTGAAGCTTGAAACCATCCAGGATGAAGCAGCCCGTTTGATTAGCACCACATCCACAAGCATCCACTCCCTCCACTATCGATGCTCAGCAGCAGCAGTTGTGTGCCATCTACAAGATGTACTGCAGCAATCCACCACAGGTCCTTATATAGCACTTTTCAAACTCATGACCATTTCTGACAACAGGAACAGATACATTAGGACACCATCATCTGCACGTGCCCTCCAAGCGACTCACCATCCTGACTTGGAAATAAATCACTATTCCTTCAATGTCGCTGGGTCAAAATCCTGGAATTTCCTTCCTGGAGCATTGTGGGTCAACCTACAGTATGTGGACTGCAGTGGTTCAAGACGGCAGCTCACCACCACCTTCTCAAGGGCAACTAAGGATGGGTGACAAATGCTGGCCCAGCCAGCAATGTCCACACCCCATAAGTAATAAAAAATACAACATGCTAATGTGTTACTTCTTAATTTTAAACTTTGATATTCTCTCAAAAAAAGGAAAGCATTGTGAAAATGTTGCCTCTGTACACCTGGCATGTAGATACCTCCGATATTGTGACCTCTGCCATTAGCTGCTCATTGTTCTTGTGCTGAGATGGAACCTCTCAATGAGTTCAAGTGATGCGCTCTCATCAATTACAAGAGTGAGAAAGTTCTGAATGCACGAACAGGCTATTAAAAGGAAAGTCTAACCAACAGCAAGCTAGTGCACCAGACACTACTGATTACAACAACCCTAAAATATCTGGATGTCCTTTGGCACAGAGAATGTCAGGAGCATATGTGAAGAAATCAAAAAGCAACAGGTTCATAAGCAAAGAAAACCGCTCCAATAAAAACTGATTGCAGTCTACAGTCAGAGAGATGAACAGAATGCTATCTTGAGTTGTATAGTAGAGTGAACACTGTCAGAAGAAAGTGTTTGTTGATGTAGAAAGCTTGCCTATCAAGACAGAGCTGAATGTCAAACTGAGAGTGCAGGGGCTTTAATAAAGCTATTGACCTGCTCGTCATAGGCAAAGCTCCAAGTGCTCATCTTACACTGTATGAACTCATCACACCCTGGAAACTGGCACTCTGCAGCATCTACACCAGCTCTTCTATCTCTGCAGATAATATGGCCAGCCCATTGCAGCTGGTCATACACTGAAAGGATCCACGCAAAGCCAACAACTTTTGTACTGGCTCAGCCATTTTCAGCAGATGGCTAACAGACATAAAGACCCTCTGTCCAGTGAATTGGTCACTGGGTCATAAACTGCTGGGCATCCATTACATCACTACGACAATACTAGCAAGCGAAGACACTGACAACTGGGAACACACACTGACAATGATGAGCTCTGGAGGCTGATTGTTTGGAAAGGCCTATGGAAGAGACATGCAGAAATTAAGACTCTGAGCTATGTCGGCTGTGATGAGATGAGCAGTAGAATCGGATGAGATGGTCTTCTGGACATTGAAATCATCTTCTGCAGCTTGCACTGTTTGCTCAAGCAGAGCGGTGAGATTCTCACCATGGAGTGCGATTAACACTCCTTATTACTTGTTCAGCAGCTTGTTCATAGTCTGATTTGCCACAGGCTGTGATCTTACAAGCTCACCATACAAACTAGTCATTGGGGAAATACAACATGGAAACTAGATTGGGCTCTTGGTAGGTTCAACTCACCTCTTCCTCCATAAGATCTTCATGTTGGACGTGGGGCATCACTTGGGCACAAGCTACATGCAGCCCACATCTGTAGACTATGGCATGTATAATGTGCCAGCCTCTAAGAATCCTCATGGCACATCTCTGATCCAGTTACAGGGTGCTTCTGGCTGTCAATGCTGCATCTTGGGCTGCATTGGTAACTCTCATTGTAATGTTGCAACAAGGACACTGTGTGCTCAGGAGCACACTCTCAGCTCATGGGCTGGACCAGGCTGTACTCCTGGCCTGTACCATTGTTGTCATAGTGTTCACTCACTCTGACCCTGCCTGAATACTCGCAGCATCCTTTCTCTTTGTTTTTTTAGTGCTTTGTCCCCTCAGCTACAGATTTTTTTTTAATCTCTCACAGGCCAGCATTTATTAACCATCCCTAGTTGTCCTTGAGAAGGTGAAGGTGAGTTGCCTTCTTGAACCTCTGCACTCCATTTGCTGTAAATTAACCTACAATGCTATTCAGGAGGGAATTCTAGGATGTTGACCCAAAGATGGTGAAGGTGCGGCGATATATTTCCAAGTCAGGAGAGTGTCTTGGAGGGGAGCTTGCAGATCGTGGTGTTCCCATGTATTTGCTGCCCGTGTTCTTGTGGATGCAAGTGGTTGTGGGTTTGGAAGGTGCTGGGTCATATTACTACTGTCTTACCATGCCATTTAGTACAGACATAAAAACTGGAAGCATGCCACTGGTTGTCAGCAAGCGCAAGTTCAGTCTAAGACAATAGTCTTCACTCAGGGATCATCAAGTACACCCTCCAATAGCAATACTGAGTCTGCTCAGGGCAGGATGAGTCAGGATTCTCTGCTCAGAAAGGGTGAGGAGCCAATCATGGGCAGCACATTGACTCTTGCTGTCCTATTTTGGGATCATTTCCTCATGGAATGAGAGAGAAGCAAGTAATATGGAAGAGGAAAGTGGCTGGCGCAGCTGTTACTATCAGCGCAGGTGGAAAGGTTTCCCGAGTGAGTGGGCAATGTGGAGGGTGATGCAGGATTAGTGCAGTCATAATTTGGGGTGGGTGAGGGTGAACTGGGAAGATGTTGCACACATTAGTGAAAGTGGTAGAGCATGAGCCTTGGTGGATAGTGTGTGCAGTAGCTGGGATAGAGTGAGTGTGAGGCATCAGAGAGGAAAACTGGCACTTGCACTGGCACATAGATGAACACTGGCTTTCTAACTACAGTGTTGGGCAGCCTTCCATACTGCTTTACCCAGGTGGCAACCTCAGAGTAGGCTGGCACTGCCTGGTGTCATTACCTCCACTGCTGGCAAGAGAGAGGCTCAAGTCTGCACCACTCCATCCAGCAGGTCGGGGTGCCAATTGCCCCTGTCTGCCATGTTTGGGGCAAATATCAGGAACTGTGCAGGGCAGCTCTGGATTGATAGTTCTTGTCCAGGTGCACGACCAGGCTTTTAAAGATGGCGCAAGTGCCAGGGACTTTGGTGAATTCTGACGAGTGGCAAGTTGCTCCTGGACTGGCATGTGGCACAATGGGGTAGAAATAAGGCTTGGTTCTCATTGTGAGAGTACAAATGGAAATCAAAGTGATAACTCTGGTAAGATAAGGCAAGAAAACACACACAGCCTTGCGGTGAGGTTTGACACCAAACTTGACGTGACTCACATTTAGCCAATAAGATACTAATGTTGAATTTGCCATGGAACATGCTCAGAGCCACAGAGGCCCAGAAACATGCTCTTTCTCAGCCCACTGACTTCACCAAATTTGGCAGTGATTGCCATGCCAAGATCTGACTTCTGACTGGCTTAACACCAAGCAGGTCATCATGGTACAAAGTATCACCTCAGAAGGCAGAAGACCAGCACAAACAATTCTTTTTAGAGTAAGTGGAAGAGCTGAGCCTCTATTAATGCTCTGTTTCCTGCAAATTCAATAGATGCTTTTTATTTGCTTAAGCTATTAAATACATGAAGGACATCCATGACAGAACAAGATTCTTCCACCCACCTGCTGTACACGTCACATGTAAGCTAACGAAAAATTTCAAGGCTTTATTCATCATTTCTCCTATTGTCAAAATCCAATGCCTCGTTATGTATCAACCACAAGAAGAAACCCAGAAAATGGAGATTAATTAAGAATAGCTCACAAAACAACCTGCACTCTAAACTCAACCTCTTGACCACCTTCGCCTTACTAAGTCATATATTCAGACATCAGAACAATCTCCAGTTCAGTACACTGTGGTGCCTTTGCTCTGTAGGTGGCGATTGTAATTTTTGACACATAGGTTGAGGAAGGAGCACTCAGTGAGCAGAACTGCTGTCAAAATAACATTAAAGCAATGGTATTTTGCCAAGGAAGGATGTAACAGTGAATTGCCATCTGACATAAAAATAATCTGTCATACTTTTTGCTGTCAGTAAGGTGATCAAACAAATTTAATTGGCAAAATTCTCAAGCAACAATCTTGTGCTGAAGGTTCTGAAGTACTGCTGCTGTTTTCTGAATGTCATAACAAGTGAAGCTCGATTCCACAAATTATTTTGGTAAGTTGTAGGATTACAGGGACATTCATACTGAACTTAGCTTCAGAGAATGTGTAGAAGGGACCTGAATGTAAAACTGTATCCAGTTGTTACTGAGATACATGTTCAAAGCTGTCAGTCATTTTTAATCCTGTATTGTATTTTAGATTTTTGTAATTTGCAACAATTTATTCTGGAAAAGCTACTCATGCGTGTTAGTCACCACAGGTACAGAGGTGGATCAGCAGGTAACAAATCTGTTATCAGGGTGCCATTAGGAATGTAACATTAGACTGACATGTCACTCTCTATTTGATTTGTCTGGATCAGTACAGAACAAAGAATAATGTGTATTACCAGCTTATACAAATAAACAGCTTTCCTTCAGCACCTTCATATTTTAAGGAAAGTGTGCCCAATTAGAAAGACTGGGGAACTATTCCCCGTATATGTCAATGCCCTCACCCCCATGACTGAACATGACAGAAAGAATTAAGAGAAGCAGGGTCTTTGTTTTACCCCATGACCAAGGTCAGTAGCCGAGAATTCATATAGTAGCCGAGAATTTTATTACATTGGCATCACTGCTGATCATTGTGTTCCAGAGGTGTAATTAAATTTGTTCAACAGTGGCTGCTTCCAGTGAGTCTCTCTGTTAGTCTTATCTTTGTTCAATGCATGACAGTAACTGTTTGGGTACTGAGTTCCTTCTGAAGAATTGTTCTCACACTAAATTTGTATTCCCCTTAAATCTCTGGACACCTCTTATTCAGGCATCAATGTTAATTTTTGTGAAAGAGTTAACAGAAGTTGCAAAGAGAAGAAAAAGCTGCACAACACAGGGCCACAATTTTACAATGCAATGTCACTAGTCTGCCTCAGCGGGCCTGATGCAGGAAATCATCTTCTGTAACTTGGTATGTGCCATCTGCTTGATTGGTCCCTGGCGAATGATTACAATGAAGATGATACCAAGCCTGAGCAGCAGGGAAGTGGTGCGAGGAGCAGGAATGTCAGCAACCAACAGCCTTATGCAAATTCCAACTCAGACCATCTTAACCCCCTTCTGCCCAACTGCAGCCAGCATTATCATCCGTTTGACCTGAATGCAGATGCAGCTTTCAGGTTGTGCTGATCAGCAAGCACTTCATGCTGACATAAGCCACAGCAACAGCCCTTTAAACTCTAAACAACATTAAGTATCTTTATTGCCTGCTAATTCTCCTCTCTCTCTTAGTTTAAAAGGCTATTCTTAAAAGTAAATCATACTGTGGCTCTCTAAACAGGAATGATGAAGGATTTATTATATGTAATAGGAGGAACAAGATTGCCAACGCATTTATAAACATTTCATCATACATTTGCATTGAGGAAATAGACTCTCCACTCTTGTCTTCAACAATAGGAGATATTATGTCTCAATTATGGTGATTATTTTAGCTCCATTACTAACCAATTATACTTTGATCACTGGCTTTGCTTTTGAAGATAACAGAAGTGCTTCAAAAATTGAATGCCATTTGATACATATTGCAAATGTTTACTAATATTATATGAAGACTGCATAAATACCTTAATTTTTAATGGAATCTCAGTCTATTTAAAACATTCTTTGATCATTCAAAGTACAGTAAAGGAGTTGTATTCAGATATGACTGGAGTTGAACAAAACCTGGCGAATTGTTCTTCCATAAACTAGATCAAGTTTAGATACTGCAAAATGTTTGTGCTCTGTATTAAGAAGCAAAGAGCAGAAGATTTTTTTTATTGACCTTTTGCTTGCGACATCTGAACTGTGGTTTGCCCCAGTAAAACACAGCTCTTTAGAACATAGAACATTAGAACATAGAACATTATAACGCAGTCCAGGCCCTTTGGCCCTCGATATTGCGCCGACCTGTGGAACCTATCGGAGGCCCAGCTAACCTACTTTATTCCATTTTCTCTTTAATCCATGTGAGTAAATGGTTGCTGCATTTCACATGCAAACTGATAAACGACTTGATTCCCTTAACTCTTTCACAAAGCTGATTCTATCATCTTATCATCAAATTACTAAATATGTACAAGCAGAAGATTAAATCCTGGGCAGAGTATTCACAGTGAGTTATTATTTGCTGAATGGTGAACTCTCAGTTAATATATTAAAAATAAAATGTTTATTCAGAATTCAGAGATGTTACACTGCGGAGGTCACAGTCCACTCAACGTGCAACTCAATTTTGAAACATTACATAATTCTGAACTACGATATGAAACTCTCAAATACATTTTACAATGTAATGATCCCTTATCAAATAACGTTAAACCAAGTACCTATGCTTACTTCATAGCAATTAAATTTTCTGGCCTTAAAGCAAAGGTCATTTAGATAAATTCTACCATTTAACCTGCTATCAAGGAATACATTGCTTTTAAACAAAATAGTTCATAACATCCCAGTTTTATTTCCTTAGTTTAGAAGACATACTAGAACTGAAAATGTGTTGCTGGAAAAGCGCAGCAGGTCAGGCAGCATCCAGGGAACAGGAGAATCGATGTTTCGGGAAGAAGGGCTTATGCCCGAAACATCGATTCTCCTGTTCCCTGGATACTGCCTGACGTACTGCGCTTTTCCAGCAACACATTTTCAGCTCTGATCTCCAGCATCTGCAGACCTCACTTTCTCCTCAAAGACATACTAGAACTTGGGTGTCATGATCAATGGTCATTACCGATGCCTAATTGCCCTTGCAAAGTTTATGCTATGTCTTTCCCTTGTCCTTTGCCATTCCATGAGGTGAATGTACCCCTAAGTTAACTCTGATGTTATGTAGAGAGTACCTTGCTTTAAACAACTGATGATGAAGGCACGACCTTTAATGCTCAGTTATTGGTAAAATGGGTCTTTGAGGGAAACCTGAAGGTGCTGGGGTTTGGCTACTGGGTGGTAGGGTTTTCAGGTTTGGCATGTGGTACTAAGCAAGTCTTGTTGTGTTGTTGCAAGTACACTCTATCGATAAAAGGGGTGTGGAGTTTCTTGAGTTTTATTTGTTTAAGCTTGTAATTGATTGTGTTTTGCTTTAAATATTTGAGATCAGGCAAATGTTTTCTACATGACTAATGCCCAAGTCTCCAAAGATTTAAAAATGGCAAAGGCCACTAGGTTGTAGGATTCTGAGAGGCCCCAATTTGACACAGTCTTTGAGCTTAGCTCTGCTTCATTGTTTAACTTATACTCTGAGGTTACATTCTTATGTAAGGTTTTTCAATAAGCTGCAGTTGCAAAAACATAGAAGTTAAAACCGAAAGTGAAAGGCAGAGAAACTTAATAACCCGATAGTGCATTCTAACCAGCAGCTTACCATGAAATTAACAAATACTCACCAATGTAGGGAATATGTTGGATACTATATTCCCCAAATGATCAACAAATACCCAGCAATATGAAACAACAATATAGGGGTTACAAAGTAATTGACAAACTTTAATTGATTTTGGAAGTTTTTAAGAAAATGCATGTTAAAAGGATATTTCTGCTTTAAAAATCTGTAAATTAGAAATTAAGACAAAGTCTCTTCAAGGTAGAGGTCATGGCAGGCCAGGTGCTTTACAAAGGGCCACAAGATGGCATGCTGGCTCAGTTAGTACTGCTGCCTCACAGTACTAGGGACCTGGGTTCAATTCCAACCTTTGGTGACTGACTGTGTGGTATTTGCACATTCTCCCCATGTCTGCATGGGTTTCTACAAGATGGTCTGGTTTCCTCCCATAGCCCAAAGATGTGCAGGTTAGGTTGACTGGTTATGCTAAATTGTCCGTGGTGTCTAGGGATGTGCAGATTAGCCATGGGAAATGCAGGATCACAGGGATAGGATAAGTGCAGATGCAATGGGCTGAATGGCCCACTGTGGGGATTCTATAATTGTTTCAAAGCCTATTAATTTGGGCTTTTATATTCTCGCATCACAAAAGGAGATTTTCTGGAGTGCATCTAGCTTTGTACAACATGATGTGTCCTTTTAAGATGCAAAACAGCGCTTCCTCTGTCAGAAGAAAAATCAGATGAAAAGTACTGCAACAAAAAAAATGAAGATAGAAAAATATCTCTCCTGGCTAAACTCATTGTTTTGAGGAACCTGTCTTTAAGAAAAGGTTAAAAAAATCACACAACACCAGGTTATAGTCCAACAGATTTATTTGGAAGCACTAGCTTTTGGAGCGCTGCTCCTTCCTCAGGTAGCTTTGGAAGTGGATCGTAACACACTGAATTCATAGCAAAAGATTTATAAGAAACCATCATGTATTCAACTGTAGAAGCTATGTTAATCTCTTTACTGCAACAGCAAGGAACTCAAGCAACAGGTCCATGCCATGAAGTTGGGAGTCCATTAAAAGTATTCTTTTGTCTTTATTAGAAGTACAATTTTGTGCTCTCTGGGCTTGCTTTAATCTTGGAAGATTAACCTTTAACCTGCTTAAACAAACATTTGACTACTGGTCTGATTTAATTCGAATTAAATGGAACCTATATGGGCTGTGTTAATCTACAGTTTACTGACCATGTTCAAGGTGCTTCGGGTTGTTGTGACACAATAATGAAAATGATGAATATCTGAGGTCTGAAGGTGCCATTATACAGTAAATCTCAACTTCAGAGTCTGGGCGAAGACTAGAGGTTAATCACCTTGTTCTAAGGTAAAAGCCCCAGTCAGGAAAACAAGCTTTCTCTGCTCATATGAAGAGGTGGTGTAGACATGCACATTCACTCTTTGTAAACTCATATAATAATTTAAATGTTTTAACCAATTTTCTGCCCTGTTCACCTGAATGTATTGCTGCGTGCGGAACAATGGTTACATGGATATTGTTGCCTTTGAGCATCTCACTTCACTGTGAGTCTTAGTAAGGATGGAGGTTCTCATAGCTGGTTCCCACATTCATATGCAACATACACTTTCCAAAGCAGGGTCCTGGAAAATGCCAGCAGGTAGCCTGATTGATTTACTTAGGTTTAAATTAGGTTTGGGAAGATGTGCAAGTCCAGCATATAAATTGGAAAATAAGTGTGCACTGCGTTTGCTTTGGGTTGCCAATTCATGATTTCCCATGTTGTAACTCACTCGGCCAAATTTATACCCCACTGTTTTTTCAGCCTGAGGAGGCTGCAAGCTGATTGTAGTACTCACACTGCTGTCACAACTGCTAAAACCATTTGAACAAATACTCAGATGATTAACACAGACTAAACTTGTATCATTTGATTCAATAATCAGGCTCACATTGTTTTGGAAATAGATGTAATATTTGATCTCATTTTACAATCTTAAGCTGTTCAAACAAAAGAAAAAGTTTGATTATATGTCAATGAAGTAGAAGTTGTGTAAGTACGTTTCACTGTACAGCTCATTGAGTTTGAATTATGGAATTATCATTCAGATAGTGCTTAAAGGAAGTAATTTTAAAATATGTTACGGTCAGTGAATATTACAGTATTCCCAATACAGTGCAGAAATTGCTTGGAATTTAATTTTTATGTTTTATATTTTTACAGCAAAAAGAGATGATAGTGTCTGACGATCTATAAAATCTGTGCAGATATATGACTTTGTGTCATATTACCTTGTATATCAAAGTTTAGAGTTTGATCCCATTTATCTTAACTTGTAACAGCTGCCTGTTAACAAAGGTGCTACAATATGAAGCTGAGAACTCTACTAAATTCATAATCTCCACGTCTGAATTTGAAATGTAACTATAGTCTGTTCTTGTCAATGATTTCCAGTGTTATATCAGGGAGGATTCAAACACAAGATCAAAACTGTACAGTGTTGCCAGTGATTCTGCATGCAGCTGTAAAAAATCTCATTCAGGTTATTTATAAAACATATCCTGTCTTTCAAAAAAAAGCTCCACAAGCCTTCACAATTTAATTTACAGACTCATTCCAACATTGGTGGTCCCCGCAATATTTATTACTATGGGTGTGCAAAGCATAATAGACAGTGATGAGGAAAGGCCAAAGAAAGCTCAGCTTTATTTACTTTGGAAGAGAGAGTTTGAGATTATCTGGTTGCTGTTTTCAGGATTATGAAGGAGTCTGACAAAGACAATCTCAGCAAACTGATTAGTAATTTTAATAATTTTAATAGCAGAAACAAATATTAAGAAACAGAAAGTTAGACAGAAGAACGGTCATTTTAAGGAATTTATCTATCCAACCACCTGGTGGTTCCCTTGCGGTATATGTTACCATGGCACCCTCCAGGAAGTTGATATGTTGGATTGAGGAGACAAATAGGTCACTGAATAGGAAACAATTGGTGTGATGTAGTGAATAGGTGGGTAGGTGGGCGTAGGCTATGAAAGATTATGGCTTTTTTAATGCCTAACGACTTTTTCAAGAAATGGTCTGACTGCATTTGACAAGAAGATTATGTAAGGATGCCCCAATAAGTTTGCTTCTCTTGGAGCCTAAGGTTTACTTTCAATAAAAAACAGGAGAGTTTTTGTGTGTCCATGTCATTAATTGTTCACTAACAAATAAAATAAGTACATGATGCTGAACAGTGCTGTTTCTGCATAGTTTAGGACAAAACAGCAATTTTTTAAATTCAAAAATTGTGTGTGTGTACGTGTGTGTGTGGTGTGGCTGTGTGTGTTTGGTGTGTGTGTGTCGGTGTGTGTGTGTGTGTCTGTGTGTGTGTGTGGTGTGTGCGTGTCTGTGTGTGTATATGTCTGTGTGTGTGTGTGTGTATATGTGTGTGTGTGTGTGTCTGTGTTTGTGTGGTGTGTGTGTTTTGTCCTGTGGCATTTAAATCTTCAGTTGGTATCAATACAATTAGTAGAGAAAAGGGATGAAATTTAAATGAGTGCTTGAGATATAAGTTGGAATTTAAAGGCTTTCGACCATGATTTAGGGTAAAGAGGCAAGAGGGTACAAGATCGGACCTCTACCTCTTTCCTAGGGTTAAATCCAGAGCAGAAAGACTCATAGAAGGCCTTGCCACTCCTAATGTCAGTTCAGGTTCTTACATTGGCAATTAACTTTTGTATAGCAAACCTGTCAAATCTGCTTGCAGGCTCCTGGGAGCCTTGACCCTAGGTCAAACATTCTCCGTGACTGAACAATGGATCAAGCTGAGGGTAAGAGAGCCCATTGAGACTCAACTCCTTTCTTCTGACTATGCCCCACTACCATTCTTCCCCGAGCCTGCGATCCTCAGCCAACGATATCATTCCATCAATGGTTTTGGACCATACATGATCCCAGCCTCAACCAGGCCAGCAGCTTGCGGAAAAGGGGATTTTTATTGCTAGGTATCCTGATATCAGGCAAGTCCCAGCCCATTTAGTATAGTGACCTAAATGCTACTTAATGTAGTAGCCTTTCCCCAAAGTAAGTGACACAAAGCTCATACCTACTCTTCAGCTGATGTTTGAGACCTCTTTGTCTGGATTAAATGCCATCAATATCTTCACTGTGCAATGAGGCACTCAAATGTATCTATCAATGGATGTTGAGGGTGGCATGGTGGCTCAATGGTTAACATTGCAGCCTCACTGCGCCAGGGATCCGGGTTCAATTCCCGCCTCGGGCAACTGTCTGTGTGGAGTTTGCACATTCTCCCCATGTCTGCATGGGGTTTCCTCAGGGTGCTCCGGTTTTCTCCCACAGTCCAAAGATGTGCAGATTAGGTGAATTGGCCAGGCTAAATTGCCTGTAGTGTTAGGTGGATTAGTCAGGAATAAATATAGGGGGGTGGGTTTCACTTCGGAGTTTCGGTGTGGACTTGTTGGGCCGAAGGGCCTGTTTCCACACTGTAGGTAATCTAATCTAATCACTCAGTTCCTCATGAGCTGCAGATCACCAGCCAGTTAAAGGAAAACTTCCACAAAACCACTCAGCAGCAACAGAGTGTATACTGACAGCAAATTGCTAAGGGGTAAAATATTTCCAGTATCCCAGATTGCCAAAAGTTCAAGAAATCCATGCCTGGACCATCAAGGATTAAGCATATATACCACTGTTTGTTAAATTAACTGAAATTAAATCCTTGGATCATGCTTAGAAACTGAAGTAATGGCCTCTAAATAGCAAACTACTACAAAATTTCATCCTTAATATTTAGCACTCAAAATAACACAATATGACAAGATATTGACCTTATTTTTCACGTGTTACAATATATGAGCTCTTATATGTACATTATTTTACTGTTTTTAAAATACTTACAATTTTGGAGCTCAGGTCTCAGCATGCTGGTTTCATACATTTGGGACTCAACTTTGAATGCAACTCTGAAGGACAACATGAAAGAATTCTTTCTGTCATCTACCTTTAATTGATTGACTATCTCAGATTACTTCAATCAGTCATTACTTAGTAGAAATTTTCTGTCTTCTTCAAAAGGCAGGGGTGGAATATGAAGATGGAACAGTGTCAAGTTGGAGACACTCCTCTGCTTTATGAATCACCACACTGAGGTGGCTTTTCCATCTGATTCAAGTCATGTGTAAAATTAGAGTGTTGACATTGATACAAAAAAGTACCAAATTGCCCAGTGCAGAGATAGTTCAATAGTATGTGGATTAGACAGCTGAAGAGTTTGGTATGTTTAAAATATAAAATCAGTAAAAAGGAGAGAACAATCTCATTGTATTGATTTGGTAACTATGACTTGGGTACAGTTGGACTGTGAATCAGGCAGAATTGGAGAAATTTAGCTCGATAATACTGCCATGTATCTCAGTTGGTGCTTTAATGACAACATCGATTTTCAAGAATTGCAAGTTTGGTGCACACTGTTCATTTCTTGTATATGTAATCTGTTTGTTTCTATGGAATATCTAACCGGATAGAACAGATTCAAGTGTGTTTTGTAGAGGTCAATCCACCTTGAGGAGGTGAATTTGCTCTGTATGTCAGGAATAGCTATAACAAGAACAAAATAGATCTGTTGGTGCACGTGTCAGAAAGAATGACTTTGGTTTTGCCAACATTGAGATGGAGGAAGCTATAACGTATCTGCAAATTACACAATTTCAGTGAATTATGAATTATGCTCGACTGATTATCACAAAACAGTTCAGCCTTCTGTTTGCTTCATTGATTACAGCTCTGCAGTGATGTGACATGTTAAGTGCTGCACCTATTAATATTCACACATATTGACCTTCATTTTAACTATTTTTGCATTCATGTGGAGTCATGCTTTTTTTTCAAATATGTAGCATCTTATGTTTAGACCTTGTATGGTATTTCACTTGGAATTGTTCTTTCCATTCACAAAGTTTAGCCAACTCTTTACCTTGACCCCTGACTATTGATTCTGACTCAGTATTTTTCACCTTCCAATTTCATGCAATTTGGTGACCTGGCTAAGACCCTCAAAATTATCTTAAGTTGGTAAAAGCTATGGGGATTCTCGGTTTTTGCCACCAGAGGTATAAAATATAAAATGTTGACTCACGGCAAAACTTCATAAAATCATCTAGATGACAGACAGAACATGGAGGGTTAGAAAATATCACAATACAATTTCAATAAGATTCTGCTTGTTTTCAGGAAATACAAATATAAATCATAAGGCATTGCGTTACAAATGTTTAAAATTATGGAAAGATGATACAGATCAGAAGAATCTAAAATGAGCAGCCATTGATCCAAGGTTAAAGGTCAAGATACAAGGTCGCAGTTCAACTATGATTTCATTAAACTGTCAACAGGTTCAAGAAACTAACTCCTGTAATTTGTTCATCCTTCTGATACTTGGAACAGACATCAGGCGAAGCATCTTTAGACAGAGAGAGAGAGAGATATTACTTTGTGGGATTCATTTCCAGGTTAGAGGTTGAAGCAGAATCTATGTTAATATTCATGATCAAATTTCACAAGTGGGAGAAGGTAAAATGGAGCAAGGGATATGAGTCCCAGATAAGCAAATCTTATTAGGCTCATTAGACGGTAAAAGCTCAATGACAATTGTGTGTGCCAAATGGCTGTTTCTTTGTTGCACTTTCTATATAGCTTGCATTGAATCCCTGAATCTGAATCATTGATATAAAATAGGAACAATAACATTTCCAGTGTTTGGACCAGTTTTCTTCAAACATTAGAGATTTCAAAATATAGTTGGATAGTAACCTAGTGGATTGCAGAACAGGGAAAAGAATGGCTTTTTTTCTGGTCCATTGGCTCTTTGAGGAAGGAAATGAGTAACGGAGATTATCCTTTCATTGTTCTGTTTTGCAATGCTGGTGATCATGGTTCTCCACCTTTCACAGTCTTTAATAATGATGGAAGTCTTCATGTTTTTCTCATAGTTTGTACCTGTTTTGCTTCTTAAACTGTTGGTATGTTTCCTCCTATGATTCCACTTGCTCTGCAACCCTTGATTCACCAGTCACTACCAGATGTCCTAGTTTCTCTCTCTTAAGTACCCGTCCAAGGAATTCTAGTTGTACCTTAGTGATCTTTCTGTGTATTTACCATCCTAATGATATGCAAGTGATAGGTGTTTTGACGCAATTTATATTATTTTACATTTTGTTAATAAGGAACCAAAAACGTGAAATAAAGTGACTTATAATTCATCTATAATTTGGACATAAATCATATTTATCAGAATTTTAAATTATTTTCCTAATACCCCTTGCCAATATCTGCAATACGGGAAAACTATTTTTAATATAAAAAATAGTGAATTTGGAAAAGGCAATAATATTAATCTTCATTTTGAGGAATGTTGGTGTTGCAATGAACAAATTATCAATCAAATATAGACAGGTAGGTTAAACACTTCCTGAAAACAAAATGTTCCCACTTTGAACATGAGAGAAAAAAAATTCAAGTTTTTTTTAACATGAGAACACTTGTTATATATTATAAATAATTAGACATTAAAATCCAGAAAGTATGACTGACTTATTCCTTTAATTGTGACATTTTTTCTTCTCTGTTCATAAACCAAGGCTTGCTTAGGCCTACACCTATGTCATTTTGACATTAAGAACTTGGTTTTCAACCAGATGCTATTGTTTGAATTGTCTTGAAAAGGAGAATTTGGCCTCGATTTCCTGAAAGGAAATGTTGAAGGCACATTCTATCTAACTGACAAATAGAAACGACCTCCTTTTAAGTCAATACACTGAATTCAAATCTTGACCAAGCAGCTGCAAAATCTGATTGAGTTCCGGTCCATAACATGAATCATGCTCTAGTCCTGGATGCTGCAGGATGGGAAACATTGAGTTTCATCTAAATTAAGATAACTTAGATAATTGATGCCATCCTGGTGGAATCATTTTCTTTCCCAGATGGAGGCTGAATTTCATTTACAATTTATTACAAGTAAGCTACTGATTGATTTCACTTAGAGGAATTGGAACATGGTGAGGCAGTAGCACAATGAAAATGACACTGGAATGGTAATCCAGAAACACCGACCATAGTTCTGGGCATGTGTGTTCGAATCCCAATGTGGCAGATGGTGAAAGAAGAGTTCAACAAAAGTCTGTAATAAGGAAAGGTGAGGCTAATGACAACTGTGTAACCATTGTCGATTGTTATTTTATAAAAAAATCTGGTTCGCAAAGATCAACTTTCAGGATCAAATGTGGCAAATTAGGGTCAGTTACTCATGTAAATGATAAAAGGCCATTACAAACTGTGTGGGCAAAATGGTCTGTTTCATTGCTGTACTTGTTATCTACCTTGCTTTGAAACTCTGAATCTGATTCATTGATGGGAAGGAAATTTGCCATCCTTACTTTGTCTGGCCTACATGTAATTCCAGAACCATAATAATATGGTTGACTCTTAACTACCCTAAAATGATATAGCAAGCGATTCAGTTCAAGGACAACAAGGGAAAGGACAGCAAATGATGTTCTTGCCAACAATATCCACATACCTTGAATAAATTAAACACCTAGGTAGTATTTAATGGAATTAAAAGGAGTATCACATCTCAAGAGCCCCTCAGTGGCTTATTTTGGGAGGGTCCACCAAACCAGGGCGACATTCCTCAAGATCGAGGACTCTGGAAATGGATGTCCCAAATGCTACTGTCCAAAATTTGTGAATGAGTGGCAGTGCATTATTGTATCATACATAAAGAAATCAGAAGCAGTTAGTATGTGAATGTACATTCAGAGCTAGACATTTGTTGCTACAGTGCAGTTAAATGCTGAGTAACAGTGTAACACATTACGAGCCACATGGAGAACTGCTTCAAATCCACGTGATGAAGCACCAGCATCTTGACGCTAAAAATGTGTTTAGTTTGAACTCTGGGAACTAGATGGAATGACAGGGATCTGAAAGAAGCGGTTCTGTGATCTGCAAACGTCATAATGTTAACTCTGTTTCTCTGTCAAAAGATATGTAAGAAATGTTTGGAGAGATATGGACCAAATGCAGGTAGGAGTGGGACTAGTTTACTTTGAGATTACGGTTGGCAAGGACTGGTTTGACCACCGGGTCTGCTTCCATGTTATATGACTCTATGACTCTATGTGATATGATAAACAGATCATTGATGACATACACATAACTAGGTTATGATAACACAAATTAATGTAATCCCGATCTCTTCTCACTGTTGCCCTATATTAATCATGTACTTTCTTGGGTTATCAATGGAAGCAAAACAGTTAAAGGAAGACTGAAAATTTCACAACCTAAGTGACTGGTTTATGCGTCTCCATGTTTTTTGTTGCTATAGTTAGGCAGATGCTTCTCTGATATTTGAACACATAAGCATTAAAGTTGATGCATATTGAGGAAATATAGGATTGCCACCTGCCAAAATAGGTGTCCTGAAGAAATTCTGAGTGAGTTATGATTAATGCCACAAGTAGGCTGTTAAATATAAGTTGTTGGAGGTGATTCTGAAAGATACAATTTACATGCATTTCGAAAGGCAAGGAATGACTAGTGATAGCACCGCTTTGTGTTAGAGAAATTACTTCTCCCAAACTTGTTTGAGTTTTTTTTCAGGAAGTAACCAAAATGATTGACAATGGAAGAGCAGCAGATGTTGTTTACTTGGACTTTAGTAAAGCCTTTGATAAGGTTCCGCATGATAGACTAATTAGTAAAGTTATATCACATGGGATTCAGGGTGAGCATGCCAAGATAAAAAATTGGCTTTGTAGTAGGAGACAGAGGATGGTGGTGGAGGTTATTTTTTGGACTGGAGGCCTGTGACCAATGGTGTTCCACAGGGATTGGTACTGGGTCTACTTTTTGTTTGTCATTTAAATACATGATTTGGACGAGAATACAGGCGACAGTGGTTGCAGATGACATCAAAATTGGTGGTATAGTGGACAGTGAAGAAGGTTATCTAAGGTTACAGTAGATCTTGAAGAATTGGGTCAATGGGCTGAGAAGTGGCACGTGGAGTTTAAGTTGGGTATATGTTGCATTTTGATAAAACAAACAAGGGCAGGACTTATACAGTTAATGGTAGGGCCCTGGGTAGTGTTCAGGTACATAATTCTTTGAAATTTGCATCAGAGGTAGACAAGGTAGTTAAGAAGGCTTTTACCATGCTTGACTTCATTGCTCACAACTTTAAGTATTGGAACTGGGGCATCATGTTGAGGGTATACACGGCATTAGTAAGGCCTGTTCTGGAGTACTATATGCAGTCCTAGTTGCCCTGTTATAGGAAGGATATTATTAAACTGGAGAGGGTTCAGACAAGATTTATCAGGATGTTGCTGGGAACAGATGTTTTGAGATATAAAAATAGTCTGGGACTCTTTTCACTGAAGCCTAGGAGGTTAAGGGGCAACCTTATAGAGGTCTATAAAATCATGAGGGACAGAGATAAGGTGAAGAGAAAAGGTCTTTTCCCTTGGGTGGGGGAGTTTAAAACTAGGTGTCATATTTTTCAAGTGAGATGAGAAAGATTTAGAAAGGACATGAGGGGCAACCTTTTTACACAGAGAGTGGTTAGTGTGTGGAATGAACTATCAGAGGAGGTGGTGGATGCAGGGACAGTTACAACATTTAAAAGACTTTTGTCAAAGTACACGAATCAGAAAGATTTGGAGGGATATGGGCCAAGCACAAGCAGGTGGGACCAGTTTAGTTTGGGAACATGGTCGTCATGTACTGATTGGATTGAAAGGTCTATTTCCAGCTGTACGACTCGATGACTCAAAACTTCTTACCTTCTGTTTATACTACATGGTGCCCTGAAGCTGAAATGAAAATTAATAGATGGGCAGAACAGATAGAACATCTTTTAAATGCAAGTTCCGCTGTATGAATTGTAAATTGTTTTGAATTAGAATATGATGTAATCTATATTCATATTTAATATAAATTGAAAAGCCAATAAATATAGACAGCATTTTCCATTTACTCAGATTGGCATGTGTAAGTCAGTTTGGTGTTTTTGAAGCTATTAGGTGCTTTGCCAGGATTAAGTATGAGGATATAATTTTCACCCCAAAATAAAAGGTGGGTCTAAAATATTTTTGTGGGATGAGAATGAATGGAGACTTACTAAGCGTGTTAGAAATTGCTCTTCTCACCCATTTAATTCATGCACTACCCATTTAAAGGAGGTCAGCTTGAGAAATAGCAGGAGAGAAAAATTTCAAACAAGCATGCTCTGTTCTTGTACTCTAGCATCCACTGTTATCATATCAGGTATGAGTATGTGGAGCGAAGTGTTACTGAATCATTTCACTCACAGGTTCAAAGATTTCTCACACAGAGTGCCTGGAATGCACTGCCAGTGGAGGTGGTAGGAACAGGCACATCAGTAATGTTTAAGGCGTGTCTTGATAGACACATGAATGGGAGGTGAACACCGGGATGGATACTGTGCAAAGGCAATCAATAATCAGTCCAAATAAGGATCAGAGATCAGTGAGGATTGTTGAGCTGAGGGGACTGTTCCTGTGCTGTCTTATATTGTTTAAGTCATTTTCTGAGTTTGGCTTTGTCGATATGCAAGATGTGCAAACAGCACAAATGATAGCACATGACCATCCCCTGCCAATTGACACACCCTCATTACTCACAGTGTGTGGTGTCACCCTAGCCTGAACCCAGCAGAGAATGTGCAAAAAAAATCTGTTGGCCAAAATGACAATTTTTTGTTCCAGAGCTGGCAACTCCAAAGTTAAGACTGCGGTTGAAAATGTTCTGGGGCAAAGCCAACCTATACAATCCTTCTGCCCCTAATTCAGCTCTTAGAATGTGGCATCAACCAAACATATAGCCCAAAAATAGGAATCAGCTTCTGAGCACTGCTCCATTTGTCTTTATATCAAAGACATACACGTATACAATATCTCACAAAAACAGTTTGTCCTATCTGTCACTTCTTAGTCACTGCATAGCAGGGATGAGGGTGTTAGTAATAACTGCTGTTCATGAATGCCTCAGCAAGGTGCCAAATGCTACCAACTTGGCAGCCGGTCAGAGAATAACAAATGTGCAGATTTCGGCAGCGAACATGATTTTAAAATTCATCAATTAACCAGAGTGCAATACATGTTTGAGGACATTGTGTTCCTGCAATAGGAAAGCGACTGGTAATTCCCTTTCATTTTTGTGTAATGACTATGTAGTGTCGACTCTGATCTGCTCCCCAATACCTGAGCTCCATCACAGTCCCCCTCTCATTAGAGAGAAAAAAATGTTTGAAACTTTCCTTCAAATCAAAGTTACACAGCATCTGTCGAGAATGAGGAGAAAAGCCAGGCTTAGCATCAGTCTGCAAACCATCTGCTGTATGCCCAAGCCTCCTCTCGCAAAATAAGCTGAATTTTTAATGAACCCAGGCTGGTAGGAAACAGCTTGTAGATACAATGGCAGAAGAGACCCGACAGCTGTAGCAGTACTGAATACAGTGTCACTGTTAAGTCAGAGATATAAGTGGGGGGTCGGAGAGCCAGCACTAATTGCCAAACTGAGTGCTGCAGGGAGTCTGCAGGCAGATTCAAATGAACTTCCAGTGACATAGCAACACAACGAACAGGAGTGCGACACACATACACACAAACCAATGTATTGATTGCACAGTGCTACAAAAGAAAGATCAACATACAGCATTCACTGTATGCATCCTTATTAATATTGATTTAGCATTTCCCATGTTTTAATTGCTCTCACAGATTTCTAATAATAATGGGTGTGTCATGAGGAATATTCTATGTGTTGGACATTACATTGATTAATTAGAAATGTTAATCCAGAGATGTACTGAACCAGATGACTGTTAAAAATTGCTGAACAAACTTCAATATGTCTCAGAATATTAACACAGATCGATTTCTCACTGTAATCATTTCTCTAATGAGTACTTTTTACTGTTTATTGCAAACTGAATCAGAAAAGTGTCTGTTTTATGTTCTGAATATTCCCTATAAAACAATTCAAACAATAGACAAAGTGAACACATTTTATAGTATTACTTTTAAAAGCAGATATGGTGAGCTTTTCCTATTGCCCTTGGTGTAGAATGGGAGAAGAGAATGAAACCAGCCAGTAATCAGCGCTGTCTCAAATCTGAGAGTCAGCTAATATTGCGATCCCAGCTGAAATGAAAGTGGAGGCAAATTTTGTTCCTTCTCACTCATGCATTATAGGTTTTTATGCCTTTCCCATTTTTTTATAAAAGAGGTGCACTTGACTGTGTCTGCTGTTACTTCATACTGTGTTGTTTGATTTGAAATGAATGGTTATATGTTGTTGTCACTGGAGACACGTTGTAAACAGCTTGGTACATCACAGCTGGTTAGCCTGGTGTGATACAATAGTTTAAACACACCGATGAATCCCAGCTCTTTTAGAGTACCACCTTTCCACTGTCTAATTGATCTCAATTGCAACATGAAAGCGGTCATGAATATATAACGAGTTGAAATGTAGTTTCTTATTTTTTGCCATTCAGCAAGATGTTCAACTCTCAAACCTTTTTGATGAACTCCAGTTAAGGGATAATACTTGCCACATGTTCTTGTCAGACTTCCTTCAATGTGATTTCATCAAAATAATGTTAAACTCCAGCTTCAAGAATACACAATCTGACCCATGTGGCTATCAAAAAAGGCTCTTACTTAGCCCAAAGACTTCACGGTAGTACAGCTTTTAGGGATTAAAAATTATATTAAGTCTAAGAGGAATCAATAATGAACTTTATTCTCCTAAAAAAATTACCCCTTAACTCGAAATAGTGAAGTAGACTTGACCATTTAAAAAAAAAACCTTTGTTTAGATCTTTGATAAGATCTACCACTCTCTTTGCTAACGTTTTTCATCAACACCCACTAGTGTCATTGCTTCCCTAGTCTGAGCTTCCGACAAAAGGTACAATGGAAAAGGGATCCGGATTTATGAAGATAACAACAGGCGTTTCCAATAGCTGACGAGAATGAGCAGTTTCAATACATAGGCTAGCCCTTTACCATAGCAGATGGCCAATTAAATCTACAACAGCCTACCAATGCACTCGTGGCCTGCGACATTCTGACCTTTCTCCTCAGAAACAGAAAAGAAAATGCACACTTACTTGCTCAGAGTCTTCCGGGCTGTGATGCTGGCGACAATGATGCTCTCTGGGCGGGGGGTGGCCACCGCCTTGAAGGTCCCCTTCCAGAACTTTTCGAAGAGCTGCTTTTCCCCTTGCTGCACGCTGGCCATGATCTGGGAGCTGGTCTTCTGGAGGGAGATACACTGAGGATGGACCAGAGCGTTGTGTGGAGCTGTTCAGCTCACACACAAACATACACGCGAACACATACACAGACTGGAACGCTCTCAAAGCCGCGCTGCACAGGGAGCTGTCCAGTTGCTGAACCGTTCCACCTCTGCGTTCAGTCGGAAGTGTCGGCACAAAGACAGTTTCCCCTCAGCGCCTGGAGTGTCCCACTCTGTCTCCCTCTATCTCTCTTTCGAGTCCCTTCAGCCAGATGCAATGCCGAGGAAACAGCAGTTACGGTAAAGAGGGATAAAACGAGTTTGTCTTCTAAGAGGAAGCTGCTTTACCAGGTAATCACCAGTGGACTTACAGCCCAAGAGCCATTGCTGTGCTGTCCGGGGTGAGCAGTTTTAACTGAGCACCTGCTCTCGGAAATGGGCAGCTAGGTTCTTGAGAACACAAAAGCAACAGCGGTGTGCATTCAGTATCTAAGCTGTTCCCTTGTTTTGTCTCATTTAGTATGTGACGTTGGAGCGGGGTTGGTCAGCTGAGTACAACGTCTCTTCCCCTTCTCTCTCTTTCCTCCTGACTGAAAAAAAAAGCGAAGGCTGTGTTGACTGCTGTATCTGCATAACAAAAGGCTGCAGGTTCCAGAGGGCAGGCCTTGCGTGTGCCTGACACAATGAACTGCAGCTGCATTCAGAGGCAACCCGAAGCATTTCAGGCCAAATAGACTGACAGCGGCGGAGAGGCCACCTCCTTTGTTCAAAGGCATTCCTTCAGATTTGACAGCCAGTCTTGTTCCCTTACTGTTGCATCTCTGTCTAGATCCCACTACCAGCACACTGGAAGCGCTCCTCTTAAACTTGGGGGTTTGTGTTTATTTTTATGCTGCTGTCATTATAGTGCAAAACTAAACCCATTGGATCATCTTGTCATAACCACTGTCAAAGAACACAAAAAAAATGGACAAATTTCATCATGGGTTACTGATAGTGTTGCTCAGACTTCTCAGTAGCAGAAGTTACTGCATAGATATGAATACTGGGGGATAATTTTTCCTCGTGATGCAAGTTGGGTAGCCTGAGGTGGGTATGGGCCTGTCTTCACTCACTGCAGGCCAGACTGATTTTGATGGCTGCACCTCACTTAGACCTCATGGGCGAGTTGCCTCCGGGTTAATAATTGTTGATTTGTCTGCATGTTACTTTTGGAGCGTGGGATTTTTTTAGCAGGCTCAGTGCCTATGTTAAAGAAAGCTTTCACCAGCCAAAGCACCGTACTTACTTAATTTGAAAAGTACCTGGCACATTTCTTGAAACTTTCTATGTGCAGTATCTCCTGTGAGAGCTTCTAGTTTCAGTGATACAGTGGCTAAGTTGTGGATGGAGCTGAAAAAGTTCCTCTCCCCTGTGAATGTCAGAAACGTAGCATAGCAGATGTCGAGAATGCCAACACCAGAAACATTATTCGTGAATGTGCATGTGGTGCCAGAAAAAAATCAGTAACGTTACCTGAACAACACAGGGCATGGCAATACCCTTCTGTTTTTCGATTGGGTCACTGCTTTTACATGTAGGATCTCACTCTGAACTATATTGTCCAAACATTTCCATTTCTCAAATCTCATGCTTCCCCAATCATTACGGAATTCTATACCAACTTTTCTTCTCAGTTTAATCAAGTACTCAACTGTTGTAGGTCCCTCAGTTAAGATGAATTCAATAAGATAGCCTTTGCCTTTGCTGCTTCCCTCAGCAGTCAGTCTGAGGGAAGGGAAAACCATTATCGGTCATACACTACGAGAAGAGACAAGGATAGCCATCTCTCCAATGAACTGAATCCTGAGGCACAAAACCTGTGACGACACAAACCGCCATTGAGTGAATGAAATAGAATCCAAGTACTGTTTGTAGAATCATGAACAACATTTATTCCAGGCAAACACTTTCCTGATGAAGGGTTTTTGCCCGAAACATTGATTTTCCTACTTCCCGGATGCTGCCTGACTCTGTTGTGCTTTTCCAGCACCGCACTGTCGACTCTAATCTCCAGCATCTGCAGTCCTCACTTTCACCTCCTTAAACTGATGGCCTGGCTATTCATTGCATTGTTTATGGGAGCTTGATGCAACCTGATTATCATGTTTCCCATCTTACAGCAGCAAGTTTTAAACTCCACCTTGGGTATAAAGTATTCTGAGATGAAATGAAGTTGTGGAAGGTGGACATAAATGGGAATCATTCTTTCTCTGATTTCCCTGTGTATGCACAACTACTCCATATACCTTTACAGAAATGATACCCTCACTGCTCCTTTTCCTACAGGACAAATTATCTCATAACATAAGGGAAAGGATAAAATGGGGGGTGGTTGGGGGGGGGGGGGGAATGGGGGGGATGGTGGAATTCAGTCTCTGTATGAACACTTTCTCACTCATCATGAAAACAGGAAACTTGAAAATAGTACGAGGGGAACCTGGATGTGCCTTGGAGGTAAAAAAGCAGGAGGAAAAAGACCAGCAAGATGTTTATTTCTTTCTCTTGCTATTTCTCTTAGATCAATTGCAAGTACAGCAAATTGGTGAACTGGTACTGCAACTCATGCTGCTGCTGGATAATCTCCCCCTTACGTTTTGAGCAACATTCCCTTTATCTTTACTTTTTATCAGGACCCTGCCACAGTTTGAAGTTGCCCCACAAAATGGGGAGGGCAAGCAACGTGGTGAAGAAATCCCCCCCACACCCCCCCAAACCCACTCATTTCATCTTCCCTTAGTAATTCCTGAAGGAATCAATATCGTGGATGGAATGCAGAGTGAATTAGCGAGATCCTCACAGGCTGAATTATAGCCAGCAGTGGTTAACAGGAACTGGCAGTTGTGGAAAAGACATAGCAGCTGATCTCTGGCCAGTGGGAAATCTCGAGTGCTAGCTCTAATGAGGGAGACAGGGATGCAGACACCAATAGGCCAGCTTTAAAACAAAGATCTCAAGTAATTGCTTGAAGCATTGAAATGTCTAAGTCTTACCACAGCATGTATGTATACATATGAGAGTCATTCTTGTGCAAGATTCATTGCTCTGCAGTCTAACATGGAGCATGTGATCAACCCTGTGGCTAAGCCATCTGCATAAGAGGCTATCAATGAAGGGCCTGCCAATTTGGGCCGAAGGGCCTGTTTTTGTGCTGTATCCTTCTATGACTCAATGTTGCACCAGCATTTATAACTCTGATTGAGGTGATTCTAATCACTGTGGAGTGGCATGGTGGCTCAGTGGTTAGCACTGCTGCCTCGCAGCATCAGGAACCTGGGTTCGATACCAGCCTCAGGCGACTGTCTGTATCTTTGCACATTCTCCCCATGTCTGCGTGGGTTTCCTCGGAGTGCTCCAGTTTCCTCCCACAATCCAAAGGTCTGCAGGTTAGGTGAATTGGCCATGCTAAATTGACCATAGTGTTCAGGGATGTGTAGGTTAGGAGCATTAGTCAGGGGCAAATGTAGAGTAATAGAGCAGGGGAATGAGTCTGGGTAGGTTACTCTTCAGAGGGTCAGTGTGGACTTGGTGGGCTGATGAGCCTGTTTCCACACTGTCGGGATTCTAAAATTCTATAATCAGGATCTGAGTTCCACTGTCTCTAAAGTTAATATGACCCCCAGTCTTACAATGGCATCAGATATATGGGCTACAGTCTGGTCTCCCAGTTACAGACTCATGGAGTGACAATGATACAATAGGAGTGATTCAATGGTATCACTCTGCCATCCTCTCACCCAGTTACCCACCATGATACCGAGCTACGGTTTGCCCTCTCAAACCTTGGTTTCTAGAGACATTCAGTCACAAAAACCTTGTAAATTCCAGGCTCATTACCACCTTAATTCTTTCTTTCACCTTGGTTCATTTCATTAGATGGTGACATCCTTTCTTCCGATGGTGCTGTTTATGGAGAACTCATTCGATGGATGGGACAAGGTGAGGTGGCATTTATGTAAATGATGGGTCAGCTGATGGACTGCTTTGAGTGATGATCTGGGAATGAAGCGAGCAATTTGGTGAGGGAAAGAACCATTTGCAAGGAACAGGAATGAATCATTTAGTTGTATCATGGCTGATTATTGCCACCATTCCATTAACTTGCCTTTCTTTCCCTTAAGTCACCTAAATCTGTCACTCTCAGTCATGAAACTGCCATCCCCGGTGCACACATCCTTTAATGTTTCAGGTTTCCACTACACTTTGCGTGATCAAATAGTTCACCGTTTCATTTCAAAATATCAGAGAAGGAAAGTGTCAGGTGGATAAAGGGCCACGTAACTAGGGAACCAGGTAAATAGGGTGCCAGGTAAGTAAGATCCGAGTAGCGGCAAGATAGAGTGCCATCTGGGCAGAGTGCCATCTGCGGTGGGATAGGGTAGCAGCTGGGTAGGACACCAGGGTGGAAGGTAGCAAGGGTATACAGGGTACCTTGGGATGAGGTGGAGAAATTAGGCCAAATAGGGAGTAGGGAAAGGGTGTGTCAGGTCTGGGGTGTTGTGGCAGTGAGAAGGATCGGTTTGAGTCTGATCCCACAGGAGGAGGGGAATAAGTGATCCAGTCTGGCAGCAGGGGTATCAGGTTAGACCAGTTCTGATGGCAGGGTGCAGAGTAGGCTGTAGTAGTTTTATGGGCTCCGGCGGTTGTATGGGCTTGCAGCTTGGACTTCGTAGTCCCAGGAATTGTGTTGGATCCCAGTCAAGGGCTTGGGATTGTCTGGTCCTGAGAGAGGGGGGCTTTCTAATTGGGAAGTGGAGGTGCAAGTGTCAGGTCGCAGTGAGGGTGTGTCAGATCAGGGTTTGGGCAAGTTATAGTCAGGTACGTGTGAGGCAAGAATGGGGTCAGTATAATAGTTACTCAAGAGTGAGAGTGCCTACTTAATAATCTAACCATTCCTGAGCAATTATCTTACTTACTACCATCAGAACAATCTGAAGACTCCGATTGTTATGGACAGGATTTCAGGTGAAGAGGAATTGCTCAGAGGTAAATTTAATTTCCCAGGCAATTGCTTCGGAGTGTGTTACCATGGAGATCCTGCAGGATCTCCATTCTCACATTCTGATTGATGTTGGCACAACAACTGACCAGCCAATGTCCCATTACTTGCCTCGTGTGCCTTCTATTTCCTCCTTCAATGCCTCCCACTGCTTTGGCGCAGTTTTCTCTGCAAGGAGCTGCTCCCATTCCACTTGGGCCAAATTGCTTCTTACCTTAATAAAATTAGCCTGTCCCTATTTTAGAGCTGTTACCACTGACCCATCCTTATCCATTTCCATAACCATGTTAAATCTATCTGAGTTATGCTCGCTATCTCCAAAATGTTCCCCTACTGAAACACTTTCCACCTGCCCAGACTTATTTCTGAATATTAGGTCCTGAACTGTCCCCTCACTCATTGGGCTTTCTATTTTCTGCCTAAAGAAATTCTCCTAGATACAATTTAAGAATTTTGCTGCCTTTCTTGCACTCAGCCTGTCTCCATTAATATTTGGGTAGTAAATTCCACACTACTGCTGTCTCATTATTCTTATATTTCTCTGAAACTTGATTACACATTTGATTTTCTATCTCTCTCTGAATGTTTGGAAGTCTATAGCACACACGCAACAGTGTGTTTTGCTACAAAGCTGGTCCTTTTTTTGACAAGGAGACTGTGTCCTTGGTTTATTCAGAGGGGTCATAAACAGCTCCCGGCTCCGAGGTGACTAGTTTGGTACAGAGATGAAAAAGGATTTTGAGAGGCCTTTTGTTTATATTTAACAGATGAGACTTCAGGCTAAAGTGATCATGTTTTAGAAGCAACCTGTATAATGAAAGGGGAGTGGTCAGTTCTGAAAGTTAAAGTGAAGTTTGAGGCAGTTCAGCAGTGGACTATGTGAAGAAAAGCTGCTAAACTCTCTCTCCTTCTGCCCTTCTAATTTCATCCAGTAAGCCTCTGTTTCAGTTTACTCTATGATTGAGGGATTTGTGTGTTGGGACTGCTGTGTATATACAGAAGAGTTTGAATAGATTGAGTTCTGTAGGGAATCTTTATTCAATTCTTTGTGTTTGATTGTTTAATTTTGTGAATAAATTTTTGTCTGTTTTAAATCCTGGTAGTCAACCTAGCTAACTTACTCTGGGCAATTTTCACTGTATGCTTACCAAAACAAGTTACAAAGTAATGGTCTGGGCTGCCTGCTTAGGAATGTTTTGAATGATCTGGCCTAGTCCATAACTGACCTGCTCCTTTTGTGGGTTTTACTTCTACTCCTATGGCCTCATTTGATGATCCTTCAAAATATCACCCCACCTCAGTGCTGTAATTCCTTGCTTGATCAATATTGCAACCACTCACTCTTCTCCACCTTTCCCACCTTTCAACCATCAGAGCAATGATATCTTACTCTCACATAACTATCTGTGTCTTCAGCTCACCTATCTTATTCCTTGGCTGTTTGTATTGAAATATATTCCATTTAGCCTTACTGAACTCATTTTGTTCTTATTCTAGCCTATACTTCCTCTGTCATACAGATTCAATTCTAATTATAACTAAATTTTAATTCCACCTTGGTTTCTGTCCCCTCTGAACGACTTAGAGTCATAGAGATGTACCAGCGCGGAAACAGACCCTTCGGTCTAACTCATCCATGCCGACCAGACATCCCAACCCAATCTAGTCCCACCTGCCAACACCCAGCCCATATCCTCCAAACTCTTCCTATTCATATACTCATCCAGATGCCTTTTAAATGTTGCAATTGTACCAGCTTCCACCACTTCCTCTGGCAGCCCATTCCACACACGCACCACCCTCTTTCCCCTCTCACCCTAAACCTATGTCCTCTAGTTTCCGACTCCCCCATCCCAGGGAAAAGACCTTGCCTAATTATTCTATCTATGCCCCTCATGATTTTATAAACCTCTATAATGTCACCCCACAGCCTCCGACACTCCAGGGAGAACTGCCCTAGCCTATTCAACCTCTCCCTATAGCTCAAATCCTCCAACCCTGGCAACATCCTGGTAAATCTTTTCTGAGCCCTTTCAAGTTTCACAACATCCTTCGATAGGAAGGAGACCAGAATTACACGCAATATTCCAACAGTGGCCTAACCAATGTCCTGGACAGCTGTAATGTAACCTCCTGACCCCTGTACTCAATACTCTGACTAATAAAGGAAAGCATACCAAACGCCTTCTTCCTCCCTCTGAGGATGTTGATCTTGTTCATGTTCAGATGTAACTTGTCCAATGTAAAAAGATCCCACTTCCCCCAGAAACCATTCACCACCTCAGGAATCTAAAACCCTCTCTCCCACATCATCTCTCAAGCCACCATTCATCTGCTCCATCCTTCTATTCCTAGATTCTCTGCAATGTGACAATGAAAGCCATTTAAATATTAATACTTCTGCAAACCTGCTTTTCAATTTCCTACCTCGCACTGTAAGGTCTTCTTTAGGACCTCGTTTCTCTTTCTTTCCAAGTCATTGATTCCAATGAGGACCACAAGCTGCAGATATTCTCCCTCCTCTTCCAGAATGCCCTGTAGCTGTTCTGAAACATCTTTGACCCTGGTTACCGGGAAACAAATACCACATTGGAGTCACGTCTATGGGCACAAAGTGCTTGTCAACTCACTAATGAATCCCGAAAAGAAGAGAATTCCAAAGATTTACTACTCAGAGTGGAAAATTCCCCTTCAATACCATCTTAAAAGATTCTATCTTACTTTAGATAGTGCCTCCAGTTCTGGATGTTCTTACAAGGAGAAACATCTTCTTAGCATCTACCCTGTTAAGCCCCCTCAGAATATTAAAACATTGTATAACTCTCGGGTAACTGTTAGGATCTCTCCCCAACTTACCACAAAGCCCTCAGCATTAACTACACTTCTTGGCACCTTATATACTTCAGACCTCTGACAACCACTCACCCTCAGCCAGGTTCCCCTCCCAACCCACATCCCCTCAGCCAATGGATGTAATACCACCCCACCTTGCCACTTACTTAAGCCTCCAGCTGGTCCTGTTTTTCCTGTCTCTCACCAGATGACCTGACATCCCACCTTGATCCTGCCATCCCGCTCACCCACAATTTACCCCCACTACAGTGCCCACAACCTGCATTGGCCTCAACAAATCCCTCCCCTCAGCTTGCCCAGACATATCTTCCACTGGACCTGACATATTGATAGCCACCATCACTCGACTTGACATCACCCCACCCCCACACCTGACCTAATAAGACTCCACTATTGGTTCTGACAAGCCCCTTTCACACAGCTCTCCCAATACACCCTCTCCCCGATCCTGACATGCACTACGCGCTCTATCGGTTTCTTGGCATTGCTACCCAAATGGCATCCTATCCGTCTGGCACCCTGCAACTCCATACTTGGCACTCTAAGCCCTTAACCAATTGCCACCCTAACCCTACACCTACCTTACACATTTACCCTTTCAGAACAGATGTCAAGTTGACTGGCAAAGCAGACACATGGCAGTAGTGTAGTTGGGTTTGGGCTGCTGGCATTATCAGTAGTGTCTGTGTTGGCGAGGTCCAGTGAGCACTCATCATGGTGAGGGGTATCAGTGGAGGCGAGATGGCACTGAAGAGTGGCAACTTTTGTTCCAGCAGCAGTGGCAATGTGGCAAAGGGGTCTTGTACCTGGTCACCAGACCCATGGCAGAGCACTTAACAAGAAGAACTCTAAAGGTGAACACGCTTTCTTTATTTCTTAATTTTTCTGCCTTTATTTTTTATGTCTTGATTTAATTTTCTGTGTTTTTAGATGGCGACAGAGAATGGCAGCACTATAAACACTTTTAACTATATTTCTTAACAAAATACACGTGACACTAAATCAAATCAAATCAATGCTGTTGGATATTTAAACCTTGGAACATGGCAACTGGCTGCTGCAACAGTGTGTGGTTTGACTTCCCCTGACTATCCTGCAATGGGAGGGAACTGCTTGATTTCAGGTACACTGTGAATTTCTGAAGAAATTGTGCTCAGAATTCTCAGCTAGAAATGTTGACATAAAGTAAGGAGCAATCTGTCTGTGGTTGCCACTCCTCAGATTATCTGGACCAATGCATGTTACAATAAGATGACCCTCCATTTTTTCTAAACTTCAATGTGTGTAGGTCTAACCTGCTCAATATTTTTCCACAAGACCACTCCATCAGCTCATGAATCATCCTAATGCACCTTCTCTGAACTTTCCAGTGCAAGTATATCAGAGGCCAAGTATGCACATATTTTAAGTGCAGTCACACCAATGCCCTGTAGAGATGTAGTGAGGCTTCATTCTCTTTGGAATAAATATCCCATTTGCCTTGCTAATTACTAGCTGTACCTCAATGCTATCTTCCTGTGATTCCTGAACAAGGACACTCAGAGCAGTTGTCACTGCAGCTTCTCTGTATTTGTAAGATTTTTCTGTGTTTCAAATTTTTGTGTGTTGCAGTACCAAACACTGCTAATTTGTGATTGAGATTAGACTGCTGTTAGCAATCCTTCTTTCTTGACCATGTCAAACAGCCTGTTCATTTAGCAGCTGTAGAGGATAAACCACTAGTGAATCTGAACAAGAAAAGGCATTTGTCTTAACAACAGGATATTGCATAATAGCATTTGTCACAATGATGAGTTAAGATTATTTTATTCAACCTATTTTTCTAATTAGTTTAGAGATGTTATTCATTGCCGTTGGCACAGATGGGACTTAAATCCAAGCGTCTCTGGTCTAGGGGCAGAGACACTACCACTGTGTCACAACAAGACCCTTCTAAGTAGAGCAGCAGTGGGTACTGCAGTTGCTGGAGATTAGAGTCAAGATTAGAGTTGTGCTGGAAAAGCACAGTAGGTCAGGCAGCATCCAAGGAGCAGAAAAATCAATGTTTTGGGCAAATGCCCTTCATCAGGAATTCCCTCCTGATTACGGACTTTTGCCTGAAACGTCGATTTTTCAGCTATTATCATTAAAACTAATTGGAGCCGGGGTGACATAGCTGACCCCAGTGAGATATAGAGCGAGTCTGACTGATTCTCTACCCGTGGCTGTGTGACATCATCAGATTGGGGCAAGTTTAATGCAGTTTCCAACATTACCCCTTCCAGAACTATTACCTTAATACAATATGCCAAACTGAACAACCAAAAAATTTCCCATATTCTTTTCCATCTGCTAAATTCTTGCCCACACGCTTAACCTATCTATACCTCTTTGTAAACCTTTTTGTGACATTTTCACAATTTGTTTTCCCACCCATCTTTGAATTATTATTAAATTTGGCAACAATGATAGCCCCTTCATCCAAGTCATTGCAATAGATCATAAATAGTTGAGACTCTGGTGCTGAGCCCTGTTAGCACTTGTTACAGCTTGCAATGCTGGAAATGTTTAGTTTATCCCGCTGTCATTTCCTCCTGTTAGCGTGAGTAGAGGATTGGCTACCTAATGCTGTGTATTACCTTCAACAAAATTATCTTGTGCAATAAACTATCAAATGCAATTTGGAAATAAAATATTCTACAACTATTGGTATCTCTTTATTCACCCTGCTTATTATATCTTCAAATAGCTCTATTAAGTTTATGAAACTTAGCTGAAACAAGTTGTATTTCATAAAATTGTATTGTATTATGGTTTTCTAAATGTACTTTCTTAAAAATGGATTTCAGCATTTTCCTAATGATAAATGTTCTTCCTATCTGTCTCATTTTTTGAACAGAGATATTAAATTTGGGTTTTCTAATCTGCGAGAACATATCCAGAATGTCAGAAATTTTAGAATATTATAATTAATGCATTCATTATCTGAGCAGTCACTTCTTTAAATAACCTGGAATGCATGTCATTGTATCCAGGGAACCTGCCAGCTCATTAAGTATATTTTCGTAGTGATTATGATTGTAATACATTCCTGCTTACTTTTCTCTCTTGATTTCTTCCAAATTGCAGGAAAATGGCATTGGAATCCTAACTAAGTCACAATGCCCTGATTCATTTATTTTAAAGAGGTTGAAACTTGTTTCAGACAGAGACCCTGACCCTCCAGCCCCTGTTCCCTCGATCCTGGATCAAATGGTGGTGAATGGAAGGACAATGTGAGCTCAGTACTCCAATTTGCACACGGTGTAAAGTGGGGACAAAAACATTGTCCTCAGTACCTGTTAGGTGTACAAGCCATAACAGATAAAGTATAGTCACTCCCATCGTATCTGGTATTGATGAGGTGAATGAAATGTATGATGTGGTATATATCCAGAGCATGCCCTATATACATAATGAGATGGTAATATTGGATGAAAAGCATGTTTTCCTTAATGTGCAGACCACAAAGCTGTTTATGAATGTGGAAAAAAATGCATTTTGTTTACAGCTGCCTAAATTGGACTCTTTTTTATTATAAAACAGTGAATCAACTTCAAACTTTGATCCAGCCTTCGGTGGTTGTGGAGACAGAATGCCAATAAAGGCTTTTGGTGTTGCTGGGAATTCCATGTTCTGCTAATCAGGAGAATGGGGAGCATAATTTTAGCTTATGCTGCTGGATGTGATGTTACTTTTAGTTGTTATGGTAAAGGGTGATAGCCTCTGTCATATTTCATGCTGTTGCTTGTTTGTTAGCACACAGCAGATGTTGAAACCATGTAAATCTTTATATCCATTACCTGTACGTACAACTGAGCAGAACCCTGCTTCTGTGGTGAGTTTGTGTGAGTTGTTTCCTTATAGAATGATTGATGACTTGCTGCTCAGTGTCTACATTGGTATCAGTAGTCATTCGTTTACCAATGAGTCAAGGGGTATTGATGACAATGGATTTGTTTTCAAATCAGATTGGAGTTTGCCTACCGCTACTGCAGAAAAATATTGGCATTAAGATGTTACATAATTGCAGGTCTCACGCAGTGTGCAGCTTGTTAAATGCTGACTGGTCACCCTCTGCTCACTACGTGACGTGAATACTTATGGAGCAGCTACAGATACAACAAAAGTATGAAAAAATGCATTCTTATTCCAGTAAATTAAGTTCATTTAATGTAATCAAACTGCAGGAAGTATTTTTACTCATTTATGCCAACACTGGTCATAGATCTGAACTGCCTCTATATGCTGCAGGCCAATAATGGCAGTATAATTAATTCACATCACTTATTCAGGTAATCATATTAAAAATTTAGTGCAAGTGTGGAGTTGCAGCAGAGTTTTCCAGGTCTGGGGTTCTGAGGATTAAACTGATTCTGAGGCAATCTTCCATACTCCACAGACTCTTACTTCTACCTCAGGCCTACACCTAGGGATTTTAAAGTGTCCAGGGTCTGTGACCTCATTTTAAATTACTTTTGTGGCCTTTGATTTCGCTTACTGCAGTGGTGTCCTGTGATGCCCACTCGCGACTGTGATATTCGATAGCAGCTGTTAGTATTTCTCGAATTTTTCACTTTCTCAGCATTTTGATTCTGCACCAATTTTAATAAAAGGTTTTTCCCTTCCCACCAGGGATGTCGATTTTATTCACAGAGCCTTTGACGTTCATTTGCCCTCTGTGGCTGGACCCTTGTTCTGTTGGGTCGTACAGTCAGTATGTCAGCAAAACCTAAGAGAAAATCTCAAAGCTGTAATCACCGTCTCATATTGTTTTAAGAACAAAGAACAAAGCTGCACAGGAACAGGCCGTTTGGACCTCCAAGCCTGTGCCAACACATTTTGCCCTTCCATACTAAAATTTCTTCACTTACAGGATCCGTATCTCTCTATTTCCTTCACATTCATGTGTTCGTCCAGGTGTTTCTTGAATGCTGCAATTATATCTGCTTCCACCACCTCCTCTGGCTACACATTCAACTCACTCACCACCCTTTAGTGAAAACCTTGCCTTGCACATTTCTTTTAAATATCCTCGCCCTCCACACCTTGAACCTGTGTTCACCCCTCCACCCTGGGAAAAAAGCCTGATATTTTCCACTCTATCCATGCCATTCACAATCTTATAAGTTTCTATCAGGTCGTCCCTCAACCTCCTGCGTTCTAATGAAAACAAACCCAGTCTATCCAACCTTTCTTCATAGCTAACATCCCCCATACCAGATGACATCCTGGTAAACCTTTTCTGTACCCTCTCCAAAGCAATCACATCCTTCTGGTAGTGTGGTGACCAGAATTGTATGTAATATTCCAAATAACTAAAGTTCTATAAAGTTGCAGCGTAACTTGCCTATCCTTATACTCAATGTCCCTTCCAATGAAGGCAAGCATGCCATAGGCCTTTTTTACTACCTTACCTACCTGCGCTGCCCCCTTCAGGAATCTGTGGACCTGCACACCCAGATCCTTCTGCATATCAATACTCCTATGCATCTGCCATTCACTGTATAATTTCCACCTATACTTGACCTTCCAAAACGCATCACCTCACATTTTTCCAGATTGAACTCGACCTGCCATTTTCTGCCCATGCCTCCAATTGATCTATATCCTGCTGTATCCTGACAATCCTCCTCACTGTCCGCAACTCCACCAATCTTTGTATCATCCGCAAACTTACTAATTAGACCAGCCACGTTGTCCTCCAAATCATTTATGTAGACCATGAACAGCAGAAGTCCCAGCACTGATCCCTGTGGAACATCACTAGTCACAGCCCTCCATTCCGAAAAGCATCCTTCCACTTCTACCCTCTGTCTCCTATAGCTAAGCCAGTTCTGTACCCATTTTGCCAGCTCACCCCTGATGCCATCTGACTTCACCTTTTGTACCAGTTTACCATGAGGGACCTTGTCAAAGGCTTTTCTGAAGTTCATGTAGACAACATCAACATCACCCATTTTTCACTCATCAATCATCTTTGTCACCTCCTCAAAAAACTAAATCAAGTTAGTGAAGCACAACCTACCCTGCACAAAACCATGCTGTCGATCGCTAATAAGTTAATTTGCTTCTCAAAGCATGTAGATCTTGTCCCTGAGAATCTTTTCTAATAATTTCCATGCCACCAACATAAGGCTTACAGGCCTGTATTTCCAGGATTATCCCTGCTACTCTTCTTAAACAATGGAACAATACTGGCTCTTCTCCAGACCTTTGGGACCTCACCTGTGGCTAAAGAGGATTCAAAGATGTCTGTCAATGCTCCAGCAATTTGTTCTCTTGCTTCCCTCAATATTCTGGGATAGATTCCATTAGGATCTAGGGACTTATCAATCTCAATACGTTTTATGATGTGCAACATCTCTTCATTTTTAATAGCAACTTGGCTTAGAAATTTGACACACTCTTCCCTGAGATCATCCTTCAATAATTCTTCCTTTTTGGTGAATACCGACATGGAGTATTCATTTAGGATCTCACCTATCTCTTCTGGCTTCACATATAGATTCTCACCTTTGTCCTCGAGTTTGACCAACACATTCCTTGGCTACCCTCTTGCTTTTTATAGATGTATAAAAAACCTTGGGATTCTCTTTAATCCTGCTTGCTAACACTTTATCATGACCCCTTTAACCCTTCTAATTCCTTGTTTAAGTTTTCTCCTACTTTGCTTAAATAATTCAAGGGCTTTGTCAGTTCCGACCCTCCTAGACCTTACATATACTTTCTTTTTCTTTTTGATCCAGGTCATAATATCTCTGGATATCCAAGGTTCATGTACCTTGCCACACCTATTACTCATTCTTGCAGGAATGTGCCATTCCTGAACTCTTATCAATTGCTGTCTGAAATATGCCCACATGTCCAATATGGATGTACCCTCAAACAGCAGCCTCCAATCAAACATCACTGGTTCCTGCCTAATACTGTTACAGTTTGCCTTCCCCCAGTTTAACACCTTCATCTGAGGACTGCTGTTATCCCCATCTATGATCACCTTAAAATTCATGGTATTATGGTCACTACTGTCCGAAATGCTGCCCCAATGAAATTTCACTCACCTGGCCAGGCTCGGTTCCAAACATCAGGTCAAGTGTAATCCCTTCCCTGGTTGGACTGTTTACATACTGTATCAAGAAACCCTCCTGAATCATCCTTACAAATTCTGACCCATCTAAGCCCCAGCACAATGTGAGTCCCAGTCAATATAAGGGTTAGTTAAAATCACCCACCATAACAACCCAGCTGCTTTTACATCTTTCCAAATTCTGTCTGCATATTCTGTTCTCTATTTCCCGTTAGCTGTTGTGAAGCCTGTTATATAACCCCAGCATTGTGATTTCACCTTTCCTATGTCTGAGTTCTACCCATATTGCCTCACTTCATGTGTCCTGTGATGTATTCTCCCTCAGTACAGCTCTGACATACTCCTTTACCTGTAATGCAACTCCCTACCCCTTTTACATCCCTTTCTCATCCCTTTCTATCACACCTGAAACATCTAAATCCTGGAACATTCAGCCGCTAGTCCTGTCCCTCTTTCAGCCCAGTCTCTGTAATCACAATATTGTCACAGTACTAAGCACAACTCTAAGGTCATCTACCTTGCCTATTATACTTCTTGCATTGGAACACATGTATTTCAGTCCACCTCCCTGCTTTTCCTCCTGCTTGTTATCTGGGATGGCCTTCCACGATGCCCTTCACACCTGAACTGACGGCGAAATCTACTCCCAAAATGTAAATAAGTGATGTCTCAGCACCCTGTGGTTGGAATTTTATCGAAGAGTTTGAGGGTCTCAGACTCCATCTTACCTCAGGATCTTTTGAAGCATGACACCCTTGCTTGTGCATATGTCCTTGAAGCTTATCACTACCTTCCCTACAGTTCACCAATACTTGCAAGTTTTGAAATTGTGCCCCATACATCCAATTGAGGTTATTACATAGGTCATAAATGCAATCGTCCCAATCTGGGCCCCTGGAGTATCCTACTACGTATCTTCTCTTTCTTATCACGCCATCAACTTCACATCTGTGCTACCAGAGTTCCTCTTTCTTGCATGGGTTTTATATTTGTGGATGTGACACTTGTATGGGAAGTTATCAAATGCTTTCGGAAGTCTGTCTATATCCCATCAATGTGCTAGACTCATCATCTTCATTGTTGGCTCATCAAGAAGCACAATCATGTTAGTTAAATACAATTACCTTGAACAGGTCTCTGCTGATACCTTTTGAATGTCAGTTTTGTGCAGCTTGTCAGCTTGAAGAAACTAAGGACCAAAGCCTAAGGTTGGGGGTGTTTCTGGACTCACCATGGATGCAGCGCAATTTCCATAATCTTTACAATTTCTGTTTTTAGCTCTGTCCCCAGACCAACAAATATACATTGTAAATGTGGCTAATTTTTAGTTTTAAAGTCGACCAAATGTGAGATCTAGGCAAGATGGTGGCTTGTGATAATGTTACCGGAGTAGTAATCCAGGACACTAGAATAATGTTCTGAGGACATACATTCAAATCCCTCCCAGGCAGATGGTGAAATTTTAATTACAGAAAAAAATCTGGAATAAAAGAAATCTAGTGGCGACCCATGCAACCATTTTCACTTGTTAGAAAATCCTAGCTGGTGACTAATATCCTTTAGGGAAGAAAATCTGCCATCCATATCTGGTCTGGCCGACATGCAAATCCAGATTCACAGCTTTATGGTTGAGTCTTCACTGCCATCTGGGCAATTTATGCTGGGCAATATTTGCTGACCTAGTCAGCAATGCTCACATTCCAGGAACAAATAAGCAATTAAACCACAAGATTTCATGTTAGAATAGGAAAGGAATCTAATGATTGCTTCTGTCTGGTTGGTCACTTCTTTTCCTGGGTCTGTGTTGCTAGAATGTTTAAACAGCACTCCAATACTCACTTACAAGCAGAAATCCAGCATTTCATCAACTGCTAGCTTCACTAAACTAAAACGGTCCTGGGTTTTTAGCTCTGTTGCATCCAGTAAATGTTGCTTGTAGGCCTTTCAACTCACACTCTCAGTTGCAGTAAGGGCACAAGGCTTCTTGTGAGCTGCGCACAGTTTGCAAGACTGTGTTGCACCTCACTGCAGAGAACTGCTCAACTGCTTTGGCATTTCGCTCAGCCCTCACCGCAGAAAACCTATGTAGATCAGCTGCCTTTAACAGCACAATAACCAGCAGCACTGCCTAACATGCTTCTGCCTTTGTCTGTCTTCTACAATTAAGAGTTAGCCTGAATCTGTTCCTCAGCAATCCCTGACTGGTTTGAGTGACCTAATGAAAACCTTGTAATAAGCTGCTTCTCTATCAGGAGGCAGAATAAAATGTTCCCACTTTACAAGTCTTTGCTATGATTGTTCTTTGAATGTTACATTCTCACAGAGTGCTGGAAATGGACTTCACCACAACTCTTTAAGTTTGTTTTTACATTTTCCCTAATTCGACCAAAGCGCTATGTTGTTTTAGTTCATGGTAACTACTATCAGGATGAATCATAAAAGATGTTGTCACCACATCATTAGCACCTTACTTAAATGTGCCTTCCTGAATCTTTCCATCATCTGCCAAAAACCGTGAAAGCTTCAGTGGATGCTGAAGTGTGTGGCGCTAATCCTGTTCTTCGCCTTGCCTCGTGATACCACGCAGAACGTGACTGAAAAACCACAAAGGTATTACTGAAACAACTTTTCAAGCCATATAGAGCCTTTGAATTATTTAGTCTGGTCTCTCTTTGAATTTTAAACATTTTAAATGTAACAGGCTCCTTACCAGATCCCACAATGTCCTCAAACAATGCAAATATTGCTGTTTATGCAGTTCCCGCTCTTAAAGCATATTTCTATACTGCATGACTGGGGGGACTTGGGCAGAAGTGGTCATTGAACTGAAATTGAATTGATATAAATATGGCTGGATGTTTTAGAGTATTGCATAACTATATTTGTAGTCTACAGGGAAAACATTTTCCCCAGACATTAACTAAGTATGGTAGAACTATGACAAGGTATGTGAAGGAAGTATACAATGGCAAAATTGCATTTTCTCATTTCATGCCTTTTGTACAAAGTTATCAGTTAGTCATATGGAAGGGGTGTTACTAAGAAGTATTTTAAATGTTATTTTGGAGTTGCAGCTGGAATGTACTCGCAAGATCTCTGTCAGCTTTATTCCTGATATAGATGGACAAGATGCATGGCCTTTGTCTGGCAGTGTTCCTTAATGGTGTAGCTGAGACGGTAAGCCTCCTTAAGTACTGAATAAAACCCGCAGTTGTCACGGGAACAGCAACCTATTTGCGTCAGATGAAATCAAAGCAGAACTGTGCCACACTAAGTGACTAGCGTTAATAATAGCAAGCTATCAAATCTGCCTTCACTAGAGTGAGCCATAGGGAACAAGCAGGAGCATTGGGCTGAGGAGGATGCAGTCATGTGCAACATTGTTGAGCTTGACCAGTGCAAAGAACAAAAAGGCTGGAAGGTTATCGTGAATGCAGCTTTACCTCATTAAGATATGTGTTTGGAGCTGTACTTGAAAATGTGAACACTTTCTCCACAGCCCATCCTTCTAACTGAAATGACTTTTTCAATTTACAGGCAGCATTATAATGGTGGTTGGGGTTGGGGTTTTGTATTGGATGGTGTGAGCGTATTCATCGAAAATAAAACAATTTTGTTTTATGTTTTAATATCCATGAATTCTTTTCACAACCCAAGTATAATCGGTCTTGCTATGAACACTTCCTCCTGAGTAAATATTACAATCTTAGGCAGGAAAACTCTGCAGTACAGCAACATCCCACAGACTGGAATATCAGGTTAATCTACTTTTGGTGTAATGATGGCCAAAGCACGGATCTTTCACAGTGGTTAGCACTGCTGTCTCTCAGCACCAGAGACCCGGGTTCAATTCCCGCCTCAGGCGACTGACTGTGTGGAGTTTGCACATTCTCCCCGTGTCTGCGTGCGTTTCCTCCGGGTGCTCCGGTTTCCTCCCACAGTCCAAAGATGTGCAGGTCAGGTGAATTGGCCATGCTAAATTGCCCGTAGTGTTAGGTAAGGGGTAAATGTAGGGGTGTGGGTGGGTTGCGCTTCGACGGGTCAGTGTGGACTTGTTGGGCCGAAGGGCCTGTTTCCACACTGTAATGTAATCTAATCTAATCTCCTCATTTATTACCATCATCCTAGCTAAACGGCGAGAGCAGGTGGGCAGGTTCATGCTGGAGTTCCCTACCCCTGATAATCAAACAAGTGGTGCTTTTCCATGAATGACATGCCCATGGGTCCTGCTGCAAGAGAAGAATTGGGGTTGACGAAAACATGGGTAGCAACAAAAGTCAGGCAGACATGCATTAGCAGACAATTATACAAGATGGGTTAAAGGCTCTTGTGGTGAGATGGTTATGTCCCCACCTTTGATTCAGAAGTTGGGTTCAAGCCTCGCCTATCCCAGAGATGTTTGAAGAGGTTGATTAAAAATATCTACAATATGGCAAATCTTCTCATTTGTGGATATCAATTGTAAATAATATCTGATGGAATAGGCACCGAAAAGAAACAAAAAGACTAATGAATGCTGGCCCTTACATTTAGCAGACTGGAGCTATGCCTCCAGCTATGCTTCGGCTGCATGAAGCCCTAGCTAGACCATACCTGTGAGCAGTTCCAGGCTTTCAGAAGGATTTCTTGGCCTTTTAAGGATTACCAGAATGACCCTTGGACTTCAAGGGTTAAATAATGAGGCGTGGTTATGAAGATCTAAGGTTATATTTCCCAGAATTTAGAAGTTTATTGAGTTTTTAAAATATTAAGGGAAACCAATAGGGGTAGATAGAGAGAAATTATTTCTGCAGGTTGTGAATTTAAGACTGAGAGACATCATCTAACTATTAGAGCTCGATCATTTGGGAATGAAAATGGAAAATGTCATACAAGGATGTAAGGTTCTGAAAGGGTTAATGGTGGGAAGTGTACTAAGCACTGCCCAATATGATGATGTTGTATGAATTTGGGTGAAAGAACAGCTTCTGACATCAAAACAGTAAGACCTTATGTCTAGTTCTTCATATTCTGAGTAGCAATGCCGATCAAATAAATGTAACTTGTATCGAGTTACCATCATACAATAAACTACATCTTGTTTAAGACAAGAGCTTCTTCTCGTTTGACTACCAGAAGGTTTTCCTCTACCAGACTAACTGCATACCTAACGTATCAGATCTAAGCTCGACTGTCCTACTGCATCCAATTGTGATGGGCAATTAGACAACCAGTAGGAGCTGAGTGAAAGAATTGAAGACTTCAGCTCCAGAACAAGCTGCGCCATTAACTGTGCTATTGCATTACAGCTATAACACTGTTATGTACCTGACAATGTGAGAGATTGCCCGGGTATGGTCTGTGCACAAAACGCAGGACAAATCTGACAAAGTCAATTTCAATCTACTCTCAATCATCAGCAAACTGATGGAAGGGGTCATCGACAGTGCTACCAAATGATACTTGCAAAGTCATAAACTCCTTAATGAAATTCAGTTTGGGTTTTGACAGGGCCACTCAACTCCTGATCTCATTACAAACTTAGTCCAAGCATGAAAAAACTGAGCTAACCTCTTGAGATAAGTTGCAAATGACTACCTAAAATACCAAAGCCCATTTGAATGAGTGTAGCATCAAAGGCTCAGGCAAAACTGAAGTCAATAGGAATCAGGATGAAAAATATCTGCTGGTTGGGGTCATACCTGGCAAACAGGAAGATGGAGGTTAATCATCTCAGATCCCGGATATTTCTGCAGGTGCTCCTCAGAGTAGTGTCCTAGGCTCAACCATCTTCGGCTCCTTCATCAATCACCTTCCCTCCATCATAAGGTCAATAATGAAGATGTTCGCTGATGATTATACAATGTTCAGCACTGTTCACAACTCCTCAGAAACTGAAGCAGTCCAATGTCCAAATTCAATAAAATCTGGACAAAATCCAGGCTAGGGAAGAAAATTGGCAAGTAACATTCGCGTCATTTAAGTACTCGTCAATGACGAGATTCAATAGGAGAAAATCTAATCATCACCCTGTTATGTTCAATTATATTACCATTGCTGAACCTTCCACTATCCACATCCTGGGAATAAACATTGATCAGAAACTGAACTGGAACAGGTCAGAGGCTGGGAATTCCTTGTTTAATCAACCTCCTCTTGTCTCCCCAAAGCCTGTCCACTATCTACAGGTCATAAATCAGAAGTGTGATGGAATACTGCCCACTTGCCTGGGTGAGTGTAGCTCCAACAACTTTTAAGAAGCTTGACACCATCCAGGACAAAGCAGTTCAGGGGAATATAAATGATGATTGTCAACATTCTCCCCCTTGACTATGGCACGGCATGACAGCAGTCTATGCCATTTCCAAGATGTACTGAAGTAGCACATGGAAGGACAATAGAGCAGCATGATGGCACAGTGGTTAGCACTGTAGCCTCACAGCGCCAGGGACCCGGGTTCAATTCCAGCCTCGGGCGACTGTCTGTATGGAGTTTGCAGGTTCTTCCTGTGTCTGTGTGGGTTTCCTCTGGGTGCTCAGGTTTCCTCCCACAGTCCAAAGATGCGCAGGTTAGGTGAATTGGCCATGCTAAATTGTCCATAGTGCTGGATTCATTAATCAGAGGGAAATGGATCTGGGTGAGTTACTCTTCAGAGGGTCAGTGTAGACTTGTTGGGCTGAAGGGCCTGTTTCCACACTCTAGGGAATCTAATCTAATAGCAGTAGATGCATTTGAGTACCAACACCTGCAAATACCCCTTCAAGCAACACATCATCCTGACTTGAATTTCTTAAACAGTCACTGGGACAAATACTTCCAAGCCGTTTTTCCTAAAAGCATTGTAGGTCCCTCCAATCCAAGAAGACTGTTCACTACCATCTTCACCAGTGTAGCTAGAGCTGTATAATAAAGGTTGGTTTGGCTAAAGAAGTCCACGCCCCTTGAAATAGTTAAAGAAAACAAAACCCTGTAGATCTCAATCGGAAAGAAGGTGGTGGAAGCAAATCCACCAGATGTGTCTTATGCCCTGATGAGCTGTGTGAAGGTCTGTCATACTACAGGAAAAACTTCGACACATTGACATGCCACAGTGACATGTTTTCTTGGGTGAAATACCACTGTTAATAGTCTTTGGTCTGAATGCTGCCCTTTATGTTAGCTCACATAATATACATCATAAACATGACGTTCTCGTTGAGACATGTCTTGAATTTATTAACAGCACTAACTATTTACATTGCTCTAATGTCACAGACTCATACATTAACTGGATTCTGTGCTTCTTGATGTCACTATATTTTATACACTTAACTAACTGACTGTACTGACTCCCTTGCACTCACAAAGTAATTGAAGATGAAGTAGGTAACTTCATCCCACAGTTTTACATGTCCTAATATCATGTAAGTGTCTTTAAGGTTCAGACCTATATGGTCTCAAACCTATGTAATGATATATAACACATTAACTGTTTGGATCTCTTCTAAAGATGGCAATTGATGTAACTTCATCTGTCATTGGTAAGTGTTCATTAATTATCGTTACTGAGGGACAGGCAGTAGAAATAGGTACGTGGAGATAGGTCATAGATCAGCCATAATCTGATGGCGCAACATGTCACAATGTTCCTAATGCATCGTCAGCATCTGATAAGATACTGCTTGTTTTCTTCAATTTTCCAACATGTATTTCTATACCATTGGGTTACCCTATGTGTATTCTCCAAGAGTGTGGGAGAGGGGGTAGATGGAGGGTAAATGGAAACAGAGAACCTGCTTCCAGAGAGAAGCAAGTTTTAAATAACCACAGGAAAATTACTTACAATGATTATGTTGTGACTGGGTATTTGAGCATGGAGATTTTTATATTAGATTTTGAATGTCAAAAGCTGTCATTTCAACCTTAGGAAATATGTTGACCTTAGAAGTTCAGATTTTCTTTTTCTTATTGTGTTCAGGACAAGTTTAAATTCACTTCAATAAAGCGAAAAAAACCATGAACATTCTCTTGCATGAAATCACTCTCAGACTGAATGTCAAGAAGGCCAATTTGAGTTGACAGTATGCTGTAAATGAAGCTGAACTTGCTGCTTTTTCCATTTCATCAAATTGCCAATAATATTCAGCTAGCCCGCTAGTCCCCTGTTCAAAGGAACTCTTGAGTGGATGAAACATGTTTGGGTAAGTTTGATCAAGAAGAGTTCCATCTCATCTATTAGTCTAATACAATGGGCCAGTCTAACTGTTCCTACCCTTTGACTGGGTGGGTGAATGGAGTGCTTGTCAGATAATTGATGCTTCTGTTGTTGTCATGGTATTGTCAGTTTAGTCTAGAATGTGTTTGTCATGGCATCACATTGCATGCCACGTTTGGTAGATATTTTCCCTCATCCTTCAGCTTGAACTTTTTTTACACTCCAAACTGCTGGGAGGATGAGCTGGTAATGGCATGGCAAGGGATCATAGTGGGTGATGGGACCAATATTTTATCTTCTTAAGGAAAGATGAAGGGTAAAGAAGCTGAGTGATTGATTGTGGAGGAATTGGGTGAATTAAAGTCAAATCGTGTCGAGAAAGAGAAAACATTGAAAACATAGAAAATAGGAGTAACAGCCCATTTAGCCCTTGAGCCTGCTCCACCATTACAATAGGATCAAGGCTGGTCATCCAATTCAGTATCCTGTTCCCACTTCCTCCCATATCCTTTGAGACCTTTAGCCCTAAGAACAATATCCAACCCCGTCTTGGAAGCTTGAATACCCAGTCACAACATAATCAATTCTGGAAAGAATGATTTTACCCCTGCCCTTTCCTGTAAATGCTGCTTCATTTTGTTTCATTTTGAAAATGTTCCAGGAAAGGTTTCTCTCTTGTCCCTCCTCTCATTGAAAAAAAATCAATGGTCACTGTTCGCATCAGTTGAGTTTAGTTTTAAATTGCTGCCAATTCTGTCTACATCCACCTAATTAGAAATGAATACTGGTCTAAAGAAATATTGAAAGAGATTTCTGTGGCAGGCAATTACACAGGCTTCCCTCTCTGGGTGAAAAGATTTCTCTTCATCTCAATCCTGAATGGCCTACTGCATATCTTTGGACCATGATCCCTGGTTCTGCACTCCAGTGTCATTGAGAACATCCTTTCTGCACTCACCCGATGTTGTCCTTGTCGTGATTGTAATGAGGTCAGCCAGCTGGACCTTATAGAATATGAGTTCCCTGATTGAGGCTGTTAATCTGGTCCAATCAGGGAACCATGGCTGACAGATATAAATGGGAGTGTCAGTAGTTCTGTTCACTCTAAGAGCTGGCTCTGAGAATCTGGATCTGTGCTAAGGACTCTCCATGTCTAAATAAAGTGCTGACCTGGTGATGGGACACCAGCCTCTGAAGAATTATTTCAGTCCTGTTTGAATTTTACAGGTTTTTATGGGATCCCTCCTCACATTCTTCAAGATTCCAGTGAATATAGTCCTAACTGATCTAATCTCTCCTTATACATCAATCCTGCCATGACATGAAGGAGTCTGGTAAATCTTCATTGCACTCCCACCATAGCTAGAACTTTCTTCCTCAGAAGTACAAGAGGGGAAAAAAAGATTGGATTAAGAGCAAGAGAAAGTGGAAGAATAAGAGAAATGCAAAACAAAATGAATAATTTAAATGTTAAAAACATTTTGCAGTCTCTAGAAATAGAACTTCACATTTTAGTTTGTACCATTCCCAAGCTGGCAATCTTGATGATGACATTGTAGGAACAGAAGTCTTCTCATGTTATTAAGTACTAGCCCTACCTTTTTGTGACATGCTTAACCTGCTTTAATAACACAGATGCTGCAATTTGTTGAAATGTGATGACATGCTGCCATTTTGATAATACGAGTGGAAGAACAGCGCAAATCATTGGGCAATATTGGGCAAGTTGCTTCTGACATATCTGTTCTTTGGGTAAAGTTTTGAATTACTTGCATACTGACAACAAAGTGCCAGTGAAACTTGCCATCACTTTCTCAGCATGATCTGGACCCTCATATTCACAGTGTGCTCTGGTTTTCAGTCCAGAGTGTGGCATCAATGAACTTAGCCCAATGCCTTGACATGGGCAGCAGGAGCAGCAGCAAGTTCCAGGCTAGCTGTCGATTATTCAGTAAAGTTGGTTCTGCAAAATATCCAGCAATTAATGTTGGGCTGGAAACTTTTTCCAAACTGCTCGTACTCTGCTGTCATAGGTTGGGTGATAGACTTATGGCTACTGTCACATTATCAGCTGACAAAGTTACACTTGCAGAGTGGCATCGGCTCTCGCTGACATGAGAACATAGTATGAGAAAATAATAAGCGTTTTCATCATCCTGTTGTGGAATTCATTTTGACATTGTGACTGATGACATTGCAAAATTAAAACAATGTCGCACTGCAAACATCATGGTGCATAAATGATTTTTGCACTAATTAATATTGGAGGGTAACTGCTATTCTGTAAAAAAAAAACTGGGAGCTGACAAAAATATCAAGGTTACCAACTGAGAGACCTGACCCTTAACTAGAGTTCTATCAACTGTGTTGTGTGTCCCTGGATGTTTGGCTTAGATTGAGTCACAAGTACAGTTTTGTAGCAGAAGTGACTTCACTGTGGCCATCAAATGGGGCCAAGGACAGTTTAAACTTGAAAATGTTGAACTGTTTCACTAAGCTTTCTGAGAACTAAAATAATGTGCAAATACTGCACAAGCACATTAAAAACTCAGTCATACTTTGTTTTATTCATCTGTCTCCATGATTTCGAAACTGGGATTATCTCTGAGCCCTCCTTTTCTCCTAGTCAAAAGGCTTTTAAAACTAAAGATGGCAACATCTGACTCTTATGGTTCATATAACTGCCTGTTCAAAATCATGAATGGATTTGAAACAGTAAATAAAGAGAATATGTTTCCAGTGGCAAAAGGGTTGGTTAACCAGAGGACACGGTTTTAACTTGCAAATGTGCAGTGATGACACAAGGAATCATTTTCTTTACACAAATTTACTGTGATCTGGATACACTATTGGGACCAAGTTCATTCATAACTTTCAAAACAGAATTCTTCATGAATGAATTCTTAAAGACAAAATTAATTACAGGCCTATAAGGAAAGGGCAAATAGTACTAATTGTCTCACTGTACCAAATAATAGAGAGGACAGGCCAATTTGACTTCTTTTGTGCTGATTCACTGATGATTCTATTCTTCCTTTCTTCTTCAAGCTTGGGTACACTCTGAATTAGGGTCCCAGGTCGTTAAAAAATGATGCATGAGCCATTCTTTCCAAAATTTAATTCTCTGTCAGTTATTTTCAGGGACGCTCAATAGTATATCATAGAACCTCTACAGTATGGAAGCAGGTCTTTCTGCCTGGCAAGTCCACACAAACTCTCCAAAAAGCATCCCATCCAGAAATACCCCCAAAGCTCTTCATTCCGAATGTAGGTTTGCTCGCTGAGCTGGAAGGGTCATTTTCAGAAGTTTCATCACCGTACTCAGTAACATCTTCAGTGAGCTTCCAAATAAAGCACTGGTAGTGTAGCCCATTTTCTATTTATATGTTTGAGTTTTGTCGGGTTGGTATGTAATTTCCGGTGGTGACATTATTCCTTTGGTGATGTAATTTCCTTTGGTGATGTCATTGCCTGTTCTTTTTCTCAGGGGGCGGTAAATGAGATCCAAGTCAATGTTATTGTTGATAGAATTCCAGTTGGAATGCCATGCTTCTAGAAATTCTCATGAGTGTCTCTGTTTGGCTTGTCCTAGGTTGGATGTGTTGTCCCAGTCCAAGTGGTATTCTTCCTCATCCAGGTGAGAGTGGGTCGTGTCATTTTGTGGCTAGTTGAGGTTTATATATCCAGGTGCTAGTTTTCTGCCTGTTTGTCCAATGTAGTGTGTGTTACAGTTCTTGCAAGGTACTTTGTAAATTATGTTCATTTTGTTTGTTGTCTATATAGAGTCTTTCAAGTTAATTAGCTACTGTTTTAGTGTGTTGGTGGGTTTGTGGGCTACCATGATTCAAAGGGGTCTTTGATGTAGGGGAGAGTAGTTAGGGTGTCTGGGCATGTTTTGTCTGCTTGTTTGGGTTTGTTGCTGAGAAATCTGTGGACTGTGTTCATTGGGTACCCGTTCTTTTTGAATACACAGTATAGGTGATTTTCCTCTGCTCTGTGTATTTCCTCTGTGCTGCAGTGTGTTCTGGCTCATTGGAATAATGTTCTAATGTAGCTTCGTTTGTGAATGTTGGGATGATTGCTTCTGTAGTTCAATATTTGGTCAGTATGTGTTGTTTTCCTGTAGATGCTGGTTTGAAGTTCCCCATTGGCTGTTCGCTGTACTGCGAGATCTAGGAATAGCAGTTTGTTATTGTTCTCCTCCTCTTTAGTGAATTTTATGCCAGTGAGGGTATTATTGATGGTCTTGAAGGTTTCCTCTAATTTGTTTTGTTTAGTGATGACAAAGATGTCATTCACGTAGCGGATCCAAAGTTTGGGTTGGATGGTTGGCAGAGCTGTTTGTTTGAGTCTCTGCATTACTGCCTCTCTTAAGCACCCTGATATCGGAGATCCCTTGGATGTTCTGTTGGTTTGTCTGTAGGCCTTGTTGTTGAAGGTGAAGTGGCTGTTAAGGCATAGGTTCACTAGCTTGACGATACTGTCCTTGTTGATGGAGTTAGTAGTTTTTGGTGTAAGTGTCTTTGGGTCTTCTAATAATGTAGTCAATGTTTTCTTTGCCAAGTTGATGTTGATGAATGTGAACAGGGCTGTTACACCAAAGGAGGCCATTATTTCACCCTCTTCTATCTTGGTGTCTTTGATGGTCTTCAGGAGTCCTTGGGTGGACTGGTGTGAGTCTTCTACGAAGTGTTTTAGTCTTTAGTGTAGCTCCTTGGCCAATCTGTAAATTGGTGTTTCCAGGTAGCGAGACTATGGGTCTGAGGGGAGCTCCTGGTTTGTGAATTTTGGGTAATCAATAGAAGAATGGTGTGTTAGATAATGGTAGCCCACAAACCCACCAACACACTAAAATAACAGCTAATGAACTTGAAAGACCCTATACAGACAACAAGCAAAACTAACGCCATTTACAAAATAACTTGCAAGAACAGTAACACACATTACATTGGATGAACAGGCAGAAAACTAGCCAGCAGGATACATGAACATCAGCTAGCCACAAAACAACATGACCCACTGTCACTAGTATCCTTACATATGGATGAGGAAGGACAACATTTGGACTGGGACAACACATCCATCCTAGGACAAGCCAAATAGAGACACGCACGAGAAATCCTAGAAGCATGGCATTCCAACCAGAACTCTATCAACAAACACATTGATTTGGATCCCATTTACCACCCCTGAGAAAAAGAACATCACCAATCGATGCTCATCACCGAAGGAAATAATGTCACCACAGGAAATGACATCACCAAATGGAATGATAAAACCACAGGAAATGACATCAGTAACCCCAGGAATAGAAAGCGGGCTACACCACCAGTGCTTCATTTCAAGGCTCACTGATGATGTGATCTTGTATGGTGATGAAGCGTCTGAAAACAAATCTTCCAGCTCAGCAAGCAAACCTACATCCAGAGCTACAAATCTTCTCAAAACTCGCTAACCCATTACTCCTGCTGGCTAATCCACCTAACCTGCACATCTTTGGACTGTGTGAGGAAATCCATGTAGACATGGGGAGAATGTGCAAACTCCACACAGTCATCCGAGGCTGGAATCGAACATGGGTCTCTGGAGCTGTGAGGCAGCAGTGCTAGCTATTATGCCAGCCTTAGAGACAGGAGAGGGCTTTGGCATTTGGGACTTATGGAAACAAGGGTTGATGGAGAATCCAGAAAATGATGTATCACCAAATGGATGTAGATTGCTTTTAAGTGGAACCAGGATCATATACATCGAGGACTTTGGCTAATGCAGAGCACTAATATGCCCAGATAAAGAAGGAAGGTTTAGCAGTCATATTTAGAGTCAGAAAGTTCCACTAATAATATTGCAAATGTAAATTTGTAATAATAACAGACATCAAACCCCTGCTAGAGCTACTTAAAGAGGGCAAGGCAGTGTTGCCATTAGCTTCAGGCCGAAATCAGAGGTGGGCTCTAATATCACGTGCTTATAATTACAAGTTGGAACACTGTCTGGGAGGCCAAGTAGCAAATGTGGATGCATTAAGCTACCTTCCACTGGCAGATACACTGCTAGTGGTAACGCTACTGAAAGATTCCTGAATAGTTTTAAATTTTCTGTGCACAACTGACAATATCAGACTTTAGATGCAGAAGCATCCGGTCCTGGCAAAACTGAAACTGTTGGTGGTGATGGGGTAAACCAAAAGGCCGTCACAACCAGAATTGAAACCTGTTTATACCCAGAGAGACCAGATTACTGTAGAGGATGGCAGATTATTATGGGGAGCAAGAGTGATTGTCCCAAGCAAAGGTCATCGCCAGATACTGGCTGAACTTCACCAGGATCATCCAGGGGTTTCTAAAATGAAGATGTTGGCAAGGAGTTATGTCTGATGACCAGGATTGGATGTAGATATAGCTGCACTGGTGGGGCAGTGCCCAGAGTGCCAAGAAAGACAAAAACTACTGGCAGCAATTTCCCCACATTCATTGGAAGACCAGGTAAACATGGACTCAGTTACACTCGACTATGCAGGTCCTTTCATGGGCTCAATGTTCTTCATCATTGAAGACACCCACTCAAAGTGGTTGGACGTGCACAGAGTTCATTCTTCAATCACAGGAACAATGACAGAAAAACTGTGCACATCTTTTGCAAAACACAGGTTCCTGGAAGTGTTGGTCACAGACAACAAGCCTTCATTTATGAGCAGGGAGTTTGAGTACTTCCTAAAATCTAATGATAATCTATATATAAGGACAACTCCACACCATCCATCATCCAATGGTCTGGCAGAAAGAGCAGTCCAAACTTTGAAGGCAAGCCTAAGGAAAAAGCATATAGTTTCACTCGATATCAAACTCTCCCAGTTCCTGTTTGATTATCAGACCACTCCTCATGCAGCTACAGGGATAGCTCCAGCAGAGTTGCTAATGGGGAGGTTAAATCTGATCTTCCTGGACCTGGGACTCTGTGCTAAGCAAGAGACACTGTTTACTTAGGGGGTGGTGTTTGGTGCAGGAACCATGGGAATGGCCCTGCATGGGTAAGAGACATGGTCAATGCGAGGTCAGGTCCAGTGAGGTATAACGTTCGGGTAGGAGCAATAGTCCTGAACAAGCAGGTGGACCATGTGAAAGCTGCAACCACACAAACAGTGAAGGAGCAACGTGTTCGGTAATCCGACAGCCTTTCCAATTGTTCCGGAACCCGTGGGTTCTCCCTCTCCATCCAGCGTTGAAGATACCTCTGAATCTGTGATGGACATGATGGATGTCACTGCCTCGACAACTTTGCTGCTGAAAGAAGAGAATAAACTTCTTCCAAGACACTCTGGGCACAAGAGGCGAGTTACTGCGTGTTACACACTGCCCATATCAAAGGCAGAGTTGGAGAAACCTGACCCTGTGTTAAAATGCCTCGGGGGAGGAGCTACAAAAAAAAGAACCGCCTATGTCCTTGGACTCAGAGGGGGAGGAATGTAGTGATTGTTTGGAATTCAGCTAGGGGCACCTCATAGAATATGAGTTCCCTGATTGGGGCTGTAAATCTGGTCTGCTCAGGGAGCCCTGGCTGACAGATAAGAGTGTCAGATATCCTGGTTACTCTGACAGCTGGATCTGAAGGAGCTGAATCAGTGTCGAGGACTCTGTGTAAAATATAGGAGACTTGATGGTAGTGTACCGGCATTCATGTGAGATTTTCTTTTAGCAAGCCGGCAATTTAAAAATCTTTACACCAGAACACCATTGAACCATTCATTTGGCAACTAAACATGAACAAAACTAACTGAAAGCACTTAATACGAATGTATGTTGTTCATAAATCTCAATAATTTGTAAGTGAATTGCTATCTCTTGATTAAATAAGGCAATGTCTTAACCATCATTTTACATAAAATGCACCAAAGAGCTAAATAGAACTGTGTGTTACAGTTGAATCCAGGACTTGTACTTAGTGGAATAACGTCATGGAAGTGCAATGCTGCAAAAGAGGAGAACACGGGGGAAAGTACAGTGTGTTGCTGTTCTACACCTATGTCATGAAACTGATTGAACAAGATAATTTGAGGTCATCATCATATAAACTGCCTGTTCTATTTCTTCTTGCAGAAGCTGCATTGCTTATCAGAATAAAACAAAACTTTCAGCTAGTGCTTGCTCATCATTCCTAACAGGTGAAAGGTTACAGTGCAAAGCTGAGTGAGCTCTCCAATTCACCAAAGCATCTCACTCGGGACTACAATTGACTAACTGGCTTACAATTATATAAGGCATTGGTGAAGCTATACCCGCAGTGCTGTGCGCAGTTTCAGTCTCCTTACCTGAAGAAAGACATACCATCCCTTGAGGAAGCACAACAAAGGCTGACTTTATCAGTTACAAGGATGAGAGGAATGTTCTATGAGGAGAGATTGAGAACGAAACAGAGGAAACTCGATTATCCAGCATTCGATTATCTGAATATTGGATTATCCGGCAGGATCACAAGGTCCCGATGCTTGGCAAACTATGTTTATACGGCATTCGATTGTCCGGAATTCAATTAACCGAACGAAATATTCCCCGCCCGTGTCCTTCGCATAATCGAGCTTGCCCTGTGGGTTATTTTCCCTGGCAATTAAAGGATCATTTTATTGAAACATATACAATTTTTAATGGGCTTGACAGAATGGATGCTGAGGAAACTTTCTCTTGGGTGGAGAATCTGAAATAGCATGTAATAGTCTCAGCCTATGGAGTTAGTTATTTTGGACATTGCTGATGAGAAGTTTTTTTAATTCAAATTTGTTATGAACCTTGGTGAGATTTCCCAATATACTATGGTTTCAAGCCGTCTTCTGAGTGCTGTCTAGCCATGCCCATGTGCTGACATTGCCTTCACCAAACTGACCTTTGTGTGAACCTTTCCCTTGTTGGAGCCCAATCATGCTCAGTGATTAATCAAGTACAATCTCTGCTCAGTTACAGGCATGCAGATGATGTTCACATATAGTTCCTGCATTCACTCCCAGTTTCCCATTAGAACCTTTCCAATGTTGCTCTCCCTTTTCAAATACCAGAGAACTGGCAGCGGCAAAGGAACATTAAAAGCCACTCAGAAAAAGAGACTGATGATAATGAAACAGTCACTCACCCTGAAACCTGCCGCCACCAGCTCAGATATTGACACTTCCTCATGTTGTACCATACAGTCAGCATGTCAGTATACTTTAAAAGGACATGCCTCTCAAATTATGTGTGCTGTGATGTGACTTTTGTCTCCAGCACATTATCTTTAAGTGCTATAGAGATGCATATGTTATCACTAATAACATAAGAAACTGGGATGTGAATAACCTGGTATTGAAAGATCCAACAGATGCTTGTTAAGTTCACTAATATACACAGATATTACATTCATAGCCAATTCAACACCCAGGCTAACAGTAAACTATTTGGGTTTAAAGCGTAGCTTGTTTCATCAGAATATCATGCTTCAAATGGTCTGAATTAAGAAGGAGTCTAAGACCTTTGTATGCTCAGATCAGATTATATGAAATAGTGTAAATCATCTGTATATCATCTGTATGCCTGTAAATGAGCAGAGATTGCAGGATGAGGAAGACATGGGATGTGAGGAACAGATTTCAAAGAGAGCATCCCATCACCCTCATTTCTCCAGCCCCACTCTGCCCATTGACGCAGTCATGGCATCACCAATGGTCGCAAGCACCATTTCCCTGATTGGGTTTTAAGGTATGTAGCCATGGTATTCCCCTGTTGGTGAGGTGCCGGTGCCTTTTATGGTATGGCAACAAAATGCATTTGGTTTTAAAAATATTCAATCAGAATTCAATCAGAGTTTAGAAGGCTGAGAGGGGATCTGATTGATACATATAAGATTATTAAAGGATTGGACACTCTGGAGGCAGGAAGCATGTTTCCACGGATGGGTGAGTCCCGAATCAGAGGACACAGTTTAAAAATAAGGGGTAGACCACTGAGAACAGAGTTGAGGAGAAACTTCTTCACCCAGAGAGTGGTGGGTGTATGGAATGCTCTGCCCCACAGGGCAGTGGAGGCCAAGTCTCTGGATACTTTCAAGAAAGAGTTGGATAGAGCTCTTAAGAATAGTGGAATCAAGGGTTATGGGGATAAAGCAGGAACAGGATACTGACTGAGGATGATCAGCCATGATCATAATGAATGGTGGTGCTGGCTTGAAGGGCAGAATGGCCTACTCCTGCACCTATTGTCTATAAAAAAGCAACTTCATGTCAATCATATTGCAAATAGGTTATCTGGCAAAATTGAAGTAGTCATCTTAGAGACAATGGTAGTGAGTTACAGCTGGATTTCATTGGCATAAGAGAACTGATTTCTTGAGCAGAATTGATTGCTCCCCAAATGCAGGCAGAAAACTGCAGGGCTATGTCATTGGCAGGAAGGTGAGGAGTAGATTCCCATCACCATCCCACTTCCACAGGCCTCTGATGTAAAGAATTTCAAAGATTTGCCAACCTTTGGGCGAAAAACATCCTCCTCACTTGAATCCTAAATGGTCTACTCTTTAACCTGAGATGATGTCCCCTGATTTATACTCACAGCGGGGAAATATCTTACCTGTGCATGCTCTGTAAGAATTGTGTGAGTTTCAATGAAGATTAACTCTCTTCTTTGAAACTTGAGGGAATAAAAACTCAGTTTCCTCAATCACTCCTCTATTACCCCAGGGATTAATCTTGTGGAAACCCACTGTACTTGCTCAATGGCAAGTGTAACTCTCCTTTGGTAGGGAACAGAAACTGCGTGGGTAAGGTCTCTATAATTGCAGCAAGATATCTTTACTCCTGGACTCACCTTCTGTTAAAGGCCAACGTATCATTTGTTTTCCTGATTGCTTGCTGCATCCATATGCTAACTTTTAGTAATTCATTAACAAGCACATCCAGGTCCATCTGGACATCAGCATTTCCAAATCATTCAGCATTTAACAAGTATGCATTTCTGTTTTGTTTTTCTCCCAAAGTGACTAATGTCATGCTTATTCATGTTATATTTCATCTGCAATGTTTCAACACATTCATTTAGCCTGTCCAAGTCCTCCTGAAGCCTCCTTGCATTCTCAACTATCAAGAATTTGGTGGTCATCAGCAAATTTGGAGATATTCCAATATGTTCTGTATTTGAGATATTTTCTAATCATCCGACAGTGGCACAGTGGTTAGCACTGCTACCTCATAGCGCCAGGGATCTGGGTTCGATTCCACCCTCGGGTGACTGTGTGGAGTTTACGTGTTGTCCTCATGTCTGCATGAGTTTCCTCTGGATGCTCCAGCTTCCTCCAACAGTCCAAAGATGTGCAGGTTGGGGTGGATTGGCCATGCTAAATTGCCCATAGTATCCAGGGATGTGGAGGCTAGATGGGTTAGCCATGGGAAATGCAAGGTTACAGGGATGAGGTGGGTCTGTTGGGCAGCTCTTTGGAGGGTCAGTGTGGATTTGATGGGTTGAATGGCCTGCTTCCACACTGTCAAGATTCTGTGCGATGATGTAACAATATACCTCTGCAGCAGCTAAGACCTGAACCGAGGCCCCTTGGCTCAGGTGTGGGGACAGTACCAGACTGTCATGACACAGAGACAGATAACCTAACCAGATCAGTTTTTCTCACTCTGTGTTAACAACAGAGGAAAGTTAAAATCTTTGAAGACCCTCAATAGTTACTCCAGTGGGTTCCCATTCAGACTTTTGAACAATCAATTCCAGACACTGCTTTTATGTGAGTCTCTCAGGGTAGAGTGAAGTTGGTTTTTTGAACTGTGTCTCTCAGGAGATGTACCTGGCTGCTGATAAGACAGCATGAAGATTTGAAAGCGCTCTGTCTAATCTCCCTCACCAGCTTTCAGAAGCCAAAAGGTTAGGTAGTATTAGAGATCGAAATATTATTACTTTTACCTGAGTGAACTGAAAAGGTGACCTGATCAATATTTCCAGAAAAGCAACCAAAGACACTGCACCTGTGCCTGTGAAACAGTGCATTGTGAAAACCGCTTAAATAATCTGGGCAGTTCTGTTACTTTCTTTTATTTATGCTTTCACTATATTTACTTGTCTGTCTGTCTTGTCTGCAAATGGAAGGGGGGGTTGAAAACAAATGTGTCTTTAAACTATAGACACTCATTAGATTACCTTGTTGTTTAATCTTTCCTCTGCTAAAGGCTGGGCCAGCATTTATTTCCCATCCCTAATTTCCCTTCAGAAGATGGCAGTGCTTTGCTATCTTGAACCATTGCAGTCCATGTGATGTGGGGCCATCCACAACACTGTTAAGGAGTGGATTCAAGGATTTTGAATCAGCAACAATGAAGGAACAGTGATATATTTCCAAGTTAGGATAGCGAATGATTTGGAAATGGACTTGTCGATGGTGGTGTTTCCATTTGCCTGCTGTCCTTGATATCTATGGATTTGGAAGGTGCATCCTGTAGGTGGTGCGCACTTCTGCTAAGTGGTGGAGGGAGTGAATGTCTAACGATGTTATGTCACTTAAACAAGCTGCTCTGTCCTGGATGATATTAAGATTCTTGAGTGTTGTTGCTACTGTACCCATTCAGGTGCGTTGTATTCCATCACCTTGCATCGAGAGTGCGGTGCTGAAAAAGCACAGCAGGTCCAGCAGCATCTGAGGAGCAGGAGAATCGACATTTCTGGCATAAACCCTTCAGGCCTGATGAAGGGCTTATGTCCAAAATGTTGATTCTCCTGCTCCTCAGATGCTGCCTGACCTGCTGTCCTTTTCCAGCACCACACACTCGACTCTGGGCTCCAGCATCTGCAGTCCTCACTGTCTCCATCATCTTGCAGATGGGTTGATGGGCTTTGGAGAATCAAGTGGCAAATTACCATTTGCAAGATTCCTGGAATTTGTCCTATTCTTGTGGCTCTACCATTTATGTACATGGTTCAGTTCTGTTTCAGGTGCCACACCAGGATACAACAGCTGAGGGTCTGGGACTCTGAGGAGCTTTATTGCACTCAGGTCAGTCTGAGGAGACATGGGTCAGGATCAGCACTACACCCTGCGATTTTTTACTCTGCCCGTGTTGACAGCAGTGCTATTTGCAGAACTTGAAGCAAACCAAACAAATAATGTGGGTCAATTAAAGTCTAGATCTCAGGTCCAAAAGGATAAAAAGGTAGTCGGAAGAATCCATTTGAAGAAACAGGAATGAAGTGGGTGGTGTCACACTGAAGCAAATTGTGAACATTGTCTATTTGGGCAAATGATAACAGAAGCTGGCTGGTGTGATGTAAATATTACAAGGATAGCGATAGCCAGAAGCTATTTTATAGTGTTGAAAGGCGTTAACAATAAGGAGACTCAGCCTCGAAAAAAGGCAAATAATTACATAAGTACATTCTATCAACTTCCCTGTATAACTCAGAAAGCTAGGCAATGAATAAAGATCTTTGGAAGAAAATGAAATATGTGCACACTAAGATGTCTGCTTAACATTACATATATAGACATTAAAATAAATGAGTTGTACTTAAGTTGAAGGAGCACAAAAAAGGTCCCAAAAGTAACATCCAAAAAATAAAATGTTGGTATTTCAGTCAATTACTCAAAGCTGAAAATCTAGAGATCACTTTGCCATAGTGGCGTGTAACAGATAGAGGGTTCAATCCACAATTTGTAGTAGTTTGATATCATGGAGTGGTTGCAGATGACCGATAGTGGATGTGTGAGGGCAATGTATGTCAGGTGGGTATGAGATAGCATGCCAGCACATCTTCTCATCCGAGGATTATCTACCTTGTCAATATCTCCTGTAGTCATCCTACTGAAACAGCCATGCATTTATCTTCAGTCAATGCAGGACAGTTACAGTAACTACAAAGGCCATCACATTCACTGTTTCGTTTTTTCTTGCAATGCAGAAGTTCTGAGAATGTGGGCCTTCTCAAAATATTCTGGACGATTGTTTATTCCAGATTTTGGATTTCTGTTCTGGGGAGTTTGCTGTGTGTTCAGCAAGACTCGGTAACTACTTGTCTTAACAATGCACCTGTCTTTCTGAACCTTGATGACATTCTGCATGATCTGCCTTGGCCTTGTGTAGGTTACTTACCAACAAATTTTTAAAAAATTGTTCACGCGATGTTGCCGCCACTGACTAGGCCAACATTTATTACCCATAATTAGCCTGGAGAAAATGGTGTTGAGTTGCCTTCTTGAACTGCTGCCATCCCTGGGGTTTAAGAACACTCATTGTCTTGTTGGGAGTAAGTGTCAGGATTCTGAATCAGTGACATTGAAGGAAGGATGGTATAGTTCCAAGATGGTATGTGGCTCGGAGAGGAAGTTGTAAGTGGTGGGGTTCCCGTGCATCAGTTGTCCTTTACCTGCAAGAGAGTAAGAGTTTTGGTTAGTGCTGTCAAAGGAGTGCTGGTGAGTTGCTGCAGTGCATCTTGCATTGTGGACGCTTGCATTGTTTGTAGAGGGAGTGAATGGTGATTGTGTTAGATGATGTACCAGCCAGGTGGGCTGCCTTTCCCAGAATGGTGTCAAGCTTCTTGAGTGTTGTTGGAGCTACATCTATCCAGGCAATTGGGAAGTATTCCATCACACCCTTGACTTGTGCCTTGTAGCTAAAGGACTGGCTTTGTGGAGATAGTATCAAAACTCCTAGCCTCTGACCTGCTCTTGTAGTTCCAGTATTTATATGACTTGTCCACTTCAGTTTCTGGTCAATGGTAACTTTCAGGATATTAGTAATTAGATTAGATTACTTACAGTGTGGAAACAGACCCTTCGGCCCAACAAGTCCACACTGACCTGCCAAAGTGCAACCCATCCAGACCCATTCCCCTATATTTATCCCTTCACCTAACACTATGGGCAATTTAGCTTTTGGACTGTGGGAGGAAACCGGAGCATCCGGAGGAAACCCATGCAGACATGGGGAGAATATGCAAACTCCACACAGACAGTCGCCCGAGGCTAGAATCGAACTTGGGACTCTCGTGCTGTGAGGCAGCAGTGCTAACCACTGAGCCACCGCTCTCAATATTGATTGAGAGAGTCAGCAAACGTAATACTATTGAACATCAAAAAAAAAAATTGTTTGTTTCTTTCTTGTTGGAGATGTTCATTGCCTGGCGCTTGTGTGGTACAACTATTACCTGCCACTTATCAGCCCAAGATATTGCCCAGATCTTGTTGCATATGGATGCAAACTGCTTTCATGTCTGAGGCATTGTGAATGGTGATGAACATTGTGTAATCATATACATTCACTTCACATCACTGCTGGAGTTCTGTTCGTTTGTTCATCTTTGTACCAATGCTGTACTGAAATCAGGGACTGAATGGCCTTGCTGAAACCCAAACTGAGTGTCAGTTAACCTGCTATTATTTTGCGAGTAGTGCTTGACTGCACTGTTGATGACCTCTTCCATCACTTTGTTGATAATCCAGAATAGAGCAGTGATTGGGGAGGCTCTCTTTACCCTGCTTTTTGCGGGTGGCAATTACCAATGTAATTTTTATATAATTGGGCAGATTCCAGTGTTGTAGCTTTCTGTAACAATTTGCCCAGAGGTATGACAGATTCTGGAGCATAGATTTCTAACATTATTGCCTGAATTTTGTCAGAGTTTGTAATTTTTGTCAATCAAATGCCTTTCAGCCAGTACCTAATATTATGTGTAGCACATTGAATTAGTTGAAGTCGGCATCTGTGTTGCTGGGAACCTCTGGATGGCTCACCCACTTGGGCCTTCTGGCTGAAGATGGATGCAAATGCTTTAGCCTTGTCGTTTGAATCACGAATCATCATAGAATCCCTACAGTGTGGAAGCTGGTTGTTTGGCCCATCAAATCCACACCAACCCTCCAAAGAGCATCCTCACCAGACCAAATCCCAATCCCCCCTGCCATCCCTGTAACCCTGGATTTCCCAATGGCTAATCCACCCACCCTGTGCAACTCTGGACACAATTGGCGATTTAGCATGGCCAATCCACCTAACCTGCAAATGTTGGGACAGTGGGAGAAAACGCACACTGACATGGGGAGAATATGTGAACTCCACACAGACAGTTGCCCAAGGGTGGAATCGAACCTGGGTCCCTAGTGCTGTGAGGCAGTAATGCCAAGCACTGAGCCACTGTGCCACCCCATTTTGTATTCATATGCTGGGCTTCCCCCATTACAGAGGATGGCCATATGTGTGGAACCTCCTTCTTCACTGATGTGCTTAATTGTCCACACCACTCAAGACTAGATGTGGTAGAACTGCTGAAATACTTATCCATAAGTGATTGCTTGACGAGGACAGAACTCTCCCAATTTTGGCACAAACCTCCAGATGTTAATAAGGAAGGCTTTAAAGGATCAGCAATTCTGGTTTAGCCCATTGTCAATGTTAGGTCTCTCTAGTTTGGTTCCTTTCTGTAGAATTCATAGATTTAGTTTTAGTGTTAGACTTTATTGCCGCAGGTACTCAAGTACAGGAGTACAGTGCAAAGTATTTAATGTCACCACACTAGGGTTCTCAGGTGCCTAGGTACAAAAGCTCAGGTACAAAGTAGCAAACCAGAAAGGTAAAAAGTTAAGCATTACAGACCTTTGTAGAATGAGTATAAAAATAAAGAAATAAAGTAATAGTTAACATTAAAGTCCATCTGATACAACTGAGAGGCTTGCTCACCCATTTCATAGGGCAGTAAAGGGTCAACAACATTGTTGTGGATCTGCGGATACAGACCAGGTAAGGACCATAATCTTTCTGTACTGAAGAGTATTTATAAACAAACTGATTTTTACTATCATGGTTACTATTAAATAATAATGATGATAATAGTTGTCATTAGATATTTCTGCTTTTTATTTTAATTCAAATGGCACCATCTGTCATGGTGATATTTGAAACTGAACATGAGTTTAGCTGGATTACTAGCTGAAGGACATTATCACTGCATCATCACCTCTCCGATCTACATGGAGCATATTGTTGGTGGAGCTGCACTGCAATAATTCATTTTGGAAAACATCACTGCTCTCTCTCGCTCAGTGTAAGTGCAAGATTACTTTGTTCTTGAAATACAACTTGTGAGCATATTGAAGGAAAACTTAAAAGGTCATGATGCCACATAATTGGAAAGAAATGTTGGAGGCTGTAGTGAAATGTGAAATAATTGATCGGTTCCCAGAACACCTTTCCCCAGTCACACACAGCTCAGAGTGCAGCGTTTCCACTCCACACGTTTGCAGTGCAAGAGGTTGTAATCTAATCTTTATGAATAGAACGGAACAAACAAAACTCCACTTGCCTCATATCCAAATCTGACAGATTAAATTGTCAGGCACCACAGCGCTAGCTGAAAAATCAAAAGATCCACAAAATCCAGCACATTTGTATGGGTTGGCAAAATTTCAATAACAATAATGCTCAAAAGGGAATAGAAACACAAAGTTACCAATGGGTAAAAATGACTGTTCTGAGAGAATATTTCTCAGTTAAGGTGCAATCATCATGTAAAACGCAAATTTCAAGATCTGGACTGTGGCAAATAACATATCTTTGAAACCAAAACTTTCATCTATCAAAGATGCAAATGATAATATTGTAAATTTAAAGCTACTGACTTCTGCATTGTGGAAGCTAAATTCAAAGCAGGATACTCATTAACTGGTCTCATTTCTAAAACTAAAACATCTTCCTTATTTTGTTTGCAGATCACTTTCTTTAGTAGTGTGGCTGTTCAAAAAGAAGTGTTGCTCTGTACTTTTTAACAAGGGAGTGTTCTTCATGGGTTTTTCATTGGCAGAGTGCCCACAGAAATTGAATGAAAGCATATCAATCTAAACATAGGTTTACTCCAGCAAATTGGCCAGATGACTTGTAATGGAACTCATATCAATGGGATATCACAATCTACATGATCACTTAACACATGGTGCCTGTATTGTTCATTATTCAGAGTGCACAGCCCCATGCGTCACTTTAATCTTCATACTTCCTAATTACAAAATTGGAATCTGTATTCTCATAATGAAGCCATCTGTGGCCCTTACTCTTCATGTCATGTCCTTCAAATCTACTAGGGGATAGATGCTTACCACATGACAGCAGAAGGTCAAAGGTCCTTGAGCTATGGCAAAGCTCACAAAGCTGGAAACATAATCTCTTTCTGATCCTATATCCAGAGTGTACAATCAGACATACTACACAATGCCCAGTCGTTCTTTAGATCACATTTGTTTTTGCATTAATAATATAAGGAATTAAATATTTAAGAGAACACAATAGAGACTTCTGATGGCAATATGCTGTTAGCAATACTCATTGTGCCTATAACTATCTCTGTTAACTGCTGAAGGAATTGTTCACAAATCCTCCTTTGCTTTCGAAAGTTATAAATGACAATGGGTGAAATCATCTGGGTCCACACAAAGGTTTTCGAAGGGCGGCTGGGGGGGATTATTAATTGCATGGGAGGCAGAATGTCATTCTCCCAACAGTTGGTTAACCGCTTGGTATTATTACAACCAAATCCCGGGTGACGTTCCCCAATTCATTATAATTCAAGATGGGATACCTCAAATTGTCAAGCCCTTGGATGAGGAGGGACCAGCTGGCTCCCCTTCTTCATTCACTGGCCACCTCAGTTGGCCATAACCGGTTGAATTTAAAAACATTTTTCCCAGATCTGATGACTTTATGTTTAAACATGGAATGAATTTAATCAGGCTTTCTTGACTAAGCAGAAGGGTGAGATTAATAGTTTCTAGAAGTGAGAATAAATGTTAATGCCATACGCATACATAGCATTTAGAAATGAGAAATGATTCACAAATAAAAACAAACTTGATAAATATGTAGAACCAGTCTTTCTGGAGTAGTCAGCAGACACAGTGGCTGTTACAGAGAATGTTACATTGGTAATTAGAACAGTCAATTTTAAGATACTTTGCTTTGCAGGTTAATTTGAAATTTCTCTCTCCTGGTCCTCTGGCAATGGATAGCTGGATGCACTCAGAGTGTACTGAATACTTGCCTTTTTTTTTACCTGCATTGCAGGGATATTAAATAACTGTTCTCAAAACTATGATTTTAATAGCACTCCAGTCTATCAGCTAGGATTTCAAACCATTAATAGACTCAAAGTTCACTTCTAACCCTGGTCCCTGTGTATTCTACAAAGGGGAGAAGGCAAATATGTCTCTTGCCCAGACTTCAGCAGCAGAATCACAATGTAAAGTACTCAGAGGGGATTACAGATCAATTTGCAATGCATTTCTTTCCTTAAAGTTTCTTTGAAACTTGCAAATGTGCCCTTCTAGATCTCCAGACAGCCATTAGGTTTAAATTTGAAGCCATTTTAGTTATAGCAGCCCCCTTATAAAAACACATACTGGAATTTAAAAGTTTGATATCTCCTTCCATTTTCTGGCATTATGATGCATGGTCATGACAGTACTAAGTACATAAAAACTTTTAGGCAGATCAGTTTCTCTGACAACGATGGTCTTCTGCATCCTTTAGCATGAATATTCATTAAAATCCAAATCCGCTGGAATTGTGTGCACAGGCACCAATATGTCCCAAGTTCAACTCTGGATTTACTATGCTGGATATTCCCAGAAAGCTTATTAGCATTCTCAACATCGCAATCCTCTTAAGCTTACTCTAGGAGCAGATAGAAAAGATTAATAGACTCAACCCGTCATGGAAGGGAACAGTTCATTTCCTCAGGTGACATGGTGGGTAAATGATATGGTAATGAGCTCAGTAGAAAAGGAAGATCCCTGCATAAGGTACAAAATTTACACATTCACCTCCTCACTTTCACTGTCCAAGTTCCCGAACACGCCTTCCAGGTGAAGCAGTGTATTATCTATCCTTCTTTTAACCTAGAATACTGTATTTACTGCTCATGATGCTGTCTCGTTTACACTGGCAAGACCAAATTAAGGTTGGGTGACTACTTCGCAAAAAGTTCTACACTGTCCATAGGAATGACCTGACCTTCCAGTTGCATGTTATTTCAATAAATCACTTTGACCTCTTATGAACACTTCTGATCTGGGCCTGTGCAATACACCAGTGAAGCAAAACAAAAGTTAGTTAAATGAAAAGTCTCCATCTTCCCACTTAGACAACTTATAACTTCTGAGACTCAATATTAAATTCCACAACTTTAGAGCCTCATCATATAGTGTTTATCTCCATTTTCCTTATCCCCCAAAACACCACCGACCTCTGACCCAAGGGCCTTGATTTGTGTACTCTGCCCTCAGCAGAGAGGATTCATTTTCTCCCTAGCACATCTTAATTTACATCAACTTTACACTTCTACTTCTCTTTCAGTACAATCCCTTCGTCTTTTACACTGGGTTTGCATGCCATCTGTTCTTCTTGCTCCTCCATTTCCTCTATCAACAGAACTAAAGCTACCATTTTCCAATCTGGTTCAGTTCCGAAGAAGTGTCATATCAGATTTAATATCTGTTCCTCTGTCCACAGATGAAGTCAAACCTGCTGAGTTACTCCAGCCTTTATTTTCTGTGTTTGTTTCAGATTGCCAGCATCTGCTGTGTACTGGTTTTATCCCAGCCTGGCTGCTTGGGTTATATTAAGTTAGCCAGTGGCAGCCAATTCAGAAAGCTGCAGTCAGCCTCAGTATTCCGAGGTCTTAGTAGAAGACTTATCAGGATTTCTGGTCCTGAGTCCCCTCCAGTATTTCTGCTGGTAAGATGGATGCCATATGTGTTTGTTGGGTGAGTATTTATTTGTGCAAAACTGATGCCCTTACTATGAAATGTGCAACATACATTGAATGGCCAAGCTCATAGTAAAGGATGGTCAGGACATTTCAGAAAAACAAGGTTAGGTGTGAGTGGGTGTGTGAGAGAGAGAGAGAGAGAGAGAGAGAGAGAAAGAGACACAGAGATACAAAGGGTCACTGGATTTGAAATATTTATTTACTCCACGGATGCTGCCATACCTGTTGAATTTCTCCAGCACTTTTTTGTTTCAGATTACCAGCATCTGCAGTTCTTTATTTTCATTTTAATCAACAATTCCAAACAATAAATGTTGACAAATCTCATAATATGATGGGATAGCGATTTTGCTGAGCGCTGGCAGTGTGCTCGTTTCATATCATACTTGTACACCTGATGAAGATCTTATGCTCGAAATGTCGACCCTCCTGTGCCTCGGATGCTGCCTGACCTGCTGTGCTTTTCCAGCACCGCACTCTTTGACTCTGACCTCCGGTACCTGCAGTCCTCACTTTCTTCTCTTACTTCTCTGACATCCAACACTACAAACCTGAATGTACCTTTAAATACTGGAAAAACAATTAATGAGATAAATGATTTAACCAAAACATTTGCCATGGTTCATTGGATAAGCCATGAGCTGTCTCATGATCTCCGACACTTCAGAAAATAAAATTAGACCATTGTTTGAGCTATGAAATACAAAATAAATTTATTAGTAATCATACAAATTCTTAAACAAAGACTAGATAACAGAATTTAATAGCTTACTGAAGACATCACGTGACTGAATGCAGAAAGAAGTAGATAAATGCAACTTTTAATGAAGGCCTTTTATAAAAATGACTTTACAAGAGATGTTCTCTGGAACATGTCTCCGGAACATCCCTCGATTATGTCAGATGGGCTGTTGAATATGGATCATGCTCCTGACAGCCTTTAAAGTTCAATCAGGAACAAAGGAAATTAGAAACACCAATTGCAAAATGAAAAGAAAGCAGCTAGCCATACACATAATTAAAGATTCAGTCTACGCACAGTTCCAGGAACTACATTTTGAGTGGCAACAGTGTGTAGTTAATAGGTGTCAGAACCACATCCACTCCCTTTAATGGGCTATTTGCAGAACAAAGCAGACAGCTATCAGGAAGTGCTTCTGATAATATCAGGCCAACTTACTGCTACTAATGCACAGAAATCAGATGACCTCATCCAGGCAGACTTGTTTCATACAATAATGAAATGTGAAGTATTCCTTTACTTTGTGGACTAAATATATTTTGCCACACACTAGTCAGTGAATTAGTTCAGTTTTCTAGTTGACAGCAGATTGTGCTGCGGTAGAAAGGTGATTTAGGATCATATAGTGGCTCAGTAGTTAGCACTGCTGCCTCGCAGTGCAAGGAACCTGGGTTCAATCCCACTTTCGGGTGACTATCTGTGTGGAGTTTGCATATTCTCCCCGCGTCTGCGTGGGTTTCCTCTGACAGTCTAAAACTGGGCAGGTTAGATGGATTGGCCATAGGAAATTGTGCAAAGTGTCTTGGGGATGTGCAGGCTAGGTAGGTTAGCCATGGGAAATGCAAGGTTACAGGATTATGATGGGACTAGGTGGGATGCTGTTTGGAGAGTTGGTGTGGATTTAATGGGCCAAATGGCCTGCTTCCACACCCTAGGGGGATTCTAGGAAGAAAACATAAGAGCAGAGCTTGGTTATTTAGCCATGCTGCATGATTCAAAAAGATCATTGCTGATCTCATCATCCTGAACTTCATTTTCCTGCCTTAAACCCTCAAATCCTTTACTGATTAAAAATCTGTGTATCCCAGCCTTGAATGTTTTAATGGCCAGCCTCACTCGCCCTCTGTGGTCAAAGAATTCCACAGATTCAGTATCCTCTGATTGAAGAAATTCCTCTTCATTTCTGATTTAAATGTGCAACCTGCACTCTGAGTTTGTGTCCTCTGGTCCTAGATTCACACACCGCCCACCCCCCCCCCCCCCCCCCCCATTCCGAGGAAACAACCTTTCTGCATATACCCTGTTAAGTTCCCTAAGAATCTGCTTCTTTCATTAAAATCACTTCTAAATGAGTACCAGCCCAACTTATTCACCTTCTCTTCACAAGATAGTTTCTCCATGCCTGTGATCAGACTGGTGAGCCTTCCCTGGTTTGTCTCCAATGCCAAAATATATCTCTCCTCAGATAAGGAGCCCAAAGCTGTGCACAATATTTCAACCATGGACCCACTGGTGTCTTGTATAGTTTTAACAAAACCTCCTTACTTTTATATTCCATTTCCTTTGAAATAAAGGCCAGCAGTCCATTTGCCTTCCCTGTTAACCACTGGGCCAGAATGCTAGCTTTTGTAATTTATAGATGAGGACTCCCAACTCCCTCTGTTTTTTTTTTAGATTAGATTAGATTAGATTACTTACAGTGTGGAAACAGGTCCTTCGGCCCAACAAGTCCACACCGACCCGCCGAAGCGCAACCCACCCATACCCCTACATTTACATTTACCCCTTACCTAACACTACGGTAATTTAGCATGGCCAATTCACCTGACCTGCACATCTTTGGATTGTGGGAGGAAACCAGGGCACCTGGAGGAAACCCATGCAGACACGGGGAGAACGTGCAAACTCCACACAGTCAGTCGCCTGAGGAGGGAATTGAACCCGGGTCTCTGGCGCTGTGAGGCAGCAGTGCTAACCACTGTGCCACCGTGCCGCCCAATTTGCGTGTCATCCTTGCGCAGGGGCCATGCTAATCTTCTCTGTATCGTTCCAATTTTAGTATATGTGCTGCCAAAGTCTTTCTCCATTTAAATGATTCTTAACTCCTCTGTTCTTCCTGTAAAAGTGCATAAACTCATATTTTCTCACATTATATTCTATCTGCCATGATTTTGCCCACTTGCTTCACCTGTCTACATCCCTCTGTGGATTCTGTACATCACTTGTCTTCCTTTTTAATTTGCGACTTCTATAAACTTGGTTTATAGAATAAGGATTAGAATATCTGGTCGTCATGGATGAGTAGGATCGAGGGGTCTGTTTCCATGTTGTACATCTCTATGACTCAATGACCTTCTGAAAATCTAAATATACTACATCCACTGCTTCCCCTTTCTCTCTCCTGATTGTTATCCCATAAAAAGGATTCTAGTAAATTTATCAGGCATGATTTCCTCCACATGAAGCCATGCTGACTCTGCTTAATTATATTAAGCATTTCTAAATACTCTACCATTGCATCTTTTATTATACACTAACATTTTCCCGACAATATTCTGCTAGCTGACCTATAGTTCTTTTTATCTCCTTTCCTTTTAATATAAAGGTACTACTTAGCAGTTTTCCAATCCTTTGAGACTTTCCCAGAATTTAAGGATTTCTGGAATGCCTCCTCTAACACTGTTGCTACTTCTAACAATATCCTAGGATGCAATCCATCATGTCCAGGGAACTTATTAGTCTTTAGCCTCATTAGTTTCTGTAGCACTTATTTTCCCTGCTGATAACTATTGCATCTATATCCTCTCCTCCTTTTGCCCCTTGATTATTTCAGAATTTATAATGCCATTCAGTGAAGATTGATACAGAGTATTTATTCAACTCCTCTGCAATCTCTTGGTTTCCCATTATTATTTCCCCAGTCTCATTCTCCAAGGGCCTATGCTCTTTGGCTTCTCTCTTTATTTTTATATATTTAAAGAAACTCCTACTGTTCATTTTGATATCATTTTCAAGTATACCCTGATTTTCACTTTTGATTTGGTTGTGTCATGTTGATTTTTTAAAACTTTTCCAGTCCTCGCCTTATTACTTTTTTTGCCAAACTAACCATGTTTGGCTTTTCCTAGTCTGAGAATCTTTCCCACAGGAAAATATCTTTGCTGTGTGAAGCACTATTTTCTTAAATGTTTGCCATTGTTCCATTGTGATTTGATCCAAACTGGTCCAAATTGGTTACCCTCTTGTTGGATTTACTCAATCTTGAATAAGCTACATATCCTCCTTTGGTTGCTCCAATTTCTTTCCCAATTCCCATTGTTTCTTTTAAAAAAATTAAGGCAATTATTTCATTTTCCTGGAACTCAGCTTATGACTTCCCATTTGCAAGTCGTCAATTATGGCTCAATGCCTTTATCATGTTTAATCCTTCGCCCATTTTTTCATTAGTTACAGCTTGCACCTTTGTGGTTTCTTTTGGGATTCTTACATAAAGTTCAGGGGAAGGTTATTACATTATTTATTAAAAAATTATGTTTTGAAAATCTCAAATTTTACACCAGGTACTACCACCACCTGCTGTACTTCTCATTATACAGCTCTTAGCCTGATGTGCTAATGTTTTATTTTTAATGGACATTATTAAATCATTCACTCAACTTTAGTGCCAAATATAGGTTCTGCCACTGTGATTCCAGTTACCAATTCCAATTAATGCATTGTGTTAGACTCTCATCTTTATACTTAAGTTCATAAGTGATTTTCTTGACTAAACCTTTCCATCAAAGCAATCCACAGAGATGCATCTCAATCTTTTGTGGTTAATATTGGCAGAAATTGTCCTCAAAACAAATTTTTATTCATTCATTCATTCATTCGTGGGATTCTTTGCTATTTCTCACAGAGTACAGGATAGACGCAGAATTCAAATCAACTTAACATCAGGAAATTATGCATCATCATGCAAATATTAAGCTAAGCAAGACAAACACAGGACTGTACTTGCATCAAGGAGTCTGGAAGACATCTTACTTGATGTCATATAAATCCCAAATGAAGTTCATGATTAATTCCAACACTTCATTATTTTCTCTACAATTTAAAAAACCTTACTAATAAGTATCACATCCTTATCTGTGTGCTGTAGTACCAACACAGAATTATGAGATATATCCAGTGTCCAAAATTAGCTGTTTTTGTGATTGGATAACACTTGCTAAATAATCCTGAATGAGTCCTGAATTATACTAACATCCAATTTAAGATTGCATAGGGTAAGTAGACAAGGTCTTTTCCCTGGGGTGGGGGAGTCGAGAACTAGAGGGCATAGGTTTTGGGTGAGAGGGGAAAAAATATAGAAGGGACCTAAGGGGCAACTTTTTCATGCAAAGAGTGGTGCATGTGTGGAATGAGCTGCCAGAGGAATTGGTGGAGGCTTTTACAATTACAACATTTAAAAGGCACCTGGACGGGTATATGAATAAAAATGGTTTAGAGTGATATGAGCCAAGTGTTGGCAAATGTGACTGGATAAGGGTAGGGTTCCTGGTTGGCATGGACAAGTTGGACAGAAAGCTCTGTTTCCGTGCTGTACATTTCTATGACTTTATGACTCACAGTGCAGCCTTTAGATAGGCACTGAAATTTTCATGTATTTACATGCAGGATGATGCCATTTGCAAACAGAAATAACATTTCTATATACTTTGACTTTTTCTGTTTTGGGGACAGCCAGATGCATTCCAGATAGCAATGCCTTGACCAATTAGTGGTGTGAATTATGAAAGAAAGCTTGGCAGTTAACTGAGGAGGCAATGGCCCAGTGGTATTATTAGTAGATTACTAATCCAGAAACCCAGATAATGTTCTTGGGACCTGGGTTCAAATTCTGCCATGAATTCAGTTTTTAAAAAAAATGGAATCAAGAGTCTGATGATGTTCTTTAGTCGATTGTTGGGACCAAAATATCTTGCTCACTAATGTCCTTTAGGATTTGAAACTGTCATCCTTATCTAGTCTGGCCTACGTCTGACTGCAAATCCACAGCAATGTGGGTTGACTCTTAACTGCCCTGTAGGCAATAATTGCTAGCCTAACCAGAAACGCCAGTGAATAAAAAAAAATACATAACAATTCTCTGGTATATTTTCCATGGTACTTTGTCTGCCAATCAGAGACTACTGTCAACCAATCATCCTGCTCTTCTCATGCAGTATAAAATTTTGTTCGCATTGACAATATGTATTCTTGTGACTGTCCTTGTGAGCACAAGTTTTAGCAGAATATCCCTTTTCTCAGCAATACTCAGAAACTTCTTGACAAACCATCACATGATGTTATCACAGTACATCAAAGATGTCAAGTTTTTTTTATGTGTTTGCAAACAGTAGCTAAATTCAGGACCAGGACCTCGAGGGTGTTAATGTTCCAGATTATTACCCTAGTCACATTAAAATTGGGGTAGGGATAAATAGAGTTTAGAGGTGAGCATGCAGTTGAGAGTGTGCTGTGTGGGAAAGAGAGACAGCACATCAGTGATTGGAGAGGAAACATCTGTACTGAGGACAGCCCCACTTGAATCAGGCTGTAACCAGGATTCTAGCCATTAGGATAAATAGGGAAGTCAGAAGAATCATAAACTAGGACATGTAAGTGAGGGATTGGAGCAGTGCTCAAGTGGAATGGATAGTGTAGATAATAACCAAATAGTAAAGAGAAGTGAGTAGAAGAGAGTCAGAAATTGTGTAAGCACCATAAGTAAAGATAAAATAAAGGGTGTAAAATATTTACACTGGAAATTGAAAATCAGAAATGTACGCAGAAAGCATTACAGGATAAAGGACATTCTACATATATAAAGTTCAACTAAAAGTTCTTCAGAGAAATGCACTGAATGCAAAGAATGAATTGAATGAATCACACTGTGTAACTTGGAGGGTATGACATGGTAGTGATCACTGAAACATAGCAACAAAACGCTTGGGACTGGGCACTAAAAAGCAAGTTTAAATCGTCTACAGGAAATATACTGAAAATAGCGGAGGAGGTAGATTAACCTTATTGGTTGAGAATGAAATAATTTCAATGGTAAGAGAGGATGTAATGAGAGGTAAATACTCAGTAGGTCAATGGAAAAGGTTAAGCAACAGAAAAGGATTACCAATTGGCATGTAAATTGTATCAAATATGACAGGAGTGAAGGCATAGATTGAAGAAACAATGTGCCATAAAATGTGTGAGTTAAGTAAATCTTTTGTATCACTTATTTTAGGTTGGACTTTTGAATTAGGGATATAAGGGCTTTTCAATGTGTCTGAAGGATTTCATAATTAACTACAAGTACTTTTGTAGCCAGGGTGATTTCTTTTGAAAGAGGATGCAAGAGCTAACCTTCAGAAATAATGTTTTTTGGTGTACATTAATGAATTATAACTGAGTAAATTAAATGATTGAGCATCAAGGTCTGTTAGAAATTTAGGGATGTGCTTTTTAAAAAAACTTTGGGTAAACACCATACTTAGAGAGCACAACCTTTCAGTTTTTCAGTTCTGAAGAAGTCCATGGATGAAGCTGGATTTAAAATGCTGTGTTCCTGAGAAAGGAGGAAGGTAGATAGACTTATCAGCTCTATGGTAGCTTTGAATAAGGAATTAGCTTCCAGACCAAAAGTGTTTGGGTAAAGTCCTGAAGCAGTTATTTGAAACTGTGCAGCTTTAAACTTAAGTGTATGATAGTTCCAGGAAGAAGCTACAAGAGTTTCCGGACTAGGAACTGAAGTTACAGTTAATCTTATTGAGATGTTAGAAAAAGAAATCTCTCTGCTTTAAGTATTTGTTATGGACTAGGCCAGACCACTCAAAACATTCTTAGCAGGCAGCCCAGGCTATAACTTTGCAATTTGTTTCGGTAAGTGTACATTGAAAATTACCCGGATTAAGTCAGCGAGGTTGACTCCAAGGTTTAAAACAGACAAAAAATTTATTTACAACTTTACACAATGAAACATAAAGAACCCCTACAGAACTCCGTCTATCCAAACTAGACTTAAGTATGCTGTTCCAAATATACACAGTCCCAATAAGCAAACCCCCTTTCAAACACAGCATAAAAAGGGTCCGATGCTTACAGGTTGAAGTTATAAGGGCAGAAGAGAGAGTTTCCACACAGCTCACTGTTGAACTCCCAAGAAATTCTGGACTGAACTAAACTGCTCAGCTAGTGAGCTGACCACTCACCTTTCATTCTCCAGGTCGTTTCTAAATCATGACCACTTTGGCCTGAAATCTCATCTGTTTACATATAAACAAAAGGCCTCTCAAAATCCTTTTCATCTCTGTACCAAACCAATCTGATTAGAGCCCGGCCTGGTTTATTAACTTTCTGAAAAAGATCAAGGACAGAGTCTCCTTGAGCCAAGGAACAGCTTTTAGGGAAAAAAAAGACTAGCTTTGTGACATATTGTACAAGGGGATTTGTAAAGGAGTGTTCTGGGATTAATACATTTTTGATTAATTCACTGGTATCACTGGCTAGACCAGCAATTAATGCCCGTCCCTAATTGCTCAGAGGGCAGAAAGGGGTCAACTTCATTGCTATGGGTCTGGAATCACATGTAGGCCCAGACCAGGTAAGGATGGCACTTTCCTTCCCTAAAGGACATTAGTGAATCAGATGGATTTTTCCCAACATTGATGATTGTCATAATGAGACAGTTAATTCCAGAGTTTTATTGAATTTTAATTTCACTATTTGCCATGTTTATAGTAATAATACTGTTGTACCATCACCTCTCCACACAGTGCATTTAAACACATTTATATTTGTGTTATAGACAAATTAATTTGTTTATTTTAATTTTGTTGCATTTCACTTTTGCATCATTTGCTTAAGAACTTGTGTCATGTTTCTAACACCACATCCACAACATTATGTGCTTGTGTTTCAGTGAAATACCACCCCATTAAAATAGCCAAACAAACAAAATTTGATCTGTCAAGCCAGATTTCAGTCTAGGATCTGACAAGTTCGGCACGGTGGCACAGTGGTTAGCACTGCTGCCTCACAATGCCAGAGACCTGGGTTCAATTCTAGCCTCAGGCGACTGACTGTATGGAGTTTGCACGTTCTCCCTGTGTCTGTGTGGGTTTCCTCCCACAGACCAAAAATGTGCAGGTTAGGCTATGCTAAATTGCCCGTAGTGTTAGGTATAGGGGAACGGGTTGCAGGTCGGTGTGGACGTGTTGGACCGAAGGGCCTGTTTCCACACTGTAAGTAATCTAATCTAAAGTTCAGTTGTCAGCTGAGGTCATAACAAAAGAAATTAGACAAGTATATAGCAAGCTTAAATTAGTTTTAATGTGGAATTTTAACTTTAATATAGATTGAGATAAGGAAACTAGCACATACTAGAAGTGTAGCAAAGCTCTGGAATTGGTTCATGCAGCAATATACTCCAAAACCTCCAATGGGGCATGCTGTACAGCAGTTGGCAATGGGGAACAAGGCAAATTTAGTGAACAGCTAAATGATGAATGAACATTTCTCTGTTAGCACTGTTCTATGATAAGTTCAACATGTTTCAATGAGAGGAATGTGAAATAGCAACTAAGGGTTTGGGTTTCAAACTTTCCAGTAAACCTGCCACAGTAAATTAGGCAAATCTACTAATGGCTGAAAATGAAAGAGAAGTGGAAGATGTTTTTTAAAACAAATCTGATACAAAACTAATTTAAATTAGGATGGGTTGCACGCCTTGGAGCTTAGAAGTTTTAATGGTCAGTTTGATTGAGATTTTCAACAGGGAAAAACTAGGGTAGGTAGGAAGTATCTATTTAGGCTATCAGGGAGGTCTAAAACATGGGCACAGAGCCCGAACAACTAAGAAATACTTCAGTACATAAAAGGGCAGAAGATGACTGGAAAACAGAAATTGATGTCTGATCAATTATAAATTTTCTATCTGGGACTGATGGATTTCTGTTAATCAGAGCCATGAAAGGTTATTTCGCAAAGGTGTGTATGTGAGGTGAGGTTGTAAACCAACCACTGAATGACAGAATAGATTCAAGGCACTAAATATTCACTTCTGTTCCTATACTGTTGTATCTAATTGCATCAAAATACAATTGAAATTATACAATTATACAATACAATATGCCAAAGATCAATTCGCATAAACATAATAGAAAACTGTGCAGTGCAATAGAACATTGGGTAGCATTTTCCCAGCTCCTGAATGGCATGGGAAATGATGAGTCAGTTGGGGACATAGGGCAAGAAATGCGATTCTCAATGTTGAAAAGAAACAGTCATCACTAAGCATGTTCGAATAGTGAGATGAGAACCTTGATCATGAATGGTGAGAGCCCTATTTCATGCAGTTTCCTTACATTGATACGTATAATCACTTCATTGATAAGCATTTTCCTATTCCCCCATGTCCCAGGGAGAAAGTAGACAGTGACAGTTCCTGACATGAAAGTCAGAGTGGGTACTTGGCAACTTGAGCTCATTTCTTGTTCCTCCAGAAATCCATCAGGCACAACAGTTCCCAACAGGACATGCCCCACAGACAGCAACCATCTGCATCACACCCCCCTCCACAGCTCCTGTAATTGGAGGTTGGCGTTGCACATTTACCAACCTTTCTACATCTTCAGAGCATATCTCCACTTAGAATACAGTTCTCCATTCAGTGCTGCACTTTGGAGCACATTGACTCCTTGCATTGGAATGTTGGAGACATGGCACTTTGCATGGAAGAATAAAGACCCATCTCATGGATTTGACCAGAGGCATCTCAGAAGTTCAGGGTTCTTGCCTTAGCATGCACTCACTTTGCGCCTAATTGGATGATTGTCCTTCTGTGCTTTATTGCCTCATTCCAAACTCACAGCCTCACTGTAGTTCTGCCCTGCCTTACCTAACAAAGCCAGGCAGCTTGTCAAGTTGTCAGCAGTGATTAGTTAAGGGGCATGTTAATGTATGGTACTGAGTAATGTCAATGTTACAGCTGCACACACAGAAAACAAACTGCATGTGATTCAACCAAAGGGCCTTGCCTCAAGCCTATTAAGTGTAGTTCTCAGTCATGTCAAGGGACATAGCCTTCAGTCAGGGTTCCAGCACAGTAAGTCAAAGTAAACTACTGAAATCAATCCAGGGGCTTGGACACAGTCAGATGGCCTCCTTGCCAGAATCCTCTGTGTCTAACTGTATTGAGGACAGTGCGAAACCATCACTGGTGTGTGATATACAGTAGCGCCTCGACTTACGAACTTAATCTATTCCGGGATCCGGTTCGCGAACCGAAAAGTTCGTGAACTGAATCAATTTTTCCCATTGTTCGGATAGCGTGTGAACAGCTTTTCACAGCACACGCGCCAAAGACGAACTGAATGAGATCACACGGAACCCAAGAGCTTTTGCGTTCAACAATCGCCTGGCAAAGCAGAACAATGAAACCACGTGGTCGCACACGGGCTTTTTGCGTTCGTACCTTCGTTCGTACCTTGAGTTTCGTACGTACGTTGAAGCAAAATTTTCCGTACAATCCTGTTTATAAACCGATTTGTACATGAACGGGGTCGTTCATTTGTCGAGGCGCTACTGTATATGTTAACTGCTCACATTACTAAGGTCCTATTCTGTCTCTGATATTCCTCACACAGATTCACTGGGACCCCGAACAATGGATGCAGCCACAGGAGGCCTTATTGTCATGGTTTGGCAGTGCCATGAAGACAAAGAGAAATTGAAGAACATATGGGCCAGCAAAGCCCAGGATCAGCAGCAAAATCCCGCAACCTGACAGCTGAAAGCTTCCTGAGAACATGCTGGAGTTAAAGGAGACACGGAGTCTACTGTCCTCAATGTCACTTTCTCCAGGTGAGCTAGCTGTGTTGTCACTGTCACTGGGGATGTCCTGGGATACAGGCACAGAATCATGCAAGCTGCTGGGGCAGTACCTGGGAAATGAAGAAGTGAGTGGCCATCCTATCCCAGTTGTGGTCAGGATGGCAGATGCCCTAAACATGTAACCAGCTGCTTCCAATAGGCCACTGGGGATCAATGGGAGATCTTACAACTCTTGACCCATAGATGTATTAAAGCTGTTACTGACGTAAATTGTAATATCACACCACTTTGTCTTGTTTCCCTGTGCCAAGGTCAGTAAGCTTTGCCAACCCAGCCAGCAAAGACACTGCACACCAATGACTGCCCACACCATGTGTTGAAAGTGCCATATCAAAATGTGGGTGGCTTCACCAACAGGAAAAGGTTCCATTCCACCAATATACAAGACCTCTGAGATCATCGGTACCACATCTTGGAAGTCTGTGCCAGTTAGCCAGGGAGCTGCCATGATACCAAAATCCCCGAGGACTCTCATGTTCCTGCTTCATTTTATGGCAGGATGCCTGACACAGACAGTTATTGGGAGACAAGACCACCATATGCAATTCCATTCCACAGCCCCATGACTAAGGCCAAGTGCTCATACAATGCAGCACATCTTGTGCCATTGTGGAGCAGGAAACATTCCTCATGAAGAAGCGGTACTGATACGTCAAACAACCTTGGGCACCCTGCAGTACATTCTGCATAATGCCAAGCAGGTTGTGCTCTACACAACTGCAGAAGGCAACAAGGGGAATGTGATAGACTCTGAAGAGCTGGGAGAGTGGGAGAAATCATCCGAGGAGTAAACTGAAGACAATGAGCAGGAAGCACATCTTCTGTATGATTGGTGCAACAATCTAGGCATGACTTAATAGACATCCAATTCCAGTAGATGAGAGCTGGGTGCAGTGATCACTCATTGATCCAAATTTGTTGCTGATTGAAAGGAAAACAGTCTCTGTTTCAGTTCCCAAAAGCAAATGCAGTCTCACTTTGCTTTATCATTGTTTTTGCTGTTGCAGTTAACATCATCATAAATTTGAAGGCTTTCCAGTATGTAATGGTCCCATATTGAACAAAAGATGGTGTTGGGTAGTACTTGGCATTAGGGATACAGCAGTAGTCCTTGAGACAGGGTTCTAAGATAGGATGATGCTAAGGATGGGTAACCTGTACAACTTAGCTCTTTTTAAAAAAATTTAAGCTATTTTTCCTGATCAACCAGTTCAGAGATATCATTACACATCTCTGGAGTAGGTGAGACTCCAGGTCCAGGGGTTGGGACACTACCACTGCAAACATTTACCTTGTGTTAGAATTGGGGCATACCCTCAAAATAAGTGGGAGCAGGTGTAGGACTGAGTTAAGGAGAGACGTCTCCCAAAGGGCTGTGAATCTATGGGAACTCCCGGCCCAGTGAAGCAGTTGAGGCTACCTCGTTGAATGTTTTTGAACAGTTAAAGGAATTAAGGGTTATGGCGAGCAGGCAGGTAACTGGAGCTGAGTCCATGAAAAGATCTTTTAAAGAACCCTAAGACCCTCAACCACCCCCGTGGGGTCAGCATTTATTTGAAATATTTGGAGACAGTGCACTCTTATAGAAACCACCCTTTCTCTTATTTACCTTCTATTCTAACCTGCTGTTCCTTTCAAACTGCACTGCTTCTGATTGAGCCTGTAAGCTTAGGGAGCTGAACCACTGGCCTTCTTTAAATGCTGGTCCTATCTCCAGGCCTATTAAGGGGCTGCCACAATGGAACTTGATTGCATCCCATCCCAGGATGAATCCAGAATATGGGATGATCCCGGACATTGTTTCTCATTTTCTGAGAGAAAATCCTGCCCCATGATCCACAGGATGTCATCAACATTTAACTCCTTGAGGCTGTCGTGCAATACCACCTTGCAAATCTCACCCACAACCAAAAAGCAAATACAAACTTGTGTGACAACAAAGATAATGGTCTCAGTATAACATTATCGAAAAAGTGAGGTCTTTGGGCAATGCTTGCCATGACATTAGAGCTTATGTTTGCTGATCCCAGTGTGACAGTATAAATCAGGATGGTCAACTTACACACACTGATCTGGAACTGATAGCTGCAACATAACCTGAGCAGAAAATGTCATGTTCCTGAGGCTGGTTTGTACATTCTACTTGAGGCATTTAAGCATCAGGTTTTCATAAGAACATAAGAAATTGGAGCAGGAGAAGGCTATCTGCCCACTCTGGCCTGCTCCGCCATTCAACAAATGGCTGATCTTTTTCTGGACTCAGCTCCAGTTACCTGCCACTCACCATAACCCTTAATTCCTTTACTGTTCAAGAATCTATCTATCTTTGCATTAAGGCATTCAACGAGGTGGTCTCAATTGCTTCACTGGACAGGGAATTCCACAGATTCACAACCATTTGGGTGAAGGCGTCGCTCCTCAACTCAGTCCCAAATCTGCTCCCCCTTTATTTTGAGGGCATGGCCCAATTCTACCACCAGGTAAAGATTTGCAGCAACTATTCCCATGCTTCTCTTTTGGATTTAGTGTGAAGAGCTGAAGTTTAAGGAGCAGCAGAGTGTTTATAGGAAAGTTAATGGAGAGGTGAGAAATCAGAGGGTGGACCAGGTAGACTCAAAGGTGGGAAAGCGAGCAAACTCCAAGAGAACTGTGTGTTCTTACCTTTGGATACATTTCCTGGGGTCCAACTGAAGACAACATTTACAGCCCACATGTCAATGAATACAAATCAATTTAAGTCATCAAGGAAGTAATTCATCACAATTTTCCTGTACCCTGTGGGATTTTCTTCGAGGAGTCACAGATTACTGTTTGTTAACTCAGAGAAAGTTGAAGTCGCATGAGAAAACAATGGCTGCTTGACAGTACAAATGGAAAGCCCAAATTTATCCACGGGCAGAGGCTGACCACTAGTCTCTGGGCTCACAAGGCATGCTTGTGCTGCAGAGATTGTTACCTGTTCCCAGAGGCTTTTCGCATAGCCCACTCCACCATAAGATCATAAGAAATAGGAAGACTAGGAGTCAGCTGTTCAGCCCCTCCATCCCACCTTTCAATAGGATCATGGCTGATCCCAGTCTCTGCACTTTCCCGCCTTTTCCCCATAACCCTCGATTCCCCAACTGATCAAGAATATATGTCAAAACGTGTGGAGCTGGGAAAGCACTGTCGATCAGGCAGCATCCGAGGAGCAGGAGAGTCCACATTTTGAGCATAAACTGTGAAGAGCTCATGCTCAAAACATTGATTCTCCTGCTCCTTGGATGCTGCCTGACTGGCTGTGCTTTTCCATCGTCCCATGTTTTGACTCTGATCGCCAGCATTTGCAGTCCTTGGTTTCTCCTGATCAAGAACCTAACTCAGCCATAAAAATACTCAAGGAGTCTGCCCACTGCTCTCTGTGGCAAGGAGTCCCAAAGACTCACAACCATCTGAGAGAAGAAATTCTTCCTCACCTGTCACCCTACTCTCCTTTGAGGCTTTCATGCCAGCAGCATACTGTCAACAGAATAATCCTGTCACCCACATTCCTTCATCCACTTGACATCCTAAATTGAACAGCAAAACCAGGGAGGGGATGATGGTGGGGCGCTTGCTAATTAATTAATTAATTCAGAAAATGGGCTGGAGTGAAATTACACTATGCTTTGAAGGTGACATTACAAAATGTCTCCAAAGGTCACACTTACTGTATACCTAGAAATTTGAGGCCAAAAGAGTAAGAAGGTGTTAAAATGGAAAGTAGGTAATGAAGGCAGTTTTGATTTTGTGATTCAGTTGTAATCAATTGGAATAGTAGGTGGTGCAAATGAGGAGGAAAAGCATATTGATTTGTACATTTACCGCTTAGGATGACAAGGAAGAGAATTGCTTTGCAAGGGTGGCATGGTGGGTCAGTTGTTAGCACTGCTGCCTCACAGCACCAGGGACCAGTGTATGATTCCAGCCTTGGGTCTCTGTCTGTGTGGAGTTTGCACATTCTCCCCGTATCTGTGTGGGTTTCCTCTGAGAGCTCTGGTTTCCTCCCATAATGCAAAGAAGTACAGTTAGGTGCATTGGCCAAGCTAAATTGCCCCCATAGTATCAGGGGTAAATAGGGGAATGAGTCTGTGTGGGTTACTCTTGGGAGGATCAGTGTGACTTGTTGGGCCAATTGGCCTATTTCCATACTGTGCAGATTCTAATCTAATCGTCAACCAAAAATAGGACTGGTAAAGTTGAAGATAAGAGGAGCCAGGATTGTTTTGATTCCAGTTTATTAGTCTGGATTCAGTCTTGAATGATAGCAAAGACTGATGCCAAAATTTGAATACAGTTATGTTAACATTGGTAATATCCTGGATAATTGAAGTCATGTATCAATTACTTCATCCTTAATTTTCTTAGAGGAGTAAAAGTTAGTTTACATGAATTTGAACTGAATAGACAATAGACAATAGACAATAGGTGCAGGAGTAGGCCATTCAGCCCTTCGAGCCTGCACCCCCATTCAATATAATCATGGCTGATCATTCCTAATCAGTATCCTCTTCCTGCCTTATCTCCATAACCCTTGATTCCACTATCTTTGAGAGGTCTATCCAACTCTTTCTTAAATGAATCCAGAGAGTGGGCCTCCACTGCCCTCTGGGGCAGAGCATTCCACACAGCCACCACTCTCTGGGTGAAGTTTCTCCTCATCTCTGTCCTAAATGGTCTACCCCGTATTTTTAAGCTGTGTCCTCTGGTTCGGCACTCACCCATCAGCGGAAACATGTTTCCTGCTGCCAGAGTGTCCAATCCTTTCATAATCTTATATGTCTCAATCAGATCCCCTCTCAGTCTTCTAAACTCAAGGGTATACAAGCCCAGTCGCTTCTGTCTTTCAGTGTAAGGTAATCCCGCCATTCCAGGAATTGACCTCGTGAACCTACGCTGCACTCCCTCAATAGCCAGAATGTCTTTCCTCAAATTTGGAGACCAGAACTGCACACAGTACTCCAGGTGTGGTCTTACCAGGGCCCTGTACAGCTGCAGAAGCACCTCTTTGCTTCTATACTCAATTCCTCTTGTTATGAAGGCCAGCATGCTATTAGCCTTCTTCACTACCTGCTGTAGCTGCATGCTTGCCTTCATTGACTGGTGTACAAGAACACCCAGATCTCTCTGTACTGCCCCTTTACCTAAATTGATTCCATTGAGGTAATAATCTGCCTTCCTGTTCTTGCCACCAAAGTGGATAACCATACATTTATCCACATTAAACTGAATCTGCCATGCATCTGCCCACTCACCTAACTTGTCCAGGTCACCCTGTAATCTCCTAACATCCTCATCACATTTCACCCTGCCACCCAGCTTAGTATCATCAGCAAATTTGTTAATGTTATTGCTGATACCATCTTCTATATCATTAACATATATTGTAAAAAGCTGCGGTCCCAGCACGGATAATTACCAAATAATTATTTGGTTAGAAATAATTAACAAAAGAATTGGAAGTAGTCACAAATGTGTAAATGGTTTTAAGTTTTTTGGTACCATTCCACCTTGGGAGGTGATGGCCTATTGGTAATTATCATTAGACTATTCATCCAAAAACTCCAGCAATCATCTGGGGACTGAGGTTTACATCTCACCATGGCAGATGATCGAATTTGAGTTCAGTAAAAAAAAAATTGCCACTTATCAGCAAAAACCATTTGGTTTACTATTGCCCTTTAGGGAAGGAAATCTGCTGTTCTTACCTGGTCTGGCCTACATGTGACTCCAGACCCATAGCATACCTTTAACTCCACTCTGGGCAATTAGCGATAAGCAATAAATGTGACACTTAGCCAGGGACGTCCACATCCTGTGAATGAATAAAAAACGCATTCTAATTTTAAATTAATCAACCACATTTTAATTTATTAATGATGACAAAGCATTATACATCTGAAACTGACAGCTACTTCTGGAATCTATGTGTGCACAGTCAAATCTGGAAATTCAGAAGTTGCTGTGAATGATTTTACATTTCTCTTAATCTTCTCCAAGAGCACAATCTAATGCTATCAGTAAATTGATGAAGTCCTTTCACTGTTAGCCTCTGCAAAACTTTATTTTAAAAGTTTTACCTTAATGAATGAAGTGTCATGGCAGGTTGAGGAATATATACTACATCAATAATCACTGCTGGGAAACCCTCCCTGGGCCTGAAAGATGAGTTTTATTTTAATTGAAAGTTAAATTTCTCCATTTTATCAAGAGAATCTTTTTTTTTGGAATGGTAATTTTGAGAAGTATGTTTATATTACAGTATATAATTTCAGCTTCTACCATATGCCATAATTATTTATTAACATTTAGTAAAGTTTAATTAAACACAAAACATAACAGCACATTTCACCTCATGTTTTGCAGTCTGTAAGGATACTGAAATGTGATTGGCTGCTTATTCTGCCTAATGACCTCATCATTGTTGAATGTCAGAAGATCTCCTTAACTTGGTACTAAGTTTGAAGGAACACCAGGAAAGGCAACATCCACAGCATTGAGATTAATAGATCTAAATGAGCAAATTTCTTTGAGGTCCATAGTGAGTGTGGTCAGTTTGAACTGATCAAAATATACAGGCGATTGTTTGTATTCCTCTGCCCCCACCACTTTAACCTATAAATCCACGAAAGTTATCTGAGGCATTAATCAATTTATTTTATCAGTAAAAGGCATTTGATATGATCATGTTACATATTAATACCGCAGCCAGAATACACTTCAACTGAAACTGTTTTGCTGCCATGTTTATATGGCAGTTAATTGTTTATCTCCAAAACCCCCTCCCAGCTCCACCCTCTTTGCTATAACCACCCTCCTGAAGATATTTCCTCATGATAGGATATTATCTAAAAGTAGTATCCTTCCTGAGTTAAAAGGGAGGAATTAATTTATGTGAAAATGGCGTGCTTTTAATCATTGACCTCCATACATATTAAATTGCATTCATATAAGGATATTTTTTTGAGGACAGATCATTATGTCCTTTACGTTTTATGCTGTCTAATAGACTTGGATGCTGCATTAGCTCCATGTCTCACATTTTAATGGACTATTAGACAATGTATTGCATGTCTCATACTTATGATCTACACAGTTACAAAGTGAAACATGAGTAAAGATATGCTGCTGCTGATTTATAAGGAAAGGATCAGTTGCACTTCTAAAGTACATTCACAACCTCAAGACATTTCAAAGCTCTTTACTGCTAATTAATTAATTTTGGAGAGTCAACACTGTTTTAGTGTGGGAAACATGGCAATTGCAACAAGTTCCCGCAAATAGTAATGTGATAATATGATTCAGTGATATTGGTTGAGGGATAAATATTGACCAAAACACAGGGAAAATCATCCTGATGTTTTTCAAATTCTGCCACTGAATCATTTTCATTTCACATTTTTAGGGCATAAGTTCACTTTCGTAGGTATGACTTAGTTCCCTCTGAAACAAATCATGATCTTATAGAATGGTACGCATTGAATGAATAATTAAGTATTTTATTGCTAATAAATGGGGGTGGGGTTGGGGGAGCTTTGACTGGTAAGGGGAGACAGGCTGGAATGCATGTGGGAATGTATATCTTATAAAAACGTTTAATAGGACCCTAATATCATTCCACTCTCTTCCAGCTTTCATCAGTATAGGTTTGTAGTTTATCTCCTTTGAGTTGTCTAGCTAATGATCATTATTGATATTTTCTAATCAGCCTGTACAGACATGTCATTCTGGAATAGGTATGACAGGGACTTGGCCTGGATCTCCTGGTTGAGAGGTAAGGACACTACCATCGTGCCAGCAAGAATCCCTTAATAAATGTTATAAAGGAAAAAGGTGATTAGCTGCAGTTTTAGCCAATTACTTGGCCTTAACAGCTGACAACCCACCCATTTCCGATGTTGGGAAACATGCCAGAAACAACCAGTGAGTTTGTAGGGAGTGCTTGGTCTGGGAAGGATTCGATCAGCTAAACTGAGGAGCGACAGCCAAAACCAGGTGAACGGATACTGTTTCCAGCACTTCTTCCAAGAGACAGTGTGCTCCCGGTGTTGGGCATATGATTGCCAACTTCTTGAAAGCAAGTTCATCTCTCTGGCACTTCATTCACTTTGAGCCACACTTTCCTGCTGTCAGCCTGACACTGCCCCCCCTGATGAGGATAAAGATGAGCAACAATAGCAGGAAACATCAGCAGGAGTGCCATTTGCCTTACACTGAGGCAGACGGAAATCCACAGGGAAGATCGGGCTCCAAGGAGTCAAAACTGTCAACCCATGGCAGTCACTACTGACATCCACAACTTCCTGTTGTAAGACTTCCTTCCCAATGGAGCAATGGGCACACATTAACTATGACTGACGTGATAGCTGCCACTGAACGTACACTCTCTCTCCACCCTGCCCCCTCCACCTCCTGGGCCTCCTCCTGTATCTGACGAGCTTCTGTAAAGGGAGAACAAGTGTCTGACTGTTAGAAATGGTTTGTGTGGACAGTGAGGTGGGACAATGTCTACTGAGGAATGGGTGCGATGGGGCAATTAGATGAGAAGGGAGTGTGAATGATGTTTGCTTTTCAGGTGCAGGGAGAGAGGAATATGTGCAGCTGTGATTTGTTCTGAAGGATACTGTATAGGAGAATTTTGGAAAACTTAGAATTAGCATTGGAAACTGCTTTGCCACTCACCTTTGCAGCTTTTGTGAATACCTGAATCATCTTGGACCACTATCCTCAAAGTCAGGAGAACATACTCATGTTGCTGATGTATTCATTTCTATGGAGATGCAGGAGATTAGAGTCGAGAGTGTGGTGATGGAAAAGCACAGCAGTCAGGCAGCATCCGAGGACCAGGAGAATCGATGTTTCAGGCATAAGCCCTTCATCAGGATGAAGGACTTATGCCCGAAACATCAATTCTCCTGCTCCTCAGATGCTGCCTGACCTGCTGTGCTTTTCCAGCACCACACTCTCGACTGTGTTCATTTCTATGCAAGGTTTGAGAATCTCCTCATCTCTTCCACCATCTTTGGAAAAGATCACCTCCCTGTAAGTTGCTCAGTTCCTCCAGCAGGGCCAGGTAAGAGTGACAGCCCCGGAGCGAGTGGACAGCCTGCCCAGCCTCATTTCCAACCAGCTGTTTCCGGCAGCTTCAGGGTCCATATACACCTGGACCATTTCGGACCATGCTTGTATCCCTTTTAGTTAGAAATATTTTTTGGCCCAGATTCTGTGTGTTGCCCCCTCCCATTGGTGAGGCGGTCTGGAAGTGGAAACTAATGGCATAACTCTATTAAAGAGCATCACACCGCCAACTCAATTAGCAGTCAGCTCCCCAACCTGCTGCAGGCTCCACTGCTTTGCAACAGACTATGATGAGCAGATACTGTGGCTTGAAGACATCCTCAGCAACCATATGCTCTTTAAAGAGGTAATAAGATGCACTCGTGATGTGAAGAAAAAACATTTTCCACACCGTGAGTAGTTATGGTCTAAAGTGCGCTGTTCTGAAGTGTGGTGGAGGCAGATCCAACAGAGATATTCAAAAGGATATGGGCTGATTACTTGGATAGAAGTGGTGTGTAGGGCGATGGGCAAAAGACAGGAAATTGGCAAATGTTGCTCATTTAAAAGCCAGTGCAGACACGATGGGCCAAATGCCCTCCTTCTCTGCTGAAACTCTTCTGTGATTATGTCAATCTGATCCTTCGGTAGCCACCAAAATGCAGACTTTCCAGCACGAACATTGGGTGATAACAATGCAGTCATATTCAATTTGTATTACAAGGCCACACCAAAGCTGAATTGATGAGAATCTCCTCATCTCTTCCACCATCTTTGGAAAAGATCACCTCCCTGTAAGTTGCTCAGTTCCTCCAGCAGGGCCAGGTAAGAGTGACAGCCCCGGAGCGAGTGGCCCTCACAGCGCCTGAGACCCGGGTTCAATTCCCGCCTCAGGCGACTGACTGTGTGGAGTTTGCACGTTCTCCCCGTGTCTGCGTGGGTTTCCTCCGGGTGATCCGGTTTCCTCCCACAGTCCAAAAGATGTGCAGGGTCAGGTGAATTGGCCATGCTAAATTGCCCGTAGTGTTAGGTAAGGGGTAAATGTAGGGGTATGGGTGGGTTTCACTTCGGCGGGTCGGTGTGGACTTGTTGGGCCGAAGGGCCTGTTTCCACACTGTAATGTAATCTAAAAATCTAATCTGATTAAAGTTGGCTGTTCTGTGACTGTCAAATCCAGCATTTCACCTTCATCTAAAAGCAACGGTCTCTCAATTAATTTGCAATGGTACATACAGACGACATTTAAAACGAAAGGTCATGAGATATAGGCACTGCAGGGAAGGACAGAATTAGTAGCCATCTCCATTTCCCTTGAAAGGATGGTGGTGAGCTGCTTTCTTGAACCACTGCAGTCATTACAGGTGTAGGGATACCCACAGTGCTATTAGGAAAGCAGATTTGGTGATTTGGTGACAGGGAAGGCATGATGATATATTAAAAAAATGCGATGGTCTGTGGTTTGGAGGGGAATTTGCAGGTGATGCTCTCAAATGCTCTATTCCAGAAGCCTCAACCATTGCTGTGGTCCTTCCTGTGATGGGAAATTACTGGGCTAACTCAAACCAGCATCTGGGTGGGCATTTTGGCCTCAGGCAAATATACGTCACATTATAACCTACTCACAGTGACACCTCTTGTTCCTCTCTAAATGTAAGGCAGAAAATAAACTATAGTTGTTGCAACCAAATGGGAGGGAGTGATCTGCTCAGTCAACTGGAAATTACAATTAACTTAAGGTTGACTGGTACTTTAGGTTATCTAGCTCATGTAATTGTACATATTTTACTTGCTTATTAATTCAGGAATAAATGGTTGTGTTCTGTAATCTATAGTGAGTAAGGGCATGTCATTCAGTCATCGGGAGTTACTTTATTGAAGTTTGATGTTTTCTTTTTCTTCACTCAAAAGATGTGGGTGTCCCTGGCTGGGCCAGCATTTGTTGCCCGTCCTCAGTTGCCCTTGAGAAAATGGCGGTGAGCTACCTTCTTGAGCCACTGCAGTCCACCTGCTGTCATTTGACCCACAATGCCCTTAGGCAGAGAATTCCAGGATTTTGATCCAGCGACATTGGAGGAACAATGACATATTTCCACGTCAGGATGGTGAATGGCTTGGTGGGGAACTTGAAGGTGGTGGTGTTTCCATACATCTGCATGGTTGTGGTCATGGGTTTGGAAGGTGCTGTGCAGATAGTGGGTAGGCTTTGGGAACTCACTGCAAGATTCCTAGCCTCTGACCTGCCCATGTAGCTACATGACCAATTCAGTTTTTGGTCAATGGAAATCCCTAATGGATGGCAGAGTATTTACTCAGGAATGTTGTTGAATGTCAAGCAGTAATGGTTAGGTAGTCTTTAGTTGGAGTTGGTCATTCCCTGGGATTTATACAGTATGAAGGTTGTATGCCCCTTGACACCCTAAGCCTGGATATTGTCCAGGTTATTGATTGCTTCAGTATCTGAAATATCAAGAATACGACTAAACCATGTGCAATTATCAGTGAACATCTCCACCAGGTAGTTTGTTGGAGGAAAGTTCCGTGATGAAGCAACTGAAGGTGGTTGGACCTAGCACACTATCCTGAGGAAGTTCTGCAGAGATGTCCTGGAACAGAGAAGACAGGCCTCCAGCAACTGCAACCAATGTACCAGGCATGACACCAGTTGTAATTGTAATGAAGTCAGCCAGGTGGATCTCACAGAATATGAGTTCCCTGATTGGGGCTGTTAATCTGGTCCCATCAGTGAGACCTGGCTGTCAGATAAAAACAGGAGTGTCAGACATCCTAGGTAAAAACAAGGACTGCAGATACTGGAAACCAGAGTCTTGATTAGAGTGGGGCTGGAAAAGCACAGCAGGTCAGGCAGCATCCGAGGAGCAGGAAAATTGACGATTCGGGCAAAAGCCCTTCATCAGGAATAGAGGCAGGGTGCCTGCAGGGTGGAGAGATAAAGAGGGGGTTGGGGGTGGGGAGAAAGTAGCATAGAGTACAATAGGTGAATGGGGGTGGGGATGGAGGTGATAGGTCAAAGAGGAGGGTGGGGGAATGTAGCATAGAGTACAATGGGTGAATGGGGGTGGGGATGAAGGTGATAGCTCAGCACCGCCCTCATGTCCAACCTTCCAGCTCAGCACCGCCCTCATGACTTGTCCTACCTGCCTATCTTCCTTCCCACCTATCCACTCCACCCTCCTCTCTGACCTATCACCTTCATCTCCACCCCCATTCACCCATTGTACTCTTTTCTACTTCCTCCCACCCTCCTCTCTGATCTATCACCTCCATCCCCAACTCCCACTCACCTATGGTACTCTATGCTATTTTCTCCTCACCTCCATCCACCTTTCATTTAACTCTCCACTCTGCAGGCACCCAGCCTCAATTCCTGATGAAGGGCTTTTGCCGGAAACGTCGATTTTCCTGCTCCTCGGATGCTGCCTGACCTGCTGTGCTTTTCCAGCACCACTCTAATCTAGTGTCAGACATCCTGTTCACTCTAAGCGCTGGCTCTGAGGGAGCTAGATCAGTGTCATAGACTCTCCATATGTAAATAAAGATTGACTTGATGATGGGGTAGCAGCCTCTGTGCTGTCATTTCCGTGGTAATGAGAAAAAAGCACAGTCCTGGAGAAAACTCATTCACAACACTCAATTTTGAGTTGAGGTAAGCATTTCTGACGTCATGTTGTTAGTTGAGAAGCTTGACTTGTTCGATCCTGCTGGGCCCAGTACCTGGAAAGAATGTGTTATTTTTTTCTGAGCAAATCACATTGGGGCAGCTAAAAAGCAACAAATAATTCTCCTAACAGCTTGTGGACTTGCGGTTTTGTCAGTTATTGAAATCTAACTTTCCCTGAGGCACCGGATACTAAAACTTTTAAAGAGTTGATTAATTTAGTTAAGAAATATTATGATCCCAAGCCTCCACTACTTCTGAGATGCTATTGATTTCAAATTAAGAACCAGGAGAATGCATATCAGGATTTTTGACTAGGTTAAGGTGACTTACACAGGCATGTAACTTTGGTTTAACCATGAATAAGATGCTGAGAGACCATTTGGTATGTGGGATTAATGATGCAACCACGCAAAAGCACCTACTAGCTAAAGCCCAATTAGACTTCCAACAGGCAATACAACTGACTTTATCATTGGAAAATGTGGCAAGTGGAGCATCTGAGTTACAGGGTATGTTGATAGAAGTGGACAGCCTCACCAGTTGGACTGAGCTTGGGGAACACCACTTGATGGATAGCCTCACTCAGGACATACCCTCAACAGAGGGATCCTCGTCAGTCAGAACAAAACCCCAAAACAAAGCCAAGCCTTTGCCAAATGGATAACATTTTCTTCAGGATCTGGGCCAGAGGGCCATTGTACTTGGTGCCGGTATGCTGACTCAAGACAACAAAAGAGCTCCACTGGACCTAAACTGAGTAGGTCAACTCAAAAGCCAGTATCCGAGAGAGTGCACAGCCTGGAAGGTCCACCTACATCTGGTGTGGAACAGTTAAAAAGCTTAACAACATCCAAATCAGAACCAATCAAAATAAATGACAGGTTAAATGGTCACCCAGTCCTAATGGAGGTTGATACCTGTGTGCTGTACCAACAATTGCAGAACTAGTCTTTAACAAAATTTGCTCTGGACTCTAACCCTTAAATTTACGCAAGAACTTGGCGAGACTGAGAACCTATACCAAGGAACCTTTACAGATTAAGGCTACAACTTTGTTTCTGGTCTCTTATGAGAAACAGCTAGTTCAGTTCCCACCGATGGTAGTAAAAGGCTTAGGCCCAAGCCTAATGGGGAAAAATTCATCGAGAAAGGTTCATCTTGATTGGATCAATATTCTTTAACTAGAAAATGACTGCTTAAGTGAATTCCTAACTAAATACCCAGAAAGTTTTCAGGAAGATCTAGGGACTATCAAAGGAGCCAAGATCACCTTGCATGTCGACCAGAAAGCAATCCATGATTTTGCAAGGACTGCCTAGTGCCTTTTGCCTTAAGGGCAAATGTAGAGGCAGAAATCAGGAGGCTGGAAAACAAAAGAATCTTCAAATCAGTCCAGTTTGTGGAATGGGCAGCACCAATTGTACTGTTTGTGAAGCCCAATGGGTCGGTTCGCCTTTGTGGGGATTTTAGACAAACAGTAAACTTCTTCTCACAGCTGGATAAATATCCAATCCTTTGCATAGGGGGCGTAAACACAAAACTGGTGGCTAAGGGGGTTGGGGGGGGGGTGCTGTCCTTCACAAAGCTGGATATGTGTACTTGCAATTGCGGTTAGATGACGATTCCCAAAAGAATGCTAAATTAATATCCATAAGAATTTGAACCAATAGATGAGACTGCCATTTGAAGTATTGTCAGCCAGTGCAATACACTGACTCCCGAAAGTGTTGGTCACAGATATCAGGCTATTGTTTACCAGCATGGAATTCGAGTATTTCCGAAAGTCAAAATGTATTTGTCATGCAAGGACAGCTCCATACCATCCATCATCCACTACTCTGGCAGAAAGAGCTGTCCAAACTTTGAAGGCAGGCTTCAAGAAACAGCCTACAGCTACACTCAATACCAAATTGCCCTGGTTCCTGTTTGATTGTAGGACCAATCCTCATGGTTCTACAGGGATTACTCCAGCAGAGTTGCTAATGGGGAGAAAACTCTACACCAGGTTAAATCTGATCTTCCCGGACCTGGGTAAGAGTCTGAAATGCCATCAGGAACGCCAATGCAGGACACAAGACTCCGCTAAGTGAGAGATACAGATTACTTCAGGGAGTGGTGTTTGGTGCAAGAACCATGGGAATGGCCCTGCATGGGTAAGAGGCATGGTCAATGTGAGGTCCGGTACAGTGAAGTAAAAAAAAACCTGATTCCTGAACTGGCTGAATGATTTAGCCAGTTTGTTAACTGGTATCCCTTTAGTGAGGACTGATTGTTAATTTTTTTTATTTTTTTTTATTTTTTTCCCTGAACCCCCACACTACCACCTAAGTGCGGTAGTGCTTATTTTATCCCCAGCACCCATGGTATGTGTGTATACGTGTGAAACACAGTGAAAGACACAAAGTGCACAAATCTTTATTCAATTTCCACCACCAGGAAGATAGGAAAACACCTGGGTGGCCAGTGACAAACACTGCCCTTCACATCAAAGGGCAGTGCTGTGTGATCAAAACAGTGAAGGGGAGGGTAGGGACTAAATCAAAATAGAGTTGGAGGGAGAAATGATGCACTCCACTCCCTGCGGCGCCCACCTCTCCCTGAACAACTCCAGAGTGTTGGTCGACACCGCGTGCTCCTTCTCCAAGGACACCCGGGGACTGATTGTTAAACTCCTGATGCATGTAATGTGTTTCAGGTGTAACTCAGTTCTCATTAGGGGATTGTTGTTTCACTGGCTGGTGTTTCTCTCTTTACTCTTTTTTTTTGAGAAAAGGATAAAGTTAATTTTGTGGCAGGGCTTAGCCCTTGGACTCTAGTTTTCTTTGTATTTTTTTTGTATGTGTCTTCACTTTTTATTGGTGTTTGGACTGAGCCCTTGTGGAAGATATACGTTTTACCAGAGGAGCTGTTCCTGTGGGGAGGCCTAGCCCTGGAACTGGGCCTCTGAAGGTTGAACACTTGTGTGCTGGGAGGTGAGCACTTACTGTATCTTGGAGTTTGGCAGCAGACCTCTCCTTCAGGAGTGGACCAAACCCCTGTGAGTTAACTGCACCTGTACTATGTTCCTGTGAGTGGGCCTGGTTTTCCAAGACTGGGCCAGGACTCCATGGAGACTGAATAACTGTGCTGTGGGGTGTGCATTTCTTGCCTTCAAGAGTGAACTCTGCCCTTGATTGTGGACTCTGTGTTTTCAGCAATGGGCTCTGCAGTTTGGAGTGGACTCTATTTCCAACAATCCACATCATATACTGGAGTCTATATTTTGAAGACTGTATAGATTTGGACTGTGTACCAAAAAGGACTTTTTCTTTGGTAATTAACTGTATTGTGGTGCTCCCTGGGTCTATCACCTGCACTGTCTTGTGTCCCTGGGTCTGGCAGGCCTTGCTGTGAGCTGGGAGGCTCATGGGTCGTCCTGAAAGCTGTCACCGAGAGCCGGAGGATGGGTAGGCCATCCTGTGAACCTGAAGGTTGGTAGGCTGTCCTGAAAGCCGGAGGGTGGGTAGGCCACCCTGATGCCAGTTGCCCTGAGCCAGATGGTGGGTAGGCTGTTCTGAGTGCTGTTGTCCTGAGAAGGGGTAATTGGGATGGGCTGTCCTAGAGGTCAAAAGCTGTCAGAGTAGTCGAGAGCCAGAAGGAGCGTAGGGGTGGGCTGAGTTCTGGAAGGCTTGTGGGCTACCCTGCACGCCGTCGTCCCAGGGAAGGGGATGGGCTGCCCTAGAGGTGGTCGAAAGGTGTCAGGATAGCCCACTGGCCAGATGTGCATTGGGGTGGGTGAGAGCCCAATGGTACATAGGGGCAGACCAAGAGCCAGAAGGTGGGTAACCGTCCTCAGCGCTGTCACCCCGGGCAGGTACTGGGGCAGGCTGCCCCAGATGTGGTCAAAAGGTGGGGAGGGTGGTTAGTGAAGCTGGAAGGTGGGTAGGCCATCCTGACTGCTGTCACCCTGGGTGGGTAACAGGGCAGGCTGTCCTAGAGGTGGTCGAAAGGTGTCAGGGCGGACCGAGAACTGGAAGGGGCATGGGGTGGACCAAGAGCTGGAAGGTGGGTAGGGGCAGGCTGCCTTAGAGTGGTCGGAAGGTGGGAGGGACGGGCTTGCTGGGTCTGTATTGTCTGCACTTTTGTATGTAACAGTATTGTCTAATGTACAAATGTTGTTGTCACTGTCTTGTCCTATGTGGAACTGGGATTTGAGGTTTGTCCTCATCTCCCTGTAAAATGGTTGAATGGTAGGGTTTGGGGCCTAGCTTTGCTGCTCTCCCTTGTAAAATTGCTGTCTTGTGTACAGCTAAATGTTTTTAATAAACTGTGTTTTGTAATCTGTTTAATAAAATTTAAAAACAGATTGAGGCCTTCTCAGTTTAGGGAACTGACTCTATGCTGGCTGGTGCTATAGTCAGTGTGTCACTGCTTCCTTTTTTGGAGGGGGAAACCTGATTCCTGAACTGGCTGAATTATTTAGCCAGTTTGTTAACTGGTATTCCTTTAGTGAGGACTGATTTGTTAAACTCCTGATGCACATAATGTGTTTCAGGTGTAACTCAGCTCTCATTAGGAAATTGTTGCTTCACTGGCTGGTTACAGACTGTTACACTTTTTTTTTGAGAAAAGGACAATGTTAATTTTATGGTAGGGCTTAGCCCTTTGACTCTAGCTTCCTTTTGTTTTTTTGTATGTGTTCTCACTGGTTTTGGTGTTTGGACTGAGTCCATGTGAAAGACACAAATTTTACCAGAGGAGCTGTTCCTGTGGGGAGGCCTAGCCCTGGGACTGGGCCTCTGAAGAGTGAACACCTGTGCGTGTGCTGGGAGGTGAGCACTTGCTGTATCCTGGAGTTTGGGTGAAGACCTTTCCTTCAAGAGTGGACCAACCCCTGAGAGTTAACTGCACCTGTACTATGTTCCTGTGAGTGGGCCTGGTTTTCCAAGGCTGGGCCAGAACTCCATGGAGACTGAACACCTGTGTGCTGTGGGGTGTGCATTTGCTGCCTTCAGGAGTGGACTCCATTTTGGACAATGCACCTCAAACAACTGGAGTGGACTCCATTCCCAGGAATGGATTCTATATTTTGAAGACTCTATTTGGACTGTGTACCAGAAAGGACATTTTTGTTTTGGTAATTAATTGTATTGTGGTGCTTGTTGGGTCTATCACCTGCACTGTCGTGTCCCTAGGTCTGGCAGGCCTTACCTGTGAGCTTGGAGGCTTATAGGGTGTTCTGAAAGCTGGAGGGTGGGTAGGCCACCCTGATGCCAGTTGCCCAGAGTCAGATGGTCGGTAGCCTGTTCTGAGTGCTGCCTTCCTGAGAAGGGGTGATCGGGACAGACTGTCCTAGAGGTGGTTGAAAGGTCTCAGAGCAGTTGAAAGCCAGATGGTGGATAGGGGCAGGCTGAGATCTGGAAGGCTTGCAGGCTACCCTGCCATCCCATGAAAAGGGATGGGCTGTCCTAGAGGAGGCTGGAAGGTGTCAGAGTAGCTCACTGGCCAGATGGCGCATTGGGGTGGGTGAGAGCCCATGGTACATAAGGGCAGATTTAGAGCCAGAAGGTGGGTAGCCCTCCTTGGTGCTGTCACCCTGGGCAGGTACCAGGGTGAGCTGTTCTAAAGGTGGTCAAAAGGTGTCTGGGTGGACCGAGAACTGGAAGGGGCATGGAGTGGACCGAGAGCCAGAAGGTACGTAGGGGCAGGCTGCCTTAGTGCTCGGAAGGTGGGAGGAACGGGGGCTTGCTGGGTCTGTATTGTCTGCACTTTTTCATGTAACAGGATTGTCTTATGTATAAATGTCATTGTTGCTGTCCTTTTTTATATTTGAAACTGGGATTTGTGGTTTGTCCTCAATTCCTTGTAAACTGGTTGAATGGCAGGGTTTGGGACCTGGCTTTGCTGTTCCCCTCCCTTGTAAAATTGTATACAGCTGTAAAATGTTAACTGTTTTTTAATGTTTAATAAAATAAACAAGTGTATCTGGGGTGGTGTGCTGCACACAGTGGTTCCCTGCAACCATAGATTGTGGTGGTTCACGGACTCCCAGCCCAACTACTTGTTCTGTGGTGCTGTGGAGTCTGGACCATGTGTATATTGGGTGTGGGCATTTGCACTCTTAAAACCTCCTCCTCTGCTTCTGGTTGCACTTCAGTCCCATGCTCCTTCTGTAGCAGGTACTTAAAGATCAGGAGGGCAAGTCTGAAGACCTCCTCACAGGTCTGCTCCTAGGCCTGGCCAAACGGCCATAAACAGGTCTAGGCAGTGGGCCATGGAGGGGGTTAAGGTTGACTACCTGCCCCTCTTCTGCAGTTACGTTAGAGCCTGGGTTGCTCTAGAGAAGGAGCATGGTGTCCACTGACTCCCTGGAGTTCAGGGAGTGGAGTGTATTATTCCCCCCTCTCTATTTTGATTTAATCCCTGCCCTCCCCTTTGATGGGAAGGGCACTGCTTGTCACTGGCCACTCAGCTGTTTCCTTTCTTCCTGGTGGTGGAAGCCAAATAAAGATTTGTGCACGTGTCTCACACCACATAGCATGGGTGCGGGGGAAAAAATAAGCACTACTGCAGTTAGGTGGTAGTGTGGGGGTTAACATTTAAAAAAAAACAGGAGTGTCAGATATCCTGTCCACTCTGCTGGATCAGTGTCAAGGACTCTCCCCATGTAAATGGTGACTTGGTGATGGGATATTGACCTCTGATGAGCCACTTCATCTCCAGTGGTGTGTTTTCCCAATTCATATTGACTCCTCTTGCTTGGGCTCCTTGATGCCAGACTCCATTTAAATACAGCTAGATTTCAAAGGCTGTGATCTTGCCTCTGGAATTCAGCTCTTTTGTTTGTTTGAGCCAAAGCTATAATGAGATCAGGAATGGAATCCAAACCAAACATCAATGAGCAGGTTGTTGTGAAGCAGTGCCCAGTGCCTCCAGCCATTTAGTGAAGGTTTGGAGGAGGCTGGATTGGTATTTTTCTGCTTTATATCCAGGATTCTGACCCAGACTGCTAAGAATACTGTCTAATTTCAACAGAGTAAATGGACTACAGCAGTCATGGTTTGGTATGTTGCTATAAGATGGCCATCAATAAAAAGCAGAGTTGACAGATCAGATCTGACCACTCTGAATGAAGTCTCGCTTCAGACCAAAACTGCTGATTGAAAATGATAAAGCATATGCTCGCAAATTGAATGACTATTGTTCAAATCTCAACAATGGCCCCTTTGTTCAATACATTGTTAAAGCACCATGTTTGTAGAAAACAGATCTCAAATTGTTAACTCTATATTGTGTTCAAAATTGTTTGAAGGAGTATAGAAGAATTTATTAGTAAACTCATTACTTTTATTTAATCAGTGGAACCTGTCATTGCAGAAAATCATTTTTTAGTTTCATGTACCTGGGATGAAATTCCCACAGCAATTCTTGCATTATCTAGTTCTAATTTCTGTTAATTCCATAGAAATCAAGTAAACAGTGGTATCTGTGGACTCCATTAAACTTCCACCAAAGTGAAGTTGGAAAATATAACCTTCCACCACCACTTCCTAACCCCCTACACAAACATCCCAACTGCCAGTGTAATAGAAAGAAAAGCTTTACTCTGAAAAATTCCTTCTGTAGCAAGTTCCAAGCAGTTAGGACACAAAATCCTGGGAATCGGGTGTCATTGGGCACAGCTCAGAATTTTTGATTTGATTTATTATTGTCACATATACCCAAGTACAGTGAAAAGGTTTGTTTTGCACACAGTATAGGCAGATCATAACATACAAAGATCATAGGGTGATTGAATACAGCGAGGAATACAAAGTTACGGCTGCAAAGAAGGTGCACAAGAAGCAAGATCAACATTAGATTTAAGATTTGACTCGCCCATTCAGAAACCTAAATAGTGGGGAAGGAGCTGTTCTTAAACCTGTTGGTACGTATGCTTCACCTTTTTGTATCTTCTGCATGATGGAAGGGGTTGGAGGAGAGTATAACTGGGGTGGGAGGGGTGTTCGGTGTTGACTGCCTTCCCGAGGTTTCAAGGTGTAGATGGAGTAAATGGATGGAATGATGGACTGGGCTGTGTTCATAACTTTATGTAGGTCCTGAGCAGAGTAGTTACCATGCATCCAGATAAAGTGTTTTCTACTGTGCATCTCTAACAGTTACTGAGAATCCTTCTAGTGAGAGCACTGCAATACTGACTTGTAGGAGCTAGCTGTGTGAAAAACTAGAGTTATGCCTGTGAGTAAATGCTGAAGTGCAATTTCCAGAATCCAGCACTTGCTTGGACCCAGAAAAAAAATGAAATACCATAACATGGAGGTTATTGAGGCAATCTTGTGATAGAGTGACTTTTGTGGAAGGCCTCAAGACAGGTCTCCAAAAGAACCGAGTTTGGATCTCTTCTAAATTTAGTGGGTTTTTTACGCAGTATCACTGACATCTGAGGGTTGCTGATAAGTCCATGACAGCATAACAGCAGCACATCCACGTTTTTCTATTCGCTGGCCTAACAACATACCTCAGGCCCAAACTCTCTCACCATATTGCAACCACAAGACATTCAATTCATTTCTTATCAAGCACCTCTCTGCATCTGAAATGCATTGCTTAAAGAATCAGAATTACAATGATTACAGCACAGGAATCCATTGAGCTGTCATGTTTGCATCAGCTCTGCAATGACCAATTCAGTGTCATTTTCTCTCCTTCTCCCATAACCCTGCTAGTTCTTCTTTTCCAGATCCCAGACTAATTCCATTTTTTAAGTCTTGATTGAGTGAGTGGCAAACAAAATCTGTGCATTCGAGTTCAACCACTCACTGCAAACATGAAATTTTATTCTCCTCTCACTTTGGTTTCCTTTCAGTCAATTACTTTAAATCTGTGTGCTCTCGTTTTTGATATTTTCCCCAAGTTGGAATGCCTTTGACCTATCTAATCTGTCCAGACCTCATGCCATTCTGAATACCTATCAGATTTCATCTCTTCTATTTTTATCTCAAAAGAAAACATCCATAACTTTTTGACTTTAACTTAAAGACGTTTCTCATCCCTTGAACTCTTCTTGTTAACTTATCTTTGTAATTCCTTTATATCTTTCCTAAATTATGGTGCCCACAACTGAACACAATACTAAAGCTGAGGCTGAAATATACAAATTTATCATAGCTTCCTTGCTATTGTATTCTATGCCCCAATTATTAAAGCCGAAGATAGTTGTAACTGCTCTCTCAACCTGTCCTTCCACCTTTAGTGACTTATGTACATATACATTCGGGTCCCTCTTCCTCTATTCCTATTTAGAATTGCACCCTTTGTTTTATATTGTCTCTCCATTGCTTCCTACCAAAATGAAACATTTCATATTTTTCCACACCGAACTTCCTGATCAACTATCTGGTCATTTCACAGAAATAGGCCAAAGTAAATACTGGCTTCAATTGCCCAAACTCAATTTATTTGGGACTCTTAGGCTTTTAGCCTATCCACCTGGGTTGGAATTCTAGTGCCGGATGATATCGCAGGTCAATGTTTGACACAGTATTACTAAGTTTCCTAAATAGTAATGGGAGATGGTGGCACATGATAATGTCACATCTCTAGTAATTGAGACTAGGTTAATTCTTAAGGGTTACAGGTTCAAGACCCACCACAATGGCTATTCGACTTGAAATTCAGTTAAGAAATCTGGCATTGAAAGTTACTTTTATTAATGACTGTAAAACTCATTGGATTTTCCTAAATACCAATCTCGTTCACTAATGCTATTGAGGGAAGGGTAGTTGCTGACCTTCCCTAGTTTTACCAACATGTTGCTCTCATCAACGTGATTGGCTCGGTAGGCCATTTCAGAGACATTCAGTTCCAGGGCAATTGAGCATGAGCAACAAAAGCTGACATTGACAGGGTTATCGACATTATAACAGAATTGAAGTTATAACAAAATGGTGGGAGGAGGCAATGTACAGATTGCTTGTGAAAAATTAATAGATAAAACATTGCAAGAGGTAGGGTTGGGAAAGGGTAAACACATAGGATAGGGTTAAGGGTTATACATTATTAGCCAGAGCACTGGGGAGAACTCCTTGTGGTTCTTTGAAATAGTGTTGGAGGATTTTTTTTTTAAATGTTCACGAGAGAGAGAGAGTATAAACACTTAACCAAAGCCTTAAGGCAACCAATTTGGTCATTATCACATGACTGTCAGAATAAATTGGCTGCCCCATTTCCTTTATCAACACAATGACTGCACATAAAGAAAGCATTTAGTATTTACACCCACATCCACAGTCCCATGTGTTTAGCTTGTCCCAGTGTGTTATGAAGATACATTTGGAGGAGAGTGGCTCCAACAGTGCTACCCTCCTTCATTTGTGAAAGTGAAGCAAAAGAGAAATTTGGATGAAACAGGCAATTAAATGTTAATTTGATTGAGGCGAGGGGAATGTGAAATTGCATATCTTCACAGTCTCTGATTTGTGCAACAATGTTCATTCTGAGATCAAGCTGAACTGAAACTACAAATAGAAAGTACGGGATTTTAAAAAAGCAGCTGCACAGAGGTGTCTAAATAAGGCAAACAATCAAACAACCCTTTTAGACTCGGCAAAGTGTGAAATCCATTCATTTATTTGTCCTTCTGTACAACATTTATGAGTCAATATTGAGCGGTGCCAGGAATAAGTGCATCAACAGTGCAACAGCAGGACTCGAGGGGTTCATTGGACTGAGCTGCTTATTGTCACTTTCAAACTCCATTGTGTTTTTATTGGTTGCTCAAAGCTTTGCCAGAAGGAAAAGTGGTGATGATCCACTGATATAAAGGCTTTGATTGTGCCGCTCAGGCTCCTGCCTTCAGTGGTGATGCAGTTTCCACAGTGAGCGCTTGTTTCCCTACGTCATTTATTATTGAAAAGAAACTTTCTCTTTGTTCGTTTGAATATTACAACAGTGAGCCGAGATCAAAACTTTCTTCAGGCTCTCCAAATGGATTTGGATGAAACAGAATTTATGCTGCTGTGTTCATAAACTCTCTCAGAAAAATAGCACATAGTCTTGGTTGACACATCAATGCTTTCTTGGGCAGTGCTGCACTGTCAAGAAGTGGCAAATATCAGATGTGGCTTTGAACCAAGGCCATGTCTGTCTCTCAGGACAATGTAAAGGATGTCACGCCACCATTCAAAGGTAGCGGACAGTGCTGTTCTCCTGTTCTGGTCCACATTTACCCCTCAACCATTCATCATCTATCTTCAAGTGTCTGAAGCATTCATTTATTTTATTGTTGCTCGTGGGACCTTGCTGCATCAATTTGCAGCTGCATTTCCTACCTCACAATAATAACTACATTCCAAAGAAACACTTCAGAGGCTGTTGCATGCTTTTGACATCCCAAAGTCATGTCAGTCCTTTATTAGGAGACTGTGAGGACTGCAGATGCTGGCGATCACAGTCGAGAGTGTGGTGCTGGTAAAGCACAGCAGGTCAGGCAGCATCCGAGGAGCAGGAGAATTGACATTTCGGGCAAGTCTGATGAAGGGCTCTTGCCCTAAACATCGATTCTCCTGCTCTTTGGATGCTGCCTGACATGCTGTGCCTTTCCAGCACCACACTCTCGACTCAGTACTTCGTTAGTTTGTTCTGTTTGTGTGATACTTACTCCTGGGTAAATATGATGGGCATATTCAATTCATTTTGTTGACCTGGAGCTTTCCTTCAGAGTGACTCCTCACAATTCCTGTGGTTGTTAGAGTAAATGAAAAACACCAACGTGGATACAACATGTGTTGATTTACCAAGCTGAAAAGAGCTGGCAGAAAATTCTGTTTAAGAAATGCAAAATGCCATCCAGGTCTGTGAGCTAGGTAGCTTAAAGTACCAATCAAAAATGATGTGGAAATTTCCAAGCCCAGGAGTGGGCAATCTGTGGTGTGTCAGTTGCTGGATTTGGATTCAGGATATGGTGTCCTTGCTCTAGTGTGGGAGGGGTAGAGGCAGGTGTTATGTGTACATTGCCTTGATAACTAATATGGCTTTGAAGTTCGTCTCCTGTTTGATCCTGAGCTGAACTTGTGGTTAAGCCTAAGCAGGTGGCGGGAGTGAGAGACAAAGAAATGCAACTGATGGCTGGGGGAGAAGAGAGTTGATTCTTCATCGGTAAATATTCGGAAGATGATTCTGCCTTAGATTTGCTGTGCTTACCCACACCACAGAGTATTTGTGGAATGCAGATCATTTTTGGATTAATCTGATTAATGGCTGTGTCTGGGAGCCTTGGGATCTGGCTTTTCGTCAGAACAGAGAATTTGACTGATCACAGGAGGTCATGTATCTTCAATGTCTATTCACTTCAAAATAAAGACCGCACCTTGACTTGTATCAACCACACAACTACACGATGAATGATTTTTCAGCAGGGTACTATAAAGGGTATATAGACTAGACAAAGTGAAATTAAAAATAGTATAAATAAAGATGGATGCAATGCCATTAAGTGCTACAACAGGGAGAACTGGAGTGCTGGCAGAGGGAGTGCTGGATTAGGGAGTGCTGGATTAGGGAGGTGCAATTTGTATATTCAGTTTCTCTGTTGAAGTTCAGAAGTTTAAATTCAAAAGTCTTGGAGTCATCTCTCCAGTTTGTCTCATCACCTTTGTGTGTCTCTGTTCCTGCCTCCCCACTTCTCACCTGTGATATGTCCTTAGCTTAGAATGGGGCCACATTCATCATGGTCTTAATGAATTGACTGTGGCTCAGGGTGGGATCTGGACGCATTGTCTGAGGCAGGTACTAAAGATTCCAATGGCAGGACAATGACAAATTGGTCACGGGTACAATACCAGGAAGTGGCAGGTGTTAATAATAGTGATGGAGGGAGCGAGAGGGTTGGTGGAGAATTGGGTGTGTGGTTGTATTGAGGTCACCATCTTGGAACACAGGCTAAACACTCAAGGCAAGCCTTAACTCCCAATATTCAAACATGGTTGGCAATATCTGGTCTAAGTGATTATGACACAACGAAGGTGCTACGATCAATTTTATTAAGGAAACCACTAGGAATAACGGCTACTAATTTTGATAAATGTTATCAAATCTCTCAATATTCAATCCCTCTCCCACAGTAAGTCCAAGACCAATTAACTAGTCATTCTTCTGATCAATAGAATGCAATATTGTCTTAGGCAAAATTGTATGTGAATCGCTTTGAGGTTATTTGTGGAAATTGCAAATGACGTGCTCTGAAAATGAAAGACAAAGGACCTCCAATTATGTAGTGTCAGCTATGTCCTGGAGGTGCCTCAAGCATATCCTTGCCCTGATATCCTTTCCAAATAAGGCAGTGTGTTTGAAATGGTGTCACTATTATGCATCCTTTTTGCACATTCCAGACCGCAGTGGCCCAATAAATCCCAAGGCTCCCAGACACAACTGTCAATGGCCCAATAATTTCTCTTTGTGATTTTTGTTGAGGAACAAATATTAAGGACATTTTGGAGAATCCCATGCTTTTCTTCAAGACTGTGTCATGGGATTTCTCATGTCCACCTGAAGGGTCCAATGGGACCTCAGTTGAACCTATTTTATACATAGTACTTCTAACAGTGCAACACTCCTCAGGGCTATGATGAAATGTTCAGCAAGATTACATACTCAAATTTCTGCAGTGTTGTTTCATTGTCATGTCACAATCAATTTCAGTACATCTTTAAGAGACATATCTCATTATACATTTAAGACATGTACACGATATCATTGCAGTATGGTAACATGTGACCTGAGGGTATAAAAGGTCTCGGACTCCATCATAACTGGGGTCACTTGAAGCATGATACACTGATGGAAATATACTGCTCTTTATAAGTGAATAGCTTAATGCAAGCCAGACACCTCGTGAATGTAACACTTGTACATATTAATGAGTTGTCACAGTTGACTTTTGTATCTTTCAATACCATATTAGCATTCTTATGTTATGTTTCATGGGAGCAATAGACATAAGCGTTGTTGCACCAGGTAATGATGTGCTGCTGAGAGGCAGAATGCACATCATCGATGGGAACTTGAACACACAAACCTCTTTCCTTGGAAGGCTATTTCTACTGAGACAACTAAAGGACAGAAAATTGCTGAGAAACTGAGCTGGTTTGGCAGCATCCGGACAGAAAACAGAGTTAGCATTTCAAGTCCAGTGACTTTTCTTCAGAACTTACTTTTCCTGAGCCATGGGCTGACACAAGTGATTTCCTTCCTGTCTGGATTTGACATGTTACTTTGTCATGAGGATTTATCCATTGGACAGTCACTTAGACAGAGTGACAGTTATTGGAGGATATAGTCAACACGAGCATTGTTATGGACCTTTTAGGAGAAGTAAAAGTTTGTTATTCATAGTACTTGAGTAACAGCCAGTGCAGAGGAAATGTAGGTGAGGTGAAAGTAAAGCTCGGCCACAAATGGTAAAACTAGTACAAACTGTACTGTTATTTCACAGTTGCCATTTTGGTTAACAAAGATAATCCTGTAGGCGTACCAAAGGTAGGTTGGAAATGTTCTTACATGCTTGGTTATTTTATGTCATTAGTAACACTGAAATGATAAAAGTATTTGCACTGGAAAATATGAATAGCGATCTTCTTTCCAACTTCAATCTAAAACTGGTTCCTTTTGACTTGAATGAGATGCCTCCTCCATTTATTTGAATTTATTAGTGCAGTCTACTGCCTGATCAACCCAATTGTTAAACTTTGAACATTCAACTTTATTCCTTTATTTTTCTAGTTTATATTAAGATGGACATTAGTGAAAACTTTTATCTTGTTTCTTTATTTTTCTACTTATTCTGATTAGATTAGATTACTTTTTAGATTAGATTAGATTACTTTACAGTGTGGAAACAGGCCCTTCGGCCCAACAAGTCCACACCGACCCGCCGAAGCGTAACCCACCCATACCCCTACATTTACCCCTTACCTAACACTACAGGCAATTTAGCATGGCCAATTCACCTGACCTGCACATCTTTGGACTGTGGGAGGAAACCGGAGCACCCGGAGGAAACCCACGCAGACACGGGGAGAACGTGCAAACTCCACACAGTCAGTCGCCTGAGGCGGGAATTGAACCCGGATCTCTGGCGCTGCGAGGCAGCAGTGCTAACCACTGTGCCACCGTGCCGCCCACTCCCGTACCTTCTCTGAAGGTAATGGTTATCTTTTAAAACTTTGTTTCCTTTATTTGTTGTGTACCTGAGTTTTTGTATCTCGATACCTTTGTACCTAAGATGGCGCCGTGTGTGGCGATGTTATACAGTTTTCACTGTACTCCTGTACTTGAGCACACTTGACAATAAGATCTTAAAAATAGTGAAGTCAGCACAGACTATTATTAGAGAGGAATGAAATACCCAGCCCAGGGAATGGTAGAATTTATAAAGAAATTCCAGAAGAGAAAACACAAACAGTAACACAGTGGGGATAGAGATCAAGACCAGGGAAACTGGGAGTACAGTTAACACAAGTTCAGAGGAAGAAACAGATGCCCCAAAGAGATTGTGTGAACATTAGCTGAGCCTCAAGTGTGACTCTTACACAATCTTTTCTTTAATATTACTTAAGCCTGTATTCCAATGTTTCTCTGGAAGGGAGTGTGAATTGTGTTATGGAAAGGGAGACAAGTCAACTGAAAACCTCCAGTTCTCCCTCCACTTTGTCTAAAAGCAATGTAGTTTAGTTTTGTTACAGTTGATACCTGTTCCCAAACTTCAGTATGTGGGTGATCAAGTTAAAAATCAGCAGCAGTCCACTTTCATGGATTGAAACAAAGAGTAGATTTTAATCACACATGCCCATCTTGTATAGATTTATCACTTCATAAACACACGTGAGTACAGTGAATGCAGGGAGTGTACAACAATCAAATATTTAAACCAAACTGAAATAACTCCACAGAAGCTGCTATCCATTCCCAAGTCACCCTTTACTTGCAGATGAACAGTCCTTGCTCTTTAGCACTGCCTCATTCAGAGTCAGCTACCAGAGTGTCAGCATCTCTGACACACACACTCTCAACTCATCTGTCATGAGTTGAGAGTGTGTTGCTGGAAAAGCACAGCAGGTCAGGCAGCATCCGACGAGCAGGAAAATCGATATTTCGGAGCCCTCCATCATTGTCTCCTTTTTTCTGTCAGCCAGGGCTCCCTGATTGGACCAGATTAATAGCCCCAGTCAGAGAACTTGTTTTCTATGGAGGTCCAGCTGATATGTTACACAAACAGTCAGGTGTCTGTGAAAGTTCAGTGAAGGAGGGGGTTTTACATTCTGGATTTGAAGTTCAGGTAAATTCAGATGACTGGCCAGAATTTCTAGTCTCCTGTTGAAGTAAAAGATTGTTTTGAAGGTTATGCAGGCAGCTCTAACATTGTTGTAACTGAAAGGTCATCATCCTTTGCAAGTGAAACCTTCTGGAAAACGCATTCCAGGGTAAGGATTTAAATTCTTTAACCTTTGCAACTCTGGAAAGGCAAGGCATTACACCGAGTTATTGCATGGTGATCTTGTTCATATTGACTCTGCAGACTGTCCCTAGTTTCAACATGTGTTCCTCTGGTCACATGATTAAGAGCCATTGATATACAATAGAAGACAATTGATAGCATGGTCAAAAATGTATTGATGTATAATAGAAGGCAGATAGAGATCTTTAGCACTTCATTTAGCTAACCAGTATCCTTAGCCCTCGTTATTTTTACCCAGACAAACCCAGAGTCAGAGTCTGGGTTCATTATCCCTGTGGTTTGGAGTAAACCTTGATGGATAGGAATTCCACAAGATGTGTTTAGGCTTCTCTGTTGGAATTCACTTTGGAAACTTCCAAAAGCATGAAGAGTCTTGCAGTTGGAAAAGTTGTGACTTTGTGACAACCAGCTTACAAACCCTCATGGCCCATTTTTAATGGAATACAGTTTTCAAAAAAAATGTAGTGTCTGCTTGCCTTGGCATGACAGATCTAATGAGGTATATGGGGAATAAAAACAACTACCAGGGAGGAAGTGACATTTAATAGCCTGTATTTCCTTTGCTAAAAGTATCCTAAAGCAATTTTCAGTGTTAAAGCCTGAGGCCTTATTCAATTTGTGCTTCAATCTTTCTCACCTTTTCCATTTTTTTACTGCACATTCTTTTCCAGCAATAGATTTTCCTGAAGGCAAGATTCTCTGCCATCACTCAGACTGATTTATATATTTTAAAAAAAGGGATAAGATTCACTACACTCCACAAGTCTCCTGCCATAACGAGAAACTCCAAAAAGCAGGTATTTTTTAAACTACTTCAGTAACGAACTCCCATCCAGGTGAGCTAAAGGTTTAATCCACTACATGCAATTATTTAGACTTAGTGAGGTACATCAGCTGCATCAGACTTGGGTTATAGTATGTAATATTTTTAGAGCTCAAGAAAAGTACAATCTGTACTTTTCCTACCAATATAACAGCATCGTTAGTCTTGCTGTTGGAATGTATAAAGTCTGTGTCTTTTATAGGAACACATTACAGAAGGCTGAAACAAGGAAGATTGGCTCTTTGATTCTGTACCAAACGTTTTTGAAAACACTCAGCAAGGTCAATCATCACCTGTAGAGAGCACAGCCAAATGAACATTTCAAAACCAGAGCATGCATCAGAGCTAGAAGATATTACAGATGATAAAATCATTTAAAAAGAACAAAATGGAGGGCAGGCAAAATGACAGGATGTAGACAGTAAACATTTGGCAAGTAGGCCTTCTATTGGTGATTAAGGATATTGCGTCATGAGCAGCTGATACAATATACAGAGGAACCTTGATTATCCAGCATTCGATTATTCGACAGAATACTCCCTGTCCGTGTCTTTCGGATAATTGAGGTTCCTCTGTATTCACTCCTAACAATCTCTTTAGGAGCATGGCATGTGAAGTAGCAGGTCAGATGTTGCAACATCTACACCTGGATTAGAAGGACAGAAGGTGGAAGTGTTGGTAGGCAAATGGACGAGGGTGTCATGGATGGTATGGCCTACATCAAAAGAGTTGATTTTGGATTGAGTGGGTAGGATCATGTGGGTAGTATATGGCAGAGATTTGTTTGTAGTGCAAAAGCCTGATGCAGTGAAAACTGAGGAGAAAGAGGGCCTTACCACAGCTTGGGCAGTGAAAAGGCAAAACAGCAGCTTAGAGAATGAAGAACCAGCAGAATGTATCTATTAGGGCATGGGGAATGTTCAATTCAACACATATGAGAAATTCCAGTGCAGACTGGTATCATTGGAACAGATACAATGGAGAAACTTGGGAGATGGGTAGCACAGCAACAGGAAACCAGCTGAGGTGAAACAGAATTCAGTTGGTTTTCTTGCTGCCTGCACTTAACTGAATCCTCCTATTCTTTTGTGCATTTATTTAAAGCACATTGATTATCACAAACTAATACGTTGATGCCACAACAATAACCCATGAAAGATTACAATTTAGTAAAAGCTAAATCCTCAATGTTAAGCAAATAGTCAAAACTTGTTGGAAATGGAGAGCCATTTCTTGTCAAGATGTCAATGAAGTGTCAAGTTCCTCATGAACAGACATCTGTATAGTGGTATTATTCATTGAGATGATTCAGAGATGCCGGTGTTGGACTGGGGTGTACAAAGTTAAAAATCACACAACACCAGGTTATAGTCCAACAGGTTTAATTGGAAGCACACTAGCTTTCGGAGCGACACTCCTTCATCAGGTGATTCTGGAGGGCTCGATCGTAACACAGAATTTATAGCAAAAATTTGCAGTGTGATGTAACTGAAATTATACATTGAAGAATTGATTGTCTGTTAAGCCTTTCATCTGTTAGAATACAGTGATAGTTTCACTTCTTTCATGTGTAAATCACAAAACCCTTTTTTTTAAAGTTGCATTCTCGGGTTAGCTGTTAACAATGGTGATAGCTAGACAATATGTTGAAGGTGTTAGCCCCCTGTGTTCTCTGTCTATGACCTGATGTTTAGATTGATTCCAATTTAAAAAGTGAGATAACAACAGAGTTTTACATAAATTCATGCAGTTTTTGAGCTCAGAGTTCTACATGAATGTATGTGGTTTTTGAGCAAAGTGCAATGTAACTCTGAAAGGACCAAAAAAATTCACCACACAAAATGTGTGCATGTGGGTCTTTGTCTGTCTGTCTGGGGTGGGGGTTGTGAGTGTGTGAGTGTGTCTAAAGTCAGTGAGGGGGGTGTATGTGTGGGAGTCTGTGTGAGTGGTACAATGTTCAACTCATCGACCGCCAGTTCCGACGTGCCACAGCAAGGAACCGTAATGACCTCCTCAGGAGACAGAGACGGGCTGCAACTGACAGGGTACCCTTCGTTGTTCAGTACTTCCCAGGGGCTGAAAAATTACACCATGTTCTTCGTGACCTGCAACACATTATCAATGAGGATGAGCACCTCACCAAGACCTTCCCCTCACCAAGACCTTCCCCACACCTCCACTACTTGCCTTTAAACAACCGCCAAACCTCAAACAGATCATTGTTTGTAGCAAACTGCCCAGCTCTCAGGACAACTCCATACAATCCTGTCACGGTGGACGCTGCAAAATGTGTCAGATTGTGGACATAGATACCACTATTACGCGTGGGAACACCTCACACCATGTACATGGCAAGTACTCATGTGACTCAGCCAACATTGTCTATCTTATCCGTTGCAGGCAGGGATGCCCGGAGGCATGGTACATTGGGGAAACTGAGCAAAGGCTATGACAATGTTGTGCGGTGCCCATTCATCCAATCAACAGACAGGAGGGTTCCCTCCCAGTTGGGGAACACTTTAGTGGTCCAGGACATTCAGCCTCGGACCTTCGGGTGACCATCCTCCAAGGTGGACTTCGGGACAGGCAGCAGAGGAAAGTGGCCGAGCAGAGGCTGATAGCTAAGTTCGGTACCCATAGGGAGGGCCTCAACCGGGACCTTGGGTTCATGTCACATTACAGGTGATCACCATTGCACCACACACTGACACGGACACGGACACAGATACACACAGACGCGCACACAGACACCCCCACACACACATGCACCCCCTCACAGACTTAAGACACTCTGCACTCACTACACACATACACACACTTTCTCACACTCACAACCCCCACCCCCGACAGACACAGACAGACAGACAAAGACCCACATATTTTGTGTGGTGAATTTTTTTGGTACTTTCAGAGTTACACTGCACTTTGCTCAAAAACCACATACATTCATGTAGAACTCTGAGCTCAAAAACTGCATGAATTTATGTAAAACTCTGTTATCTCACTTTTTAGATTGGAATCAATCTAAACATCAGGTCATAGACAGAGAACACAGGGGCTAACACCTTCAACATATTGTCTAGCTGTCACCATTGTTAACAGCTAACCCGAGAATGCAACTTTAAAAAAAAGGGTTTTGTGATTTACACATGAAAGAAGTGAAACTATCACTGTATTCTAACAGATGAAAGGTTTAACAGACAATCAATTCTTCAATGTTTAATTTCAGTTACATCACATTGCAAAGTTTTGCTATAAATTCTGTGTTACGATCGAGCCCTCCAGAATCACCTGATGAAGGAGCGTCGCTCCGAAAGCTAGTGTGCTTCCAATTAAACCTGTTGGACTATAACCTGGTGTTGTGTGAATTTTAACTTTATTCATTGAGAGTGTTAAGGACCTCCTTAAACCTCCTACTTTATCTCAACCGTCTTTTCTCCACCAACCACCCCCATCAGGTCCAGACCAGACTTCATTTGATTTTCACCCACACATAGAGATTGTGGGATACATCTGCTCTGAAACATCTAGAGATGGCTCCCTCAATAGCTGTGCTCGGTTAACTCAGTGCAAACTAGAAATCTATTCAGAAATGATTTTCCTGGCTTGCATTGGCCCAGCATATGGTCCATTTATCCAATGAGCCTTTAATCAATGTTAGTACAAGCAAAGAGCAAGCCTCCCAGATTTATTGAGAAAGAATGTGTTTATATGTCACCATAAAAGAACTTCAATGAATTGGAGTCAAAGAGGCATACAGCACGGAGACAGACCCTTTGTCCAACTCATCCATGCCAACTAGATATTCTAAATTAATCTAGTTGCACTTGCCAGCATTTGGTCCATATCTCTCTAAACCCTTCCTATTCATATACCCATCCAGATACACTTCAACATTATAATTGTAGCAGCCTCCACCACTTCCTCTGGCAGCTCATTCCGTACATGTATCACCCTCTGTGTGAAAATGTTGCCCCTTAGGTTCCTTTTAAATCTTTTTGCTCTCATGTTAAACCCATACCCTCTAGTTTTGGACCCCCCCTCCCCACCCCAGGGAGAAGACCTTGTCTATTTACTCTATCCATGTCCCTCATGATTTTATAAACTTCTATAAGGTCAACAACACTCCTCAGCCTCCGACACTCCAAGGAAAACCGCCTCAGCCTATTGGGCCCCTCCCTATAGCTCCAATCATCTAACCCTGGCAACACCCTTGTAAATCTTTTCTGAACATTTTCAAGTTTCACAGCACCTTTTAAATTACTTTTAAAGGTCGGCGGTTATAGGAAAATACATCAGCCAACTTGCATACAGGAAAGTTCCACAAACAACAAAGTAAATGAGGAGATAAATTACTTTGGTAACAACATAAGGAATAAGTGATGGTGAGGTGATTGGGAGAATGCCCTCACTATTCTCTAAGTGCTTTAGAATATTTTTGTAGTGGGTATATGAATAAGAAGGTGGGTTTGTGGTTTAATATCTCATTTAGAAAGATGCGATCAGCCTGAATTAATTAGCTCAGTTATCCGAATATGGCTTGAAGCCAAACCTTACAGAGTTCTATATGGAGTCAAGTTGATGGTTAGGAGTAAATCCCTGTACACAATCAGCTGCATACTGCATTGTAAACTAAGATAGGACTTAAAGTTTAAAATGTAAGTCACCAATTGCAGAAACAAAATCAGACTCGTCTGTCATATAGAAGCCCCTGGGAAATCTGATCACATTACAAATAACTTTCCATAATGGACAGAAAGTTGGATGAAATTTACATGGTGAACAGATGGCTGGCAGTTACAGAGCACAATTCAACTGAGGGGTGAGATCACTGAAACTTGGCCTTTTGTGACCATCTAAATCCTCTGATTAAATTACAGCCTTTAATTTTATTTTATATATTTACGTTGTGATTGCATTAAATACAGTGAACAGCCAGCTTGGAGACAGTGTGTTACAAATAAAGGCTCATGTCGTTTAATAAGCTTTAGAACCATTGTGTGCAATGTTATTTGGAAACAAAACTGAACATTTACCTGGGTACATTTAAAAAGGCCAATTTTCCAACGCGGAATTCAGAAGAAAACACTCAGGCCAAGAAACAATAGAAACACCAGCAAAAAAAAAAAGTGCAGAAGGTTTTCCTACCTTTTGATGTCCTGCTTACACGAATAGGTCAGCTGGTGTGTCCCAAAACCTTGAGTTAGTGATTAATGAATAAATTTTAGCGTCAAACAGCATAGAAACAGATCCTTTAGTCTAACCAGTCTATGCTGACTATGTTCACAAATTAAACTAGTCCCACCTGCCTGGGCTTGGCCCATATCCCTCCTAATCTTTTTGATTTGTGAACTTGTCCAAATACCTGTATCCTTTAAACAATGCATCCATCACTTTCTCTGGCAGCTCATTCCACACATGAGCCACTCTGTGTTTAAAAAAAAAAGTTGCTCCTTATGTCCTTTTAAAATCTGTGTCTTCTCACCTTAAACATTTGCTCCCCGGTTTTGGACTCCACCGCCCTAGGGGAAAAAAAACCCTTGCCGTTCACCTTATCTACGTACCTCATGATGTTATAAACCTTGATAAGGTCACCCCTCAACCTCCTATGCTCCAGTGAAATAAGTTCCAGTCTTTTCAGTCTATTTTTGTGTCAGTGAATAACTAGATTAGTGCATGGCTGAGTTTGTTAGTGAATGAATGTACTAGTAAAATGCAGTAATGAGTGACTAAGTGGATGAATGAATTCATGACTAAGTAAACGAGGTAATGGGTAAATGATAAATTGGTGGGTGGCTGAGGTGCAGGAGTTAACTATTTATTTTTCCACAGCTCCTGTGAGATTTTGTTGAGGACTACTTTTAGGTTTAAGGATATCTTGCAAATTCTCTCCAGTTCATCTATTACACAATGCAGTCACATAGTAACCTTTTGTACTTAGAAAAAAAAACTTTTAAAATAATTCAACCTTAGATAAACAGTACAAATATCAATGCTGCACATATATTAAATGCTTTAACTTGTAATCTGTAAATAAGATGGTTTTGTTGTTTCCTTTTAAACACACACACTTCCCACATTTTGTTTCCAAATTTAACATTGTAAATATTTCCTACAAGACAATTTCTTTGATTCCCAATAAGTTAAGGTCCGAGTGAAGATCAAACTTTAAGTTACAGCCCAATAAGAACATAAGTGAAAATGCATTGCTGACATGAAACAGATTGTAGATGGAGAAAGTAAAGATTATAATTGTGCAGGAGCTGTTTATAAACCTCAAGGTAACCTATGCCTATGTACAAAAGTACTATTCAAATCATTGTGCATTCACTTGCGTTTCAAGAGCTCTCTGACAAAAAATCAAAAGTAGTTTTGGCTGGAATGATGCCAGGGTGGTAGCAGTTCCAAAGATTTCCTCCTGCCCTGACAGAAACGTGGACCCAGGAGCCTCTACACAGCCCTCCCACACAACTCCTGCTCTCCCCACTAGTTACTGAAACAAATCTCAAAATAGAGTGGAGAGTGCTTGCTGATTAAACCCCATTAGTTAGGATTACAAATATATCATTACCTTAAAAAAAAATTTTCGCCTTAATATCAGGCCCAATAACTACACCCCTCTCACCCAACCCCAGGGGACACTCACCACCTCAAGTAGGTTGAGTGATAGCTCGCTCAGGCTTACTTCAACCTGGGGATCTGGAAAAACAGTTCCTCCAATCGCAGCTTCTCTCTTTCCCAACCTCACTGTTTCTCCAATTAGAGATTCTGTCTCTTGAGGAGGAACAAGGGTAGGAGAGATGGAACCCGTGATTGGCCAAGCTGGAGGAGCAGTGGAGGAGAGAGAGAAGATTAGAAGGCCAGCTGTCTAGCTACTGTAGCCCATGTGTGGGGGTGGGGTGGGGTTGTTTGTTTCTCTGATTAGCTGTCTGGACATTTTGAGGACTCATATATTTCAAGGACGGTTGAGGTGGGTGAAGTGGATGATTGTAGGTGAGGTGGACGTGAGAGTGAGTGAGTGAGACAGGTAGGCAAAGTGGATAGGTGTTTGGGTGAGGTGAGTAGACATTTTGGGAAGGTTATTGGGTCATGAAGTTGGGGTATATTGGCAGTGCAGTTGGGTGGTCACAGTGGTGGTTGAGGAATCAATTGTGATGTTACTCAGGTGAGATACCAGGTTTCAAACAGCTTAAAATATCCTGGGTAGCTCTTTTGGCCAGTCCTGGATATGCAGCACTAGTCTCCAACCGTACCTCAGAGTGAGAGTCATTCATGGAGGATCCCAGCTGCAAGCAATTGTCCCTTCAAAAGGTCAAACTTTTCAGGTAATTCTCTCAAATTTCTGCATGTTAGCCCTGTCCTGATGTCCATCATATGATCCAAAAACTGGAATATTCAGGGCATGAAGTCTCTAAGATTAATATGCTTTGGGATGTCTCTTTAATTTAGTGTAGCATGGAGGAATGAAGACATGTGACATGCCTTGGATTCTTCCGGCTTGATTGTTAAAAGTTAAAGAGGAGCCCAGATTATATGACTAGCAAGGTTCTGGGGAGTGTTACTGAACAAAGAGACCTTGGAGTGCAGGTTCATAGTTCCTTGGAAGTAGAGTTGCAGATTGATAGGATAGTGAAGGTGGTGTTTGGTATGCTTTCCTTTATTAGTCAGAGTATTGAGTACAGGAGTTGAGAGGTCATGTTGCAGCTGTACAGAACATTGGTTCAGCCACTTTTGGAATATTGTGTAATTCTCCTCTCCCTCCTCTCGGAAGGATGTTGTAAAACTTGAAAGGGTTCAGAAAAGATTTACAAGGATGCTGCCAGGGTTGGAGGGTTTAAGCTATATGGAGAGGCTGAATAGGCTGGAGCTGAGGAGTGACCTTATAGAGGTTTATAAAATCATGAGGGGCATGGATAGCGTAAATAGACAAGGTCTTTTCCTTGGGATGGGGGAGTCCAGAACTAGAGGGCATAGGTTTAGGGTGAGAGGGGAAAACTTTAAAACGGACCTAAGGGACAACCTTTTCATGCAAAAGATGGTGTGTATGGATTGAGCTGCCAGAGGAAGTGGTAGAGGCTGTACAATTACAACATTTAAAAGGCATTGGATGGGTATATGAATAGGAAGGGTTTGGAGGGTTATGGGCTGAGTGCTGGCAGGTGGGACTAGATTGGGTTGGGATATCTGGACGGGTTGGACCGAAGGGTCTGTTTCCATGCTGTACATCTGAGTATATGTCTCTAAGTTATAATATCTTCACACTGACCGGGGCAGCTGGACTGATGGTGGAGCTCATTGAGAGGTGTCATCAGGTTTGTAAACAACTATCTTTTAAACTCTATTTAATTCCAGATTAGAATAGAGTTAGTGGTCAAGAGGATATCTAATTGGCACTGCTACCTGGACGATTAATTCATGTTACCATGGATTTTGGGAGATGAGTCCATTGCAAGCCTTAGTAGTATCCACTTATAACCTCAGAGGCCATTTTGCAACAAATTGAGGGAGAGAGACAGAGAGCAGTGACAGAGACATGGAAAATTTTTCCCAACTACATTGGGAATTTTAAAAAAAATTCACTCATAGGATGTGGGCATTGCTGACTGCCCATCCCTAGTTGCCCTTGAAGTTGGTGGTGAGCTACCTTCTTGCACTGCTACAGTCTGTGTGCTGTGAGTTGACCCACAATACCCTTAGTGAGGGAATTCCAGAATTTTGACCTAGGTATAATGAAGTGACGGCGATATATTTCTAAGTCAAGATGGTGAATGACTTTGGGGGCTGACCTTGCAGGCAGTGGTGTTCCCATACATCTACTGCCCTTGTCCTCTGAGATGGAAATGGTCATGGCTTTGGAAGGTCATATTAGATCATACACCTCAGGATAATGGGATTAATGAGAAATGGTAAGCTTTTATTTAGTCAGCAAGGTGCCAAAGCTTTTATTTAAAAACAACATAACTAGAGGGACAAGCACCTTGATAATTGAGGGACAAATGATTCTGTTGTAGACCATACCAAGACTGACAGAGATTCCCACAAAGGTAAACACACTGCACCAGAACTACAACAATCTAGAACTTGTCCACATGAGCTTAATTCACCACATCAAGCATCTAAATAGCTTGACATTGTGGAACATCCCAAAACATTATAAGAGCATTATCAACGTGAGGCATAAGAAGTATTAAGACAGGTGATTAAAACTCAGTTAAAGATATCGGTTGTAAGAAGTTCTTAAATGGAGGAGAGAGAGTGGTGGGTTTGTTTAGGGATTGAAATCACGCGTTTAAGGCCAAGACAATCGGCAGCTCATTTCTCAATGGTGGAGTAGTGAATATCAGGCATGCACGATTTACCTGATCAAGTTCACAGAATATCACTATTTACAAGTGAACATTTCAGCAAACTGTACTCCAAAGTTTCTCCCAATTTCTTAGAAGAGTGTAGTTTCTCAAAAGTATCCTGGAGAATAATTCTTATTGAGAAGTTGCATGCGTTAGATCAATTTTCTTCCTATAACTGTCCTGATTGTTGCTAAAGTGAAAGATCTGCTGAAATTTTAGTGAAATAAATGCCATCTGTGGAAATTGTGTACACAGTTTCTTTGGAAGTTCAACCAATCTTGTACTGAATTTACAGCAAATGTTTGGTTGAAACCCTGCAGAGATTCTAACTTTGTGGTTGTCTGGAGCATGAATTGCATTTACACTAGCACATTACCTTGCCACTAGACAGGATAAGACTCACAACATGAAGCACATTGTGGTTACAGGTTTGTAGATGTTACTGAGTGAAACCATTCTTGACTCTGCATCGAGTGGTTGCAGCGAGTTACAAGCCAGTTGCAGACAAAAGCTGTCTTGTCCAATAGACTTCCAATGCTTGACAAGCTTGTAATGATCAAGTCTCTATACTTGCCATATGATGCAAGATATGTATGTAATATTAATTAAAAAGGCACAGCCTTTTGAAAATAGGTTTGAAATTTTAAACCACCAACAATCAAGGATGATAAACTCATTGTCAGAGCCAAGAGAGATACTGAAAGGTCTTGCAGTCCATTGTTCTGCAAAATAAGATTTCTGCACACACTCTGAGCTCCATGTGAGTGGTACGGTGGCACAGTGGTTAGCACTGCTGCCTCACAGCGCCAGAGACCTGGGTTCAATTCCCGACTCAGGTGACTGACTGTGTGGAGTTTGCACATTCTCCCCGTGTCTGCGTGGATTTCCTCTGGGTGCTCCGGTTTCCTCCCACACTCCAAAGATGTGCAGGTCAGGTGAATTGGCCATGCTAAATTGCCCGTAGTGTTAGGTAAAGGGGTAAATGTAGGGTAATGGGTGGGTTGTGGGTCAGTGTGGACTTGCTGGGCCGAAGGGCCTGTTTCCACACTGTAAGTAATCTAATCTAATCTAATGTGTTTTGTTTTTGACTGTGTGGTCCAGTCGATTTAAGAAAAACGCATTCCTTCAAGAGTTAACTGGCTCTTTTTATCAAAATTAGTACATTTGGAAACTCAAAGATGGAAAAAAATTTTAAAATCTTTGTGCATTCTGATCTTAGTCATATTTCTACTCTGTCACCTGCCATTTCAGAACAAAGACGTCTGAATGTTTAATATTCCTTGGTCTCGGGGCCAACCTCCTGTAGTCTCTCCTATTGCAGCAACAGTGTACTATTTCTTTTCAGTTGCTTGTTTTAGTAGATCTAATATGAAGGCTAAACACATTTGAATGTTGTTGCATTGCCCCAACTTGCCAAAATTGCATATATCAACTTCGAAAGTCGTGCACCCATGTCAATCACCTCAACTCTTTTGTGAAGAAAGCTCATTGTTGTAACCTGTCCCTCAATTCAAGCATTCCATCTTTGGGGTCTTGATTGACTGCTGTATCTGATCAGGTGACTGAGTTGTCAGGTTCCTGACCTGCAGAAAGTTGGACACATAGCCCAGGTCATCCCATGAGGCAACGGAATCTCAAGTACTAGGTTTGCTGCCTTTTCTCTCCTTCTCTCTCACTGCTGTGCCTCATCATCAACTCGCTGGGACCCCAAGTGTGATGCATCCTGATTGACAAATCTTGTCATCATTCTGAACCATTGGTAGAAAGCTCCTCCCAGTCATTAACATCAAAATGCTTTGTTTTAATGAGTGCTTCACTAGCTAACAACAAGCTAAGCAAAACCTGCTGCAACCCCAGATTCATAGAATCACACAATCCCTACAGTGTGGAAGCAGGCCAATGGGCCCATTGAGTCCACACTGACTCTCCGAAGAGCAACCCAACCAGATCAACCGGATACCCTGTCCTTTAACTCTGCATTTCCCATGGCTAACCTGCACCTTCACAGACACGATGGGCAATTTAGCATGGCCAATCCACCTAACCTGCATTTCTTTGGATTGTGGGAGGAAACCAGAGCACATTGCAAAAACCAGGCAGACATTGGGAAAGACCAAAGGAAACCCACGCAGACATGGGGAGAATGTGCAAGCTCCCCACAGACAGCTGACTGAGGCTGGAATTGAACCTGGGTCCCTGGTAGTGTGAGAGAGCATTGCTAACCACTGAGCCACCGTGCCATCATAAGATTCCCCAAAAAATCTCAGAAACAGCCCAACGGCTGTCCTTCCAGTGTCAGGCTTCACAAGTCAAATTATATTGTCATTCAAAGACACCCAGAGAGATAGAAACATAAAAGGTGACAAATGGTGGACTATTCACCAGCTTCCAGGTCACTAGAAACCCAACAACTGAACTATCCAAAATCGAGACGTGCCTCCTGTCTAACAGTAATTGATGCTTCCTTCCTCAAATACGGGCAAACAGCAGTATAGTGAATAGCACCCATAATCATACCCACTGTTGTAACTTCAATATAACTCAATATTATGTGGTTCTGAAAATGTAAAAGCATCAAATCACCACCTGTGTGGATGATTCACCATACACGATGATCACATAAGAACATAAGACCTGGGAGCAGGAGTAGGCTATCTGGCCCTTCGAGCCTGCTCTGCTATTCAATAAGATCATGGCTGATGTTTTTGTGGACTCAGCCCCATTTAACCACGCTCTCACCATATCCTTTAATTCCTTTATTGTTCAAAATAATATCTATCTTAGCTTTAAAAACGTTCACTGAAGTAGTGTCAACTATTTCACTGGACAAGGAATTCCATAGATTTCTGAGTGATTACTTGTCCTGCTCTGAAGACCATTGAACTCCCCCAAGGAAGCTCTGTGGTACTGCCACTGATCCAGAAATTCAGAGGCAAAAGTGAAGATGTCGGGGGCCTGAGTTCACCTTCCACCATGGCAACTGGTAGAATCTAATGCAATTAATATTTCTCAAAAATCTGAAATTGAATGCTCGTCTCAGAAATGGTGACCAAATGACTAACATTTTTGGAAATGCAATTGATACAACTGAATGGCTTGCTCATCCACTTCAAACAGTGGTTGAGAGTCAAACACACTGCTGTGTCTGAAGTCACATGTTGACCAGACCAAGTACGGATGGCAGATTTCACTCCCTGAAAGATGTTAGTCAACCAGAAGGATTTTTCTGACAATCGACAATGGTTTAATATATTTAATGATTTTGAAACCTGCTGTGGTAGGCTTTTGACTGGTTGGACTGAAGATCTGGTTCCATGCTGGACGACTTTCGGGCTCTACCCAGATAGTTCACTAATCTTGCTTTAGGAAAGAAAATCCTCCATTCTTACCTCATGTGGCCAATAGTGCAGACCCACAACACTGGTCTAGAAAGCTACTCATTTCAAGGGCAGTTAGGAAGGAGCAACAATTACTTGCCTTGCCCACATCCCATCAGAGATAAAACAAAACTTACTCGGATCTCCTACATTTATATCATATACTGCAGCCAATCTTTATGTTTTGTGAATCTACATCAGCCAAATGATCACAAAGCATTTTAAACCAGGATCAACTTAGATTAGATTGGATTCCCTACAGTGTGGAAACAGGCCCTTCGGCCCAACAGGTCCCTCCGAAGAGCAACCCAGCCAGACCCATTTTCTACATTCACCCCTGACTAATGCACCTAACGCTACAGGCAATTTAGCACGGCCAATTCACCTAACCTGTACATCTTTGGACTGTGGGAGGAAACCAGAGCACCTGGAGGAAACCCATGCAGACACAGGGAGAATATGCAAACTCCACACAGACAGTTGCCTGAGGCACGAATTGAACCCAGGTCCCTGGTGCTGTGAGGCAGCAGTGCTAACCACTGAGCCACTGTGCCACCCTGAGCTTAATAGCTCTTATACCAAGAGTGACTGCATTACAGAGTGTGTAAATGTGGGAATGTGTTGTAGGTCTTCACTGTAAAATGGGGAACCAGGGTTTGTGGGCTGCTTAAAAAGGCAGTATCTGGATGAGATCAGATCATGCTGACATGAACATTTCCACCTGTACACTGATGTGATGCAAGAAATTATGACAGATTCCACACACTCAAACTACGTCAGTGGTGTGACCGAAGTTGGCAATAGTTGTGTAAAAAACATTGAAAATATCTTCCGGGCTGTCGGCCTTAACCAATCGGGTAGGTTCATCTTTAATGATACTGCCAGCTGTATGAGAAGGGCCTGTGCCCGAAACGTCGAATCTCCTGTTCCCTGGATGCTGCCTGACCTGCTGTGCTGTTCCAGCAATAAAGTTTCAGCTGTATGAGAACCCATGCAACCGGAGTTAATGTCAAAAGCAATTTCACACCGATATAATCCAGGACCATGCAGTTAAACATTGTATTTTTTCAATCTACTGAAGCATCTAATTCACACAATCAAAATCTATCTACTTCTCTTGGAACAGAGGCAGAAACAAGCTGCAGCTGGTTATTTGGTTTCACGTACATAGCACCACAACTTTGGCAAATTGCAGCAATACCCACTTGAGCAAAGAATCAGAGGATGGCTGCCATTGATACCTCTGTGCCCCACAAAGGAGTAGATACCTTAAAAGACAAATGAGTGAGAAAAAGGACTTCCAAACTTTTTAGGTGATGCTGCATCGGCAAGGTAATGTCCTGCTTCTCCTGCTGTTTTCTAAAACTCATTCCAAAATTACTAAATATTCCAGGTGCAAATGGAGGAGAGGAAATAAGTACAATAAACATCACCAGAGAGAAAGTGTGAGGGGAACTAATGGGGACTAAAAAACGGATAAATCTCCTCAAACAAATGGAATATATCTTAGGATATTAAAAGGAAATAACTGCAGAGGTAATGGATAGACTGGTATTAAATCTTCTAGGAATCCTTAGATTTTGTAAAAGTCCCAGAGGATTGGGAAAATTGGATTGCCAATGTGGCACTTTCATTTAAAAAGGAAGAAGACAAAAGTAAGTAATTGTAGACCAATTAGTTTAACATCTGTTATGAGGAAAATGTTAGAGACTATGATAAAAGAAAGATATACTGGCATTGGAGGTTGTCCAGAGAAGGTTTACTGGACTGACCACTGGTATGGAGGGACTGTCTTGTGAGGAGAATTTGGGCCTGAACTCATTGGAGTTTGGAAGAATAGGACATGATCTTAATGAAACAAACTGGATTCTTGGGGGACTTATCTGGGTAGATACAGAAAGATTGTTTCATTATGTGGGAGTCTCTTGGACCAGAGGACACAAACTCGGAATAACAGTTCATAGAGTCATAGAGTCATAGAGATGTACAACATGGAAACAGACCCTTCGGTCCAACCCGTCCATGCCGACCAGATATCCCAACCCAATCTAGTCCCACCTGCCAGTACCCAACCCATATCCCTCCAAACCCTTCCTATTCATATACCCATCCAAATGTCTCTTAAATGTTGCAATTGAACCAGCCTCCACCACTTCCTCTGGCAGCTCATTCCATACACGTACCATCCTCTGCGTGAAAAGGTTGCCCCTTAGGGATCTGTTATATCTTTCCCCTCTCACCTTAAACCTATGCCCTCTAGTTCTGGACTCCCCCACCCCAGGGAAAAGACTTTGCCTATTTATCCTATCCATGCCCGTCATAATTTTGTATCCCTCTATAAGGTCACCCCTCAGCCTCCGATGCTCCAAGGAAAATAGCCCCAGCCTGTTCAGCCTCTCCCTGTAGTTCAATTCCTCCAACCCTGGCAGCATCCTTGTAAATCTTTTCTGAACCCTTTCAAGTTTCACAATATCTTTCCAATAGGAAGGAGACCAGAATTGCATGCAATATTCCAACAGTGTCCTAACCAATGTCCTGTACAGCCGCAACATGACCTCCCAACTCCTGTACTCAATAAAAGAAAGCATACCAAACGCCTTCTTCACTATCCTATCTACCTGTGACTCCTCTTTCAAGGAGCTATGAACCCTGCACCCCAAGGACTCTTTGTTCAACAACACTCCCTAGGACCTTACCATTAAGTGCACATTCAAAACAGAAATGAGAAGGAATCTCTTCTCTTAGAGGGTAGTGAATCTGTGGAATTCTTTTACCACAGAGGGCTAGCGGAGCTGGGTCTTTACGTACATTCAAGGCTGAGATAGACAGTACAGGAAACAAGGGTTATAGGGAAAACTAAAAGCAGGAAAATGAAGTTGCAGATGTTCAAATCAGCTATGATCTGATTGTACGGCAGGGCAGATTTGATGGGCTGAATGGCCTGCATCTACTCCTATAACAATGCTACTATAGCAACGTAATTTCAAATAAAACTACCATGAAAGTCTAAAGATACAGAACTGGCTCAAAGGTAGAAGAGAGAGGGTGGTGGTGGAGGGTTGTTTTTCAGACTGGAGGCCTGTGACCAGTGGAGTGCCATAAGGATTGGTGCCGGGTCCTCTACTTTTTGTCATTTTCATAAATGATTTGGATGCGAGCATAAGAGGTACAGTTAGTAAGTTTGCAGATGACACCAAAATTGGAGGTGTAGTGGACAGCGAAGAGGGTTACCTCAGATTACAGCAGGATCTTGACCAAATGGACCAATGGGCTGAGAAGTAGCAGATGGAGTTTAATTTAGATAAATGTGACGTGCTGAATTTTGGGAAAGCAAATCTTAGTAGGACTTATACATTTAATGGTGAGGTCCTAGGGAGTGGTGCTGAACAAAGAGACCTTGGAGTGCAGGTTCATAGCTCCTTGAAAGTGGAGTCGCAGGTAGATAGGATAGTGAAGAAGGCGTTTGGTATGCTTTCCTTTATTGGTCAGAGTATTGAGTACAGGAGTTGGGAGGTCATGTTGCGGCTGTACTGGACATTGGTTCGGCCACTGTTGGAATATTGCGTGCAATTCTGGTCTCTTTCCTATCGGAAAGATGTTGTGAAACTTGAAAGGATTCAGAAAAGATTTACAAGGATGTTGCCAGGATTGGAGGAATTGAGCTATAGGGAGAGGCTGGGGCTGTTTTCCCTGGAGCGTCGGAGGCTGAGGGGTGACCTTATAGAGGGATACAAAATTATGAGGGGCATGGATAGGATAAATAGACAAAGTCTTTTCCCTGGGGTGGGGGAGTCCAGAACTAGAGGGCATAGGTTTAGGGTGAGAGGGGAAAGATATAAAAGAGATCTAAGGGACAACTTTTTCACACAGAGGGTGGTACGAGTATGGAATGAGCTGCCAGAGGAAGTGGTGGAGGCTGGTTCAATTGCAACATTTAAGAGACATTTGGATGGGTATATGAATAGGAAGGGTTTGGAGGGATATGGGCCGGGTGCTGGCAGGTAGGACTAGATTGGGTTGGGATATCTGGTCGGCATAGACCGGTTGGACCGAAGGGTCTGTTTCCATGCTGTACATCTCTATGACTCTATGACTCCATGACTCTATGTGGTGATAACAGCAACAAGACTCACATAAATCCTGATAACGTAATCGATCATACAGCTATAACATTGTGTAAGAGAGAATACACCAGTCTGAAATGAGCATGTGAAGTGAGAGGTCTCAGACAACACACTAGAGAGCAGTATCTGATAAACTATATAGTACACAATGAGTTTAATAATCTTACTTAGAGATAAGGAGCAAGCAACCTCAGGGAGCGTGTGCATAGACACCTATTGCCCAAGATACTCCACAATTGTATCTCAATATACAGATTGCAGAATTGGGTAAAAGGAAGGTACAGCACAGCAGCAGAGATCAGCCAGTCTTCCATTGCTTTGTACTGCAAATCTACTGAGTAATCTCACACAGCAAGAGGGTGCTTTCTTGCTCATGTCTTTATCTCTTCGAGGAGCTGCTTTCTCACAGATTATAAATTATGAACCGTGTTCTCTTTGACGAATAGAACTCCCTTTGAACACAGATTACACATCAACAGGACGAATTAGTTTCACGTTGAATAGAAAGTCCTGAAAAATGGGAGAAACAACTGTTTTAGCTAATTATATGCACTCCATAGGGGAAAAAAAATTCTCTTGATTGAGAGATGTATTCATGCAATAAATCTATGATCTATAAATTGAGTTTCTTGTATGTCTTGAATTATGGAGATTATTCATTTTTGTATGAATTTAAAGCAAAAGGATTGCAACTGGAACTGACTATACTAATATTCAGTTTGCTAACTTCCACATGTGTAATACTGCTTGCCTCCTGTCCAGTTAAGTTTATCTTCAGTGAAACCCTTATTTACACCTGTGTTATAGCCTGATGCTGTTTGCATCTAAACTTACTCTAAAGTTCACTTATGCAACATAACAGGTTTGGTTCACCAATTACTTCTTCTTAAATTTTGAAATTGCATCCTTGGGATGGCATGGTGGCTCAGTGTTTAGCATTACTGCCTCACGGTGGCCAGGCACCCTGGTTCAATTCCACCCTCGGGTGATTGTCTGTGTGGAGTTTGCACATTCTCTCTGTGTCCCCCTGGGTGGGTTTCTTCCCAGTGCTCTGGTTTCTTCTCCTAGTCCAAAGATGTGGAGGTGGATTGGCCATGCTAAATTGCCCATAGTGTGCAGGCTAGTTGGACTATCCATAGGAAATGCTCTTTGGATGGTCTGTGTGGACTTGATGGCCCACTTTGTGGGATTCAGTTTCCACACTTTGTGGGATTCTGTATATTCAAACCCTTCCACAATCACATTGCCTTGTGGCTGTTTCATCTTCCAGTGCTGGAAAACCACACATTCATTGCTGCTAGGAGCTTGGTCCATTTCCTTCATCCCAACTTTGGTAGCCATGCTTTTAGCTATAGAAGTCTTAAACTCTGGATTTCAGTTCTAGTCTTCCTCACTACCCTTTGCATTTTTAATACCATTCTTAACTGAAACCAGCGAACAAAACTACTTCATATTGATATTTAATATACCATAGAACATGATGAGAATGGATATGATATGGAATGGTGTTATATATCTTGATGTAATTTCAGACATGTGCAAGACACTGTGAAGAAAGGATGAATTTGTGAGAAATATATTTACAGGGAACAGTGTCATGCACCGATATAGGTAAATAAAATAAATTTCAGAATCCTGCAAGTATCAAGCAAAGCTACTCTTCAGTATCTGACAACCATTATAGGTCACCAACTCTGAGGAGGTGAGGATTTTTTTTTGTATAAAGGAATGGTTCAAAGAGTTAACGTTGGAGGCTGTGTTAAGATCCACCAATCTGATGTTGTTTAATCTTTTTCTTTTGGGGGTGTTGGGGTGGTGGAGGGGTGGAGGATATAGGTGGATGGTGGAATTCAATTGAATAGCTCTACATCTTGAAGGGAACAGATGGGCCATCCATTCTTCCCAGTTGTCTTGGTAATGGTGTCCAATTAAATTATTGCTGGGGAAAAGATACTTTGTCAAAGCTTTTGATGTTGCTCTCATCAAGACATTCACCAGTACACCATCATAAATGGCGACTACCCTTTTATACTGTATGAGAGGAGAATGCTGATTGAGTTGCAAATGGACCTAATTGGTAGAGGTGTCATCATGGAGAAGGCTCTGTTTGGACACTTGGCCAATTGTGCAAGTGAGTAATGTGGCTAATGGATTTCTGTGCAGTATACAATTAGGTATGTAGAACATATGTATCAGAGACGTGTGGCATATTCCTTCAACAGTCCGCACCCTACTAGCCTGTGACTGAAAAACACACAGCACAGTGAGTTCTGCGATTAGACGTCATTTGCTAAATAATCTCAAGTGTGCTTTGAATAACGCTGACAACCAATTTAGGATTATCATTTGGGCTCACAGTGTGGCACATTTTTACATACTGGAAGCTGCATACATTAGCATAAAAAAGCCTGTATGTTGCAGTCAGAAAGAACAGGTACACACAATGCACCTATTTCAACTTAAAAACAGGCAACAGGCAAAAACTAAAAAAAAAGACAACCTTCACTCTAACCTCCTGTCCATCTCCAAATTCCTTGAATGGGTTGTAACTCCCAAATCTGTGCCACCTCTCTGAGAGTCTCCATGTTTGAGTCTCCAGTGAGATTTCAATTTCGGACAGTTTCTATCAAAGTTTAAATGTCATCCTGAGTGCCTGTGGCTAACGTAACTATCCTTTCTCTTCCTTCTCAATCCATTAGTAGCCTTTGACGTGGTGACTACAACGTTCTCCACAATAGCAAAATAAAACATTTTACAAATTAAAACATCCCAAAGTGCCTCACACGAATGTTATAAAGTAAATACCACCATTGTCCAATTGCCTGGGACTCTGTCCAACTGACTCCATTCTTATCAGCCTAAATCATAACCAGAGAATTGCTTGCAATGATTCATCTTCCCACTCCCTCTTTTAACTCTGGTGTTCCCCACAATCTGTCCTTGCCCTGTTCCTAATTCTCCTTTAGCGCAGTACAGAAGGAGTACTGCACTGTTGGTGGTGCCACATTTTGGACAAAACATGAAACAAAGGCTTGCCTGATCCCTGAAGGTCAATGTAGATATTTTGAATAAGAACAAGGCAGTTACCCCTATCTGTCCTACTTAAGAATATTGCAAACCAGGAATAGAAAACATTTATTTTCATGATCTTTTGATTATGTGAATGATTTGCAAACAATAAATTTTGAATAATCATACATAAGCAGGTTGGAATGTTTTCAGAACTGTATTTTGATGATAATGTTCAGATAATGACCTTAAAATGCAATAACAAAAAAAAACACTTTACAAGCAGCAGGTGAACCTATAGCTTAACTAGAATCCAGAAATCGCTTCAGAAAAGTCATAATTTAAATCATTGTTCATTATATTTGACTGTTGATAGATAAATATTAGGAGTTTGATGGAATACTCTGTTGGTGCATGCTGAATGTTCGTGAAAACTTTAAAAATATAGATCGTGTCTGGTTATGGATTATCACTTGATGTTAAAAAGTGCGGAGCATCAAAAACAGATGATACAGTTAACTACTTCATTATCATTTGTGAAATTCTGCTTTGTGGAAAAAAGGCTGCCAGTCACTGCAATTTAGACATTATGTGGACACAAAAATATAGCCAGATTTTGTGCCAGCTGTAGATGTGGCAGTTGTAGTGGTAGGGATTAATGTTTATGGGAGTGAGTAAGTAAATGATAATGAGTATTAATACTGCACAGAAGGTCAGTCAGAGAACTAGTTGCCATACTGCTTGCATTAAGGCTGGTATAATTCCCACATTTAAAAGGCATCTGGATGGATATGTGAATAGGAAGGATTTAGAGGGATATGAGCCAAATGAGACAAAATTTACTTAGGATAGCTGGTCAGCGTGGATGAGTTGGATCGAAGGGTGTGTTTCCATGCTGTTCATCTCTATGACTCTATGATTCTAGTACATCTCAAAAGTACTGCATTACGTGTATACCGTTTTGGTCTATTGGTGTAATGTGGATGGTGCTATATAAATCCAAATCTTTCTTTTCTTTCTTCAGATATCAACAATCTGTCATGCATTTTACAATTATCATTATTTTTAAATCTCTTTTTAAAATGTTCTTCTAAGGGAAAATAGATGATTTCCTTTCTGGTTTGTTTATACCACTCACCATTCTTAAGGCCCAGGCAGCAGTTCACAGACCAGACACACAGGGGAGCTTGAGAGAAAATTCTCTTCTGCCTTATTCAGTGGAGCACATACCAGAAAACATTGTGGGGGAGTGGGTGTGGGGAGCTGAGTAATCTCTGCAAGTCTGATAGAAATGAGGCAGCCAGTGGGCAAATCTTGTCTTGCCTATCCACCTCCATGATTGCAGTGTACATACCCATGCTGTACTCATTGCTGATTGATAGCATATTGAACAGGGGCTGGAAAGTTGTGCAAAGCTTATCCAAGTTAAACCTATGGCCTGCACTTATTACAGCGGAGGTGCAGTCTAGCTGGAAATGGATAGGAAAGATGTTCTGAGCAAGATGAAATTGGGGTTGCAGACCTGAGAAAGGGCTCCCAGGCTCTCAGATGCAATACTTAGTGTGCAAAGTGGCCAGGATAGAGAGCACCTATCTTACCACATGGAACCATGGGATCATCCAGACATACATTATGAAGGCAGTGGGAGCAGGTTTCCCTGGAGGTTAATGCCAGAAATATGACCTGGCTACATTTCAGATTTTAAAAGTTCAAAAACCTCACAAATGATCAACATTCACAATTACTGTGGATGTGAGTTTGCTCTCTGAGCTGGATGGTTTGGTTTCAAATGTTTCATCACCATACTAGGGTAACCTCATCAGTGAGCCTCCAGTGAAACCTTCACTGACGATGTTACCAAGTATGGTGACGAAATGTCTGAAACTGAACCTTCCAGCTCAGCGAACAAACTCATATTCAGAACCTCAACCTGAGCTATAAATCTTTTCAAAACTCATTAGCAAATGTATCTTAAAATATTATTTCTTACCTGGTACCCGCACATCGCTCAATGCACCAGAGCCCCATCAGCAAATCTTCCAATCAGAGCTCATGCTGAGGTAGTGCAATTTGAAGCTAAGATAATTAGGGCGGCCTGCAACAGCATGTGTTACTGGAAGTCAGCAATCTTCCAGCAGACACAATGCAGCCCCTGACAGTATCTAATGTCTGCTCCTGCATATTGCAAAGTCACACATGAGTTCGGTAATAAGGATGAAGGCACATGAATAAATGATTGAGTGTTGTATATAGTGTTGGATATATTGTGACATGCTGCTGCCTGGTTTGATGTGGTACTTGGATGGGAATGGATGACCTTGTTTCGGTGGAACCTTTGCCTGTTGAGGTACATCTCGCGCTGAGGTATAGCATTCACAAAGTCAATTGACAGTGCCATTGGGAAGCCTTCCAAACAAGGGGAAAAAAAAGGTATGCCCTCTCATTCCTGCTTTTCTCCACATTAAAGAGAAGACAATGACAAGCATATTAACAAGGAACAAGAGTAGGCCACTTGGTTCTTCAAGCCTGCCCTGCCATTCAATAAAATCATGGCCGATCCAATTCTAACCTCAATTCTATATTCTAGCACATCCCCAATAATCTTTCATCTGCCTTCAAAATATGTGAAGATTCTACATCCACTGCAGTCTTCTCCTGCTGCAGAGGACTGACCTAGTGGTTCAGTGAATTGAAAAATGTTGGTGATGCCACCTGTTATGACATGGGGTAAACTCTCCTGCTTAATTTAAAACCAACAACACAGAAAAAATACATCCAATGCAGTAATCTGTAAAACTCGAGTGGTCAAGAAATACTTAAAGTAATAATTAGCAACTTTATTTCTTAAAGAATAACAGAAAATAATTAACTAACCACTGTTTACAATTTCTTTCTCTAACCTAGCTTTCACCTTCTCTTTTATAATACTAGTCTGATAAAACTCCAAATTAAGATTTACAAAACAATACTTCTCATCTTAAAACCAGACAGTTTTCAGTTCTTGTCTTCAGACCTTCCTGTGCCTTCTTTTCTTCTGATTAGGACTTTCTGCTTTACAGATTATTGATTGAAAAGGTGCCTTTTTAAAAGAGCTATTTTTCAGGCAGTCTGTTTACATGCTAGGTCATAGCAGTTCTCCTCTCAATTGTTCAATTTTCCCCAGTCTTATACTCCAGATCATCGGATTGTGTCATTGGCCCTCAAAATTGTCAATACCTCAATTCAAACTTGATTGGAGTTTGATATGTTGTGGGTATAATCTAAACTAATTGACCAAATTCGAATTTGTTTTTATTTCTCCAAGCATTAACCTAATTGAGTTGTTCAACCCAGTGTTACATTGTTACCTTTTTGAGTACACTTGGTGATGTGCCCGGTAGTTCTGCTGTTTTTGACTCTCTCTCTTAAGGTACACCCACATCTTCATAACACCTCCCCCTTAAGAAAAAATGAACCATCACAATGAAAAGATGGCTTCATTCTTTTTCCTACGTTTTAAACACATTACCCTAACATACCGGTAACTTTCATACAAGTTCCCCTTAACTTCTTCCCATATACCTATGTATGTACATAAAACATTAAATAAAGACAAATCTCATCTAAATGCTATCAATTAAATCTGCGATATATGTCTGTGATTACATTCTTCTGATCCGCAAAATGGATGATTTTTAAATTAAAAGTCATTAAAATAAGACTCTAACGAAATAGTCTCATATTCTTATCTTTAAATGTTCTAAGAATGTAAATGGATGGTAGTTGGTGTACACAATTGTCTCCGACACACTGTTTGTGATATACATTAAAATGTTGGAAGGCCAGTACAAAACTCAATAGTTCCTTTGCGATTGGAGAGTATTTCCTCTGGGGGATGTTGACCTTCTTTGAAAAGTAACCACCTGGCAGTTCAATCCCATCCTCATCTTCCTGTAGGAGGACAGCTCCAACTCCAATGTCACTAGCATCGATGGCGACTTTAAAAGATTTTGAAATGTTTGGTGCAGCTAAAACTGGTTTGGTGGTTAATATCGATTTCAAATGGTTGAATGCCGTCTGGCATGGTTCTGTCCACCAAAACTTTGTGTTCTTCTTCAGCAAATCAGTTTACAGTGCCACTACATTGCTGAAGATTGGAACAACTTTCATTAAAATCCATTGAGTCCTAAGAATTGAAGCTCCTCTTTCTTCAAGGTTGGTCTTGGAAATTCCTTGATGTCCTTTGTCTTTGCATTCCGTGGGGTCAACCTTCCATGACCAATGTTATGTCCCAAGAACATCACCTCTGCTTTCACGAATTCAGTTTGATTTAAGTTTATCATCCATTTTTCTTCTCGTAGTCATTTAAAGAACTCTGCCAACTATACCATGCGATCTTTCCAGTACTTACTAAAGGTCACTACATTGTCCAAATGGACTGTACAGTTTGTTAACCCAGCCACAATTCTGTTCACGAGTCTTTGGAATGTGGTGAGTGCGTTCTTCATTCTAAAGGGCATCACTTTAAACTGACATAGCCCATTTGGGGTTATAAACGCAGAAATTTCTTTCCCCGTTTCTGATTAAAGTACTATGTCCAACTTGGTGCTGTAACTGGCTTGTCCAACTTTCTTGATACAGTTGTCCAATCTGGGAATTGATATTTGTCGGATTTTGTAATAGCATTGACCTTCAGATAATCCACGCAGAATCGTTGAGTCCTGTCCGGTTTGGAAACTGAGACGCTTTGGGAATGAACTCCACTCGCTCTGGCTTGGTTCGATGAAGTCCGCGTCGAGCATGGCTTCCACCTCCATCTGGACCTCTGGCTTTGAGAAGATTAAGCTGATAGGGTGTTGTTTTATCGGAGCAGTATTCCCTACATCTATTTCATGTACAATAGCGTTAGTCCTCCTCATCTGATTCTTACATATGTCCTTGTATGTAGTAACAAATCTTTCAACTCTTCTATGCTTCTGAGACAGATAGCTTACTAATTTATCCCACTCCTCAAGGAATTCTTCATTTTCAAATTTATTTTGAGGCACCTCAAAATCCATATCCTCTGGATTTGATTCCTCACTCTGCGGGGCAGTAACTAACACCTGTTTTTCCAGTTCTTTCTCTCCAGTATAATACAGTTTCAATATGTTTGCATGACATACCCAATACCGTTTTTTTCCTGTCTGGCATCTTTACTAAATAGTTCACCTGATTCAACTTTTTCTCAATTTAATAGGGACTATTAAACCTGGCTTTGAAGGGATCTCTTATCACTGGTAACAGTACTAATACATAATCCCCTTGGGAAAACATCCGAGTCTCAGAGTTTTTATCTGCCACCTGCTTCATTCTACACTGTGCCCTCTTTAGGTGCTGTTTAGCTAACTCACCTACTTGATTTAATCTCTCCCTCACCTCTGAAACATAACCTAATTGTGAGATCTCCAACTTTGGTCCTGTCAATTTTTCTTTTATTAATTTCAAAGGACCTCTCACTTCCTGACCAAATATTAACTCAAAGGGAGTGAACTGAGTAGATTCATTTGGGGCATCTCTAATGGCAAATAATAGGAAAGGGATACCTTTATCCCAATCGTTTGGGTAATCCTGACAGTATGCTTTCAACATAGTCTTCAAGGTCTGATGCTACCTTTCTAAAGCTCCCTGGGATTCAGGATGATATACACTGGATTTAAAGTGCTGTGTACCTACAACCTAGCAGTAACATGTGACTCTTGGTCCAACTGAATCTCTCTGGGTAGATACCGTGTGAAGAAAGCTACTAACTCCTCTACTACCCTTTTTGCCTTGATACTCTGAAATGGAATTGCCTCTGGAAATCTGGTAGGTACATCCATTATGGTTAACAAGTACTGGTTCCCACTTTTAGTTCTCGGGAGGGGACCTACACAATCAATTATAACCCGCATGTAAGGTTCTTCAAATGAGGGAATTGGCAACAAAGGTGCTGGTTTTATTACCGCCCATGGTATACCTACCATTTAGCATGTATGACACGTACAGCAAAAGTTAACCACATCCTTGTGCATTCCAGGACAATAAAAATGTTTTTGTAGTGAGTCTTTCATACCACTAGGTGACATCCTACAGATAGTTCATGTACTCCCCGTAACACTTCCTGTCTGTATGCTTATGGCAACACAATCTGGTGGACTTCGGCCCATTTCTCCTCTGCGCTAACCTGCCGTGGTCTCCATTTCCATCTGAGGATTCTATCTTTCAGATAATAACCGTCTGGGATGTCCCCTGCCTCCTTTTCAGAGTACGCACCCACAAATATATCTTTTATCGTCTTGCTTGCTGTTGCAAGTCTCTTAGCCTTTTAGGACTAAACACTTCTGTCTGACCCTCTGCCTGTTCAGATTTTTTCCTGCACCACTACATCAAACAAGGTATCTGCTAACTGAACATCAACTCCTTCAGCTTTCTATTTACCTTTCACTTTGTGCTGTGACTTATGATAGTGGGACATGGGTACCACACAGTCTGGGAAAATACCAAGATATTTCTGTTTTAACTCCTTAGTTTTTTGGTCTTCCTTGGGCTTCTCCACAACAATGAATGTCACTCCCACCTTGGATCCTGCCAAATCATTCCCAAAAACAAACTGAATTCCTGGAACTTACACTCTGTCAAACATTCCTACTGTAACTTCCCCAGTCTTAAGTTGACACTCCAACCTGATCTATCCCACAAATTACCACACTCTCGGGTAACAGATCAGAAAGAGCACACATTCGCTAATCCCTTACTATCAGCAACTGGTTAGATCCTGTATCTCTCAAAATTATAACTTTATGTCCTTCTCCCCCTATTCTTTCTGAGTAAAATTTACTCACAGAGATGAATTCATTGTAGAGATCAGATACTAATTCCACACCCAGCCCCTGCCCAGGCTATGCACTCTCCTGCAGATCCTCAGCTCTTCTTGGGGTCTCCTTTATTACCTTCACTAATGCCATTGGCTTAGCTCCTTTTACCACATCTTTTCCCACAGTGCCTTTTTCTTTCCTTCTAAACTTTCTTGGCAAATTTGAGAATCCCAGAACCTCTTTTGCAATTTTAAGAGCCATTTCTCTTGCTTGTAATTTAATCAACCACAAATCACCAAAATTAAACAATTTGTCTCACCTGCATTTCATTAAAAGATCTAGGACACTAACCTGCAAGTGTTAAACCTGCTGGGATTTTGCGCACCCCCAAATCTATTCAAATCTGTCTCAACCAGTTCAAATCATGGACCTGAGCCTCCAAACACTGTTATGACTTGGGGTAAACTCTCCTGCTACCTTTAAAACCAGCAACACAGAAAAGATTTATCCCATGCAGTAATCTGTAAAAATTCGAGTGTCCAAGAACTATTTAAAGTAAAGATTAACAACTTTATTTCTTAAAGTATAACAAAGAATAATTAACTAATCAGTATTTACAACTTCTTTCTCTAACCTATCTGTTACCTTCTCTTCTACAATACTAGTCCGATAAAACTCCCAATTAGGATTTACAAAGCAACATTTCTTATCCCAAAACCAGACAGCTTTCAATTCTTGTCTTCCAATCTTCCTGTGCCTTCTTTTCTGGTTAGGAATTTCTGCTTTACAGGTTATTGATCGAAACGGTGCCTTTTTAAGCGAGCTATTTTTCAGGCAGTCTGTTTACATGCTAGGTCGTGGCATTGGTCCTCAAGATTGTCAATATATTTAATTCAAACTTGATTGGAGTTTGATATGTTTTGGGTATAATTTAAACTGATTAGCCGAATTCAAATTTGTTTATGTCTCCAAGCAATGAAGTAATCAAGTTATTTGACCCAGTGTTATCTTGTTACCTTTTTGAGTACGCTTGGCATTGTGTCTGGTAGTTCTGCTGCTTTTAACTCTCTTAAAGTACACCTACATCTTCATAACACACCGAAATGTCCAGCCTGGGAGAATCCACTACCATAGCTATTGAAAGGTATGGGGTTAAAAATCATACAACACCAGGTTATAGTCCAACAGGTTTAATTGGAAGCACACTAGCTTTCGGAGCGACGCTCCTTCATCAGGTGGTTGATGAAGGAGCGGTGCTCTGAAAGCTAGTGTGCTTCCAATTAAACCTGTTGGACTATAACCTGATGTTGTGTGATTTTTAACTTTGTACATCCCAGCCCAACACCGGCATCTCCAAATCATGAAAGGTACAGTAGCCTTGTTAGGCATTGGCACCATTATCCCTGCCCTGTTCTTGTCCTGCCTTTGTATGTGAGGTTCACAGTCCAAGGACAAGGAAATGGCACAGTTCTTGGCCAGTTCAATAGACAATAGACAATAGGTGCAGGAGTAGGCCATTCTGCCGTATGAGCCTGCACCACCATTCATTATGATCATGGCTGATCACCCTCACTGCTGAAGTATAGCTCCCTCTGGTCTCATGCATAGGAGACGTGCTGTCTAGATCTCAAGGACTCCTGCACCCTCTGCAGTTGTGTGAACTGTCTTGAGGAAGTTGGATGTATTATGTTACTGTAAAGTGCTGGAGGGTAAGGTCTTTTCAAAGTAGCTCTTTATTCACGTTATACTAACTCTGTACACTTAGACTAAACGCAAGGTCCACACTTTTTCTCCTTTCTTCAGTGTCTCTTCATCATCCTATGATCTAATACCACATCTTTTACATAACATTCCTATTAAATTGTGCATTTCACTCAGGTAGTGCACTGAACAATCAAACCCTACCATTTCTAGAGTTGCCACAATAGTTAAAGATTTTATAAGTATGCAAAAATTCCCAAATTTAATTATCTTTTAGACCCAGGTTAACAGAAAGGAAAGACCAGGTTTCTGTACTTAACAAGAATGACCATTTATTATAAATAAATAGTTTTAAAAAGTATTTACAGGTAAACAATTATGAACAATTAGCATATAACTCTGACAATTTAAAATTCTAACTCCCTTACAGAGACCCCTTTAACACACGCATTCAGAGAGACTCAGATAGGCAAAAGGAAAACAGGTGTTGTGTCGTAAGAAAAGACGTTTAGTCGTCCCTGTTCATAGGATTTGCTGAGTGGGTAGCCCTCTTGTGGTGCAGTGATATTACCCCTACCCTGAATCAGGGACACCCAGGTTCAAGATCCACTCATTCCAGAGATATGTCATAGTGTCTTGGAACAAGTTGATTTGGAAAAGTAGGTTTTTAAAAAAATAAAAGTGTGGTTAAGAACCTTTTACAGCTCACTTATAAAGAGAAGCAAGGTTCAAAATGATCAATCAGGTGTTATGACTGTGTTAAATGGCAGAGCATGCTTGAAGGATTGCTATGTTTACTCCTGTTGCTGGTTCTTTTGTTTTTAAACCAGCATTAGGCACCGTGATATTGTTCAGTCTGTTCACTCTTCATGCTTCTAGATATCCACAAGTTGCTGTAAAAACATGGTGAGAGGACAGACCCTCAGGATGTCATTGTGGGCGGCACGGTGACACAGTGGTTAGCACTGCTGCCTCACAGCGCCAGAGACCCGGTTCCAATTCCCGCCTCAGGCGACTGACTGTGTGGAGTTTGCACGTTCTCCCCGTGTCTGCGTGGGTTTCCTCCGGGTGCTCCGGTTTCCTCCCACAGTCCAAAGATGTGCAGGGTCAGGTGAATTGGCCATGCTAAATTGCCCGTAGTGTTAGGTAAGGGGTAAATGTAGGGGTATGGGTGGGTTTCGCTTCGGCGGGTCGGTGTGGACTTGTTGGGCCGAAGGGCCTGTTTCCACACTGTAATCTAATCTAATCTAATCTAATCTAACACACATCCCATCATTTATTCTATACTGTCGGCTCTTCTATAATGTGAGGGTTGTGTTCTTGTGCAACCCCGCGTTATAGAAAAATTGCACTTTAGAAACAGCATTTCAAGTGTTGGTGATGTAATTGCGTTACAGCCAACACATTTTAAAAGTTCATGCTGCAGAAACAGCATCCCGAATTTGTCAATGGTATTACAGCACATTTGTGTCGATGAAACGCACGTTATAGCAGAACGGCAAAATTCTGACAAAGGTAATCGCCAACCGGGTCAGGTCTGCTCTGGGGTCGGTGATTTGGTGGCTGAATCGGTAACGGCCTCTCCCCTCAGAATGTAGGCAGTATGTCGCTGTAGCAGTAAATCCACTTGGATCCACATCACTGTCTTCAGATCAAACCTGTGCTGTACCGGGCAGGAAGATTGCTGAGAGTCTCGCACTCCTCAGGGATACGATCGCCTGCGTGCAGCACAGAGTTGGACAACTGCCTGATCAGCCTGGACCAGGAGAAAGCCTTTGACAGGATATCACACAGGTATATGAGAGATGTTCTCTCCAAAATGGGCTTTGGGAGGGAATCTGCAATTGGATCAGACTACTCTACACCAACATTGTCAATGCAGTCTCAATCAATCAATCAATCAATGGGTGGGAATCAGATAGCTTCCCAGTCGGATCTGGAGTCAGGCAGGGCTGCCCTCTCTCTCCTGCCTTGTTTGTGTGCTGCATAGAGCCATTTGCCGAGTCCATCAGGAAGGATGCGAGCCTGAGAGGGGTGACTATTCCTGGCAGCGGGGGCCTGCAGGTTAAGGCCTCCCTGTACATGGATGACGTCGCCGTTTTCTGCTCGGATCCGCTGTCCGTGCGCATATGTGACCAGTTTGAACGGGCCTTGGGGGCCAAGGTAAACCGAGGCAAGAGCAAGGCCATGCTCTTCGGGAACTGGACCGACCAATCCTCTATCCCCTTCACCATCAGAACCGACCACCTGAAGGTCCTGGATATTTGGTTCGGGGGGGCTGGGGCATGCGCCACGTCTTGGAAGGAGCGTATCAGCAAAGTGAGGCAGAAACTGGGCAGATGGAAGCTATGGTCGCTCTCCATCGCGGGTAAAAACCTGGTCATCGGGTGTAAGGCACTGTCATTGCTATTATACGTGGCACAGGTCTGGCCTATTCCCAGAACCTGTGCCGCTGCAGTCACCCGGGCCATCTTCCAGTTTATATGGAAGTCAAAGATGGACCGGGTCCAAAGAGACTCGCTGTACAAAGATCTGGGCAACGGGGGAAAAAATACACCCAATGCCACCCTCACCCTGATGGCCACCTTTGTGTGTGGCTGCATCAAGCTGTGCGTGGATCCTCGGTACGCAAACACCAAGTGCCACTACGTACTGAAGTTCTACCTGTCCCCGGTGTTGCGAAGGATGGGCCTGGCCTCGCTGCCGCGGAATGCTCTGAGTAGTTGGACCGTTCCGTATCATCTGTCCTTCGTGGAGAAGTTTATGAAGAAAAACACCTTTGACCACAAGTCCATCAGGAAGTGGTCAGCACGTAGTGTCGTCGAGACCCTTCGGGAAAAGGAGAGGGCGGATCCTATCGAGCGGTTCCCTGAGCAGACTGTGAAAGCCATTTGGTAGAATGCCTCATCGCTAGAACTTTCCAACAAGCACCAAGATATGGCTTGGCTGGTGGTGAGAAGGGCTCTGCCTGTGAGATCCTTTAAGCACGCCCGGACTCTCAGCCACACCGCACACTGCCCTCGAAGCAGCTGCGGGGGAGGGGGGAACGAGTCTGTCACACACCTCCTTCTGGAATGTGCCTACGCAGAAGAAGTCTGGAGAGGAATGCACTGGTGTTTGTCGAGGTTCGTCCCGAGCAGCGCCGTGACGCGGGACTCCGTGCTCTACGGCCTGTTCCCTGGGACGCACACCAAGATGAACATCAACTGTGCCTGGAGGATCATCAACTCGGTGAAGGGCGCTCTCTGGGTGGTCCAAAACCTGTTGATCTTCCAGCTGAAGGAGTTGACCCCGACTGAGTGTTGCAGACTGGCACATTCCAAGGTCCAGGACTACGTGTTGAGGGACGCGCTGAAGCTTGGGGCAGCTGCCGCCAAGGCGCGGTGGGGAAAGACCACCGTGTAACATCTGCCTGCCTAAGAAGAACAGGGGGCCCACGCAGTCATTTGGGCTCTGCTGACGCCTCAACTAAAAATGTAATCGTACAGACCTGTAAATAGGAATGATTTCTCTGTTTCGGTATGCAAACAAATAGAATGTTTACATATGTATGGCATGTCCAACTGTACAGACTATCAAAGTATTTTATGAATAAAGTATATTTTTGAAATAAAAAAAAACGACCTGTACTTGGCTTGAGCAGCATCAGAACAGCAGTGCTGGAGCTTAAGTTCATGACCTTTCAGTCAATGTTATTCATAGGATCAGGTTTATTGGATATAATGAAAGCACAATAGCTTTCTTGAACAACTTTATCTTCCAATTTAAATCCAACATCCTTAAATTCAGGAAAACTGAGTTTATAGCAGGTTATGTGAAAAAGCTATGCTGTTATGTACAGATACTAACCCATATTTTCCCTCTCATTATGTGGAATGTGGATTTGGCATATTTTTGACCATTTTAACTCCTCCAAATATATATCCTTAATGACATCATTAGCATTCATGAACAAATACTCAAAAGGAGCAAAGGACAATTGAGTTAATGATACTTTTTTAATCTGTTTGAATTACCTGTTTGATCTTTCATTGAGAAATGAGGGTGAATCTAAATTTCCAAAACTATTCTTTGGTGATGTAATTCTTTGACATTTATATTTGCAAATCAGATAGTATAGGAATAGCAATTAAAGAAATGCTAATCTCACAGTAAACCTACACTCAATGCAATTTAATATTATCTGTGTTATAAGGCTGTGTGCTGTAATGGCTCTCGTTTTTAATAAAGCAGAGAAAAGGCCAATTATATTAAGTGAAATGAAAACACTTGAGTGAAAGGACAGGGCTATAATAACATTGGATATCACCATGACAGAAATGAATAGAAGATGATTTGAATCATAAGGTGTTGTACACATTTGGGTTATTTAAAGTCAAAAGTAGTGTAAGGAAGAAAACAGAAATTTATTGTATATGAGAGTGCAAAATGGTCATTTTGGGGAGTTGAAATAGTGGAGACAGGGACGTTACCTTGGATGCCTCATTAAAAATCTCACCTGCCGTGTGCTTCCATTGATGTCAAAAGAGCTGGTGTACAATAGGCAACCAATGGCCAGCCCTTGGTTGTGCTCATCCCCAAACAATTTCGACCCCATAATTTCAGTTTTGATACATTCCGCAAAGTTAAGTCGAGTGTGAGATTGTTAGTTGGGTTTTTTATTTGAGCATTTCCAATCATTTCATGCCAGCAGCCGCCACTTAGAATTACTTGCCTGATTGCTGGCCTCCAGCAGGAGATTTCTGTAATCCTGTTGAGCTACCAGCTTGCTATTTTATCTGTACTGTGCCCAAGGATTGGGTTGCTGATTAATTCTAGGAGAAAGTGAGGACTGCAGATGCTGGAGATCAGAGCTGAAAATGTGTTGCTGGAAAAGCGCAGCAGGTCAGGCAGCATCCAAGGAACAGGAGAATCGACGTTTCGGGCATGAGCCCTTCTTCAGGAATGAGGAAAGTGTGCCAAGCAGGCTAAGATAAGTAGGCTTGGCACACTTTCCTCATTCCTGAAGAAGGGCTCATGCCCGAAACGTCGATTCTCTTGCTCATTAATTCTTCAATTACTGCTCTTTAACGGGGTGTCCAGAAACTTTGGTGCGGCCTTCCTCAAAGGCATGAGATGTTCAATCAGTCTGTGTGAGTCCGACATTATAGTTCAGCCAGATTCCTGTAAGTCGTGAATCAGAAGGAAACAGTTGCAGCATGCACCATTTATGAAGACAGACACTTCGTTATATTGAAGATTGCTTCGGTGCTTCCTTGTCATTTGATTTAGTGGAGGAGGATGAATAGGAGCAGATTTCAGATGGCACATGAGGCACACCATCTGGACCCGTCATTATGCCATCCATCACATCCACAGGCCCAGACACAGCTACCTGGCAATGAACGATGAGCCTGACTTCTGCATCCTCGATATTCATAAAATTTGAGAAGATGCTGGGAGCAATGGATGGGACAGGAGCAAAATTCCCAATGTTCCTGCTCTTCCATTGCGAATGATGTTTAATATATGTTTGGAGACCAGTGTGCCAAGTTATGTGAGATACATTGGCATCAAAATGTACAAGAAGGCCTTATATGCAGACTCAAAAAGATATGAATTATCACACGTTAGCAGTGCTTTATTGTTTAAGAAAGGTTGAAACTTCAACAAAAGTATTACCAACGAAACTGTCCCCTCAAATTAGGAAGCTCTGGCGTTTCTGATAGCCTGGGGTTGGTAACTACACAAAATGTGCCTGTACGGAGACAAAATAACCACCAGGAAATGTCAAAGACTCCACCCCTATTGTACTATTTGTGCTCAGTGATGTGTTGCTATGACATCAATACAAGGTTGTTCCAGGGTCCTATTAGCCTTACATGACACTTTCAGTTAGAGGTGAAAATGTGTTGCTGGAAAAGCGCAGCAGATCAGGCAGCATCCAAGGAGCAGGAGAATCGACGTTTCGGGCATAAGCTCTTCTTCAGGAAGAAGGGCTTATGCCTGAAACGTCGATTCTCCTGCTTCTTGGATGCTGCCTGACCTGCTGCCCTTTTCCAGCAACACATTTTCAGCTCTGATCTCCAGCATCTGCAGTCCTCACTTTCTCCACTTTCAGTTAGAGTCCTGACAAATGTAATTAAATTGTTTTTCAAAATTGGCTCTTTGATTCAAACATTTAAACTATATCAGCAACTTTATTGGCAGCACTGGATCATGATGGCTCAGTGGTTAGCACTGCTGCCTCACAGCGCCAGGGTCCTGGGTTCAATTCCAGCCTTGGGCAGCTGTCTGTGTAGAGTTTGCACGTTATCCCCGTGTCTGCGTGGGTTTTCCTCCTGGAGTTCTGGTTTCCTCCCACAGTCCAAAGATGTGCATGTCAGGTGAATTGGCCATTGTGTTAGGTGCATTAGTCAGAGGTAAATGGGTCTGTGTGGGTTACTCTTTGGAAGGTTGGTGTGGACTTGTTGGGGTGAAGGGCCTGTTTCCACACAGTAGGGAATCTAATCTAATTGTGTTAAAAATTCCAAAACATCAGGTTATAGTCCAACAGGTCATGCTCCTTCATCAGGCGGTTGTGGAGCAGGATCATAAGACACAGAATTTATAGCAAAAGGTCTCAGTGTCATGAAATTGAGATAATATATTGAACAAACCAGAACTGTATTTGGAGATACATTCTATTTTGCTCAAAAAGCACACAAACTGCAGGTAGTCAATCCATGTGACATTTTATAAATTCCTACTTTGGAAATAAAACCAGTCTGGGATACAGATAGACTCTGATCTCACTCCCTTGATGCTTATCTGAGCTGAGGTGTCATGTTTTTTGTAAAATCTTAAGTTATCTCGAGAATCTGACATAAAAGAAGTTCTAGGATTTACATATTACTGAACCAAAACCTGCAACCCATTCTAAAAGTTGAAAGATTTCACAGCAATTCAGGTTTGTTCAATATATCATTTCAATTGCATGAAACTGTGATCTTTTGTTATAAATTCTGTGTCTTATGATCCTGCTCCACAGCTACCTGATGAAGGAGCAACGCTCCGAAAGCTAGTGCTTCCAAATAAACCTGTTGGACTATAACCTGGTGTTGTGTGACTCTTAACTTTGTCTACCCCAGTCCAACACCGGTACTTCCACACCATGGATCAATGACAGCATTCTTGAGTCAGAATTGTAGAGTCCCTATGGTGTAGAAGCAGGACATGTGGCTGATCAGGTCCACACGGACTCTTGGAAGAGTATCCCACCCAGACCTTCCCCCTTACCCCATCCCCATAACCCTGCATTTCCCATGGCTAATCCAACCTAGCCTGCACATTCCCTAGACACTTTGGGCAAATTAGCATAGCTAATCCACCTAACCACCACATCTTTGGACTGTGGGAGAAACCCAAAGAAAACCCATACAGATGGGAGGAGAACATGAACATGCCACACAGTCACCCAAGGGTAGAATGGAACACTGGTCCCTGGTGCTGTTAGGCAGCAGTAATAATCACCGAGCTACCCAAAGGTTGTGTGTTCAAATCCTACTTTGCACGCTTGAGTAAATAAGTTGCTTTAGCAGTCTAATGTAATGTTGATGAGGTATTCTCACAGGCATCACTTTCTGGATGAAATTTTAAGCTGTTGTCTGTCAAGTAGACATCAAATTTGGAGTTATTTGAAGAGCAGGAGAATTCTCCTTGGTGTCCTGGTAAATATTTCTCTCGACTAACATCACAAAAACAGATTATTTGGTTATTATCTCATATCTGTTTGTGGGATGCTGCAAATGGGTCTCTCATTCAGTACATTTTAAACAGTGATTCCACATTTTAAAAATTCTCATTGGCTATGAAATGCATCAGGATGGTATGCAGTGATGGGAGGTGATATATAAATGAAAGGTTTTTTTTCCACTCAGTAGCCCACCTCTCCCTCTCTCTATAAAAACTTATTTCAGATGACATTCTTCTCACCCCACTCCAAAGCAGACACTAGGTTAGCACAATGTGCGTTTGACGCAGTGTGTCAACATTGTCTAACAGTGCAGATCAAATCCCATGTATTCATTCAGAGAAGCTTTGGAAATCCTGAGTGAATGCAATGTCAGCAGGACATGACTTTGGGTTTCTGCTTCCTTTCCCTCGAAACTCAGCATGTTTCTGTTACCCTCATACCTCGCTTCCAACTTAACTTTGATTTTTCAATCTTACCGTCCAAACTGAACTTTAGAAGAAAGATAGGATATATTCAAATGAGGTTTTCCAACTTATAGTTGTATTATAAAATTGAAATTAATTTGGAAAATGCAGAGTTTGGACATTTCTGTAGGTTCTGGATTGTTACTTATAAATGCTTGATAATGCTTGATACACAGCAAGACCCAAATCTGAGTAATTACTACAGTTAATAATTCAACTTTTCCAAGTTGTTTTCTTTAACTACTTCAATTACTTAAATGATATCCTACCCTTTTTGTTCACATTAGAAATTAGCAGTATGGAATAATTCCTCTTTATTCTACCTTTCTTGCAAGCACAGGATTCTAACCAATAGATTCCACCGTAGAAATGAAAACACTTAAAATAGTACCAAGTCTTTTTCGCAGCTTTAGCATAATTTGGTATCCTTGCCCCTTCTAAATATTTACATATAGCACGCATTTTTTACAAGTTACAGCTATCATTATCAAGCCAAAGACCAATTGTGAACAACCTTTAACCCCTGATTCTTCACACTACTTATGTTTGAGAGTTAAACATTGCCAATACAAAGAATGGTGTTAACTCTTGATGTGATGTTTATGATTTTTCACCCTCTTAATAAATGACTACTTAACTCTTAATTGCGTTTCCAGCTTAATAAAATTTAGTCTTTCGTTCTCTACGTATGGAGAACAAGTCAAGAGAATGACGATTTCCTCAATACAGAATGTTTCCACGTTACACCATTCTGTAGATGGCACTCCAATTTTTCTTTGTAGTGGTATCAATGTACATTATTTCCAGGGTAAAGGTCCATCAAAATTTTCCTTAGCTTCTCACAGCTTTTGTCTGAATTGTAACTGGATAAGAATCAACAGAAGAGCTTCCTCTTGTCCTGGGGGTTAGTTTGATCCATCAATTGTTCAACTTTAATGAGTTAAGTCAAAGCAAGAATATTGAACTCCACACAGTGGCTCAGTAGTTGGCACCACTACCTCATGGTGTCAGGGACCCAGGGTCAGTTCCACCCTCAGGTGACTGTCTGTGTGGAATTTGCACATTTTCCCTGTATACCGTATGGGTTTTCTCCCATAGTCCAAAGATGTGCAGGGTGAGTGCATTAGCCTTAAGGAATATAGGGTAGGGGGTGTTTCTGAGCGGAATGAATTAATTTGCATAGCAAAGGTCTGAACATTTTAAAAACAACTTTTTGCCTGAGAGCGGGCTAGTAATGTAGGGGTTAGTTGCATCCTGGGAATGTAGTAAGGAAATCTCCTTTCTACTTCCAACTTGCATACCAGACAGACATACTATTGCAAAAAAATAGAAGTTTCTGATTGGTCAGTTTACAGGTTGCTATTCTTCCAATTTTTGCTTGTTTCACAAAATCTGTGATTTTTCTCTCCACAGTTGCTGCCAGACTTGAGTTTCTCCATCAATTTCTGTTTTTGTTTGTTTCTAATGAGTAAAGGGCTAACCCGCACAGCCATTCTTGATAAGAAAATCCCTTCATCCCTGGAATCAGCCAAGTGAATCTCTTTTGAATAGCCTCCAATGCCAATACCACTGTTAAATACAGGGACTAAATCTGCATACAGCACTCTAGATGTGGCCTCAACACCACCCTGTATAGTTGTAACAAGAGTGGGAGAAAAATTTATTGTGTGTACCATGAGAAAAATAAATATAAACAATATCCAGAGGTTGTGTTTCTGGGTCAGTTATCACTTTGGAATTATCCAGGTACATTCAGCCTTTTGGGGGAAAATAATTACATATTTCCACTAACTTCTGTGTGAAAACATACTGCTTGATCTCCCTCCTGAATTAGTTTGTGTACCATGATGTGTTTAGAGCAGTGTTTGCTCTAAGTTGTGCAGCTATGCACATGTGCAGTCATTCCCATGTCCCGCACACAGCATTGTGGATTGCAGCATTGACTGCCTGTTCCAGAAGTCAAAAATCAGGAAGGAGGGTTGTGTGGCTGTCACCTCCTTGCTACAAAGGCATTCTGTCAGCATTAGGAAAGGTAGAGTTGGCTGTCTTCATCAAATGCCAATTACGCCACTTAGCTGGCCAAGTAAGGACTTATTCTCACTGCTAGCAGCATTTTACTGGTGGCGGGTTGGCTCTTGGCTACATGGGGAGACCAGGTTGGAAGTTGAGGGAAGATGCTGGTCAAAGGTGGCTAGCGAGTGGCCCTCCTAATCAGGCACTCTGTTGAGTGGCTCTTGATGACAATGTCTGTCACCATGGCAACAATCAGCCCATCTTCCATCCCGCCCCCATACCCTCTGGGCCTCTCAGGTTGGCCTCAATGAACCATGAATCAAATTTACTTACGGTGTCCCCAGTTTTCCTGCCCATTGCTAAAGGTCACTGCCATCCCAATAAAATTCAACTTCGAGAATGTATGAGTTCCCAAACTGACCCTCATATAGAACAGAAGTAATAGTCATGAACATTTTGATTAGATTAGATTAGATTACTTACAGTGTGGAAACAGGCCCTTCGGCCCAACAAGTCCACACCGACCCGCCGAAGCGCAACCCACCCATTCCCCTACATTTTACCCCTTGACCTAACACTACGGGCAATTTAGCAGGGCCAATTCACCTGACCTGCACATCTTTGGACTGTGGGAGGAAACCGGAGCACCCGGAGGAAACCCACGCAGACACGGGGAGAATGTGCAAACTCCACACAGTTAGTCGCCTGAGTCGGGAATTGAACCCGGGTCTCTGGCGCTGTGAGGCGCTTTCAGCTTTTGTTAATGAACACTCTGTTTTCACTCCCTTATTGCAGTCCATCCTTTTATCTTTGCAACTAAGGAAATAGGTAAATTTGGCAATGCATGTATCCATGACAACCACTAAGCTACTGCTTGACTATGTGTCATAGCACAAAACAGTCCCTTCGGTCCAACCAGTCCATGCTGAACATAATCCCAAACTAAACTTGTCCCACCTGCCTGCTCCTGGCTCATATCCCTCCAAACATTTCCTATTCATGTACTTATCCAAATGTCTTTTAAACCTTGTAATTGTGCCCACATCCACCACTTCCTCAGGAAGCTCATTCCATATACGAACCAGTCTCTGTGTAAACAAAATTGACCCTAGTAACTTTTTAAAATCTCTCTCCTCTCAATTTAAAAACATGCCCCCTTTCTTGAAATCACCCATCCTGGAGAAAAAGCACCTAGCATAAACCCTATCCATTCCTCTCATGATTTTATCAACTTTAATAAGGTCACCTCTCAACTTCCTATGCTCCAGTGAAAGAAGTCACAGCCTATCCAGCCTTCCTTTACCTTCCATACCTGGCAACATCCTGGTAAATCTCTTCTGATCCACCTCCAGTTTAATATTATCCTTTCTCTAAATGGGGGGCTGAACAATGCCTAGCCACTTTGTTAGCAGTCATATTTGACATAGTTTCCTTTAGACAAAAAGATACATATATCTGTTGTTCTTGGCACTTCATGAGAACAATGGTAGTGGACGGTCTTTTAGAACATAGAACATAGAAAAGTACAGCACAGAGGATTATTCCTACTCTAAATTAAAATAACCTAACCTACGCACCCCTCAATTCACTGCTGTCCATGTGCATGTCCAACAGTTGCTTAAATGTCCCTAATGTCTCTACTTCCATCACCACCACTGACAACGCATTCCATGCATTCACAACTCTCTGCATAAAGAACCTACCTCTGACATCTCCTCTATACCTTCCTCCTAATATCTTCAAACTATGATCCCTTGTGCCAGTCAATCCTGCCCTGGGGAAAAGTGTATGACTATTGACCATATCCATGCCTCTCATTGCCTTGTATACCTGATCAGGTCACCTCTCTTCCTACTTCTCTCTAGAGAGAAAAGTCCGAGCTTAGTTAACCTCTCTTTGTAAGACAAGCCCTCCAGTCCAGGCACCATCCTGGTAAACCTTCTCCGCACCCTCGCCAAAGCCTCCATATCTTTCTATAATAAGGCGAGCAGAACTGGACACAATATTCCAAGTGTGTTCTCATCATGGTCTTGTAAAGTTGCACCAAAACCTCGTGTCTCTTAAACCCAAATCACCATATGCTTTCTTAACAACCCGATGTGGCAACTTTGAGGGATCTATGCACATGAACAGCAAGATCCCTCTGTTCCTCCACACAGATAGAATCCTATCCTCAATCCTATATTCAGCATTTAAGTTCAATCTTCCAAAATGCATCACTTCGCATTTATTCAGGTTGAACTCCATCTACCATTTCTCAGCCCAACTCTGCATCCTGTCTATGTCGCGATGCAGCCTGCAATAGCCCTCGATACTATCAACGGCACCTCCAAACTTTGTGTCATCGGCAAATTTACTAACCCACCCCTCAACCTCCTCATTCAAGTCATTTATAAAAATTACAAAGAGCAGAGGCCGAAGAGCAGAGCCCCATGGGACACAACTCACCACTGACCTCCAGGCAGAATACTTTCCATCTACAACCACTCTCTGCCTTCTGTCAGCCAACCAATTCTGAATCCAGATAGCCAAGTCTCTCTGTATCCCATACCTCCTGAATTTATGAATGAGCCTACCATGGGGAACCTTACCAAATGCCTTGCTGAAGTCCATATACACCACATCCACTGCTCAACCTTCATCGACCTGTCTCATTACCTCCTCAAAAAGCTCAGTAAGAATTGTGTGGCATGACCTGCCCCTCACAAAGCCATGTTGACTGCCTTTAATCACGTTATGCTTTCCCAAATAGTTATAAATCCTATCCTCGGAATTCCTTCCAAAACCTTGCTGACCACAGATGTTAGACTGACTGGTCTGTAATTGCCAGGGATTTCCCTATTACCCTTCTTGAAAAGAGGAACAACATTCGCCTCGCTCTAATCCTCCAGTATGATTCCTGTGGAGAGTGAGGAAGCAAAGATCTTTGCCAGCGGCTTAGAAATTTCCTGTCTCACTTCCCAGAGCAACCTAGGATAAATCTGGTCTGACCCTGGGGACTTATCAATCTTAATGTTCGCCAAACTTTTCGGCACATCAACTTCATCAATCTTGATCTGGTCAAGCCTGTTTCCCAGCTCCTCAAAGTTCTCATTCACAACAAGGTCCCTTTCCTTCGTGAAAACTGAAGCAAAAAACTCATTTAGGGCTTCCCCTGTCTGCTCAGATGCCACACACAAGTTCCCTACACTATTCCTGACCGGCCCTACCTTCTCTCTGATCATTCTCTTATTCCTCACGTATGAGTAAAATGCCTTTGAGTTCTCCCTAATCCTTCCTGCCAAGCCCTTTTCGTGACCCCTCCTTGCTCTCCTCAGTCCATTTCTGAGCTCCTTTCTAGTAAGCCTGTAATCCTCTAAAGCTGTGCTAGATTTTTGCTTCCTCCACCTTACATAAGCTACCTTCTTCCTTTTGATTAGAAGCTCCTCTGTTCTCATCATCCAAGGCTCCTTAATCTTACCCCTTGTTACCTGTCTCAGAGAAACAAATTTGTGCATCATTCACAACAACTACCCCTCAAACATTCTCCACATGTCGTGTTCTTTTTGTGGATCAATCGCTCCCAATCCATACTTCCCAACTCCTGTCTGATAGCATAATAATTTCCTTTTCCGCAATTAAATATCTTCACTTGGTAACTGCTCCTTTCCCTCTACAAGGCTACAGTAAATGTGAGGCAGCTGTGGTCACTGTCACCAAAGTGTTCTCCAACTACAAGATCTGACACTTGTCCTGGTTCATTGCCCAGCGCCAAATCCAAATTGGCCTCTCCCATCGTTGACCTGTTTACATACTGAGTAAGGAAACCCTCCTGAACACACCTGACAAAACGGCTCCATCCAAACCATCTGCACTAAGGAGGTTCCAGTCAACAGTGGGAAAGTTGAAGTCACCCATAACAACAACCCTGCTACATCTGCATTTTTCCAAAATCTGCCGGCCTATAAGTTCTTCAATCTTCCATCTACTGTTAGGGGGTCTGTAGAAAACCCCCAATGAGGTGGCTGCTCCCTTGCTGTTCCTAACTTCCACCTTCCTCGACAACCTTCATTTCTGTAGCTGTGATGCACTCTCTGATTAGCAATACTACACCCCCTCCTCTTTTTCCACCATGCCTGTTCTTTTCAAACGTTCTAAACCCTAGAACATCTAGCAACCATTCCTGCCCCTGTGAAACGTATGTCTCCATTATGGCCACAACATCGTAGCTTCAAGTACTGATCCATGCTCTAAGTTCATCACTCTTATTTCTGACACTCCTACCATTAAAGCAGACACACTTTAACCGATCCCTTTATTTCATCACAAGAAAAACCTTCCCAATAGATTCACTACACCCTGTCACTGCCCCATCTACAACTACACCCCTCTCAGATATGCAGCTCTGGTTGTAAATAGACATTTGAATGATCTTTTCAATAATGTAGTGCAAATTCAATTGGGGTGTGAGTCATTGCTGCAATTCATGGAGAACATATGTTTCCAAACATTTGTTGCTTGCTGATAGTTTAGCCGTGGACTTGCTTTGAATTTTACAAAGATTTGCCTTTTAACAAAGCTTTTTGAAAACCACACGCTTACTCCTAATATGACTGCGTTTAAAGAAATGCAAATTAAAACAAGGTTAGCTTGATGCAAAGAGAAATACAAAAATTAAAATATCATGCTTGTTAATAATATGAAAAAGAAATACTTTCTAACATTCACACTGAATACCGACAAAGTGAAAGAGCTAATGTACAGCTGTTAACAAACTTCATTCATGACGATTCCTGATTCATTTACATTCACCAAAATGAATTCATTCAGGTAAATGGTTGGCCTAAACTTTATCTGAGCATATCACTTAGATCCATGAGGTCTGTGATCCTTTGTGGAATGTCAGTTCTGAAAATAAATCGAGAGCAAGGATTTGTTCATTGATGGGATTCACTTTAAATTCAGATTAAATTTGATAGAATTACTTCCAGTTGCAGCTAGGATGAATTATCTCGCTGATTCAAACATACTTCAGAAATAGGCTTTTGACTTCCCTTTTCATTTTCAGAAAAATAGCAAAGAATTTGGGGTTTTCATCATAATTAATGATCCATGAACAAAATTGGGTAAATGAACAGCTTAGAAAGTTACAATATCACAGAATGTACTTTCACTTAAGTTGATGGAGAACTTGCAGTCAATTATGAGTTATTTGCAATAACGATTCCTGAATGCTTCAAAAGGTAGCTAGAATCCCAGTTACTTGTATTGTATGTTAAAGCATTCATTCATCCTCTTCTGGATTGTATGAAATATGTGCAAAATGACTCAATGACTATGCATATATTTGAATTTTTGTTTTATAGTGGTATGTATAAAAAGAATATGATAAGCATACATATACGATTTCTTTGTATCATTACCATGACTAATAATCATCCGGAATAGAAAAATGCTACAGCCCGGTCTTGCCTGTGCTGGCTGTTTGAAAGAGATATCAATGAGTCCCACTTCCTTGCTCTTTCATTATTTTCTTCCAATTCTACTCATTGTGAATGGCACAGTGGCTGAATGGTTAGCACTGCTACCTCAAGTGCCAGGGATCTGGGCTTGATTCCAGCCTTGGATGACAGTCTGTGTGGAGCTTATACGTTCTCCCTGTGCCTATGCAGGTTTGCTCCGGTTTCCGCGCCATTACGACATGGGGTAAACCACTCTGCTAACTTAAACCAACCATGCATTAAAGATTCACCTTGTGCTGTAACCTGTTAAAATTCAAAAGCAAAGAATTATCCCAGAGATCACTATTTAAAGTAAAAATTAACAACTTTATTCTTTAAATCCAACAGAGCATTTTAAAACCAATAACTATTTACATCTCCTATCTCATAAACCTATCTTTTACCTCCCACTCTATAATACTAGTCCAATAAAAAATCCCAATTAAGATTTACAAAAAAATTCGACTTCCAACTTTCGTCAGCTGTCGAATCTTCTGTTTGTACCTTCCTCTGCAGATTTTCCTTTGTCGTCTTTTTGATGCTCTGTTTGCAAACTTCTTATAACCAGGTACCTTTCAGAGTTCTGTTCTGCTGGCAGTCTGTACTTGTTGGTGGCTTGGCAGTTCTCCCCCTAACTGTTCAAAATGTCCGGTTTTATACCCTAAAACATCGGAAGGTTCCTTTGGTTTTAATATTACCAAAATTCTAAATTCAAATTTGATTGGAGTTTGGTATCTTGGGACATAATTTAAGCTGATTGGCTGAATTTATATTTGTTTTTGTTCCATAGCAACACAACTGTACTATTGGTTTCAACCCCCAAGTGTCACATTGCTACCTTGTTCAGAACACTTTGTGCTGAGTCAGGCAGTCCTTGCTATCTTTTCAACTCTCTTCAAGGTACAGTACCTCTGTAACACTTCTATAGTCCAAAGATGTGCAGGTTGGGTGGATTGGTCATGCTAAGTTGCCCTGTAGCACCCAGGAATGTGTAGGCTAGGTGGCTGAGCTATGGTAAATGTGGGGTTACAGGGAAAGGGTTGGGGGTCTGGACAGTTGGTGCAGGCCTGATGGGCTGAATGGCCTCTACCCACACTGTAGGGATTCTATGAATGTATTCAATCCCGTTCTTAAAATCTGTATGGAATGTGCTTGCAACACACTTTCACTGTGTGGACAGTGTTACCATACACACCTCTGGAGAAGAGACAGTTGTAGATCAGGATCTAATCCCAGTCTCAAGGTCACTGAAAAGGTCAACAATGGCTTAGTCACAACATATTGTTTTTATCAACCAATACCTGACCCACTTTACCCGAGCATCAGGCCTTAGTTTGTACGTGGCTTTATGACAATTAGATCATATGGAATTGCAAGGGAAAGATCTAGTGGTCCATTGAAATAATCCCAATCTCATGGTGTATGAAGCATCAGGACAAACACTTCTTCCCTTAGTCTTTCCTGCTGATCTCTACTGCAGCTCTACCCCTTTTCTCAATACTCACCAGCCCCCTGCTGCACCACATCCCCCACCATGTTCCAACCCAGTCATGAAATCTTCCAGAAAAAGCCAGGGTCCATGAAAAAAAAATGCAGTTCAGAAAATTCCTACAAGGTCCAAATATTATCAAGTATCCTTTATTCAAAATGTTCTCTGCCCCCATAATCAAGGCTTAGTTCATCTTGAAGGCACACAGAACTGGCACTCACCACACCAGTCAGTTCCACATAGTGATATTAGTGACTCTGGCCTGAGGGTGATGGATTAAACAATGCTCCTGCAAGATTCCTTGAATAATTGCGGTTCCTTTGATCACTCATGTTCTCTCAGCTTCAGGGGAAGCCAAAGCACACAGTGTGCGCTCAAATTATTCAGCTGATAGACGATCAGGTAAAACAGAATGAGGTTCAATTGCTCTATCTTGGAATTCTGAGCTTATATTACATTCTTGTGTAAGTCAGTTAAAGTGGCATATCAAACTGCTTTGTACCTTCAAAACCAATGCGGATATGAACAAATTAACATCAATGTTTTGCACATACTGGAAAGAGAGGTGAAGGGAAGGTAGGTTTGGTAATACAAACAAGGACAGGACTTATACAATTAAAGGTAGGGTCCTGGGTAGTGTTGTAGAACAGAGAGACCTATGGGTTCAGGTACATAATTCTTTGAAATTTGAGTCATAGGTTGACAGGGTAATTAAGAAGGCATTTAACACACTTGCCTTCATTGCTCAGAGTATAGGAGGTGTACAGGACATTGTGAAGCCTCTTCTAGAGTACAGTGTGCTGTTCTGATTGTCCTGTTATAGGAAAAATGACATTAAACTGGAGAGGGTTCAGAAAAGAGCGATCAGGATGTTGCCAGGAATGGAGGTTTTAAAACGTAAAAATCGACCAGAAAGGCTGGGACTCTTCACTGGAGCGTAGGAGATTGAAAGGTGACCTTATAGAAGTTCGTAAAATCATGAGGGGCATAGGTAATGTGAATGTCGAAGCCTATTCCCTAGAATGGGGCAGCTATATTACAAGATGAGAGGGGAGAGATTTAAGGAGGAGCAACCTTTTTTTCCAGAGTGGTTCATGTGTGGAATGAACTGCTAGAAAAAGTGTTAGATGCAGGTACAATTACAATGTTTAAAAGGCATTTGGATATGTTCATGAATAGGAAAGGTTTGGAGGGATATGGGCCTGGTGGGGGCAGGTTGGACTAGTTTAGTTTGGGAACATGCTCAGTGTGGACTACTTCGACTGAAGGGTCTGTTTCTGTGCTGTATGACTGCATGCATTGGAGATGAGCTTGAAGCTCATTAAACCATGATGGGCAAGGATAGCACATAACAAATATAAACCTATACTTTATAAAAATGTTTCAATTTTACCACTTACACAGCACAGAAAAAGCTAAACTATCAACACTAATATTTTTTTAAAAATGGAAGAATTCACTTTTTTATAATGGAGCTATTTTACCGGCAGGTTAATCCTTTCCCAGGAGGAAGTTCACGTTCTCAACTTGAAACCTGTGCAAAATGGCACATGTGACATCTTCAAATGGTTCAGTATGCAGTTGGTGCACTGATTTAACACTTATATAAGAATAAATTGTGTTCTTCTTGTGTTTGCTAGCCCATGAACAGGAACAAACAATATTTATTCCAAACACATTCCTGGTGCTCAGATGCACTAAGAGCTAATGCATAGTGAACAGTGAATGCAAAAAAGATCTGCGGTAATGGTGCAGAAATCACCAAGTTGCCACTTTAATTGGCATGTAAGCCTTATAAATAACTTAGTGATTCAATTCAGCTGGGGGTGCCTTTAAATCAGAGTTCTGATGAATGGATAAGGCATTTCTGATTGTGGCTTGTGAGAGATAAAAGGTAGGAGTACAGCCCAACACTGAGCAGAGAATCTAGCCACTGATGTATATTCAGTCCCAGGGCACTCTGAATTTACTGGTCTTTTGCAGCAAGTCAAATACAATTGAGAGATGTAGTTTCTTTGGAGATTGCTCTGGATCATTCGCATCGCTTTCCTTCAGGACTGTACATGAGTAGAGCAAACAGTTTAAAGGCACAAAATACAAGAGCACAAGGCAATTATCTATCTAGTTACACATAACATACACATTAGGGGAGGTTAAATTAAACTTTGGGAGAGTGCAAGATGGCGAAAGCAGGTTGCTTGGGTCTGCCATTCCCAATACTCACTTAAGTCAACTGAATGGAATAATAAGCAGTCAATCCGCTATTCCAGGATTCTCCTTTCTCTCCAAGGAAATTCATCTCCCCTCTATGCATTCTTAGATTTTTAGAGGCATGTGTTAAATACATAAGTCTGAACCTGCATCTATAACTTAGGACAGTCTGCAATACCTCATGGCTAATGAAGTAGGTTTGCAGCATCGCTGCTGTGATATTGGATTTCTTGCTTCTTTTAGCAATGTTTTATGTACAAAACGTTCATGAGGGCTCTTCTGCCAGAGTGGTAGTGGCTCTCCCTCCAGGCCAGACAATTTGAGGTTCAAGTTCCATATACCCCAATAGGCGTTTTCACCTATCTGAATGGTTGATCAAAAGGATACATTAATGGGGAAGCAGAATGTTGCAGAAGGGGAAGTAATGGAATTTTCACTATATCCCCTGCCCCCTCACAAATACAGGGTTACAGCAATTGGGTAAGGGCACAGGTTTGGTGGGATGCTCCTTGAAGGGTTGGTGTGTTCTCGATGGGCTGAATGCCCTCCTTTCTCACTGTAGGGATTCTATGGTTCTTTGAAATGCATTGTCAGGTCATTTTAACTAAGGTTTGCAATGGCTTTTCTCCCTGGTCCTGTACTGTTATGCCTGGTGTCCCCAAAGGATCTCATCTGTTTCTCATCTGCATGCTATCCCACAGGAACAACATTGCTAAGTGCAGTTCTTGCATATATGTTTAAGCTACCCACATCGAACGGGCCATCACCCACAAAGTACTATAGGAGTAATATTGGTGGATTAATATTCCAGAGACTTTGTTGCAAATGTCACCATGGTAGCTGGGGAATATAAATTTAAATAATTTAATAAGTCTAGGACAAAAAAAGTAAAAAAGATCCATCTTGTTCACTAATGGACCCTAGGGAATTAAATCTAGTTGGTGAAAGTGAGGACTGCAGATGCTGGAGATTAGAGTCAAGAGTGTGGTGCTGGAAAAGCACAGCAGGTCAGGCAGTATCCGAGGAGCAGGAAAATCGACATTTCGGGCAAAAGCCTTTCATCAGGAAACTGACTCTGGATGAAGGGCTTTTGCCTGAAATGGCGATTTTCCTGCTTCTCGGATGCTGCCTGATCTGCTGTGCTTTTCCAGCATCATACTCTGGAATTAAATCTAGTCTCCCAACCATCTGATTTCAGACCTCCTGCAATGTGGTTTGCTCATAATTCATACAATCATCAAACCTTTACAATACAGAAAGAGGTCACATGACTCATAGTGTCAGTGCCAGCTGAAAAATGAGCCAACCAGATTAATCCCACTTGGGTAGGTAGGGTTGGGGAGGCAGGGAGGCTGCACAGGGACTGGGAAAGGTGAGGAGAACGGGCAAAGAAGTGGCTAATTAGGAAAAGTCTTCAGAATTCTTAAGCACAAAGGAACATGGGAGTTCTAGTTCAATTTCTCTCAAGACAGGTTCAGTTGGTAGTCAGGGTAGGCAAATGCATTGTTCGCATACATTTCGAGAGGGCTAGAATACGAGAGCAGAGATGTACTGCTAAGGCAGTATAAGGCTCTGGTCAGACTGTATTTGGAGTATTGTGAGCAGTTTTGGTCCCTGTATCTAAGGAAGGATTTGCTGGCCTTTGAGGATGTTCAGAGGAGTTTAACAAGAATGATCCTGGAAATGATGGGCTTGCAATAGCAGGAGCAGTTGAGGACTCTGGATCTGTACTCAATGGAGTTTAGAAGGATGGGTGGGATCTAACTCAAACTTTATACCAATCACCTTTAATCTATGACCCCTAGTCCCTGACCATTCTGCTAAGGTAAATAGGCCCTTTGCTGCCACTCTATCCACACTCCCACAATTTCATACATCAAATCTCACCTCAGCCTCCTCTATTTTACAGAGAACAAACCAAGAATATTTCATCTTTCTTCATGGCTGCAATTTTCTGGCATTATCCTCACAACCGTCCTCTCTACCTTCTCCAGTGTAATTACATCCTTTCTACAATGAGGTAGCCAGAATTTCACACAATACTCAAGTTCGGACCTAACTAGTGACTTAAACAGTTCCAGCATTGCCTCCCTGCTCTTAAACCTTAGCTAATAATGGAAAGGATTTTATATTCAGTCATAATTCCATTAACAATCTGTCCTGCTATCTTCAGGGATCAATGGGGATTCACTCCAAGGATCCTCTACACTATTTAATGTTTTCACATTAAATTATGAATGCCTTTTGCTCATTTGACCTCCTTTGGTATATCACCTCACAATAATTTGAGTTGAATTCCAATTGTAATTATTTAGTCCATCCCTTACTCCCTTTTTAATTGAAGGTGCAACATTAACAATCCTCCCAAACCCCATCCACATATCCAGTAAGGAGTGGAAAATGATGGTCACAGTGTCCACTGCTTTACCCCCGGCTCACTTTGACTGTGCAGGTTATGATTCATCATGCTGTGCTGACTTCTCCACTTTCAAGGATCCTAATTCCATTGATATTTCCCCTCCATGTTTTCACATCCAATATTTCACACTCTTCCTCCATAGGTGTGATAGTTGTGCTTTGTTTCCCAAATTTTATCTTTGATTTCACCCATTGACCTTCTATACACCTTTCTCAGCTTTCTCCCGTATTGAATTTGCAGTGACATGGGGGTGCCGGTGTTGGACTGGGGTGGACAAAGTTAAAAGTCACACATCACCAGGTTATAGGCCAACAGGTTTATTTGGAAGCACTAGCTTTCAGAGTGATGCTCTTCATTAGGTAGCTGTGGGACAGGATCATAAGACACAGAATTTAGAGCAAAAGATTACAGTGTCGTGCAACTGAAATGATATATTGAACAAACCTAGTTTGCTGTTAAGCTTTCCTTTATTCCCCCCCCATTTGATCCTTTAAATTCCTTAATATCCATGAGGCTCTAGATTTGAGCTATCCAACTCCTTTCTTTATGATAACATGTTTATACTGAGCTCCTTTAATCTCCCTTTTGAATGCTCACTGCTTTGACATTGATTTATCTTCCAGTAGTTGCTTCCAGGCCAATTTTATGAAATAACTTCTCAGATTAGTGAAATCGGCCTTGCTCCAATTTAGAATTCTAACTCCTTGTACCAGCAGTTGTGTGGTGGATTGTGCCAGGCTTGGAAAAATGCAGGCATGAAGAAATATTCTTGGATTGTTCTGTATGAAATAGAGGAGGCTGAGGCAAGATTTGATGTATGAAATTGTGGAAGCCTAGACAGACCGTGTACTAACTTTGTTCTTTGCCATACTTAAGTTTAAATTAATTGGAGTTTAATTACTACCAACAATATGCTCTCCCACTGTCACTCCTTCTGGCTATTCAGCTTCATCGCCTAAAGTCCAGAATTGTTCTCTTTTTTTGTTAGGCTTGCTGCATTCTGGATGTAAAGATCTCCTGCGTGTGCCCAACAATTTTGCTCCCTCAATTCGTTTTGTATGATACAATCCCAGATCTAACATGTCATTCCACCTGACAGCTGTATCTATTTACTTGACCAAAAGTGCCACACACTGTCTCTTTTACTTTTATCTTCTCCATCTTGTCTGAAAACCTTGTAACCAGGAACATTGAACTGCAAGACCAGTCCTTCTTTAAGCCATGTTTCTGTAATGGCTATGATATCACATTGCCCTGTTTTTGACTTGATTGCTTTCTGTGCCATTTTCCTTACAATGGAGAAGATATCCTTAAAAGACTGCCAATTCTGTTTAAATTTTCTAACATTTGTTTCTTCTGGCTTCCAGACACATCACTAATTTTTTGCTTTCTGTTTTCATTTCTGATTTTGTCTGAACTGAATTTACTCCTGGGCTCCCATCTCCATGCTATATCCTGCCCAACAGCATTACCAAAACATCCCACAAAAAACTCAGCCATGGCTCAGTTCAGATGCATTACTTCCACCCCCACCAACGCCACTCACCTGCATTCTGTTGACACGTCCTCTACAGATCCCACTGTCACCATCCCCGCCCCCCAGAACCCTGAGGGGAACACCACCCCTGCTAATGACTCCACCCCCATTCCCCCTACCACCACACCCACTCCAATTACAGGCTCCACCCCTCCACTCTCAATTCCACACCCACACCAGGTCCCAGCTCCCAGCCCTGCCGAGTTTTCACCATCCCTCCAGACATTCCCCTCACTGAGGATGAACGATCAGTCCTCAGCAAAGGACTTACCTTTATCCCCCTCCACCCACGCATCAATGAATTTAATACACGCCGTGATGTCGAACACGTCTTCCGCCGCCGCCGCCTCTGAGCTTACTTTCACAATGAGGACTCGCGCCACCTTCCGAGGACCCCTTTGCCCACCTCCAACACACTCCATCCATCTGGACACCCCGGGCTGGCCTATTACCCGCCCTCGACCTCTTCACTTCCAACTGCCACCGGGACATTAACCTCGTCAAACTGTCTATGCCCCTCCCCCACTCCAACCTCTCACCCTCACAACGCGCAGCCCTTCAATCCCTCTGCTCCAATCCCGGCCTCACCATCAAACCAGCAGATAAAGTGAGTGCAGTGGTAGTTTGGCGCACTGAGCTCTACACTGCTGAAGTCAGACACCAACTCGAAGACACCTCCTCCTACCGCCCCCTCGACCATGACCCCAACCCCCATCACCAAACCATCATCTCCCAGACCATACACAACCTCATCACCTCAGGAGAATTTCCATCAATAGCTTCCAGCCTCATTGTCTGGGAACCCCGCACTGCCCGGTTCTACCTCCTTCCCAAGATCCACAAGCCTGACCACCCTGGCCGACCCATTGTCTCAGCCTATTCTTGCCCCACTGAACTCATCTCCACCTACCTCAATACTGTCCTATCCCCCTAGTCCAGGAACTCCCCACATACATTCAAGACACCACCCACTCCCTCCACCTCCTCCAACACTTCCATTTCCCCGGCCCCTAACGCCTCATCTTCACCATGGACATCCAATCCTTCTACACCTCCATCCGCCATGACCAGGGCCTCCAAGCCGTCCATATCTTTCTCTCCCGACATCCCCAACAGTACCCTTCCACTGACACGCTCATTCGTTTGGCTGAACTGGTCCTCACCCTTAACGATTTCTCCTTCGAATCCTCCCACTTCCTCCAGACCAAAGGGGTAGCCATGGGCACCCGCATGTGCCCCAGATATGCCTGTCTCTTTGTTTGCTACGTAGAACAGTCGATCTTCCGGAAGTATGCCGGCACCACTCCCCACCTCTTCCGCCGCTACATTGATGACTGCATCGGCGCCACCTCGTGTTCCCGCGAGGAGGTTGAGCAGTTCATCAACTTCACCAACACATTCCAACCCAACCTTAAATTCACCTGGACCATCTCTGACACCTCTCTCCCCTTCCTGGACCTCTCCATCTCCATTAATGACGAATGACTTGACACTGACATTTTTTACAAACCCGACTCCCACAGCTACCTGGATTACACCTTTTTCCACCCTACCTCCTGCAAAAATGCCATCCCATATTCCCAATTCCACCGCCTCCACTGTATCTGCTCCCAGGAGGACCAATTCCACCGCAGAACACACCAGATGTCCTCCTTCTTTAGAGATTGCAATTTCCCTTTCTACATAGTTGAAGATACCCTCCAACACATCTCGCCCATATCTCGCACCTCCATCCTCAAACCCCTCCACCCCTCCAACCGTAACAAGGACAGAACCCCCCCGGTCCTCACTTTCCACCCTACCAACCTTCGCATTAACTGCATCATCCACTGACATTTCTGCCACCTCCAAACGGACCCCACCACCAGAGAAATACTTCCCTCCCCATCCCTTTCCACTTTCCACAAAGACCGTTCCCTCCGTGACTACCTGGTCAGGTCCACGTCCCCCAACAAACCACCCTCCAATCCTGGCACCTTCCCCTGCCACCGCAGGAATTGTAAAACCTGCGCCCACACCTCCTCCCTTACCCCCATCCAAGGCCCCAAAGGAGCCTTCCACATCCATCAAAGTTTCACCTACACATCACTAATGTCACTTATTGTATTCGTTGCTCCCGATGTGGTCTCCTCTACATTGGGGAGACTGGGCGCCTCCTCACAGAGCGCTTCAGGGAACATCTCTGGGACACCCGCACCAATCAACTCCACCGCCCCATGGCCCAACATTTCAACTCTCCCTCCCACTCAGCCGAGGACATGCAGGTCCTGGGCCTCCTTCACCGCTGCTTCCTCACCACCCGATGCCTGGAGGAAGAACGCCTCATCTTCCGTCTCGGAACATTTCAACTCCAGGGCATCAATGTGGACTTCAACAGTTTCCTCATTTCCCCTCCCCCATCTTACCCCAGTTCCAACCTTCCAGCCCAGCACCATCCCCATGACCTGTCCTACCTGACAATCTCCCTTCCCACCTATCCGTTCCACCCTCCCCTCTGACCTATCACCTCCAACCCCACCCCCATTCAGCTATTGTACTCTTTGCTACCTCCTCCCCAGTCCCCGCCTGCCCCCCCCATTTATCTCTCCACCCTGGAGGCTTCCTGCCTCTATTCCTGATGAAGGGCTTGACCTGCTGTGCTTTTCCAGCATCACTCTGATCTAAACTCTGGTTTCCAGCATCTGCAGCCCTCACTTTTGCTCTGTTCAGATGCAACCCAACCAGGTTGGGGCCAATATTCCTGGAATCCAAAGCCCTCCCTCCTGCACCAACATTCCAGCTACATGCTCTTCTGTCATATCCTTCTTTTCCTGTACTTGCTTGTTTGTGGCACTGGGCATATTCTAGAGGTTATTATTTTTGAGATCCTGCTTGTTAATTATCGGTACAGCATCATAAATTGGGATTGCAGGACTACATGCCGCTTGTTTCCAATATTGTTGATATTGAGGTGGATTGTGACTGCCAGTGGTTTCCCCTTCCCCTATTAAAGTGGTCTACAGCTCTTCAGTGACATCCTTGACCCTGGCACCAGGGTAGCAACACACAATCCTGGATTTATGTTTACAGCCACAGAACAGCTTTATGAATAATCTATACTGTTTTTCCAGTCCTCCTTGTAGGTACCTGTGTGTAGCTGACTGACCCAGGGAGCTGTGGACTTGGTTCTGGCTGAACCATCACTCTCATCAATACTCAGAACTACATACTGGTTGAAGAACAAGGTGCATTCTGGAGATTCCTACAGTACCTGTGTGATCTTTTTGCACTGCCTAGTAGTCACACATTCCCTCTTTCCCTGCAAACACTTAAGCTATGGAGTGAGTACATTTAGCAATATACTTTCCATAGAGCCCTCAGACTCAGAGATGCAGCACATTGATGGCAACTGTTCAAACTCTGAAACCTGAATGTCAAGCTGTTACAACTGGTGACAACTCCTGTACAAACGGTTATCTAGAAATAAAAAGTTCCCACACTGCACAGGATGTGCATTCTCCAGAATGGGAATGGAGTCAATGGGAAACAAGGTTGGGGGAAGCTTTCTGCTGGATGGAGTTATACCTGGCATGAAGGCAGATGACTGTGTTCATTGGAGATCAAATATTTCACTCTAGGACATCTCTGCAGGAGTTCCTCAGGGTAGTGTCCTAGGCCCAACCATCTTCAGCCACTTCATCAATGACCTTCCCTCCATCATAAGGTCAGAAGTGGGGATGTTTGCCAATGATTGCACAGTATTATGGACCATTTATGAATACTCAGTTATTGAAACAGTTCATGTTCAAATGCAACAAGACTTGAATAATATCCAGGCTTGAGTTGACAAGTGGCAAGTAACATATGTGCCCTCAAGTGCCAGGCAATGACCATGCTCAATCCTACAATAGTGAAGTTAACCACTGCCCCTTGACATTCAATGGCATCACCATCACTGAATCGCACATCTTCAACATCTTGAGGGTTACCATTGACCAGGCACTGAACTGGACTATTAATGTTAGTATTTTAGCTACAAGCGCAGGCCAAAGGGTAGCAACTTTGCAATGAGTAAGTCACATTCTGACTCCACAAAGTCTGTCCACCATCTCCAAGGTACAGAATTGGGAGGGAATACTCCCCACTTGACTGGGTGAGTGCAGCTCCAACAACACTCAAGAGATTTGACACCATCCAGGACAAAGCAGCCTGATTGGAGGATATAGCAAGAAGTTTGGCATGACAAGAAGAAGAGACACTGATTTGAATCCTTGGAAGATGATCTACGTGTACATGGGTATCCATGGTGGAATCATGTTAGATTTAAAATTTTTGCAAGGTCAGCTGTCGATATTGGATTTGGGGTTTGCTTGAATGTTTGACTTAACCATTGGGAGAAGTGAAAAGTCTCTATCATGTTTAGTTTCACTAGAGAGTTTATTGCTTATAAAGTGGATTAGTTATGTTGCTCTCTTGTGGTAAATCCTCTCAGTACTCGTCAATGAATCCTTCTGGTTTCTGCTTCCAACAAATCTTGAAAAGCTTTTTCCAAAGTCAAATCTTCTTTGGGTAATATTAAAGCTGACAAAGACTCATCCATAACTCTAACAACAATTTTGTCTCTTATGAACTATACTTTCAAAGTTCTTTAGTCACAGATTTCCATAAACCTGCAGAGATCATTAATGAAGCTAACCAAGGATTCCCTTAGATGGTCATCTCATCTGTTCATTGCCCCCTTCAAGGGTTTTGTTTCTTCTCAGATTAAAATAATTATCAAAAGCTTTTGCAGTTTCTTTGAAACTATCTGCCTTTTATATATTGATGATTTATAGCATAATTCGCTTTGGATCCTATTGAACAGTAGTTTATTTACTTGTTCAGTTTGAGATTTAGTATTTGAGTTTGAAGAAACTTTGCACCTTCAGAGCTGTTTTCTCCAAGAGGCGAATCCTGTTTTCTGCTTGGTCCATTTGATACTAAATCATTCACATGGCATTGTTTCTCCTGCTAAAACTTCTTCATGTAATTATTTATTGTTAGTTGAATACAGTTGTTTCAAATGTCTGGAATTTCAATACTGTTGGTAATCTCCTAGCTTTTAGTCTTGCAATATTTCAATGGTCTTTTAATTCCTTTGTTAAAAAAATGTTTCCTCAAGCTTTAAAGGTCTGTATTATAGCAATGCTGTGTTGTTTTCTTAAAAAGGCATTTTAAATTCTGTTAAATAGCAATACTGTAACTCCCTACTAGGGGTGGGAGAATCCAAAATGGGGAAACTAGGTTTGAAATGAGAAGAAAAAGATTTAAAAAGGACCCAAAGGGGTTATGAACTACCAGAGGAAGTAGTGGCGGCTGGCACTATTGCAACACTTAACAGGCATCTGGATGGGTATAGGAATAGGAAGAGTTAAAAGGGATATGGGCTAAGTGCTGGCAAATGGGACGAGGTCAGATTGAGATGTTTGGTCAACCTAGACGAGTTGTACCAAAGAGTCTGTTTCCATGCTGTGTGACTCTATAACTCTGCTGCTTGCTAGGGTTTCCTACCTCTTTTGAGATAAAATTCGTGATCCCCTGCATGCAGAATGGACATTTCCCATATTTTGCAGCCTGGATCTGGGAATTCCTGTTTCTCATTGGCAAAATGACTATTTTGCGTGTTTCACAACCTAACACACAATGTACATCCCTGCTCTCAATCTTTCAAACCAACTTTTGTGGCTGCAGCATAAATAAATCTTCCTGCCACAAATAAATCTCCTGTTGTTATCAGAGTCTTCTAACTATTTTGTTCTGTTCATTTTGTCTTCTCAATCTTTTAATACACTCTTCCATAGGTCTGCTCTACAATTATCCAGATGATTTGGACTCGGCAGAACTTAATTTAATGGCCCTTGATTTGATTTGGCTACTATAGCTATGCCTCATGCTGGGTTTTTCCTATGTGAATGTTAAGTGAACCTTCTTAACTTCTATCCTTCTCTGCATCATCCCTTATTCAGTTCAGTTAAAGATATTTCCCCTTGGCTACAGGGATGACTAACTTTGTCCCCAGAGCTCTTCCTGGTTGTTTCCCCACCAGTCATCATATCAGTACGTTTGTCTAAAAGCTCTGCATTTGCTAAGTGTGACCTGCCTTTTCACTCCAATCCGTGTAGTATTTATTGCACCTCTTACTAGCTCTGAGCTAAAGGTTTTAGTTTGGAGTGCTGCTTTTAGCCTGCCATTCCTTCCATGAGTTCTGCAGACTACTTCTCTGGTCAAATGCTAGCAATTATTGATGGACGGTATGAGTGCTCCTAAAGCATTAATGATTTTATACTGACAGACCCATCTGTGTTCTGAAAAGTTTTCTTTATCCTGGGTCAAATAGATTTTTTCACCATGGTTAACGAAGTTTTTTAAGCAACTATCCCACCATTGATCACCATATTGTAGGTTGGTGCACTAATCAGCAACCAATTGGCAGATTATGGTGGTGGTAGACTGCTCACATCAGTCTCCTCTTCGATACTGAGTCTCAGAGCCTAATTGGTTAACAAAATTATCGAATCATAGAGTTGTATAGCATGGAAAATTACCCTTTGGTCCAACTCATCCATGCTGACCAAACATCCTAAATTAATCTAGTCCCATTTGCCATCATTTGGCCCATATCCCTCTAAGCCCTTCCTATTCACGTACTCATCCAGATGCTTTCTAAGTGTTGTTATTATACTAGCCTTCATCACTTCCTCTGGCAACTCATTCCATACATGCACCATACTCTGTGTGAAAAAGCTGCTCCTTAGGTCCCCTTTAAATCTTTCTCCTTTCACCTTAAACCTATGCCCTGTAGTTTTGGACTCCCCTATCCTGGCTATTCACACTATCCATGAGCATCATGATTTTATAAATCTCTATAATGTTATTCCTCAGCCTCCGTTGCTCCAGGGGAAACAGCCCCAGCCCATTCAGCCTCTCCCTATAGCTCAAACTCACCAACCCGGGTAACATCCTTGTAATCTTTTCTGCACCCTTTCAAGTATAACAGCATCCTTCCAATAGCAGAGAAACCAGAATGAATGCAGTATTCCAAAAGTGGCCTAACTAATGTCTTGTACATCCACATTGTGACCTCCCAACTTCTATAAAAAGGATGAAGTCCTTCTCAGTATTAACAAGAAGAGACTCTTATCTAATAACGAGATGTGATTTATTGAATGATAGTAATCATTATGAGGTACGTTAGTTAGTAAGACACAACTGATGCCATGGGATCCACTATTGGAGTCTTTAATTGTCCATACAAGACTCTGTGATGGGTGGAGCCTATGCAAACTCTGACATCAACTCTTGGTACAACAGGCTGGATTGCTGGGATCCAGGAAACACATGTTACTTTTGGTCCTGACATTGGTATCCATTCTTATTTCTGTGTCTTGATCCTTCACCTTGAACTCTCGATGAAAAGAATCCGGCTGCTGAGTTAGGCCGAATAGTTTTTTTTTCTGAAGTTGATGTTGGCATGACAGCGAGAAAAGTTGATTTTTTATAATGAAGAGGTATTCCAATTTTTGAGGATCAAAGCAGATGTATTTTAAAGACTGACTCCTTTAATATGGCACACATAATGCAGGTAAAAGTAAGAAATAAATGGTGAGTTTGACATAAGCGAGTCACAGAAAACCTTATTATCATTAATTGCTATTTTAATCGTATAGTCACGGAATTTTATGTCATTTCTGACATTTGTACATTTGCACCTGCTGAATTGTATTATCAAAACCAATTAGTAGAGATAACATCATTATCTGAGCACATTAATAATCCAGAAATATTTTAATAAATATTTAATTCATGTGGTAGTGGGAGGAATATTTTACTTTTATCCTTTGAGTGGAATACAAATTCTGTCAAACCCACCAATTTTCATAAATAGCTTTTTGGGATGAAGTGAAAAGAATGCATTTCCAAATATGTTTGCTTTTCATTACCTAAGGAAGCCTCACTCTAAGAAACATCTCTGCTCTTTGTCCACGTAATCCAGGAATACTATTAAGTTGCAAATGTGACACTGAACAAATGTCTCAGGCTATGACATGGTTAAGATTTCAGCAGCTAGGGAACACTGTTTATGCTAACAAGATCAATACCATGTAAAGGTTTGACATGTTGATTTGGCACTAGTTTCTGCCTGTTCCAATTTAATTTGGCAATTGGAGAACCAGGCAGATTACAATTAATACATGCAAATTATGATCCAGTACAACAATTAAGACCACAGCACTTCCTAACTTTGCCTGTGCTGCTATAGCCAAGTCCTATAGCCACAAACTTCGGTGTCACAATATAAGTGGCAACCATTTCTAATGATATTTAGAAACTCTTTGCAAATATAAGAGAAAACTGAAAACAACTCAGGAAATCATTATTACTACAGCTGACTTTGTGTTTAAATCCCTCAGGTTTTCCCACAATTAGTCACAGTGCTGTAAGCACTGCAAACAATCCTTCCCTTTTGAGATCTTGCTCTATTTCAGTTCCACTGCTTCCACTACCCACCCCTTCCAGCCTTCCTCCCGGTTTCAGTTGTTTTTTTTAATATCCTGAGTGCTGTTACACATAACTGAATGGTTTTAATTTCCCATCACCAGATCACCCATGGTATTTTATTGTCTGAGAGTTCTGGATTTAAATGCATGCAGTAAAACAAACATGGCAAATGAGTTTATAGTACAGAGTGAGATTGGAAGATACATTCTGTAAGTGTCACAGAGATGTGGTGGCAAGGAGATCAAAATGGTAACTAAATATCCAAGGATACACGTCCTATTGAAAGGATAGGGGGATAGGCAAAGGGCATGGGGTCGCCTTGTTAGTAAGAAATGATGTAGGGTCAGAAGGTGTAGAGTCTGTGTGGGTAGAGGCAAAGGAGAAAAGACCTTCCTGGCAGTAGTCAGGATATTGGGAAGAAAATAAATCAGAAGATAGAAAAAGCATGTAAGAAAATCACTGTTACAATATCCATAGAGGACTTCAAAATACAGGTGGATTGGGAAAATTGGGTTGGGAGCAAATCACAAGAAAAGGAATTTGTGGAATGTCTAGAATTTTTTTGGGAACAGTGTATGGTAGAGCTCACTAGGGAATAGACAATTCTGGATTTGGTGATGTGTAATGAGGCAGACCTGACTAGGGAGCTTAAGGTGAATGAACACCTAGGGGGTAATGGCCATAATATGATAGTGTTCACCCTGCAGTTTGAGAGGGCATTCCAATTGAATAATTGCAGAAATTCTTCCCAAGGAAGAAGAAACAATGTAAGGGAAGGGTGAGGCAATGGCAAGAGCAATCAGGCACAGTGTAAAAACAAAAGGCAAAGCATACAACGTGGTGAAAGCTTGTGGAAAATCAGACGATAACTAAAAAAGTAGTACGGGGGAGAAGATGAAAAATGAGGGAAGCTAGTTTGGAATTTAAAGAAGATTTCAAGAGTGTTTTTAGATGTATATAAGATAACAGGGGCAAAAGTGGACTTTGGATCACTGAAAAATGAGGCTGGAGAAGTGGTAATGGAACAAAGAAGTGACAGAGGAACTGAGTAGGTACTTTGCATCAGTCTTCATGGTGGAAGACTCCAGCAGCATACCAGTACTCCTAGAGAATAAGGGAGCAGGTGTGAGTGTAGTGGCCATCACTAAGGAGAAGCTGCTGAGGAAGCTGAAGTGTCTGAAGGTGGATAAATCACTCAGATTGGCTGGACTACACCTTAGGGTTTCAAAGCAGATAGCTGAGGAGATTATGGAAGCATTGGTGGTGATCTTTCAGGTAACACTGGAGTCAGGGAGAGTTCCAGAGTGCTGGAAAATGGCAAATGTGACATCCCTGCTTAAGAAGAGAGGCAGGCAGAAGATGGAAAACTGTAAGCCAGTTAGCTTGACTCCAGTTGTTGGTAAGAATTTAGAATCCCTTGTTAAGGATGAGATTGCAAAGTATTTAGAAGTTCAGGGCAAAATAAGGCTTCATCAAGGAAGGTCTGACAAGTCTGTTAGAATTCTTGGGGAGGTAATGAGCAAGTTAGACAATGGTGAGGCAGTGGATATGGTCTATTAGGATTTTCAGAAGGTCTTTGACAAGGTGCCACACAAGAGGCTGTGAAATAAGAAAGCTCATGGTATGAGGAGTAAGGTACTGGCATGGATAGAGGATTGGTTGACTGGCAGAGGCAGAAAGTAGGGGTAAAGGGATTTTTTCAGGATGACAGTCAGTGGCTAGTGGAGTTCTGCGGGGGTCAATGTTAAGACTATAACTATTCATGTTACACATTCATAATTTGGATAAAGAAACTGTGGATATTGTTGCTGGGTTTGTGGATGACACAACATTCGGCTCTCTAAGGCTCAGGTCAGACCATATTTGAAAAATTAGGAAGAGTTTTGGGCTCCATATTTAAGGAGGGATGTACTGGCTTTGCAAAGGGTCCAGAGGAGGTTTACAAGCATGATCCATGGGATGAAGAGCTTGTCATATAAGAAGCAATTGAGGACTCTGGGTCTCTACTTGATGAAGTTTAGAAGGATGAGGGAAGGGCTGATTGAAGCTTACAGAATACTAAAAGACCTGGACAGATTGGACATGGAGAAGATGTTTCCACTAACAGGAGAGGCTAGGATCCAATTACACAGCCTCAGAGAAAAAAGAACAGCACTTTAAAACTGAGATGAGGAGGAATTTCTTCAGTCAGAGGGTGGTGAATCTGTGGAACTCATTGCCACAGAAGGCCATGGAGGTCAGTTCACTGAGTGTGAATTGAACTGAGTTACAGGGAGAAGGCAAGAGAATGGGATTGGGATAGATTGATCTCGTGGTCCTATCACTAGCCACCACCAGTAAGTCACCCGCCTTCTCCACCTGATTAATTTACATGCAAAGCAGTTAAGGGCAATGCAGATGACCAAAGGTGAGGGTGAGATAGGGAGAGAGAACGAGAATGGTAAATAAAACACTGTATCTCTGACATGTGCACCTTTCTATAAAGGCATAGAGAGAATTGAACTCTCCTAACTTTAACTATGTTACTGCAAATTGCCTAAAGCAGTGTGATTGACAATTAGTGAATGACCTATGCAATGTTAATGAGGCCTAATCACAAAAATTGATTGGGCAGACAGAACATCCCGTAAGTATTGCAGGTCTAAAGAAAAATCATTCATCTGTAGTTAAGTGTCAGGGTGTCGGCTGCCTGTCTGATTAACACAGCAATTTCCCTACCAGAGCCTGGATATTAGTGACAGGAACATGAGCAGAGGAGCTCTATCACTAATTCTCAAGAAATTGTCATAGTTCTAATTATGGCAATTCTCATTCTAATGGAATTGTCATATTCTCGATTCTCATACCAAAAGGATGTGGATGCTTTGGAGAGGTTGCAGAAGAGTTTCACCAGGATGTTGCCTGGTATGGAGGGTGCTAGCTATGAGGAGAGGTTGAGTGGATTAGGATTATTTTCATTGGAAAAGTGGAAGTTTAGGGGGGTCCTTATTGACGTATACAAAAATCATGAGAAGTGTAGACAGGGTGGATAGCCACAAACTTGTTCCCAGAGTCGTGGACTCAATTACTATGGGTCATGAGTTCAAAGTGAGAGGGAAAAAGTTTAGGGGAGATATACGTGGAAAGTTCTTTACGTAGAGGGTGGTGGGTGCCTAGAATGCATTGCCAGTGGAGATGGTAGGGGTGGGAATGATAGCATCATTTAAGATGCATGTAGACAGATACATGAATGGACAGGAAGCAGAGGGGTACAGATCCTTATAAAATAGGCAGTCAGTTTAGATAGAGGATCTGGATCAGCGCAGGCTTGGAGGGCTAAAGGGCCTGTTCCTGTGCTGTAATTTTCTTTGTTCTTTGTTCTTTGAATGGGGCTCTTCCAGACACTTCAAATAATCATCACATGACTGCTGGGTGAATATATTAATCAGACTGTAGCTACTTATTTTTAATTGGGGAATAATTAGAAATTCAAAGATAACAAGACAATTCCCAGACTGGAATTTTTCAAACCTGTGAGTCTGTACTGAATGTGCTAACAACAGAATACTTTGAGCAATGTTGAATCCTTATTCCTAGAACATAGATTTCTCGCTGATAATGGGAACAATTGAGAAAGGAAAGAAGGTGGAAAAAGAGAAAGGGGGATGGAAGGAAGGAAGGAAGGTGAAGGGATTTTTGCAACAACTTAATGTGGCAAGGCTTATGTTATCTCCCATAATACAAGGTGAGGATATCAAGGACTTGGAGAACCTAGCAGACATTGATTACAAGTCACTATTTTACACAACCATTAGATTATAACAGAGCAACCTGTTTCCAGTGATATGTCTTGCTTGAAGCAATCTTAGTGTAAGTTACAGCCTCAAATCACACGATATGATGATGCAGTGATTGGAATGATGTCAGCCAACTGGATCTCATAGAATATGAGTTCCCTGATTGGGGCTGTTAACCTGGTTCAATCAGGGAGCCCTGGCTGACAGATATAAACAGGATTGTCACATGGGTGCTGGGGAAAAATAAACACTACTGCTGTCAGGCGATAGTGTGGGGGAAAAAATTAACACTACCACTCAGCAGCACTTTGGAATGTTCTTTCCTCACTCTTGTTAGATATGCTTGATATTCTACACATTGGTCTGAGGGGGCTCCTGTCCTTTTGCAATGTAGCAAAATGATCAGTAATGACTTTGTATGAGCTGGGTTGGTTACACATTTTAAAAACCTTTGCTGGCCTCTAAATATTTGAATGTGTATTTCTAACTTGCAGTATCTTCCCAATGTGCAGTATAGGTTGTACTCTGTCTGTTCACTCATTGTCTATCTCTTTTATTTACCTTTGTCTTGGGAGAAGGTTATGCTGGGTTTCACAATGGTTGGACTTGTTGAGCAAGGTCATTCACAACCGACTTCTGAACATACAGTGTGCAGAGATTGGTAATACCATCTCTGTCAGTGTTGTACAAAAATGAAGCATTGCAATACAAGAATCTTGCTTTGTTGTTTGATATCTAACGATCAATGATTTGATAGCATGCACCATATGTTCTGCTAGATAGTTTGAGCATGGATCGTGGATTGTGCTATGAGTCAAACCCACCTAATACTCATGTCTTGAGATGGTTTGCCAGTGAACTGCAGTTTGTTGACAATCACTACTCATTCCAGGATGCTGAATAAACTGAAAGTAATGCTCAACATATCAGCAATGGATATGCACAGTTGTTTGCTAAATTTCAAACAATGGGAAAGTTTGATAATTGATTGCAAGGATATAATCTTCCCCTACACTATGAGTAGGTTTACTTTGACTAGCTAGCAAGATCAGTAGCATTGCTACTTTCATCCAAGGATTGGAGGAAACACCATATAGATATGGAGACTCCTTTCACTGTTGGGTTCAATGTTTTTGGTATGCTTCACATGCATTCACGAGTCAGTGAATATCCTGAATCACCCCTGATCAGTACATGGATTCATGTGCTCACGGTCTTATACTTTCAATACCCGTGCATCCCTGGTGTAACTTGGAAATACTATCCTGATGTAATGCTTTTTGCCCTTGAAAGTGACTTTCCATGATGTACCAGAACACAATCACATAATGAGAAAGATAATTAAATGTGTATTGGCATATTGACCATGAGACAGGAGGGAGCAGAAGAAAAAAAGAAGGAAAGAGAGGAGGGATGGAAAAAAGGAAAGAAGGGAGGGAACAATAGAAGGAGAGGAAGGGAAGGTCTGAAGTCAGTAATGAAGAGGGGGAGGGTTGAAGTAAGGAGGTTAGAAGTTATACAGCACAGTTACAATAAATAAAATACTTTTTGAAGTTTAATGACTGTTGCATGGTAGGAAATGTAACAGTCAATTTGAAATGTGTATAGTACATGCCATGAGCAGCAATATTTTATTGATCAGTTTATCTGTGTAAGTGATGTGCTTGAAGAATAAATGGTGATCGGGACCCCATGGAGAATTCCACTGTTTCTCATCAAAATTATGGCTGAAGGGCACTTGAGAGCTGAGCCAAGAGTTAGTTCAATGTTTCATGCCTGAGACTGCACCTTCAGCAATGCAATATTCCTGCAATACTACAATGGATTGTCAGCCTGGAATTCTTACCTCCAAGTCTCTGAAGTGTAAGAGTGTTACCACTGAGCTGTATCTGACAAACACATGTTCGGTTAATTTGACTAAGTCAGATGGATGATGGTGGGTTGTGCCATTTCACTCAAGTATAGTTAGATTTGTCAAATATAATACAATGAAAACATCTTACAGACTGTGGATTTTAAATAAAATTTAGTCTAAAAATTAAATAGGGTTATAATTTACTGGTTATTTTGGTTTGAATTCATGTAGGAGACATCAGCATGGGAAATTAAAGCTATTGTGACTAGGTGCATCTTGGATTGCAGAGGGGATATTCTTCTCACCTCTTTGTTTAGAATCCTAGAATCTCTACAGTGTGGAAGCAGGCCATTCAGCTCATTGAGTGCACACTATCCTCCAAAAAACATTCCACCTATACCCCACCAACCCTTACCCTATCCCTGCATTTCCCATGGCTAACCCATCTTGCTTGCACATCCCTGGACATTACAGGGCAATTTAACATGGCCAATCCACCTAACCTCCGTATCTCTGGACTGTGGGAGGAAACAGAGCACCTGGAAGAAACCCACACAGACACAGAGAGAATGAGCAAACTCCATGTTTGATATTAGGTTGGGAATTTCAGGCTTTGACCCAGCTCCAATGAAGTGCAAATGATATATGTACACATCAGGATAGTGCAAGGCTTCAAGTGAAACTCAGAAGCAAGCTGGACCTATGAAGAACTTTATAACTTCTCCGTCTCCTTGTTTAGATTTAATAGGTAATGTATAACTTTATTTGATTTTGACAGATCAACTTTCCATGACCTCAAATTGATTACCTCATCAATGAGCATTATTTTCTTATGTCACGTTTTGTACCAATAATTACATTACTTTTACATTAAGGGTCATTGATAATCATTGCTGACTCAATTTTGAAAGATGATTTAGGAGCTGCATACTGGAAACACTGAAGTCTTTTCAGGAAATTGGATTAGAGTTTTTGCTAACGCCTTGCTTTCTAAGATATGTTAACATTTCTGCTCTGTACGTAATGCCCCATTACTTCTCATTTGCAAATTCCCAGCACTTGAATATTGACTAACGGCCATCGACAAGGTGAAACCCTTTAACTTTGGTTTATTACCTGATATCAATAAGCACAACTACAATTGGTCAGGCATAACTACTAGCACAGTCAGGAGCTGCTAAGATATATCTGCTCCCCTGAAAGTTACAGCAGAAACCCCTGTTCACATCTACAGACTGTGTTTGGCATCAGTAGCATGTGCAGAGCTAATGTTACATGAATATTAACCCTTTCAGAGCCATTATTTTATACAACAAGGACCTCCTTCAGACTTTCTTATGAACTGTGACATAATCAGGGGTACCATTCCATATTTCTGTTTATTCTAACCCCTATTTGTTACAGCATTTGAAGGTGGTATCTGGGAGTGCCATGGGGACTTCATTGAATCCGTATCATACAGTGATTTGTACTGTGATTAGTCTGTCTTGATACATTGAAATCATTGGCTTTGAGGTCATTTTTGAAAGCATTTACGAAGTGTAAGCATAGCACACTTGTGTATTTTAATCTTCCTACTACGTGTTGCTATAGTTCTTTTTGATACAGGTCATGTTTTCACTAGTAGAATCTTGCTACCAAGTGGATTATTACCAGCAGTTCCTGAAGTTTAGTGTGTGAATGATTTCTTTGAACTGTTAGAAAGGCAACAAAACTATACCCTAGAAATGATTTTCCCTGATTGCAGCTGCTTCACCCCTGCACCCTCCATCTCTTACAATGTTACAGGTAGTTCTGCTATTATGTGGTAGTTATGTTCATAGAACATAGAACATTACAGCACAGTACAGGCCCTTCGGCCCTCGATGTTGCGCCGACCTGTCATACCAACCTGAAGCCCAACTAACCTACACTATTCCATATACGTCCATATGCTTGTCCAATGACGACTTAAATGCACTTAAAGTTGGCGAATCTACTACCGTTGCAGGCACAGCATTCCATACCCTTACTACTCTCTGAGTAAAGAAACTACCTCTGACATCTGTCCTATATCTATCACCCCTCAATTTAAAGCTATGCCCCCTCGTGCTCGCCGTCACCATACTTGGAAAAAGGCTCTCCCTGTTCACCCTATCTAACCCTCTGATTATCTTATATGTCTCTATTAAGTCACGTCTGAACCTGCTCTCCAACGAAAACAGCCTCAAGTCCCTCAACCTTTCCTCGTAAGACTTTCCCTCCATACCAGGCAACATCCTAGTAAATCTCCTCTGCACCTTTTCCAAAGCTTCCACATCCTTCTTATAATGTGGTGACCAGAACTGTACACAATACTCCAAGTGTGGCCGCACCAGAATTTTGTACAGCTGTAGCATAACCTCGTGGTTCCGGAACTCGATCTCTCTATTAATAAAAGCTAAAACACTGTATGCCTTCTTAACAACCCTGTCAACCTGGGTGGCAACTTTCAAGCATCTGTGTACCTGACACCGAGATCTCTCTGCTCATCTACACTACCAAGAATCTTACCATTAGCCCAGTACTTTGCATTCCGGTTACTCCGACCAAAATGAATCACCTCACTCTTGTCCGTATTAAACTCCATTTGCCGCCTCTCAGCCCAGCTCTTCAGCTTATGTGCGACCTGCATTCCTGTGCGACCCCACACTATACAAAAATTGTGCGATACATGTACACTTAAAGCGTTAGCGATGTTTTAGCTAACACACACTTTAAAAGTTCGCATTTTATAAAAAGCAATCGCTATTTACTCAATCACATTACAGCCAATTCGCATTAACAGAAGATGCATTATAGCAGAACTACTTGTATTAACACACATGTTGGTATCTAACCTGCTTCAGCTACAGGTCAACAAAGGATCAGGCCTGCCCTTATGCTTCTCTGAAGCTTGTCAAACATCAGGGCATTATCAACTGGGATCCAAAGCTTGTTAACCTCTCTGAAATATTTTAGCATTCAACGGAACCTCCTAAGTGTACAGCAATCCTGTAGGATAATTAGGTGGGATGCATTTTTAACTGAGTCCTCTTGTTGGGAAACTGAGGGATCAGATGCAATGCTGCATCAGAGAGAGTAAAACTGGATAAGGTGTAAATTTGGCTTTCTACCTGGTCCTGTATGTTTTGACCTGGTGAGTTAGGTCTGATGGATAATGAGACTGGAATTAAAAATGGGAAGCAAGAAAATGGCAGATACGTTGAGCAGCTTATAGCTGACTTCACACTAAAAAAAAACTAAAAGTATCCTAGTAATGATAGAAAACCCAAATTGAGGATGCACAGGGTGTGAAAGGAGGAAGGAACTTAAAACATCATTATTGAATTAAAAATAATCCAATAAATAATCAAGAAATAAACACATAAAAATGCCTAGGTGAGCTTAAGGAACTAAAAGCTGACAAGTCTCTTGGACGCGATGCAAAAATATTCCAATGGATTGCAAAACCACAACTATAACACATACACTCAGGAAAGGAGGGAGACAGAAAACTGAAAACTACAGATTAATTATCTGAACTTCTATCTTTGGGAATTCCATTGTAAAGGAGGATGCAATGCATTTTGAAAACCATTATACATTAGGGCAGAGTCAACATGTTTTTGTGAAAGAAAAATGTTGTTTGTTAAATTTCTTTGAGGAAGAATGAATCCAGGGAAACCAATACTTTTGGATTTTCAAGAGCCATTTAATTATGTGCCACCTATGACATAAGTTGAGAACACACGATGTTGGAAGTGAGAATAGAATCGCATAGATAGAGGACTGGCTAATAGGAACCAGCATCGAGGGAAATTGGCCATTTACAGTTTGTCAAGCTGTAACCAATGAGGTTCCAAAGGGATCTGTATTGGGGCCTCAATTACTTGAAATCTATGTTAATGACTTGGGTGCAGTGATTAAGTGTATTGTTGCCAAATGTATTGACAATACAAAGATAGGTTTGGAAAACAAATTGTGAGCAGGACGCAAAACTCTGTAAAGGACTATAATCAAGTCAAGTTTAAGGACAAAAGTTAGCAGATGCACTGTAATATGGGAAGATGTGATGTTATCCATTGGTAACTTATCCTTTGGTAAGAATGGAATGCGAAACATTATTAAAATGGAAAAAATGCATATGTGTTATTACAAAAATGATCTCTCTTTCTTCATACATGAAGGACATTGTCTTTTTTTTACATGAATCAACCAGTTCAGCCATGTTATGGCACACTGCCATTGTAGATGGACCTGAACTGGATCATTTAGCTCACTATCAATACATCACAAGATCCTGTGCAATGCAATATGTTTGTAAACAGGCTCAGTAAGCGATTAGGAAGACTAATGGAGTGTTAGCCTTTTTTGCAAGGTGGACAGAATAGAAAAGTGGGGATGTTCTGTTACAACTCTACAAGGTGTGTTTGGGAGTAGTGCATAAAGTTCTGGTCTCCTTAAGGTTCACTAAGCTCATTGCTGAAATGAAGGTGACGTGTCACGCCGAAGAATTGGGCCTGTGTTCAGTGGTCAGAAGAGTTTAGAAAAATGAGAGAGAATCTTTTTGAAACATATGATTCTGAAGCATCTATCCTCTCATAATCCAGAACCAGGGAGCATATTTTAGTATGAGGAGCTGTTCATTTAAGGTGGAGATGAAGATGAAGTTATTCTCTCAGGAAGCCATACATCTTTGGCATCCTCTTCCATAAAGTGCAGTGGAGGATGAGTGATTGAGTATGTTCAAGGCTGAAATAGATATTTTCATCCTCTAGAGATTGATGGGCTCTGAGGAACTGACAGCTAAGTGGAATTGAGGCTAAGAGCATATAAGCCACAATCCTATTGACTTTCAGAGCAGACTGAAGGGACCTCATGGCCTGCTCCTACTCCTATTCTTCCCGCTGCCTCTGCTTTAGTTATATCAGCGTGAAGGATTAATATCGATAGTCTGCCAACTTGTCTACAGCTAGCACAAGCAGAACCAGGAATCACGTTGAAAGTCCTGATAATAAAAACCAGTGCCTACACTGGCTCTCCTGAAATGATTTGAGATCATCATTTTCGCTTTCTCACATACGATCATTTGCAGTTGATGTTCTTTTGTATTTATCAGCTCACAATCAGCTATTCCCCACAAACGTCATTCCATGGTCTCACTGTGTATGCCAATTACCCAGGCTGTGCCTCAAGCTATCGTTTATGTTCAGCTAAGGTTTTTTTTTGTAAATTGAATGTTGCCACCGAGGCCTAAAGTGATCTAAGTGCTGCTACTTTGAATTTGCCTTTGAAATAGCAGCATGCTTGAGTCTGACACATGCACTTGCATTTACAATATTCAGAACATGCCAAAAATCATCTTGTTGTATGCTCTGCAAAGCAACAGGATTTAAAAGAATTTCTCCTTTCATTTTCCATATGCCTCTGTGAAGTGCCTTGGGATTTTTTTTCTATGTCAAAGCAGCTATATAAAGTTGCTACTGTTATTTGTGACAGGCCCACTAAATGCTAACACAAGCAATGATTGTTCTTCAGTGCAGGACAGTATCAACAGTGAGTCCATCAAAATAATGCCTTCACTTTTTCAACTTAGAATGCCTTTAATTATTTCAAAATGCAGCCCTGAAGTACCATAATGCTGCCACTTCTTATTATCTTTCAGTGCCCAAGCCTATTCATACTTGACTATTTATCCTAGTGTGGAGCTGAGTCATCCAAACCAGGAAGATCCCAGATATAGGTGGTGCTAATGCTATGTTATCTCACCACTTCAGAGGATAAATCACTCATAAAATTCACTAAAAGTGCCAATGGTTCTATTGGATGAGAGCAGAAACCAGCTCAGCTTGAGTGTGTTTCCTGGTTAAATAATCTATTATTCAATATAGGACGTCAAAATAATTTATTTTTAAGTTCTGTTATGAGATTTTCTCGAGTGTGACGTTTTGATTTTTTTTAGTTTAAGGGCTTACTTTTCATTCTCAGTAACTTCCTGATTAGATGACTTAATCTCATACGGTTGAGTTTTACACTTTTTTGGTCAACGGTGAGATGCATATAGAGCTTTCAGAGGGAATCTTGCTTGAAGGCACAATAGGATTTCTCACCAGATCTTACCAAGTATGTCTCTTTAACCACCGGCCTCTCCCTGTGGAATCCCTCATGTCCAATTCCAGCCCCATAGTACCATATGCCATGCCCAGATCAATTCACCAGTGTGTGGATATCTGCTAAGAAATTGGCTTTCTTTGTCCCTGAGCCATCTTTAAATATCTGTTATGCAGCTAACAAGCACTGTCAGTCTGGAGTTGCCCTGCATGTTTTCTAACATTTGCCTTTGATATGACATAGAGGGGGACCTTGGTGCCCTATCTTGCAAGCAGGAACCTGGAGGTCTTGCCAGATGAGTTGTCTCCTCTTCTCTCTGAACCAGCAGTGGATGTCACAATAGCAGACACTGCCAATCTGATCTGAGGTTGCCACCCAGGCTAAAGCAGTCTCAGCCATCTGGAGGAATGCCCATCAGTGTAAGAAGAAGTTCAATATCTTTCTCTGCTCAGTCAGTATAATAATTAGCATCATCATCTCTCAGACACCTCACATTTACCCTTATCCCCCTGCTACAGTACCCCTCTCACCAAGGCTCATGACTCTACCACTCTCTCACTATGCCTGCAACATCTTCCCCATCTACTATCATCCATCCCAACTTTGACACCTCTATGCTGCCTAGGCACTTGTTCAGCACAATTCCCTACCTGGTAATAGCTGTGGCACCCCTTTCAACTTCTGTAACACCTATCTCTGTTCATTCTAGGGAGGAAACAGTCCACCACAGTGGGAAGGCAACTGCCTAGTGGTATTATCACTGGATTGTTAATCCATTGACCTAGGTTATTTTCTGAGGCCCAAGTTCAATTGCAGCCATGGCAGATGGCAGACACAAAAACCCTAGCTGAACATAAGTTCCTAAAAATCAGGAATTAAGAGTCGAATGATGACAACGAATCCATCGCTGATTGTTGGAAAAACCCAAGTTTGGGAGAGAAAATGCCATCCTTACTTGGTCTGGCTACATGTGACTTCAGGCACACAGCAATGTGGTTGACTCTTAACTGCCCTCTGGGCAATTAGGGATGGGCTGGTCTAGCCAATGATGATCCTCATCCCATGAATGTTTTAAGAAAAATGAAAGGGCCCAGATGGATGTTGGCCTGCCCAACATTCAGTTCCATACTCCTTATATGGAGAAAATTCTGATTATCCCAAGTGGTTGGCTACCTGGATCATTATGAGAGCATGCCCTTGATGGACTGTACAGGTTTGACTTGTCTGAAGTCTGCTGCCAACCATGACAAGCTTCTTTTTTTATGTGTCTATGTTAAACAGCAGACTGAGACAGGGACAAAGAGCGCAAATGCAAGGCATGGCAATGCAAGGTAGCGATGACTATCCAGGTAGGCTCAGCGTGAGTGAGCACATTGAGAGTTATCAAATAATCCTCAGATGCAGTCTGATGTAACCATGAGGTATGTTCATGTCCCTAAGCACACATTATCCTCACGGCAAAGATAGTTGTTGGTGCAGTCAGAGTTGCAGTATTGAAGTACAGGAGTGTCCTGTAATGTTGCGTGAAGATTCTTATGAGCTGGTAAGTATTGGATACCAATGTCCATGCAGATGGGGTGAATCTGGTCAGTGCCCATGGAACATTCCCTGAGACGTTGGTTCTGAGTGCCCGGCATGAAGATCTTTCGCAGCAAGTAGGGAGCTGCTGACCAGATCTGATTTACATGTTGCGATTTCTTGATAGCTAGCTTGTTTTGCATGATTGATAAGGCAGAAAACTGAACATTAATGGGGTGAGTTGTGGCATTAATAAGGCATTTACAAAACATTAAACCCCCATTGAGTGGCAACCAACTGCTGCCTGAGACACTCACCTCACTGCCCATCAGATACTCCTGATGTTCAGCCTCACCAGACTTCTCATTCAGTTCTGCCACTGATTTGGCCACTGCCCATGTTGCAATAAGATTCTTCCAAAAGTAGCTCTTTCAGAGTGTCCTTTTTTAGACAGATAAGATACAGTGAAATCAGAATGAGTCAAACTCAGGTGGCACAATATTCTATGTTACAGCCCATCAGCCATTTTGCCTGCTGAACAGCAAATTCCCATAGACTGATGCTTATGATAATTCTATATTCCACACTGGTAACTCCAGATGGGCTAAACTTGTTTAATCTTGTCACATGACTGCAGCAAGGAAGAGGATGAGAATGGCTGCTATCCTAACATCGAAGAAATCTTACAGGCTGGATCATGTGGAGTTCACCTGCAGCTATTGCTGCTACCATAGAGTCATAGAGTCACAGAGAAGTACAGCATGGAAACAGACCCTTCGGTCCAACCTGTCCATGCTGACCAGATATCCCAACCCAATCTAGTCCCACCTGCCAGCACCCAGCCCATATCCCTCCATACCCTTCCTATTCATAAACCCATCCAAATGCCTCTTAAATGTTGCAATTGTACCAGCCTCCACCACTTCCTCTGGCAGCTCATTCCATACATGTACCACCCTCTGCATGAAAAACTTGCCCTTTAGGTCTCTTTTATATCTTTCCCCTCTCACCCTAAACCTATGCCCTCTAGTTCTGGACTCCCCGACCCCAGGGAAAAGACTTTGTCTATTTATCCTATCCATGCCCCTCATAATTTTGTAAACCTCTATAAGGTCACCCCTCAGCCTCCGACGCACCAGGGAAAACAGCCCCAGCCTGTTCAGCCTCTCCCTGTAGCTCAATTCCTCCAACCCTGGCAGCATCCTTGTAAATCTTTTCTGAACCCTTTCAAGTTTCACAATATCTTTCCAACATGAAGGAGACCAGAATTGCACGCAATATTCCAACAGTAGCTGAACCAATGTTCTGTACAGCCGCAACATGACCTCCCAACTCTTGTACTCAATATTCCGACCAATAAAGGAAAGCATACCAAACGCCTTCTTCACTATTCTATCTACCTGCGACTCCACTTCCAAGGAGCTATGAACCTGCACTCCAAGTTCTCTTTGTTCAGCAACACTCCCTAGGACCTTACTATTAAGTGTATAAATCCTGCTAAGATTTGCTTTCCCAAAATGCAACACCTCGCATTTATCTGAATTAAACTCCACCTACCACTTCTCAGCCCATTGGCCCATCTGGTCCAGATCCTATTGTAATCTGAGGTAACCCTCTTCGCTGTCCACTACACCTCCAATTTTGGTGTCATCTGCAAACTTACTAACTGTACCTCTTATGCTCGCATCCAAATCATTTATGTAAATGACAAAAAGTAGAGGGCCCAGCACCGATTCTTGTGGCACTCCAATGGTCACAGGCCTCCAGTCTGAAAAACAACCCTCCACCACCACCCTCTGTCTTCTACCTTTGAGTCAGCTCTGTATCCAAATGGCTAGTCCTCCCTGTATTCCATGAGATCTAACCTTGCTAATCAGTCTCCCATGGGGAACCTTGGAACACCTTACTGAAGTCCATATAGATCACATCTACTGCTCTGCCCTCATCAATCTTCTTTGTTACTTCTTCAAAAAAACTCAATCAAGTGAGACATGATTTCCCACGCACAAAGCCATGTTGACTATCCCGAATCAGTCCTTGCCTTTCCAAATACATGTACATCCTGTCCTCAGGATTCCCTCCAACAACTTGCCGACCACCGAGGTCAGGCTCACTGGTCTATAGTTCCCTGGCTTGTCCTTACCACCCTTCTTAAACAGTGGCACCACATTTGCTAACCTCCAGTCTTCTGACCCCTCACCTGTGACTATCGATGATACAAGTATCTCATAAGAGGCCCAGCAATCACTTCTCCAGCTTCCCACAGAGTTCTCAGGTACACCTTCACCTCCACATCAAACATCTTTTAACTTATCTCTGGGAGGTCAGATTGGACATTTGAGCAGTTAAAGCCATGGCAACTTAATCTGCGGTGGACAATGCAAAGCAGAACTGAAAGATGAGGCGATTGCAGATACAATGGTTTCCTCACTCCATGAAATGAAGGATTCTAATGACCTTGAAGAGTTCAATGAATGCCTGCCTGTTTAACTCTTTGATTCCCTAACCTACACCTCTAAAGCTGTAGAGATGCTCTAAGATTTCACACACCAAAAACATTTGATTGTACTGGTGTTATAGTGGACTGCGTTGCACCGTCTAAAGGCAGTGTACATGAAGCAAACATGGATTATGGAACTTCTACCAAGCCATCTCCCGATATCTTTCAATGCCATTTATAAAATCAGGTCATTGTCAAGTGTAAACAGACTGGAAAAAGATATTTTCCACACATTTGCTGTCTCATTATAATTTAATTTGACATTTGAATCAGTTGTTTTCGATTTAGATCACATTTGTAGACATGTTGGATTATGTGGAGATGCATTCATGTGGGAATGGACCTGCTGAGGTGTCACAAATCTCAGTTTAACGGTGATGTATAGGTGGAGATGCAACTCATTGGGATTTTACTAAGGCACAAATGCCAAAAACTCTATGTATTATTAAATCCATAAAATGGACATGAGAAATGTAATGTTTTTGTTCATTTATTATAACAAGTCCTTGACTTCATGCAGGTCACTTGTGAGATTTCCGGTGTTTTTGCCTTATATTTTGAACATTGTTAATACAAATGCTTATTGATATTCCAAATTTCTGAGAAATCTCTCGAAGCACTGCAGTTATATAGTAACACATTGTTTGGAAATAAGATCACTCTTGAGTTCTAATTCTATATCTTAATGTTCAGATCAATAATTGTCAAGCAGGATTGCACAATTCATGGAGACTCGATTGGGACTTGTTCTAATATTCGCTCGACTGGATGGTTGGCTTGCAAAGCAGTGTGATGCTAACGGTGTGGGTTCAAATCCTGTGCCGGCTGAGGTTACCATGAAGGATTCACCTTCTCAACCTTTCCCCTCACCTGAGGCGTGGTGACCCTCAGGTTAAATCATTACCAGTTGTCTCTCTGTAATGAGAGAGCAGCCCTATGGTCTGGTAAAACTGACAGACTGCATTCTAATGTCAGATTTGTTAGCCATTTCACTTCTTGTTCCTCTGCACAGTTTCTGCTTCAAACCCATTTCCAGGCTTTATAGATATAAACTGGCCAGGACATCATAGTCTGAATTTGATGGTTCAGATGGTAAGTCAACACTGAGGGGATGTTGTGGTCGCCTGTACACATGAATATTAGCAGGACTTTCTCATTCTTTTGTAAGGGAGAGCCAATGAACAAACTGCAGGCGGGGCACAAGGGGATGACCAATTAATGTTGGAATATGGGTATGGTAATTTACATGGGATGGGGCATAGCACAATTTTTAAAGGCACCATTCAGGCAGGCCAAAGAAAGAGTATTCAGAGAGACAACAGAGGAATGACTTCAATATGATCCTACAAATCATTGATGCCTCTCGGGAGTTGCTCTGCATTTGTTAAGAGTAAAGTCCCATGTCTAGCACAAAGTCAGCAATCATCATCATCAAAAAGAGCTGGCTGGAGGTGGCAGACATAGTGAGCAGTCATCTCCACTGTGAGTAACTGTGCCTATTGTGTAAAGTGCTAGAGAGACAAATTTTTAATAATTTATTTTAATCATGAAGCTCAGATGACAGCTATAAACTATTTTTAGTTTGCTACTGAAGTTTATGACAACAGTTTAAAGTCTTTTAATAGATTATTGTTTTGTAATTACTCCCAAGAATCCATTATTACAGTTTAATACTTGGTTTGGGATCACATGTGTTTTAATGTTCCTTCCTTTTAAAACTCACTTTCCTTAATCTAACTAAAGGGATCCTACTTCAGTATTTCTTTTACGGATTGAAAGCTTGTATTTATTTATTGTCTTTGTTGACAGCCATTTAAAAGATTCTGTTGCAGAACTACCCACTGTGAAAAATGTGGGATATTAAACCACTGAAATGCGCTGTCAATGTTTACCACATAGCCTCCTAGCTTCTATTGAATTCAGATTTGACTTCAAGTTAGCATTTTATTATAATGTCTACTCAATCAATAAATACTTTTGCTGTTACGTTTACTAAACATCTCCTGTGCTTCAAGTAGACAATGTCACCGCTGCACTGTTTTGATGCATGAACAACCCTTCACCTTTCTGAGGGTTTTTAAAAAATTCTTTTTTAAGATTCCTTACAGTATGGAAACAGGCCCTTCGGCCCAACCAGTCCACACCAATCCTCAGAAGAGTAACCCACTCAGACCCATTTCCTTCTGACTAATGCATCTAACACTATGGATAATTTAGCATGGCCAATTCACCTGACATGCAAATCATTGGACTGTGGGAGGAAACCCACGCAGACACGGGGAGAATGTGCAAACTCCACACAGGCAGTCACTCAAGGCTGGAATTGAACCAGGGATCCTGGTGCTGTGAGGCAGCAGTGCTAACCACTGAGTCACTGTGCTGCCCATAGCCACTGTGCCGCCCAGTATGATTTTGAGGCCAGAAGCATTTGGAGGTGTAGCCTGATCATATGAATGTAGGAAAGAGCAGTGCCGACCACTTGGTGCCTTGAGGCCCCTTTGCCATTCAGAAAGATCATGGCTGATCTTTAATCTTAGCTTCATCATCTTGCAATCTCCTCATATTCCATAAGTCCCTTACCATCCAAAGATTTATTGCTCGCTGACATGAATACCTGAGTCGTCACAGACCCCTGAGTAGAGAATTTCACATTGTTTCAACAGTTGATTGGATATATTTGGAAATTTTCAAACAGCCTGGAGAAATGATATCTGGATAAAGACCAAGGCACTCCTCTCCTGTCTCACAGCTCTCACAAAGTCCTCTAAGCATATCACCCGCAGTTGTACAAAGAATCCTCTCTTGTGAGGACAAAACTCAACTAGTTGCTGATGTCAGTGGTTAAACCTAAAAACTTACAACTGAAAAGAGTAGGGGTAGCATGGTGGCTCAGTGGCTAGCACTACTGCCTCACAGTACCAGGGTCCCAGGTTCAATTCCAGCCTTGGATGAATGTCTGTGTGAAGTTTGCATTCTCCCCATGTCTGTGTGGGTTTCCTCCCACAGTCAAAATATGTGCAGGTTAGGTGAATTGACCATGCTGAATTGCCCATAGTGCTCGGTGCATTAGTTAGAGGGAAATGGGTTACTCTTTGGAGGGTTAGTGTGGACTGGTTGGGCCAAAGGGCCTGTTTCTGCACTGTAGGGAAACAAATCTAATTGCAGAAAGGATGCAGTATTTCTTATTTGGTGTTTTATGTTGTTATATAATGGCACATCAATTTAAGCAGAATAAAAGAAAGTCACAGATCTGAATCATTGAATTAGGAACAATCTACAGCTTGAGGTTGAATCTCCTTCTATATTTCTTTATGGCCTCATCACTGTTCCTTTATCTCCCTTTGTTCCCCCTTCTCCAGCTTTCTATAGCATTTACTCTTCTTTCTTCCCACCGTTGGTAGTTGTGTCTCAGCTGCCAAAGCTTCACCCTCTGGAAAATCTTCCCTAAATCTCTTTATCCTTCTATCACTCTTGACTGAAATCCATCTCCTTGACCAAACTTTTGGTCACTTTTCCTACTATCTCCTTCTTTGGCAGCTTCTGTTGACTATACTGCTATGAAGGAAGTGGAGTATTGCAGTTCACTCAGGGAATCCAAGTTGTACTTTTCCATGCTTGTAGCCTTGAGCTCTGGATAATGGTGGTTGAGATTCCAATATCGCTTCCATCCCATGGATGACCAGGAATCAGTCCTACATTTGATATTGCTACTTGTTGGAAGGATTTGCAGACTCAACTTGTTTACTACATTATGAACACACCTTCTTTAGTCATTAATTTCTGGCAGGGGGCTTGAACATTGGTCTCCTGAGACACACACAAGTACACTATCCATGATATAGGGGAGGCATTAGCTTCTTGCACTAATGTCACTGGGTAAGTCATCCAGGGCCCACTGCGTAAATCATCCAGAGCCCATTGGGTAAGTCATCCAGGGCCCACTGGGTAAGTCATCCAGGGCCCACTGGGTAAGTCATCCAGAGCCCACTGGGTAAGTCATCCAGAGCCCACTGGGTAAGTCATCCAGGGTCCACTGGGTAAGTCATCCTGGGCCCATTCGGTAAGTCATCTGGGGCCGGGTTTCAAATTCCAAGATGACAAATGGTAACATTTGAACTCAATAAAAATCTGGAATAAAAAAGACAAGCTTAATGTTAACCATGTGGGAATCACTGTTGTTATAAAACCCCATTTGGTTCACGAATGTCTGTTCAGGAAAGAAATCTCCCAGCCTACCTGTGATTCCAAACGGACAGCAAGGGTTGACTCTAAAACAGTTTGTGGGCAATTAGAGTTGGCCAATGAGTGCTGGCCTCAATAGGCCTATATTCTCTTTAATCTGCATGGCTTGCACAGATGTAACTGCTCCAATGTTCCATGCACGGTGATCACCATGCCAACATGGATCACAGCATAGAAGTCTGGTTCTGGAAGTTTACGGTGTGCATAAACCTTGAAGGTCCTCACAGAAAAAGAAGAATAGAACAAAACCCATTCCCCATAAATAAATGTTTTAAAACTACAACTTAAAGCTTTGACATTCACTGGATTGGAAATATTAAGTTTCTCTCTCCACAGACGCTGAGTTTCTCCAACAATTTCTATTTTTTGTTTGTTTCAAAGCCTAGACTTTTTTGCTTTCTACATGAATGCATTATGTAAATGCAAATCATAATAATCACGGTGGCTCAGTGGTTAGTATTACTGCCAACACAGCACCAAGGACCCGAGTTCGATTCCACCCTCGGGTGACTGTCTGTGTGGAGTTTGCACGTTCTCTCCGTGTCAGCGTGGGTTTGCTCCAGTTTCCTCCCACAGTCCAAAGATGTTGTAGATTGGGTGTGCTAAATTGTCTGTAGTGTCAAGGGATGTGCAGACCAGGTAGATTAGCCATGGGAAATGCTGGTTTACAGGGTTGTGGAGAGTCTGGGTGAAAAGCTCTTTTGAGGGTCGGTGTGGACTCAATGGAATGGCCTGTTTCCACACTGTAGAGATTTTATGATTCTAAAGAGCTTGAGCTGATGAATATATTTTGCTAAGAACCTTAATAGTAGTTTTGTCCAGTCAGAAAGCCATATGCGATATTTTGTTGCTAAACAAGATTTAACCCTAACCCTATGACAGATCCAATTATTTTATCACAGTTCATGAAGAAAACTGTGACGTTGTCTCTCACCATTAGTAACGTAAAAGCTGAGATAGGAATCTTTTATTACCTGAGTTTTTATCTGGCTATTAATTTTTTCACATTCTGCAAACTGCACCTGCCGTATCATAAGATGCCATAATAATGCTGCTTTAATGCTACACTCGCCATTAAATTAAAGTTTGCATGAAAGAGCTTCATCACAAAGCTAATAACAGTGCCTTCCCATTAATATTCCAAGTAAATATGGCATTTAGTATTAGTACTATTTTGACTGTTTTACAAACTTTCCATTTATTTAATTTATACAGACAATGCACAAATTGAGGTAAATTAGTTGCTTTATCAGAGAGGGCGCTACGGGATAACCGCGATTGGGAAATGAATATCCAAAAGTATTCTATATTTAGGTGCAGAAGGCAAAAAGGAAAAACAGCGAGAATCCTAATAAAGGATGACATTAGTACATTCATAAAAGAGAGAGGGGGAGGATTAATGATGAATCTTACATATTGTGGTGAAGTTGATGTGTGACATACCTCTTGGAGGGATTCTCCCACATTTTGTACAACTCTAACAATATCCCAGCTGTCAGTCTGAATTGTTGCGTACCACTTCTAACCACTGTCCATGACACTCTCTCTCTCTGTCTTCTGTCTTACAGGTACAATTGGCATGTCCACAGAGAAACAGGCAAACAGCCAGCTCCCTAAAGTTCTCCTCCTTGATCTCTGAGGGAGAGATTACGGAGACTTCTCAGGAAGCATTAGTAACGATGCATACCACACCTTCACTCATCTCTGATATTGACTCCTCGGTGGGAACTTAAGCCTTAGAGAGTGCAGGAGCACAATCTGGTGAGTAACACACAACCACAGCCCCACAGCTAACTGAGTAAGAAATGCCCCAGGTCACTGGCACTCAGTGCGAGGATTGCTTGAGACCAGGAACGTGCTCAGGCCCAGGCAGGAAAGGAGCCTGTGGTGTCAGCAATCAAGGACTTAATTCACACACACACACAGGGAGGGACGGGGCAGCAGGCAGGGATGGAGGAGGGAATGGCCCCCAATGCCCAGAGGCTGGGACAGGACAGTGAATCATGTAACTGTCTGTCTGCCTCCATGGGCTGGTTGGTGGTTGCCATGGAGAACCTCAGTGTTTGTTGGAGAGGCACACACACCTGGACTCCATTGCCCCAGGACTGAAGGGATGGAGCCAGGGCTTGGGACCCTTGAAGTAGTCCAGGTGGCCCCTCCTCTTCAGAAGGGGTCACACAGAATCTTACAGAGGTGACCAAGCTCTCCACCTCCAATTCTCCACGCTGTCCCATCCCCCGGATCATTGGATGTTCACACTGAGGTGGGTTCACTTGCCGCTGGCAAGATGACCCTCAGCATATCTGGGCTGTTGAAGTTAGTGGGATTGTCTCACCAAATGTCTTGGTCCAACAGATTCCATTGCTGAGCAGGTTCCCTTCAGTGGAACCAGGGAAGACACGAAGATGTAGTGAGAGGAAGAGAAAGAAGTATGAAGGCGGTTTGGTGGCACAGGCGATTATGGATTCGAGGCGAATTCTCACATTTGTATAAATGCCATTGTTTTACCTCTGCATCTGTTTTTTTTTGAGTCTCCGTAGAGCCCCGAATGCAGCGGTACCATCATGATGCCTATCTTCATGTCCATACCGGATATACCATAGATTGATATCTGTGTGGAGAGCTGACTGAAGCACATGACAGCAAGGTGAAACATCCTTATGCACGGCAATGGGCTTGGCTGACACTATTCCCCCTCCGCCTACAAAATTCCCATTCTTTCCTTGGCCTCTGTACCGAGAAGTGCTGGTGTGAAGGTGATCAGCAATATTTGGGACAAGGAAGTGCACAAGAAACATGGGCTCAGTGCATTAGCATAGCCCAGGAATGGCAGCCTTTTATGCCAGTGCCGTGGGCAGGACATGGGAGTCTGTGGGGACAGACTTGCATTTCAGGCAACTCAACACTGAAAGGCTGCAGCAAGAACACTTTGAGTGTACAGGCACGTTCCCAGCTCATAAATTAGACCAAGCAGCTCCTCATTTGCTTCTTTAACTCTCAGGCACTTAGCATATGTCTGCAAGCTCGTTGCATCCCTGCCTCACTTTGTTTTCCCCTGTCACGTCAATGAGCACAGTCAAACAATCTGGCAGCTACCTTGCTGGTCAGCAGTTCTCAGTCAAGGGTACATGTATCTTGTTGTATGGCAGAATGCGACATAAATCTCTCCAGTTCCAGCAGCTTACACAGTAAACACTCTCAGAGTCTTAAGGGCGTAATCCTCACTGAAGTATAAGGGGCGGGGGGGTGCACCCATCACTCAGAGGGGTCCTGGAACATTACGGCAAGGGCAGCCTGCTGTACTAATAGACAATAGACAGTAGACAATAGGTGCAGGAGTAGGCCATTCTTCCCTTCGAGCCTGCACCACCATTCAATATGCTCATGGCTAATCATCCTTAATTTGTATCCTGTTCCTGCCTTATCTCCTAAACCCTTGATTCCACTATCCTTGAGAGCTCTATCCAACTCTTTCTTAAATGAATCCAGAGACTGAGCCTCCACTGCCTTCTGGGGCAGAGCATTCCACACAGCCACCACTCTCTGGGTGAAGACGTTTCTCCTCATCTCTATCCTAAATGGTCTACCCCATATTTTTAAGCTGTGTCCTCTGGTTCAGCACTCACCCATCAGCAGAAACATGTTTCCTGCCTCCAGAGTGTCCAATCCTTTCATAATCTTATATGTCTCAATCAGATCCCCTCTCAGTCTTCTAAACTCAAGGGTACACAAGCCCAGTCGCTCCAGTCTTTCAGCGTAAGGTAGTCCCGCCATTCCAGGAATTGACCTCGTGAACCTACGCTGCACTCTCTCAATAGCCAGAATGTCTTTCCTCAAATTTGGAGACCAGAACTGCACACAGTACTCCAGGTGTGGTCTCACCAGTGCCCTGTACAGCTGCAGAAGCACCTCTTTGCTTCTATACTCAATCCCTCTTGTTATGAAGGCCAGCATGTTATTAGCCTTCTTCACTACCTGCTGTAGCTGCATGCTTACCTTCATTGACTGGTGTACAAGAACACCCAGATCTCTTTGTACTGCCCCTTTACCTAAATTGATTCCATTTAGGTAGTAATCTGCCTTCCTGTTCTTGCCACCAATGTGGATAACCATACATTTATCCACATTAAACTGCATCTACCATGAATCTGACCACTCACCTAACCTGTCCAGGTCACCCTGTAATCTCCTAACATCCTCCTCACATTTCACCCTGCCTCCCAGCTTAGTATCATCAGCAAATTTGCTAATGTTATTACTAATACCATCTTCTATATCATTAACATATATTGTAAAAAGCTGCAGTCCCAGCACTGATCCCTGCGGTACCCCACTGGTCACTGCCTGCCATTCCGAAATGGAGCTGTTTATCACTACTCTTTGTTTTCTGTCAGCCATACAAATTTCAATCCAAATTAGTACTTTGCCCCCAATACCATGCGCCCTAATTTTGCTCACTAACCTCCTATGTGGGACTTTATCAAAAGCTTTCTGAAAGTCCAGGGGATTGGCCATGGTCAGGTATTTGGTTGAGGTGTTCTTGGTCCATTGCCTCTGCATTCTGGGGAGAGGGTCGCAATCACACCTCCATAGTGGCTAGTCCGGGGAGGTAGGGCTAATTTGATTGGGGGCCTCTACAGTCATGAGGCACTTCTCACCTGGGATTGCTCAGTCAGGTTGCTCAAGGGGTGGGTCCCTATCAATCAGCCTGTCAAAGGGTGATGGGGGTGGGTAAGGCCAACAGGAAGGATTCAATAACCTCTTCTTTGGGACTGGGAACTACATACCGGAGGAAGAGGGGGGTTGGTGACAATCATGAAGTGGGGAAACAACAGTATTTGTAAGGCAGGGGTAAATGGCAAAGGAAGTGGGGTCATCCACAATCAAGAGCACACTGGCTTCAAGAAAGTGCATCTGGCATGGTCATCTCATGTGGCAGGGACAGGGGGAGTGGAGAAGGTGAGTAGGAGCAGGCTCATGTTAGTGGGTTTGGTAGGACTTGGAGAGGTACCAACCCCGTGGTGCTCACTGGAAGGACTACAAAGAAGTGGATCTGGATTTTTGACTTCACAGACTTGTACCCGAGTCTTCCGTTCTTGCTGCAGGTGATCAAAATCTCTCTGATAGTCTTCCAGATCAGAGTGAGCAGTCTTCTTCACCTACTGCCATGGTGAAGCCAGTTTGTGTACCAGCTGAGCTTTTGGAGATGCATTGCATGCATCTGTTAAAGAAGTAATGGAGGTTCCAGCACCTTTAGCTTTACAAGGTGGCAACTCTGAACTTTCATCTGTCAGCACACAGGGTGCATCTGCTAAGAGAACAGGAAAAGTCTTGAGCAACACAAAAGCATGAGAACGATGTTGTAATTTTGTCCAAGAGCTGAGCAAATTCTTTATCTTCACCTAGTGTTCTGGTGACACTGTCAGATATGTCCACAGGCATTGCTGAAGTATCTCCTTTCTTGAATTTTCATTCAGAATGGCTTAGAGTGACTTCAGCTACAGTCTCAATGATCCCAACAGCAGGCAGCAATCTCTGGAAAGACTTTCATGATTCCTTGCACTCCCTCTGCCAGTGAAGAACTGAATCTATACTCTGCAGTCTTCCTGATTATTCAATCACCTTTGCATCCTACACTTGACGGTGCAAAATATCATTGTCCTATGACAACAGGTGATGCTCCTCAGCTTTACTTTCATGATGGAATTTCACCGTCCAGCAGTCCTCCATTGTCCAATCTTCACCATCATGAAAGAGATAAAACTAACTGGCATCCAATTGCTGTGGCACAATGTTCATTACAGCTTGCCAGCCAGGAAGATCTATTTTGCCTACTGTCTGCTTTCTACGATCCAGTCAATCTTCTATTAAAGCCAACATGCCAGGGTCTACACCATGAGCTTCTAACTTTCCACAATAAGCTTTGATGTGACCCTTTCTCAAATATCTTCTGAGAATAGAAATTTGTTTCATTGTTTAATCATAATCTAGAAGTCTGGTCTGAGCTTGTATGAAGACCCAGAGAACACAACACAACACCTATGTGACTCGGTGTCAAATTTTTAACATCTAGTACTTAGGAAAGCCAGATACTTTCCAGTGAAATTCATCCGAAAGTAAAGTGCCATTTACACAATTAATTATAGGTTAGGACATAAATAACAAGATCAATGATCATAGGATGGTGTGTAGTTAACTGAAAAGGAAATAAAATGCAAATATTGTAAATGTGAGCTAAAATGCGTGGAAATCACAGCAGGTTCATCAACATCTATGGAGAGAAATAATGAGTCAATGATTTGGGCAAAGATTCTTCAAATTCTGAAGCAGAGTTTCAGTGCAAAAAATTAAAAGAGCTTTTCTCTCTCCAAGTATGAAGGATAGGTCCATTCTGTATTTCTAATGTTTGGTGTTTGCATTGAAATGAAAAATCACTCCCTCATGTCTGATTGTGATATGTCTAGGTAATGTCTATGCAGAAGACACTGATCACATGCTGTCAGTCCTAGTCAGTTAGAGTTTCAGGAATACAACGTGCTACAAAGACAGAGTCTACCATATGGCTTCTGATCACAATGTTGTGTTCCGATGAGTATGTTGTGCATCTTTGGTAGCACAAAGAGGGATCTAATTCATGGAGATAGAGTCAGCCACTTGATTTTTAACTTTATCTGTGGGATGTGGAGGTCACACTAATGGGGGAGGAGGATGGAAGGATTAGAAATGACAAAATGGCTGTTTGGAAAGTGGCCAAGGTCTCCTTTCATGTTTGCTATCCTATGATTACTGTAAAGCAAGATTGACATGTATATAACTCACCATATCCTTGAAGTCACCCAATGAAGGAGCAGCATTCCGAAAGCTTGTGGTTTCAAATAAACCTGTTGGACTATAACCTGGTGCTGAGCAGCTTCTGACCTTGCCCTGGCTCAGAGTTAGGGACACTACCACTATACCACAAGAGCCCTCATCTGGGTCTGCCTTTTTTTGATATATCCAGATGCGCTATCACATGCAACTGTCTGGCTTTCCCACTAGGCAAAGTGAGGACTGCAGATCCTGGAAACCAGAGTTTAGATCAGAGTGGTGCTGAAAAAGCACAGCAGGTCAGACAGCATCTGAGGAGCAGGAAAATCGACGTTCCGGGCAAAAGCCCTTCATCAGGAATAGAGGCAAGAAGCCTCCAGGGTGGAGAGATAAATGGGGGAGGGGGATGGGGGTTGGGCGGGGGGGGGGGGAGCTGGGGAGAAGGTAGCAAAGAGTACAATAGGTGAGTGGGGGTGGGGATGGAGGTGATAGGTCAGAGAGGAGGGTGGGGGAAGTATGGTGTTCCCACTACCAAATCACCGTGACTTGTTTTGTGTTTTCAACTATGAACTGCCAATGGTAAATCACACGAGTAGCCAATTAGACATATACATGCAAAGCTCATTAAAGGTAATGCACACCATCTAAAGTCAGGCAGGGGTAGGAAAAACAGGAGGAAGCGGGTCTGCATTTTTTTTCATTTCCGAAGGTGCCATCACACGCAACTTTCCTACCAACCAATCACTGTGACTTTTTTTAAGGCTACTAATCCTCACCAGTGTAGCCAATTAAACACTGACAAGCAAAGCCCGTTATGGGCAGTGCAGTGGGTCTGTTTCATTATATTTCTCTAATCAATCTGTTCAGAATTGTTGTTCCACACTTCTGGAGCAGGTGGGACTTGAACCAGGTAATCGGGTTCAGAGATACGGACACTAGTGCCAGCTGGGCAAGCTGTAGCCTGTTACTAAGGGAACCCATACTCAACGAGCTCCATAAGGAGGTTAATTAATAATTCATTGTGGGCCCTGTCAGGGTTCTTGAAGAATAGAACCACATTGCTTTAATTTTAATTTGTTAACAAAAATATTACCAAGATATTAAAGTGGCTACACCCATTCCAAGCAAAGAGTTTCTACCTGCCAATTGAGACTTTTTTTTGTCAAGTAGTCTTACTCCATCTGTTCAAAGAAGTCTGCTTCCTGCATAATAAATGAGGCAAAGACTGTCAACACAAAATGCCTTCAGCATTTGGAAACAATTTTACATGAAAAAGCTTTGTTGAAAACGTGACTATCTACAAACAGGCAGGAGGCAGCAGTTGTGTCTATTGGCAGATATTGAGCCATTATGATTTGTACATTCTTAACACTAAAAGCCTTTTTTGTGTGTGTTATTGAATAGTGGGTTCATTTACCATTCTACAGATCGCCCCACTCCTTACACAACTTATACCTCGAGGAAAATCAATCATCTCACACCCTGTCATCTAACCGTAGTTCAAATGATTTTTCTTCCTCAACCCTAGCTTGGACATTGATTACTCATCACTGTCTGAGAATCACTCTGTTTGCGTTTTGTGAGTTTCATTAGATCTCCTGTTTAAGGCTGACATAGCACACAGCAAATACACTGTGTCATTGATTAGCAAGGTTGTCATTCTCTGCAGTGTCTGATCTTGGATGCAGCACACAGCAAAGGTGCCATAAGCTTCCTTTCCTCTCATGTTCAACATTGCAAAGGTTACACAATCAAGTGAGATGCCACAGTTATTTTCTGGCATTAAAGAATTTAGCATAACCCGAATTGTGCCAGAATAGAAAGTAACAAGATTCCATGCAATGTTTTTCTTTCTAGTGCCAGTGGAACGAACAGATTTTATACTTCCTCTTGGGGAGGTCTGGGAGATGTTTTGCTTAGATGGCATCTAGATTTCACTTGTGGCTTTCCTTATTGAATTAGCTATTCGAGAGAATACAGGGAAATCTGGCTGTCTGGATACAGAATTGGCTGGGCCATGGAAGACAGAGGATGCCTATAGGTGGAAAGTATTCAGCCCGGAGCTCAGTGACCAGTGGTGTTCCACAGGGATCAGTTCTGGGATCTCTGCTCTTTGTGATTTTTATAAATCATTTGGGTGAGGAAGTGGGGGTGGAGGTGGGGAGGAGGTTTAGTAAGTTTGCCGAGGACACAAAGGTTGGTAGAGTTGTGGATAGTGTGGAGGGCTGTGCAGGTTTGCAAAGGGACATTGACAGGATGCAGAGCTGGGCTGAGAAGTGGCAGATGGAGTTCAATCTGGAAAAGTGTGAAGTCATTCACTTTGGAAGGTCAAATTTGAATGCAGATTACAGGGTTAAAGGCAGGATTCTTGGCAGTATGGAAGAACAGAGGGATCTTGGGGGTCCATGTCCATAGATTCTTTAAAGTTGTCACTCAAGTTCATAGAGTTGTGAAGAAAGCGCTGGCTTTCGTTAGCAGGCGATTGAGTTTAAGAGCTGTGAGGTTATGCTGCAGTTCTGTAAAGCCTTGCTTAGGCCACAATTGGAATATTGTGTTCAATTCTGGTCACCTCATTATAGGAAGGATGTGGAAGCTTAAGAGGGTGTGCAGAGGAGATTTACCAGGATGCTGCCTGGACTGGAGGGCATGTCTTATGAAGAAAGGTTGAGGGAGCTAGACCTTTCCCATTGGAGCAAAGAAGGATGAGAGGTGACTGGATAGAGGTGAACACGATGTTGAGAGGCGTAGATAGAGTGGATACCCAGAGACTTGTTCCCATGGCAGAAATATCTATCATGAGGGTGCATAATTTTAAGGCAGTTGGAGGAAGGTTTGGGAGGGATGTCAGAGGTAGCTCCTTTGCATAGAGAGTGATGGGTACGTCGAATGCACTGCTAGCAGTGGTAGCAGAGTCAGATACATTAGGAACAGTTAAGCAACTCTTGGATAGCCACATGGAAGGTAGTACAATGAAGGGTATGTAGAATGGTCTGATCTGAGAGTAGAATAAAAGGCCGGCACAACTTCAAGGGCCGAAGGGCCCATACTGTGCTGTATTTTCTGTGTTCTATGATTTCCTTTCCAAATTCTGCAGCATAATTATCAAATGTTAAGAATTCAGTTTAAAATTTGCTAGACCTGCTAGACCTCTCTAACTGTTCACATTGTTTCTTTATCGCTTTACTTTGTTGAATCTTATAAAGGGTATATTAGTCAATAAGATGCAGTGCAGAACTGGGCCATTCAGCTCTCCAAGTCAGCTTCCCCCCTCAATGAGATCAAACCTGATCAACTCCACTTTCCTATTTCTCCACATCTTGATCCTCTTACTCATCAAAACTCTGTCCACCATGGCTTTGAATACTGCAGAGGATAGGCCAAAGGGCCAGACTTGGTGATGATATTCCACAGCTGCATGACCTTGAAGGAGTCCTGTGAACATTCCTGTATGTGCCAAAGATGGCTCCCTTTCTGTATTTGCTTTTCTCTGCTGGCTGTTTGTTACACCGTATAAGAGAGAGAGTGTATTTCGTTCCAAGTCGCTGGGCTTCACCTCAGCCGGGGATCGCGGACGGTGCCAGGAACAACTTAAGCCTCCAGACCAGCTGTCGATCGAGGATGTGGGGCAGGAGGATGTGGGGTTCATTGCTTTCTTTTCCTTCCTTTTTCATCTTCATTTAATAGACAGTCATAGCTCAATCTTTTTATTTTTCCTTCCTTTTCCATCTTTTATTGTTGCTCAATAAATGTTTATATTGAAGCAAACTGCTGTTGTTGAGTCATCTTTTAACAACATTGAAGCAACTCTGATACGACCTGCTTGGATACACTCTGTGATCCAAGACAAATACACTTAATGATCCAGCCTTGACAGCCCTCTGTGGTAAAGAATTCCTCAGATTCCCTATCCTCTGAGGGAAAAGGGTAGGGAAAAGGGTCTGGGTGGAATACTCTTCAGGGGGTCAATGTGGACTTGGGCCAAATGGCCTGTTTCCATACTTTTGGGAGTCTAATCTAATCTCTGCCCTAACAAAACATCCCCTTATTCTGAGATTATGGCCTCTAGTCCTAGACTTTCCCACAAAGGTAAACAATTTTTCCACATCCACACTGTCAAATTCCCTAAGACAGTAAGATATCAAGCCATTTAGCCCAACAAATCTGCTCCGACATTCAATCATCTACTTTCAGAACTTTCAGCTTCCCAGCATCTTCACCTTAGTGATGGCTATTACAATCACCTCTGGCCCCTGATACTCTTGTTCTGAAGTTCTGAAGAGTCATGTATGTTTCAATAAGGTCACCTCTCATTCTTCTAAATTACAATGAGTACGGGAGCAACTCACTCAATCTCTCCGAATAAGACAGTCTCTCTACACTTGGTATCAATTGAGTGAACCTTCTCTGGACTGCCTCCAATGCCTAATGTATCCTTCCTTAGATAAGTAGCCCAAACTGTTGAAAGTATGACAGCTGTGGTCTGACTAGTGCCTTGTGTCATTTTAGTAAAGCCTTCCCATATTCCATTCCCTTTGAAATAAATGCCATCATTCGAATTTGGTTTCACTGTTACTGACTGAACTTGGATGTGAGTAATTTTGTGATTCATATACGAGCAATGCCAAATACCAACCAAACCATGAACTCAATCTCCCATTATACTACCCCCATCCCCACAGCCCCACTTGTATATGTTTGCCCTCAGCAAAGATGATCTATTTACTACTGCTAACACCTACAATTAACACATGCACATCTGCTACAAATCTCCCCTACTTTCATTGGCACTCCCTTTGCCTCGTTCTGGAGTCTCATAACCATCTGTATCCCTTGCTCCTGCTCCCACTCCCTTCTTCAACAACTCTTGCAGTGCTGTGGCAGTGTCCCTACTTCTGGACCAGAAACACAGAACATAGATCATTACAGAGCAGTACAGGCCCTTTGGCCCTCTATGTCACGCCGACCTGTGAAACCAATCTGAAGTCCATCTAACCTACACTATTCCATTTTCATCCATGTGTCTATCCAATGCCCATTTAAAGGCCATTAAAGAGTCTACTACTGCTGTAGGCAGGCCTTTCCACATCCCTATTACTCACTGAGTAAAGAAACTACCTCTGACATCTGTCCTATATCTAGCATCCCTCAATTTAAAGCTATGTACCCTCGTGCTTACCATCACCATCCGAAGGAAAAGGCTGTTGCTGTCCAGCCTATCTAACTCTCTGATTATATTACATGTCTCAATTAAGTCACCTCTCAACATTTTTCTCTCTAACAAAAGCAGCCTTTCCTCATAAGACCTTCCCTCCATACCAGGCAACCTCCTGATAAATCTCATCTGAAACCTTTCCAAAGCTTCTTCATCCTTCCTCCAATGCGGTGACCAGAACTGTAGGCAATACTCCAATTGTGGCAGCACTAGAGTTTTATACGGCTGCAGCATGACCTCATGGCTCTGAAACTCAATACTTCTGCTAATGAAAGCTCATACACCAGTTGCCTTCTTAACAACCCGATCAATCTGAGTGGCAACTTTCAGGGATCTATGTACATAGACAACAAGATTCCTCTGTTAATCTACACTAACAAGAATCTTACCATTAGCCCAGTAGTCATTATCTTCTTGCTCCTTCCAATATGAATCACCTCACACTTTTCCGCATTAAACTCCATTTGCCACCTCTCAACCCAGCTCTGCAGCTTATCTATGTCCCTCTGTAACCCACAACGTCCTTCTGCACTATCCACAACTCTACTGGTCTTAGTGTTATCCACAAAATTACTAACCATCCTTCTATGCCCTCATCCAAGTCATTTATAAAAATGACAAACAGCAGTGGTCCCAAAACAGATCCTTGCGGTACACCACTAGAAACTGAACTCCAGGATGAACATTTCCCATCACTCACTACCCTTTGTCTTATTTCAGCTAGCCAATTTCTAGCCAAAATCACCCTCAATCCCATGTCTCCATATTTTGTGCAATAGCCTAGCGAGGGGAACATTATCAAACACTTTACTGAAATCCACAAACACCACATCAACCACTTTACCTTCATCCACCTGTTGGTCACCTTTTCAAAGAACTCATTAAGGTTTGTGAGGCATGACCTACACTTCACAAAACCTGTTGACTGTCCCTAATCAACTTATTCCTTTCTAGATGATTATAAATCCTATCTCTTATAAACCTTTCCAACACTTTACCACAAACAAAGTAAGGCTCACTCGTCTATAATTACCAGGGTAGTCTCTATTCCCCTTCTTGAACAAGGGAACAACATTTGCCATCCTCCAGTCTTCTGGCACTATTCCTGTTGACATTGATGACATAAAGATCAAAGCCAAAGGCTCTGAAATCTCCTCCCTGGCTTCCCAGAGAATCCTAGGATAAATCCCATCTGGCCCAGTGGCCTTTATCTATTTTCACACTCCCCAGAATTGCTAACACTTCCTCCTTATGCACCTCAATCTCATCCATTCTAGTAGCCTGTATCTCAGTATTCTCCTCGATAACATTGTCTTTTTCCAGTGTGAATGCTGATGAAAAATATTCATTTAGCGCTTCCCCATCTCCTCTGACTCCACGCACAACTTTCCACTACTATCCTTGATTGGCTCTAATCTTACTTTCGTCATTCTTTCATTCCTGACATACCTATAGAAAGCCTTAGGGTTTTCCTTGATCCTATCTGCTAAAAACTTCTTATGTCCCCTCTTGGCTCTTCTTAGCTCTCTCGTTCAGTCTTTCCTGGCCAACTTGTAACTCTCAATTATCCTAACTGAGCCTTCATGCCTCATCCTAACATAAGCCTTCTTCTTCCTCTTGACAATAGCTTCAATGTCTTTAGTAAACCATGGCTCCCTCGCTCAACAACTTACTCCCTATCTGACAGGGACATACTTATCAAGGACATGCAGTAGTTGTTCCTTGAATAAGGTCCACATTTCAATTGTGCCCATCTCCTGCAGTTTCCTTCCCCATCTTATGCCTAAATCTTGCCTATTGTATCATAATTGCCTTTCCCCCAGCTATAACTCTTGCCCTGCAGTATAAACCTGTCCCTTTCCATTGCTAAAGTAAACATAACCAAATTGTGGTCACTATCACCAAAGTGCTCACCTACCTCCAAATCTAACACCTGGCTGGGTTCAGTACCCAGTATCGAATCTAATGTGGCCTCGCCCCTTGTTGGCCTGTCTACATATGGTGTCAGGAAACCTTTGTGCACACATTGGACAACACAGACCCATGTAAAGTACTCAAACTATAGTATTCCCAGGAAATATTAGGTAAGTTAAAGTCACCCATAGCAATGACCCTGTCACTTGTGGTCCTATCGAGAATCATCTTTTCTATCTGTTCCTCTATATCTCTGGAACTATTCGGAGGCCTATAGAAAACTCCCAATAGGGTGTCCTCTCCTTTCCTGTTTCTAATTCCAGCCCATACTGTGTCAGTACATGAGTCCTCAAACCTCCTTTCTGCAAGCATAATACTGTCCTTGACTAACAATGCCACACCTCTCCCTCTTTTACCATCTTCGCTTTCTTACTGAAACATCTAAATCCTGGAATCTGCAACAACCATTCCTGTCTCTACACTATCCATGTCTCTGAAATGACCACAACATCAAAGTGCCAGGTACCAGCCCATGCTGCAAGTTCACCCACCTTATTCCAGACGCTCCTGGCATTGAAGTAGACACACTTCAAACCAACTTCTTGCTTGCCAGTGCCGTCTCGTGACATTGAAACCTTATTTCTGACCTCATTACTCTCAACTTCCTGTATACTGGAACTACAATTTAGGTTCCCATTCCCCTACTGAATTAGTTTAAACCCTCCTGAAGAGCATTAGCAAATGTCCCCCCCCACCCCAGGGAAATTGGTACCCCGCTGGTTCAGGTGAGGACCACCCTGTTTGTAGAGGTCCCACCTACCCTAGAAAGAGCCCCAATTATCCCAGGAATCCAAAACCCTGCCTCCTGTATCATCCCTGTAACCACGTGTTCAACTCCTCTCTCTCCCTATTCCTCGCCTCACTAGTACATGGCACAGGCAACAAACCAGAAATAACAACTGTATGTTCTAGCTCTAAGCTTCCATCCTAGCTCCCTGAATTTCTGCCTTAAATCCACATCCCTTTTCCTACTTATGCTGTTGGTGCCTATGTGCACCACGACTTGGGGCTGCTCCCCGTCCCCCTCAAGCATCACAAACCCTGGCACCTGGGAGGGAACACACCAACTGTGAGTCTCTCTCGTTCCCACAGAACCTCCTATCTGTCCCCTTAACTATGGAGTCCCCAATGACTAATGCTTTGCTCCTCTCTCCCCTTCACTTCTAAGCAACAGGGACAGACTGTACCAGAGACCTGTATCCCATTGTTTAACTCTGGTAAGAGCCCCCCCCCCAACAGTATCCAAAATGGTATAGTTGTTGTTGAGGGGAACAGCCACAGGGTTCTCTGCACTGCTTGCCAGTTCCCTTTCCATTCCCTGACTGTAACCCATCTGACTTTATCTTGCACCTGAGGTGTGACTACCTCCCTGTAACTCCTCTCAATAGCCCCACTGCCTCCTGAATGATCTGAAGTTCATCCAGCTCCAGCTTCAGTTCCCTAATGCAGTTGTCGAGGAGCTGGGGTTGGGTGCACATCGCGCAGTTGCTGTCAGCAGGGACATTAGTGGTGAAGCTTACCTCGCACATACTGCAGGAGGAACAATCAACTGCCCTAACCTCCATTCCCACTATTCTAAATTTCCAATGAGATGACTGAAAACTAAAAAAAAAAGCTAGTCACCTTACCAATCCAGCGCACAGAAACTTTGTTTTGGCTAGAGGAGTAGGACAGGTGCGACACACTACCTAAGCGACCGTCCAAATATATAACCTCACTTACCCAGCAGTCCCGTACCTGCTCCTGCTCAGCTCAGCGTGCACTTCACCTATACACCAGGTAAGTTTTGTACTTTAAATTTACCTTCTCATAGACCCCCTGCTCCTCCCACTACAACTGCCTCCCGACAAAATGAAGACCGCTGAACACACAAGGTAAGTTTCTCATGTCCCACCTGCTCCAGAGGTCTGATAGCAACTCTGAACACATTGTCCTACATTCAGCTCAGCATTAATGTTTGTGAAGTATTCCCTTTAGCCTAGACTCAGTAATAGAAGGGTTTTCATAGACAGATGAAAAATAAGCACAAAGGGGGCCATTTGGCTTTCAATATCTGTTCATTTGTTGATGATCTCTCCATATCCTTTTATAAACTTTCTTTTCAAAATCTTAAAGAAAATGGGATAAGCTGTAAGTTCCAGTACTTGTTTCAATGGTCACCTGGAGTGAAGTTTCTCTTCCTTTAAAAGGTGAAGTAGAATAAATTCTTGATCAATAGGGGAATAAAGGGTTATGGGGAAAGGGCATAGAAGTGGACATGGGGAGCATTGGATTGGCCATGATCAAATTAAATGGTGGTACAGGCTCCAGGGGTGGAGTGACCTCTTCCTGTTCCCACTTCTTATTGCCCTCTGGTCTTAATTCCTGCAATTCGGTAAACTTTCTTTTCCTGTCCTCCTTTGTCTTTTGCTTGTGATCCTTGATTCTGACTATTTATTTCCATTTGATGGTGAAAACAATCTCCCATTAGGGGGATCCCAACAGGACGATCGAGTTTAAGAGCCGCGAGGTTTTGCTGCAGCTCTACAAGTCCCTGGTGAGACCACACTTGGAATATTGTGTCCAGTTCTGGTCGCCCTAATATAGGAAAGGTACAGAGGCTTTGGAGAGGGTGCAAAGAAGGTTTACCAGGATGCTGCCTGGACTGGAGGGTTTGCCTTATGAAGAAAGGTTGAATAAGCTCGGACTTTTCTCTCTGGAGAGAAGGAGGAAGAGAGGAGACCTGCTCGAGTTGTACAAAATAATGAGAGGTATGGATAGAATTAATAGCCAGACACTTTTCCCCAGGGCAGGATGGACTGGTACGAGGAGTCATAGTTTGAAGATATTAGGAGGAAGGTATAAAGGAGACGTCAGAGGTAGGTTCTTTACGCAGTGAGTTGTGAATACATGGAATGTGTTGCCAGCGGTGGTGGTGGAAGCAGAATCATTGGGGACATTTAAGCGACTGCTGGACATGCACATGGATAGCAGTGAGTTGAGGGATGTGTAGGTTAAGTTATTATATTTTACATTAGGATTAAATCTCAGCACAACATCGTGGGCCAAAGGACCTGTTCTGTGCTGTACTTTTCTATGTTCTTTGTTCTATTATTAATGCACACAAAGTGTGCAATTCTCAATCAGTCATACATTCATTGCTTCTATATCAATGTTCATCCCATGAATCACATTGGTGCTGCTGCTCCCAGATCTGCAGAAATATTGGATCCTCTGCCCGGCCTTACTCCCTACTCATTTTTCTCCCTCATCCAGCCACTCAAACATTATCCTCATAATGGGCAGATTCCCTGCCGCATTTACCCACATCCACCCCAATGCTATAACTCCCTGCCCTCTCCCAATGACCTGAATTTCAATTTCTCACCCCTTTCCCAGTTTCCTTCTCTCAAACTGAACCCCTATCCCTTACTCCAGCCTACTGTCATCCCACTGTCCTGGAACCTTATCCCTATTCATCATGACCTCACAACCTATTTCCATTTCAATTGCCTTGGCACAGCTTGCTTGGCAGCTGCAATTGGCACTGCCACAGAGTTGTGGCATAGAGGAATTGCTGCTGTCCTAAAGGATTCGAAATGGGGAAAGCTGTCTGGGAGATTAATGCATCATACCTATAGGCAGACTCCTGGGAAATCTGAAAGGACTGGCAGCCCTTAATTCCTGACTTGTCTTCAGCAGCCTAACTAATCGTTCTTCAAGCATGATCCTGGACAAAGAGCTTCTGCAGGTAGGACTGGGAGGTGCAACATGTGAAAACTGATCATGTCATTAACTTTTCCCACATTCCCGAGCACAGCTTCAGTTTTCCATTGAACAAATGAAAGAGCTTGGACTAATTCTGTTTTCCTTCCATTTGAAGAACAGCCGTTTGCAGACATTGAACCAACTGTGATCAAATAAACAATCAGAGATTTAATTTATCGCTGACAAAAGCACGGCTTTGTCGCGAGCCGAATTCTCAACTTAACCTTTCCAGAGCAAGCTGAGGTTTAACCAGTTGCCATAACAAATTACAGGTGTGTGCACTGGAGGCTTTCACTTCGCCGTTTTCCTTTCCAAATCCTTTTTTAATTATAAGTTAAGTTTTATTTGTGAGAGAAACTGACAAAGCTCGAATAAATAAACAAAACAGTCCTTTGAATTACGCTCAAGAAAAAGGCATGAAGCCCAAATTCATTTGGTTCTGTCAATCTCCACATATTTGATGAAAATCTCAGTGACTGGCTAGACTGCATTTAGTTTGAGGCATGAGCCAGCAGAAGAGGTTCAAAAGTAATATCCTAAATTACTATTCCCTTTTATGTCTCACAACTAATTGGTCTCTATCAAGAGTATTGATCAGCCATCACCTGATACGTAGACAAGTGTCTACAAGCCAGTGTTCAGAGAATTAAAGGAAAGGGGGTTTGCTTTAATATAGCAGCTTTCACAAAATTAGGATGTCCCAAAGAAACCTCACAGATGACCTGTTACCTTGGAAGTATCGTCACTGTTGTGGAGAATGTTAATGGATGTCAATTGTATTTTTAAGTTTAAGAATACTCAGATGAAAGCATTGATTGATGAGTAATCTTGAGCACAGTTCAAAAAAAAGGCATAAAGAGATTTCTGAGGGTTCTTATAGGACAGTGATAATGTCCCCACCTTTAGGCTAGGAGAGTTCAAGTCCTGCCTGATTTAGGGGTGTGTCATAACATGCTTGAACATGTTGAATAATAAAAGGAAGAGGGATTTCTGGCTGTTGGTTGAGGAGGAACCAGAAATAGTGGGCGGCACGGTGGCACAGTGGTTAGCACTGCTGCCTCACAACGCCAGAGACCCGGGTTCAATTCCCGCCTCAGGCGACTGACTGTGTGGAGTTTGCACGTTCTCCCCGTGTCTGCGTGGGTTTCCTCCGGGTGCTCCGGTTTCCTCCCACAGTCCAAAGATGTGCAGGGTCAGGTGAATTGGCCATACTAAATTGCCCATAGTGTTAGGTAAGGGGTAAATGTAGGGGTATGGGTGGGTTTCGCTTCGGCGGGTCGGTGTGGACTTGTTGGGCCGAAGGGCCTGTTTCCACACTGTAATCTAATCTAATCTAATCTAATTTGTAACGTTTTATTCTGGAATAAATCTAGTTTTGAGTAAAGGCTGGGCATCTGAGTTTCATACTTCACCAACCGATTTCAGAATGAATTACCAGAGAATGCAGCAGTTAATTTGTGTGCACAAATGGCATTAAGATAATGATTCGATCATCCATTTTAATCACATTGATTGAGGGTTAAATATTCACCAGGGAAGAGCTCCCTTGCTTGTTTTCAAAGTAATGCTGAAAGGGCAAGAGCAGCCTTTGTTTAACATTGTGCCTGAAAACCACGTTTCCATTCGTGTAAAATTCTATTGGTATCTTTTAAGAAGTGCATCAAAATTTAACATGCAGTTGTATTTAATGTTCAGTTTGTAGGTAAGATTACTCTGTATGTTTAATCCTTACTAATCACCTCAATTTTCTTTGAAGAACTAATTTAATTGCTTACTTCCTAGGAATATCATTGCACCTGCACTCTCAATTCTATTAAGGATCTTTCACAGTTGTTCAACTGTTGTAACCATTCCCATGAACAAGGATGTCATCTTTTATCAGACCCCAAAGCTAGGTGCATCGGAGTGAACTAGGATGGGAACAGGGTTCATAATTTAAACTCGCCACCTTCCTTTAACGCAAGTGAAAAGTCTTTGAAACTGGTACTAATCTCAATAACTGTCATATTCACAGCAAAATCTGCATAGATGCTTGAGAAACACTAGCAGTTGCAGTTCCTTCTTTTACAGTTTATGGATTCTGTAATGAATAATAGACCTGACAGGGATTATATTCCAAATGGAAGCCATGCCTCATCAGTGTAATGTTAGTGGGGAGGGGCAGGCTAATATAGAGCATGAGCAACCTGAGGCAGCTCTGGGGGTCTCCAGAAAATCAGGAGACATAATTGGCGGGTAGACTCACTTCAGTGTAGTTCAGTTCGCTGGATGGCTAGTTTTCAATGCAGCTTACCATCAATTCCTGTGACTGACTGAGGTTTTCGTGAAGGATTCTCCTTCTCAACCTTTCTCCTCCATGAGGCATCGCGACTCACAGGGTAAACCATCACTCATCATCTCTCTCTAATGAGAGAGCCAGTCCTAGTAGGATTATGGTGACTTTGCCACTTAGGCCTTAAAGTAGAGGCCATGCATACAGGAGTTTGTTCACAGCAAGTGTGAAGGTCTGGTTACACAGCAATTCAGGTGTGCTTTTTCATTCATGTGGTATGGGCATCAGTGACAAGACCAGCATTTATTGTTCATCCCTAATTGTCCAGGAGATGGAAGCTGGTAAGTTGCCTTCTAGAACCACTGTTGTCCTTGGTATACTCGCAGTGCAGTCAGAAAGAAATGATTTTTTTTGTGTGACTTTGAAAAGCAATCCTGCCCTCTGTAGTGATCGTAATGAGGTCAGCCAGGTGAACTTCATCGAACATAAGTTCCCTGATTGGGACTGTTAACCTGGTCCAATCAAGGAGCCCTGGCAGACAGAAATAAACAGGAGTGTACGTTAGAGCCCGGGTGTCCTTGGAGAAGGAGCACGCGGTGTCCACCAACACCCTGGAGTTGTTCAGGGAGAGGTGGGCACCGCAGGGAGTGGAGTGCATCATTTCTCCCTCCAACTCTATTTTGATTTAGTCCCTACCCTCCCCTTCACTGTTTTGATCACACAGCACTGCCCTTTGATGTGAAGGGCAGTGTTTGTCACTGGCCACCCGGGTGTTTTCCTATCTTCCTGGTGGTGGAATTTGAATAAAGATTCGTGCACTTTGTGTCTTCCACTGTGTCTCACACCTGCACACACACACCATGGGTGCTGGGGAAAAAAAATAATAAGCACTACCGCAGTTAGGTGGTAGTGTGGGGGTTAAAGGAAAAAAAAAATAAACAGGAGATTCCGCAGGGAGTGGAGTGCATCATTTCTCCCTCCAATTCTATTTTGATTTAGTCCCTACCCTCCCCTTCACTGTTTTGATCACACAGCACTGTCCCTTGATGTGAAGGGCAGTGCTTGTCACTGGCCACCCGGGTGTAAAAAATAAATAAATAAATAAATAAAAATAAACAGGAGTGTACGTAAGAGCCCGGGTGTCCTTGGAGAAGGAGCACGCGGTGTCCACCAACACCCTGGAGTTGTTCAGGGAGAGGTGGGCACCGCAGGGAGTGGAGTGCATCATTTCTCCCTCCAACTCTATTTTGATTTAGTCCCTACCCTCCCCTTCACTGTTTTGATCACACAGCACTGTCCCTTGATGTGAAGGGCAGTGTTTGTCACTGGCCACCCGGGTGTTTTCCTATCTTCCTGGTGGTGGAATTTGAATAAAGATTCGTGCACTTTGTGTCTTTCACTGTGTCTCACATGTATACACACACACCATGGGTGCTGGGGAAAAAATAAGCACTACAGCACTTAGGTGGTAGTGCGGGAAAAAAGAAAAAGAAAAAAAAAATAAACCAGAGCTTCTGCTAAAAAAGAAAAATAAATAAATAAACAGGAATGCATAGCAAGCAGGGCAGCGGTAGTAAAAAAAAAAATAAACAGGAGTGAAACCTCCTCCTCTGCTTTTGGTCGCACTTCAGTCCCACGCTCCTGATCTTCGGGCACCCGGTACAGAGGAGGGAGGGCAGGTCCGAAGACCTCCTCGAGCGTCTGCTCCTGGGCCTGGCCAAACTGGCCATCAACAGGTCGAGGCAGCGGGCTGTGGAGGGGGTCGTTAGGGCCGACTGCCTGCCCCTCTTCCGCGGTTACGTTAGGGCCCGGGTGTCCTTGGAGAAGGAGCACGCGGTGTCCACCAACACCCTGGAGTTGTTCAGGGAGAGGTGGGCGCCGCAGGGAGTGGAGTGCATCATTTCTCCCTCCAATTCTATTTTGATTTAGTCCCTACCCTCCCCTTCACTGTTTTGATCACACAGTATTGTCCTTTGATGTGAAGGGCAGTGTTTGTTACTGGCCACCTGGGTGTTTTCCTATCTTCCTGGTGGTGGAATTTGAATAAAGATTTGTGCACTTTGTGTTTTTCACTGTGTCTCACACCTGCACACACATACCATGGGTGCTGGGGCAAATATAAGCACTATCGCACTGGTGGTAGTTTAAAAAAAAATAAACAGGTGATAATAAGCACTACCGCACTTAGGTGGTAGTGTGGGGGTTAAATAAAAAAGAACAGGAGATTTTCCCCTCCAACTCTATTTTGATATAGTCCCTACCCTCCCCTTCACTGTTTTGATCTCACAGCACTGCCCTTTGATGTGAAGGGCAGTGTTTGTCACTGGAAAAAAGAAAAAAAACAAAAAAAACAAACAGGAGTGAAACCTCCTCCTCTGCTTTTGGTTGCACTTCAGTCCCACACTCCTGATCTTTGGGCACCCGGTATGGAGGGAGGGAGGGCTGGTCTGAAGACCTCCTCGTGGGTCTGCTCCTGGACCTGGCCAAACTGGCCAGCAACAGGTCCAGGCAGCGGGCCGTGGAGGGGATCGTTAGGGCCGACTGCCTGCCCCTCTTCCGCGGTTATGTTAGGGCCCGGGTGTCCTTGGAGAAGGAGCACGCGGTGTCGACCAACACCCTGGAGTTGTTCAGGGAGAGGTGGGTGCTGCGGGGAGTGGAGTGCATCATTTCTCCCTCCAACTCTATTTTGATTTAGTCCCTACCCTCCCCTTCACTGTTTTGATCACACAGCATTGCCCTTTGATGTGAAGGGCAGTGTTTGTCACTGGCCACCCGGGTGTTTCCTATCTTCCTGGTGGTGGAATTTGAATAAAGATTCGTGCACTTTGTGTCTTTCACTGTGTCTCACACCTGCACACACACACCATGGGTGCTGGGGAAAAAATAAGCACTACTGCAGTTAGGCGGTAGTGCGGGGAAAAAAAGAAAAAAAAAAGTGTAAGGGCACTGCGAAAAAAAAAGAACAAAAAGAAAAGAAAAGGAAAAAATAAGCACGGGATTCTCCCTTTTTGAAAAAAAAGGAAAAAAAAAAACTGGAGTGAAACGTCCTCCTCTGCTTTTGGCTGCACTTCAGTCCCACACTCCTGATCTTTGGGCACCCGGTACGGAGGAAGGAGGGCAGGTCTGAAGACCTCCTCGAGGGTCTGCTCCTGGGCCTGGCCAAACTGGCCATTAACAGGTCGAGGCAGCGGGCCGTGGAGGGCGTCGTTAGGGCCGACTGCTTGCCCCTCTTCCGCGGTTACGCTAGGGCCCGGGTGTCCTTGGGGTAGGAGCACGCGGTGTCGACCAACACCCTGGAGTTGTTCAGGGAGAGGTGGGCGCCGCAGGGAGTGGAGTGCATCATTTCTCCCTCCAACTCTATTTTAATTTAGTCCCTACCCTCCCCCTTCACTGTTTGATCACACAGCACTGCCCTTTGATGTGAAGGGCACTGCTTGTCACTGGCCACTCGGGTGTTTCTTATCTTCCTGGTGGTGGAAATTGAATAAAGATTCGTACACCTTGTGTCTCTCACACCTGCACACACACACCATGGGTGCTGGGGAAAAAAATAAGCACTACTGCAATTAGGTGGTAGTGTGGAGGTTAAAAAAAAAGGGAGAAAAACAGGACTATAAGAATTTCTGTTCACTCTGAGAGCTGGCTCTGAGGGAGCTGGATCAGTGTGCGTGTGCATGCATGGACTCTCCTCCTTGACTGTGTCTGAGAGGAAGGGGACTGTCCCTATACCAGCTGCCCCACATCCAGAGAGCTCTGAAAAGAAGGAAGGAAGAAATGAAAAAACAGGAGTGAAGGGCACTGCTTGTCACTGGCTACCCGCGTGTTTTCCTTTCTTCCTGGTGGTGGAAATTGAATAAAGATTTGTACGCCTTGTGTCTCTCACTGTGTCACACACCTGCACACACAAAACATGGGTGCTGGGGAAAAAATAAGCACTACCACAGTTAGGCGGGAGTGTGGGGGTTAATAGAGAAAAAAAGAAAAAAAGAGAAAAAAGAAAAAAGGAAAAAAATAAGCAGGAGCTTAGTGTTAGGGGTTCTATTCACTCTGAGGGCTGGCTCTGAGGGAGCTGGACCAGTGTGCGTGTGCAAGGACTCTCCTCCTTGAAGGTAAAAGAAGGGAAGAACAGGAGCGTCAGACATCCTGTTCACTCGCTGAGACCTTGCTCTGAGGGAGCTGGATCAGTGTGTGTATAAAATAAAACCGGAGTGAAGGGCACTGCTTGTCACTGACCACTCGGGTGTTTCCTTTCTTCCTGGCGGTGGAAATTTTGAATAAAGATTCGTACACCTTGTGTCTTTCACTGTGTCTCACACCTGCACACACACAACATGGGTGCTGGGGAAAAAATAAGCGCTACCGCAGTTAGGCCGTAGTGTGGGGGAAGAACAAAATATACACAGGAGTGTCAGAGGTTCTGGTCACTCTGAGAGCTGGATCTGAGGGAGCTGCATCAGGGTCAAAGACTTTCCATGTGTAAATAAAGGGTGACAGTGACGGGATACAGGCGTCTGAAGAGTTATTACACTCCCTCCATTTCTAGTAAATTCAAGTTTGCCCACTTCAACAAAACCACCACCTGAAATGTTGAAGTCTATGCAGTGTGGGGTCTGCTCAGTACTGTTCTAAACTAACCAGCCGGGTCTTGCGTATATTACATAATGCTGGTTTCATACTGAAAATGCCTACAGTCTGACAAGGTAGACACTCCAGCCATGCAATGCTTTGGTCTATAGAATCAAGCACACTTGTCAATAGGAAACTTGGTACAACAGAGTCAAAGAGTATGGTGCTGGAAAAGCACAGCTGGTAAGGCAGCATTCGAGGAGCAGGAGAGGACATTTTGAGCATTAACTCTTCATCAGGAACAGTACAACAGGTTTCCCGACCTTTGCAGGGTAACTGCTCCAAATTCCCAAGCTCCCTAACACCCAGCTTCTTTCTTTTTGTTTTATGTCAAGAATTTTCAGACATTAAGTTAAAAACAAAACTGGTTGTGAGAATGGCTGGCTAACTTACAAACTACATTGTATGAAGGAGTTTATTAGTTATTGTTGTGGATGGATGCAGTTATGTATGTTGACTGTTTGGTAATTAACAACTTGTCTTGAAGGAAATAAAAATCTATATTTGTATTGTCAGTTAAGCCATTGCCAGATGGTGCAGGAATATAACTTACATCTGCAATGATATTTCTCTAACTGACTGTTGTGCTAAACAATGAATTACACAAAGGAATTGAGAATGATTAGATTAGATTACTTACAGGGTGGAAACAGGCCCTTCGGCCCAACAAGTCCACACCGACCCGCTGAAGTGCACCCACCCATACCCATTCCCCTACGTTTACCCCTGCATCTAACACTACGGGCAATTTTTAGCATGGCCAATTCACCTGACCTGCACATCTTTGGACTGTGGGAGGAAACCGGAGCACCCGGAGGAAACCCACGCAGACACGGGGAGAATGTGCAAACTCCACACAGTCAGTCACCTGAGGCGGGAATTGAACCCGGGTCTCTGGCGCTGTGAGGCAGCAGTACTAACCACTGTGCCACGTGCCACCCACAACAGAATAATTTCCTTGAACTGCTGAAATAAATGTTTGTTTCTACCCCCACAGTTGTTCTCCCCTTCACTCTGAAAGACCTGCTCAGGCATTGACTTATGTACAGACTGGCATTTCACTTAATGTCCCAGTGTTCCTGTGATATTCAGTAGTGAATGTTAGTGGGCTACTAATCGATTTGGTATTATAGTTCAATATAATCACTTCCTTCCTCCCTACTGAACCAATCACACATTTTTCATAATGGATGTCAGGCAGCACTCAGGAGGTGGAATCCTGTTTTATCTACTCTCCATCTCGGAGGAAGTGAGCTAAGGCACCTTCTGCTAAACAAAAGTCAAAACATTCAAGTAGTTTTAACCATACCGGCTGCAGAAAACTGGGTTTTACTATGACAAAGCTGTCTCTAAATGGTATTCTATGTTGTTCTCATAATGTCCCTGGAAAAGGAAATATTATCACCAAACCTTGTAATGTCTGCCACTATTACGAGTTTGTTGAAATTATTTGGACTCAGCCTCAAGGGTTTCATACTCCGTATTGAGCTAGCATGCTGGAGGAGGACAGGGAGAGCAATGAGGATTAAGGGTTGTGAAAGCATGTGCTCCAAGGGTTAATACTCAAAGCAAAAATGATACTTAACTGAGACAGTACATCCATCATTTTAACTGTGCAGCAGGGCTACAATAAACATTGGATGGATTCCTTCAGATTAATGCGACTCAAATGTATTTTATATAACCCCAGGTCTTCCAGATGGGGCGTAGCCATCTTTAAAGCTCATTTGTCAGAGTTGTGCTGGCACTAGTGAGATACTAATAATGGATGCTTTCGCACTGAAGGTGAAAAATATTCATCTCAACAACAACCTCCCTTTGTGTCATGACTAACTGTTGTGCAATGAACTGAAGAGACTGCTAACACAGCTATGTGTTAGGCTTTTCTATTTCATAATGACGTGCCTGGAATGTATGACCATCCAAAGTGATGACAATTTCAAGGATAATGTGCACACAGATGTCCGTGTACAACTATCACTTACACCATTTTCCCATTCTGACTGCTCTTTACAACTAGTCAATTACACAATCTCCACCTACTAAGAGTTCTTCATTATTGTGCACTGTGATTCCACCCATGAGCATGTTCTTCTATCGATGTAATATCACCAACAGTCAGGATTATGCTATTATTCATCCACCTGTTATTATGCATTTATTCTTCCTTTACTATAAAACACAAATGTTCTCCCTCCAATATAAACAACCATTATCATAAATGACCAACCTATTCCATTGTATTATTAAGTAAGAAGTCACATGACACCAGGTTATGTTCCAACAGGTTTATTTAAAATCACGAGCTTTCAGAGCGTAGCCCCTTCATCACTTCACCTGATGAAAGAGCCATGCTCTGAGACCTTGTGATTTCAAATAAATTTGTCAGACTATAACCTGGTGTCATGTGACTTCTGACTTTGGCCACCCCAGTCCAACACTGGTATCACCTCATTGCACATCGTGACTGTAATATTATCATTAGCACAGACTGTTGTGGAGACCTGATCAATCTTATAGATTCCCTACACTGCAGAAAGAAGCTACTTGGCCCATCAAGTCCACACCAACTCTCCAAAGAGCATACCACCCAAACTCCACCCTACCGCCATAACCCTGCACCTACCATGGCCATTCCACCTAACCTGCACATCTTTGGACTGTGGAATGAAACTGGAACACCTGAAAGAAACCTATACAGATACAGGGAGAATGTGAACACTCCACTTGAGCAGTCACCCAGGCTGGAATCAGACCCAGCTCCCTGGTGCTGTGAGACAGCAATGCTCACCACTGAGCCACCACGCCAGCCAAACTCAATAGACTAGTTTACAAAGTCTAAAATTTCACAAACAAAATGCACAAATTACTTTCTTCTGTATTTTTTACTTGGATTAGATTTCAGAAATTGCCACTAGATTGCTATCTGTCAGGGATATTAGATGAATGATAATCTCCCTTTGTAGAATTGCCTTCTTCACTATCTCAATCATGGATTGTATCTTTTTAAATTAACAGGTTAATATCTCTCTCATTACACAACGGAGAGAAAATCTTTGTGCCTGGGAAGATTTGATAACCTTACTGACAGCAATTTCTAATATTTTAAGTGTCAGTTTGACTCAGCTGATTGTACAACTGCATGTTGGAAGATGGTGGATTCGAAACTTTGGTCAGGATTTGTGTGATTCAACTTGTTAACCAGGTGTAAAAGTAATCCCACTGAAATTGTGGAAATCAAATTTGGAGAGGATTGTATAACAGATGAGTGATCCGCAAGACCAAATCTACACAGACAACAAGTTGAAAGCCTGTTGTTAGGAATGTGGCATTTAGGGAGCACTTGGGCAACATCTGTTCCTTATCCAACAACACCACACGTTAAGGATTGAATTGGAAAACCTTTCAAAAATGGACATGAGGATCATAGTGCTCAATTAACCCATGCCTATCCATTGTTTTGCAGGGAGGGTGTTGCATTTGTGTTTTACATGGTTACTGCTGTGTACTATCTGTTGACTGCATGCAGGGGTCTGATAGTGGAAGTATTGTTCTCAAAGGCAACCTGCAGCTCTGGGAGGAGACATGCCTAATGGCTGCAAAATATGTCGGGCGTTTCTTGAGAATTGAATCTGCCCTTTAATAATTTTAAGAAATGTTGAACATGGATGAGAGAGAGCATTGGGATGGAGGTTTTGGTACACGACAGAAGGAAAGGTGCCTCATAAATGCTGTGAAACTTCTTGAGTCGCTTTGCACAGTTTATGATGTTGCATGTAACACCTTTGTAATCTGGCGCTTTACTTTCAGTTGATTGTCTTCTTCTGCAGTCATCATTCTCACATTCACAAACCATTTATCACTTTTAGATCTGACAACGTCAACCTGTTGTATAAAGTAGAGTGATTTGTCAGAATCATTTGCTGACATCTCTCCAGCAATCATCTTTACAGGCTTGTTTTACTCCTTTCTCTTGAACATTTGCATTCAAATTAATTCAGTCAGATTTAAACTCAGTTTCCTGTAACCAACATGTTTAAAGCTTCTTAAATGCTTTGATTTCGATACAGCAGAAGATGGTTTATTTCACTGCCTCTGAGATGGAGGGTTGCTCCTGCAAAGTGCTATCTAACATCCTTTATTAAAAGGTATATGATTGGTTAAATAGGCACTGAGGGAGAAACCCAGTGATTTAGGGGCAGCATGGTGACTCAGTGGTTAGCACCGCTGCCTCACAGCACCAAGGACCTGAATTTGATTCCACCTTCAAACAACTCTGTGTGGAGTTTTCACATTCTTCCTGCGTCTGTGCGGGTTTCCTCTGGGTGCTCTGGTTTCCTCCCACAGTCCAAGGATGTGCAGGTTAGGTGGATTGGCCATGCTCAATTGCCCATATTGTCCAGAGATGTGCAGGCCAGGTGGATGGGAATTGCAGGATTATGGAGGTGGGCATGGGTGGGATGCCCTTTGAAGGGCTAGTGTGGACTGGATGGGCCAAATGGCCTGTTTCCACACTGTAGGAATTCTATGATTATGTTGGTCTATGCTGCAAATCAAAAATGAGTAGTCCTGAAGAAGGGCTTATGCCCGAAACGTCGATTCTCCTGTTCCCTGGATGCTGCCTGACCTGCTGCGCTTTTCCAGCAACACATTTTCAGCTCTGATCTCCAGCATCTGCAGCCCTCACTTTCTCCACTAATATTCACTACCAATTATCAAATGAAAACTGAGGCATTGGGTGAAATATCATCTAATTATGCACTGTTTTTCCAAAAGTAGATGTGCTTTATTTTCTTTCTTTTCTGTGATATCTTCCACAATATCAATGACCTTCCCTCTGGGTTTTCACCTTTCTGCAAATATTTATTCCTTCTTTCCAATATATTCTCATTTAACCCAGAATGCCTCTCACATCTGGTCTTCCATGCACATAAATGTATTGCAGGGCACTTACTGCAACACTTGCCCCTTTGTGGCAGGATGAAGTGGTGTTTGACAGCAGTACGGAACTGGAGTTGAACAAGTACATATGGATATTGTAGTCACTATGAAGAACACATCACACATCACAGTTGGGCAGGGCATTCCTGAGGCGAGAAGGGGCGATGGTGTGAGGATCCACATATCCCACCCTCCTCCCCTCTTCTCACTTCTCTCTGATTCTGCAATCTCATTTGTTTCTCAAGCTGCAGATGGTGAAAATGTTTCTTTCCTTCCCCTGCCACAACCTAATACTTGACCTATTTTTCATTTCCAATGACTGGCAGCCTTCCAATCAGGGGAATGGAGAGGCAGAGAATAATGAAGATGAAAAGATGTACCGTACTTCTACCTCACAGTTGCAAACACAAGAGTAGAGAGACAGAGGCTGTGCATAGCTTCAAGGCTGGGGCAGAGCAGGGATCTGCCTATGACCAATAATTGGGGTAAAAGGATTGTGTTGATGCCAGCTCACCTGAGGGCCTGGTACTGAAGCAAAGGAGTCAAATGAGGACTTCAGCAAGGCCTAAGAAGGTGTCATGGTTATAGCCACATTATAGTTTCCATTTTCTATTTTGAACAGGTTGCAGTGTGTTGTCCCCAAACCTTAGCAGAGGTTATTCATCTCTTTAAATCCAGGGGATGATTGTTGTGACACAGACATACATATGCACACACACACACACAGACATACATACATGGAAAGACAGACAGATACACACACGCAAAAGAATAGACAAGCAGATAATAAAAGAATTTACAATTCAGAATGATTTGCAACTCAAGATTGTGAATATTAATTCTTGAGTTCTTTGAATGAGTCCAGAAATTCAGTGACCACTGATGATTTCTTTCCATGGGAATTTCAGTTCAGGTGGATGAACTTCAAGGAAATTGCAAGATTCCTTTTAAACTTGACTAAGGCATGTTGACCCGAGGGTGCTATCCACGTTTTCTGCAGATACAATGGATAAAATCCTGTATGGGTTGTGTGACATGGTCGAGGGTCAGGTTTCTGGTAGAATTAGACAAGAAATCCGAATTGGCCATCTCGATGTCAAGGTCATCCCACTCCATCTTGACCAGCAGCAAGGCAAGTTTCTCATTGGGTTGTAGTGAGTTGCCAATTAAGAGGGATGATTGTTTGCCAGTTGCTCTGTTGATGGCCCAATTCACCTCATTCTCATTCAGTTTCCTCTCTTCCCAAAGTCATTGATGAAGCTTGACGTTGAGCAATCGCGATGCAGGGATTAGAGTGTGTGCTTAGCAACTTCAGCTCACCTCTTTCTCTGATCAACTTCCATGCTGGACACTGGGCCCCAACATCCTCCGTGGGTATCCACAGACATGGGTGCTAATATGTGCCAATCTCTAAGAAGACTCATAACATATGTTGAATCACTTGCAGGACATTTCTGCGCTTCAGCACTGCACCACAGAGTGCACCAGCTTCTATTATTGCAATGCTGCAGTTAGGTCAAGGATGTGCACCCAGCTTATGAACTGGATGAGGCTGCATCTTTCGGTTCTTTGATTAGTCTCTTGGTGCTCACTTACTATGAGCTTGCCTGGATACTCACAGCACCCCAGCCTTGCCTTGGCTTGCCTTTTTGCACTATGCCTCATCAACTTGAGCTACCAAGATCAAATCACATCTGGCAGCATCTGAGGAGCAGGAGAATCAATGTTTCGTGCATCGATTCTCCTGCTCCTCAGATGCTGCTTTTCCAGCACCACACCCTCGACTCTGATCTCCAGTATCTGCAGTCCTCACTTTCTACTCAAATCACGTCTGGCTCGCCTTGCCATTTAGCACAGCCAGGAAGACAGAAAGATGGTCATGGTTGTCAGTAGACCTCAGTGATGTTAAAACAGATAGCCTTCACTCAAGTAGCCTTGGCAGAGTAGCTCAAGATTCACCTCCAGTAGCAGCCCAGGGACTTGGACATTGTCAGTCAGTCACTTGGGGTGGTTAGAGTCAGGATGCTGTCTACTCAAGGCATGAGAAGCTGAATGCCTTGCAATCTACCACCCCCTATTATGGGGTGGGAGAGAAGTTGGTTGGTGCTAAAAGTGTACAGTGGCAGTGATAAAGTGAGAACGAGGTATCAGAGAGAAGGTGGTGGCACTTACAATGGTGGATTGGAGAAGATCAAAGACCTTCCTCCTTCAGTGCTGGGCAATTCTTCAGATGGTCAGAACTGCAGCGACTGCGTGACAACCTTGGGCCAGGCTGGCATGGTCTTGTGTCTTGGCCTCCACTGCTGTTGGGGAAGTGCAATTCCTTTCAGTTCTCTGCCCACAAGTGAGGCATGGACTTCTCAGTTTGCCATGTATGAGACAATATCAGAAACAGTCACAGATGGGTAATAAATACTGACCTTGTGCTCCTTGGAATGAATGAGCAAATACCCATTATGTGCAATTTGGCTATTTCATTTCAATGAAAAGGGAAAAGTTGGTCGATTAAAAATTATTCCATTGTCTTCAACTTAAAAGTGAACTGTTGAAAATATAATTTTCAGTGTCCAGTTGGTGCTTTCCTCTGAGCATAAACCTCTGGGGATAAACACACTGTTTATCAATTTGTTCCAATAATTTCCAAATTGATGACATGTGTTGAAATGAGACAGAACATCACTTGGTGCATTAGTAATCAAGTACTTTTTTTTTGATAAGTATTTTTCCATTAAAATGGTAAGCTGGGCAACAATATTTTTTTTGTTTCTGTAATCCTTTTGTGTAAGAATGCAGATATTTATTCCATTGATATCTGTAACCTTCGACAAGCAAAGCAAGCAACTGTCAATATGTCAAGTTCCCAAAATAAATACATAATTGCATATAGTATTTATTTTAAGCATTTCCTTTCCCATTTGTACAGCTAAGTATAAGACGACTCAGCTAATATCTTCCATTTAAAGTATTGAGTCTGGCACAATTCGTTTATAGCATCCTCCTTAACATTGAACTGTCCTGAACAGCTTTTGAGTTTGATAATAAGAGTACAGAACTCAATAAAAATGTTTTTCTTCTTCATAAATTTTTCAGAGGGAATGGGTTTTCATTTGAAAACAGTGGAAGTGAAAAATAAGTCTACAGTTGTCTGAAATATGACTGTGTGAACAGTTACTGGAATCAAATGGTGCTCCTTTTTTTAGCTATTTTAAACAGGCCAGCACAGAAAACACAAGTTATTCTATTGAGAACTTCCACGCAACTATTGATCTTTTCTTGGCTGAAGTGTATAGATCTGCAGAAATATGTAGCTTGCTTGGCAAAAATATTTTATATCTCAAGCTGAGTTTGGGAATTGTTTATATCATCTGTGGAGGCTGTGTTCAAAGATTTGCTGAAGGTATGGGGTCCCAGAAAATATATTCTGTAACATATTGATAATTATAAGGATTTTATAGCATATTTCGAGGCCATAGTGAATGGTGTATATTGATTGAGCAACTCCAAGCTAATTTTAAACTAATTCATGAGAAAAAAAGGCCAGCTACATATTTGTTACAAAAAGAACACAAATATTTCTTCTAAGAATTAGACTCATGCTTTAATTGTCAAAGGTATGGAAAGTAAATTATTTAAGTTGTTTTCTAAGACAAATCTTTCAGCAGCTATTTGACAAGAATTCAGTAAACACTTGGCATTTTTTGTCAAACTGTGCATTGATTTTTATTTCCCCACTGACATTTTCAAATTACAGATTTTTAAAGTCACATCCACTCTGAACTTTTTTACCGGCTTTTGGAACAAATTACACCAGTAATTTTGTTTAGAAAAGCTATTGATTGAGCTGGTTGGGTCCTAAAGGACATATCTGCTCGGGCCTGTGGCAGGTGTTGAGGGAACCAACAAAAGGTAAAAACATACTTGACCCTATTCTTAACAATCTGCTGGCTTTCCTTGCATCTGTCCATGACAGCACCAGTAACAGTGACCTCCGCACAGTCTTTTTGGAGGCAAAGTCATGCCTTTACATTGAGATTAACCACCATTGTGTTGTGTGGCACTATCACTGTGGTAAATGGGACAGACTTCAGCCAGTTTTAGTTTATTTTATGGGCCAGCCAGTTCCAGAATCAGTCCCCTCCTCTGACACAAACAAGGGAGAGTCTGACACTGGTCCGCTCCCTTAAACCAGCTCTCAGAGTGAACAGGAGGTCTGACGCTCCTGTTTATTATTTTTTTTTGTTTCTTTTCCTTTTCTTAAATTACCCCCGCACTACCGCCTAGCTGCGGTTAGTGCTTATTTTTTTCCCCCAGCACCCATGCTGTGTGTGTGCAGGTGTGAGACACAAGGTGTACGAATCTTTATTCAGTTTCCACCACCAGGAAGAAAGGAAACACCCGAGTGGCCAGTGACAAGCAGTGCCCTTCACAGAAGGGCAATGCTGTGTGATCAAACAGTGAAGGGGAGGGCAGGGATCAAATCAAAATAGAGTTGGAGGGGGAAATAATACACTCCACTACAGTTTTAGTTTTTTTAAAATTTTTTCTTTATTTACATGTGCACAGGACTTGACACTGATCCAGCTTCCTCATAGCTAGCTGATAGAGTGAACAGAAATTCTGACATTCCTGCTTATTCTCTTTTTTTCTTTTTCTTTGGGCAGGTGTGAGACACAGTGAGAGACACAAGGTGCATGAATCTTTATTCAGTTTCCACCACCAGGAAGATAGGAAACACTCGAGTGGCCAGTGACAAGCAGTGCCCTTCACATCAAACGGGCAATGCTGCGTGATCAAACAGTGAAGGGGAGGGCAGGGACTAAATCAAAATAGAGTTGGTGGGGGAAATAATACACTCCACTACAGTTTTAGTTTTTTTTTTAGAGACCCCTGTTTATTTTTTTTCTTATTTATTTATTTTTTAATTTTTTTATTAACCCCCACACTACCGCCTAACTGCGGTAGTGCTTATTTTTCCCCAGCACCCATGTTGCGTGTGTGCAGGTGTGAGACACAGTGAGAGACACAAGGTGCATGAATCTTTATTCAATTTCCACCACCAGAAAGATAGGAAAACACCCGAGTGGCCAGTGACAAGCAGTGCCCTTCACATCAAAGGACAGTGCTGCGTGATCAAACAGTGAAGGGGAAGGTAGGGATTAAATCAAAATAGAATTGGATGGGGAAATAATACACTCCACTCCAGTTTTAGTTTATATCTGTCAGCCAGGGCTCCCTGTTTGGACCAGATTAACAGCCCCAATCAGGGAACTCATATTCTATTAGGTCCACCTGGCTGACCTCGTTACAATCACTATATCCCTCACCCTCATTACAATCACTATATCCCTCACCCTCAAAATCTGGGGCCGTAGGCCAGTTGTCTTCCTTGTAGCCTCTCTGAGGGCATTTTCACAGTGGTTCCTCTGACTCTGCCTAAGATACCAGTGGTTTGTGTCAGACCGTAGCCCACCTCTTGTGCCCAGATCATCTTAGAAGAAATTAATCCTCTTCCTCGGGCAGTAAAGGCTTCAAGGCTGTGATATCTGTTGCGTATATCTCAGACTCGAGGTGCCTTTGACGCTAGATGGAGAGGGAAAACCCATGGGTTCTGACAGGCTTTCCACCCGTTCTGAGGGAGTCGGCATGTTTTGCTCTTGCCCTGTTTGCAAGTTTGAATCTTTCTTCTGGCCCATGTAAATGTTCAGAACCTACCAGAAATTTCTAAATCACGAGACCTGACCTCGTGTCAACCCTCAACTCATACTCAAGCAAGGCCAGTTCTGCGGTTTCAGCAACAAATTTCGTCCGCTGAGGTAAGCTGTCTCTTTTGCTTAAAGGAGCCTTGTGTCTGCCATTAGTGTTCCTGATGCCAGGAACAAGTGAGGACTGCAGATGCTGCATATCAGAGTCAAAAAGTGTGGCACTGGAAAAGCGCAACAGGTCAGGCAGCATCCAAGGAGCAGGAAAATCAACGGTTCATGTATAAGCCCTTTTGCCATTTCACCATCCCTCCCTAGTCTTGGAAAATCAGACTTAACCTGGTGCAGAGTCTTCTCTCCATTAGTAACTCTCCTGGAGCTATCCCTGTAGTTGCGTGAGGGATGGTCTAATAAACAAAGACAATTTGGTATCAAATGAAGCTGGAGGTTATTTCTTTAAGCCTACTTCAAAGTTTGAACTGCTCTTTCTGCCAGCCCATTGGATGATGTGTGGTATGGAGCTGTCCTTATATGTCAAATGCCATTCGACTTGAGGAAATGCTCAAATTCCCTGCTGGTAAATGATGGCCCATTGTCTGTGACCAACACTTCCGGGAGTCCTTGTATTGCAAAAGATGCTCACTGTTTTCCAATCGCTGTCCCTGTGTTTGACAAATGATCTCAATGCATGCCTAGCCATTTTGAGTGGGTGCCCACAAAGACGATGTACACTGAACCCATGAAAGGGTTTGCATACACGACATGCAACCAAGTCCAGGGTATACCCCGTCATTCCCCTGGGTGAGATACTGGCTGTAATTTTTGACCTTGTTGGCACTCTGAGCACTGCCCCACCAATACTGTTATGTCTGCATCCAGTCCTGGTCATCAGACATGGTATCTTGCTAACATCTTCATTTTGGTAACCCCTGGATGACCCTGGTGAGGTTCAGCCAGTATCTGGTGGTAACCTTTACTCAGGATAATCACGCCTGCTCCCCACAATAAAATGCCGTTCTTGATGATTGTCTGATCTCTCTGGGTTCAGAAAGGTTGCATTTCTAGTTGTGACAGCCTTTTTATTTCCCCCATCACCATCATCTGTTTCAGTTTTGCCAAGACAGTGTCTTTTTGTGTCCAGAATCTGACATTGTCAGCTGTGACTAGAACGGTGTTCAGAAAGTTTAAAACCAGAATGGACTTTCCTTTAGCTACACGACCAAGGGCGTATTTACCATCGGGAGGCAGCTCAAGGCATTTACATTGACTCTTTGGCCTCCCAGACTGGGTTCCAACTTGTAATTGCACCACTTAGAATGAGAGGCCACTGCTGAATTTGACCTGACATTATAGGTGGCACTGCCTTGTTCTCTTCATGTAGCTCTAGCAGGGATTTGTGTTCTGTTATGATTACAAATTTATGTCAGTAAAGGTATTGGTAGAACTTTCTCGCACTAAAGATGACCCCCAAACCTTCCTTCATTATCTGGGTGTATTTGCCCAGTACATGCTACTGGGCATTGCTCTCCATTGGACCATCTGTGAGCCAACACTACCCCAGTAGCATACAGGGAGGCATCGCATGTCAGCACCAGCTCTCACTTGGGATTATAGTGCTGAAAAATGTGTTGCTGGAAAAGCGCAGCAGGTCAGGCAGCATCCAAGGAGCAGGAGAATCGACGTTTTGGGCATAAGCCCTTCTTCATAGTGCCATTACCTTAGATGATGATAAGCTGCTTCTTCACTACACCTTGGCAATGAGACTGTTTCCAAGGCTGACCCTTTTTCAATAGCAGGTGTAAGAGTGCTAGAATAGAGACCAGGTTACATATGAACTTTCCATCATAACTCACCATCCCGAGGAAACATTTAAGCTCTAGTACAGATTTGGGAGCCAGAGCATCTTTCATCACCCTTATTTTCCCTTCCAGTGGGTGTAACCCAGGCTGTAGCCCAGATAGGCCTGGAAGACACATTTTTCTATTCTAAGGTTTATGCACACCTTGAAGAAATGTGTAAGGACTATATCCAAGCTCCTTATTGGTCTTTGCTGTTATTAGTGTGTCATCCAGATAGATGGTGACCTGGGGTAAACCTTAGAAAATATTCCCCATCATCCGCTGTAAAATGGCACAGGCTGATGATACCCTAAATGACAGAGTCATATTTTGGTACCAACCTAACTGCAGCACACTGTCAGAAAATTGTCCAATTACAAATAGAGGCCACACAAAGATCTTGTGAAATTGACGAATACTGGCTGTAATTTCTCATGGTATGGTGGGGAAGAGAAATTGACAGGACTGGTACAGAACAGACACTCTGCACAGTTAAGTCAGGGATTCTCTTCCCCGAGCTGCAGATACAGAGTTTTTATAGTGTTAGAGTAGCGTTATGAGAAGACAATATGAATTAAATTACATTGAATAGAAAACGATCGGTTGTCCGGTAGTAGTAATCAGGTGATAATTGTAACAGGAGGTTCCGTTCCTCTGCTAGAGCAGGCGCTAATGTCCAGTATCCTGGTTTCAATGGGTCTGCAGGGTGGTGTGCATTCTCGTCAGGTATCTGGGTGCCACTCAGTCTAGGTTGGTTTTGTGGGGCTTCAGTAGCTGAGGAGATTGGGGATGCCCCAGAGCTGCAGGACCGGTGATGCTATTGTGAGGTAAGAAGTCTATTGTCAGATGATTAAAGGAGTGTATTCCTTCTATCTGAAGCTGTTTAGGTAATGTTTTGTTTTGCTGTTTAGGTCCTGAGCTGGTTGTGGTCAAGTTGAGGTATTATGGGTACGTTCTATTTAGCAGAACAGATATGGTTTCTGTGACCAAGTAGTGGAAAGGCAGAGTAGTTTATTTTTCTCCCACAATTCCCCCTTTTCTTGCTTTTGTCAGAGAAGTGATGAGTTAGGGGTTGAGGCGAAGAGGGGATTGTAGCCAGAGCCAGGGGGGGTTATCTGGCAGGGGAGAGTCGGAAACAGTGGGGTATCATTCAGAGTCCGAGTCTGAAGCCATATATTCCATGACAGGGGAAAAGTGATTATCCCAGTGGACCGTCATTAGTTGGGTGGTAAGGGGGGGGGTGGGCAGCGCATTTTAATAGCCATAACAAGAACTGCAATAACAACAATACTTGCAATGAGAACTATGAGTCCCTGTAGCAAGGCTGTGCCCCAGGAACCCAGCCAGGAGCTTGCCCAGCTCCCTAGATCCCATTTTGGTTTTTGGTTGTGCAGTACATTGGATATGCCGGGTTAGGTTAGTGATGTTCTCACTGGGATCGGGTATGTAAGTGCAGCAATTGGAGCTGAGGAGGGTGTATGTGCCCCCTTTCTCAGCCAGTAGATAATCCAGGCCCATCCTGTTATGTAGGGCCACGGTGCAGATGGGAACAGCTTCCGCATTCAGCTGGGCGAGTGCATTGGATGTGGCATTGGCTACACCCTCCAAGATGGTGGCCAGCCAATTGGTGTCTATTTCCATTGGAATGGCTGCATAGTGGGTGAAAAAATAGAGAGAATCTGTTGAGGGTGGTGAGGTTTCGCTTCCTGCGAGATGGTGGCTTTGTGAAGGGAGAGGACTGAGAATAATATACAAATGGGACCATGTACCCAAAATAGCAGCTCCCAGTCCAGGATAACGGAAACCAAGGGTAGGCTTTGTGGCTGCAAATAAACTACGTGCCATTTTCGGTTCTCAGGCAGTTGGTCTGGGGTCCCTGTCCAGGCGATGGTGAAAGTGGTGGTTTAGCTGGTCCTGTTGAAGATGTGAAGGTTCAGTATAACTGCCTTCTGCTGTGAGGTCAACCTCCAGCCAGCATTCCATCCAGATGGATGGCTGCCTTTGAGGCAGATCAATCCAATGGGTGCTCCCTGTCCGGTAGTGTCTGTAAGGAGTAGGGCCGGGGGCTCGTAGAGAAAGATTGTATGAGGGGTAGAACCATTCCTTAAATTTGTTTAATGGGTACCCTGCGGATTTCTAGCGGGCCGGACAATTACCCCAGTAACTTCCCATTCACGGTGGTAGGCCAAGAGTGGTTACGTCAGGGGACCTGTCCCGTTGAAGCCACCATTCAGCCATGTCTGATTCGTTGAAGGGGATGAGTCTCAGGGGAATGCATGGGGACATGAGCGCAAACCCAGCAGCTACTCCAGTTGACCCTCTGAGCACACACATAGGTCATATAGAGGAATGTGTTGACCATAACTCACAAACGGTAAGATATTTCACTGCATGCTCCCCGGATCCAGCCATCCTGTGGCAGGGTGATCAGGGTCAGCACAGAACTGGAGCTTCCCTCAGGGTGCAGTGCTGACATTTGCTGTGCTTCCTGGTTGTCGTCCTTTGGGGGGCGGAGCTCACTTGCAGTAGGTCCTGTGCATCCAATCAAGTTTTCCCTTCAGTTTGACAGCTGACCGGGTTGTCAGAAGCATCAGGTACAGGCCTTTCCACCCAGGAGAGAGAGAATCTTTTGCCAGTGATCTGATCATTACATAGTCCCCAGGTTTTAACGGATGAAGTGGCACATGGTGGGATCTGGGCATCGCTGACCTTCCCAAATCATGATTAAGGCTAATGACCCAACTGAGGGCGTATATGTGCCAGGAGTAGGGCTGTATATGTTTTGGAGCCTGGTCACTATAGGCATGGGTCTTCCCATAAGAACCTCAAAAGGGGTGAGCCCCATAGTCTGGATACCTGGCCACGTACAGGGCTAATGGTAAGGCACCTGGCCAGGGCAGGCCTGTTTCCTGGGTAATTTTAGTTAGGGTAGTGTAAGCATGCCATTCATCCATTCCACAATGCCTGATGACTGGGGCTGATAGGGAATGTGATGTTTCCATGGTATTCCTCGGGTCTTGCTAATACCAGTTGCGATGTCCACTGTAAAATGGGGCTCCTGTCTGTTTCAGTGTTACCTAGGACTCTGAATCTGGGAATAACGTTCTTCATCAGACATTTAACCACTGTCCTGGTGCGGCCCTTTCAATGGCGAATGCTTGCACCCACTTGGAAAACATATCAATAATGACCAAAATATGTTTAAAGCCTTGTTTAGGGGGTATGTGGGCAAAGTCGATTTGGAGGTGGGTGAAGGGTCCCTCAGGAATGGGGAAGTGGTCATACATGGCGATAGGCATGCCTACATTGTTTTGGAGGCACGTGACGCAGCGTGACAGCTGGGCCTGGGCAGCACATGCCAGAATTGCCTAATGTATCATTCCCCCTCTTCCCTGTGTGGCCAATGCCATGGGCTGCTAGGGCCAATACATGTAAGTGGGATTTGGGACAGATAATGTAGCCATCGAAGTGCACCAGTAGTTGTGGAGAGGGTGATTGCCTAGCCATGAGGCGGACCCAGCTCTCCTTTTCCACCTGTGTGGCAATTTGTTGAGCTGCTCGTACTGCATCTGTGAGGTCAGGGCATTCCGGAGGTTTCCATATCCTGGGTGTCTGTGGGACGTATGTAGTATGTCTCAAGCAGCTTCTTGAGCTGCTGTGTCAGTGGAGGCATTTCCGCGGGTGACAGAGTCACTGATAGAGGTGTGGGCAGCGCCCTTAATAATAGCCACAGTGGAGGGTAGGAGAATGGAGTTTAGCAGGTTGTCAATTAACTGAGTGTGTCGTAATGGCTTCCCTGCTGAGGTAATAAAACCCTTCTGCTTCCAGATAGTACTGAAGTCGTGGACAACTCCAAAAGCATACCTTGAGTCTGTATAAATGTTGGCTGAGCTGCCTTCAGCGATAATACAGGCACTGGTGAGGACAAATAGTTCCGTAGTTTGTGCAGATGTCCTGTCCAGTAGCGCAGCAAACTGGAGAGTCTCAAAGGGGATGCATATGGTACACCCTGCCAGTGTCTGTTGGTCTGAGGGTCTGGATGTAGTCCCACCTGTGAAGAGGATCAGGTCAGGGTTATCTAGCGGTGTCTCAGAGAGGTCAGGGAGTGGGGTGATAACCTGCTGCACCAGGTCCAAACAACCATGGCTGTCTGCAGAGGCTTCCTGGGCGACAGGCAGAAGGGTGGCAGGGTTTAAAGCAGGGGCACACTGAAGGGAGAGGTTGGACCAGGAGAGCAATGCGACCTCATACCCTGTTCTCTGAGTGGCTGTGAAATGTTGTGTTGCTGCCGAGTTATGCAGCAGGGAGACCGAATGGGGAACCAAAATAATGCATGGATAGTCCTGCACTTTGGGGGTGGACTTGTCTACTGTTACCACGGTGGCTGCCACAGCTGTCAACCAGACTGGCATTCCCCTTACAACCGGTAACAATTGTACAGAATAAAAGGCTATAGGGCGCCAGACATCCCCACGAACCCGTGTTAAGATGCCGGATGCGTATTCCTCTTTCTCAGTCACATACTGAAATGGCTGTGTATAGTCAGGGCCCCCCAGAGCAGGAGCGGAGATTAGCCGTTGTTTGAGGTCTGTGAATGCCTGTTCCATCCTTGGTGTTCAGGGCGCCTTTGGTGAGGATGTACCTTTGGTGAGGATGTACCTTTGGTGAGGATGTACCTTTGGTGAGGATGTCTCAATGGTGCGGTGATCAGGAATCCAGTGCCTGCAATAATTAATCACGCCCAGAAAAGCTAGCAGCTGAGTCCATGTGGCAGGCAGGGAGAGCTTGGTAATGGCTGTCACCCATACATTGCTCTTAGGCCACGCGAGAGTTCATATCCCAGGTACTGTATTTTCTTCTGTCAGAGTTGCATGTTGTCTATGGAGATTCTGTGTCCATCCTGGAGTAAGGCAACAGTGTCCTGTATGTATGCATCAGTGGAGGTGGAAGCCACTAATAAATCATCAGCATACTGAAGGAGGATGCTTTAGCACGACAGGTGGAGGGTTCTAAGCGTCCGGGGTATGGGGAGGCATATACAGTGGGGGTCTCTGTATACCCTTGGGAAAGCCGGGTCCACTTTTACTGGTGGCCACTGTAGGTAAAGGCAAAAAGGTACTGGCTCTCAGGGGACAATTTGATGGAGAAAAAGGCTGAACAGATGTCGATTACAGAGAAGCAAGTGACCGAGGCAGGGATGCTGTTGGTAATGGCCTTAGTGTCAGGGACCACCAGTGAGCAGGGAATAATGATGGAATTGACTACCCGTAGGTCCTGAACAAAATGCCATTTCCCTGGCCTCCCGGGTTTTGGGATAGGCAGGATAGGGGCATTGGAGGGGCTGGTCATTGGCACCAAGATGTCCTGTTGCAAGGGGGAGCCAATGACCGGTTTGATTCCCTTTGTTGTTGCCAGTGACAGTGGGTACTGGCATATTGACAGCAGGACAGCTCCCTGCTTGAGCATTACCATATATGGTGGGGCAGATAGCACTGGGCCTGCTGACTGGAGTGCTGTGCCCACAGTGAGGCTCAAAGGTTGGTCATTAGTAGGGGGTCTTCATAAGACAGGGGCAGTAGCTGGGCTTTGTTTAATGAAGGTGGCCTGAACCAATATAGGAGTGCAGCACACGCAGAACTCAGTCTGTCCTGGTTGGGAAATCTGAACTGAGGGGGCACTGGCAAGGAGCGCAAAGTGGAATGTTTGTTGTTGTAGCTGTGCTGTCATGGATTCTAAGTCTTTGGGGAGTGAGGGGATCTTAACAATAAGAGGAACATGCAGAGTCGAGGCTGCTCTGCATTGAGCTAGATTTCTGCTGCAGCCCCCTGTGGTCCCACAAAGTACAGTACAGTCAACGCCAGCAGGGGAGGGCAGAGCAAGATGGGAGTCTGCAAGCGTAGTGTAGGTTGAGGCTGGTTCCTGTGGGCCTGAGGCAGTGCAATGACATTGACAAGGAAAGGGCCTGTTAGTAGCAGAGGAAGGATACAGTGGGGGATAAGGAGGTTGGCAGCAAGAGGGAAAAGAGGGGGTTAAGGAGGGCACGGAGAGGCACAGATGTAGCTAGCAGGGGTAGAGGACTCTGGGCTGCTGGAAATGGCAGCCTGAAGCATGGAATAATGTGTGTCAGGGATTTGTATCGTAAGACTCTGGGGAGAGCAATGAATGCTAGTGTTTAATTTACACAGAGCTTACCGGCCCAGGAGGGTAACTGGGCATGATGCAGGGATTATCGCTGTATCTGGGACAGTGACGGAACCAGTGCTAAAGTTGGCAGGGTTAGATAGTGGCTCTACCGTGGGTACTCTGGAGACACCCACAGTGTGAACAGTTTGTGAATTAGGGGAAAGTTCTGCAGAGAGAGGCGCAGGTGAGTGGGTGGCCCCGGAGTCCACCAAGATTGAAATGAGTTGTCCCCCCATCCACCCCTACATCCATCAGTGGGTTTTCCAGCAGGGAGTGGGAGAGGCATATTGAGGCAGCCTGCAGAACCTCCCTCCCACAACAGCCCAAGGGTTTCGGGGCCTGGGAGAATGGGTCAGCCACAGTGAAGGCGGCCTGTTGATGCTGCCACCATGGAGGGATCCAATTCTGTTCTGTGTGGGAGGGCTGGAGGAGCGTGGAAGCATTTGGGTGTTCCTGGCTAGAGGCTGCCCAACAGTCCTTTGTCCAGTGGCCTCTCTTCGCGTAGACCCTGCACTGATCTCTAGGTCTGTAACAATTGCGCTGTGCCTGCTATAACTGCCTCTCCCATTATCAGGTTGTGTGAGCTGGGGGTACGCATCCTTCTGTTTCTGCACCTCAACCAATCCATTCCTGTCTAAATTGTTTAATGTGGTGAATGTGTTCCTCCACTCCATTGTCTGCCAAGTCAAATTGTGTGCCTTGTACACATGAGCATATGTGTTCAGCATGCAATTGGCAAGGATCTGAACAGCTAATTTCTCATCTTCTAGTAAAGGTATGCCTGCTGAGGAGTGCCAGACATCTTTAAAGCAGACGATAAAGTCAGGAATGGTCTCGTCTGTTTTCTGCAGGCAATGGGTAACTGCACCAAAGTCAGCATGTTGCCTTGCAGCTGCTTTAATAACCTCCTTAACAATCCTGTCTCGCCAGCTACTGTGCTCCCATGCTGAGTCCCACAGCTCGGTGGGAAATTCTATGGATGGACAAACTATTGCCCAGTGGCTACTGTAAGCCAGTTGCAGGTGGGTTTGTACATCCTGTGGCAGGCAACTGTAAATGGCACAAATCTGGAATGCAATTGGGTATTTTAGCGGGTCTGGGGCAGCATGGCTCGCACCTCAGTATGGGTCCAGGGCTTATCAAAGGGAGTGGAGCCGATCATAATGCTGGGGTGCTGATAGTCAGGGGCTTGAGCTTTCAGGGCAGCAGCTCTGCTCCACGTGAGCCTGGGGGTCCGAGCGGTTTCAGGTGGCAGTGTCAAGTCAGGCTGCTCTGTGGCTGCTGTGTCCTTCAATGGCTCTTTCTGGGGCTGCGAGGTAACAAATGCAGCCACCTCGTTTATCAGTGGGTCTGGTTTTGGAGTTGGCAGGGTACCGAGGGGTGTAGGGTAGTGGGGCAGTGGGCAGAGAGTTCAGGAAAACTGGAGGTTCTGGTGTCCCTTTGCAACTTCCCCTTAAACTTCTCCAGGCACTGCAGCACATAGGCATGCCCACCCGTAATAGTTGCGCTCCAGTAATCAATTTTATCAATTTTAAAGGATCCCTCATATGGCCAGTTGCCGTGGGACCATGCGTAGAGACCTCCGCTGAAGGGGATTACATATCTGCTGTCCCCTGTCTCTTTTAAAACTGGGTCTGCTTTTCCCGGGGACCCCAGTGTAACCAGAGGATCTCCTACCTTGGTCTTGAAGCACATGTATTTACTATGGCACCTTTGTGTTTCTCTGTGACACAATCAGAGGCCGTGGACCTTTCTTACCGGGGGACGAGGCAGAGCTGTTCCTGTGGGCAGTCCGTCCTTACAGAGTCTGGAGTTCTGTGCACCCATGTCCCTTTACATGACCGAGCTGGGATAGCAAAACAGACTGCAACACTGGCAAAGACAGAGATAAACAGGTAAGACAAAGACACATTGGTAGGACAGACAACACAGAACACGAGACAAACAAATAAAGCAAGCAGGGGCACCCTAGTCAATTCCCCATGATCTCAAGACCTCAAAGCCAAGAAATTTGAATTGTCAGTGTTTCCAATTTTCTATCTTGCTAGGTATGTGCCTTCTCACCAGCAGTCTAGTTCAGGTCAGGATCACGCAAAATAGCCAAATTTTGAGTGAAATTTAGGGCTGGAGAAGTTTTAGGGTTCGCCTGTCTACCGTCTTACATTGCCATCTGTCTCCTGTCAGGCTGAGGCGACTCGTTCAGGTGAGGAATGCACTCATGGCCGAAATACAGGGCAATTTGGTTTAATTAGAGCTTTGGCTCCCTTCCCTGCCTACCTTCAGGCAGTCATCCAGCCTTTCCCTTAGGCCTGGCCCACCGTGGGAGGTGGGAGCGAACCAATGCCTAATTAAAATTTCAGTCTGGTCTGTTACCCTGTATAAGGGCCTGCTGGCTCTGCTAAGACTGTTGGAGAATTGTCCAATTACAAATAGAGGGCACACAAAGATCTTGTGAAATTGACAAATACTGGCTGTAATTTCTCATGATATGGTGGGGAAGAGAAATTGACAGGACTGGTACAGAACAGACACTCTGCACAGTTAAGTCAGGGATTCTCTTCCCCGAGCTGCAGATACAGAGTTTTTATAGTGTTAGAGTAGCGTTATGAGAAGACAATATGAATTAAATTACATTGAATAGAAAACGATCGGTTGTGCGGTAGTAGTAATCAGGTAATAATTGTAACAGAAGGTTCCGTTCCTCTGCTAGAGCAGGCGCTAATGTCCAGTATCCTGGTTTCAATGGGTCTGCAGGGTGGTGTGCATTCTCGTCAGGTATCTGGGTGCCACTCAGTCTAGGTTGGCTTTGTGGGGCTTCAGTAGCTGAGGAGATTGGGGATGCCCCAGAGCTGCAGGACCGGTGATGCTATTGTGAGGTAAGAAGTCTATTGTCAGATGATCAAAGGAGTGTATTCCTTCTATCTGAAGCTGTTTAGGTAATGTTTTGTTTTGCTGTTTAGGTCCTGAGCTGGTTGTGGTCAAGTTGAGGTATTATGGGTATGTTTCATTTTGCGAAGAACAGGCATACTTTCTGTGACCAAGTAGTGGGCAGGCAGAGTGGTTTATTTTTCTCCCACGCACACTTCTGGGAATCTTCATCTAATTGCATTTGCAGATACACAGGGCTCTTGTCCAGCTTTGTGAAGGACAGCTACCCCTTCCCTGCCAGCTTTGTGTATAAGTCCTCAGTGTCAGGGATTGGGTAGCTGTGAGAGGTGGTTTACTATTCATTTAAAATCTCTACAAAGGGTATCCAACCCATTAGGCTTCACAATCAGTATCTGGATCAGTGGTGCTGGAAGAGCACAGCAATTCAGGCAGCATCCGACGAGCAGCAAAATCGACGTTTCGGGCAAAAGCCCTTCATCAGGAATAAAGGCAGAGAGCCTGAAGCGTGGAGAGATAAGCTAGAGGAGGGTGGGGGTGGGGAGAAAGTAGCATAGAGTACAATAGGTGAGTGGGGGAGGAGATGAAGGTGATAGGTCAGGGAGGAGAGGGTGGAGTGGATAGGTGGAAAAGGAGCTAGGCAGGTCGGACAAGTCCGGACAGGTCAAGGGGACAGTGCGGGCTGGAAGTTTGAAACTAGGATGAGGTGGGGGAAGAGGAAATGAGGAAGCTGTTGAAGTCCACATTGATGCCCTGGGGTTGAAGTGTTCCAAGGCGGAAGATGAGGCATTCTTCCTCCAGGCATCTGGTGGTGAGGGAGCGGCGGTGAAGGAGGCCCAGGACCTCCATGTCCTCGGCAGAGTGGGAGGGGGAGTTGAAATGTTGGGCCACGGGGCGGTTTGGTTGATTGGTGCGGGTGTCCCTGAGATGTTCCCTAAAGCGCTCTGCTCGGAGGCGCCCAATCTCCCCAATGTAGAGGAGACCGCATCGGGAGCAATGGATACAATAGATGATATTAGTGGATGTGCAGGTAAAACTTTGATGGATGTGGAAGGCTCCTTTAGGGCCTTGGAAAGAGGTGAGGGAGGAGGTGTGGGCACAGGTTTTACAGTTCCTGCGGTGGCAGGGGAAAGTGCCAGGATGGGAGGGTGGGTCGTAGGGGGGTGTGGACCTGACCAGGTAGTCACGGAGGGAACGGTCTTTGTGGAAGGCGGAAAGTGGTGGGGAGGGAAATATATCCCTGGTGGTGGGGTCTTTTTGGAGGTGGCGGAAATGTCGGCGGATGATTTGGTTTATGTGGAGATTTGTAGGGTGGAAGGTGAGCACCAGGGGCGTTCTGTCCTTGTTACGGTTGGAGGGGTGGGGTCTGAGGGCGGAGGTGCGGGATGTGGACGAGATGCGTTGGAGGGCATCTTTAACCACGTGGGAAGGGAAATTGCGGTCTCTAAAGAAGGAGGCCATCTGGTGTGTTCTATGGTGGAACTGGTCCTCCTGGGAGCAGATACGGTGGAGGCGGAGGAATTGGGAGTACAGGATGGCATTTTTGCAAGAGATAGGGTGGGAAGAGGTGTAATCCAGGTAGCGGTGGGAGTCGGTGGGTTTGTAAAAAATGTCAGTGTCAAGTCGGTCATCACTAATGGAGATGGAGAGGTCCAGGAAGGGGAGGGAGGTGTCAGAGATGGTCCAGGTAAATTTAAGGTTAGGGTGGAATGTGTTGGTGAAGTTGATGAATTGCTCAACCTCCTCGCGGGAGCACGAGGTGGCGCCAATGCAGTCATCAATGTAGTGGAGGAAGAGGTGGGGAGTGGTGCCGGTGTAATTACGGAAGATCAACTGTTCTACATAGCCAACAAAGAGACAGGCATAGCTGGGGCCCATACGTGTGCCCATGGCTACCCCTTTGGTCTGGAGGAAGTGGGAGGATTCAAAGGAGAAATTGTTAAGGGTGAGGACCAGTTCGGCCAAACGAATGAGAGTGTCGGTGGAAGGATACTGTTGGGGACGTCTGGAGAGGAAAAAACGGAGGGCTTGGAGGCCCTGGTCATGGCGGATGGAGGTGTAGAGGGATTGGATATCCATGGTGAAGATGAGGCGTTGGGGACCGGGGAAACAGAAGTCTTGGAGGAGGTGGAGGGCGTGGGTGGTGTCTCGAACGTATGTGGGGATTTTGTGCTGCCCATTCCACAAACTGTTCTTGTTTAATGATTCCTTTGCTTTCCAGCCTCTTGATTTCTGACACTACTTTTGCACATAAGGCAAATAACCCTGGGTGGGCATTGCAAAATTGCGGAATTGCTTCCTGGTCAACATACAGGGTAGCCTTGGCTTATTTGATATTCATACCTGGCACAGAGGAAGATGGTTACGGTTGTTGGAGGTCAGTCATCTCAACTCTAGTATGTCTCCGTTAGAGTTCCCTAGGCCCAACCAGCTTCACTGCTTCATCAGTCACCTTCCTTCCATGTTCGCTGATGATTGTACAATGTTCAGCACCATTCAGAACTCCTCAGACACTGAAGCAGACCATTTCAAATGCAACCAGATCTGGACAATAACCAAGCTTGGGCTGACAAATGGCAAGTTACATTTGTGTCACACAAAGGACATGAAATGACCATCTCCAATAAGTGACAATCTATCCTTCCAACCTGCCTTCCACACCCATAATCTAGAAGGACAAGGGCAGCAGATACATGGGATCACTACCATCTACAAGTTTCCCTCCAAGCCACTCACCACCCAGACTTTGAAATATATCACCGTTCCTTCACTGTCACTGGGTCAAAGTCCTGCCATTCCCTCACTAATGGCATTATGGGTAAATCTACAACACATGGACTGCTGCAGTTCAAGATGGCAGCTCACCACCACCGCCTCAAGGGGCATCAGGGGATGGGCAATAAATGCTGGCCCAGCCAGCGACACCCATGTCCCACAAATGAATAAAACAGAGTTTGCTCTATAAACTCAGCAGGTCTGGCAGTTCACTGGACTAGAAATGTTAGCTCTGCTTTCTCTCCACATATGCCACCAGACCTACTGAGTTTCTCCAGCAATCTCTGGTTTAGTTTCAGATTCACAACATCTGCAGTTCTTTATTTTATTTGAGTACCTCTGTTTATCCAGTGTCTGAATGGGCCTGTTGTGGAAGTGCCTCACAGGTATGGGATTGACTTCAATCCTTTTCACTGAGTGGTGACTGGATTGATAGGCATGAAATGAAGGGGCAGGGCAGTGTGGATTTACCTATCCGGTCCGAAATCAGGACTTTCCTGATCTTGCAAATATTTGCTGGGACAGCTGGGCAGGTAGATGAGGCACCTGCCTAAATCAAGGCTGAGCGAAAATGGAAATACAAATCTGGTGAGGTATAAATCAGACTGGGAATTCACGATCACCAGCTTTACACTTTTCTGCAAAGCCATGACACAACTCCTGTCTTCAAGAAGGCAAATAACGAGTAAGGGGCCACAGTCGCTGGAACAAAGAAAATTCTTGAAACATGCAGGTCAGTCAGCATTTATGGATGGAACAGACAAGTTGACTAAGACTTCTGGTTGGCATGGACGAGTTAGACCGAAGGGTATGTTTCCATGTTGTATATCTCTCTGACTCTATGGCATTTTGGGCACAGGCCGTCCAAATTGCAAACACCCAAATCATACAGTTCTCCATTCTTTTCATAGACGTTGCCTGGCCTGTCATATGTTTATAGATAATGATCATGACAATAAGATAATGACACTGCTTAAGTCACTTTGGCTTTTTCTTTTGAAGCATAGCTACGAGCCAGCACAACGCCTCAGGAACTGTTAATTTAGGTCACTGAACATAGTACAGATTATTAAATCATGGTCACACTAACTCAGAACTGTTCTGAGAGCAGTGTCAAAGTAATTAAAGCTCAAAATAAAAATCTGGGAGCCAATAAGTTAGTAGATTTCTCAACTGACTTGCAAAGAACAACCAATGAATCAAAACATTAGGAAGGCTGTAATAATTTTATCAGTTTGGAAGCAGGCTTTGTCTCTATGCCTGACAGCACTGGGAGCATATCTGTTTCTCTTGACCTGTTTATTTGATGTGTCGAAGTGATGGATGTGGTAAAGTAGTAATCCACCTGAAGAGCACAGTGGGATATCCTCACAAATATCTTGTCTTGCCATTTTTTTTGCTCTCACCTTTCCTCGCTGATATATTAACTCCTTGCTCGTGTACAATTTCATTCATTCTGCCGTACTTTCTGCAGGTTACTACTCATACGTGGGTCTTGACTCAAGTGTTGGTCAGCTAAGAACATAGTCCAGGAGAGCTCAATCCTGTCAATGCTGCTCTGTTCAAATGCTCATGCCATCACTGAGAATAGATGATAGAATCCCTACTGTGTGGAAGCAGGCCAATAGGCCCATCAAGTCCCGCTGACCCTCTGAAGAACATCCCAACCAGACCCACCCCCCTACCATATCCCCATAATCCTGCATTCCCCATGGCTAACCCACCCAACCTGCATATTATGGGCAATTTAGCTTGGCCAATCCATCTAACCGGACAAAAGTGAGTACTGCCGATGCTGGAGACTAGAGTCAAGAGTATGGTGCTGAAAAAGCACAGCAGACCAGGTAACATCCAAGGAGCAGGAGAATCGACATTTCGGGCAAAAGCCCTTCATCAGGCAATCCACCTAACCATCATATCTTTGGATAGAAGGAGGAATTGTGGCAAATTATTCTCATCCCATTGACAGATTACACATATGAGGAGTCCAAAAGGAGTTACCATAAGCATAAGGCAGTCTGTGAGTACCTGTTAATCCAATCAGGAATTCAGGAGAAACTTATTTTCTGCAGAGAGTCATTAGAATGCGAAGCTCACTACCACAAGGGGTAATCAAGGTTAATAGGAAAGATGTGCTTAAGAAGATGCACACTGGGGAGAAAGCAAGGGAAAGGAAATATTCATAAAGCTGTATGAAATAAGATGGGAAAAGATGCAGGTAAAGTTTAAAGACGAGAAATGATCTGTTGGGCCAAGTGGCAAAGATTAAATCACATTGTCAAAATACATTGAAGACATTTAAAATATATCTGTATGTGAAAGCTCAGTATGTTTAAGATTAACACCTTGAAAATGCTGTATTGAAATTGAATCTTAATCTACATTAGGTAATACTATACTATTGGGCCCATTTGAATTCAGGATTAATACCTTCCTACCGTAACAGCAATGCTTCGTCACAAATTAATATCATTTCAGCCAGGAATTGGCATAGTGTGATTTATTGGAATTCATTATCAATGTGTTTCACTCACAGTGAAGGCTAACAAAACAGTTACATTGACTTTAAGTATGTAATGTAGTGTACTTAAAAATCAGACTCTTTAAAGGTCAAATGGTTCATTTCCTATTAAGCTGATTTATTTGCATGATTACATCCTTATGCTCAATTAGATGGGTTAACTCACAGCGAGCTGACAGACAAATCAAGAATTTAAAGTGTGGAAAATTTGGTGCAGTTCTCAAATGGCAGTTGGGTTTTAGTAAACGTCAAGCACTTTCATTGAAATCAGATTGGGTGGTTCAAGCCTTAGTGTATATAATTTATATCGCATTCAATAATAACAATTGTTGTGCTGGATTTCTGGCAGATGAAATATAATGTAGAAAAGGTGTAAAAAGCTACGCGTAGGAGGACAAATTGATAATAGATAATGCGCAGATTTTGTAAATTGTATTAAACTAACATGAGATGAATTTGAAAGAGGAAACTTTATAGATTGGAGGCTAAACTTGTATAGAAACTGGAGAGCAGTAATGCAGCAAAAACAATCTGAGACTGAGGTACACAACTGAATGAATCAGAACAAATATATGGAACTTTATAGAACTCTAGTTAGACTGCATTTAAAACAATGTGCCAGTTGTAGTTCCAAAGAAGAAGAGAGACGTTCAAGCACAGGAATCAGTTTAGATAATGCTGGAAGCAGGCATAAGTCAAAGAATATTTGCAGAGTAAGGACAAAGATTAATGTTTCAATCTTGAAACACTTCATGAGAATCGCTAGAGGCAGAGCAGACAAGAGCTCCAGAGTCAAGTTTCCACAAAAAGACTGGAGACATTAATACTTTTCAGCCTGAAATGGAGGTGACTGAGTGGCAATCGTACTGAGGTATTTGAGATTGTTAAAGGCTTGTTAGAAAACGTTAAGCCAAAGCACTATTTTAAATTGGAATGTAGGATTAGATCTCAAAGGTAAGGGTTTCCGCCAGAGAAGAATACTTATGAGACAGACATCATGAAATATTTCTTCACAAAGAAGTGAGCAAAATGTGGAATAAACCTTCAGATAAGGCAGCAGTATATTTGAAAAAAAAAACCCAGCTGGATAGCACAATAAGATGACATTAGGATGTTCCTCAATTAAGCCATAAGGAATGATTTTTCAACTGTATTTATTTTGACCTTGTGTCGCTACAACTGCCTCATGTAATCTTGGGTGCCCTTGGGAGTTCAGCGATTTTATTTTGGCATTCGATGTCATGCTGTATTTTCTGCCAAGCTGAATAGACTTGTGTTATGTCCTTCATTGATCTAAGGATCTAAAGGCTGGGTTCAAGTTTGCCATATTGCCCATAACATATCAATTAAACAATCTTTAATATCTCAAGACATTTAAATCCTGGCAACATTTTCCAATCAATGTTAATTCTTTTCTCATTCCTTCTAACTCTCCATGTAAGTCAAATAAATCAAAAATTTCCACCTCATGATGAGTGAGCTAAACTAAGGAAATAGTTGGAGGGCCACAATTAACCTTAACATATTTGGGCTTTGAAAAGGGAACACAATGAATCAAAGGTTTCCATTCCCACTTTCAAAAGTTTGCACATACAAGCATAAGAGTTAGAAGCAGGAGTAACATCATTCAGACTCTCTAGCCAGCCACACGATTCAATAAGATTGATGCTGACCTGATCAAATCCACACTCTCTCTATCCCTAATGACAATTCACTCCATTCCTTTCCAAGAATTTATCGAACTCTGCCTTAAAAATATCCGAGGACTTTGCTTCCACTGTCCTTTCAGGAAGACAGTTCCAAAAACTCCAAACCTTCTGAGAAAAAAATGTTTTGCCCTATCTCGTTTAAAGTGGGTGACATATTGATTATCAAATTGTGAACTCTAATCCTGGATTCCCCCATAAAAGCAGAATCCTCTCCCAATCTACTCTGTCAAAATGCCTTGGATCAAAATGTCTCTCACTCTTCCAAACTCGAAAGAATATAAACTTAGCTTGGCCACTATTTTCTCATAAAAACAACACTCTAATCCCAGGAGTTAATCTGCTAAACCTTCTCCCAACGGTTTATAATACATCCAGATCCTTTCTTGAAAAAGGTGGCCAGCCCTATGCACAGCACTTCAGAAGTGTTCTTGGTGCCTGGCAAAACTGAAACTTAAACTCATTATTATTGTATTCAATTGAAATAAACAATAACATTCTATTATCGTGTAACTTACTGTACCTACAAGCTAACCTTCTGTGTTTCATGCACTAGGATAGCCAAGATCCCTCTGTTTGCACTGAATGAAACACACATGAACATGTGGATAATGGGACAAGAATAATTGTTTGCGGTCAAATAGCTTGGTAATCTTCACTGTTTGGAATAGTGCACCAAAAAATGAATGTTCACCCATTCTGTTGGAGAGGCTTCTGACCTAGAGGTTTGTACCCTGGAAAATGGCGAAGATGGTTCTGGGGGGGAAGGTTGGAGGAGGGAGAATTTTCTATTAGAGAAGAAAAGTATGGAAATGGCCTAATATTAAATTTCCTCCCTTTGCCCTCATAGTTCTCACTAAGATGTCTCTTTAAAAGTCATCTCAAGCTAAGTGGCTTTATTACCCAAAAAGGTTCGATCAAACTCTGGGCTTTCAACACATAGCCTAGAGCTTATAATTTGGGACAGTGCTGAGGAAGTGCTGCACTGCAGCAGGCACACACTCCCTAATCTCTGTTCCATTGAACAATAATGTCCTGACATTCTTTTTTAGGAAAGGCAGGAAGTTCTGTTGGTGCACTGGCCAATATGCCTTCCTCAACTATTACCCTAGAACCACATTAATTGATCATTCCTAAAACTGCTGTTTGAGAGACCGAGCTGTGTGAAAGAAAATGTTGCTGTGTTCACCTACACAGCAACACTGAAGATACTTCAAGTATCTGGAACTCTGGGACATGTTTGAGAGATATGTACTTTCTTTTCTTCTTACTAATGCGAAGTGCTCCACTTAGAGGCTACTGGAAGAATGATCAAAGACTTTTCCAATTACCATCAGATGCAGGTGCCAGGAAGGTTCAGCAACTCACAGCCCTGACCATTTGACTTGGAAGCCACTTTCCACAATTGTCGAGGCTACAGGGCTGCTTTACCTTATATCAATGGCACGCTTGGATTCCACATTTCAGGGAAATGTACACTAAGGATATTGTTGGAGAAATCACTTGCAATTCAGCGAGTACACATTTTCTAAATAGAAGCCAGAAATCAGTGATCTGAATAGCTTCTTCAGCTATTGTAGTTTAGTATTGCAGAGGGAGATCGAAAGCAGTGCACAACAGGGAGTCTGAGACTTACAGCAAGTCTAAGGCACATTAATTGATAGGCATCTTGCCATCTTATTTGTCTCTTGTCAGTCATGTTTATGTTCTTCACTAGATTGATCATATTTACTACTTCACGTGAGCTGTACTGTAAAATTTTCAAATGGTTATTTTCCAAGAGAAAATTTCAGCCACAAGAAATGATGTGGTCAGATGGGAGATAATGGTTGCTAATCAAACAAATGTGTGGTTTGACAGAACTAACTTAGTGCACAATGATATTGGTACAAGTGTGCAATGGTGACGTATTTGCCTTTTTCCTCACTATAAATATGCATATAGGTGACATAGTTCAGGCTTGAGCAGTTGCATGGCATGAAATGTAAGCTGTCTGAGGGATGACACTCTCACCTGTCTACAGAAACTATACTTCGTTCATCACAGCACCTCGACGTCATTGAGAGTTTTTGCCTTTGTCTTCAAGAATCTTGTCGGTATTAAGCATTGCTATAGTGGTTTGTTACAAACAACAAGCTTTTCATTTCAGAGCACACGTAGGCCAGACAAAGTAAGAAAAGCAGACTTTCTTCATTAACGGTGATATTGACATGAATGCTTTTGCTGTTGGGCACTCAATTAGCTTCACCAAGCTGATATCTCATTTTTAGTTGACTGTCACCCACCCAGTCTACATTCTGTGCCTTTGTCACCCGTAGTGCTTCCTCCGAGTGGTTTACAACATAGAGTCATAGATTTATACAGCACGGAAACAGTCCCCTCGGTCTAATTCATTCACGCCGACCAGGTTTCCTAAACTGACCTAGTCTCAATTGCCAACATTTGGTCCATATCCCTCTAAATATTTCCTGTTCATGTACCCATCCAGATGCCTTTTAAAAGTTGCTATTGAACCTGCCTCCACCACTTCCTCTGGCAGCTCGTTCCATACACGCACAATTCACTGTGTTTAAAAGTTTCCCGTCAGGTCCCTCTTAAATCTTTCCCCTCTTACCTTTAACCTATGCCCTCCAATTTTGGACTCCCCTACCCTGGAAGTTATTCACCTTATCCACATCCTTCATGATTTTATAAATCTCCATAAGGTCACCCCTCAGCCTCCAATGCTCTGGGGAAAAAAGGCCAAACCTATTCGGCTTCTCCCTATAGCTCAAACTGTCCAACCCCAGCAAGATCAGAAGTGTACATGTGGACCTTATGGAATCCCCATTGTAGCAGACTCCAAAGAAATTGCCTGGGAAATTGAATGTTCCTCTGGGCAATTCCTCTACTCTGGATGTGAGGGCATAGGTTTAAAGTGTTTTGCAAAAGAAGCAAGAGTGAAGTGAGAAAAAAAGAGTTGTTACATTCAGTGAGAAGTTTGGGTATGGAATGGACAGCCTGGAAATGTGGTGGAGACACAATCAACAGATGCATTAAAGAGGGTTTTGGATGATTAGTTGGATAAAAATGATATGCAAGGTATGGGGAAAAAGTGAAAGATTGGTGCCAGGCAACGATGCTCATTTAACGAACCAGAGCAAGGACGGTGGGCTGAATGGCCTCCTTCCGTATTGTAACACTTCTGTGGTTCTGTGAAATAATCTTGAATTGTATTCACCATTGTAAAGTATGAAAGACAACAGCTAATTTGTGCGTAGCAAGCATCCATGAACAACAATCAGGTAACAAATTACTAAGTCTTCTGTTATATTGGTTAAGGGTTACATTTAGATCAGATTGCACAATATGATTTGACTTGGCAAAACTCTTTTGTCCCATGAAAGGTTAGTCAGAGGTCACCTCTAACAGCTGCATTAGCCCGCTGGGAAATGAAAGTGCAATTCTACATACCTAATGTAAATTTCGGGGCTTATGGAGGCGTAATGACAGCATCTGACATCAAGGTAGCTTTTGATCCAGTGTTACCCGAGCAAATTGCAGTCAAGAGAAATAAGGAGTTGTTCTCCACAGGTTTAAGGCACAATTGTTGAGGACAATACTCTCTGTCCCATTTCCTGATCAACAAAAAATCCTCAGGTAGGATCCTAAGTCCAAACATCTCATTTGCTGCATCAATGGTCTTCCCTCTAGTACAAAAGCAGAAGTGGGGATTTTCTTTTTTGATAATTACCTAGTATTCAGTTTCCTTTATTACTTTGCAGATACCAAAGTAGTCCGTACCTTGCAGCAAGACCTGGACAAAATAGTGAGCTGGATAGGTAAGTGGTAAGTAACATTTGAGCCACACAAATATCAGACAATAGTCATCTGTTACCAGAAAGAATCTTGTCATTCTGTGGCATCACAGGGCTGAATTCTGCACTATGAATATCCTCGGAGTTACCGTTGAACTGGCCAGGCCATATAAATACTGTGGCTACAATAACATGTCAGAGGCTGAAAATTCTTTGCTATGTATCTCACCTCCTGACTCTCCAATGCCAGTCCAAAACTTACAAAACACAAGTCATGAAAGTCCAAAACTATATTGCACTTTCCTGGATGAGTGCATTTCCAACAACACTCAGAAAGCTCAACACTGTTCAGGCCAAAACAGCCTGCTTTATCAGCACCTCACCTACAATCTGAAATATTCACTACTTCCACCACTGACACACACTGTGGCTACATGTTTTCCACATAAAAAGATTCATTACAAAATCTTGATAAGTCTCATTTGATAGCACCTTCCAAATCTGAAATTGCTTCCAATTAGAAATGCAAGAGTAGGAAATGTATAGAAACACCACCACCTCCAAGTCATACACCTTCCTGACTTGTAACTATATTGTCTTTCCTCACTGTCTAAATCCTAGAGCTTTCTCCCCAACTGCACACTTACCACTTGGATTGCAGAGATTCGAGAGGCAGTTTGTCACCATATTCCCAAGGATAATTTGGGATGGGTAATAATCGCTGGCCCAGCCAGAGATACAGTCCTAGAATAAATGCAGAAAATACAATAAATGCAAACAAGAGTTACAAAATTGACAGAAAAATAGAATTTGGTGTACAAGAGTATTTTCTGTCTTTTAAAGAAAACCTTCAGCAATGTTGTCAAATGGCGAATTTTACTCCTCTGTGAAATTTGTGGCCTTCAGAGCATTGTCCCCAAATGTCAGCTATGAAGTGGCAGAGAGATGGGCAGAATACGCCAATGCATAGGTTCATCTATCCACTTTTACTGATTGTAAAGTTAGCCAGTCACAGAATTTGCTGTTTGTAAAGTCTGTTCTTCCTTTGCTAAGGATGAGAGAAGCAATTATTTTGAAGAAGGGAACTATAGTCGATTTTTGTTTCTCTAAACATCAAAACATAGCAAAGAATTATGTGTCATCTTTTATGATGTTGTTGAAAAGATAAATTATCCAGCAGTTTTTTTTTAAGCAAATATATGTGTGACAAGTAAGACTTCCCGCTTTCAAAGTTGTCATTATTTCATTTTAATGTAGATTTTCTAATATATTCTAAATTTTTATTGCAGCTCCATTTCATTTATTTATATATGAAAGCAAGATAACAGAAAACAATAAAAATACTATTATTGCAGGTGCCAAGTTCTGAAAGCAACAATATTCAAGTTTGTCAGCAGTTTGAGCAGTATATTTTAGCACGTAGCATTCAATTTTTTTAAAATAGATTTTATTTGGTATCTATTTACTCTTTTAACTAAGGTGTCCCCAACATTGCAGTGGCTTTACTTAATAATGCAACCATGGTACCTGAGGGGGTCAAATTAGTTGAGTCATCAAGCTTTTATGGTAGCGAACTGTCTTCAAGTTTACAAATGTTCATTAAGAATTCTATAATAACTCAGAGATAAAAGCTTTCAAACTCCCTTCTAAATAATAAACAAGAACAGAAATTGCTGGAAAAGCTCAGCAGATCTGCCAGCATTGGTAGAGAGAAATCAGAGTTAACATTTCAGGTCTAATAATCCTTCCTCAGAATCCACAGTTTTTTTGATTTCCCTTCTAAGTAACTTCTGCAATTGCATCGACCCTTACCCCACTTTAAAACCAACTCACCTCCCTCTGCCATGCAACAGCATTTGCTTTACTATACTTTATTATATACTATCCCACTGCAGATCTGATCATTGAAGTTCATCCTTGATAGGCAGTAAGGTAGTCGCACAGTATAGCAGAATTAATAGACATATCTCTAAGTTCCAAGAGGATGCTTTATCTCCTTCCTTAGCCTGGGTGGCAGGAGACAGAGGGAATTTATAATTGTTAGGACTGCTCTTGCACTTCCTATTCAATTGCAAAAACAGTGACAGCATCCCAACTTAACAACGAGAGCAGATAGCTTTTGGTGTTGGAGCTCCCACCAATGTGTTTCTCAACAAGGTATTGTTTGTTCATATGTTGTTTTACCTATTAAAGCAAATAATTACAGGTTCTAGATTTCTAGCTGTGAATTTGATCCCAGACAAATGTTTGTGAGGGCTTTGCCTCCAGCAGGGGGTTTTACCTGGTGCAGCAATGTTCATGCTATCCCTTATAACACAGAAAACTGGTTGCTGTTATTGTTACTTTTTAAAAATTCATTCAAGGGATTTGGCTAATTGATCTTTTGTTTATTATCCGTGCCCTTGAGAAAGTGATTACAAGCTGCCTTCTTGAAATGCTGTGGTCCATTTGGAGTAAGTACACCCACAGTGCTGTTAGGGACAGCGTTCGATGACTTACACTGGGGAGGCAGTGACGGTATGGTGATATATCTCCAAGACAAGATGCTGTGTGGTTAGGAGGAGAACTTACAAGTGGTGGTACTTCCATATGTCTAGATTGGAGAGGTTGCATATTTGAACATGCTAAGGAGTGTTGATGAAATTCTGCATCTTTTCTTGATGCAGATTAATGCAGATGATTCATACTGCTGCTGCAGTGCATTGATGAAGGAAGGAGTGTATGTTTGTGGATACGGTACCAATCCAGCAGGACAATGGATCCACCTGGTGTTAAGTTTCTGAAGTGTTGTTGGAGTTGCACTCAACAAGGCAAGTGGGGAATATTCCATCACACTCCTGTCTTTTACCTTGTAGATGGTGGACAAGCTTTGAGGATTCAGAACGTGAGTTACTCACTGCAGAATTCCCAGCCTCTGCCCTGCTTTTGTAGCCACTGTATTTCCAGTTCAATTTCTCGGCGGAAGTGGATACTGCGGATGCTGGAGATTAGAGTCAAGATTATAGTAGTGCTGGAAAAGCACAGTAGGTCAGACAGCATCCGAGGAACAGGGAAATCGACATTTTGAGTAAAAGCCTTTTATCCGTTCAGTTTCTGGTCAATGATAAACCCCAGGATTTTGATAGTGGGGAATTTAGTGATGGTAATGCCATAGAATGTCAAGGTACAATGGTTAGATCCTTCCTTTTTGGAGCTGGTCATTGCTTGGCATCTGTGTGACTTGTCAGCCCAGACCTGGATTTCGTCCATGTCTGTCTACATCGGAACATTTTTCCCAGATTCCCATTTACTCTCATTTTGCTTGAGCACCATGATGCCTTAAGGACATGACGTCAAGGGCAGTTGTTTTCATCTCACCTCTGGAATTCAGCTCTCTTGCCCGTGTTTGAACCCAGGCTTTGATGAGGCCTGGAGCTAAGCTTGCCTATCGAAAATGAAACTCAGCATCAGTGAACAGGTTATTGCTATCCAATAGTGTTATTGATAGCCCCTTCCAACATTTTACTAGTGATTGAGAGTAAACTGATGGGTGATAATTAGCTGTGATGGATATGGTCTGCTTTTTGTGCAGAGGATATCCCTGGGCAATGTTTTACATTGCCACATAGATGTCAGTGTTGTCACTGTATTGGAACAGCTTGGCTGGGACATGCCAAGTCCTGTACCCCAAGTCCTGTGTGCTATTGCCAGAATTTTGTCGGGGTCTATAACCTTTGTAATATCCAGTGCCTTGGGCCATTTCCTGATAACACATGGAGTGAATCAAATTGGTTAAAGACCAGCTTCTGTGATCCTGGCGACCTCTGGAGGAGGCTGAGATGAATCATTTACTTGGCAATCTGGCTGAAGATTGTTTCAAATATGTCAGCCTTAGAGAAACATAGAAAATAGGCCACTTGGCCCTTTGCGCATGCTCTGCCAATCAGTATGATCACAGCTGAACATCCACCTCAGTAACCTGATCCAGTTTTTGCTCATACCCTTTGATCCCTTTAGCATGAAGAACGATATCTGTGTCCTTCTTGAAAACATTCATGTTTGGGCCTAAACCACCTTCAGTGACAGAGATTCTACAGGCTGACCACTCTCTGGGTGAAAACATTTCTCTCATCTCTATTCTAAATGGCATACCTCATATTCTCAAACTGTGACCCTTGGTTCTGGACTCTCCAGTCATCAGGAACATCCTTCCTATGTTTACCATGTATAGTTCTGTAAGAATTTTATAGGTTTCTATGAGATCCCTTCTCTCATTCTTATACACTCCAGTTAATATAATTTTAACTGATCCAGTCTCTCTTCATATATCAGTCCTGCCATCCCAGGAATCAGTCTGGTCAACCTTCATTGCACTCCGTTCATAGCCAAATCATTCTTGCACCGAGAAAGCATCTAAAATTGCACGCAACGCTCTACATGTGGTCTCACCAATGCCCTGTACAAGACATCCTTGCTCCTGCGCTTGAATTCTCTTGCGACAAAAGTGAACAGACCATTTGCCTTCTTTGTCAATGTGCTGAGCTACCCTATCATTGAGGATGGGATATTTGTGGAGTTTCTTCTTCCAGTGAGTTGTTCATCCTCCATACAATATGGAAGGACTGCAGAGCTTAAATCTGATTTGATTGTAGGATTGCCGAGCTCTGTCTATCACTTGGTTCTTATGCTGTTTGGCATGCAAGTAATCCTGTATTGTAGCTTCATTAGATGGACACCTCATTTTTAGGCTATGTGGTAGGCATTGGCATGGTTTCCTGAGCCTTTAATTGAACCTGGGTTTATCCCCGGGCTTGATGGTACTGGTAGAATAGGGATATATGAGCTGATTGTGATTGTGCGGATTGTGTTCCAATACAATTCTACTTCAGTTGACAGCATGCCAGTTTTAAGCTGCTTGATTTGTTCAAAATCTATCCCATATAGTATACGATGGTAGTGCCACAAAATATGATGGAGGATATCCTCAAAGTGAATACAGTACTTTCTTTCTCCAAGGTTGGTGTGGTGGTCACTCTAATTGACCTGTCATGACAGGTGCATTTACAGTCAGCAGACTGCTAGTGTTGAGGTCAAGTAAGTTCTCCCCCTTTTGATTCATTTGTACTGAATTTGCACTTTACCTAGCAATTAAATACCTTAGGATTTTCAACCAATTCAGTCCGCAGTGGAGTTGCTAAGCCAGTTTTGGTGATAAATGTTGAAGTCCCCCATCTTGAATACATCCTGCATCCTTGCTATCCTCAGTGGTTCTTCCAATTAATGTTCAATACATAGGAGTATTGACTCATTAGCTAGGGAGCGGGCTGCTGCTAGGTGGCAATCAGATTGTGGTTTTATTGTCCATGTTTAACCTGATACCATGAGGTGCTGTGAAGTCCAGAGTCATAATTCAAAGACATTTGTTAGAATTCTTTAATATGGGCCAACATTTAATTCACAAGTCAAAAAGTGTGGTGCTGGAAAAGCACAGCCAGTCAGGCAGCATCTGAGGAGCAGGAGAGTTGACATTTTGAGCATAAGACCGTCATCAAGAATGTGGGGGGTGGTGCGGAAGGTCCCCAAGGGGACTGAGAGATAAATGGGAGGGGGTGGGCCTGGGGGGAAGGTAGCTGGGAATGCAATGGATAGATAGAGGTGGAGGTGATGGTGATAGGTCAGACTGGAGGGTGGAGCAGATAGGTGGGAAGGAAGATGGACAGGTAGGTCAGTTCAAGAGGTCAGTGCTGAGTTGGATCTGGGATAACGTGGGCAGAGAGGAGATGAGGAAACTGGTGAAATGAACATTGATTCTTTGTGGTTGGAGGGTCCCACGGTGGATGAAGAGGTGTTCTTCCTCCAGTCATTGGATGGCTAGGATTTGGCAGTGGAGGACGCCCAGGACCTGCATGTCCTTGGCGGAGTGGCCGACCACTTCAACTCCCCCTCCCATTCCACCAAGGACAAGCACCTCATCTCCCCTCTCCCCACCTTATCCCGGATCCACCCCTCCAACATGGCATTGCCCTCTTGAACTGTCCTATCTGTCCATCTTCCTTCCTACCTATCCGCTCTATCCTCTGCTCTGACCTATCATCATCATCCCCACCCTTCATCTATCTATCGCCTTCCTAGCTACCTTCTCCCAGCACCACTCCCTCCCATTTATCTCTCAGTCCCCTTGCTCACCACCACACCACCCCATCCGCCCCCCATTCCTGATGAAGAGCTTATGCTTGAAACGTCAACTCTCCTGCTCCTCGGATGCTGCCTGACCGGCTGTGCTTTTCCAGCACCGCACTTTTTGACTCTGATTGCCAATATCTGCAGTCCTCACTTTCTCCTCTTTAATTCACAAGCGCAGGGACAGAAGTCAGGATGATCACTGATGATTGAACAATGTTCATCACCATTCACAACTCCTCAGATACTGAAGCAGCCCATTTCCAAATGCAGCACAACCTGGACAATATCCAGACTTGGATGGGCAAATGGCTAGGACATTCACATATTCACCAAACTGTCAGGCAATGACCATCCCCAAGAAAAAAACTGTCAGGCAATGACCATCCCCAAGAAAGCCCCACTACCAATATCCTAGCTTGGAAATATATTGCTGCTTCTTCAGTGTTATAGGGCTAAAATCCAGGAATTCCCTCTTTAATGGCATTGTGGGTCTACCTGCAGCATTTGAACTGCAGCAACTCAAGAAGGTAGCTCACCACCACAACAGAGTCAAACTAAAGACAGGCAATAAACGCTGGCCAAACGAACAACTTCAACATCCCATGAATGAATTTTTAAAAGCCTGAAAAAAAGGTCTTGTGGCACAGTGACATGTCGCTATCTCTGGCCCAGAACCTCATGAAGTCCACAGAGGTGTGTCATAACAATAAATTGACTGATTTACTTTTCTAATCACTGGTGAAACAATGACTTTATAAAAGGTTCTCAAATGGCACAAATCACCAAAGAGGTTATTATTTAAAGTGCTAATTATCGACAGGAAGCAGCCAAGGGGAATATTTGGTCAACACAGACAGCTGCCTCACAATTGAACATTTACTATTTTTTATGAGGGTTCTTTCGGTTTTCATTCTGCTAACTTCAAGTGAATGTTTGAATATGTTTTAGATATCACACACTGGAGGTGTGGTGCCAGAGATTTTGAGTAAAACCCTTTGTTTGAAAGATAAAGAAGAATATTTTAGAAGAAGAGGTTCTCACATTTAATAAGAGATTTCTTTCCCTGGCTTAGGGACAGCAATTTACTTTCTACATCTGAAGGTTTGGATTAGACTGAATTAAATTGTGGATTGTGCAATAGACTTAAACACATAATGAAGGCTTATTATTGGCATTTTCATGAGCATGTCAGTGCAGGACTGAGGAAGTGCCACCCTATCAAAGTGATTTCTTGCAGATGGCAATCCCTCCACTTTCCGGATGAAGATTTATCCCTCAACAAACATCAGCGAAGCAAAACAAAGCAACAATTCATCTGATAACTGTCTCTGGGCCAGATTTGCCTGCACAACAAAAATAAATATACTTCAACAGTACACCACAGATAATAAAACTGGAGTTGGATGTTTTGAGTTGTAAATCTTTAATTACAAGCTAGTCTTTCTTCACCATGCAAATGGCGCAGTCATGTTTTCAAAAATCATGCAATCTAGAATTTAAAATTGTACCGTAATGTGAGATGCATGTAGCAGCTAACTCATCTTTCATCAGGATGTTGTGTTATCCAAAGGTTTGGCCATTAGCATGCTTTCCCTAAATGCACTTTTTCAAATTTCTCAAAACAAAATCATCTCCACATAGGTAGCACAGCATAAAATGGAGGCTGATTCTTTTCCCCATTCATTTCATTTTTATACTTTAATTAGTTCCAACAGAGAGCACATTATTTGTGTGGGTTTCATTGAACCTAATCAATGGGAAATGGTATGAAACATATACTTAATTCAATAGTTGCATCATTTTAATATTTAAATTTTTTTTTCATTTTAGGACATGCAAAAATTGAGCAATGTTTCAGAAATTGAAGTTTTAAGCTTTTACACCTGCAATAATTTGGAGTGGACACTCTCCACTTGGTTGGTAAATTCACAAAGTCAATGGCTCACCTCTTACAGAACCTATCCTACCTCCAATGAAAGCAAAATATTTCAGATGCTGGAATCCTGAAGCAAGCACAGAGAATGATGGAGAAATTCGGCAGGTCTGGCAGCATACATGGAGAAAGAAAGAGAGTTGATATTTGGAGTCTGAGTCATTTTTAGAAGTGTCCTAGCTATCCTATCGCCAGTTCCATCAAAATCAATGGGAACGAAAATGAAAATGAAAATGAAAAAGAATTCTAACAAATGTCTTCTTTTATGGCTGGGTTACCTGTTCACCCCCACTATCCTGTCCAAAGAGTGAAAATTGCCCATTGTAATTCCAGTTCAAACTGGCATTGAATGAATCCTGTTTCATGACAATTATAAACATCATTTTCAACACAGTCTACCTTATGCCATCATTTTTACCACTGTATGCTTCATGGAATTATACTTCAAAAACAATTCTATAGCTAATTAGCATAACTCTTGAGGCTTTTTGATGCTGAGTCCAATGTGCCTTCTCAATTATATTTGAACACTTAACCCCTCTCCTGTTTGATGATGTCAGTGCCCATTTCATTTCAGCACCTGTTATGTGATGCCATCACATTCACCCAGTGTCACTCCATCTGAGTTTCCACAAGGAAATTTAACTGCAAGACAGTTAGTCTGTTTAACTTGAAGCATTTTGAGAATTTTTTGAAGATTGACGCTGCTGCAAAATATACTACTTGGAGGAATTTACTCTGAGTCTCGGGGCCTCCCTTCCAGTTGGAGCCACATGTTGCTTCTCACTGGGAAGACCAACAATATTCAAGCACAATCAGACACCAACCTGGCCACTGCCAGGATCCCCACTCGGTCAAGGCCCCAATCAGGTTGTGACTCTAACCTCCAAGACCCAGCCTGGCAACTCGTCTTTGCCATCAGTGCCACTGGAAATGGTGACGCCCAGGTTTCAGCAGCAGGTTTGACCAAAGTTCATCACTGAATCCCTGGAGATAGGTGAATGTACTAGAATGGAGTTCACAGTGAAGATGTTGCCAGTGATGGTGAAGGGGCAGGGAATGGATCTCAGTGATCCCCACCCTGCTTCTTAATGGTGAGGGCATCAGCAGGGACCCTCTTGTAGACAAGACTTGAGTAAGCCCCATAAAGTCCCTGATCCATCATTATACTCTGAAGGGTTGAGAGATAATTGACTTGAAGTGACTCTTTAATAAGTGTAATTGACTTAATAAGATTCCAACAATACTCCCTTTCCCACTGCCATGATACCAGGTCTGGAGGGCTCCATTAAGTTCTTCCCATAGTTACCCTTTCCAATATAGCGTTAGAAGACAGCATTTCTGGGTCAAGTATCAATGTTTTATTTGAGGCACTTGTACTCTCACTAATCAACAACCTGGACCATCCAGACTCCAGGAATAACAACATAACATGTACACTGGAAAACACTGGCACAACTATCCTCAGCACCTGCACAGAGTATAGCAGAAGTAAAATTTCCATAAGGAGAAGGTGCTTTGTGTATCTGTTTGGTTGATATTCAGAACACTGAAACAAAGAGTACGAAGGCCGAATCTTACATTTTGTTTTGGCTAAGTACAAGTTGCAATTTGGAGACATTCTCTCCACAAGGCCTAGTGAGATTTCTCACCATATCTTATCAAACTTACCTCATTAACTGTGCTCCTCACTCCTATAGCATCTCTCATGTCTGATTCCAGAGCCATTTTCCTATGCACTGTTCCTGGAAACATGCCACTCAATGGAAATTAAGTGGAAGACCAGCACCCTTAGCATCTGTACCTTCTTTAAAAGGCCACCGTGCACCCAGAATGACATTCTGTAGCTGCCTTCTTCAGTCAAGGGTGGAGTCTGAACGTGTGATAGAAGTGAGGATGGTACCAGGATCCTCTGACAGGGACCTAGTGGGAGAGGGTGGTACAAAGGATCAGATTCCTCTTCCTAGAGGACTGGCAGAGTAGGCCATGACACGAGACCCTGGAAGCCCTAGCCTAAGGTCATCACCAGGGTCAGTGCAGACTCCATGGTCCAGACGGTTAGGGTTAGAGTTAGGGTAGGGTTAGAGTGGTGCTGGAAAAGCACAGCAGGTGAAGCAGCATCTGAGGAGCAGGAAAATAGATGTTTCGGGCAAAAGCCTTTCATCAGGGCTTTCCTGATGAAGGGCTTTTGCTCGAAATGTTGATTTTCCTGTTCCTTGAATGCTGCCTGACCTGTTGTGCTTTTCCAGCACCACTCTAATCTTGACTCTAATCTCCAGTATTGCAGTACACACTTCCGCTTAGAGTTAGGTTAGCCAGAGTATGCATTAGAAGTATCATTAAAAGGTCATTGACTTTTTCCACACTGCCAGAGTACGTGACACACTCTCCTCCCTGCCACCTCACACTCACACTCTCACTGCTACTTTACACACCTCACACCAAATCCAATGCTCTGCCACTCTATTATCTGCAACATCTTTGTTCACCTGCTCGCAAGCCTCAATCCCTGTAATTCTGCAGGGCATTTCCATTGCCCCTTCACTCACCTGGGACGCATCACCATTTTGGACCACTCTGTCATTCCAGGGGAAGCCAGTCTGCACGTACAGGTGGAAGTGCGCCAAATATTCAGTAGCTCAGGCCCTATGAGGAGAATAGCCTGCCCCACACTGTAGACCGGACAGCGGCTGCGGGGACTCTGAAATATCCATACCAAGCTAACCAAGTAAGTGCTACTCCCCATTCCACTGCAACTCTCATTCCTGATGAAGGGCTTATGCGCAAAATGTCGATTGTCCAGGATGCTGTGGCCAATTAGGGGTGAGTAATAAATGCTAGTCTAGCCAGTGATGCCCACATTCCATGAATGAATAAAAAAAGTCACTGTACCATCATGATGCCTATTTTCATGTCGACAATAGATGTACCATGGAGTGAGACCTGTGTTGAGGACATGTGAAACTAAGGAGTATACAGGGAAATGGGTCCCACTGACGCCATTGTCCAGCTTCCTACAACATCCCTTGTTCTTTTTACCTGGCTTCCATGTCCGAAAGTGCAGGTTGGAATGAGATGCACTCACCCTCATTCCATTTAGAAATGAGATAACGAGAGTCCAGAGAGCATTTATTCCTGTTAGGGTGAAAGGAAAACCTGGTAGGTATAGGGAATGCTAGATAACGAAAGAAATTGAGCTTATTGTTAAGAAAAAGAACGAAGCATATGTCAGGTATAAACAGGAGAGATCGAGTGAATCATTAGAAGAGTATAAATAAAGTAGGAGTATACTAAAAGGGAAATCAGGAGGGCAAAAAGGGGACATGAGATAGCTTTGGCAAATAGAGTTAAGGAAAATCCAAAGGGTGTTTACAAATACATTAAGGACAAAAGGGTAACTAAGGACAGCATAGGCCCCTCAAAGATCAGCAAGGTGGCCTTTGTGTAGAGCTGCAGGAGATGGAGGAGATACTAAATGTGTATTTTGTATCAATGTTTACTGTGGAAAAGGACATATAGAATGGTGACGTCTTGAAAAATGTCCATATTACAGATGAGGAAGTGCTGGACGTCTTGAAAAGCATAAAAGTAGATAAATCCCCAGGGCCTGATCAGGTGCACCTTAGAACTCTGAGGGAAGGTATGGAAGTGATTGCTGAGCTTCTTGATGAGATATTTATATCATCGATAGTCACAGGTGAGGTGCTAGAAGACTGGAGGTTGGCTAACATGGTGCCACTGTTTAAGAAGGGTGGTAAAGACAAGCCAGGGAATATAGACCAGTGAGCCTGACGTCGGTGGTGGGAAAGTTGTTGGAGGGAATCCTGAGGGACAGGATGTACATGTATTTGGAAAGGCATGGACTGATTAGGGATAGTCAACGTGGCTTTGTGCATGGGAAATCAATTTTCACAAACTTGATTGAGTTTTTGAAGTAACAAAGAGGACTGATGAGGGCAGAGTGATAGACGTGATCTATATGAACTTCAGTAAGGCGTTCGACAAGGTTCCCCATGGGAGACTGGTTAGCAAGGTTTGATCTCATGGAATACAGGGAGAACTAGCCATTTGGATACAGAACTGGCTCAAAGGTAGAAGACAGAGGGTGGTGGTGGAGGGTTGTTTTTCAGACTGGAGGCCTGTGACCAGTGGAGTGTCACAAGGATCAATGCTGGGTCCACTACTTTTCATCATTTATATAAATGATTTGGAAATGAGCATAAGAGGTATAGTTAGTAAGTTTGCAGATGACACCAAAATTGGAGGTGTAGTGGACAGCGAAGAAGGTTACCTCAGATTACAACGGGATCTTGATCAGATGGGCCAATGGGCTGAGGAGTGGCAGATGGAGTTTAATTTAGATAAATGTGAGGTGCTGCATTTTGGGAAAGGAAATCTTAGCAGGACTTATACACAATGGTAAGGTCCTAGGGATGTTGAAGAACAAAGAGACTTTGGAGTGCAGGTTCATAGCTCCTTGAAAGTGGAGTCGCAGGTAGATAGGATCGTGAAGAAGATGTTTGGTCTGCTTTCCTTTATTGGTCAGAGTATTGAGTACAGGGAGATCATGTTTCGGCTGTAAAGGACATTGGTTAATCCACTGTTGGAATATTGCGTGCAATTCTGGTCTCCTTCCTATCGGAAAGATGTTGTGAAACTTGAAAGGGTTCAGAAAAGATTTACAAGGTTGATGTCAGGGTTAGAGGATTTGAGCTACAGGAATAGGCTGGGGCTGTTTTCCCCGGAGCATTGGAGTCTGAGGGGTGACCTTATAGAGGTTTATAAAATCATGGGGTGCATAGATAGGATAGACAAAGTCTTTTCCCTGGGGTGGAAATGAGCTGCCAGAGGAAGTGGTGGAGGCTAGTACAATTGCAACATTTAAAAGGCATCTGGATGGGTATATGCATAGGAAGGGTTTGGAGGGATATGGGCTGGGTGCTGGCAGTGGGACTAGGTTGGGTTGGGATACCTGGTTGGCATGGACAAGTTGGACCATAGGAGCTGTTTCTGTGCTGTACATCTCTATGATTCTATGACTCTTGCACCCAACCCTCACAGTTACCCTTCAAAGCTGTTGCCCTTCCCTCCTCTCCACACAAGGCATTTTAACTTTTTACACCTCCCTACACTCACCCAAAATTGGGAGTGTGCCCTGAGATGTCAGGGATCGCTGGCCAACATGAAGGCCCGGAAAAGATGCCAGTGAGCTGTTTGCATTGCAACTGCTCCAATTTTCAAGGTGCGATTTGAGGTCATTTAGTATCGCATCACTATCTGGGAGGATAGCAGCCCGCATTAAGGCGAGGTGTGATTAGGTAATAATGAGGCAATAAAGCATGCAAAGAGGCCCCTCACAGCTGCGAGCAAGGTTCTCAATTAGCCATTAAAATATTAAGGGGAAAATCAGACTTTTTTGCTCAATGTTGGGAATCTAATTTCTTTCATTCACACCTTGTTTTCCTCATTGTTCACCTTGTTCAGATGCTGGGAAAATCCCACCCAGAGAATAAATGCTATAGTATACTACCTGATATCCTTTTTGGTTGATGACACATAGAGAAAAAGCAACTTGAATAGTTAAGAGTTGGAGGAGTCAGCATAGCCTGTAAATCAGCATGAGTGACGTCATGGATAAGTCCACTTATATTTCATATCAAAAAGAATTATAAATGTTTAATTATAATGTTCAAATGGGGTGGCATGGTGGCTCAGTGGTTAGCACTGCTACCTCACAGCACCAGGGACCCAGGTTTGATTCCAGCCTCGGGTGACTGTGTGGAGTTTATACATTCTCCCTGTCTCTGCGTGGGTTTCCTCCAGGTGCTCTGGTTACCTCCCACAATCCAAAGATGTGCAGGTCAGGCGAATTGCCCATGTTAAATTGCCCATAGTATTCAGGAATGTGTAGGTTAGGTGCCCTAGTCAGGGGTAAATTTAGAGTAATAAGGTAGGGGAATGGGTTTGGGTTGGATACTCTTCGGAGTGTTGGTGTGGACTTGTTGGGCTGAAGGGCCTGTATCCACACTGTAGGGATTCTATGATAGCACAGCTCTGAGGGTGCAGCTCGCAGAGCAGAAAACACCTCTAAAAGTATAAAGCAAATAAATTATTTCTTGCTTTATTTCTTATGTTTGTGAACAACTGAGGCAGCTGACAATTTATGTAGTGACAATCTTTTTTTTATTTCAAAAATATACTTTATTCATAATAAACATCTTTGTATATATAGTCACAAATTCAGATCAGTTCTGTATAGTTGCATATCAAGGAAATAAACAAAAGATTGGGCTTTGACTATATTCAAAAAAACACCCAGACCTCTCTCATACATACAATACTGATATTTACATATATTTGAGATACTAGGATGGTCTGATCACTGAATGAGCGCCCATTAACCTTCAGCAGAAAGACCTCAGACGGTGGTCTTTACCCACTGCACCTTAGTGGCAGCTGCACCAAGCATTAGTGCGTCCCTCAGCACATCATCCTGGACCTCAGTTGGGGTCAAGTCCTTGTTCTGGAACACCAACAAGTTTTGGGCAAACCAAAGAGTGTCTTTCAATGAATCAATGATCCTCCAGGCACAGTTGATGTTTGTCTTGCTGTTGGTCCCAGGGAACAGACCGTAGAGCACAGAGTCCTGCGGGACGGAGCTGCTCAGTACAAACCCAGGCAAAAACCACTGCATCTCTCTGCAGACTTCCTTCACAAAGGCACATTGCAGAAGATGATGTGTGACAGTCTCAACATCTCCTCACCAATTCCCACCTCGAGGGTAGCGTGCAGTAGTGCAGATCAACCAGGCATACACGAAGGATGTCCCAGGTAGAGCCCTTCTCAGCAATGGCCTAGCCATGTATTAGTGCTTATTGGAAAATTCTGGTGATGAGGCATCCTACCAGATAATTTTGACAGTCTGCTCAGGGAACCATGCAACAGGATCCACCCTACGTGCTGACCATTTCCTCCTGGACTGGTGGTCAAAAGTGTTTCTCTTTGCAAATTTCTCCATGAACGACAGGTGATACAGAATGGTCCAACTACCTGGAATGTTCCGTGGCAACGAGGGCAGTCCCATACGTCACAACACCGGGGACAGGTAGAAGCTCAGTACGTAGTGACTCTGGGTCCTTTTGTACTGAGGGTCTGCACACAGTATGATGCAGCCACACATAAAGGTGGCCATCAGGATGAGGGCAATGTTGGGTATGTTCTTCCCGCCCACCATCCAGAGTTTTGTACATGGAGTCCCCGCTGACCCAGTCTACTTTAGGAGTCCATGAAATGGAAGATGGCTCAGGTGATTGCAACAGTGCAGGGGCCAGACCTACGCCATGCACAACAACAGAGAGAGTTCCTCACACCTGATGGCCAGGTTTTTACCCGTAATGCAGAAGGAGCAGTGTTCCCAGTTTCACAATCACCAATTAATCGACTGATGTGGCAATTTACACATTTGTGATCTTAAAGAGGCAGGCATAATTGTACATAACTCCAACTTAAGATGATGTTGCTATATACGGGTGGCACGGCGCCACAGTGGTTAGCACTGCTGCCTCACAGCGCCAGAGACCTGGGTTCAATTCCCACCTTGGGCAACTGTCTGTGTGGAGTTTGCACAAATCTCCCCGTGTCTGCGTGGGTTTCCTCCCACAGTCCAAAAGATGTACAGGTTAGGTGAATTGGCCATGCTATATAGCCTGTAGTATTAGGGGGGTGGGTTGCTCTTCGGAGGGTCGGTGTGGATTTGGGCCTGTTTCCACACTGTAAGTAATATAATATATTGCGTAAACTATGGCTCCTGTTGTTTGAAAATAACTCAACATCAGGAGTGCCAAAGAAGATGTGCAAATAATGATCTAAAATATTCAGTATTCAGTTAAAGACTTTGCTTTAGTTTTAGTATTCAAATTCCACTGACAAAACTCTTTTATCATGTTACAGCTCTGTAACTCAGAAGCATCTTTTATTCCATTAATATTACTTTTCTATCACTTCGCTTCTATTTTCTTCTCTCTTAGTCACGAGGAGTTAAAGCTATTGTTCCTTTTTGAATATAACAACAAATTTTTCATTGGTAAGATTAAAGTCTTAGTATTTTCCAGTGTAAATAGGTTATCAGTCAATATATACATGAATATTTTGCTCAACATGCTTTATAGCACAATAACTAAATAGCCGTGCTCTGCTATTTTTCCTCACGTTGTTGCCTTTTACTTGATTAAAGCTCTCAGATTTGTTACAAAGTACATTAGGTTTGTCATGCTTTGACCAATTTTTTTTTTAAGTGTAACAATAAAATATCTGTGGGGTTGAGATTGTAAATATATGTGATTCAGAAATTCATGCACTTCGGTTATTAGTGAACTAAAACATTGCTTGCAATCCATTGAACCAAATTGTAATGAATGTCTCATGTGCTACATAAAATTGCTGATTGTATTGGAAATCAGAAAGAGTGGCATTTCACAACATCCGTCCATGAAAATCCCTACACAGTACTTTTCCCTGATCTTGTTACCATCGAACAGAAACTGAACTGGACTAGGCATATAAATGCAAAGACTAAAAAGCAGGTCAAAAGCAAGGTCTTGCAGCGAGTAACCTACCTTTTGACCACTCCAAGTCTGTCCAAAATCTATGAGACATAAGTCAGGAGCATGATGAAAATTCCCCACTTGTCTGCATAAGTCAACAGATGCTGCCTTCCTTTGCAGAATAATAATGATATTTAGGGGCGGTATGGTGGCTCAATGCTCCCTCACAACAACTGTATGTGTGGAGTTTGCACATTCTTCCTGTGTCCTTATGGGTTTCCACCAGTTGCTCCAGTTTCCTCTCAGTCCAAAGATGTGCAGGTGAGGTGGATTGGCCATGCTAAATTGCCCATGATGTTCAAGAATGTGCAGGTCAGGTGGAATAGCAATAGGAATTGCTTGTTTACAGGGATGGGGTGGGTCTGGGTGGGATGCTCTTTAGAGGGTCAGTGTGGACTCAATAGGGATTCTATGAACAACACTCAAGAAGCTTGACACACCATCCAGGGTAATTCAGCCCAGTTGATTGACACCATAACCACAAACGTCCACCACCTTCGCTACAACACTCAGCAGCAGTGTGCACCATCTACAAGACACACTGCAGAAATTCTCCAACAGTCCTTTGACAGCACCTTCCAAATCCAAAACCAGTTCCTTCCAGAAAGGTCAAGGGAAGTAGATACAAGGGAACAGCACCACCTTCAACCTTCCCTCCAAGCCAATCACCATTCATGCTGACCCAACCAGCAATGCCTGCTTCCCAACAGAGGGAAAAAAAAACACTCCTGAGAAAACCTGGCCCATTAATTTTCTCTATCTTGCTTCACAAAGTAGTAGGAAATATCGGACTTGTCCGATCTGCCCAGCTCCTTTTCCACCTATCCACTCCACCCTCTCTTCCCTGACCTATCACCTTCATCTCCTTCCCCACTGACCTATTGTACTCTATGCTACTCTCTCCCCACCCCCACCCTCCTCTAGCTTATCTCTCCACGCTTCAGGCTCTCTGCCTTTATTCCTGATGAAGGGCTTTTGCCCGAAACGTCGATTTTGCCTGTCCTCGGATGCTGCCTGAATTGCTGTGCTCTTCCAGCACCACTGATCCAGAATCATCTCAGTGCAGACCACTTTATGATTCAATAATGTCAAGAGAACATAGGAAGAGCTTGACATTGCAGGACGTTTGTAACATGTATAAAGCTAATTCATATTTGAAGCAAAAGGCTTTGGTTGATATTGAGCAACACCACATAAAGTTCAGTTACACAGTGTACACCTTCTTCTGTGAATTTGCATGAAACAATGAAGATCATTGGATGCACAGCAGAGTCTGAGTCTGAAATTTAAAAAGATAGTACTTTTGAAAGGTTTTGTAATATTAATGAAAGTCTATTCAGGACAAGAGGTAGTGATACCAAAATCTGACTGTAATGTGAATGGAATATTAGAGTACTGTGCAGAATGCAAGTACATCTGAAAAACAGCAGAATGTAGATTTGACTTAGCCCACATCCAAACCAAAAGGAATAACCATCATTAAGCAGAATAAAAATCAAAATATGTACCAGCATAATGTGAACATCTTCTTGAATTTTAAAAGACAGCAATGTTAGGGAAAATAGCCGAGCACAGCTATTTAGTTATTGTGCTATAAAGCAAGTTCTATTGGATAAACTATTATATCTTTAGTTTATATGCTCAACAGTGGTGTCAGAGAAAATAGAATTACGATTAAACTTAACACACTGCAGCGATGAAGCATATAAATCTGATCTGGGTTTAACCCAATCCTTAATAAGAATAAAAACAGCCAGCTATTTCAGTTGTGCCACATGTGCGACAGGATGAAGCAGCTTACTGCTTCAGTACTGTGTCCACTACATTAAGGATTCACTTGGCGACCACTGGTGTACACTGCTGGCAGTATGTACCATCTATCACTCAAACTGCTGCAACTCACCAAGCTTATCCATGGCCCCTAAAACGAGAAGGAAGAGGGCAGTTGGCTTGTGGGTACATCACCAAATGCCCCTCCAGGTCACACCCCATTCCCACTTGAACCATAATGCCCTTTCAACATCCCTGCTGAAAAACCCCCTTCCATACCTGCACTGTGGTTGTACCTACACCACCCAGACTGCAGCGGTTCAAGAGGGTGACTCACCACCACATTCTCGATGGCAAGGTTGGAATTTCCAACGGCAACCACTTGCCATGATTGAAAAAGCATTAATGGAGGATTAAAGGAATAGCAAGGAGGTTGTTCAACATGTTGACATTGTTTCTTAGGTCTAACACCACTGCCAGTATGATATAGTTTCAGGGCTTCTCTATATGTTAGCTCATGTAACATATATCACAAAGGCTGCTCTCTTGTTCAGACAGATGACTGGAAGCTTATAAACAACATTAATTATTTACACTGTTATGATATCTAAGACTTACGTATTGTGTCTGGATTCTGTGCTTACTGTGCTATATGCATAGATATAACTGCTTGTCTGAAGACATGACACAGACTCTTTTGCATTAAGAAGGAAGAGAATGAAAGCAAGGACCTTTATACCACAGTACCACATGTCATGTTGCCATGTAACTGTCTTAAAGGTACATCGCCTGTCTGGCCTGTAATCCAAGCAATAATAGATTAATCCCTTTTACCTTTTAAAGAATGGGAATATATTTTCTAATAAACATGCAAAAGGATATATATATATAGATAGATACATTACCCTTACACACTAAGACAATGCATTTTGCAGACATAGAACATGGACAGGTCTAGTCCTTTTACAGTAATCATGAGTTGGCAACACAGCTTCACTTTACAGGATGCTATCTCTAATTGCAAATGAATGTGTATCACATCATAGTTATGAGGTTGTTGGCTGACATGATAATCTTCAACATCCAATTCATCATCCCATGTGATCAGTGTTTGATGACATGCAGTTCTGATATGCCACCAGTTTCTTCGTAGCGTTTGACCATTGCACATTACATGTATCATTGACCTAGTCTGGACACAAAAATGTAATATCTGTCCAAAAACACATGAGATTGTATGGATATCTCAAACACTTTAGCTTTACACTGGTTCAAGTTGAGATCATGGCATTGTTATTGCTGATCATCTTGCTAACATAACTTGTAGAATCTGCACTACTCGGCTGAGAGAAAAATGTACAAGTTTGATGTTGTGGTCTTTGGTTTTACAGCTGAAGGGCTTGTTACCTTGTGAATTATAATAATAGACAAATCCATTCACACTGACAGACCTGCTGCATTAACCATGTAAAAGGTTTCAGCTTTCCATGCTGAGGAGCTGTATTGATATTTAAGCTGGATAACGCCAATGCATGAGATCTCAAACCTATTTTAAGTATGATGTGGAGATGCCAGTGTTGGACTGGGGTGCACAAAGTTAAAAATCACACAACACCAGGTTATAGTCCAACAGGTTTATTTGGAAGTACAAGCTTTCGGAGCTTGCTCCTTTGTCAGTTAGCTAGTGGGGCAGAATTTCTCATAAAAGATCAAAGTGTCATACAACTGATGCAATGTATTGAACAAACTTAGATTGCTGTGAAGTCTTTAATCACTAATAATGGGGCTGCAGGTTTCGATTCATTAATGTATAAATCCAGAACTTCTTTCAAGTCACAGTCCAGAGATAACTTAAGGTTTTATTTTTAAAAAAGTTACATTTCAGCTCAGACAGTGCATTACAAGTGCCTTGCACTTATTGTCTTTCTTTACTGGATTCTTTCTTTTCTGGTTCTCCCCTTGTTGGCACGGCAGAGGTGGCGGCTTTATACTTTCTACATTGTCTTGTTTTGTAAGAAATAACTGAACAGCACCTGCATCTGGCACTTGTGTCAAAGAAGAGATAACAGAATGATATCCCACGCATCTTCCTTTTGATTTTTTGTGCTTCAGTACACTGTAACCTCCAGTTTGGTGGTTGTTGCAAACTTCAGCTCTGATCTGTAGAAGCTCAGTCTTTGAGTATATTTAAGGTAGGGATTGATAGATTTCTGTGGGTAAAAGACTCGGAAGTGGTCATTAAAGCCATGATTGTACTGAATGTCAGAGTAGACTCAACAGGCGAATTATCTGCTCTTGTACCTACATTCCCTTATCAAACAGAATCGACCTAGCTCCATTAAAGGGAAATCTTGCCTGACCCAGCTTACAAAACAAAGCTTTTCACTGTACTTAGTTACATGTGACTACAATAAAACAAAACCAACCATAATGCAGTCTCTGATGGTGGATGGTTCAAGGAGATGTCATCCAAAGTCCAGATGTTGATGTCTGATGGCACGGTGGCACAGTGGTTAGCACTGCTGCCTCACAGTGCCAGAGACATGGGTTCAATTCCCACCTCAGGCCACTGTCTGTGTGGAGTTTGCACATTCTCCCCGCGTCTGCGTGGGTTTCCTCCGGGTGCTCCGGTTTCCTCCCAACAGTCCAAAAATGGGCAGGTCAGGTGAATTGGCCATGCTAAATTGTCCGTTGTGTTAGGTGAAGGGGTAAATGTAGGGGAATGGGTCTGAGTGGGTTGCTTGGGCCGAAGGGCCTGTTTCCACACTGTAAGTAATCTAGTCTAATCTGACTGGTGCCCATGGAATCTCCAGCATTACGCTAGGTGAGCCCAAGGTGCTGCCATCATAACTTCACGTACCAGTGTGCAAAGGAGCTTACTGGGTAATCACTGGGTGACAAATCCCAGAAATGGTAATGGCATAATGGAGCACAGTCCTCTTGGATTCTCTTAAGATGACAGCATGTGTTCTTTCACTACTGGCATGCTGCCAGGGCCCTTGATGTTGCCTTCCAGCCAGCTGGCCTAGACTGCTTCTCCTTAAGCAGAGATAGTACAAACTGCACTGTGTCTTCAAAGCTGTCTGAAATTTCCTCACTGAAAATCAGCAGCCATGTGCCAGCCCTGCTGTAACCTCTGATGAAAGGATGTCGATTCATGGAGTCATATAGCACAGAAATCAACCCTTCGGTCCAACCAGGCCAGACCAACCACAATCCAAATCTAAACTAGTCCCATCTGCCCGTGCTTGGCACATTATCCTTCCAAACATTTCTTATCCATGCACATATCCAAATGTCTTTTAAGCGTTGTAAATGTAACTGCATCCACTACTTCCCATAGAAATTTATTTCACAGACGGACCACTTTCTGTATTAAAAAATTGCCCCAAATGTCCTTTTTTTCCTCCTGTCATCTTAAAAATATGCTCCCTAGTCTTGAAATCCCCCACCCTAGGGAAAATACACCTGCCATTCACCTTATCCATACCCTTCATCATTTTATAAACCTCTGTAAGGGCGTAGCCCAACCTCCTAGTCTCCAGTGAAAAAGCGCCAGCTTATCCATCCCTCCCCATAACTCAAATCCTCCATTCCCAACAACATCTTGGTAAATCTCTTTCCAGGTTAATAATATCCTCCCTATAACAGGGCAAACAAAATTCTAACAGTATAATGACCAACAGGCCTTAAGAGAATGCATACAGGCAATATGTTTACATTTGTATGCATTTGGCATTGTCTGTGGTTGGAATATTTATTTTGCGGTTGGTTTGATTTTTGCATTGTGACCACATAGATTTGGTGATGGAACAGAAGGAAGGTAGGATGGGGACTTGTGTCTGTGATATTGCATATGCAAGGGCTTGATAAAGGGCAGTTTGGACAGAAAACGTGGTGTTGCAACCTCTCTACCTCTTCCTCCTCCTCCTCCTCTTCTAGTCAGCGTATAGCCGACTGATAAGGATAGAACCCTGAAAAAGGGTAATATTAAACAGCAAAAATCTTCGTACACAGTCTGCTGACTCGGCAGAGTTTCTCCAAAACAGGCCAGGCAGCACCCAATAGTCTTCTCTAACACATTTCATGTGACAGAATGGCTTCCCCTACATGCACATGCTCCCGAATTATAAAGCACACCATCCTTGACTTAAAGTGGTGGGCCTGTGGAATTCACTGCCACAGAGTGCAGTAGAGGCTGGGACGTTAAATGTCTTCAAGGCAGACATTGATAAATTCTTAATCTCGCAAGGAATTAAGGGATACAGGGAGAGTGCGGGTAAGTAGCGTTGAAATGCCCATAATTGAATGGCGGAGTGGTCTCGATGGGCCGAATGGCCTTACTTCCACTCCTATTTCTTATGATCTTAAAGTAGGTGGTTCTGTTTTGTTGTGGCAGCTCAAGTACAATGGTACAATGACACTTCCGCTGAATGGAGTCACTATGATTGTTCGCTGGCTACATAGCAGTAACCTCCATAATATTCTGTATGTAGTCATAAGACTATGAGATATAGGAGCAGGAGTAGTACATTTGACACACTGAGTCTGCCCCAACCTTTCATTAAGGCTGGTATATTTCTCAGCTCCATTCTCCTGCCATCTCCCTACAGCCATTGCTTCTCTTACTAATAAAGAACCTATCTATCACTCACTTAAGTACATTCAGTGACATTGGTCCCCAAAGCCTTCTATGGCAAAGAGTCCCACAGATTAATCATCCTCACACTGAAGAAATTCCTCCTTATCTCAGTTCTAAAGAGTCATCCCTTCACTCTGAGATTGTGCCTCAGGTCCTAGTCCAATGGAAACATCTTCTCCATGTCCACTCTATCCAGGCATCTCAATATTTTGTACATTTTAATGAGATCACCCCTCATCCTTCTGAACTCAATTGAGTATAGACCTAGAGTTCTCAACTGCTCCTTATATAACAAGCCCTTCATCCTCAGGATCATTCTTGTAAAACACCTCTGGATCCCCTCAAACTCCAGCATACCCTTCCTTAGTTATGGAGCCCAAAACTGCTCACAATATTCCAACTGTGATCTGACCAGAGTGTTATTCAACCTCAGCAGTGCATCTCTGCTCTTGTATTCTAGTCCTCTTGAAATGAATTCTAACATTGCATTGGTCCTCCTAGCTGCTAATCCAATCTGCAGATCCATAACCATAAGAGAAACCTGAATTAAGACTCCCAAGTTCCTTTGCGTTACAGATTTCTGAAGCCTTTCCCCTTTTGGAAGATAGTCTATGCCTATATTCTTCCCAACAATGCCACCTCTTTGCCCACTCCTCTAGCCTATCCAAGACCGTCTGCCGCCTCCCCTCAACATGACCTTTCTGTACACCTACCTTTGTGTCATCTGCAAACATAGTAGCAATGTCCCCAGTTCCTTCATCCAGGTTGTTAATATGTATATCATGAATAGTTATGGTCCCAACACTCCCAATCCCAATCCTCTGGCTTCCCACAAATCTTCACCACATTTTATGCTTTTTCTTTGGCTTTTATGTTGTCCCTTCTCTCTTGTCAACCACAGCTGCCTTGTCCTCCCCTTAGTATGTTTCTTCTTCCTTGGGATGAATTTCTGCTGTGCCTCCCAAATTACTCCCAGATACTCCTGCCATTGCTGCTCCACCACCTTCCCTGCTAGGTTCCCATTCCAATCAACTCTGACCAGCCCCTCCCTCATGTCTTTGTAGTTATCTATACTCAGTTGGATTACTGTTACATCTGATTACAGCTTCTCAAACTGCAGGGTGAAGTATGTCATATTATGATCGCTGCCCCATCGAGGTTCCTTCACCTTAAGATCCCTAATCAGGCCGCCTCATTAAACATCACCAAATCCAGTACTGCCTGTTCCCTAGTGGGCTCTAACACACGCTGTTCCAAAAAAAAACCATCTTGTAGGTATCCTAGAAATTATTTTTCTTGAGCTCCTCCACCAACCAGGTTTGTCCAATCCACCTGCATATTGAATTCCTTTATGGTTATTGTAATCGTATCTTTCTTACATTGCTTTTATATGTCCTGATCCCCAAATCCTGACTACTGCTAGGAGCCTATACACAACTCCCATCAGGAGTATTTTTTTTCTTTTGGTGCTCCTCAACTCTACCCATACAGGTTCTAAACCTTCTGACTCTGTATCACCTTTTGCTGTCTAGTTAATTTCACTTCTTATTGACAAAGCAAGCCCACACCATCTACTCATCTGCATGTCTTTTCAATTGGATGTGTAGCCTTAGATATTTAGCTCCTAGCCCTGATCCCCTTGCAGCTGTGTCTGTGATACCCATACCATCATACCCATCACTTTCAATCTGGACTCTAACTTCATTTACCTTGTTTCATACAATGCATCATGGAAGTACAACACCCTCAGTCCTGCATTGACTGACCCCCTTCTCATAGTTGTCCCCTCATCTGCTGTGCCTGAAGTTAGCTTCCTGACCCTTTCCAAACTCTCTGACTTGATCTGGAAACTTTAATAACCTCTGCTCTTTCCTCTCCCTCTTTAACATTTCCCATAATTTTCTATACAACAGAGTCCACTCATCCTCCTGTTTAATTTAAAACCCTATGAACAACCCTTGTTTTGTGATTTGCCGGGACTCTGATCCCAGCATGATTCACGTGGTCACATACCAGTTAGAGGGAAGGAAATTCATTTTGTTTGTTGTATAAACCCGAACTGACCTGTGACACCCCCAAACTGACCTACTTGTGGTCAACAGGACACACCACCATAAGTAAGGCTTCAATCCTCACAAATCCATGTGGTATATCTCCTTGCTTTTCTCTGGTAGGAGAGAATGTAGCAAATTCAGTTGCTTGGACTGCATATTCTTATAGAAGAGTAGTTGACATAATGGGTAATAAAGTAACAAATACTATAGTTACCACCTGTCCCAATCTGGACAGAGCCAACTACACAGAGGTACTTGACCACATGCTGAAAGTCTTGCCCTACTCTCTAGGATAAGCATATGTTCCCAGGATAGGCCACTGATAGAGCCACTGGCAACGCCAGCTTCACCCTGCCCTGTAGTCAGGCTTCAACAAGTGGCAGATTTTGTGACGATGTTCCAAGTGAAGTGACGATACTTGTTGTACTTTTCCTCATAGAAACATAGAACAATCGCTCCCTGGGCATTCCAGGCCAAAATGGCTCCCTTTTGAAAGCCTCCTCCTCCAGCAGCTTGAGCTGCTCCGCGTTGTATCTGCTCATCCTCCATGTCATGTTGCCATTTAACCTCTGCCTTTCCCTTAAGAACCGGACAAGGTCTTTCAACATGTGCCACGACACTGTCTGTGTATTTCTGCAACTCAGAACAATTTTGGAATCTAATGAACTTCTGCAGTCATTGTAAACACCAGTAAAAATGAATTAGCTGTAAATAAGAAAGTAGCTCATGTTCCTTTTAAATGTTGCTGCTGGGGGTAATTCAAGCAGTCGCAAGCGATCTGTAAGAGATAACATTAGCTCAAGCTCTCAGTTCCAAAATGGCAGTGTTGTCATCAAACTTGGCATCAAGTACTTGCTGATTATGTTACAATCTGCTGACTCTGTATGCTTACAGCGAATTTACACTGCAAGTCTGCTAAAACCCTCACTTAAATTGGGTTTGGTGTCTCTATCCCCAAACATGTGTCTGTTAACAAAATATGCCATTTTTAAGGCAGAACAGTTCTCAGTAAAGTGAAAGCTAGATACAAATTAGTCAAATTTTATGGTCAATAAGTTCCCAAACCATGTCAGTGCAGTAAAAATGATACTTCCAATGTTAACATTGTATTTTAAGTAAGCTGACATATTAGCTTATTTTTACCTTTTAATAATGGGCATCATACACTGGACTAGAGGCAGAAGCTAAGTAGTTCAGGAACGTGGTGTACAAACAAAATGAAGGAAATCAGCCGAGAGACCGAGAATGAATAATGAGAAGCACTGACTATCATGGAATAATATAGTGCTTCAATAAGAGGTTTTAAATTGGGTTAAATATTGCAAGATCAAGGATGAGTTCAGAGCTTGTGAACTCCCTTAGCATTACTTTGCGGATCGAAGCACAAGTCTTTAAAAACCCCATGAGTGCTGTCACATAACCACTCCTTAGTTCACTCCTATCCTTTTCAACCTTGTTTCAATGGGACTAAAAGCTGCTCCTAGAATTTTCAGTCTCAAGCCATAACAGAATACTATCATCAGATTGCATTTGCATGCAAGTAACACTTTTTTCTACTCAAGCTATTAAGACTTCAACATACACTGTCTGTACAGCAATGCAATGAAGGAAAATATATTTGCTGTTAAAATAAAAATGACAAATAGTGCTTCCTCACTCCAACTTGATGACAGAGTAATAAAACAAATTGGTTCATAATTCTCTTACTGCAAGTGCCAGATATAATAAATCTTAATTTTCTGCCAAAAGAACTCACCAGTACTAAAATGATGACCTGATATGAAGACCTGTACTCACGTCAGTCATAAGTGCTGTCTGTTGCTTGACTAAAGGGGATGGAGGACTGTTTGATATCATAGTTCCACAGATCTTGTTAGTCATGTTACTGATATGAGCCTGGAATAATGTCAAGGGACTTTGGATGTCATTATTGTTGTAGAGGGTAATGAATATGAAAAGGTTATTTTATGAGCTAAACTGAAGCTCCGCTCGATCTGATAGAACACAGCCACTGGGTGAAGCATCAAGCGATTAGTGCAAACGACAAATTGGAATCTGGCACTGTCTCCTGATGGAGGAACACATGTCTTCTCTTTCTCTTGGTAACAATAGTTAAGTGTCAATGTAACCTGTATATAGTTACTAAAAGATAATAAACTGCATCCTATTATAGAGGATGAGAGATTTTTTGTGGAGGTATTTTCATGGTCTCTGCTCCATTGCAGACTATTGAACAGCTCATCAGACCAGCATTGAAAGGATCACTGGTGATCAAACTCTACATCAACCAAAAGCCGTTAATGTTTGGTACACAAACATCAAAACATGTTATGTCACGGCAACACCAATGAATGTTTTAACCACTGGTATAGCAATTATCAGATATAATTTCAAACATGAATGTATCTTTAAAGCTTTATTCATTTTGGGATACATAAAATACTGTATTAATGGTTCATTTTAATAGATTGGGTGACCCATGTACTGACACTGAAGGTTGCAGGACATCCTGTATTAACGTATGTTATAAGACTAACTCCCAACTAATCACGGATAGTGAATGTCATGTATTTATACAGGCTTTTTCACATCTTCCACAACCACATGACATCCAAGAAAAGGTTTTACACTCAATGAAGTACTTTTGAAGTGTTATCATGATTGCAGTGTAAAAGACAGTGTAATTGTGCACAACACTGTTCCAAATGCAGTAATGAGATACTGACCATAAAATCTACTTTTAGTGATGATGTTTGGAGAACTTGTATTGACCAGGATACTGGTGAATCGTCCTTCTCTTTTTCAAATTATGTCTGGCATCCTTTACATCAACTAAGAGGGCAGGTAAAGTTCAACAGTTTGCCCAAAAGACAGTACCTACAAGAAGTGCAACACTCTCATAGCCCTGCACAGAAGTGCCAGCCTTGACTATGTGTTCAAATCTCTGGAGAGGCTTTTAAGCCTTCTGACTCAGAGAAGAGAGATTAAGCCAAGGCTGGTAACTATAGTAGCATGATACGAAAAGAAAGGAAGTGTTAATTGGCTTAGTTTATGCTGTTGTAGATCATTTGAAAATATACATCAGTAATGTAATAGTGACTAATTATATAACACAAATATATTGTTGTAATATTACCAGAGAAAAGTGAACACTATTGCTGGATGTTCCTATGCTGTTCTTAGTGCAGATACTAAAATATGAGACATCTTACAAATATTGAGCAGGTCTGGCAGCATCTTTGGAGAGAAATCAGTCAATTTTTCAGGTCAAGTGACCCTTCCTCAGAACTAGGGCTCTGACAAAGTGTCACTCGACCCAAAATGTTAACTCTGATTTCTCTCCACGATGCTTCCAGACCTGCTGAGCTTTTCCAGTATTTTCTGTTTTGGTTTCTGATTTTCAGCATTCACAATTCTTTTCATTTTTTTTAATCTTACAAATGTTCATTTGCTAAAATTACAAGTTGTAATATTTGGGCTTCAAACCCTCTCAATTAGAGTTCATTGGTGTAAATTTTTGATGGGAGAAACATATAAACCTAGAGCAGGAGCAGGCCATCTAGTCTTTTCAGCTTCTGCTGTTCTATAAGATCAAGGCTGAGCCTCCAGCTCAACACCATATTCCTCTAAATCCCTTGATGCCTTTAAAATCTAGAAATTTTTCTACCTCTTTCCTGAATATATTCAATGACTTGGCCTCCACAGCTTTCTCTGATGGAAAACACCACAGGTTCACACCAACTGAGTGAATAATCTTTTCCTCATCTCATTCCTAAATGGTTTACTCTGTATAGTGAGACTGTGTTTCTGGTTCTAGACTCCAAAACCAGGAGAAACATACTCCTTGCATCTCATTTGTCCTGTTCTGTTAGAACTTCTCAATCAGGTCCCCTCTCAACTTTCTAAACTCTGGGGAATACAGGCACATTTGAACTAATCTCTCCCTAGATGACAGTCCTGCCATCTCCAGCATCAGCCTTGTGAACCTCCACTGCTGTCCATCAATTGCGAGCACATCCTTTCTTAGATAGACAAAACCTGCGCACAGTGCTGCAAATGTGAACTCACCAAAGCCCTGTTTCACTGCAATAAGTCATCCCTACTTCTGAACTCAAATCCTCTTGCAATGAAAGATTCTTAATTGCTGTCTACTTTCAATGACTAGTGTAAAAGCACACTCAGATCCTTTTTTCATCCACACTCAGCAATATATCAACATTTAAATAACACTCTTCCTTCCTGTTTTTCACACCAAAGTGTATAACCTTTAATTACTTTGCACTGTATTTGCCATGCATTTGCTCACTCATTCAACTTGTCGAATTCACTTTTCAACCTCCTCATAACACATAATCTGGCCCAGCTTTGTATCACAAATCCTTGAGGTACCCTATTAGTCTCTGCCTATCACTTGGAAAAAGATCCAATTGTTCCCACATTCTGTTTGTCAACTAATTCTGCATCCATACCAATATATTATCCTTATCCAGTATGCTTTAATTTTACTAACAAACGTTTTATGAAGGACCTTATTAAAAGCCTGCTGAAAATCCTAATAGACCACTGGTTCTACCTCACCTATTCTAATAGCACACCCTCAAAAAAATTCCAGTAGATGTGTTAAATATAATTTGCCTTTCATATACCAGACTGGCTTTGTCCAATCCCATTAATGCTTTCCAAATGTTCTGTTATCACATCTTTTATAACTGACTAGCATTTTCCCCACTGCTAATAATAGGCTAATTGATTGATAATTCTCTGCTTTTACTCTCCCTCATTTTTTTTTAAATAGTGGGGATAGATTTATCATCTTTCCACCTGTAGGAACAGCTCTGGACTCTGTAGAAATTTGGAAGAAGACCATCAATGCAACCATTACTTCCAGTGCCAATCCTTTTAGTACTCGGGAATGTAGAATATCAGGCCTTGGTCATTGGTCACTCTTCAATCTCATTAATCTCCCCATCATGATTTTCTTACTAATACTGATCTCTTTCAATTCCACACTCTCAAGGACCCTTGGCTGCGGAATATTACTGCGAGGTTATTTTCACACTCTTGAGAAGACAGAACAAAAGCGTGTGTTCATTTCTTCTGCCATTTCTTTGTTCCCCATTAAAATTTCCCAGCCTTCTGTCTGCAATGGATTTAGATTTATCTCTACTCATCTATATCTCTTCACATAGTGATAGAAACTAACGGTAAAAACTTCTATGTTCACTGCAATTTTACTCTCCGTCTACTTTCTCGCTCTTAATCAAACATCAGTATATTTTCTGTAAATCATTTACTTTATGAAACACATTTCAGTAAGTTATGCAATGGGTTGTTGGTTAACTTGTAGCTCATTTGATGTATCCTACTCTGAACTTCGCTTTTGTTAAAGAGGTAAGAAAACATTATAAGAAAAACAATTGTTTACTTTGCGCTCCATGTTATAGAGAAAAATATTATCGTAAAAATATTCACTTTTTTTAATCAACAAATTTGATCTTCACTCTCCTTCTAGGCCATTTTCTTTTTTGTTTCACTTCTGAATAATATGTAAGAAGTCAGACTGGCTACATTTACTAACATGGACCTTCAGAAACAACTGTGTGGTGTGCTCGACCACTTTGGATGATAGTTACAGTCAATCACAGAGTATAGGTCTGGAGTTATTATTAGAGAATGCTGGTGATCTTGTTGAAGTACAACAGTGACTATATTTCCAAAGTATTTCTTTGGTTTGAAAGACTATTAGACTTTCCTGAGGTTGTGTGCCATATAAGTATAAAACTTGCATTTTCTTAAACGTCAGTTTACATGTTTTATTTCTTGCTGCTCACCCACAGATAAGATTTATTTCTCAAACTGTTTTAGTGGGACAGAGTCAAATCCCTTGTCAAAGGTCAGTTAACAGTTGCAGGATGGCTCAATTCAGGTTACCAGGGAGGGAGGCTGTCAGCTTTAATCCTGTCTGCGATTAACCCACATGACATACAGCTGCAAGGTCCGTCAACTTTAGGTCAAAAGAAAAAGACGGCGTGTGCATAAATTGCCTCTCTTCTCAGTTGAGACACGTAGCTGGGTGGTTGGCGGGTGTGAAGCAGCAGGTTATTAGTCATGCAAAAATGGAAAGGGCTGTAACTAATCAAAGCATGTTGACAGATCTAATAGGAGCTAAAATTCTTTGGAAATCAGGGCCCCTCCACCAATCAGGAATTAAAATAATTCCTCAGCAAATGGTCCATAAATCTGTAAAAAGGTTCAATTAGCATTCCATTATATACTCCAGTTAGCTCGAGCGGGCCCAGCATGGAAGGGCATCATAGTGACATCGTGGTGGGCCTAGTAGCAAGACACGGGATTCCAAAGTTGGTTGATTTGGTGCAGGTGAAACAGTGGCAGTGGAGTATCAGCCCAGCATCAAAAGATGGCACCGGAGGATTGGCGACTTAGAAGTTGATTAGATCTGGTGTAGATAGCGGCGAAGCAGTGGAGGAGGGATGGTGGCACAGGTATCGTTTATGATGATGAGCTGGCTCAAGGCTGATGGACTCTCTTTAAGCTCTATTTTTTTCCTTATTCTTAAATTATTCAAAATGTTGCAGGATCATGACAACAAATGAAAGCTTTTCACTTTTTTTGTTATTGTATTCTTACTGTAAAATACATGTGACAATAAAATCATTTATTCATTCAAAATGAGCAGAAAGCTATTTTCCAGAGTCTTAACCTAGAGTTAATTGGATTGTCAATTTCTTCATAATGCAAGGACTGTTTCCATTCTTTAAATAGCTGATGGTCATCTTGTTCTTTCAGCCAGACCTGTGCTTACTGAGGCTTAAGCATACTCAAATAATTGTTACTGTGATGTTGACGTACACACTTTTAGATATTTAGAACAGGTTAACTTTTTAAAAAAGCCTTAATAGCTAATTGCAAAGGATAATTTCTTAATGAATCAATTACATAACTTGAATTAATTGATTTAATTTTGATCTGACTCTCGAATTTTAACTTTGACAAGTTTTTTTCATGGACAATTTGAAGCACCTGCAAAAATTACAGGCTTGATTTTGCAGTCAGCGGTAAATAAGTGGTGCCAGCAATTCATTACAGTTGAATTTGTCCAAGGATGTTTTATTGACGTTTGTATTGTAAGGCCTTGTCAGCCAACTAGACACTAAGTTCAGTGCCCTCTATAGTGCACATGGGACATTTGTGAACAGAGCAATCCAATTGAAAACTTGTTTATGGGGAGCACAACATCTAAACCAAGAGGTGCCAGTAAGAATGTTTAATACAATGTCAAGTAAAGACAATTAATGAAGAGTGAAAAAAAAAATGAGAGTAGCAAGGTGAGATAAAAGTAGGAGTGAAAGATGTAAAAGTAAAATGATTTAATCTTTTAAAACCTTTAACAATTTTAAAATGAAGGAATGAGAATCACATTTGCTAAATTAAATTTCCAATTCCAGAGGAGTTGTTTGGGTATTGCATTAAACACTTTTGACATGTTTAAAAGTCATGTCAAGCACAGCCTCATTAAGTACAGTCTACATTCTGCATATTATTGCATGGATTAATTTTTATTCCTTGTATAGGGAAACCAAATGAACATTAAAAATGGGAAGCTTTCTACAGTGTGTTAGGGAAGGTTTTCAAGAACAGTACATTGAGGAACCAACTACAGGACGTGTTATTTTAGATCTAGTATTATGTTATGTAAAAGAGCTAATTAAAAACCTTGTTGGAAAAGAACCTTTAGGGATGAGTGACCACTATTTGATATTATTTTACATCGTGTTTGAAAGTGAGATAGTTCAACTTAAAGAATGTTAAACTTGAATAAGAAAAACTATGAAAACTATGAGGCACAAATTAGCTGAGATGGCTTGGGAAAACATGTTAAAAAGCATGTCTATATATCAGCATTGGACAATAATCTTTGCACAGCTAATACTTAACGTACAGAAACTGTATATTCCTTCATGGTGCAAAGGCTCAGAAACAGGTCAGTCAACTGTGGTTAGTAAAGGAAGTTCAAGATAGTATAAGATGAAAAGGCCTATAAAGCTGCCAGAGACAGCAATAATTCTGAGCATTGGGAGATTTATAGGCCTTTGGTATGATTGTCTTTATTGGTCAGTGCATTAAGTACAGGAATTGGGGGGTCATGCTGCGGTTGTACAGAACATTGGTCAAGCCACTTTCAGAATACTGCATTCAATTCTGGCCTCCTTGCTATAGGGAGGATGTTGTAAAACTTGAAGGGCAGTAGAAAAGATTTACAAGGATGTTACCAGGTTGGAAGGTTGGAGCTGTAGGAAAAGGCTGATTAGGCTGGGGCTGTTTTCCCTAGAACATCAGAGGCTGAGGGGGTGACTCTATAGAGGTTTATAAAACTATGAGGGCATAGATAGATTGAATATCCTAGGTCTTTTCCCCAGGGCTGGAGAGTCCAATACTTTTGGGCAATAGGTTTAAGGTGGGAGGAGAAAGATTTAGAAGAGACCTAAGGGGCAATATTTTTACATAGAGGGTGGTGCGTGCATAGCATGAGCTATCAGAGGAAGTGGTGGAGTTTGGTACAATTACAACATTTAAAAGGCATCTGGATGGCTACATGAATAGGAAGGGTTTAGAGGGTTTTGGGCCAAATGCTGGCAAATGGAACGAGACTAATTTCCATGCTATACAACTCAATGACTCTATGATCCTGTTTGTAGAACACAACAAAGAAAGGCCAAGAAATTGATAAGGGAAGGGAGAATAGAATATGAATTTTAAAACAACGTATACTGTACAGCCAGTAAAGGCTTCTAGAGGTATATAAAAAATGAAACTTTTGGCTAAAGTGAGTATTTGTCCATTAGAGGCAGAGTCAGGATAATTCAGTAGGTAGATAGCACTGGAGAATTTATCAAGCTGAAAGTTAGCAATTTGCCACGACCTGATGGTCTACATCCCAGACTGTTGCAGGAGGTGACTATAGGGACAGTCTACGCACTGTTAATTATGTTACAAAATTCTGTATCTTCTGGAACGATTCCTGTTGATTGGATGGTAGTAAACGTCATCCGCTATTCAAGAAGGGCACAAAAGTGAAAACAGGAAATTACAGACTTGTTAGTCTTACATCAGTGGGAGGGAAAATGCCAGAATCTATGATAAAAAATATTTATGTACCCATCCAGATGCCTTTTAAATGTTGACAATAATCTGAGGATAGTCAACATGGACTTGTGAATGGGAAAATGGGTTTGACAATTATTTGGAGATTTTTTGAAAAAGTTATTCACAAAATTGATGAAGAATGAATGGATGATGTATACCTCAATTTTCAGAAGGCTTTTGATAAAGTGTCCCACATTAGGCTGGTAAGACACATTAAAACCCATGCAATCGGAGGGAATATATTGGATTAATGATTGTCTACCAGACAGAAAACAGAAATTTAGAATAAATGAGACATGCTTGTATTGACAAGCTGTGACGAGTGAGGTACCATTATCAGGATCAATACTTAGAGCCCAGCTGTTCACAATATATATAGAGGAATCTCGATTATCCGAACAAGGTAGTATTTTGTTCGGATAATCGATTATTCGTATGACTGATTCAATGCCTCTCCTTGGGGGGTTTCTGAAGTTTCCTGTTTCCTCGCTCTGCCTGCCTTGCTCCCTCTCTCTGTCTCAGGGTTTGTTTCTGAGCAGACACACACTTGTGTGTAAGGGACCTGCAGCATTGCTGAGGCCGCTCCCCACCACTGCTTCACTTCAATGGGATTGACAGAGCGAGCATTTGCTGAGTCCGCTCCCCGTTCAGGAGACTAGGGAGCAGCACACCGCACAACCCCCCCCCCCCCACCACAGAGAGAGAGAGGGAGCGAGGGAGAGGGGGAGAGAGAGGGAGAGAGAGGGAGAGAGGGAGAGAGAGGGGGAGGGAGGGAGAGAGGGAGAGAGAGGGAGAGAGGTCAGTCATTTGGAAACAGTGCCTGGGCTCCCAATAATGTCCAGGACTGTTCTCGGCAGCATTTCAGTAAGCGGAGTTCATTTTTAATCACTGTAAACAAAAGACACAATCAGTGCTGGTAACACCTCTTTGATGTAATGTTTCTATCGGGACCTTGAGATCTTCTTCGGATAATTGATATTAGCATAATCGAGGTTCCTCTGTCTATCAATGATTTAAATTTGAGACCAAGTAAAACATTTCCAAATTTTCAGCTGATGTAGTGTCAAGTTACAACAGACATGTTAATGTGTGTTGTGAAGATGAATATGGACAGACTTAGCGAATGGGCAAAAAATTGGCAGATGGAATATAATACGGAAAAATGTGAAGCTATCCACTTTGGTAGGAGAAACGGATGTGTCGAATATTCATAAACGGTATACAGCTGGAAAGTGTAGAATCACAATGATACATAGCTATCTCAGGGGCTTGTCAATAAGTCACTGATAAGTAACATGTAGGTGTAGCAAGTGATTAGGAAGGCAATAGAAGGTTAAAAAGCATACAGCACCAAATTATAGTCCAACAGGTTTAATTGGAAGCTCTAGCTTTTGGAGCGCTACTCCTTCATTAGCACAACCACCTGATGAAGCTCCGAAAGCTAGTGCTTCCAATTAAACCTGTTGGACTATAACCTGGTGTTGTGTGATTTTTAACTTTGTACACCCCAGTCCAACACTGGCACCCCCAAATCAATGGAATGTTAGCCTTTATTGGACAAGGATTTGAGACAAAGAGTACTGAAGTCTCACTTCAATTGCTTAAGAGTCCAGTCATCCAAAACCTGGAGCATTGTGTTTGGTTTTGGTCTTCTCATCTCTAGAAATATATTATTGCCATGGAGGGAATACAACTAATTTTCATCAGATTTGTTCCCAGAATGGCAGAATTATCTACCAATAAAGGTTAGGCAAACAGGTTCTGTATTTCTGAGTTTTGAAAAATGAGAGGTGATTTGGTTGAAAGTTTGTCAAAAGTCAGACCTTTTCCTTGGATGGGGAGCCGAAAGCCAGGGGCAAGAATTGAAAAGTAAAGAGTTGCCATTTAGTTTTGAGATGAGGAGAATGTTTAGTCAGAGAGCTGTGCATCCATGGAGGGATCAGGAAGCTTAGTCTTTGGGCATGTTTAAGGTAGAGATTGATAAATCTATTACCAGTGGTACAATATTTTGAGGATGGATTGGATGAAAAGTAAGAAGTAAAAGGGATTGATCGGCCAGGATTGTATTGAATGGCAAGTCAGGCTGAATGGTCTACTCTTATTTGTCTGGAATGCAAATACAATCAATTTGTACATCAATTTCAAGCTGTCACTTCACTCATACTCTTCAATTCTGGTTCACTTCCTCTTGCAAATCTCATTTGTTTCCATTTCACTGAATTTATATAAAAGTTTTTTTCAATATGACACTCAATTACTTTCAGCATAACCTTCATCCTTTGGCTGAATTGAACCTTGTTATGTCCCCTCATTTTGTGTCTGATTCAAAAAAAGTAGGATAACTGAAGTTACTCTGCACCCTACAGTCAAAGATGTCAGGACGATACTGACACGAATTTTGAACCTGCGATTCCATGACCTTAATGCAAAATAACATTGAATGGTAATGATTATCACTTGCTGAAACTGATGGGACCTATTCAACCACTCTGTCCCCACCATTATGTTCTCTCTTTATCCTATGACAAGTATCATTTCTATTTGCAGGAGGATTGGTGTTGGTTATCAGCAATTTCAGTGTCTGCAACAATTCACCAGGTCGCAGTTGAAGGAAAAGAAATGAACTGAAATGATTTACAGGGTGAAAGATCACAAGAGTAAGGGCAGATTAGTTCGAATACTTCCCAAATGTTCCATTTTGTATGCATGTTTGATAATTTAAAGAAATAAAGCTTTTCCTTAATGTGATAATGAACTTGGAGAAAAAAAAATAAACATATTATTGTTCAGATACAGTAGGAAAGAAGTATCTGTTACATATTTCAGATATGAAATCATGGACAATTTATCATGAGGTCTGTCATAAACAGTGCACCATTTTATACCCTATTTTGACTTTCCTCTGGTCATATAGCATTATTTGAACTTTACTTTCAAATTTAAGTTCTTTGTGACCTTTGTGACCTTTCTTATTCTGTGTTTTTGTCAAAGGAGACCAAAGCAACATTATAAATAGAGTCATAGAGACGAACAGTTTGGAAACAAACCCTTTGGTCCAACTCATCCTAAATTAATCTAGTCCCATTTGCCAGCATTTGGCCCATATCCTCCTGAACCTTTCCTATTCATATACCCATCCAGATGTCTTTTAAACGTTGCAATTGTACCAGCCTCCACCACTTCCTCTGGCAGCTGATTCCATACACGTACCACCCTCTGTGTGAAACCGTTGCCCCTTAGGTCCCTCTTAAATCTTTCCCTTCTTACCTTAAACCTTAAACTTCCCCACCCTGGGGGATTATTTATCCTATTTACCCTGTCCATGCAACTCATTTTATAAACCTTTATAAGATCTATAACCACGATATGTTACTACACCTATTTTGCATATCTACCTTTACTACTTGTGGATCAAATACAGGATCCAAGAAGATTACAAAAACGTTCTTACCAGGCCTGAACGTTTTCATAGTAAACATCATCACAAAGCAGATGAGACTATGATAGCAACCCAGCAAATGTCATTCAGAGTTCCCTTAATCCAGCCACACAAAACATGAAAGAAGAAAACATGAAAGTCAGGGCGGCACGGTGGCTCAGTGGTTAGCACTGCTGCTTCACAGCACCAGGGACCCGGATTCAATTCCCACCTCGGCAAACTGGCTGTGTGGAGTTTGCACATTCTCCCTGTGTCTGTGTGGGTTTCCTCCGGGTGCTCCGGTTTCCTCCCACAGTCCAAAATTGTGTAGGTCAGGTGAATTGGCTATGTTAAATTGCCCGTAGTGTTAGGTGCATTAGTCAGGGGTAAATGTAGGGGAATGGGTCTGGGTGGGTTGCTCTTTGGAGGGTCAGTGTGGACTTGTTGGGCCGAAGAGCCTGTTTCCACACTGTTGGGAATCTAAGAAAGAACTAGAAAATAAGGAATTATCTTGAAAGTGACAATTCCTACAGACAGGATTAGCAATGAATAAAACTTGAGAAACTGAGAATATGCAGACAGCCCAAGTATCTCAATAAAAACTTGAAGGGATCTCACCACCCAATTCTAATCCTTAAAATGTTGTCCTAATTTGGTTAAAAATTACACAACACCAGGTTATAGTCCAACAGGTTTATTTGGAAGCACTAACTTTCGGAGCGCTGCTCCTTCATCAGGTGGTTGTGGAGTATAAGATCGTAAGACACAGAATTTATTGCAAATTTATAGCACTTTTGCTGTGAGTTCTGTGTCTTATGATCTTATACTCCACAACCACCTGATGAAGGAGCAGCATTCCGAAAGTTAGTGCTTCCAATTAAACCTGTTGGACTATAACCTGGTGTTGTGTGATTTTTAACTTTGTAAACACCAGTCCAACTCTAGTATCTCCAAATCATGTCCCAACTTGCTCAAAGGTCTTTACTATTGATGTGAAGGATGCTAACTGGCAAGTGAAGCTGGATTCAATTGAATTTGGGGAGCAAGCTGAGACAGCCAAATGGCCTACTCCTGTTCCAAGTTTCTATGTTTCCATATAAGCTTTGGAAGCCATCAATCAATAGTAAAGACCTTTGTTTTACTAATCCTGTGTGTAGGAATTGTCACTTTCAAGATATTTCCTTCGTTTCTCGATCTTCTTTCATGTTTTGTGTGGCTGGATTTGAGGGAACCCAAAATGACATTTGCTGAGTTGCTATAATAGTCCCATCTGCTTTGTGATGATGTTCATTATGAAAACATTCAGGCCTTGTTAGAACGTTTTTGTTGCTGCTGTTGCTGTACTTGATCCACAAGTGTTCCTAGCATTAAAAGTAGATATGCAAAATAGGTATAGTAACATATAGAGGTTATCGATCTTATAAAGGTTTGTAAAATGAGGGGCATGGGTTGGTTAAATAGCACTAACGATGTACATGAGGCATTATTTAATTGATTAATTTGGAACTGCTAATGGCAGTGCATGCAGTGTTTTCCTTTTTTTAATGAAATGGGGATATTTGAAGAAATGCATTTGTAAGATGTGTAATGGCGGGCTTAACATACTCATGTAACCTCAACGTCTGTTGTAATTTAGCAGTCATTAAACACATTTCTTGAAAAATCTTTAAAGCCACCTTTTTCCAGTGCTCTTCATATCACTGTCTTTATATTAATTTTTCCATTACACTTCAAAGACACTTTGAGATATTTCTCTATCTCCAGGTTACTACATAAATACAAGTTGCTGTCATTAATAAGTAATTTCCCAGGTAATGCTGCTGGCAGAATAGAGTTCGTCTAAAACATCTGACTCACTGTGAGCAGTGCCCTGAGAAATCTTTAATCATGTTTGGGTGAATATTAGTTACTAATCATCACATGACTCTTAAACAATGGTGAGCAAGGTTAATTTGATTAAAACAAGAAGACAAATACATAATAGATTAAAGACCTGCTTGTTATTGATTAGTTTCCATCTATAATATAGCAATCAATACCTGGATATAAAGTTACGTTAGTTAGCACAATTACCAGAAGGAATTCAGGTGAAGTGTAAATTGAGAACAATCCACAATTTAGAAGGTGAATTGAATTAATTTCCGATTACCGGAACTTGTGAATGTGCAGGAACTGACCATCTGTTTTCAATGTAATTATTTTGAAATAACACACAGTAGAAAAGAAATGTCCTTTTCTCCATTGCTCAGATTGACATCAAGGAGTCTTGGAAATACAATAAATAACAGAAAAAAACCTGCAGTTTTTCTTTTGTTTTTTGGAGCATACTAATGTAAAAAAATAGACTGAAGGAGTTGCCGCTTTAGCAACAATTTACTACCCTGAGCATGTCCTTTTTCTGAAGGTTATGAACTGCAATCACAAAAGCCCAATAGTTATTTTCTTTTGCCAAGTCAAATAATAAGCAGGTATAGGACCATATGTGGCAAAGAAAAGTCTTTCCTGAAGACCCATTGTATGTATGACCTGTTGTGCACTAATCTCCTCCTCTTTTCCCACTCCTGCTCCTTCTCATTCATCAATGTACTACTGTCCTGTGAAGTCAATCATGACTACATTGACGCAACTTAAGAGTAGTGCAACAGTAATTAAAAAAAGACCCTCCTCAGTCAGAAAGATTATTCTGAAAGTCATAAACTAGGCATAAAAACATTTCAATTAATTCCCCATATTAATTAAGTGACATCAGCATAAGAGAGGCAACTGATCGGTGATTAACTGGTAATTCTTTTAACTATTTGTGTTGGAGTTTAATTGACTCATCCAGGGGGGAATGGCAGGACAGCTTAGATTCATGGAGTGGGCTTACTTCTTGTGGCCTGGATAATTTTACGTGCAGGAGATGTCTTCTTTTGCAACAGCTCAAGTTTTAGGTTCTAGAACTTGACCGGCAGCTGATGAGGCTTCATTACACCCATGAGGTTAAGAGCTTTGTAGTCAACTCTCAACTGAAGGAAATGTAAGGCAGGAGGATGAGATGATTGTCGAGGAGGCAAGAAGAGGCAGGCAGGGAGCATGGAGGTCCCTTGAGTGCATCTCACTCTTGGAATACAGGTGACAATGATGGCTCCACTGGGGAGTGTAACCAAAGCCAAGTCAATCAGTTTACTCAGCTGCATGTGGAACACAGGGAAGATTGGAAGAATAAGTAGTGATAACAGATTCAATGGATGGGGAACAGACAGGTATTTCTCTGGCCACAGCTGTAAAACCCAACAGTAGGTTTACCTCCCTGGTGTCAAGGTCACAAATGTCACCGAGTAGCTGCAGATCACTCTGATAGGGTAAGGTGAACAGCCGGCAGTGATGGCTCACATTGGGGCCAGAATGAAAGGAAAAAGAAGGATGTGGTCTTGCAATCAGAATTTAAGGAGCTCAGGTGGAAATTAACAAGTAGGGATGCAAAGATACTAATCTTCAGGGATTTATGCAGGGAGAGAGGACGACACAGCTGAGGTACTAAATTAATGCTTCTCATCCAGCAAGGAAATGAAGCTATCAAAGCTTTTGGGGGAAGAAGAGAGTTGAGACACTTGATGGATTAAAATGTGCTAAAAATGTGACATTGGATGAGCTGGCTGTGCATAAAGTCACCAGGACTGGAGGAGATGCATTAAAGGATACTGAGGGAAGTTAAGGATAGAATTGTAGATATTCTGGTCATAATCTTTCAATCTTCCTTAGATGCATGGATGGTGTCGGAGGAATAGAAAAACGCAAAGGTTAAATTCTTGTTCAAAAATGGAGGCAAGAATATATCCCAATTGCAGGCCAGTCAGTTTAACCTCAATGGTTGGGAAGGTTTTAGAGAGGTTAATTTGGGATGGAGTTGTTAATTGACAAATGCAAGTTGATTAAATAAAGTCAATGCTGTTATGTTAAGGGAAATTCAATTTTAATTGACGTGCTTCAGTTTTTTGATGTAGCAGAGAGAGTAATGTGGTAGATATACACAAGGACTTCCAAAGACATTGAAAAAGTGCCATGAACAGGTTTATAAGCAAAGTTCAGGCTCACGGAGTGAAAGAGGTATAAAAGAAATTGACTATGTGACAAAAAAAAATCATGCTGCATTATTTCAGCTGAAGAAAGATTTATTGTGGAGCTTGTTGGGGGGGATCAGTGTTAGGGCCTTTGCATTTCCTGTTGTGTATTATGTCCTGGACATTATTGTAGATGGAAGAATTTCAAAATTGAAAAGTGGAGCTGTGAGCTGTAAACAGCAGTGTTAAACTTTAAAACGAGTAGATAAGTGACAGATTAAAACAAATACAGAGCAGCGTAAAGGAATTAATTTAAATAGGAACAACAATGGCAGGCAATATAGAACAAAACGTATAAATCTAAAGTGGGTTCAGGAGCAGGGAGAGCCCAGTGAAATGAATATGGCTAAATATAAGAAAGCTGCAAAACAGGTTGAGAAGGTGACTAATCAAACGCAAAGGATCCTGGGCTTTTACGAGGTATAGAGTGATAAACCTGTACAAACCATTGAATCACCTCAGTTGGAGCTACAGCATTCAAAAGCCCAATAGTTGTTTACCTAAATCTATTTACCTTTTTAGACATTTTCTTCTGTAATAAACAACCAGAGTAAAAACAATTTTCCACAAATATTCTAGGCCATCCTTAATTTCTTCCATGAAATGGATTGTCTGACTTAGTTACTTTTTAAAACCTTTAGAAAAGTACCTAACCCCATATGCCACTATTACAAAATCCCACTCTAAAATGTTATATTTATATACACATTGGTATTAAGCAGATACTTTTCATCATAATGAGTTTTGTTATAGATGTTCGCATCTCATATACTAATACAAAATGTACATCAAATTTGGTAGACAGCGTGCAAACTTTGTTGAAAAGCCAACTTAAGTGTTTGGAATTCCTATAGACAGTCTTGTGATAGTTATTTCCAGTGTTAAAAGTGTAACAAACAATAGCTGCTATTTTAATAAAGTAATTTATTTTCTGATTGTGTGAAAATCACCAACTTAACAGCAATCTGTAAGGTAACAATTTTCAACACCAATTAATTGAAACTTATACAATTTCCTTCTGTCCTTCTCAATTGCACCTGACTGTGCTGGACCCTACTTCATATTTCCAGAAGAAAACTGTTCACTTCAACCTTGAACAGATGAATTTTCGCAGCACAATTATTTTCATGGCTATTATCTAAAAATTGGAAATCTGGTGGTTAGTAATGTTTTGTCACTTGATCTACTGCTTAGTCCTTGAGAGATGTATCTAATAAACTGGTCCTATATTATAATATCAAGTAGCACCTTCCATATGATTTACATAGAAACTGAAAAATCTCATTATAACAGACTCACCAGTTCTGATTTATGAGGGAAAGGGGAAATAACAGAACCATTTAAAAAAATTTATTTGTTCTATGCAAACATTTATGGCTTAATTTAGCAAGCTGAGGAAGAAAAATGCTTACATGGTCATATAAAGTGACGTCGAGTTATTAATGTTGTGGCTATTTGTAAATGATTTCTGGGCATGGTGGTGATGGGCAGGGGTGGTGGGGTGGGTGGGGAGGGAGATATATGTGTATATATTTGCACTATCAACTTCCAACTCCTCTTCATAATTTGATAGAATTGCTCATTAGCTTTCACTGTCATATCCAAGGGGAGTTGCTGCAATTCACTGAATGCTGATGAGCCATCAAAGCACTGCTGTCCTACAGCTCCAGGGTTCGATTCCAGCCTCAAGTGACTGTCTGTGTAGAGTTTACACATTCTCCCCGTGTCTGTGTGGTTTTCCTCCGAGTGCGCCAGTTTCCTCCCACAGTCGAAAGCTGTGCTGGTTAAGTGGATTGGCCATGCTAAATTGCCCATAGTGTCCAAGGATGTGCAGGCTAGGTGGATTAGCTATAGGAAATGCAGAGATAGCAGGAGTGTCTGGATGGAATGCTCTTTGGAGTGGTGGTGGTCTTGATGGGCTGAATGGCCTGCTTTCACACTATGGGGATTCTAAGGTTGGAAGGTAGGAAGCTCTTCATTTAATATATTTAACAAATAGAACACGTGAATTGAATCATTACATGGTCCAATTTGTTCTGTAATTGGAAATATTCTGCACTACACTGTTAAACACTGAAACTTAAGACATGCCAGAAATACAGCACGTCAGTCATTAGCTATAAAGATAAATAATAGACCAGGTTTTTAGGTCTCATCCTCCATGAATTTTGCTTTCATGTTTCGAGTATTTTTTTATCCTCATGCTTTTACTGAAAGGGGAAAGCAAGCTGGGTTGTGAGTATTTTTCAAGGACTGATCCAACCACGTGCCAATAATGAACACCTTCTTTTGAAAAAGACAAAAGTTAAGAAGTAAAGGAAAATGCGTTGGCAACTCTTACTCAGATTAATTCGTAAATGCCATGAGATTTCATGCGCAATAAATGTTGTTTTGTATCAAAAAGTCCTACTTGTGACATGCTGTTCATGCATCAGTAAGAAAAGTTAGCACCAATTTATGACATTTGGGACAAGCAAATATTGCAGTGCATATAGTGATAAAAATGACCATTGTTTTCAAGAGGACAGAATATTTGTTATATTGCTGGTTCTAGGTTCTTCCGTTACTAGTTAGACATATGTCTAACAATTGAGGCAGCCTGGACACACATTCATTTCAAGAACACAAATGGTAAAACTGCATTAGAAATTATATATCACAAAACAAAAGTAAGTACAACTGTTAGAAATTTGACATGAAACTAGAGAATACTAGAAATACATAGCAACTCAATCAGTGCCTGTATAAAGAAAACTAATATTTTTAGTAGCTACCATCCTTTGGAAGACATTGGATTACATTTTCTGGAGCCATGTCAGCCAAATGTTGTAGGCCTCTTTGTGAAGACAGGTTAAAGTGTAGGATAATTACAAGAATATATCACCCAATTCATTTGCATCTGTCACACTTAGGAATGTTGGGCATCTGATAGACACACTGTACTCATAGAATCCCTGCCATGTGGAATCAGGCCATGTGGCCCATTGAGTCCATACCAACTCTCCGAAGAGCAAATTATCCAGATCCAGCCCCCTACCCGATCCCTGTAACCCCACACTATACTGTGGTTAATCCTCCTAGCCTGCACATCCCTGGTCACTATGGGCAATTTAGCATGCACATCTTTAGACTGTGGGAGGAAACCAGAGCTCAATAAGGAATTTCATGCAGGCATGGGGAGAACGTATAAGCTCCACACAGACACAGTTGCCCAAGGCTGGAATTAAACTTGGGTCCCTGATGCTGTGGGGCAGCAGTGCTAACTGGTGAGCCATCTGACATTATGAATTTAACAAAAGGGACATGAAGAAATAAGATGCTACTATGTCCAGTTTTGTCAATTGCAGCATGATCAATTTTGTAGACTAGAAGCACATTACAAAAACTAAATATTTCAAGGTACCACTTCCCTTTACAGCTGTTTCTACACTCCTTTATTCTCCTGTCTAAAACAAAAATGAGGTGGGCAGCTTGCAAATGCAGATATCCAATAAAATCTTAAACAATTTTGAACCATGATAGGGGGAGAGGGTGGGAGCAGACAAAAATCATGACCTGCCAGTGATGCAGAAGGATTCCCACTGATTGGGAATAATTAGATCATTACCTATTGTTTTCTGTCAGAAACACTGGCTGAGCCCCTGGGAATTTCCAATCCATTCCATTTTTACAATGTTATACAGACTGACACTGCTACTTCTCAGGAACTAATGATGAGTTGCCAATCAATGAGATAATAAAATTTAACAAGTTCTACAATGAATCGTCAAATACTTCACGAGTTTACCCCTACAAATGGTGAAGATGAAAATGGCCCCGCCTCTTCTCTCCCTCATCTTTAAGGTTTACTGTTGTACTTAATGGGACTTTGCATATAAATTACCAATTAGAGATCGTGGGTGGTTTACTGGTGGTGGTGAAAAAAAAGCTATGGGTGATTTTGTAATGCTAAAGAAAAATACAGTTATGTGTAAGAGCACTTCTGGTTATGAAAAAGGACAAAAAATGAAGGTGAAAATGATCCCATGTCATAGATAGAAATGTAAGAATTAATGCAGGACCATAGCAGCAGAAATAAGCGATATAGCCAGGTGAACCACCATTCAATAAGTTCATCCCTGACCGGAATCATTTACCTACCTTGATAAACTTGCTTCAAAAGGACTATTAACCTAAGCTTTAGTTATCCCTGAGTATTAACAGTTTCTTAGGGAAGAAAAATCCAGATGTTCACAGTCCTTTGTGTGAAGGAACACCACATCACGGAAACATGGAAACAGAGGGAATAGGAACAGGAGTGGGTCACTCGGCCTTTCAAGCCTGCTCTGCCTTTCATTACAATCATCCAACTGAGTAACCTGTTTCTGCTTTTGTCCTATACCCTTGTGATCCCTTTGAACGGCCTTTGTTTTAAAGTTATGACCAGTTGTTCTTGACTTTTCCACGAGAGGAAACAGTTTCTCTCTAACTACCCTACCAACGTTTTGTTTGTGTAGATAGCTTTCAAATCATGAAACTGATGCTTGAATTAACCTGTAGGGAAATAAATTTGTACAGTCTGTCACCTCTAAGTTGTTTCATTCCATGAGACTGATTTATTTTCTCTTGTTCTCACGTTCAAATGTGTTGTTTACTACAGATCATCGGGTTGTCACTTGTATTGTGAGTTCCATTTCCACGTTAGAAAAGTCACAGTGCAGCACAAAGTCCTTTATGCTTAAAATATTTGTCCAATCAATAGGCCAGCAGTTAAAGGCTTTCAGTGCCTTCAGTAAGTGGGATAACTGTCTACATTAATGGAGTCTTGAGGGAAAAAAATGCTGCAGCTGGGGCAATGTCACATGGGAATCTTTGGCATTGTCATATTTTTCCTTCAACCGCAAGAGAGAATATTCTAAATAATATTGCCATATTGCACCATTAGGTAGTAAGTATTTATTTTTTTAAGGGAAGCATCAAACAACTGGCAATTTGTGTTTTAGTGTTTTCTTAGGGTGCGGTTGTTCCTGACAAACTTGCTCTTTATTGTCCGTTCCAAACTGAACTGGAACCAAGTTCACCTGCCTCTCCTCCAACCTAGATTACTGTATCTGGTGCTCCCGATGTGGTTTTCTCTACATTGGTGGACCAAAGATAAACTCAGAGCATGTTTTGCCAAGCATCTCAGCCAGGCCCGCAGGAGTCAACCTGACCTCCTAGTCACCGCCCATTTTAATTCCCCCTCCCACTCCCTTTCCAACATGACCATCCTCAGCCTCCTCCATTGCCACAGCAAATCAGATCACAAATTGGAGGAATGACACCTCACTTTCTGCCTGAGTAGCCTGCAGCACAGAGGACTCAACATGGATTTCTCCAGTTTCAGATAGCCTCCCTTCCCATCCCTCGACTCCCTTCCCAACCCCGCCCCTCCTCCACTCCATTCCTCTGACCAACTCTTCCTTCCAGCTACCAACCGGACTTATTCCTCTAGGTTGTACCCCCTACACATTTCTATTTCACCACTCAGCCCCTCTCCCCACCCAAAACTCTCCCCCACCCCCCCTTTATCTGCAGCTCCCCTTTCACCCACCCCCAGCCCTGAAGAAGGGTTACAGCCAAAACATTGACTTCTCCACCTCCTGATATTGCCTGGCTTGCTGTGTACTTCCAGCCTCCTGCCTATCCCTCCTGGCGATGCCTGGCTTGCTGTATTCTTCCAGCTTCCTGCCTTTCTACCTTGGATTCCAGAATCTGCAGTATTTTGTCTCTAGCCCTGTAATCCATGAGCTTGCTATTGGGTTTGAGGTCTTTGCCATCAAACATCCCATTCCTCAGATGGCCCAAAGTTGTGCTGACACACTGGACACAACGTGGAATTTCAATGTCAATGTCCAATGTGAGGCTCTTAATGTTTGAGAATTGACCTACATTGCCCAGTGGCTCATCTTGGATGTTGTCAGTCAGGCACAGTGCTCTGCAGGTGGAACTGGCTGAAAGAAAATCATTGCTTCCTGGATGTCAGACTAAATCTTGTTTTAGACGAGGCTAATTGGGTTGTCATGCCCATAATTGTAAGGATATGCTGACATCCTGTCTTCATAGTCAGTAACGATCCTACACAATGTGCTAACACTTGACTGAATGGTTCTTCAAAGACAAGTATGTATTTCAAATGTGCTGGTTTAATTACTTGTTCCAGCTTTCTTACCACCTGTCATGTATAAAATATTTAACAGAATTACACTACGTCTTTATGAATTATTGGCCATGTAACATTCCTGTTTATTGATGCTTGTGTTTTCCATATTTCTATATCTCCTGCCATTGTAATTTTATGAGCTTTTATCTGGGTGAATAGCACTAGCTGATGAAGAACCATCCACTATTTGTCTGTATGTCTCTGAGGATGTCTCCACTTCCTCATCAGAACTCCATTTCTAATATAATAATACCCTGCAACTTCCTCAACCTCAGCTTTAGTGTGAAGTGTCTATGATAGCTTACTTAGTTCTGGGTCTGTTTTCCAACTAACACTTAATGAAGATATGCCAAACACGTTTTCTGGATTATCCTCTTTTTGAAGTGGAGTTTCAGCCACCCTAATGTCTCCTTGCACTATGACTGTGATCTCTGGTGATGGATCATTTTTAGCCAATGTTCTGGTCACAGCACACGATGGACAAACATCTCGAGCCTGTCTTTGCAATTGTTCACACAGTCTTCAATCTGTGGAGTTCTTTACCACAGAAAGCTGTAGAAGCTGAATAATTAGGTATATTCAAAGCTGAGATAGACAAATGTTTATTCAGTAAGGGAACCAAGGGTTATAAGGAAAGGCAGGAAAGTGGAGGAGAAGATGAGCAGATCGGCCATTATCTCATTTGAATGGCAGCGATGACTCTATGGGCTGAATTACACACTTCAAGCTCTTATGGTCTGATGCAGGTTTCAGCAGCATCCCTTTGTCTTCTTGAGGCCACTGCCATAGAGATGATGAGAAGGACCTGGATGGTAGGCCTTAAGTCATTGTGATCCTCAGCTGTTCTCCCACCAGGTCCATATAACATCATCAAACTGGAGCTGCTTAATGTATTCCTTTGTATTAATTTCAGAACTTACCTCTTAAAAGGTTATTTAGAAATTATCTAAACTATGTATTTGTTCCTATTGTTTACATATGCCAGGTATTGCAAGCTGTTGTAATTAAAATATTGTGGGATATGGGCCACCTGCTGGCAAGTGGGACTAGATTAGGTTGGGATATCTGGTCGGCATGGACGAGTTGGACCGAAGGGTCTGTTTCTGTGCTGGACATCTTACTCTATTTCTTCAATTCCTGGTACTGTTTGGAACAGAGATTCTGCCTCCTGACCCAGTGATCATGAAAGAACAATGATTTATATCCAAGAACAAGATGGTCCGTGACTTGGAGGAGAACTTGGAGATGATGCTATTTCCATGACCTTCCAGCCCTTGCCTGAAGTAGTTGATGCTCCAGCCTTGAAAGGCATTGATAAAGAATTAATGGTGACCTACTGCAAAGCATCATTAATGGAAGACAGTAACTCCCACATAGACAGAGGGAAAATCGGGCAGATTCCATTTCTATGCACAGCAGCTGGTTTCACAGGACCATTGGTTAAGGTGAGAAAAGCCAAGCTAATAAGTCAGGAGCAGGTCTTAAGGCTTTATTTATAACAGATTCAAAATAAAGATGGAAAAGGAAAGAACAGAAAAATTCAGCTCCTTCAAGGTTTTAGTTAATTCAAAGTAAAGGCAAGTTATGTTTTTTGTTTTAATCTTCATTACTAATATACAAATAGCTCACATTTTGTTGGTATAGTTTATCAGCTCAGATCATTCAATTTTTATTCCAGTTTACATCTTTCAGCAATTTTGTGTCAGATAAAATGTGAAGAACATTAGTTTGAAATCCCTACAGAAATCAGTGACCAACGTGTACACATAACTAGAATGGATGGGACGGTGAATTTATTGATTAATTTGTTGTAATAAAAGGTTCTGTTGCAAAAAATAATTCACATGGACTTGCATCAGAGAGTAAAGTTATAATTGATAAGACGACTGTAATTTGCCCTTTGCTGCTAGCTGTTTCCTTGCTAGAAAACCAAAGTCACTTTCATGTTAGCTTTGTGTCTCAGAGAATCTTGCCAATAAATCTTTAAACTGTTACTCAGATACTGGAATGATCCATTTGCCTGATCTGATTTGCCACTTTGCTTGCTGTGGCATAATCCAATCAATTCTGCAGCAAATTGTGCTGTGCATTTACCATACCAACAATTAGATTTTTATGACACCTTTAACTTAACAAACGCCCCAAGGTACTTCACAAAAATATCATCAAATAATATTTGTCACCAAGTCACATGGAGAGATATTATGGAAGATGTCAATGAGGCAAGTTGCAAGGAATTTCTCAAATCGGTGAGTGAAATAGAGAGGTGGTAAAGTTCAGGGTAAAGTCGCCACAGTCCTACCAGACCATTGTTGCTGCATTCTGATTAGAGAGATGATTGGTGATGGCTTAACCCAAGGGTCGCCACACCTCAGATGAAGTGAGACATCAAGAAAGAGAGTCCTTCACTGTAACCCCAAACGGTGTGGGGATCAAGTCCATGCTGTTGGCATCACTTTGAATCAGCTGTCCATCTAACTGAACTAATGGACCCCAGAGGTTTAGTTCCAGAATAAAGAGAATTTATCCTTCTGTTGCACAAAGCTGTGGTCAGGCCACCTCTGGAGCTCTGTATTCAGTTCTGGGCATTGCACTCTCTGAAGGGTTATTCATAAGGAGATGCAGTATTGATGGACCAGGATCTTCAATCGGTTAAGCAATGAATTAAAAACTGCATAGATCAGCTTTGATTACCTCAGCATTTAGAAACATAAGGGTGATCCAATTCGATAATTCGATAGGTTAGACAAAGGGGAACCTTTGCTTTCTTTGAAAGTCCAGGACAAGAGAGTATAACCTTAAAATTAGACGTGGAATATATAGGAGAGATATTAGGGAACACTTCAGACAAAGGAAGTGGTAAACTGTAACTCCTCCACAGATACTGTTGTGGTTCACTCAACCAAAAAAGTCAAATTTGAGATTGACGGATTTTTGTTAAGATAAAGGTCTTAAAGGCTGTGGAACCAAGACAGAGATAGAATTGGGGGATCGTGATTTACACTTACAAACACAATTTTAAAGATCCAACACATGAACATTTCCTATACTTACAAACAGATGCTTTATATTATCCTGCATTGTGTTCTGACTTACGTACAAATTGATTTGTGAATGGACTTAAGAATGAACCCTGTTCTAACCTAAGGACTGCTTGCAGCTGTTTGTACATGATCTGAATGAGTGATGGGACAAGCTCGAGAGGCTGACCACTCTAGTCCCGTTCCTTTGTTCCTTTAAGATTCAGAAAAGAAGAAGTAGCCAAACCCAACGAGGAAGAAAAACAGTTTCCGAAACACTATATGATGTATCTCACACTTAGTAGGCAGCTTATCAGAAACTTGCAGCTGTGGTTCCTGTGATTTTCTGTCTGTTGAAATCGCTTGGCTGACATCATACGCATAGGGTTAGTTGAAAGCTACGAGTGGAACGATTTAAACATTGGGCTCCAAACTGCCTTGTTTGGATTCACCATGCTGGGGAACCAGATTGAGATAGCTATCATGCACAGCTTTAGCAATCTCTGCTGTTCAACAGTCTGTTCTTACGCTTATCTGTGGCTGTATTGAGCCACAATCTCCAAAAGGGGCATTGAAACTACAGCATTAATGAGTGGGAGACAAGTGTTCTGGGCAGAATCCTTGGTGTGAGAACCAAAGCCGACAACATGTGTCACACCACTGCCCGTGGAAAGCTTTAAATAAAATTGCAAACACTTCCGCTAATTCAGCAATAACCAGCAGAGATCAGTCAGCAACTCACCTGAGGGTGGCTGATGATCCTTTTAAATGATCCTTCCTGCTGCTGAACACACATTCAACTTTATTACTGTAAGAGACGACTATCAGCTTGCGTGTTGGGACATAATATATGCTGACTAACATCACAGCTTGTTTACCCTGCATAATTCCAATGCACGTATCTAGTACCTCAACGATAAACTCACTAAAATAAAGTGGCCTGTATCAAATAAACATAGATGTATATTACAATATTCCAGTGTATATTCCAAGAGCATACATAGGGATCCTATGCCATTGGAATTCAAAAGAGCACCCTAACATCAAAATTAAGAGCACTGCACAACTGAAATTTGTGGCCACATTTTGAGCAACTCAACGTTTCTCACCAATAATTTCAGTTTCCTTACAATTGGTAATTAAAAATTCTCAGAAGAAATATTAGGATCACAAGCCTGCAGTTTTCCTGTTCTCATTTCTTTCTGCAGCATCTTCAGCTGTTACATGGCAGATTCAAGAACCCTCTTTGAAGCACACACCAAACACAGTCCAAGGGGTGTTTGCCAACTTGTCAAATTCATGTGATACAAATGAACCTTGTTGACTTGACTCTGGACTATTGACAAAACATAGGTAGAGGTCATTGTCATTCCAAAATTTCTAGCTCAAACCCAATCCCCAACAGCCAAATATATGACTCTAATGGTAATCAGAACAAGGAATGAAAATGAAAACTGCTACTCATACTCACTGATCCAGATCTTCAGCATAAATTTCAATCAAAATATTTGACAGCTGAGTGTGCAGACCATTAACGTTGAATGGATAGGGTGAATTTTACAGCTAAATGGAATCCATGCCTTATTAAATATCAATTAACACAGCCAAGCCTCTGGGTTGTCTTCAAATGCAGTAATAAATCACTCGACCTTGGACACTAATACCTTAATTGAATATTAAAACCCACAGAGAAAATGGTGTGCAGATGTGTGAACATTTGGGGTAATTTTGCTAAAAGTGAGTGATTGATGTATTGCAATCTTGACCAAGTCACAAGAAAGATGCTATGAAAGCCAACACAAGGTCTGTGTTGCGACAAGCTAATTCATTACTTCATGTTTGAGAATAGCTTCTTCTCAATGGTTACTACAAAGCACTCTATTTAGGAATTTTACCCTAACTGCTGAAAGGGAATTGAAATATTCATGCAGGTAGGATTCTTTTGTTGAGTTTAGAACAGAAATAAGCAACTCTAATATGTACACATAAACATGTTTTTAAAATTTATATTAATACCAGGAAGGCATGTTGTTTTCGAGTGTCAGTAAGCTGATTACTGATTCCATAGGAGTAACAGATGATTCAAACTCCCAGACTGGAAGAAGATTAAAGAACAGTGATTCTTCATTCCACTGCATCTGATCTTTATAAGTAGAATGAAAAAGCTTAACCCCAAAAAACAAACTATTTAAGCTGTACGTGCACAGCCGACTCTCCCCTAGGAAGGTGTTGACAGCTTAACTCCTGAACTCTAATCTGCTCAGCATCAGAGCTCCATTTGTAGAGCTCTTGTTGCTAACTCCCTGTGAGCACAAGAGCAAGATTATCTTGCTTTCCTGATACGTTTTTAAATCAATCCATAATCTCACCACCCTCCTGCACCTTTTCTCTGTATGCACCTCCTGCTCAGTAGCCCTCAGAGATGTCTGTGTTCCTCAAAGTCCATTCCTGATTTTTACTGTGGTGCCTTCAGTTGTCTGTCCCCAGATTCTCCTTGGATTTTCTTCTCCCCTGAGGCAAAAGTGAGGACTGCAGATGCTGGAAATCAGAGTCTAGATTAGAGTGGTGCTGGAAAAGGACAGCAGGTCGATCTTCTTCTCCCCTTCTCTATTTTACTTTTCTCATGTAAAGCCCTCCTAACAACCTCCTCAAACAAGCTTTTGATCATCTGACCTTATGTGACTCTATTTCTTTTTCTTTTTTATCATGTTTCTCGGAAGGACTTTGGGACATTTAAAGGCACTTTATAAATAGGAATTGTGTTGGTGTTTTTAGTTAATCAATACCCTTTTTGTCATATTGGGCTGTGGGTTACCAACAACTGGCAGCTTGTCGTTGGGATGCAGTTCTGCAACCAATCCTTCTTTCTATTCTTTTACACAACTGAAAATTAGGTTAAACATCCCCTAATGGGCCACTCTAATAAAAACACATACTAATAATTCATGGAAACCAGCAAAAAGTGAATGGAAACTTATCAAATCAAAAAGACATTATCATGTCTGATGATGCACTCCAACACCTTTAGCAATCTTCCTTTCTATGCTGAGTCTTGGGGTTTGTCTCATTATTTCTGTCAGACGATAGATCACTGCAGAATCTTAACCAGAAGAGGCACTTGTCTTACAAGTGGCAGATTCCAATTTATATTGACTGGATAAATATTATTATGTAAAGCCATCAAAAGTCAGAGATGACATATTTGTGATTACTGGGACCTTAAGCAAGTCTGTCCAATTCTGCACCTAAAGACTGTGTTATAGCATCAGGTTGAATGTAGCTTAATTCAATATTAGTTCTTTTAGAATCATTACCTCTTATAACACTTCCTTCCTTCTATGGGCCATGAATGTTGATTTTTACTGATGATTGGACAGTAGCTCGATTCATTTGAAACTTATCAAACAGTCCAAGTTCACAGGGAGCAAGATCTGGTCAACATTCAAGTTTGGTAATTAACAAGTGGCAAGTCGCATTTGTGCCATACAAATGCCAGGCAATGACCAGCTTCAGTAAGACAGAATCGAATCATCTCTGCACAGAAATCAACTTTATCTCAATCACTGAATCCCACACTATCGACATTCTTAGGTGTGCACCATTTGCTGAATGCTTAACCAAACCAGCTATTTCATCACTCTGGTACAAGAGTAGGGCAGAGGCAACAAATTCTACAGCGAGTGAATCATCCCTTAATTCCACAACTCCTTTCCACTGACCAAGAGTGCAATGGAATATTTTGATCTATCACAAAAATGGGATAGATAATTCAAGAGTGCTGTCGATCCATGACATTTAAGAATCTTGACACCATCCAGGACAAAGAAGTATGATTGAATGGTTCTTCACTTACTACCCTAATCATGCACACCATGGCAAAACTGTGTACCGTCTACAACTTGCCAAGTGTCCTTGAACTTTCAAAATTGACAATCTCTGCCTCCTAAGAGAAAAAGGGCAGTGTCTACATGGGAACATACCATCTCCAAGTTCCCTTCCAAACCTTAGATCATCCCATCCAGATATGAAAATCTTTTGCTGTAGTTGGGTTAAAATCCTGGAATTTCCTCCCTCAACAGCACTATGATCCACTTTCACGATGGGGAATGTAGAAATTCAAGTATGTAGGGCCACCATCTTGTCTTGGACTACTTGCATGGGCAATAAATACTGGCCTCACCCATGTTGTCCACATCTTGTTACTGAAGAAAAATGTAATATCAAAATGCCAAATTACCTTTAAGAGTTTCAATACAATTGGTTTTTAACTGTAATGCAAATTATATGTCATTCTAATTGAATATAGCTTTCCTCAAGGACATTTAAATTAGGCTTTGGAGGGACATTGTGAACTCATCTCTGTGAGGAAATATGAAGTTCTGCTAAGTAGCAATTTAAATATTTTTAATCAATTGAATTTCCTTAACGAGACACTCACATAAAATGCATTAATCTGCTGTTGAACCAACACAGTAACTGTCCAACAAACGCCATTGAGAGGTCAGACCTGGTTGAGGAGAGATCTAAGATTTCTGATTGTCCAAGCCCTTTCCTCACAATCTGTACTTGTTCAACTTGTGAAGAACATTCTAGATATTTTTAAACAACCTGTTCAGATGTGCTTTTACAAACTTCTGGAGCATGTAAGATTTGAACTTGGGTCTCCTGACTCAGAAGTAACGATAATACCATAAGAACTCCCACAAGGAACATTCTAAAATGAAGCTCATGATTACTGTCTTTGTAGTGAATGCGAATTAGAAGGTTATCATTTCAGTAACAGACAGAAAATCGCCAGCTAAATGGGCTTCTTTCAAATAATTAATGGAGAGTAAATTAGTATTTTATAATTAATTTCATTTTTATGTTAGGATGAGACTCCACACAATTCACAAGGCAGTGTTAAATTTTGAAGAGATATTAGCTTTATACCCTTTTGACTTAACAATTGTGGATTGGAAATTTCCAGAATTCATGAAGAAACAGTAAAGGACAGGCAGATAATTATTGAAATAAGACAAAGTCACAACTCTCCAACATTGATAAATCCATGAAAATCTGTGCAACTTACTTTGATCTTTGTTATTTTCAACCATTCTCAATCATTTCCTGAAAATTTGTTTGACTTGAAAATCGTTAGAGATGCGCTTACCTGCAAAGATTTCTCACGAGTACCTGATATATTCTGGCAATGATTCATGCAGCACAAAATATGTTTTATTTTAGAAGACCACTGGGGAGGTCTGAAGAGAACCTTTTTTTTCTACACAGCAAGCTGTTGGGGTTTGAAATGCAGTCCCTAAAAGACATGGGGAAGTAGATACGAACACAAGTTTCTGATGAAATAAAATTTGCAGGGCTATGGTGAAGGGATTGTTTAGAAAGCTCTTTCAAAACAATAGCACAATCTCAATGAACAAACTGACCTCTTCTGGATTATGAAACTCATTGGAGATCTAATTAAAAAGTGTGTAAGTGCATTGCAAGACTTCAGAAGAAAGCAACAGGTTACACCTTTGGTTGATTTAGTCAACCTTACCCAGGTTGTTTTAAAAAAAAGTCAATATCCGTAGACTGGAAACAAAATAAATTTGACTTGTTCTTTCTACGTTTATTGAACAAAAACAGGTGTAGACCATGCCAATCCTCCAGCCTGCTCCATCACTTCTCATGACTAATTTAATTGCAACCTCAAACCAGTATTCCTATGGAGCTCTGATGATCTTTCATCCCGTCGCTTCACAAGAATTGACCCACCTCTGCTTGCAAAATATTCAGATGCTGCTTCCACTGCCTTTCCAGGAATAGAGTTCCAAAGACTCGGAACACTCTGCCAATAAATAAGCCCCATCTCTTTTGGGTAACCTCTTATTTCTAAACAGTAACCCCAGAACACCTGAAGAAAGACTACTAGACACGAAATGTTAACTCTGCTTTCTCTCCACAGACGATGTCAGACCTGCTGAGTTTTTCTCAGCAATTTCTGTTTTTGTTTCTCATTTCCATCATCCGCAGTTCTTTTCGGGTTTTGTTTATTGAAGAGGTACAAAAATCGAGAGGTTTCTGGAGATAATTAAGGGATGATATTGAGATATGATGATGATAAGACATTAAGGGTTACAAAGATGGTGCTAGAAAGTATCACTGAGGAGCTGATTAGCTGTGATCTGGATGGGTGGGTCAGGATCAGTAGGCTGAATGGCCTACTCCTATTCCTATGTTATTATATCCACAAGAGGTAATACCCTTTTCACTCCTATCCTGTCAAAGCTTCTCAGCAGTTTATATTTTTAATTCAAGTTGCCTCTTACTCTTCTAAACTTCAGCAGACACAAGTCTAGCCTGTCCATCCTTTCCTTGTAAGATAATCCATACAACCCGACATTAAGTCTGCCCAACCTCAAATAATGAACATGCTTTTGTGTGTAAAGTTGCAGAATTATTTCACTGAATTGTCATTAGTAACCAAGTACATTTCAGTAAGATCAAATACAATGATGTTAACATAGGATTCCCAAGGGTCGTGTACCGATGTCATAGCAGACACCAGGAAAAGTCTGAACAAATTCACCCACAACAGATTTACATAAAATAAAATCAACCATGCTACTGATGCTGGAGATCTGTAATAAAAAAAATTAAAGGCACAGAATACTCAGCAGGTCTAGCAGGCCTTAGGCATTTGCAACAATCTTCAACCAGAAGTATTGAATGGATGATCCATTGTAGCCTCCTCCAGAAATTCCCAACATCGCAGATGCCATTCATCAGCCAATTTGGTTCACTCCGTGTGATATTAAGAAATGGTTAGAGGCATTGGATGTTGCTTAGGCTATGGGCCCTGACAAGGGGTTCTGGCAATAGTACTGAAGCCTTGTGCTCTAAGACTTGCTGCTCTCCTAGCCAAGCCATTCCATACAGCTATAGCAGTGGTATTTACCTGGCAATGTGGAATATTTGTACACAAAAAACATGACAAATCCAACTCAGTCAATTACTACCCCATCAATATACTCTTGCTCATCAGTAAAGTGATGGAAGGTGTCATCAACAGTGCTATCAAGCAGCACCTGCACAGCAATGACCTGGTTATTGACGCCTAGTTTGGGTTCCGTTGGACACTCAGATCCTGACCTTATTACAGCCTTGGTCCAAACATGGACAAAAGAGCTAAATTCCAGATGTGAGATGAGAGCTACTGCCCTTAACATCAAAACCACATCTAACCTACTATCATCAAGGGACCTTAGCAAAACTGAAATCAATGGATATTGGGGGAAAACTCTCTGCTGGCTGGAGTCATACATAGGAAGATTGTTGTGATTGTTGGAAGTTAGTCATCTCAGCTCCAGGACATCTCTGCAGGAAATCTGCAAGGTAATGTCCTAGGTCTCAACCATCTTCAGCTGCTCCATCAATAGCTTTCCCTCTATCATAAGGTCAGAAGTTGTACATTCACTGATTACTGCACAATGTTCAGCTCGGTTTGTGACTCTTCTGATATTAAAGTAGTCTATGTCCAAAGATGTGCATGTTAGGCGGATTCGCCATACTGAATTTCCCATAGTGCCCAGAGATGTGTAGGCTAAATGGATTAGCCAAGGGAAATGTAGAGTGATAGGGATAGAGTAGGGGTATGGGTCTGGGTTGGATGATCTTTGGAGTGCCAGTGTGGACTCGATGGGCAGAATGGCCTGGCTATGATTCTATGTCAAAATACAGCAAAAGTAGGAAAATATCCAAGCTTGGGCTAACAATTGCATGTAATATTTGTGTCAAACAAATGTCAGGCAATGATTTTCAAATAAGAAACAATCTAACCATCACCTCTTGATATTCAATGGCATTACCATCACAGTGTTCACCACAATCAACATCTGGGAATTAGCATTGACCAGAAACTGAACTGGACTCACCATATAAATATTAGTGGCTACAGAAGCAAGTCAGAGTCTAGGCATACTGCAGTGAGTAACTCACCAGCCTACCCAAAGCTTGTCCACAAGACATGAGTCAGAAGTTTAATGGAATAATACTTACTTGCCTAGATGAGTGCATCTCCAAAAACACTCAAGAAGCTTGAAACCAGGACTAAGCAGCCTTCTTGATTAGCACCACAGCTACCAACATCTACTCCCTCCCTCACCAATGCTTACTAACATTCAGAAGATGCACCACAGGAATTCACCAAGACTCCTTAGATAACACCTTATATAACAAACAAAGTGCATAACGGGGTTCCCATAGTTATAGGATATCTGCACGTCCAAAATTCATTTGATAAGGTGCCACATAAAAGGTTAATGTACCCAGTAAGATCACACAGGGTTAGGGATAAAATATTAGCTTAGATTAAGGATTGACTAATCGAAGAAAGCAGACAGTCAGAGTAAATGAGTCTTTTTCTGGATGGCAAGAAATAATTAATAGGTGGCGCAGGGTTTGATCCTTGGGCCCCAACTATTTACAATCTATATTAATCCCTCGAATTCAGGGATAGAAGTACTATAAGTCAAGTTCATAGATAATGATAAAGTGCATGGGAAAGTAAATTTACATAAAGAAATAAGATATTTACAAATGAGTATGGATAGATTAGCTCAAATTTGTTAGATGGATTTTAATGTGATAATTGTGAGATTATCCAGTTTGTCTCAGAAGAATAGAGAAGCAATTATTATCTAAATGGAGAGAAACATCAGAGTGCCTCGGTGCAGAGGGATCTGGGTTTCCTCATGCATGAGTTGCAGAAAACTGGTATGTAGGAACAGCAGATAATGAGGATGGCTGTCATTTGGGAAGTTGCTTGACTGAGAATTGGTTGGTTTGATCCACAATATACTTTATCACTAAGGTCATCAATAAAGAAGCTGAAGGTCTAAAAATGGATAAATAACCCGGATCAGATGGAACACACCCCAGAGTTCTGAAGGAGATAGCTGAGGAGATTGTGGAGACATTGATGGTGATCTTATCAGGAATCGCTAGAGTCAGGGAAGATACCAGTGCACTGGAAACTGGGTAATGTTACATCGCTGTTTAAGAAGGGAGGGATGCTGAAGACAGGAAACCTTAGGCTGGTAAGCCTGACCTCAGTCATTGGTAACATTTTAGAGTCCATTGTTAACGATGTGATTGTGGACTACTTGAAAGTCTATGGGAAAATAGGGCTGAATCAGTGCAGCTTCGTCCAGGGGAGATCATGCCTGACAAACCTGTTAGACTTCTTTGAGGAGGTAATGAACAACTTAGACAAAGGAGAGCCAGATCTATTTTGATTTCCATAAGGTCTTTGACAAGGAGCTGCACAGAAGGTTGCTAAATAAGAGAAAAGGTGTTGGGAGGCAAGTTACTGGCATGGATAGAGGAATGGCTGATTGGCAGAAGGCAAAAGGGGTCTTTTTCAGATGGTAACTGGTGACCAATGGAGTATGCAGAGATCAGTGTTGGGTTCACAACTATTCCTATTATACATTCACAATCTGGATGAAGGGACTGAGGAAATTGCTGCTAATTGTTGCAAATGACACAAACATAAGTCGAGGGACAGGTAGTTGAGAAAGTGGGGAGGCTGCAGAAGGACTGGAGTGGTCAGGAGGCTGAGCAAAGAAGTGGTAGTTGGGATGCATTTAGAATGTAAGAAAGTGTGAGGTCATGCACGTTGGTAGGAAGGATGGGGGGGGGGGCATCTCACTGAAACTTACGGAATACTGAGGGGCTTGGATGGAGTGGATGTGGAGAAGATGTTTCCACTAGCAGGAGAGACAAGGACTCAAGGACATAGTTCTGAGTGAAGGGATGATTTTTTAGAACTGGGACGAGAAGGAATCTCTTCAGGCAGACAGTGGGGAGTCTATGGAACTCACTGCTGCAGAAAGCTGTGAAGGCCAAGTCATTGAGTGCCTTTAAGACAGACAAAGATAGGATCTTGATTAATAAGGGGATCAATGGTTATGGGGAGAAGGCAGGACAATGGGGCTTAGAAACATATCAGCCATGATCGAGCAATGGAGCAGATTCATGGGCTGAGTGGGCCTAATTCTGTGTTTGCAGTTTGCTAACCTTTCGGTGGTCTTCTGGATACTGATTTGCAGTTCTCTGCATTTCCCAATTTTATGCCACCGAGATTTTGAGATTTCATTGATCACTAATATGTCCATACATACCAATAACACAAGTGATTGCTCTACTTTCAATCCATCAGCAATCCAGCTGACACTAATCTAATAAATTGCACTGTAACCAACTTTCTATCCACGCTTTTACAATCACTGCTATTGCAGGACAGTAAAGACAACAAAGTTCGGTTTTTCTAAAAGCTGTCTTGCAAGGTTCTTTGTTGAATATGTCATGGAAATTAGAACATAGATAGAACATAGAAGAATACAGCGCAGTACAGGCCCTTTGGCCCTCGATGTTGCGCCGATCCAAGCCCACCTAACCTATACTAACCCACTATCCTCCATATACCTATCCAATGCCCGCTTAAATGCCCATAAAGAGGGAGAGTCCACCACTGCTACTGGCAGGGCATTCCATGAACTTACGACTCGCTGAGTGAAGAACCTACCCCTAACTTCAGTCCTATATCTACCCCCCCTTAATTTAAAGCTATGCCCCCTTGTAATACCCGACTCCATACGCGGGAAAAGGTTCACACTGTCAACCCTATCTAACCCCCTAATCATCTTGTACACCTCAATCAAGTCACCCCTAAATCTTCTTTTCTCTAATGAAAACAGCCCCAAGTGTCTCAGTCTTTCCTCATACGATCTTCCTTCCATACCAGGCAACATCCTGGTAAACCTCCTCTGCACCCGTTCCAGTGCCTCCACATCCTTCCTATAGTGTGGCGACCAAAACTGCACACAATATTCCAGATGCGGCCGCACCAGAGTCTTATACAACTGCATCATGACCTCAGGACTCCGGAACTCAATTCCTCTACCAATAAAAGCCAGTACGCCATATGCCTTCCTCACCGCACTATTTATCTGGGTGGCAACTTTCAGAGATCTGTGTACATGGACACCAAGATCCCTCTGCTCATCCACACTACCAAGTATCCGACCATTAGCCCAGTACCCCATCTTTTTGTTATTCTTCCCAAAGTGAACCACCTCACACTTAGCTACATTGAATTCCATTTGCCACCTTTCTGCCCAGCTCTGCAGCTTCTCTATATCCTGCTGTAACCTGCCACATCCTTCCTCACTGTCAACAACTCCTCCGACTTTCGTATCATCCGCAAACTTGCTCACCCAACCTTCTAACCCCTCTTCCAGGTCATTTATAAAAATGACAAACAGCAATGGTCCCAAAACAGATCCTTGCGGAACACCGCTAGTGACGGCACTCCATGAAGAAACTTTGCCATCAACTACTACCCTCTGTCTTCTTCCATCCAGCCAATTCCTAATCCAAACCGCCAACTCACCCTCAATGCCATATCTCCGTATTTTCTGCAGTAGCCTACCATGGGGAACCTTATCAAACGCCTTACTAAAATCCATATATACCACATCTACCACTTTCCCCTCATCAACCTCCTTCGTCACCTTTTCAAAGAATTCAATAAGGTTTGTGAGGCACGACCTGCCCTTCACAAAACCATGCTGACTATCCTTGATCACATTATTCCTATCCAGATGTGCATAAATCCTATCCCTTACAATTCTCTCTAAGACTTTGCCCACAACAGAAGTGAGACTCACCGGCCTATAGTTACTAGGGTTATCCCTACTCCTCTTTTTGAACAAGGGAACCACATTTGCTATCCTCCAGTCTTCTGGCACTACTCCTGTAGACAAAGAGGACATAAAAATCAAGGCCAATGGCTCTGCAATCTCCTCCCTTGCTTCCCAGAGAATCTTAGGATAAATGCCATCAGGCCCAGGGGACTTATCTATTTTCACCTTTTCCAGGATTTCCAACACCTCTTCCCTACATACCTCAAAGCCATCCATTCTACTTATTTGTGACTTAGTATTCACATCGACGACAATGCCCTGTTCCTGAGTAAATACTGAAGAAAAGTATTCATTCAGTGTCTCCCCAATCTCTTCCGCCTCCACACGCAACTTCCCACTACTATCCTTGACTGGACCTATTCCTACCCTAGTCATTCTTTTATTCCTAACATACCTATAGAAAGCCTTAGGGTTTTCCCTAATCCTACCGACGAAGGACCTTTCATGTCCCCTCCTTGCTGCTCTTAGCTCTCTCTTCAGGTCCTTCCTGGCTACCCTATAACTCTCAATCGCCCCAATTGAACCTTCACGTCTCATCTTGAGATAGGCCGCCCTCTTCCATTTAACAAGGGATTCCAATTCCTTATTAAACCACGGCTCCCTCGCACGACCCTTTCCTCCCTGCCTGACAGGTACATAATTATCAAGGACACTCAATAGTTGCTCCTTGAACAAGCTCCACATATCATTTACACTCTTGCCTTGGAGTCTACTTTTCCAAGCCACACATCCTAAGTCATGCCTCACCGCATCGTAATTTCCCTGACCCCAGCTATAACTCTTGCCCTGTAGTACACACTTATCCCTCTCCATCACGAGAGTAAAAATCACCGAATTATGGTCACTATCCCCAAAGTGCTCACCTACCTCTAATTCTAACACCTGGCCTGGTTCGTTACCCAGAACCAAATCCAGTATGGCCTCACCTCTTGTTGGCCTGTCTACATATTGTGTCAGGAAACTCTCCTGCACACATTGAACAAACACTGACCCATCTAACGAACTTGAGCTATAGCTTTCCCAATCAATATCAGGAAAGTTAAAGTCCCCCATAACAACCACCCTATTACTGTCACTCATCTCCTGAATCACCTTCCCTATCCTTTCTTCAATGATTCTAGGACTATTAGGAGGCCTGTAAAAGACTCCTAACAGGGTGACCTCACCTTTCCTATTCCTAACCTCAGCCCAAACTACCTCAGATGGCAAGTCCTCATCCATCGTCCTTTCCACCACTGTAGTACTATCTTTGACAAGCAATGCCACACCTCCCCCTCTTTTACCCCCACCTCTGACCCTACTAAAACATTTAAATCCTGGAACCTGCAACAGCCAATCCTGTCCCTGTTCTAGCCATGTCTCCGTAATAGCCACAACATCGAAGTCCCAGGTACCAACCCACGCTGCAAGTTCACCTACCTTATTTCGTATACTTCTTGCATTGAAGTATACACACTTCAAGCCACTTTCCTGTTTACAGGCACCCTCCTTTGAAATTGATGCCATGTTCCTAACCTCCCTACACTCCAGGCCCTGCACCCTGAAGCTACAATCTGGGTTCCCATGCCCCTGCAGAGTTAGTTTAAACCCCCCCCCAAGAGCACTAGCAAACCTCCCACCAAGGATACTGGTGCCCCTCAGGTTCAGGTGTAGACCATCCTGTTTATAGAGGTCCCACCGTCCCCAGAAAGAACCCCAGTTATCCAAAAACCGGAATCCCTCCCTCCTGCACCATCCCTGTAGCCACGCATTTAAGTGTTCTCTTTCCCTATTCCTCGACTCTCTATCACGTGGCACGGGTAACAAACCAGAGACAACAACTCTGTTCGTTCTAACTCTGAGCTTCCAACCTAGCTCCCTGAAAGCCTGTCTAACATCCTTGGCACTCCTCCTACCTATGTCGTTGGTGCCAATATGGACCACGACTTCGGGCTGCTCCCCCTCCCCCTCCAGGACCCGGAAAACACGATCAGAGACATCACGTACCCTTGCACCTGGGAGGCAACATACCAAACGTGAGTCTCTCTCGTTCCCACAAAACCGCCTATCTGTGCCCCGAACTATCGAGTCCCCAATTACTACTGCTCTGCTCTTCTTCACCCTTCTCTTCTGAGTAACGGGGACAGGCTCCGTGCCAGAGACCTGAGCCCCGTTACTTACCTCTGGTAAGTCATCCTCCCCACAAGTATCCAAAACGGTATACTTGTTCTTGAGGGGAACGGCCGCAGGGGGTCCCTGCACTGGCTGCTTCCTCCCAGTCCCCCTCACTGTCACCCATCTATCTGCCATCTTTGGAGTTACTACTTCGCGCTTTTAAAGGGGGAAAAAACCTACCCAGGTAAGCTTACACTAACTGCTTCCGGGTCTCGGCTGCCCCTCTGGTCGTCGTCACTTCCCCCTGGTGCTCCCGCTCTTTCTGTGAAGAGAGAGTGAAAGAGAAAAAAAAACACCGCTGCCCGCTACCGGTAAGTACTTTTAAAACCAAACGGTCTTACCTTCGCTGCTGCTCGCACTGGAAATTGAGATGCACCGTATCAATTCAGTCACTTATTCCAAATTCGTTACTAAATTTATCCAACATCTTGCCTTCAACTAATCCACGTTGGCTGTCCTTAAATAATTGAAACATGGATACATGCGTAATAATTGTCCCATCCTTTATACATAGTTAAAATTTACTTGTGATTGACATCAGAAAGTCTTGTCAATCAATGTACCTTTTTGCCCCCTCTTGAACAAGAGTGTTGCTTCAGACCCCGCTCATCATAGAACTCTGCTTTCATTACTTTTATTCTACTAGGACTACTTTTTGTCTCCTTTTCACTATGGCACCAAGCACTGCTATGTTCTGGAATAGGAATGAAGAAATGACTTTGGCATACAGTATTGTTATTGCACTGCACACTAAGAACAGGATTAGGAGCATTTCAATTTACTGTTGCTGAATTTCATTCAACTCTGTAAGTTGTATTTCCCATGATCCAAAATGTCATGAAGATGGACCAGTCTACACTAATCAGTCTCCATCAATTGCCTTTTAGTCTTCTGAATGTTGTTTTAAATATAGCCTAAATGTGTTAAATTTGTGTTTGGTCACAGTAAAAATTTTCCTCCAGTGTTGAAGATCTCTGCAATAGAACTATCTAACCTTGCCAACCCACTCACTGTACTATCCACCTAGGTATTGTTCAAGTTTAGCTGCAACACTGATGTCTACCTCACAATGTGGGAACCTGATCGAATACACCATGCAAAAACAGGAAGATTCTAACTATTGATTGAGAACTCTATGGGCTTCCTCCAAATTATTAGTGAAGTTAATGGAAAGTTTCAGCAATACTGCTATCACTTGACATCTACTCACCAAATCACCAAAAACGTGTGCATTGCTGCTCAGTTCAAGCTCCACTTGGCTACAGCATTCACCATCAGCTCCATCCAAACGCGAATGTAAAATTGCTATATGGACTGTGTTGATTTCCCTGGGAACAGATAGAACCAAGCAGGGTGTGCATGGTCTCATTTTTTGATATCAATTATTGAAATCTGGGTGGGCTGTACAGGTAAGGCTTTGCAATGATGCTTGTCCTTGGACAATCATTCCAGAGAGCAGTTATGAAGTGCTGCTACACATTTTGACCCCAATGCATTTTGATTAGATTAGATTCCCTACCGTGTGGAAGCAGGCCCTTCGGCCCAACCAGTCCACACTGACCCTCCAAAGAGTAACCCACCCAGACCCATTTCCCTCTGACTAATGCACCTAACACTACGGGCAATTTAGCATGGTCAATTCACCTGACCTGCACATCTTTGTGACTGTGGGAGGAAACCGGAGCAAACCCACGCAGACACGGGGAGAATGTACAAACTTCACACAGACACCCGAGGCTGGAATCGAACCTGGGAACCTGGTGCTGTGAGGCAGCAGTGCTAACCACTGAGCCACCGTACGGCTGAAGTTTTGCACAGAAGTAAAGATTAGACAAGACTTTTCTTTCATACAGGGAAGTAGACATGTGGAATCCCAAAGCAGGTAAACAATATTTGAGCAATTAGTAACTTTAGCAGGAACTGACCCCATTGTCCCTTGAGAAAGGGGAGTTAGAAGATTGATTCCATGGATAGTCTGGGGATCATTGAATAACGTGAGAGTTAAACTTACAATACAAATAATTATCAAATCCAGTATGATAGTTGAAAAAACCTCTTCCAGCTCCACATTTTCTTTCATTTGTATATAAATTGAAGATTACAAAATAATTTAATAAAATCTGTTCTTCCTCTCATGATTTAAAGTCAGGCAGATGTTGGTTATTTTCCATTGTATTAGCAATTTAATAAACTATGGAAAACAGCTGCCTCTGAGAAAATTATTCAGCACCTCTGGCTCACAGCTGAGTGATTCTATGATAATGAAACATCTGAGGTGTCTTTGTGAATGTTATATTCTGGATAGACAGAAGGTGAAGGAAGAAACCATTGCCAGTCTTAAGTTGGAATGGATTTGTTCGCACAGTGAAACATTAAACGTATATATCTCCCAACTCCAGTCAATTCAAGTGCTCATAAGATGTCTCTTTTATGTGTGCTCAAGTAAACACTAACTGACTCAAAGCTCTCCACCTGCATGTGCTTTGAAACCTGAATAACTAACATTAGCATGAAGAGATGCCAATGGTAACATTTATTTTTTCACTACACTTGACTTAAAAGATTAAAAAATTGCTTGCTGTTGTAAGGAAAGAAAATTGTTCAACGATAGATGCTTGATAAACTGCAAAAAGTAGTCCTTTTCCCTGAGTCTACAAGTCAAAGTCAGCTTCTTAAAGGACAATAGAATGAGGCTTCATTAGATTAGCGACTTTTTCTAAAATTCATTAATGGGATGTGGGCATCACTTGCTAGGCCAGCATTTATTGCCCATCCCTAATTACCCAGAGGGCAGTTACAAGTAAACTGCATTGTTGTGGGTCTGGAGTCACATGTAGGAGAAAGTGAGGACTACAGATGCTGGAGATCAGAGTCAAGCGTGTGGTGCTGGAAAAGCACAGCAGGTCAGGCAGCATCTGAGGAGCAAGAGAGTCGATGTTTCGGGCAAGAATCCTTCATCAGGAATGGGGCTGTGAGCAGAGGGGATGGAGAGATAACTGAGAGGGGTGGGCCTGGGGGAAAGGGAGCTGAGAGTGCAATAGCTGGATGGAGATGGGGGTAAAGGTGATAGGTCGGACAGGAGGGTGAAGTGGATAGGTGGAAAAGAAGACCAGTCATGAGGGCAGTGCCAAGTTGGAAGGTTGGAACTGTGATAAGGTAGGGGGAGAATGGGGAAACTGGTGAAATCCACATTGATGCTGTGTGGTTGGAGGGTCCCAAGGCCAAAGATGAGGCGTTCTTCCTCCAGGCGGCAGGTGGTTAGGGAGTGGCGATGGAGGAGGCCCAGGACCCGTGTGTCCTTGAGTGAGTGGGAGGCGGAGTTGAAATGTTCGGCCACGGCGCAGTGGGGTTGGTTGGTGTGGGTGTCCCAGAGATGTTCTCTGAAGGGCTCTGCAAGTAGGCGTCCTGTCTCCCCAATCAAGAGCATCAAGAGCAACGGATACAGTCAATGACATATGTGGAAGAGCAGGTAAAACTCTGATGGATGTGGAAAGCTCCTTTGGGGCCTTGGATGGAGGTGAGGGGGGAGATGTGAGTGCAGGCTTTGTAATTCCTGCGGTGGCAGAGGAAGGTGCCGGGAGGGGACAGTGGGTTAGTGAGGGGCGTGGACCTGACATGAAAGTCACAGAGAGAATGGTCTTAATGGAAAGTGGATAGGGGTGGGAGGGAAATATACCTCTGGTAATCGGGTCCATTTGTAGGTAGCGGAAATGGCAGATGATGATGCGATGTATATGGAGGTTGCTGGGGTGGAAGGTGAGGACGAGGGTGGGGGTGGGGTTCTGTCCTTGTTGCAGTTGGAGGGGTGGGGTGGTTCGAGGACAGAGATGCAGCAATGGATGAGATGCACTAGAGGGCATCATCAACCATGTGGGAGGGGAAATTGTGGTCTTTGAACAAGGAGGCCATCTGGTGTGTTCTGTATCTATAGTCACATATAAGCCAGATCAGCTAAGGATGGCAGTTTCCTTCCCTAAAGGACATTAGTAAACCAGATAGGTTTTTCCAGACAGTTGACACATTGTCATCATTTGACTCTTAATTCCAGATATTTATCGAATTTGAGTTCCATCATCTACTATGACTGGATTTGAACCCAAGTCTCCAGGATCTCAGAGATAGTGCCACAAGGCCATCATGCCCCCGACTTTGATAAAAAGAAATTGCGTAATCTGACTGATTTGGACTGGAAGCCAAATTGGCATAAATAAATGAATATTTATTAACTATTCACCCCAAGTACCAAGATACAGTTCAGCAAGATTCCAATAAAATCCTTTTCCAGTTCCATATGATCTGACATCTGCAGGTAGCACTCACGAAAAGGTCTGCCATCCATTAACTGTTTTGCTACAAATAAAGTCTATTCTCTGGAGTCTAGAAGGAAAGATGATTTGACGGAAACATTCAATATTCTGAAGGGGCTTGATAGGCTTGACAGCTGGACACCGAGATTATTTTCCCCGGTTAGAAAACCGAAAACTTTGCGTCCTAATCTCAGGATAAGGGAGGGGGGGGATTGACAAGAAGTTGCTCAGACTCAACAGGTTACGCATCTTTGGAATTCTCTACCCTGACAGATGTACCTGAGGTTCAGCACCATACAGTATTGGTAATGATATGTCCATTGACACTGCAGAACTTAACATGTATTTCAGGAAGATAGAAATGACTGAAGCTAACACTTGTGTCGGGATGGTAACAAACTTGTAGGTTGCAAGTCTCACAGCTTCCAAATCCTAGCACTGTACAGGCAAGGACACTAATGAGCTGGAGTGTTTCTGATCGCTCAGTGGATAAGCAGATGCTCATTCATGATATTGCTGCAACCACTGATTCCTTCTTCTAAATGACTATTGTAACATGATCTGAAATAATCGAAATGACAATGTAATTGATCAACATTTGGCAGTATATATGACTACGGTTATGTCTGTTATGGTCTAAAATATAATAACAATCAGTAATTTTAGTTACCAATGACCATGCTGCCTTGATCTTAGTGGGAACACAGAGAGTTAATAAAGTGGTAAATAAGAATTCATCTGTCGGCCTTCTTGAGACAGGAGAAAGACAATAAAATGACTGCGATACTTGTAACAATCAGGGAGCACAAGGCAATGATTGTGGTTATCCAAAACAGTGGCAAAATGAAAGTGGAGCTTTCAACTTTCTCTGGTTTTGTTATGATCAGGAAGCAGGAATCTTGAAAAGCAGGGTGAAGGATACACAAGTGTGATGGATATTACCATGTGGAAAATGTGGGAGTCTTGTGGCCGTCAAGAAGGGTATTTTAAAACATAAGGATGAATAGAATTGCTACAGTCCACACTGACCCTCTAAAGTGTATCCCACCCAGACCCATTCCCCTACTACTCTACGTTTACCCCAGACTAATGCATCTAACCTACACATCCCTAAACACTATGGGCAATTTAGCACGGCCAATTCACAAAACTGCACATTTTTAGATTGTGGGAGGAAACCCATGCAGATATGGGGAGAATGTACAAATTCCACACAGTCAGCTGAGGTGGGAATCAAACCCAGGTCCCTGGTGCTGTGAGGCAGCAGTACTAACCACTGGGTCACTGTGCTGCCCATCATTCATAGCTGCACTGATTCTGGCCTCAGCCTCACTTTCCTAGATAACCCTGATAGCTAATGACTCCCTTGTTGGTCAAGAATCTATCAAATTGTACCTTAAAAATATTTAACCGCTCTTTGAAGATGGGAGCTTTGCAGACTCATGATCCTCCAAGACAAAGAAAAATTCTTCTCTTTCCTGTTTTAAATTGGAATCCCATATTTTTAAAAACTATATACTCCTAGTCCTAGACCTCCACACAAAGGCAAACATCTTTATAGTGACCATGCGTGGAGTAAGTAATCCTTGATTGTTACAGGTTCTGGACACATACAGAGGGCTATAAGCAAGATATGATTTTCCTTTGTTTGCTGCAGTACAGGTTGAGGTAGGCTAATTTGTTATAAGTTATGTCTTTTCCCTGTGTATCTGATCCCTGCTTAGTGTGTAAACATATCTTAAAATGAATCAGTTTGGCTGGTTAAGGGACAAACCCAGAAATTACTGGGAAAGCTCCAGGTCTGGCAGCAGTGCTAACATACAAACATTTGAATTACAAACAGGAGTCAGTCATTCACATCAAGCCTGCTCCATAGAATTGAATCCTTATAGTGTGGTAACAGGCCCTTCGGCCCAACAAATCCACACCAACCCTCTGAAGAGAAGCCCACCCAGACCCATTCCCCTACTATTCTACACTTACCCAGACTATTCAGCATTAATATTTCAGGTCCAGAGACCCTTCCTTAGAATGGTCCTTCCTCACTTGATCTGGAAGGTTAAGCCTGATTTCTCTCCCCAGATGCTGCCAGACCTGCTGAGCTTTTCCAGCAATTTTTATTTTTGTTTCTGATTTGCAGCATGCACAGCTTTTTGGCTTTTATTTAGGCTAATTAAGGGCATTGTTTGATGAATTCATAACCTTTTATCTGCTTTAACTTGTTTGAGTTAAAGCAGAGAGTTTTGTTGTAAATGACAAAGATTGTTGGCTGGTCTGGTCTTTACATTTAAGTCACTTGACATCATGCCATGTGACATGCCAGCATAAAGGTCTTGTCTATAGTTAGTAATGGAGTTCATGTGGTCAGCTAACTGCATGTGTGTGTGAAACGTACAGTAACATCAGTAAGCACGGAAAGCCTGTGTAAAGTCCGTGATATCAATGACTTACAAATAGTGTTTCAAATAAACTTCAGAAATCTGACTCAAGAGGTCAGTGCGACATGTTAAGTAGGTTAACAGGTGAGGTTAACAATACTGAAGAGTTTGACAACATCTAGAACAGAACTGCCCACTTGATTGGCACCGCATTTGCAAACATCCTCTCGCCCATCATTGGCACTCTGTAGCAGCAATGTGTACCATCTACAAGGTGCACTGCAGAAATTTAGAAAAACTCCTTAGACATCACCTTCTAAACCCACAACTACTTCCATCCAGAAGCATAAGGGCAGCAGATGTATGGAAACACCAATACCTGAAAGTTCCTCTCCAAACAACTCAACAACCTGACTTGGAAATATATTGTTGTTCCTTCAGTGTTGCTAGGTCAAAATCCTGGAATCCTTCCCTAATAGCATTGGGGGTATACCTACAGGGATGGTCAGTAAATGTAGGCCCAGCCAAAGACATCCACATCCCATGAATAAAACAGCTTGTGACAGCAAGCATACATTAAAACCTTGTGACATTAAGTCAGCTCTGAAAACTAGTGTGACAGCTACTTTGTGGCAGTAAGTGGATGCTATAGGCTGAAAGAAGGCAGTAATATATTATATGTCAAATGTCTTTTTCTTAACAATCATCCATAAATCTGGCTGAGTTCAGAGATGAAGTTACAACTACAACCAACACACAAGGCTACAATCCTTTATTGAAGTACAATGCATATTCTGACCCTCCTTCTCACCAAGGAGAAAAGAAACATGACAGACTGTTGCTGAGCTGATTTCTTTAAAAGGAAGAGCACAAATGATCTTGAAATGACAGCTATCCCATTATCTCTCTTTATCAGGCACAAACAGCAGAAAGCAGCACAGTGGCTCAGTGGCTAGCACTGCAGCCTCAAGGCACCAAGATCCCAGGTTCAATTCCAGCCTTGGGCACTGTCTGTGTGGAGTTTGCACATTCTTGTGGCTGTATGGGTTTCCTCCGGGTGCTCTGGTTTCCTCCCACAGTCCAAAGACGTGCAGGTCAGGTGAATTGGCCATACTAAATTGCCCATACTGCATTACTCAGAGGGAAATAAGTCTTGGTGGGTTACTCTTCAGGAGGTCTGCGTGGACTTGTTGGGCCAAAGGGCTTTTTTCCACTCTGTAGAGAATCTAATTTATAAAACTGCAAATTTTAAAGAGGCAACAAAATTTTACAAGCATCTACTTCTTCACCACCAGAGTGCAGCAGTATGTCCTATCTAAACAATGCAATGCAGAAATTCACCATGATCCTTAGACACCACCTTCCAAACCCATGCCCACTTCCATCTAGAAGGTCAAAGGCGGTAGATACATGGGTGCAGTACCACCTGCAAGTTCATCTCCAAAGCATTCCATATCATGACATTTTTTATTCATTCATGGGAGGAGCGTGCCGCTGGCTAGACCAGCATTTATTGCCCATCCCTAATTGTGCAGAGGCTAGCTAAGTGTCAACCACATGGCTGTGGTTCTGGAGTCACATGTAATCCAGACCAGATAAGGATGGCAGTTTCCTTCCCTAAAGGACATTCGTGAACCAGATGGATTTTTCCAACAATCAACAATGGATTCATGGTCATCATTAGACTTTTGATTCCAGATTTTCTTTACTGAATTCAAATGCCACCATCTGCTGTGGCAGGATTCAAACCCAGGTCCCCAGAACATTACCTGGCTCTCTAGATTAACAGTCCAGAATAACGGCAGTAGGCAGTTGCTTCCTCTATGGAAATATATCGCTGTTCCTTCACTGTCACTGGGTCAAAGTCCTGGAATTCCCTTCCTCACAGCATTGTAGATCTACCTATTCCAGCAGCTAAAGAAGGCAGCTCATCACCACCTTTTCCAGGGTAATTAGGGACAGGCAATGAATCCTGGCCCAGCCAGTGATATCCGCATTCCACAAGAAGCTAAAAAAAAGACAATTTAAAAAAAGGGAAGGCAACAAAACCACAGGAAGTATTACATTGTGATGCAGATTCTTAACCATGGATTGGCACACTTTTGAAACTTCCATGACTTAAAGAGATCCTTATTTAGCAGATGTGACAGTATCCCTAATTTCTGAAGACGGGACTGTGAAGATTCAAAACATTGACTCTGTTTCTCTCTTTATGGGTGCCAGACTTGCTGAGATTCTCCAGCATTCTCTGTGTTTGTTCAAATTCCACTATTTTGCTTTTAGACAATCTTTACTTCCTGGATCAACATATAACTGACAATGAACAATAGACAGTTAAACATCTTCACACTTTGGACTCTGAAATGATCAGCAAAGTAAAATCCTTTCGTATTTCTGACAAGGACCAGCAGGATCCTGACAATGTTTTTCAGCTTCTGGAAGAGTATCTACAAATTAGAATCAATGTTAGGGAACAGAGGCTTGAGGTCATGTCAAATGCACCAACAGCCAGGTAAAACAATTGATCAATGCATAGACGTGTGTAGTGAGAAGGTACACAATGTGATTTCACCAAAGCTAACTTAGCCAAAAGGCTTGTAGAACAGATCATTAGCTCTATGCTTATTTAATCTTTCAGAAAGGCACATTTGGAAGAAAGCTGAAGAATAGCCTTTTGCTGCACAACTAGAAGAACAATGGGAGCAATTGTAGCCAGCCAAAGACTTTTACAAGTGTTTAACTCTGGAACAATTACTGCTGCTGGCAACATGTTCAATGGAACATTTGGTATGAGACGTGGCTCATCTCACTCACCAAGACAGTGTCATAGAGTCATAAAGTCATAGAAACAGCATGGAAACAGACCCTTCAGTCCAACCTGTCCATGCCGATCAGATATCCCAACCCAATCTAGTCCCACCTGCCAACACCCAGCCTATATCCCTCCAAACTCTTCCTATTCATATACCCATCCAAATGCCTCTTAAATGTTGCAATTGTACCAGCCTCCACCACTTCCGCTGGCAGCTCATTCCGTACACGTACCACCCTCTGTGTGAAAAAGTTGCCCCTTAGGTCTCTTTTATATCTTTCCCCTCTCACTCTAAACCTATGCCCTCTAGTTCTGGACTCCCTGACCCCAGGGAAAAGACTTTGTCTATTTACCCTATCCATGTACCTCATACTTTTGTAAAACTCTATAAAGTCACCCCTCAGCCACCAACGCTCCAGGGAAAACAGCCCCAGCCTGTTCAGCCTCTCCCTGTAGCTCAAATCCTCCAACCCTGGCAACATCCTTGTAAATCTTTTCTGAACCCTTTCAAGTTTCACAATATCTTTCCAACATGAAGGAGACCAGAATTGCACGCAATATTCCAACAGTGGCCTAACCAATGTCCTGTACAGCTGCAACATGACCCCCCAACTCTTGTACTCAATATTCCGTCCAATAAAGGAAAGCATACCAAACCCCTTCTTCACTATCCTATCTACGTGCGACTCCACTTTCAAGGAGCTATGAAACTGCACTACAAGGTCTCTTTGTTCAGCAACACTCCCTAGGACCTTACCATCAGGTGTATAAGTCCTGCTAAGATTTGCTTTCCCAAAATGCAGCACCTCGCATTTATCTGAATTAAACTCCATCTGCCACTTCTCAGCCCATTGGCCCATCTGGTCAAGATCCTGTTGTAATCTGATGTAACCTTCTTCGCTGTCCACTACACCTCCAATTTTGGTGTCATCTGCAAACTTACTAACTGTACCTCTTATGCTCGCATCCAAATCATTTATGTAAATGACAAAAAGTAGAGGACCCAATACCGATCCTTGGGGCACTCCAATGGTCACAGGCCTCCAGTCTGAAAAACAACCCTCCACCACCACCCTCTGTCTTCTACCTTTGAGCCAGTTCTGTATCCAAATGACTAGTTCTTCCTATATTCCATGAGATCTAACCTTGCTAATCAGTCTCCCATGGGGAACCTTGTCGAACGCCTTACTGAGGTCCATATAGATCACATCTACTGCTCTGCCCTCATCAATCTTCTTTGTTACTTCTTCAAAAAACTCAATCAAGTTTGTGAGACATGATTTCCCACACACAAAGCCATGTTGACTATCCAGAATCAGTCCTTGCCTTTCCAAATACATGTACATCCTGTCCCTCAGGATTCCCTCCAACAACCCACCAACAAAGTCAGGCTCAATGGTCTATCATTCCCTGGCTTATCCTTACCACCCTGCAAAAACCGTGGCACCATGTTAACCAACCTCCGGTATTCTGGCATCTCACCTGTGACTATCAATGATACAAATATCTCAGCAAGAGGCCCAGCAATCACTTCTCTAGCTTCCCACAGAGTTCTCGGATACACCTGATCAGGTTCTGGGGATTTATCCACCTTTGTGCGTTTCAAGACATCCAGCACTTCCTTCTCTGTAATCTGGACATTTTGCAAGGTGTCACCATATATTTCCCTACATTCTATATCTTCCATATCCTTTTCTACAGTAAATACTGATGCAAAATACTCATTTAGTATCTTCCCCTTTCTCTGTGACTCTAAACAAAGGCCACCTTGTTGATCTTTCAGGGGCCCTATTCTCTCCCTAGTTACCCTTTTGTCCTTAATGTATTTTTTACAAACCCTTTGGATTCTCCTTAATTCTATTTGCCAAAGCTCTCTCATATCCCCTTTTTGCCCTCCTGATTTCTCTCTTAAGTATACTCCTACTGCCTTTATACTCTTCTCAGGATTCACTCAATCTATCCTATCCTGACATATGCTTCCTTCTTTTTCTTAACCAAACCCTCAATTTCTTTAGTCATCCAGCATTCCCTACACCTACCAGCCTTTCCTTTCACCCTAACAGGAATATACTTTCTCTGGATTCTCGCTGTCATGGCCATACGTTGTGACATATGCAAGCTGTGTTCCATAAGAGGATACAATCCGACGTGAAACACAATGTTCCATAGCTGCAGGTGAAAAGACAACCAAGGAACAATGTCAAAGAAGCTTCCAAAGTTCCTCCTATGGCACATAAGCACATCAAGGAAATCCAAATGTTAAGCTCAACATTGGACCTAGCAAGTCCCAGTCAAGCAATACAGGTAATAAACCACATGGATACTGTCAGAAAAGCTGAACTCTCTAACCCCATTGAAGTGAAATAGCTCAAAATGAATGGACAACATGCATTATATGCTAAGATGAACTCTGATGCAAATGGACTTTCAGAAAGCTTTTGATAAAGACCCACACAGGAGGTTAGTGAGTAAAATTAGGGCGCATGGTAATGGGGGCAAAGTACTAGATTGGATTGAAAATTGGTTGGCTAATAGGAAACAAAGGGTAGTGATAAACGGCTCCATTTCGGAATGGCAGGCAGTGACCAGTGGGGTACCGCAGGGATCCGTGCTGGGACCGCAGCTTTTTACAATATATGTTAATGATATAGAAGATGGTATCAGCAATAACATTAGCTGATTTGCTGATGATACAAAGCTGGGTGGCAGGGTGAAATGTGATGAGGATGTTAGGAGATTACAGGGTGACCTGAGGAGAGAGTGAGGTCTGCAGATGCTGGAGATCAGAGCTGAAAATGTGTTGCTGGAAAAGCGCAGCAGGTCATGCAGCATCCAGGGAACAGGAGAATCGACGTTTCGGGCATAAGCCCTTCTTCAGAAATGAGGAAAGTTTGTCCAGCAGGCTAAGATAAAAGGTAGGGAGGAGGGACTTGTGGGAGGGGCGTCGGAAATGTGATAGGTGGAAAGAGGTCAAGGTGAGGGTGATAGGTCAGACTGGGGTGGGGGTGGAGAGATCAGGAAGAAGATTGCAGGTTAGGAAGGCGGTGCTGAGTTCGATGGATTTGACTGAGACAAGGTGGGGGGAGGGGAAATGAGGAAACTGGTGAAATCCGAGTTCATCCCTTGTGGTTGGAGGGTTCCTAGGCGGAAGATGAGGCGCTCTTCCTCCAACCGTCATGTTGTTGTGGTCTGGCGATGGAGGAGTCCAAAGACCTGCATATCCTTGATGGAATGGGAGGGGGAGTTGAAGTGTTGAGCCACAGGGTGGTTGGGTTGGTTGGTCCGGGTGTCCCATAGGTGTTCTCTGAAACGCTCCGCAAGTAGGCGGCCTGTCTCCCCAATATAGAGGAGGCCACATCGTGTGCAGAGGATGCAATAGATGATGTGTGTGGAGGTGCAGGTGAATCTGTGGCGGATATGGAAGTTTCCTTTGGGGCCTTGGAGGGAAGTGAGGGGGGAGGTGTGGGCGCAAGTCTTGCACCTCCTGTGGTTGCAGGGGAAGGTGCCGGGAGTGGAGGTTGGGTTGGTGGGGGATGTGGATCTGACGAGGGAGTCACGGAGGGAGTGGTCTTCTGACGAGGGAGTCACGGAGGGAGTGGTCTTCTGACGAGGGAGTCAGAAACGTCGATTCTCCTGTTCCCTGGATGCTGCCTGACCTGCTGCGCTTTTCCAGCAACAGACTTTCAGTACAGGGTGATCTGGACAAGTTAGGTGAGTGGGCAGATGCATGGTAGATGCAGTTTAATGTTGATAAATGTATGGTTATCCACTTTGGTAGCAAGAACAGGAAGGCAGACTACTACCTCAGTGGAATCAATTTATGTAAAGGGGCAGTACAGAGAGATCTGGGTGTTCTTGTACACCAGTCAATGAAGGTAAGCATGCAGGTACAGCAGATAGTGAAGAAGGCTAATAGCATGCTGGCCTTCATAACAAGAGGGATTGAGTATAGAAGCAAAGAGGTGCCTCTGCAGCTGTACAGGGCCCTGGTGAGATCACACCTGGAGTACTGTGTGCAGTTCTGGTCTCCAAATTTGAGAAAAGACATTCTGGTTATTGAGGGAGTGCAGCGCAGGTTCACGAGGTCAATTCCTGGAATGGCAGGATTACCTTACACTGAAAGACTGAAGCGACTGGGCTTGTATACCCTTGAGTTTCGAAGATTGAGAGGGGATCTGATTGAGATGTATAAGATTATGAAAGGATTGGACACTCTGGCAGCAGGAAACATATTTCCACTGATGGGTGAGTGCCGAACCAGAGGACACAGCTTAAAAATACGGGGTAGACCATTTAGGACAGAGCTCAGGAGAAACCTCTTCACCCAGAGAGTGGTGGCTGTGTGGAATGCTCTGCCCCAGAGGGCAGTGGAGGCCCACTCTCTGGATTCATTTAAGAAAAAGTTGGATAGAGCTCTCAAAGATAGTGGAATCAAGGGTTATGGAGATAAGGCAGGAACAGGATACTGATTAGGAATGATCAGCCATGATTATATTGAATGGCGGTGCAGGCTCGAAGGGCTGAATGGCCTACTCCTGCACCTATTGTCTATTGTCTATTGTCTATTGTCTAAAGCATCATCCCTTCACCCATCCTGCTTGAGGAAGATCAGGAAATTTGCACAATGTGGTACAGTCTACACAAAATAAGCTAAGTGCTCACAACAGGCCTAACATCTCAAGCATTGGCTTCATTCAACTTAAATGCCAATTTGGATCCTCAAATGCAGCATAAACAAAGATGGATCAGTTATTAATGTTCTATCAGTGTGCTCAGATCCACGTATCATTTTGATCCATGACGTGACGCAACTATCATTTGCAACACTAAGGGTTCCAGACTGTGTCATCAATCTGATACGTTTTGCTCACAGCCAAACAGAATGGGTTCAACAAGCTATGTCAATGATGACCAGCTGCAACAGCTCAAAAATGGCCGGCCTGAACGCACCTGTGATGTCCTTGATTTACTATGTCCATTTGGATCTTCCAAGAAACTAACATTTAAGGGCAAATAAATTGTAATGGTGCCTGCTACATGTAAAGTTATATTAGACCACATTCACATTCGGAAGACAGGCACAGAAAAAACCAAGAGACAGGTGTGCGGACGCAGATTGTGCCCAGGCAATTATAATGATATTGATCAACTAACTAAACATGCCACGTGAAACATGTCAATTCCATCAACCACAATAATTGAGAGAACCTCATAGCTTACCACAAGCTTCCTTCTCAGCCTTGGTGCAAGATTGTGACTGATAGTTTCCATGCTTATGGACGCAATTACATTCCAGTGACTGATCATTTTACCAAATTTCTTTCCGTGCAACAAATCAAAGATACCACTACTGGAATGGTTATTGACACATTGACTGCCATATTTAGTTTGTTCAGTATAACTCAACAAATTGTATCTGATGATGATCCACAGGACATTAATGCACCTTTCCAAGACACAAAATGGGATTTTCAACATCTGACCTCTTTTTCTCATTTCCCTCAGTCGAATGGGCTTGCAGAATACGCTATACTGTAAAATCCATGATCACTAAATGTAAAGTGATTTGACAGGGTTTTTGGACAGGGAGAAAGTGAGGTCTGCAGATGCTGGAGATCAGAGTTGAGAGTGTGTTGCTGGAAAAGCACAGCAGGTCAGGCAGCATCTGAGGAGCAGGAAAATCAATGTTTCGGGCCAGAGCCCTTCAACAGAAAAGGTTTTTGGACAGCTATATGCTACTCCTCGAAGCTGTGGCATTCACTTGCGGGCAGTTCTCATGTTTGAAAGACAGGTTCACACACCTCCCCTCCCTCACTATCCAACAATGTGTGCACAACATTTACTGGAAAGAAGAGACAGAATGATTCAAGAGAATGATAAATGAGCACGAGTTATCCCAATTGGAACCAAGGCAAGATGCATGTTTTGTGATTTTCATATATTCATGGAAGGATATTATAGTGTCGTGTCCAGCCAAGTCAGAAGATGAGGTAATGAACTATAGTCAAGTTATATTTAATTCATTTGTGGAAGTTGGACGTCACTGGCTGGCCAGCATTGATAGCCCATCCCTATATGACGTTGAGAAGGTGGTGGTGAGCTGCCTTCTTGTATCTCTGCAGTCCACTTGCTGTGGGTTGACCTACAATGCAGGTAGGGAGAGAATTCCAGGATTTTGACCCAACAACTGTGAAGAAATGGTGGTATATTTCTGGGTCAGGGTGGTGAGTGGCTTAGAGGTGAACTTGCAGGTGGTGGTGTTCCCAAGTACCTGCTGCCCTTGTCCTTCTAGGTGGAAGTGGTTGTGGGTTTGGATGATGCTGCCTAAGGATCTTTGGTGAATTTCTGCAGTGCATCTTGTAGATAGTACACACTGCTGCTACTGAGCGCTGGTGGTGGAGGGATCGAATATTTGTAGATGTAGTGCCAATCAAGCTTCTTGAGTGTTGTTGGAGCTGCACCCATCTGGGTAAATGGAAAATATTCCATCACACTCCTGACATGCACCTTGCAGATGGTGGATAGACGTTGGGGTGTCAGGAGGTGAGTTACTCGCCACAGTATCCCTAGTCTCTGACCTGCTTTTGTAGCCACTGTGTTTATGTGGTGAGCCCAGTTGAGTTTCTGGTCAATGGTAACACCAAGAACGTTGACAGTGGGGGATTCAGTGATGATAATACCATTGAATGTCAAGGGGTGGTGGTTAATGTGTCTCTTATTGGTGATGATCCTTGTCCAGCAGTTGTGTGGCACGAATGTTACTTGCCCCTTATCGGTCCAAGCCTGGATATTGTCCAGAGCTTGTTGCACTTGAGCACAGACTACTTCAGTATCTGAGGAGTTGTGAATGGTGCTGAACAATGTGCAATCATTGACGAACATCCAAGTCTCATGAAAAATCAATTACATATTTGAATTGCACTTCATCAACCATTTCTCACACAGGATAACATTCTGGTACATCCTATAGATATTATACCCGGCACAACGACACATCTGTGAGAAATAATACACACCTATTTGTGACAACAGACAAAATCACAGAGGAAAGCTACACCATCAAATTGTGATCACTTTCTAAGGACTGGATCTGACCAGGTAGTATGTTCACTAAAGCACTAACTGGATTATAAAGAGACATTTATGTGTGGATATTTTATGTATATATTATAAATATGCATGTGTGTACATGTTTATCAGAAAAGGGTTCTCATTCTTTAAAGGGCAAAAATGAGATGTTGTATTATGACACCAAATCCAGACCAGATAGACCTGTGTACTTAAGACAGTTAGAGAGCATCATGACATGTGGCATTCCAGTATAAAGACCTGTACCCAGTGTGTGTGTGAGAGAGAGAGGGAGAGAGAGATGGGGTCAGTGTTGTTGGACTCAATGTGGGTGTGTAATGAATAATAACATCAATAAGGATGAAATCCAGACTGTTTGTGTAAATCTGTCATATCGTAGCCTTGTGAATAGTTCATGTTGCAAATAAACTTCAGATATCTGAGTCAAGAAGAACCTGATTATTTTGTGGTGCGTTATGTGGACTAAAATATTTCAAATAACATTGAGCTGGAGGGTCAGTGCCAGTCTTTCTGATGGATAAGTAAAGCAATCAAGGTGGAAGGCTGCAGCCTGTCTGAATCATTCAGATAACTGGACATCTTCAATCTCAGTTTAAATTAAGATAGTATACTGAATGGATGTGATCTGTTGTCTGTAATTTAAAAGGTAAAACACAAACTGGATTGGAAGGACTTGGCTTCTGTATAAAGTAAAGGACACACTGAATTGAAATAAATCAGTTTGTCAATTATATTTTTCATTGAGGGATGCTGCATAATGTTAGTTGCCTGATCATCAGTGCTCCGTGTGATATTCATATCTTTATGATTTTGAAGCATTTTTCAATAAAATTGCCTCAAAATGAATATAATATGAATATAATCCAAAAAATGCCAGTGTTATAACAAAACTATTCAATTCTGAGCTGAAAATGTGTTGCTGGAAAAGCGCAGCAGGTCAGGCAGCATCCAAAAAGCAGGAGAATCGACGTTTCGGGCATGAACCCTTCTTCAGGAATGAGATTCAATTCTGAACCCTCTTTCGAGTTCTTGAGTTGCACCATCCAGATGTTAGTGCCTGTGACTGATAGAGTAACCAAGCTGATATATACTGCTGGATCCCAAGCTCACTTCTTGGGAAATATGCAATGTAAGTAAAGGAAAATTAACCTGAAATTATTACCATAAATTGCCCCTTCAAATATTGCTGTGGTAAGGAGCCTGATTGTTGAGGAGTCACGTCTTGATTACTTGAAATGAATATCCAACTCACTGCCCGGGTGTTAACTCTGACAGTGTGAATTGGACACATTTTAGATGTCACCTAACTTTGAATTTCAATGGAAATGAAGATCAGACAGTTTTTATAACAGAAGACTGTCCTTAGGCCAGCTTTACACAAGGATGTCAAGTTGATGTTGCCTGTACTCTATGGAATTCATTGTCACAGAAGACGATGGGGGCCAACTCACTGAGTTATATTTAGGACAGAGATAGATAGGTTTTTGATTATCAAGGGGGATCAAAGGTTAGAGGGCGAAAATGGGAGAATGGGGTTGAGAAGCTTATCAACCATGATTGAACGGTGCAGCTGACTCAATGGGCTGAATGACCTAATTTCTGCTCCTATGTCTTATGGTCTTATGATCTACTCTAGCCCCATGAACAAGTCTCCATTTCACCTCAGGAATTAAGGCCTAATGTTTGCCCCAATGGAGGGGAAAATATGAACAAAATTGGAAAAAATAAGGTGATAAGGAGCAATAAAACCAATGGCATGGATCAGTTGTTCCTAAGTGTTTGTTTCTGAGGTAGGCACTCACTGCAAAAATAAAGCAGAATAAAAGAAGTGTATTATACCTTTCTTTTTGAGAGGGAGAGAAAGTAAAAGCAATATCCTGAACTTCTTCCCCAAACCCATCTGAGCAGAAGTCACCAAATGGATTAAGTTAAAGAACTAAATCAGATCAGGGAGCAAAATTGTTGTAGCTGGTTTAAGATTAGTTAAATTCATCATAAACAAACCTTTCAAACTATTGCTTCATTATCTACTGCAGCAGACAGTAAAAATAAAAGTTCTTTTAAAATAAACATCAGAAACACATCTGAGCAATAAATCATGGGTCCACACAGCTGACAGGACATTATTACTGAAGGAAGAAAGAAATCAAACAAATAAATCAGTCGATCTAAGAGGTTTCAGAGTGCCCCAAGCACTTCACTGTTCAGAAGTATTGCTACAGTAGCACTGAGGCATAATATATTAACATTGATTAAGGAAATTAATCTAATAACACATATCATTTGTTCTTTGGCAGAATCCCTTTTAACCCCTTTATACCAATGCTCATGGAAATCAACAACTTGTGTCTGTGGTGCTCTGAAGTAACCTGCTTTAAACTAATCAATCATTTCTTTAAAATTATGATGGTACTTTTTCAGATTGACTATGATATTTGAGAGTCTGTACAGAGCACCAGCGGTCACAGTGCTGGTCTTAATAGGTAGGTTGAGAAGCCTCAGGAAACAGCGAGCAAGAGCAACTTTTCAAATGGTTCTTTGTGCTGAATATAGATGTACTGCTGTATTCACTACAAGGGTACTTTGAGGCTACATCATCCTCATTCAGGAAACCAGCAATTCAACTACAAATCTTTTATCAATGTTAGTTGTAAGACAAGGATTCTTGAGCTAGCAACTCTTCGATCTGATCATTCTCATCTTTGTTTACAGCTTCCTCCATGGTCTTCACTCCTCCCATCGTTTTGACTCCCTGTAGTTCTACAACCCTCTAAGGTCTCTGGACTCTTGCATGTCTGCCAATTTGATTGATACTGCTGAAAATGTGTTGCTGGAAAAGCGCAGCAGGTCAGGCAGCATCCAAGGAGCAGGAGAATCGACATTTCGGGCATGAGCCCTTCTTCAAGAATGAGGAAAGTGTGTCAAGCAGGCTAAGATAAAAGGTAGGGAGGAGGGACTTGGGGGAGAGGCGTTGGAAATGCAATAGGTGGAAGGACGTAAAGGGGAGGGTGATAGGCCTACTTGCGGAACGTTTCAGAGAACACCTCTGGGACACCCGGACCAACCAACCCAACCACCTCGTGGCTCAACACTTCAACTCCCCCTCCCACCCCACCAAGGACATGCAGGTTCTTGGACTCCTCCATCGCCAGACCATAGCAACACGACGGCTGGAGGAAGAGCGCCTCATCTTCCGCCTAGGAACTCTCCAACCACAAGGGATGAACTCAGATTTCTCCAGTTTCCTCATTTCCCCTCCCCCTGCCTTGTCTCAGTCCCAACCAGCGAACTCAGCACCGCCTTCCTAACCTGCAATTTTCTTCCTGACCTCTCCGCCCCTACCCCACTCCGGCCTAACACCCTCACCTTTACCTCCTTCCACCTATCGCATTTCCAGCGCCCCTCCCTCAAGTCCCTCCTCCCTACCTTTTATCTTAGCCTGGTTGGCACACCTTCCTCATTCCTGAAGAAGGGCTCATGCCTGAAACGTCGATTCCCCTGCTCCTTGGATGCTGCCTGACCTGCTGTGCCTTTCCAGCAACACATTTTCGGCTCTGATCTCCAGCATTTGCAGTCCTCACTTTCTCTTCCAATTTGATTGATACCATGTTTTCAGTGAGTAAAGGCCTAAACCCAGGATTTGCTTCCTTAAACCTCCCTGTCTCTCTAGCTCTTTCTTCTCCTTTAAAGCTATCCAGCATCAGCCAATTTTACAAGTTCTCTTCATCTCTTCTATTAGCACTGATCAACGTGGGTATACCTTCCTATTACAGACTGCTGTGGTTCAAGAGGGCAGCCACTCAAGGGCAATTAGGAACGGGTAAAGAATGTTAGCTGAGCCAATGATGCTATATCCTCTGAATAACTGAAGGAAAAAAAATATCTTATGAGGTTTTGTCAAATTTTAATTGATAACACACCTATTTTAGGGCATTTTACTGCATTGTGGGGATAAAATAGTGCAGTTCTTGTGTGAAGATGAATGGATTACAAACAATGATTGCATAAGTGTTATGAAATCACTGAATCCTGATGTAGATACCTGGAGGATATAAATATGTTGGAGGTTATTCAGAGGAAAGCTACTATCTGGATACATGAAATGATTGAGCTGTTTTAAGGAAGATTGAATAGGCCGGGCTTGTTTTCACTGGAGTTCAGCAGAGTAAGGTGTGACTTGAATGAAATCTATACAATCCTGAATGGGCTTGACAAGGTTGACGTTAAAATGATGTTTCTTCTTAATTAATCCAGAACTGGAGGGCACAACTTTAAAATAAGAGGTTACCCTTTCAGGACAGAGTCAAGAACTTCTTCCTCTCACAGGTTTGTGTGACTTTGGAACTCTCTTCTTGAGAAATCAGCATAGTAGGGTCATTGAAAACTGTTAAGACAGAGCTAGATAGATATTGTTATCAGGAAAGGGAATCAAGTGCAGGTCGATGAGAACATAGAATTCAAAACCAAAACCGACCATCCATGATTATATTGGATAGCAGGGCGGGCTTGAGGGACTGAATGGTCTATGTCTGCTCATATTTTGTGCATTTCTTCAAATGTCAAGCAGCTCCTTGACTATTCATTTCTCTCAGAATGGACACTTATTTCAGTAGACACATTCTCTCTAGGATGGGGTTACAACCCATTGTTCGATCAGAGCAGAGATTTACTGTGTATCTGCTTTAACGTACATCTATGTTTGAAGAGCTCGAAGCTCAAACTGAAAATGGCTAAAATGGTGAAGTCACCCTAACATTCCTGAAGAAGGGCTCATACCCGAAATGTCGATTCTCCTGCTCCCTGGATGCTGCCTGACCTGCTGCGCTTTTCCAGCAACACATTTTCAACCCTGATCTCCAGCATCTGCAGTCCTCACTTTCTCCTAACATTCGTTGCCTCCATGAAGGAAAACATAGCCCAAACTTTATGATGTCTTTGTGCACTCAGGAACTAATGTTGACAAACTTTGGACTGATGATCAAGTTGTCAATTTGTTGACTCTGTAAGATTTAATGCTTCAAATGAGTTCTGAAGCTTAGGGCAGACCTTTAGTCCCCTAGCAGCAACCACACAGTGGGAATATGTTGTCACAGTTGATTACAATGAATATAAGATACAACATGTAACAAAGGCAGTGGAAACACTCAGTTTCCTTTAGTGCAATGGTTCTCTGTTTCTGGTGACAGTGTTTGGTCTATGTTTGCATTCAGTTGAACACAGTTTGTCTAATTCTTGCTTTCCTTCCCTGACTTGCACACAATGCTGCTAAAATGGGGTATTCATTAACCTTTCTCAAGACATGGCCCCCGGGCATGAATGGGATGTTTCTGAAATTGGATTGATTTGGACAATGCAGGATAAGAGATTGGTTTCAGTTTCTCATTGATTTCTTGAGAATGATGGTCATCACAATGTCACTTCTTGTCATATCTTGACTGGTTCCCCAAGATGTCAATTACCTATTAGATCAGCCAATCCTGGAGTGTATTTTTTGTATTTGCTTATCTGAGATAAGTTTACATGTAATTTCAAATCCTAAATTATTATTATTTTGGGCTTTTTATCCCAAATCCCTAACTGATATCTATGCATCCTGGAGAACTAACATCAAAAATATGGACTAATCATTATTTTGTTTATAGTTATACAACACAGAAGCAGGTAAAAACAATGACTGCAGATGCTGGAAACCAGATTCTGGATCAGTGGTGCTGGAAGAGCACAGCAATTCAGGCAGCATCCGACGAGATGCTGCCTGAATTGCTGTGCTCTTCCAGCACCACTGATCCAGAACACAGAAGCAGACACTGTGGTCCAACCAGTCCATGCCGAAAGTAATCCCAAACTAAAACTAGTCCCACCTGCCTGCTCCTGGCCCATATCCCTCCAAACTTTTCCTATTCATGTACATATCTAAATGTCTTTTAAATGTTGTAATTGTACCCACACCCACCACTTCCTCAGGAAGTTCATTCCACATACGAACCACCTTCTGTATAAAACATTTCCCCCTCATATCTTTTTAAAATCTCTCTCCTCTCACCTTAAAAACGTGCTTCTTACTCTTGAAATCCCCCATCCTAGGGAAAAGACAACTCCCATTAACTCTATCTATACTTCTCAATATTTTATAAACTTCTATCAGATCGCCTCTCCACCACTTACGCTCCAGTGAAAAAAGTCCCAGCCTGTCCAACCTCCCTTCATAACTCAAAGCTTTCATTGCCAGCAACATCCTGGTAAATCTCTTCTGAACCCTCTCCAACTTGATAATGTTCTTCCTATAAGTGGGCGACCAGAACTAGACACAGTATTCCATGTGTGTTTCTGAGTAAATGTTCATGTTTGGAACAGAGATAATTGAAAAATTATAATGTAGCACATAATCTTAACCTCATAATCGCTGAATGAGCCACTCCATCCCTCGCATTCTTAGAGAGACATATGGAGTGTGGCACACAGGTGGAAGCAATGGCCTAGTGGTATTATCACGAGACTATTAATCCAGAAAACTCAGTAATGTCCTGGGGATCTAGGGATGAATCCCACCAGAGATGATAGAAGTTGAATTCAATATAAAATAATATGGAATGACTGTCAATCCATTGCCAATTATTGGGGCAAAAAACCCCATCTGGCTCACTACTGTCCTTTAGGGAAGTAAACTGCCGATCTTACATGGTCTGGCCTACATGTGAATCCAGACCCACAGCAATGTGGTGACTCTAAAATTGCCCTCTGGGCAAATCTTGCAAATCTTTTCTGAACCCTTTCAAATTTCAGAAGATCCTTCTTATAGCAGGGAGAGCAGAATTGTATGCAATATTCCAAAAGTGGCCGAACCAATGTCCTGCACAGCCGCAACATGACCTCCTATGCGCAATACTCTGACCAATAAAGGAAAGCATACCAAATGCCTTCTTCACTATCCTATCTACCTGAAACTCCACTTTCAAGGAGCTATGAACCTGCACTCCAAGGTCTCTTTGTTCAGCAATACTCCCACGGACCTTACCATTAATTGTATGAGTCCTGCTCTGATTTGCTTTTCCAAAATGCAGCACCTCACATTTATCTAAATTAAACTCCATATGTCGTTCCATGGATAAAATACTAAATGCAGAAGTCTCTCTTAAATTCACAGAATTAGAGCACATAGTTTTGTCACATTTTAAAATAAAGTAATTATTCTTCTTTTAGGCACTTTAAAATGTGGCTCTGCACCAGAGCAGGAACACACAGTATTCTTATCAATAGGGATTCCTCTCCAATCCTTAATGTATCCTTATCTAATAGAATCATACAGCATGGAAAAAGACCCTTTGGTCCAACCAGTCCATGCCAACCATAACTAAACTAGTCCTACCTGACTGCTCCTGGCCCATATCTCTGCGAACATTTCTTATTCATGTACTTATCCACATGTCTTTTAAATGTTGTAACTTTGCCTGCATCCATTACTTCCTCTGGAACCACTCTGTGTAAAAAAAAAATTGCCCCATGTCGTTTTTAAATATTTCTCCTCTAATCTTAACAATATGCCCCAGTCTTGAAAGTCCCCCACCCTCGTGAAAAGATACCTGCCAGTCACCGTATCTATACTCCTCATTATTTTATGAACCTTTGTAAGGTCACCTCCTCAAACTCCTATGTTCCATTTAAAAAGGTCCCAGCCTTTCCTTATAACTCAAACACTCCATTCTTGGCAACATCCTGGTAAATCTTTTCTGAACACCCTCCAGTATAATAACACCTTTCCTATAACAGGGAGACCTAAAGTGGACACAGTACTCCTGAAGGAGCCTCACGAATATTCTCTACAACTGCAACATGACATCCCAACACCAATACACCTACCTTCTCAGCTAAAATCAGAGTTAGATTTCACTTGTGGCTACAGAAGGAACCTGGGATTATTGTCCGACACTTGTATTAAAATTCTTGTGTAAAATGGTTAAAATCCCGGCCTTAGGCTGGGATTCCTCCCTCCACAGTTATAACATTTGCTTTCACTCAGCATGTGAAGAGCAAAGGCTTGGATGAGGCCTGGGTTGACTGGCAGTACCTGTAGATTATGGGCACCACTCGTCGAGGGGGGGAGAGGTCAAAACCCCGCTCAAACATGTATTGTAAGCAGGAACATCCAGAGAGGCTTCAGAATAAATGGGTTTCATTCTTGTCTCTGCTTCCTGTCTAAATCAAAGTGTTCTTTATTCTCTCAGCATAGCAGTTATCAGCAGTGCTCAAATGTGATTGTTGTGAAGGCTAAACAGTTCATTGTGTTTCATTGACATCTCAATGAGTTGAAACAATTCCAACAATGTACACACAACAGCCAAGCTCATAATAACTCTATAATGCTCTAGTTAGCTGTTTACAGCCACAGGACCTGTACTTCCTTTTCTGTTAACATTTAAAACATGCCCAGCTGCAGTTTGTTAATTTATGAAAAGCTTTGCTGCAGCAAATATTTAGATATGATCAATTGTTCTCTGATTTCCTGCAGTATTTGAAACTGACGTTCTTTCCAGTGTTTTTGTTTCCTATGGAATTATTTAGACACCTCAGCTGTATGTACTTTCCTTTAAAAACCGGCCATTGATAAATGACACAGGAAACCATAGAGATTTCACTCCTTCTATAGGCGCCGTATTGTCCTGAAAATTAAATGGGTATTGCAAACTTCACAGAACCAATGAGTTATTGCTTAACATTGTGACTACAAACATAACCAACGCTATGAACTGCAGCTGTCAGGGTGAAAAAAAACTGACAAAACTGCAGAACAGGATGCTCAAAGCATCAGTAACAATCATAAAACACCTCATAATTTCATTTTTAAAAGTCAGAATTTGACATATATGGACCATTTTGGGGACTGGCAGTGTGTTTAAGCCGACTTGTGCATTTCAGGAAATCATGAGAATGATGCCCGTTCTATAATAGCTGTTAAATCAGGAATAGTGCACTCACACTTTCCTGTTCTGTCAAATTAGAGGGCAGTGTAAATTTCCAAAGCTCCACTTCCGAGGCAAATTTCTACTTCCAAGTGAGCGTCAGTTAAATGGTGCAAGCAATCCATGGGTGCCAAACAAGGGTATGTTTAGTTGGCATCAATCAGTCACTGTGGTGGGGAAGGGCAGTGGGCAAAGGAGGGTGAACAGCATAGAAACAGGCCCAAGGTTCCTTGTACAGCTAAGGTAATAAATGTTGCTTCATGGGAATTAAAAACATGCTTTGAACATTTATATAATTCTGCAACAAAAGCAGAAATTGCTGGAGAAACTCAGCAGGTCTTGTTGAGAAGGTTGAGTTACCATTTTGGGATCAATGAACCTCCTTCAGAACTCATTCTATAATTCTCCAACTGGGTAGCACTTACTTAACATCCTGAATGTGCTAACAGCAATACTAACAACCAATTTAAGATAATCAGTTGAACTCAGAACGTTGCTCATTTACATTTGCTTGAAATGACATAACTGAATGGGTAAGGACTCATTCTCTGTAAACATAGTGAATATGTAACTTTTCTGGACTACCCAAGAGCTCAGGGAACTGTGAACTTCCCACTGCTCTCTTCATGGCAATGTGTCCGGCTGATCAGAGTCAATTTGCTAACCGGAGAAAATGAGGACTGCAGATGCTAGAGTTCAGAGTCGAGAGTGGAGTTTTTTGAAAAACACAGCAGGAGAATTGACATTCCAGGCATCACACCTGATGAAGGGCTTATGCCCGCAACATAAATTCACCTGCTCCTCGGATGCTGCCTGACCTGCTGTGCTTTTCCAGTATCACACTCTCAATCCTCAATTTGCTAACCATCTATCACTCTTTTCTCCTATCTTAGAAACGATTCTAAATGTTCGTAAACTCAAGACTTGGCATCCATTAGATAATGTGGAGCAGTAACTTCAGCAGAACTATGCTCCAACAATCTACGACCTCATGGTCTGGCATATTCCCCACAATAAGATTATCATCAAGCTAAGGGATCAACCCTTGTTCAGTTTGGAAGGTCTTGAGAGGAGCAGCACCAGGCACACCTCAAAATGAGGTGCCAACTTACTAAACTACAAAATAGGACTACCTACATGCCAAACAGCAGAAGCTGCAAGTGATAGACAGAAGTAAGCAATTCCTTAGCCAAACGATTAGATCTAATTGGATCAGTCTTGCTGCATCCAGTCATGAATGCTGGTGGACAATTAAACTGGAGGAGATTCCACAAGGATCTACATTCTCAGTAATGGGGAAGGCGAGCATGTCCCTGTGAAAGAAAATGCCACGACATTCATAACAATCTTCTGGGATATGTACTGAGTAGGTGATCCATTTTGGCTGACTGAGGAGATCCCCAGCATCATCAGTGCTAGTCTTCAGCTGGCTTGATTCACTCCACATGATGTCAAGAACTGGTTGGAGGCACTCGGGGGGAGAGGACACTGCAAAGGGCTATAGCCCTGATAACATTCTTGCAGGACAGGTGGTGATGTTCCACCTGTTTACGGTTAAAAATAATAATAACTTGCCACTACAAGTGTCAGTTCACATGGGGAGGTGATGGCCTAGTGGTATTATTGCCAGAAGTTAATCCAGAAATCCAGGTAATGTACTATGGGCAGCACAGTGACTCAGTGGTTAGCACTGCTGCCTCACAGCGCCAGGGATATGGGTTCGATTCCATCCTCAGGTGACTAGCTGTGTGGAGTTTGCACATTCTCCCAATGTCTGCATGGGTTTCCTCCCACAATCCAAAGATGTGCAGGTTAGGTGAATTGGCCATGCTAAGTTGGCCATAGTATTCAAACATGTGTCAAGGTTAAATGTAGGGGAACGAGTCTGGTTAGATTGCTGTTCGGAGGGTCGGTGTGGACTTGTTGGGCCAAAGGGCCTGTTTCCACACTGTAGGGATTTTATGATTCTACATATTGAAGTATACACCTGTCCCAGGTTGGCAAGTGGCTAAAATGTTTACCGAAACTGGCTGCAGATAACATGAGTTTTGAGTGTGGCACTGGAAAAGCATCCCTTATGCCCGAAATGTTGATTGTCCTGCTCCTCGGATGCTGCCTGACCGGCTGCGCTTTTCCAGCAACACACTCTCGACTCTGATCTCCAGCATCTGCAGTCCTCACTTTCCCCTCCTTGAAGATAACATGATGCTGGGCTTGGTCATCAGTCAACTGGGTGTGAAACCTTTTTATCCTTTCCTCTATTTTCAACTGTTTGCTGACAATTTTTATTTCAGAAACCGTTCAAACTTTGATTTAATGTGGCTGGTTTATCATTTGACTGACTGCATCATCGTGTTTCTTGGTGGATTACTGACCAGTTTGCTACTGAAGATATTTTATATATAATTTGAGCTGTCTCGAACAGCTAAATCAGATAGTTGGGTTGTACATGTTTATGAATGCTACAGTTTCTGTCTATCACAGGGACTGGCCTCAATCACAAATACCAGAGATGAAATTACAGTGCTCTCATTCACAGAAATAGTCAAAACCCTTTAATCTGGAATCATTACGGGATAGTTTTGTATACTAAATAAATAGCCAATGTGCAGTCCTAAACTGAAATACCCATATACAACTTATGACACAAATTTAGTTTTATTCACTCTTGAGACATGAGCATTGTTGGTTAGACAAGAATTGTTGGTCCTCACTAATTAGCCTTGAGAGCAGTTGAGGATCACCCATGTTGCTACTGCTCTGCATTCGGATATTGGCCAAGCCAAGTAAAGATCACAGATTTCCTTCTGTTGGAAGGATGTGTGTGAACCCAGATCAGTTTTTGCGATAAGCAATGGTGGTTACTATTACTTAGACCAGCTTCCAATTGCATCAAGCATCGAGGAAGGCAAATTGTAGTTGGCTTTCATTGCATGAGAATTTGAGTTCAGAAGAATAAGCATCTTACTGCAGTTATGCAGGACCTTGGTGAGACTGCACATGGAGTATTGCATGCAGATTAGATCTCCATACCTAAGAAAGGTGATACTTATCATAGAGGAAGTTCTGTGCAGTCCTCACTTTCTCCCTGATACCTGGGATATCAGAACTGTCCTATGAGGCACAGCACAGCAGGTCAGGCAGTATCCAAGGAGCAGGAGAATCAATGTTTCGGACATAAGCCCTTCATCCGGATTCCTAATTTCACATTCTTGACTCTTATCTCCAGCATCTGCAGTCCTCACTTTTTCCTGTCCTATGAAGAGAGATTGGTTCAACGGGACATGTATTTATGAGCGTTCAGAAGGACAAGAGCAGCATCTGATTGTACAATTCCAACAGACAAGTCAGACTGGGTGCTGATTGGATGTCTCCCCTGACTGGGGAGTGTAGAACCCGAAGGACACAGTCTCAGGATATGGTGCCGACAATTTAGGACTGAGAAGAAGAAAGATTTCTTCACATATTTAGCAGTGAACCTGTGGAATTCTCCACCACAGAAGGCTGTGGGGGCTAAGTCATTGGATATATTTAAGAGATAGGTACATGTCTAGATTTTAGGAGTATCCAGGAGAAAGCAGGAATACGTTGTTGAGATAGAGGTTATTGGATTGTGGAGCAGGCTCAAAGGCCTAACTGGCCCACTCTGGGGTTCTATGCTTAATTTCTTTTTCCATTCGAATGGGCACCCATTATCTGCATGGTATTACAGCCTCTGGGTTAGTAATCCAGCAATAGTAACTGCTGACCAGTTTGGAAACAAATAGGTCATTGATTTATTCCCGAGATATTCAAGCAAGTGTAAATGTTGTATTCCTCCACCGTACAGAAAGCATTACAGGAGTTTCCTTCATGGGGAGAAAGGGAATCTTTTGCCATGGATATCTTGGGAGGGGGTCACTGTGGTCTCCACGAGACATGGACACCTTCCTGGCCTGCTGTCAGTGTGGCCCTTAAGTGACAATGAGTGCGCACATGGGGGCTTCATCCTGCCACTGCTGATATTCCTGTCACTCAGGAACATCATAAAGCAAACCCTGTTGGTTACAACCTCCCAGGGAGACTCCCTCATTATCATGCCCCAGATTTAGGAAGCAGGGACTCACTGAAAAGCAATCACCTTGCTACTGACCTTCTTCCGATCCCTATGGGCAGTATGCACCTCTGGGACCCCCCACTGCTCAGCCATGGCAGGATTCCTCAGTGACCCTAGGCAGTTTGGTGGGTGCATTGCCAGGTGCTGCCACCACTCCAGTTGGCTAATGGATGGGCTGCTGGCCTCCGATGGAGATGAGATTTCCGGCCCTCCCCGCCATGGAGTCATAGTCAGAGATGCACAGCACAGAAACAGACCCGTTAGTCCAACTTGCCCACGTCGGTCAGATATCCCAAACTAATCTAGTCGTATTTGTCAGCATTTGACCCATTGACCCTCCAATGCCTACTTAAGGGCACAATATGGTGAGCAATGTCCAAAAGAAGTGACGAGTGGGTCCCACTGGCTCATCAAAGAGCAGACAACTCCCCCTAGATTAAGGATCCCTCCAAACAATGTATCAAAACAAAGCAGTTTTGGATCTTCAACACTATACCATTGCAGAATCATTTTGAATAGAGTTGCAGCCAGACACTCTCCTTTGAGAAGTTCCAGCTGACTTCGCTGTATAATCGGATCAGAGCCTGAACCTGGTTTCAGGCTCTGTTTTCAGCCAGGGAGATCATCTTCTGGCTTTCAGCTCCCCAGGGAAGAACCTTGACTGCTGGGAGTCCTTACTGGAGAATTCAAGCACAAGCCATGACCAATTTTTCATTATGGACTCCTAGCTGTGAAGCTCCCTGTCAAAGCATGAAGCCAGAAAATTACTCCTGTGTTGGCACAAAGTAAAAACCACTTCACACTGATTCTAAAGTTGTCGTGAAATGGTACTCCGAGCAACACTGTATTAAATTACACTTAAAATGTGTTTCCTTCTTAAAGAGCAAACTGATGTTAAAAACTCACTGTGGTTGGGCAGTCTTGTGGTAGTGGCGGTGTGCCTACTTTTGGGGCCTGAGATTCCAGGTTCAAATCCCACTTCAGGACTGGGTGTTGACAAAACACTTGTCATTGTACAAGTGAGCATGTCGATTATTCATCTGTAAATCCTTTGGGTGCACCTATGACTGATGGTAAAAGCGAGACAGCTTCCTTTGGGATGGCACAATGTCTCTGTGGTTAGCACTGCTGCCTCACAGCGCCAGTGACCCCAGTTCGACTCCAGCCTCAGATGACTGTCATGTGTGGAGTTTGGTAATTCTCCCCGTGTTTGCGTAGGTTTCCTCCCGAGTGCACCGGTTTCCTCCCACAGTCCAAAGATGTGCAGGTTAGGTGAATTGGTCATGCTAAATTGCTCATCGGGTCCGGGGATGTGGATTAGCAATGGGAAATGCAGGGTTATAGGGAAGGGGGGGATGCTCTTTGGAGGATGATCATGGATTTGATCGGCCAATTGGCCTGTTTCCATACTGTAGGGATTCTCTGATTCTGATTCGATCTCAGGCAGAACCGCTTGATGCCTGCAGTATAACTGCCTCCTCATGTTACAAGGTTCCACGTGTGGGATCTCATCCAGAACACTATTCACCTTCATTCTGAGGGGCTACCACATAATCATTGCAGTCACCTTTAAAACATGTCTTCTTAAAAAGAAGCGATATGCAGTGCACTCATCTATAGCTGCGTTTGAAATATCAAATCATATTGTTTAATTCTGGCAACATCTAGCTCACCCTCATTTCGTCATAGAGTCTGACAGAAGAGAACCCATTTTGTGAGGGCCAACTCCTGTGAACGATCAATCACGTTGATCCCACTTCTCCGCCTTTTCCTCGGAGCTCTGTAAATATTTCCTTGTTTTCAGGGCTTCCTCATCCTTTTCTGGCCACGTGTTGCAAATGATGACAGCTCACTGCATAAAATGGTGCCATTAGATATGTGGGACCTCAGCGCGAGAAGAGCAGAGGCTGACATGAGCAGCTTTTTCTAAGAAGTAAATACGCATTTGAAAATAAAAGAAGAGGTGCACCTCAAGAGAAAATATTTCATCCATTTTCCTAGCAGCCTTCAATTTTTGTGACCTGATTAATACAACTCCCACTTAATATTGTCCTGCTGTGACCGCTTCGGGTAAATTCTATTCTGACAGTCTCTGTGGACACGTATGCTACATATCTTTTTATGTTCTTATATGTGAAATTATGGTGAGGAAAATGTCCATTTCCCCAGTTGTTATAGCTAAGAAAAGATCCCATGTGATCACCGACACAAAGGTGCATTTCTTCTGCCGTACAGGGAAGCCCCAGAGGGGTAAGAAATGAAGCACAATACATCTGCATCCCTGCCGAGAAGGAGTCCTGATGGGAAAAGAAATACTTGCAGTGATTGCAATACAGATAGCCACTTAAGTTCAGTGAAAGCTTGCAGTCCTGCACTCAGCAATTTTCCATCGCACCAAATATTTTCACAAGCAATCATCTCAGATGCAAATTCAAAAACGCACATAGAGCCGTGTGTCCCATCCATCAACGAGCGTGTTTCTGTGAACCCAACATAATCACTCCCACTGTGTATAGAACAGCAAGAAGAGCACCAGAACATTGATAATGGCTTCATCTCATTCAGCAAACCCTTTCTTTGTTCCACTACTGAGCTTTATACAGAGCTAGAAGTTAATTTTCTGGTCCCGGGCGTCAAGCATGGGACCCAGAGCATTGCGAGATTGGTATTGGTTAGCATCCCATTGGCTTCTGCCGTCAATCGTAATGAATTATTCAGAGTGTGCTCCTGGCCCCATTGGGCCTGCCACCGGGAACTTTATCGAAGAGTGCAGAGTCAACAATTGCAATCCAACAACTGTGAAAATCACTGCGTTATCAGGCAGAGTAAGATACTCTGGAGTATACAGATGGATGACTTGATACTTTCTGAATTGGGGTAAAGGTTGTACTGTCAGAGTGCCTTTCCAGGTCCCTTTTTTTTTGTCTCTTTTCCTGTGACTGCTTTAATTATTGCAGAGATTTTTCAGGCAGATCTATTGGGATGCAATGCAAAACAAAGTAAATCAATTAATCAAGAAAGAAAACAGCAGCAAAATGGAATGGGATGAATACAGACAGAAAGCTTGACATTCTGAAAAAGTTCACACAAGTGACGGGCAACATTTAATTTCCAACAAACATCCTGTGTGTCTCACTGCTTTTGGACAGGTATGTGAACAGGAAAGGTTTAGAGGGATATGGACCAAACACAGGAAAATGGGACAAGTTCAGTTGAGGATACCTGGTCAGCAAGTAGCAGTTGGATCAAAGGGTCTCTTTCTGTGCTGTGTGACTCTATGACTTGACAGTACCTGTGAAAATTGCATGGAAAAGTCAGGAGCAATTCTATTTGACAGAAAATATGATTTTGCTGTACTGAATCTTTTTTTTCTGTTTATTATCATTAATTGGGGAGATAAAAATTAATTGATAATAATCAAGTTTAATAGCTAGGTGGAGATTCATTCCGGATCAATACTCCTGAGTCAGCATGGGTCACCCTCCTCATTGTTTTCTGCTTAGCCCCTGACCTTTCTTTCAGCACATTTGGATGTAGTTATTCACAGATGACAGTCTGACACTCCGCCAATATTCACAACAACTACACACTTCCACTTCGTCAGAGCAAAACTACATTAACTGGCTCAAGATAATGTGTAACTGTGTGTGGCAATGCATCTACTCCATTCAATGTGTCTGAAGCAAAAATTAATTTAAAATGAAACGCAAGATTCAAGTAACTCACGGGTCATGGAGTAAAAAATGACTAACCCAAGCATTTTTTTAATCTTAGAACTAACTGCAAATGTCAGCAGACTGGTGCCACTTAAGTTATTGTTGCTCCTGTTGTAGTTTTAGGTTCTTTGAATGATTCACATTCTATCGCCGACTGTTCATATGAGGGGATATGTCAGACTGCAGATGGATTTTTAAATATGGCATCTAAACTGGGGAAAGAAAGTATTGTTTCACTTATGGAAATGTGCTTCCTGTCAGCAATGTATAAAGCATAACAGTATAAGCTGTCAATTTGTCTCTTTTCCTGTCTGGTTGGAGACATTCTCTTTTGAACAACTCATTTGTGTATTTCTTTTCTTTTCAGATGAACTCTGCAATTTTGGTCTTTTTCTATGCAATTCAGGGAAAGGATAAAGTCTGCTGATGGTTTGGTTCGTCAAGCTGAGGCCTAAGGTATTAGAAAACCAGATCTTAATTTCTTGGTGTTAGCCTGAAGTATGTCAAGGTTCAGCATGATAAGAATACACTCCACAATCACCTCCCCAGTTTCTTAATGCTGATCACGAGATCTTGAGCAAGCAGACTGCTCTGTTTCCCATAATGGCAACAAAGGCCACACTTCAGAAGTACTGCAGAAGGTGTGCTGCATTGCTTCAATGAGTGTTAACACAGGCTGCAAGAACAACACTCCATCTACTGCTGGGGACCTCACAGCTTGCAGGTCACAGCATTGACTTGAATAATTATGGAATGTGACTATCTCCTTTCATGTCTATGACCTAGCCCCCGCACCTCAGGCCCTGGCAGCACAGCCAAACTATTTCCAGCTACTTATAGAACCCCATTATCAACTATCTTTTCTCTTCTTCCTAACTTATGATCAACAATTCCTTTCGCTACCTCGTTTCTTGACCCTCTCTCTGGGCTCTGTACTCCAGCTATCCACACAATCTTTTCCCCAGTGATCAGTATAAATACCGTCTTTGTGCAGCTGCTATCAGGTCTGAAGATGGGTCACCAGATTCAAAATGTTAACTCTGCACAGGTGCTGCCAGACATGCTGCGTTTCACCAGCACATCTTGGTGAGTACTTGGTGCCCAGCACGCAGACTAAAGGTAACACAGAGGATCAGTGCAAAGACTGAATGTGGGACTGAGGATGAGTGCGCAGACCAAAGATGAGACTGAGGATCAGTGCGGAGACTGAAGGTGGAACTGAGGATAAGTGCGGAGACTAAAGATGGGACTGAGGATCAGTGCGCAGACTGAAGGTGGGACTGAGGATAAGTGCGGAGACTAAAGATGGGACTGAGGATCAGTGCGCAGACTGAAGGTGGGACGGAGGATGAGTGCGCAGATCAAAGGTGAGACTGAGGATCAGTGTGGAGACTGAAGGTGGGACTGAGGATCTGTGCAGAGACTGAAGGTGGGACTGAGGATCAGTGCACAGACTGAAGGTGGGACTGAGGATCAGTGCACAGACTGAAGGTGGGACTGAGAATCAGTGCACAGACTGAAGGTGGGACTGAGGATCAGTGCACAGACTGAAGGTGGGACTGAGGATCAGTGCACAGACTGAAGGTGGGACTGAGGATCAGTGCACAGACTGAAGGTGGGACTGAGGATCAGTGTGCAGAATGAAGGTGGGACTGAGGATCGGTGTGCAGACTGAAGGTGGGACTGAGGATCAGTGCGCAGACTGAAGGTGGGACTGAGGATCGGTGCGGAGACTGAAGGTGGGACTGAGGATCAGTGCGGAGGCTGAAGGTGGGACTGAGAATCAGTGCGCAGACTGAAGGTGGGACTGAGGATCAGTGCGGAGACTCAGGGTGGGACTGAGGATCAGTGCTCAGACCGAAGGTGGGACTGAGGATCAGTGCTCAGACCGAAGGTGGGACTGAGGATCAGTGCTGAGACTGATGGTGGGACCGAGGATGAGTGCGCAGACTGAAGGTGGGACTGAGGATCAGTGCTCAGACCGAAGGTGGGACTGAGGACCAGTGCTCAGACTGAAGGTGGGACTGAGGATCTGTGCACAGACTGAAGGTGGAACTGAGGATCAGTGCACAGACCGAAGGTGGGACTGAGGACCAGTGCTCAGACTGAAGGTGGGACTGAGGATCTGTGCACAGACTGAAGGTGGAACTGAGGACCGGTGCGAAGACTGAAGGTGGGACTGAGGATCGGTGCAGAGACTGAAGGTGGCACTGAGGATCAGTGCACAGACCGAAGGTGGTACAGTGGAACAGTGTGAAGACCTAAGGAGGGACTGAGGATCGGTGCACAGGCCAAACGTGTGACTGAGGATTGGTGCGCAGACCGAAGGCTGGATTGAGGATCGGTGAGAATACCGAAGGAAAGACAGCGGGTGGGTGCGCAGACCGAAGGTGGCACTGAGGATCAGTGCGCAGACTGAAGGTGGGACTGAGGAATAGTGAGGAGACCAAAGGGAGACTGCGGATCGGTGCTCGGACCAAAGGAGTGACTGAGTATCTGTACACAGACAGAAAGTGGCACTGAGCATCACTGCACAAACCGAACGTGGGAGTGAGGATTGGTGCGAAGACCAAAGGACGGACTGAGGATTATTGCACACACCAAAGGAGAGACTGAGGATCAGTTCGCAGACCAAAGACAAGACCGAGGACTGAGGATAGGTGTGTAAACCGAAGGTGGCACTGATGATCGGTGCGCAGACCGAAGGTGGGACTGATGATCGGTGTGTAGAATGAAGGAGGGACTGAGAATTAGTATGTAGACCTAAGGAGAGACTGAAGATCTGTGCACAGATCGGACGTGACTGAGGATTGGTGCGCAGGCCGAAGGTGGCACTGAGGACTGGTGTGCAGACCGAAGGTGGGACAGAGGATCGGTGTGCAGACCGACTGTTGGGCTGAGGATCAGTGCACAGACTGAAGGTGGGACTGAGGATCAGTGTGCAGAATGAAGGTGGGACTGAGGATCGGTGTGCAGACTGAAGGTGGGACTGAGGATCAGTGCGCAGACTGAAGGTGGGACTGAGGATCGGTGCGGAGACTGAAGGTGGGACTGAGGATCAGTGCGGAGGCTGAAGGTGGGACTGAGGATCAGTGCGCAGACTGAAGGTGGGACTGAGGATCAGTGCGCAGACTGAAGGTGGGACTGAGGATCAGTGCGCAGACTGAAGGTGGGACTGAGGATCAGTGTGCAGACTGAAGGTGGTACAATGGAATAGTGCGAAGACCTAAGGAGGGACTGAAGATTGGTGCACAGGCCAAACATGTGACTGAGGATCGGCGAGCAGACTGAAGGAAAGACAGTGGGTCGGTGCGCAGACCAAAGGTGGCACTCAGGATCAGTGCGCAGATCGAAGGAGGGAGTGAGGATTGGTGTGCAGACATAAGTCGAGACAGAGGATCAATGCATAGAACGGACGTGTGACTGAGGATCGGTGCTCAGATTGAAGGTGAGACTGAGGATCAGTGCGAAGACTGAAGGTTGGATTGAGGATCAGTGTGCAGACCGAAGGTGGGACTGAGGATCAGTGTGCAGACCGAAGGTGGGACTGAGGATAGTTGTGCAGACCAAAGGTGGAACTGACGATCAGTGTGCAGATGGAAGGTGGATGAAGACTCTCCATCTGAGGTAGTTTGGGCTGAGATTAGGAATAGGAATGGTGAGGTCACCTTGTTAGGAGATTTCTACAGGCCTCCTAATAGTCCTAGAGATGTCGAAGAAAGGATTGTGAGGATGATTCAGGAGAAGAGTGAAAGTAATAGGGTGGTTGTTATGGGGGACTTTAACTTTCCAGATATTGATTGGGAAAGCTATAGCTTGAGTTCGTTAGATGGGTCGGTGTTTGTCCAATGTGTGCAGGAGGGTTTCCTGACACAATATGTAGATTGGCCAACAAGAGGTGAGGTCATACTGGATATGGTTCTGGGTAACGAACCAGGCCAGGTGTTAGAATTGGAGGTAGGTGAGCACTTTGGGGACAGTGACCACAATTCGGTGACTTTTACTCTAGTGATGGAGAGGGATAAGTGTGCACTACAGGGCAAGAGTTATTGCTGGGGGCAGGGAAATTATGATGCGGTGAGGCACGACCTAGGATGTGTGGCTTGGAAAAGTAGGCTTCAAGGCATGGGCACAATTGATATGTGGAGCTTGTTCAAGGAGCAACTATTGAGTGTCCTTGATAAGTATGTACCTGTCAGGCAGGGAGGAAAGGGTCCTGTGAGGGAGCCGTGGTTTAATAAGGAATTAGAATCCCTTGTTAAATGGAAGAGGGCGGCCTATGTAAAGTTGAGGCGTGAAGGTTCAATTGGGGCGATTGAGAGTTATAAGGTAGCCAGGAAGGATCTGAAGAGAGAGCTAAGAGCAGCAAGGAGGGGACATGAAAAGGTCTTTAGTTGGTAGGATTAGGGAAAACCCTAAGGCTTTCTATAGGTATGTCAGGAATAAAAGAATGACTAGGGTAGGAATAGGTCCAGTCAAGGATAGTAGTGGGAAGTTGTGTGTGGAGGCTGAAGAGATTGGGGAGACACTGAATGAATACTTTTCGTCAGTATTCACTCAGGAACAGGACATTGCTGCCAATGTGAATATTGAGTCACAATTAATTAGAATGGACGGCTTTGAGGTATGTAGGGAAGAGGTGTTGGAAATTCTGGAAAGGGTGAAAATAGATGTCCCCTGGACCTGATAGCATTTATCCTAGGATTCTCTGGGAAGCAAGGGAGGAGATTGCAGAGCCATTGGCCTTGATTTTTATGTCCTCGTTGTCTACAGGAGTAGTGCCAGTAGACTGGAGGATAGCAAATGTGGTTCCCTTGTTCAAGAAGGGGAGTAGGGATAACCCTAGTAACTATAGGCCAGTGAGTCTCACTTCTGTTGTGGGCAATGTCTTAGAGAGAATTGTAAGGGATAGGATTTATGAACATCTGGATAGGAATAATGTGATCAAGGATAGTCAGCATGGTTTTGTGAAGGGCAGGTTGTGCCTCACAAACCTTATTGAATTCCTTGAGAAGGTGACTAAGGAGGTAGACGAGGGTAAAGCGGTAGATGTGGTGTATATGGATTTTAGTAAGGTGTTTGATAAGGTTCCCCATGGTAGGCTACTGCAGAAAATACGGAGGTATGGCATTGCGGGTGAGTTGGAGGTTTGGATTAGGAATTGGCTGGCTGGAAGAAGACAGAGGGTAGTAGTTGATGGTAAAGGTTCATCTTGGAGTGCAGTTACTAGCGGTGTTCCGCAAGGATCTGTTTTGGGACCATTGCTGTTTGTCATTTTTATAAATGACCTGGAGGAGGGGCTAGAAGGTTGGGTGAGCAAGTTTGCGGATGATATGAAAGTCGGTGGAGTTGTTGACAGTGAGGAAGGATGTGTCAGGTTACAGCAGGATATAGATAAGTTGCAGAGCTGGGCAGAAAGGTGGCAAATGGAGTTCAATGTAGGTAAGTGTGAGGTGATTCACTTTGGTAAGAGTAACAAAAAGACGGGGTACTTGGCTAATGGTCGGATACTTGGTAGTGTGGATGAGCAGAGGGATCTTGGTGTCCATGTACACAGATCTCTGAAAGTTGCCACCCAGGTAAATAGTGCGGTGAAGAAGGCATATGGCGTACTGGCGTTTATTGGTAGAGGAATTGAGTTCCAGAGTCCTGAGGTCATGTTGCAGTTGTATAAGACTCTGGTGCGGCTGCATCTGGAGTATTGTGTGCAGTTTTGGTCGCCATACTATAGGAAGGATGTGGAGGCACTGGAACGGGTGCAGAGGAGGTTTACCAGGATGTTGCCTGGTATGGTAGGAAGATCGTATGAGGAAAGGCTGAGGCATTTGGGGCTGTTTTCATTGGAGAAAAGAAGGTTTAGGGGTGACTTGGTCGAGCAGGCCGAAGGTGGCACTGAGGATCGGTGAGCAGGCCGAAGGTAGCACTGAGGACCGGTGTGCAGACCGAAGGTGGGACTGAGTATCGGTGAGCAGGCCGAAGGTGGCACTGAGGACCGGTGTGCAGACCGAAGGTGGGACTGAGTATCGGTGAGCAGGCCGAAGGTGGCACTGAGGACCGGTGTGCAGACTGAAAGTGGGACTGAGGATCGGTGAGCAGGCCGAAGGTGGCACTGAGGACCGGTGTGCAGACCGAAGGTGGGACTGAGGATCGGTGAGCAGGCCGAAGGTGGCACTGAGGCTCGGTGCGCAGACCAAAGGTGGCACTGAGGATTAGTGCGCAGACTGAAGGTGGCACTGAGGATCAGTGTGCAGACTGAAGGTGGCACTGAGGATCAGTGTGCAGACTGAAGGTGGTACAGTGGAACAGTGTGAAGACCTAAGGAGGGACTGAAGATTGGTGCTCAGGCCAAACATGTGACTGAGGATCGGTGCGCAGACCGAAGGCTGGATTGAGGATTGGAGAGCAGACCGAAGGAAAGACAACGGGTCGGTGCGCAGACCAAAGGTGGCACTCAGGATCAGTGCGCAGACAGAAGAAGGGAATGATGATTGGTGCGCAGACTGAAGGTGGTGCAGTGGAACAGTGTGAAGACCTAAGGAGGGAGTGAGGATTGGTGTGCAGACATAAGTAGAGACAGAGGATCAGTGCGTAGAACGGACGTGTGACTGAGGATCAGTGCAGAGACCGAAGGTGGGATTGAGGATCAGTGCGCAGACTGAAGGTGGGACTAAGGATCAGTGTGGAGACTGAAGGTGGCACTGAGGATTGGTGTGCAGACTGAAGGTGGCACTGAGGATCAGTGCACAGACCGAAGGTGGTACAGTGGAACAGTGCGAAGACCTAAGGAGGGACTGAAGATTGGTGCACAGGCCAAATATGTGACTGAGGATCGGTGCGCAGACGGAATGCTGGATTGAGGATCGACGAGCAGACCGAAGGAAAGACAGTGGGTCGGTTAGCAGACTGAAGGTGGGACTGAGGATCAGCGTGCAGACAGAAGGAGGGAGTGAGGATTGATGTGCAGACATAAGTAGAGACAGAGGATCAGTGCGTAGAACGGACGTGTGACTGAGGCTCGGTGCACAGACCGAAGGTGGGACTGAGGATCGATGTGCAAACTAAAGGTGGCTCTGAGGATCGGTGCGCAGTCCGAATGTGGGACTGAGGATCGGTGCACAGACCGAAGGTGGGACTGAGGATCGGTTAGCAGACTGAAGGTGGGACTGAGGATCGGTGCGCAGACTGAAGGCCTGATTTAGGATCGGTGCGCAGACCGAAGGCCTGATTTAGGATCGGTGCGCAGACCGAAGGTGGGACTGAGGATCGGTGTGCAGGCCGAAGGTGGGACTGAGGATCAGTGTGCAGGCTGAAGGTGGGACTGAGGATCAGTGTGCAGGCCGACGGTGGGGCTGAGGATCGTTGCGCAGACCAAAGGTGGGACTGAGGATCGGTGTGCAGGCCGAAGCTGGGACTGAGGATCGGTGAGCAGGCCGAAGGTGGGACTGAGGATCAGTGCACAGACCGAAGGTGGTAGAGTGGAAAAGTGTGAAGACCTAATGAGGGACTGAAGATTGGTGCACAGGCCAAACATGTGACTGAAGATCGGTGCGTACACCGAAGGCTGGATTGAGGATCGGCGAGCAGACCGAAGGAAAGACAACGGGTCGGTGCGCAGACCGAAGGTGGCACTGAGGATCAGTGCGGGGACAGAAGGTGGCACTGAGGATCAGTGCACAGACAGAATGTGGCACTGAGGATCAGTGCACAGACCTAAGGTGGGACTGAGGATCGGTGTACAGACCGAAGGTGGTGCAATGGAACAGTGTGAAGACCTAAGGAGAGACTGAGGTTCGGTGCACAGGCCAAACATGGGACTGAGGATTGGTGCGCAGACTGAAGGTGGCACTGAGGATCAGCGTGCAGACCGAAGGAGGGAGTGAGGATTGGTGTGCAGACATAAGTAGAGACAGAGGATTAGTGCGTAGAACGGACGTGTGACTGAGGATCAGTGCAGAGACCGAAGGTGGGACTGAGGATCAGTGCGCAGACTGAAGGTGGCACTGAGGATCAGTGTACAGACCGAAGGTGGTGCAGTGGAACAGTGTGAAGACCTAAGGAGGGACTGAGGATCGGTGCGCAGACCTAAGGTGGGACAGGGGATTGGTGCGCAGACCGAAGGTGGCACTGAGGATCAGTGTTCAGACCGAAGGTGGGACTGAGGATCGGTGTGCAGACCAAAGGTGGGACTGAGGATCGGTGTGCAGGCCGAAGGTGGGACTGAGGATCGGTGTGCAGACCAAAGGTGGGACTGAGGATCGGTGTGCAGGCCGAAGGTGGGACTGAGGATCGGTGTGCAGGCAGAAGGTTAGACTGAGGATCGGTGCGCAGACCTAAGGTGTGACTGATGAACGGTGCGCAAACCGAAGGTGGGAGTGAGGATCAGTGCGGAGACTGAAGGTGGCACTGAGGATCAGTGCGGGGACAGAAGGTGGCACTGAGGATCGGTGTACAGACCGAAGGTGGGACTGAGGATCGGTGTGCAGACCGAAGGTGGTGCAGTGGAACAGTGTGAAGTCCTAAGGAGGGACTGAGGATCGGTGCGCAGACCTAAGGTGGGACTGAGGATCGGTGCGCAGACCTAAGTTGGGACTGGGGATCGGTGCGCAGACCTAAGGTGGCACTGAGGATCGGTGTGCAGACCGAAGGTGGGACTGAGGATCGGTGTGCAGACCAAAGGTGGGACTGAGGATCGGTGCGCAGATGGAAGGTGGGACTAAGGATCAGTGTGCAGACTGAAGGTGGGAGTGAGGATCAGGGCGGAGACTGAAGGTGGCACTGAGGATTGGTGTGCAGACTGAAGATGGGACGAAGGATCAGTGTGCAGACTGAAGGTGGTACAATGGAACAGTGCGAAGACCTAAGGAGGGACTGAAGATTGGTGAACTGGCCAAACATGTGACTGAGGATCGGTGTGCAGACGGACGGTGGGGTTGAGGATCGGTGCGCAGACCAAAGGTGGGACTGAGGATCGGTGCGCAGAACGAAGTTGGGGCTGAGGATCAGTGCGGAGACTGAAGGTTGCACTGAGGATCAGTACATAGATCGAAGGTGGTACAGTAGAACAGTGCGCAGACCTAAGGTGGGACTGAAGATTGGTGTTCAGGCCAAACATGTGACTGAGGATCGGTGCGCAGACCGAAGGTGGGACTGAGGATCAGTGCGCAGACCGAAGGTGGGACTGAGGATCAGTGTGCAGACCAAAGGCGGGTCTGAGGCTCGGTGCGCAGATAGAAGGTGGGACTAAGGATCAGTGTGCAGACTGAAGGTGGGAGTGAGGATCAGGGCGGAGACTGAAGGTGGCACTGAGGATTGGTGTGCAGACTGAAGGTGGGACGAAGGATCAGTGTGCAGACTGAAGGTGGTACAATGGAATAGTGCGAAGACCTAAGGAGGGACTGAAGATTGGTGCACAGGCCAAACATGTGACTGAGGATCGGTGCGCAGACCGAATGCTGGATTGAGGATCGGCGAGCAGACCGAAGGAAAGACAGCGGGTCGGTGCGTAGACCGAAGGTGGCACTGAGGATCAGCGTGCAGACAGAAGGAGCGAGTGAGGATTGGTGTGCAGACATAAGTAGAGACAGAGGATCAGTGCGTAGAACAGACGTGTGACTGAGGATCGATGCTCAGATTGAAGGTGAGACTGAGGATCAGTGCGAAGACTGAAGGTAGGATTGAGGATCAGTGTGCAGACCGAAGGTGGGACTGAGGATCGGTGTGCCGACCGAAGGTGGGACTGAGGATCAGTGAGCAGGCCGAAGGTGGGACTGAGGATCAGTGTGCAGGCCGAAGGTGGGACTGAGGATCAGTGTGCAGGCCGAAGGTGGGACTGAGGATCGGTGTGCAGGCCGAAGGTGGGACTGAGGATCGGTGTGCCGGCCGAAGGTGGGACTGAGGATCGGTGTGCAGGCCGAAGGTGGGACTGAGGATCAGTGAGCAGGCTGAAGGTGGGACTGAGGATCAGTGAGCAGACCAAAGGTGGGACTGAGGATCGGTCTGCAGACCAAAGGTGTGACTGAGGATCGGTCTGCAGACCAAAGATGAGACTGAGGACTGGTGAGCAGACCGAAGGTGAGACTGAGGTTCGGTGTGCTGACCGAAGGTGGGACTGAGGATCGGTGTGCAGACCAAAGGTGGCACTGAGGATCGGTGTGCAGACCAAAGGTGGCACTGAGGACTGGGGAGCAGACCGAAGGTGAGACTGAGGTTCGGTGTGCAGACCGAAGGTGTGACTGAGGATCGGTGTGCAGACAGAAGGAGGGAGTGAGGATCGGTGTGCAGACATGAGTAGAGACAGAGGATCAGTGCGTAGAACGGACGTGTGACTGAGCATCGGTGCACAGACTGAAGGTGGGACTGAGGATCAGTGCGGGGACTGAAGGTAGGATTGAGGACCAGTGCACAGACTGAAGGTGGGATAAGGATTGGTGTGCAGACCTAAGGTGGAACTGAGGATCGGTGCGCAGACCGAAGGCCTGATTTAGGATCGGTGCGCAGACCAAAGGTGGGACTGAGGATTGGTGTGCAGGCCGAAGGTGGGACTGAGAATCGGTGTGCAGACCAAAGGTGGGACTGAGGATCGGTGTGTAGGCCGAACGTGGCACTGAGCATCGGTGTGCAGACCGAAGGTGGAGTTGAGGATCGGTGCGCAGACCAAAGGTGGGACTGAGGATCGGTGCGCAGACTGAAGGTTGCACTGAGGATCAGTACACAGATCGAAGGTGGTACAGTGGAACAGTGCACGGAACTAAGGAGGGACTGAAGATTGGTGCACAGGCCAAACATGTGACTGAGGATCGGTGTGCAGACCGAAGGTGGGACTGAGGATGGGTGTGCAGACCAAAGGTGGGTCTGAGGATCGGTGCGCAGATGGAAGGTGGGACTAAGGATCAGTGTGCAGACTGAAGGTGGTACAATGGAACAGTGCGAAGACCTAAGGAAGGACTGAGGATCAGTGTGCAGGCCGACGGAGGGACCGAGGATCGGTGTGCCGGCCGAAGTTGGGACTGAGGATCGGTGTGCAGGCCGAAGGTGGGACTGAGGATTGGTGTGCAGGCCGAAGGTGGGACTGTGGCTCAGTGTGCAGGCTGAAGTTGGGACTGAGGATCAGTGCGCAGTCTGAAGGTGGGACTGAGGATCAGTGCGCAGACTGAAGGTGGGACTGAGGATCATTGCACAGACTGAAGGTGATACAGTGGAACAGTGCAAAGACCTAAGGAGGGACTGAAGATTGGTGCACAGGCCAAACATGTGACTGAGGATCGGTGCGCAGACCGAAGGCTGGATTGAGGATCGGCGAGCAGACCGAAGGAAAGACAGTGGGTCGGTTAGCAGACCGAAGTTGGCACTGAGGATCGGTGTGCAGACTGAAGGTGATACAGTGGAACAGTGCGAAGACCTAAGGAGGGACTGAAGATTGGTGCACAGGCCAAACATGTGACTGAGGATCGGTGCACAGACCGAAGGAAAGACAGCGGGTCGGTGCGCAGACCGAAGGTGGCACTGAGGATCAGTGCGCAGACCGAAGGAGGGAGTGAGGATCGGTGTGCAGACATGAGTAGAGACAGAGGATCAGTGCGTAGAACGGACGTGTGACTGAGCATCGGTGCACAGACTGAAGGTGGAACTGAGGATCGGTGCGCAGACCGAAGGCCTGATTTAGGATCAGACCAAAGGTGGGACTGAGGATCGGTGTGCAGGCCAAAGGTGGCACTGAGGATCGGTGCGCTGACCAAAGGTGGGACTGAGGATCGGTGCGCTGACCAAAGGTGGGACTGAGGATAGGTGTGCAGTCCGAACGTGGCACTGAGCATCAGTGTGCAGACCGAAGATGGGACTGAAGATCGGTGTGCAGGCCGAACGTGGCACTGAGCATCGGTGTGCAGACGAACGGTGGGGTTGAGGATCGGTGTGCAGACCAAAGGTGGGACTGAGGATCGGTGCGCAGAACGAAGTTGGGACTGAGGATCAGAGCGGAGACTGAAGGTTGCACTGAGGATCAGTACACAGATCGTAGGTGGTACAGTGGAACAGTGCGCAGACCGAAGGAGGCACTGAAGATTGGTGCACAGGCCAAACATGTGACTGAGGATCGGTGCGCAGACCGAAGGAAAGACAGTGGGTCGGTGCGCAGACCGAAGGTGGGACTGAGGATCAGTGCGCAGATGGAAGGTGGGACCAAGGATCAGTGTGCAGGCTGAAGGTGGTACAATGGAACAGTGCGAAGACCTAAGGAGGGACTGAAGATTGGTGCACAGGCCAAACATGTGACTGAGGATCGGTGCGCAGACCGAAGGTTGGATTGAGGATCGGCGAGCAGACCGAAGGAAAGACAGTGGGTCGGTGCGCAGACCGAAGGTGGCACTGAGGATCAGCGTGCAGACATAAGGAGGGAGTGAGGATTGGTGTGCAGACATAAGTAGAGACAGAGGATTAGTGCGTAGAACGGACGTGTGACTGAGGATCGGTGCTCAGATTGAAGGTGAGACTGAGGATCAGTGCGAAGACTGAAGGTAGGATTGAGGATCGGTGTGCAGACTGAAGGTGGGACTGAGGATCAGTGTGCAGACCGGGGGTGGGACTGAGGATCGGTTTGCAGACCAAAGGTGGCACTGAGGACTGGGGAGCAGACCGAAGGTGAGACTGAGGATCGGTGTGCCGGCCAAAGGTGGGACTGAGGATCGGTGTGCAGACCAAAGGTGGCACTGAGGACTGGGGAGCAGACCGAAGGTGAGACTGAGGATCGGTGCGCAGACTGAAGGTGGGACTGAGGATCAGTGCACAGACTGAAGGTGATACAGTGGAACAGTGCGAAGACCTAAGGAGGGACTGAAGATTGGTGCACAGGCCAAACATGTGACTGAGGATCGGTGCACAGACCGAAGGAAAGACAGCGGGTCGGTGCGCAGACCGAAGGTGGCACTGAGGATCAGTGCGCAGACCGAAGGAGGGAGTGAGGATTGGTGTGCAGACATGAGTAGAGACAGAGGATCAGTGCGTAGAACGGACGTGTGACTGAGCATCGGTGTACAGACTGAAGGTGGAACTGAGGATCGGTGCGCAGACCGAAGGCCTGATTTAGGATCAGACCAAAGGTGGGACTGAGGATCGGTGTGCAGGCCAAAGGTGGCACTAAGGATCGGTGTGCAGGCCAAAGGTGGCACTAAGGATCGGTGTGCAGACCAAAGGTGGGACTGAGGATCGGTGTGCAGTCCGAACGTGGCACTGAGCATCAGTGTGCAGACCGAAGATGGGACTGAAGATCGGTGTGCAGGCCGAACGTGGCACTGAGCATCGGTGTGCAGACGAACGGTGGGGTTGAGGATCGGTGTGCAGACCAAAGGTGGGACTGAGGATCGGTGCGCAGAACGAAGTTGGGATTGAAGATCAGTGTGGAGACTGAAGGTTGCACTGAGGATCAGTACACAGATCGAAGGTGGTACAGTGGAACAGTGCGCAGACCTAAGGAGGGACTGAAGATTGGTGCTCAGGCCAAAGGTGGGTCTGAGGATCAGTGCACAGACCGAAGGTGGTACAATGGAACAGTGCGAAGACCTAAGGAGGGACTGAAGATTGGTGCACTGGCCAAACATGTGACTGAGGATCGGTGCGCAGACCGAAGGCTGGATTGAGGATCGGCGAGCAGACCGAAGGAAAGACAGTGGGTCGGTTAGCAGACCGAAGGTGGCACTGAGGATCAGCGTGCAGACAGAAGGAGGGAGTGAGGATTGGTGTGCAGACATAAGTAGAGACAGAGGATCAGTGCGTAGAACGGATGTGTGACTGAGGATCGGTGCTCAGATTGAAGGTGAGACTGAGGATCAGTGCGAAGACTGAAGGTAGGATTGAGGATCAGTGTGCAGACTGGAGGTGGGACTGAGGATCAGTGCGGAGACTGAAGGTAGGATTGAGGATCAGTGTGCAGACCGGGGGTGGGACTGAGGATCGGTTTGCAGACCAAAGGTGGGACTGAGGATCGGTGTGCCGGCCGAAGGTGGGACTGAGGATCGGTGTGCAGGCCGAAGGTGTGACTGAGGATCGGTGAGCAGGCCGAAGGTGGGACTGAGGATCGGTGTGCAGGCCGAAGGTGGCACTGAGGATCGGTGTGCAGGCCGAAGGTGGGACTGAGGATCGGTGCGCAGACCAAAGGTGGACTGAAGATCGGTGTGCAGGCCGAAGGTGGGACTGAGGATCAGTGTGCAGACCGACGGTGGGGCTGAGGATCGTTGCGCAGACCAAAGGTGGGACTGAGGATCGGTGTGCAGGCCGAAGGTGGGACTGAGGATCAGTGTGCAGGCCGACGGTGGGGCTGAGGATCGATGCGCAGGCCGAAGGTGTGACTGAGGATCGGTGTGCAGGATGAAGGTGGGACTGAGGATCAGTGTGCAGGCTGAAGGTGGGACTGAGGATCAGTGTGCAGGCTGAAGGTGGAACTGAGGATCAATGTGCAGACTGAAGGTGGCACTGAGAATCGGTGCGCAGACTGAAGGTGGCACTGAGGATCGGTGCGCAGACTGAAGGTGGGACTGAGGATCAGTGTGCAGGCTGAAGGTGGGACTGAGGATCAGTGTGCAGGCTGAAGGTGGAACTGAGGATCAGTGTGCAGACTGAAGGTGGCACTGAGGATCGGTGCGCAGACTGAAGGTGGGACTGAGGATCAGTGCACAGACTGAAGGTGATACAGTGGAACAATGCGAAGACCTAAGGAGGGACTGAAGATTGGTGCACAGGCCAAACTTGTGACTGAGGATCGGTGCACAGACCGAAGGAAAGACAGCGGGTCGGTGCGCAGACCGAAGGCCTGATTTAGGATCGGTGCGCAGACCAAAAGTGGGACTGAGGATCGGGGTGCAGGCCGAAGGTAGCACTGAGGATCGGTGCGCAGACCAAAGGTGGGACTGAGGAACGGTGTGCAGGCCGAACGTGGCACTGAGCATCGGTGTGCAGGCCGAAGGTGGGACTGAGGATCGGTGTGCAGGCTGAAGGTGGGACTGAAGATCAGTGCACAGACTGAAGGTGATACAGTGGAACAGTGCGAAGACCTAAGGAGGGACTGAAGATTGGTGCACAGGCCAAACATGTGACTGAGGATCGGTGCACAGACCGAAGGAAAGACAGCGGTTCGGTGCGCAGACCGAAGGTGGCACTGAGGATCAGTGCGCAGACCGAAGGAGGGAGTGAGGATCGGTGTGCAGACATTAGTAGAGACAGAGGATCAGTGCGTAGAACGGACGTGTGACTGAGCATCGGTGCACAGACTGAAGGTGGAACTGAGGATCGGTGCGCAGACCGAAGGCCTGATTTAGGATCAGACCAAAGGTGGGACTGAGGATCGGTGTGCAGGCCAAAGGTGGCACTAAGGATCGGTGCGCTGACCAAAGGTGGGACTGAGGATCGGTGTGCAGACCAAAGGTGGGACTGAGGATCGGTGTGCAGTCCGAACGTGGCACTGAGCATCAGTGTGCAGACCGAAGATGGGACTGAAGATCGGTGTGCAGGCCGAACGTGGCACTGAGCATCGGTGTGCAGACTAACGGTGGGGTTGAGGATCGGTGCGCAGACCAAAGGTGGGACTGAGGATCGGTGCGCAGAATGAAGTTGGGACTGAGGATCAGAGCGGAGACTGAAGGTTGCACTGAGGATCAGTACACAGATCGAAGGTGGTACAGTGGAACAGTGCAAAGACCTAAGGAGGGACTGAAGATTGGTGCACAGGCCAAACATGTGACTGAGGATCGGTGCGCAGACCGAAGGCTGGATTGAGGATCGGCGAGCAGACCGAAGGAAAGACAGTGGGTCGGTTAGCAGACCGAAGGTGGCACTGAGGATCAGCGTGCAGACAGAAGGAGGGAGTGAGGATTGGTGTGCAGACATAAGTAGAGACAGAGGATCAGTGCGTAGAACGGACGTGTGACTGAGGATCGGTGCTCAGATTGAAGGTGAGACTGAGGATCAGTGCGAAGACTGAAGGTAGGATTGAGGATCAGTGTGCAGACTGAAGGTGGGACTGAGGATCAGTGTGCAGACCGGGGGTGGGACTGAGGATCGGTTTGCAGACCAAAGGTGGGACTGAGGATCGGTGTGCCGGCTGAAGGTGGGACTGAGGATCGGTGTGCAGGCCGAAGGTGGGACTGAGGATCGGTGTGCAGGCCGAAGGTGGGACTGAGGATCGGTGTGCAGGCCGAAGGTGGCACTGAGGATCGGTGCGCAGACCAAAGGTGGGACTGAGGACTGGGGAGCAGACCGAAGGAGAGATTGAGGTTCGGTGTGCAGACCGAAGGTGTGACTGAGAATCAGTGTGCAGGCCGAAGGTGGGACTGAGGATCGGTGTGCAGACTGAAGGTGGGACTGAGGATCAGTGCACAGACTGAAGGTGATACAGTGGAACAGTGCGAAAACCTAAGGAGCGACTGAAGATTGGTGCACAGGCCAAACATGTGACTGAGGATCGGCGAGCAGACCGAAGGAAAGACAGCGAGTCGCTGCGCAGACCGAAGGCCTGATTTAGGATCGGTGCGCAGACCAAAGGTGGGACTGAGGATCGGTGTGCAGGCCGAAGGTAGCACTGAGGATCGGTGCGCAGACCAATGGTGGGACTGAGGATCGGTGTGCAGGCCGAACGTGGCACTGAGCATCGGTGTGCAGGCCGAAGGTGGGACTGAGGATCGGTGTGCAGGCTGAAGGTGGGACTGAGGATCAGTGTGCAGACCGAAGGTGGGACTGTCGTTCGGTGTGCAGACCAAAGGTGTGCCTGAGGATCGATGTGCAGACCAAAGGTGACACTGAGGATCGCTGAGCAGGCCGAAGGTGGAACTGAGGATTGGTGCGCAGACCAAAGGTGGCACTGAGGACTGGTGAGCAGACCGAAGGTGAGACTGAGGATCAGTGCGCAGACCGAAGGTGACACTGAGGATTGGTGCGCAGACCAAAGGTGGCACTGAGGACTGGTGTGCAGACCGAAGGTGACACTGAGGATCGCTGAGCAGGCCGAAGGTGGAACTGAGGATTGGTGCGCAGACCAAAGGTGGCACTGAGGACTGGTGAGCAGACCGAAGGTGAGACTGAGGATCAGTGCGCAGACTGAAGGTGGGACTGAGGATCAGTGCACAGTCTGAAGTTGATACAGTGAAACAGTGCGAAGACCTAAGGAGGGACTTAAGATTGGTGCACAGGCCAAACATGTGACTGAGGATCGGTGCACAGACCGAAGGTGGCACTGAGGATCAGTGCGCTGACCGAAGGAGGGAGTGAGGATCGGTGTGCAGACATGAGAAGAGACAGAGGATCAGTGCGTAGAACGGACATGTGACTGAGGATCGCTGAGCAGGCCGAAGGTGGGACTGAGGATCGGTGTGCAGACCAAAGGTGGCATTGATGATCGGTGTGCAGACCAAAGGTGGGACTGAGGATCGGTGTGCAGACCGAAGGTGGGACTGAGGATCGCTGAGCAGGCCGAAGGTGGGACTGAGGATCGGTGCGCAGACCAAAGGTGGCACTGAGGATCGGTGTGCAGACCAACAGTGGGGCTGAGGATCGGTGTGCAGGCTGAAGGTGGGACTGAGGATCGGTGCGCTGACCGAAGGTGGCACTGAGGATCGGTGCGCAGACTGAAGGTGGGACTGAGGATCAGTGCGGAGACTGAAGGTGGGGATGAGGATCGCTTTGCAGACTGAAGGTGGCACTGAGGATCAGTGCGGAGACTGAAGGTGGGACTGAGGATCGCTTTGCAGACTGAAGGTGGCACTGAGGATCAGTGCGGAGACTGAAGGTGGCACTGAGGATCAGTGCGCAGACTGAAGGTGGCACTGAGGATCTGTGCAGAGACTGAAGGTGGGACTGAGGATCAGTGCGGAGACTGAAGGTGGGGATGAGGATCAGTGCACAGACTGAAGATGGGACTGAGGATCAGTGCACAGACTGAAGGTGGGACTGAGGATCAGTGCGGAGACTGAAGGTGGGGATGAGGATCGGTGCGCAGACCAATGGTGGGACTGAGGATCGGTGTGCAGGCCGAACGTGGCACTGAGCATCGGTGTGCAGGCCGAAGGTGGGACTGAGGATCGGTGTGCAGGCTGAAGGTGGGACTGAGGATCAGTGTGCAGACCGAAGGTGGGACTGTCGTTCGGTGTGCAGACCAAAGGTGTGCCTGAGGATCGATGTGCAGACCGAAGGTGACACTGAGGATCGCTGAGCAGGCCGAAGGTGGAACTGAGGATTGGTGCGCAGACCAAAGGTGGCACTGAGGACTGGTGAGCAGACCGAAGGTGAGACTGAGGATCAGTGCGCAGACCGAAGGTGACACTGAGGATCGGTGCGCAGACCAAAGGTGGCACTGAGGACTGGTGTGCAGACCGAAGGTGACACTGAGGATCGGTGTGCAGACCGAAGGTGACACTGAGGATCGGTGCGCAGACCAAAGGTGGCACTGAGGACTGGTGAGCAGACCGAAGGTGAGACTGAGGATCAGTGCGCAGACTGAAGGTGGGACTGAGGATCAGTGCACAGACTGAAGGTGATACAGTGGAACAGTGCGAAGACCTAAGGAGGGACTTAAGATTGGTGCACAGGCCAAACATGTGACTGAGGATCGGTGCACAGACCGAAGGAAAGACAGCGGGTCGGTGCGCAGACCGAAGGTGGCACTGAGGATCAGTGCGCAGACCGAAGGAGGGAGTGAGGATCGGTGTGCAGACATGAGAAGAGACAGAGGATCAGTGCGTAGAACGGACATGTGACTGAGCATCGGTGTACAGACTGAAGGTGGGACTGAGGATCAGTGCGGGGACTGAAGGTAGGATTGAGGACCAGTGCACAGACTGAAGGTGGTACAATGGAACAGTGCGAAGACCTAAGGAGGGACTGAAGATTGGTGCACAGGCCAAACATGTGACTGAGGATCAGTGCGCAGACCGAAGGCTGGATTGAGGATCGGCGAGCAGACCAAAGGAAAGACAGTGGGTCGGTTAGCAGACCGAAGGTGGCACTGAGGATCAGCGTGCAGACAGAAGGAGGGAGTGAGGATTGGTGTGCAGACATAAGTAGAGACAGAGGATCAGTGCGTAGAACGGATGTGTGACTGAGGATCGGTGCTCAGATTGAAGGTGAGACTGAGGATCAGTGCGAAGACTGAAGGTATTATTGAGGATCAGTGTGCAGACTGAAGGTGGGACTGAGGATCAGTGTGCAGACCGGGGGTGGGACTGAGGATCGGTTTGCAGACCAAAGGTGGGACTGAGGACCGGTGTGCCGGCCGAAGGTGGGACTGAGGATCGGTGTGCAGGCCGAAGGTGGGACTGAGGATCGGTGTGCAGGCCGAAGGTGGGACTGAGGATCGGTGTGCAGGCCGAAGGTGGGACTGAGGATCGGTGTGCAGGTCGAAGGTGGGACTGAGGATCAGTGCGCAGACCAAAGGTGGGACTGGGGATCATTGTGCAGACCGAAGCTGGGACTGAGGATCGGTGTGCAGGCCGAAGGTGGGACTGAGGATCGGTGTGCAGGCCGAAGGTGGCACTGAGGATCGGTGCGCAGACCAAAGGTGGGACTGGGGATCATTGTGCAGACCGAAGCTGGGACTGAGGATCGGTGTGCAGACCAAAGGTGGCACTGAGGACTGGGGAGCAGACCGAAGGACAGATTGAGGTTCGGTGTGCAGACCGAAGGTGTGACTGAGAATCAGTGTGCAGGCCGAAGGTGGGACTGAGGATCGGTGTGCAGACTGAAGGTGGGACTGAGGATCAGTGTGCAGGTTGAAGGTGGTACTGAGGATCAGTGTGCAGGCCGACGGTGGGGCTGAGGATCGTTGCGCAGACCAAAGGTGGGACTGAGGATCGGTGTGCAGGCCGAAGGTGGGACTGAGGATCAGTGTGCAGGCTGAAGGTGGGACTGAGGATCAGTTTGTAGGCTGAAGGTGGGACTGAGGATCAGTGCACAGGCCAAACATGTGACTGAGGATCGGTGCACAGACCGAAGGAAAGACAGCGGGTCGGTGCGCAGACCGAAGGCCTGATTTAGGATCGGTGCACAGACCAAAGGTGGGACTGAGGATCGGTGTGCAGGCAGAAGGTAGCACTGAGGATCGGTGCGCAGACCAAAGGTGGGACTGAGGATCGGTGTGCAGGCCGAACGTGGCACTGAGCATCGGTGTGCAGGCCGAAGGTGGGACTGAGGATCGGTGTGCAGGCTGAAGGTGGGACTGAGGATCAGTGTGCAGACCGAAGGTGGGACTGACGTTCGGTGTGCAGACCAAAGGTGTGACTGAGGATCATTGTGCAGACCGAAGGTGACACTGAGGATAGCTGAGCAGGCCGAAGGTGGGACTGCGGATTGGTGCGCAGACCAAAGGTGGCACTGAGGACTGGTGAGCAGACCGAAGGTGAGACTGAGGATCAGTGCGCAGACTGAAGGTGGGACTGAGGATCAGTGCACAGACTGAAGGTGATACAGTGGAACAGTGCGAAGACCTAAGGAGGGACTGAAGATTGGTGCACAGGCCAAACATGTGACTGAGGATCGGTGCACAGACCGAAGGAAAGACAGCGGGTCGGTGCGCAGACCGAAGGTGGCACTGAGGATCAGTGCGCAGACCGAAGGAGGCAGTGAGGATCGGTGTGCAGACAGAAGGAGGGAGTTAGGATTGGTGTGCAGACATGAGTAGAGACAGAGGATCAGTGCGTAGAACAGACATGTGACTGAGCATCGGTGTACAGACTGAAGGTGGGACTGAGGATCAGTGTGGGGACTGAAGGTAGGATTGAGGACCAGTGCACAGACTGAAGGTGGGATAAGGATTGGTGTGCAGACCTAAGGTGGAACTGAGGTTCGGTGCGCAGACCGAAGGCCTGATTTAGGATCGGTGCACAGACCAAAGGTGGGACTGAGGATCGGTGTGCAGGCCGAACGTGGCACTGAGCATCGGTGTGCAGGCCGAAGGTGGGACTGAGGATCGGTGTGCAGGCTGAAGATGGGACTGAGGATCAGTGTGCAGACCGAAGGTGGGACTGTCGTTCGGTGTGCAGACCAAAGGTGTGCCTGAGGATCGGTGTGCAGACCGAAGGTGACACTGAGGATCGCTGAGCAGGCCGAAGGTGGAACTGAGGATTGGTGCGCAGACCAAAGGTGGCACTGAGGACTGGTGAGCAGACCGAAGGTGAGACTGAGGATCAGTGCGCAGACTGAAGGTGGGACTGAGGATCAGTGCACAGACTGAAGTTGATACAGTGGAACAGTGCGAAGACCTAAGGAGGGACTTAAGATTGGTGCACAGGCCAAACATGTGACTGAGGATCGGTGCACAGACCGAAGGTGACACTGAGGATCAGTGCGCTGACCGAAGGAGGGAGTGAGGATCGGTGTGCAGACATGAGAAGAGACAGAGGATCAGTGCGTAGAACGGACATGTGACTGAGCATCGGTGTACAGACTGAAGGTGGGACTGAGGGTCAGTGCGGGGACTAAAGGTAGGATTGAGGACCAGTGCACAGACTGAAGGTGGTACAATGGAACAGTGTGAAGACCTAAGGAGGGACTGAAGATTGGTGCACAGGCCAAACATGTGACTGAGGATCAGTGCGCAGACCGAAGGCTGGATTGAGGATCGGCGAGCAGACCGAAGGAAAGACAGTGGGTCGGTTAGCAGACCGAAGGTGGCACTGAGGATCAGCGTGCAGACAGAAGGAGGGAGTGAGGATTGGTGTGCAGACATAAGTAGAGACAGAGGATCAGTGCGTAGAACGGATGTGTGACTGAGGATCGGTGTACAGACTGAAGGTGGGACTGAGGATCAGTGTGGGGACTGAAGGTAGGATTGAGGACCAGTGCACAGACTGAAGGTGGGATAAGGATTGGTGTGCAGACCTAAGGTGGAACTGAGGATCGGTGCGCAGACCGAAGGCCTGATTTAGGATTGGTGCGCAGACCAAAGGTGGGACTGAGGATCGGTGTGCAGGCCGAACGTGGCACTGAGCATCGGTGCGCAGACCAAAGGTGGGACTGAAGATCGGTTTGCAGGCCGAACGTGGCACTGAGCATCGGTGTGCAGACGAACGGTGGGGTTGAGGATCGTTGCACAGACCAAAGGTGGGACTGAGGATCAGTGCGCAGACCGAAGGTGGGACTAAGGATCAGTGTGCAGACCAAAGGTGGGTCTGAGGATCGGTGCGCAGATGGAAGGTGGGACTGAGGATCAGTGTGCAGACCGAAGGTGGGACTGACATTCGGTGTGCAGACCAAAGGTGTGACTGAGGATCGGTGTGCAGACCGAAGGTGGGACTGAGGATCGCTGAGCAGGCCGAAGGTGGGACTGAGGATTGGTGCGCAGACCAAAGGTGGCACTGAGGACTGGTGAGGAGACCGAAGGTGAGACTGACGATCGGTGCGCAGACTGAAGGTGGGACTGAGGATCAGTGCGCAGACCAAAGGTGGCACTGAGGATCAGTGCACAGACTGAAGGTGATACAGTGGAACAGTGCGAAGACCTAAGGAGGGACTGAAGATTGGTGCACAGGCCAAACATGTGACTGAGGATCGGTGCGCAGACCGAAGGAAAGACAGCGGGTCGGTGCGCAGACCGAAGGTGTGACTGAGGATCAGTGCGCAGACCGAAGGAGGGAGTGAGGATTGGTGTGCAGACATGAGTAGAGACATAGGATCAGTGCGTAGAACGGACGTGTGACTGAGCATCGGTGTACAGACTGAAGGTGGGACTGAGGATCAGTGCGGGGACTGAAGGTAGGATTGAGGACCAGTGCACAGACTGAAGGTGGGATAAGGATTGGTGTGCAGACCTAAGGTGGAACTGAGGATCGGTGCGCAGACCGAAGGCCTGATTTAGGATCGGTGCGCAGACCAAAGGTGGGACTGAGGATCGGTGTACAGGCCGAAGGTGGGACTGAGGATCAGTGCGCAGACCAAAGGTGGGTCTGAGGATCGGCGTGCAGGCCGAACGTGGCACTGAGCATCGGTGTGCAGACCGAAGGTGGGACTGAAGATCGGTGTGCAGGCCGAACGTGGCACTGAGCATCAGTGTGCAGACGAACGGTGGGGTTGAGGATCGGTGCACAGACCAAAGGTGGGACTGAGGATCGGTGCGCAGAACGAAGTTGGGACTGAGGATCAGTGCGGAGACTGAAGTTTGCACTGAGGATCAGTACACAGATCGAAGGTGGTACAGTGGAACAGTGCGCAGACCTAAGGTGGGACTGAAGATTGGTGCTCAGGCCAAACATGTGACTGAGGATCGGTGCGCAGACCGAAGGTGGGACTGAGGATCGGTGTGCCGGCCGAAGGTGGGACTGAGGATCAGTGCGGAGACTGAAGGTAGGGCTGAGGATCAGTGCACAGACTGAAGGTGGGACTGAGGATCAGTGCGGAGACTGAAGGTGGGGATGAGGATCGCTTTGCAGACTGAAGGTGGCACTGAGGATCAGTGCGGAGACTGAAGGTGGGACTGAGGATCGCTTTGCAGACTGAAGGTGGCACTGAGGATCAGTGCGGAGACTGAAGGTGGCACTGAGGATCAGTGCGCAGACTGAAGGTGGCACTGAGGATCTGTGCAGAGACTGAAGGTGGGGATGAGGATCAGTGCACAGACTGAAGATGGGACTGAGGATCAGTGCACAGACTGAAGGTGGGACTGAGGATCAGTGCGGAGACTGAAGGTGGGGATGAGGATCAGTGCACAGACTGAAGGTGGGACTGAGGATCGCTTTGCAGACTGAAGGTGGCACTGAGGATCAGTGCGGAGACTGAAGGTGGGACTGAGGATCAGTGCGGGTCAGTGCGCAGACCGAAGTTGGCACTGAGGATCAATGCGCAGACCGAAGGAGGGAGTGAGGATTGGTGTGCAGACGTAAGTAGAGACAGAGGATCAGTGCGTAGAACGGACATGTGACTGAGCATCGGTGCACAGATTGAAGGTGGGACTGAAGATCAGTGCGGAGACTTAAGGTAGGTTTGAGGACCAGTGCACAGACTGAAGGTGTGATGAGGATTGGTGTGCAGACCTAAGGTGGAACTGAGGATTGGTGCGCAGACCGAAGGTGGGAATGAGGATCGGTGCGCAGACCGAAGGCCTGATTCAGGATCGGTGCGCAGACCAATGGTGGGACTGAGGATCGGTGTGCAGGCCAAAGATGGCACTGAGGATCGGTGTGCAGGCCGAAGGTGGGACTGTGGATCGGTGCACAGACCAAAGGTGGGACTGAGGATCGGTGCACCGCCCGAAGGTGGGTCTGAGGATTGGTACGAAGACTGGAGGATGAGACTGAGGTTAGTTCCAAAACTGAAGGATGGGACTGAGGATCGGCGTGCAGATCGAAGCTGAGACTGAGCATCGGTGCGCTCACCGAAGGTGGGACGGAGGATCGGTGCGCAGACCGAAGGAGGGATTGTCAATCAGTGCGTAGACTGAAGGTGGGACTGAGGATCGTTGCACAGACCGAAGGAAGGAGTGCAGACCCAAGTAGACTGAGGATCAGTGCGTAAAACGGACGTGTGAATGAGGATCGGTGCACAGACCAAATGTGTGACTGAGGATCGGTGTGCACACTGAAGGTGGGAGTCAGGATCGGTGTGCAGACTGAAGGTGGGACTGAGGATCGGCGCACAGACCAAAGGTGGGAGTGAGGATCGGTGCGCAGGTCGAAGGTGGGACTGAGGATCAGTGCGTAAACCGAAGGTGGGACTGAGGATCTGTGCGCAGACCCAAGTAGGGACTGTGGATCGGTGCACAGATCGAAGGTGGGTCTGAGGATCGTTGTGCAGACCGAAGGAGGGAGTGAGGATTGGTGTGCAGACATAAGTAGAGACTGAGGATCAGTGCGTAGAACGGACGTGTGACTGAGGATTGGTGCACAGACCAAATGTGTGACTGAGGATTGGTGTGCAGACCGAAGGTGGCACTGAGGCTCGGTGTGCAGGCCGAAGGTGGCACTGAGGCTCGGTGTGCAGGCCGAAGGTGTGACTGAGGATCGGTGCGCAACCCGAAGGTGGAGCTGAGGCTCGGTGTGCAGACCGAAGGTGGCACTGAGGCTCGGTGTGCAGACCGAAGGTGGCACTGAGGCTCGGTGTGCAGACCGAAGGTGGCACTGAGGTTCGGTGTGCAGACCGAAGGTGGGACTGAGGTTCGGTGCGCAACCCGAAGGTGGAGCTGAGGATCGGTGTGCAGACCAAAGGTGTGACTGAGGATCTGCGTGCAGACCGAAGGATGTAGTGAGGAATGTTTCACAGACCGTATTGGGACTGAGGATCGGTGCGCAGTCTGAAGGTGGGACTGAGGATCGTTGCACAGACCGAAGGAGGGACTGTGGATCGGTGTGCAACCCGAAGGTGTGACTGAGGATCGGTGCGCAGACCGACGGAGGGACTGAGGATCGTTGCACAGACCGAAGGAGGGACTGTGGATTGTTGCACAGACCGAAGGAGGTTCTGTGGATCGGTGCGCAACCCGAAGGTGGGACGGAGGATCGGTGCTAAGTCCAATGTCGAGGCCTGGTGTGGATTTTGCCCAAAGCGGGTCTTTGGCGGTCTGAGATCCAACGTGGCAATGGAAGTTGCCCTAACATCGGCAGCGATGATGAGAGCTGGGAGGATAGAGCCATTGCAGGGAACGTGTGCTAAGGTGGGGGATATTGAGCCCCTGTAGGATGTGCAGTTCCGGCATGGCTAAACAATTAAGGAAGTAGGTAAACAGGAGTTTGGAACAACACAGCAAGCCAGGCAGCATCACGAGCTGGAGAAGTCAATGTTTCGGGTATAGCCCTTCTTCAGGTCTGACTACAATGTTTGAAAGTTTAGCTTGATTCTTTAGTTTTTGACTGAATACGAAGATGCACTGTATTATTTCGCTGTTAACTTCTTTTAACACTCCACTAAGAGTGACTGTAATTAGATTAGGTTAGATTAGATTCCATACAGTGTAGAAACATGCCCTTTGGCCCTACCAGTCCACACTGACCCTCCGAAGAGTAACCTACCCCGACCCATTCCCCTACATTTACTCCTGACTAATGCACCTAACACTATGGGCAATTTAACATGGCCAGTTCACCTAACCTGCACATCTTTGGACTGTGGGAGGAAACCGGAGCACCCAGAAGTTTAGCTTTTAACTTTTTTCCTTATTGCTTTGTACCTTGTTCTTAAGTTTATATGCTTTGGTACTTATCCTTGTGGCAACATTGAAAACTTGTCATTGTAGACATGACAATAAAGTCGAAAGCTAAATTCAAATTTCTGTTTCTATTTGCTTTAGGAGTACTCCATTGGCTGTTGTGATGATATACATTATAAAAAGTTACTTTAAGAATGCAAGTGCTTGTTGTATCATTTGTGATCCTGGATTCTCACAGACTGCATCAACTGGACTAACTATGGCCAAATGTTATGGAAAGCCCTTAAGCAAGAGGATGAAAAGGAGATTTTTATCCACTTTTGTGACTAAAACTCGGGTTTACAGGATTTGCCAATCACTTGTGCCAGAAGTTGGAAAATACTTTGCAATATTTAATCTGCTTCAACGCTTGCAAGTGAGCAGTTTCATGTAATGGAGGCAGAAATAAAACAAAATTGTCACTTTTCTTAGAAAAATTCCATTCCCCTTCTGAAAACAATCACATTGTTTCAAAACCATTATCCTAATCAATTTCTAATCCTCTTAAATTAGAAGGTCCAAACCACATCATATGAACAAAAGTCAAAAGTGGAATACTGTTTGGAATACTGCGTGCAATTCTAGTCTCCTTCCTATTGGAATCTTGAAAGGGTTCAGGAAAGATTTACAAGGATGTTGCCAGGGTTGGAGGATCTGAGCTACAGGGAGAGGCTGAACAGGCTGGGGCTGTTTTCCCTGGAGCGTCGGAGGCTGAGGGGTGACCTTATAGAGGTTTACAAAATCATGAGGGACAAGAATCAAGTAAAGAGACAAAGTTTTTCCCCTGGGGTGAGGGAGTCCAGAACTAGAGGGCATAGGTTTAGGGTGAGAGGGGAAAGATATAGAAGGGACCTAAGGGGCAACTTTTTCATGCAGAGGCTGGTGCATATATGGAATGGGCTGCCAGAAGAAGTGGTAGAGGCTGGTACAATTGCAACATTTAAGAGGCATGTGGATGGGTATATGAATAGGAAGGGTTTGGAGGGATATGGGCCAGATGCTGGCAGGTGGGACTAGATTGAGTTGGGATATCTGGTCAGCATGAACAGGTTGGACTGAAGGGTCTGTTTCTGTGCTGTACATCTCTATGACTCCATGACACTGAAATAAATGACATTATGTGACTCAGTTTTGTTATCTTTATCAGTGGTACAGCTTGTGTGTAAAACAGACTGAAAGTTTGTCAAGCAGGAAGTGCCTTGTTGCTTATAAAAGGTGATATTCTTGATACTATTAAATGAGATAACAAATGTGATCTGAGTGAACTTAGTCTAAGTCCAACCATGAATGCGAGTTCAGGAATATTGCAGTCATTATATCAGCATCACATCTAGCGCAGTGTTTCATTTCCTATCCCTCTACCTTCCTCCCTTCATCATTGGCCTGTACTGAAGTTATCACTTTAAACACGCATGTGGGTTGAGTAGGTAGTTCTTACAATCCTGCTCCAAAATTAATTTGCCAGAAGATTACTACAGATTTTGGGTGGATATCATAGTTGGTACAAGCTCTTGGAAATCACTTGTGAAACATATCCCAAGGAAAAGGGCAGAAAATGCCCACTAACGCCATTTCATGCACAAGAGGCATAATCCCCAGTAGCTTTTCACATTAAACATTAAATGTCTGGCTGGATTGGAATCATGCACACATGCTGTAAAACTTCCCATCCCAAGAGAGACAGTGTCCTCTTTATTTTTGAAGGGGTTCAAGGATGAGTAGACCTCACCTTCCTATCATTTAGACACAACTAAATGAGGATGCTTCAGGCCACCTGATCTTTCCATTTTACCATAAACATGGAGGTTATCATAGATCAGAGCCAGTTATGTGAGGCTGATCTGCAGACAGGTGTAGTCCCTAGTAACGTCTTCAATGGGAGCATAACAACTCAATCTGGTGTTGCGTGTAATAGACAATGAGCAGAGGAACATGGCACCGCTGGTTGACTCGTGTTATCACCTCTTTGGAAGAGCCATGTTCAGTTGTTCACCTTTGAAGCTCTGATCTAACTTCCATTGTTCCAACATACTTCATTTCTAAGCTAAGGAGAACTCCACTCAGAAAAAGTACTGACAACTTTTCTCCGGAGTTCCTACCCAATAATAACTGTCTTCAGGGCAGGATTGCCTACTTCGAAGCTCCTCTAATGTCTTCACACCCAGCAATTATGCTCAGTAAACACAGCTTCTGAGGTGCAATGATGTGATTTAATAACAATCCACTGGCTCACTGATGGATCAGCAGAGCAAACCCATTTTCTTCACTTTTCGTTTACACCTATGTTACATCTCTATCAGTCCTCTGCCACCATAATCACTGCCTTTCTTTTTAGGTCTGACCACCTTCAGCATCTGTTGCACTTGTTCCTCCTCCCTCTCTATCAACAGTGTTGAATCCCTGCATTTTCCAGCCACTTTAGGTTCTGAAGAAAACTCGGATCAAACTTAACATGTTAGCTCTGCTTCTCTCTCCACAGAATGCTGCCAGAATCTGCTGAGTTTCTGATTTTGTGTTGGGAATCTTAGACACTCTTCGCATTCTGTGTGACCACATCTGCAGGAAGTGATACCACTTCGATCAGCAGTGCATCTATGAGGCTGAGAGTCCTGTTGTAGACATGGTCACCCTGCAGCCAATGGAAGTGTAATCAGGGAAGGGGTGGGTGACCATGGAAGAAGGGAGTCACATGGGCCCTGAAATCCATCTCTCTCGAGAACTGATTTTCTGGAGAGTGACTGTTCCTCTGGGGTGCGCACAAGCAGACAAGCAGACAGAGAAGGTTAACGATAGTGGGAGGAGATTCAACAGTGAGTGACACAGAGCAACATTTGTGCTGCTGTATGAGTGACTCGAGGATTGTGTGTTACCTCCCTGGGGCCAGGGTCAGGGCTGCCAATGAAACGATACAGGGCATTATGGAAGAGAAACGTGGTCAAGCAACAACAATTTTGGGGAGCTAGCTAACAGATTGGTAAAACCTCAAAAGCTTTAATGTCGAGGTTATACATGGCGCCATTTGCTGGTGAGTGTAGAAATAAATAGATAGAGGAGATGCACTCCTAGCAATGATAATAATACTAGCATCTAACCAACAATATGGAAAATTATCCAAGTACATCCTCCGCACCAAATTCAGGACAAATCCAATTCAGCCAATTACTGTCCCATCAGACTACTCTTAAGCATCAGTAATGTGATGGAAGGTGTTATAAACAGTGCTATCAAGCAGCACCCACTCAGCAATAGCCTGCTCAGTGAAGCCCAGTTTGGGTTCTGCCAGGGCCACTCAGTTCCTGGCCTCATTATAGCCTTGGTTCAAACATGAACAAAAAGGTTGAATTGCAGAGGTGAGGTGAGAGTGACAGCCTTTCACATTGAGGCCACATTTGACCAGGTGTGGTATCAAGTAGCTTGAGCAAAATTGGAAATTTTTGGAGCTGATAAAAACTGTCCAATGATTAGAATCATACGTGGCATGAAGAAAGATAGCTTTGATTGTTGGAAGTCAATCATCTGAGTTCCAGGACATCTCTGCAGGAGTTTCTTAGCTCAACTGTCTTCAGTTGATTCATCAATGACCTTCCCTCCATCATAAGGATGAGGGCATGTTTGTTCGTGACCATACAATACTCAGCAGCATTCATGACTCCTCAGAGACTGAACCAGTCAGTGCCCAATTACAGCAAGACTTGGACAAGGTCTAAGTTAGGACTTACCAGTTGGAAGTAACATTCATGCCACACAAGTGCCAGACAGTGACAATCTCCAGAAAGAGTGAATCTAGCCATTGACTCTTGATATACAATGGTATTACTATCACTGAGTCCCTACTATCAATATCCTAGGGATTACCATTGACCAGAAACTGAAGTGAACCAGTCATATAACCACTGTGGCTATTAAACAGGTCAGAAGCTGGGAATCTTGTGCAAGTAACTCACCGTCTGACTTCCTAAAGCCTGTCTATCATCTACAGGGCACCGGTCAGGAATGTGCTGGAATACTCTCCATTTGCCCCAGTCCAGCTCAAACAACACTCGAGAAGCTTGACGCCACCCAGGACAAAGCAGCCTGGTTGATTAGCACCAAAGCCCAGAAATTTTCAGTCCCTCCATCACCAATGCTCAGCATGAAGACACACTGTAGAAATTCACCATGCCTCCTTTGATAGCATTTTCTAAATCCATGACCACTACCATTAGAAGGGCAAGGACTGCAGATGCACGGGAAAGCCACTGTCTGAAAGTTCTCTTCCAAGTCATTTGCCATCCTGGCTTGGAAATATATTGTTGTTCCTTCAATGTCATGAGGTCAAATTCCTTGAACTCCCTATCTAATGGCATTGTGGGTCGATGGCCATGGTGCGTGTATGGAATGAGCTGTCAGAGGAAGTGGTGGAGGCTGGTAGAACATTTAAGAGGCTCTGGATGTGCATATGAATAGGAAGGATTTAGAAAGATATGGGACAAATGCTGGCAAATGGGACTAGATTAATTTAGGATCTCTGGTCAGCATGGACGAGTTGGACCAAAGGGACTGTTTCTGTGCTGTACATCTCTATGACTGTATGACTCTAAGGAAACTCACTATCACTTTCATAAGGCTAACAAGGGATGGGCAATGAATGCTGGCCAGCCAGTGTTTCCCACCTCCCATGAATGAATAAAAATAATTGGATCCACAGTTCGCTTAGTGGAAGGTTGCAGAGTGCAATGATCAAAGGTTGTGACTGGAAGCCTGTGTAAAGTGGCATGCCATAGGCTTCAGCGTGGGTGCCTTGCTTTTGTCGTGCACATTAACGTAGGAGGCTTAATCAGTAAGTTGGCAGATAATATGAAAATTGGTGGTTTGGTAAATAGTGAGAAGGAAAGCCTGAGAAAACAGGACAATAAATTCAGGGTGGTCAGATGGGCAGAATAATGGCAAATATAATTTCATTCTAAAAAGTGTGTGGTGATGTAATTTGGAATGTTGACAAGGCAAGGGAGAGCATGATAGGACCCCAGGCTGTACAAAGGATCAGAGGATTTTCACTTACACCCCGCAGACCATTGAAGGCAGCAGGACAAGTGAATAAGATGGGTAAGAAGGCACATGGGATACTTGCCTTGATCAGTCAAGGCGCTGAATGCAAGAGCAGGGAGGTGATGATAGTGTTGCATAAGATTTTGTTTGAGCCACAACTGGAGTATTATGTAAAACTCTGGTTGCTGCACTATATTTGATTGCACTAGAGAGGATGTAAAAGGCAATTCACCAGGATGTTGCCTGGGCTGGAACCTTTCAGCTGTGAACAAAGACTAGATAGTCAGAAACTATGAACAAAGAACAGAAACTCTTTAGAGCAGAAGATCCTGAGGGGGTGGGGGCACATTTGAAGTAAAGAAAATTATGAGTGTTATAGATTGGGTAGATAGAAAGAAACATTTTCTTTTGTTAACAGGATCAATAATCAAGGATATAGATTTAAAATAAAGGACAGGAGTTTACTGGGCAAGTAAGGAGAATTCTTTCTCCCAGAGGGCGCTGGGGATCTGGAACTCACTGCCCGAGAGGGTGGTAGCGGCAGGAATCATCACAACAGATAAGAACTAGAAATGCCATACCACAGAAAGTTCCTAACCAAGTGCTGAAAAATGGGACTAGCATAGATGGGTGCTTATTGACCAGGGTACACATAATGGGCCAAAGGGTCACTTTTGGTGTTATAAACCTCTGTGATTCTACGACCAGTAGTAACCATTAGTATCTATCACTAAAATCTACAGGAAAGAACATTTTGAAAAGGACATAAAGATTCTTCAAAAGTATTTGCATAAATTCACTGAGTGGGCACAAATCTGCATGTATGAAAATGTGAATTTGCCAATTTGGAAGGAAGGATAGGAAAACAACATTTTATATAAATGGAGAATGATTACAAAATTCTGCAGTAGAGAGGGATCTGGGTGGCCTCTGGGTGTCAAAAACTTTGCGTGCAGGCACAACGAATGATTACAAAGGCAAATGAAATGTTAGTGTTTATTGCAAGGGAACTGGATCACTAAATATTTATAAGGTGGAATTAAACAGTTTTTTTCTATTGACAAAGGAGTTAAACGATAATAGGGATAGACAAGAAGCCAGAGTCAGCTCAGCCATCATCTTATCAAATGGTAGAACAGCCTCAAAGGGGTTGGGGGCGCGGTGGGGGTGTCAAACAATCTACTGCTGCCCTTAATTCTTGTCTAATGTCTGCATACTCCACAATATTTTAGATACACTTTTGTGGAAAACTATATAATCAAACTCTTGTTTCTCTAAATCCTTTTTGGTGTTAAATGAAATAATTATTTAATTTTGTCCAAATTGTGTTTTAACCATAATGTGTTTTCATGATGATACTAATATAAGTTACTGGAAACTAGAAACAAGTACTTCATTTTAAAAATGGATTTAGAAACATATAATTAGCTATAACCTAATTTTCACTTCTAAAGTGATAGTATAATTGTTTACAACCCAGTTCCACATGACTGCATGTTAATTATTGTGTTTTAATTACAGTTCAAATCATGTATTTAGTCATGTTGTATTACCATTGATGATATATTATGCTGCTTAATTAGTAAATGGTAAATGTCAGCTGCCAGTTTCAAAACTTGTTTGTTGGATTTATCACCTCATGCACTGACACTAAATCCAAGCCAATGCTGTATCAATGCCTTTGAAATGCTTTGACCTGTCCGATGGTCAGGAGAACCACCATATAAATCACACAACACCAGGTTATAGTCCAACAGGTTTAATTGAAAGCACTAGCTTTCGAAACACCGCTCAGATGAAGCTCCGAAAACCAGTGCTTCCAATTAAACCTGTTGGACTATAACCTGGCATTGTGTAATTTGCAACTTTGTACACCCCCAGTCCAACACCGGCATATCCAAATCATTACCATATAAATGCCTTTCTATCTCTTAGAAAAAAATGAATAAGCAACATGACTATTAGATCTTTTGCTGAAAATGTGTTGCTGGAAAAGCGCAGCAGGTCAGGCAGCATCCAGGGAACACGAGAATCGACGTTTCGGGCATAAGCCCTTCTTCAGGAATGAGGAAAGTTTGTCCAGCAGGCTAAGATAAAAGGTAGGGAGGAGGGACTTGGGGGAGGGGCGTCAGAAATGTGATAGGTAGAAAGAGGTCAAGGTGAGGGTGATAGGTCAGACTGGGCTGGGGGCGGAGAGGTCGGGAAGAAGATTGCAGGTTAGGAAGGCGGTACTGAATTCGATGGATTTGACTGAGACAGGGTGGGGGGAGGGGAAATGAGGAAACTGGTGAAATCCGAGTTCATCCCTTGTGATTGGAGGGTTCCTAGGCGGAAGATGAGGCGTTCTTCCTCCAACCGTCATTTTGTTGTGGTCTGACGATGGAGGAGTCCAAAGACCTGCATATCCTTGGTGGAGTGGGAGGGGGAATTGAAATGTTGAGCCACAGGGTGGTTGGGTTGGTTGGTCCGGGTGTCCCAGAGGTGTTCTCTGAAATGCTCCGCAAGTAGCCGGCCTGTCTCCCCAATATAGAGGAGGCCACATCGGGTGCAGAGGATGCAATAGATGATGTGTGTGGAGGTGCAGGTGAATCTGTGGCGGATATGGAAGTTTCCTTTGGGGCCTTGGAGGGAGGTGAGGGGGGAGGTGTGGGCGCAAGTCTTGCACCTCCTGCGGTTGCAGGGGAAGGTGCCAGGAGTGGAGGTTGGGTTGGTGGGGGGTGTGGATCTGACGAGGGAGTCACGGAGGGAGTGGTCTTTACGGAATGCTGATAGGGGAGGGGAGGGAAATATATCCTTGGTGGTGGGTCCGTTTGGAGGTGGCGGAAATGACGGCAGATGATGTGCTGTACATGGAGATTGGTGGGGTGGTAGGTGAGGACCAGTGGGGTTCTGTCCTGGTGGTGGTTGGAGGGGCGGGGCTCAAGGGCGGAGGAGCGGGAAGTGGAAGAGATGCGGTGGAGGGCATCGTCGACCACGTCAGGGGGGAAATTGCGGTCCTTGAAGAAGGAGGCCACCTGGGTTGTACGTTTTTGGAACTGGTCCTCCTGGGAGCAGATGCGGCGGAGTCGAAGGAATTGGGAGAATGGGATGGCGTTTTTAAAGGGGGCACGATGAGAGGAGGTGTAGCTGTGGGAGTCGGTCGGTTTGTAGTAGATGTCCGTGTTGATTCGGTCGCCTGAGATAGAAATAGTAAGGTCGAGGAAGGGGAGGGAGGAATCTGAGACTGTCCAGGTGAATTTGAGGTCGGGGTGGAAGGTGTTGGTGAAGTGGATGAACTGTTCAACCTCCTCGTGGGAGCACGTGGCAGCGCCGGTACAGTCATCGATGTAGCGGAGGAAAAGATGGGGGGTGGGGCCAGTGTAGTTGCGAAAGATGGATTGTTCCACATATCCTACGAAGAGGCAGGCATAGCTGGGGCCCATGCGGGTGCCCATGGCTACTCCTTTCGTTTGGAGGAAGTGGGAGGATTGGAAAAAGAAGTTCAGGGTGAGGACCAGTTCAGTCAGTCGAAGGAGGGTGTCAGTGGAAGGGTACTAGTCGGTACGGCGGGAAAGAAAGAAGCGGAGGGCTTTGAGTCCTCCGTGATGGGGGATGGAGGTGTACAGGGACTGGATGTCCATGATGAAGATAAGGCGTTGGGAACCGGGGAAGGGAAAATCATGGAGGAGGTGAAGGGCATGGGTGGTGTCCCGAACGTAGGTGGGGAGTTCTTGGACTAAGGGGGACAGGACGGTGTCAAGGTATGCGGAGATGAATTCGGTGGGGCAGGAGCAGGCTGAGACAATGGGTCGGCCGGGGCAGTCAGGTTTGTGGATTTTGGGCAGGAGGTAGAAGCGGGCAGTGCAGGGCTGTGGGACCATGAGGTTGGAGGCGGTGGATGGGAGATCCCCCGAGGTGATGAGGTTATGGACGGTCTGGGAGATGATGGTTTGGTGGTGGGGGGTGGAGTCATGGTCAAGGGGGCAGTAGGAGGAGGTATCTGCGAGCTGGCGTTTGGCCTCAGCGGTGTAGAGGTCGGTGCGCTAAACTACTACCGCGCCTCCCTTGTCTGCTGGTTTGATAGTGAGGTTGGGGTTGCAACGGAGGGAGTGGAGGGCTTCGCGTTCCGAGGATGAGAGGTTGGAGTGGGTGAGAGGGATGGGGGAGTTCAGGTGGCGGTTAATATCGCGGCGGTAGTTGGCTATGAAGAGGTCGAGGGCAGGTAGGAGTCCAGCACGGGGTGTCCAGGTGGATGGGGTGTGTTGGAGGCGGGAGAAGGGGTCGTCAGAGGGTGGGCGAGAGTCTTGGTTAAAGAAGTAGGCACGGAGGCGAAGGCGGCGGAAGAATTGTTCGATGTCACGCCGCGTGTTGAACTCATTAATCCGAGAGCGTAGGGGAATGAAGGTGAGGCCTCTGCTGAGGACAGATATTAGATCTTTTGCAACAATTAAAGTTAACAAATGGTTAATATTGATATAAAGACAGTCGGTGGTTGATGGCACGAAATGTATGTATACCAGATCTCCCTGCTGTAAATACTCAGTCACCAATTCGTCTGCCACAAGCATTGTGTGATTTTGCACCCACTTCCTTTTAAGACTGAAAGCACAGATGGATGGAGTCAGGTGAGATACAGGACTGTATCAGTCCTGCCTCTGGCGCCCATAACTTATGAGATACAGACATTACAGTGCCAGGAGTTAGACCCAAAATAATAGATTGATTGTCAATAGATTGATCCACAAAGCTGCTGTTAGGAAAAAACGTCTACCTGGGAAAAAGATCTAATTTTACTGATACTTTAACCGGACCTGCTTTCCTTATCCAATATTGCCAATTCCTATTCCCTATAAATAGGGCATTGCAACTACACCAATTCTGATATGTTTGTCTGCCTACTCTAGGTTAGATACATGCTTATGGGAATGTGTTGGAGCAGGAACTTATGTGAATTATGTTCCCTGCAATGTGACAGGCTCATTTGTAGCTAGACTAATTGCAGAAGTAGTACAATGGGATTTTTAATGGGTCTTTAATTCTCCAATTAAGAATCTCAATTGGAGGCAGAGCAGGAAATTCAACCAGGGGCCTGCCCACCCAGAACTGAATTCCAGATGAGATGGGAAGCTGACAGGACTCAGGTATAACCCCTTCCAGTTTATAGAAATGTCTTCCTGTCACCAAGCTCATCACCATAGATTATATTCCCTACAGTATGGGAACAGGCCCTTCGGCCCAACAAATTCACACCGACCCTCCAAAGAGTAATCCACCCACCCTTGACTAATGAACCTAACACCATGGACAATTTAGCACAGCCAATTCACCTGGCCTGCACATCTTTGGATTTTGAGAGGAAACCAGAGCACCCGAAGGAAACCCATGCAGACATGGGGAGAATGTGCAAACTCCACACAGACAGTCGCCCGAGTCGGGAATCAAATCCAGGTCCCTGGTGCTGTGAGATAGCATTGCTAACCACTGAGCCACCATGCCACCCATGCACAGAAGATTACACCCCTCACATCAATGCTTGTTTTAAATTTTCATTTGACATCATTGAGATGACTTACATCAGTTACGATGAATTGGTTTATGTCTTGGTATCCCAAGACTTTGGGAATGTTTCATTAGAGTGTTAACCCTTCAAGTTTGGACAAGTGGCGCAACGCAACTGTGCTGCCAATGATCAACTTTGCTTCATCCCTCAGCTAACTATTTGGTCTTGGAGCTGAATCAGTTAAATAGCATATTAGCATACGATGTGAAGCAGGGTGAATTAACTTTCCTCTTCTCAACAATGCCTTCCACTTGGCCACAACAAAACTTTATGCTGTTTCTAGTATGAGCCTGGAGCTCTCTTGAATAAAAATGTAGTTACTGAATATCTACTCAATCAGTAAGTAGCTAATCACAAGGTTTACTTGAGCAAAAGAAAAGGCATTTTTATTATCTGCTAACTCTGAGAAAAATAACAAAGGTGCAACGTCAAATGCACACATAGGTACAAAGTTAAAAAGAGATAGTGTCCAGTATAAAAGAACGATGAAAGAGATTCACAGATTAAAGTCTGTAGGGTGTCACTGAGGCATAAAAGTTTAAGCAGAGAGCAGCTTAATTGATGTTTTGTATCTTCAGCATTGGTGACATTAATAAATATTACAAATCTCTTTAAGTTCCTGGTGTCCGGATGTTTCTGTGTTGTTATCAGATGCTTTGTCCGCCTCAAGTAGAGATAGACCTTTCTCCAGCTCGAACATTATAATCCACCTTTCCTCCTCTGACAAAAGCAGAATCCTGAAATGCAAGCTGGTTTGAGTATTTCAATATCTGAGTTCATTTTCTCGAAGACTGGCAACTGCCAATGATGTCTTCCACCTGAAGTATGATACAAGTTTAATATAGGAAACAGGAGACTAGGGTTTCTTCAGACCTGATTGAAGTGGACTAGCTTGTGTGAATTTGGCTAAAAGTGTTACAGTTCAGACAATGCAATTTATTCATGTTGGTTGTGTGAAGCTTGGATTCCTTTCAAAGCTATTACAGACCATGGAAATCAGTTGATATAATTCAAAAATCAATAGTTCATATTTTATCGTTATCATGACAAGTATGATCTTCTTGCAACAAATTGAACATTTCTTATATGCTGCAGTTGGTTTTCTGTGATACTGTTGCTGTAAAGAAACAAAGAATTTAACTCCACATCATACATGATGCCAGCACATGGAAAATTTCTATGCTAACTCTCTGTGCGGTCTAGAAGACTGGTAAAGACAGTCATCCATTAACCAATGGAAAATGATAACTCTAGAACTTTCTCTAGGTTCACGGAGGATTCTGGGTAATCCAAGATGGAGGATGGGAAAAATTTCTGGCTGTAACAGCTGCTCCTTTATTGAGGTATTTTAGGTGCTGGAGGTGATTTCCTTGAATTCCAGGAGCAGCAATTACTGTTGCATTGTTTTGGAACTTTGGGGAAAAAAAGTCAAAACAACAGCAGTTTTAAAAGGGAGAAGAACAGACAAAAGAAGTACATAGTGAGGTCAGTGCAGGAGAGAGAGAGAGAAAGAAACTGATACAGCAGTGAACCTGCACAGTTACTGCCTTTGCTGTTTGAATTTATGTATCACTGGACATTGGAGTGCTTCGGGGAAAATTACCAAGCACTGAAATTCACAACTGATCTTGGAAGAACTGTTGGGTGAAGTTCACAGTACAGAAGCAGGTAAGTGTATTGTTTTTAAGTGGGACCTACAGAAAATCTGCAGTAGTGAGTAGAGTGGGTTCTTTCTTGATTTTTTTGGGGAAATGTCTCTTGATTAAGCTTAAAATACAAGCCATAACTATGAATTTAACCTGGGGCAGTATTTTGTAGAGGAATAAGACGGTGTTATTTTCTGGGTCTGTAGATTGTGAAGGAGAGAAAATGGCCTTTAGTAGAGTGATATGCACTTCTTGTCAGACATGGGAGTTTAAATAGAGTTTAAGGGTTACTGCAGATTTTCTGTAGGTCTCACTTAAAAACAATACACTTACCTGTTTCTGTACTGTGGATTATATCTGCCATAAATGCTGTTGGTTGCGAATCTTATCAGATCGAATGGATCGGTTGGAGAGACAATTAGAAGCAATGAGGAATTTGCAACAGCAACAGTATGTGATGGATGGCAGTTATCGGAAGGGGGGAATGTCTCAGATACAGTCATATAAATGGGTTAACTCCAGGAAGGGTAAGAGAGGTAGGCACCTAGGGCAGGAGTCTTTTGTGGATATACTCATTTCAAATAAGTATGCTGTTTTGGAAAATGTAGGGGGTGATGGATTCTCAGGGGAATGTAGCATGAACAGACAAGTTTCTGGTATTGAGACTGGGTCTAATATAATAAGGGGTATATTGGGTTCCAAGAGATCAATTGTGATAGGGGATTCTCAAGTCCAAGGTACAGACAAATGTTTCTGCGGCCAGCAGCGAAAAAGCAGAATGGTGTTTTGCTTCCCTGGTGCCAGGATTAAGGATGTCTCAGAGAGGGTGCAGAATGTTCTCACAGGGGAGAGGGGCCAGTAACACCTCACTGTCCACATTGGAACCAACGAAATAGGAAGGGAAAAGGTTGAGATTCTGAAGGGAGATTTTAGAGAGTTAGGCAGGAATTTAAAAAGAAGGTCCTTGAGAGCAGTAATGTCTGGATTACTCCTGGTGCTACAAGTTAGTGAGGGCAGGAATAGGAGGATAGAGCAGATGGCTGAGGAGCTGGAGTATGGGAGAAGGATTCACATTTTTGGACCATTGGAATCTCTTTTGGGGTAGAAATGACGTGTACAAGAAGGACAGATTGCACCTAAATTGGAAGGGAACTAATATACTGGCAGGGAGATTCGCTAGAGCTGCTTGGGAGGATTTAAACTCGTAGGGTGGGACCCAGGGAGATAGTGAGGAAAGAGATCAATCTGAGACTGGGACAGTTGAGAACAGAAGCGAGTCAAACAGTCAGGGCAGGCATAGACTGGGACTGCCATAGTGTTAAGGGTTTAGATGGAGAAGAATTTGTTAAGTGTGTCCAAGAAAATTTTCTGATTCAGTACGTGTGGATGTACTTACTAAAAAAGGTGCAAAACTTGACCTACTCTTGGGAAATATGCAGAACAGGTGACTGAGGTGTGAGTGGGGGAGCACTTTGGGGCCAGTGACCATAATTCTATTAGATTTAAAATAATGATGGAAAAGGATAGAGCAGATCTAAAAGTTGAAGTTCTAAATTGGAGAAAGGCCAATTTTGACGGTATTAGGCAAGAACTTTCACAAGCTGATTGGGGGCAGATGTTCGCAGGTAAAGGGACGGCTGGAAAATGGGAAGCCTTCAGAATTGAGATAACAAGAATCCAGAGAAAGTATATTAATGTCAGGGTGAAAGGGAAGGCTGGTAGGTATAGGGAATGCTGGATGACTAAAGGAATTGAGGGTTTGGTTAAGAAAAAGAAGGAAACATATGTCAGATATAGACAGGATAGATCGAGTGAATCCTTAGAAGGCAGTAGGAGTATACTTCAGAGAAACATCAGGAGGGCAAAAAGAGGACATAAGATAGCTTTGGCAAATAGAGGTAAGGAGAATCCAAAGGGTTTTTACAAATACATTAAGGACAAAAAGGTAACTAGGGAGAGAATAGAGCCCCTCAAAGCTCAGCAAGGCAGCCTTTGTATGGAACCGCAGAAAATGGGAAAGATACTAAATTAATATTTTGCATCAGTATTTACTGTGGAAAAGGATATGGAAGATATAGAAAGGAGTGAAATAGATGGTGACACCTTGCAAAATGTCCATATTACAGAGGAGGAAATGCTGGATGTCTTGAAATGCAGAAAGTTGAATAAATCCTCAGGAACTGATCAGGTGTACCCTAGAACCTTGTGGGAAGCTAGAGAAGTGATTGCTGGGACTTTTGCTAAGATATTTGTATCATTATTAATCACAGGTGAGTTACCGGAAGACTGGGGGTTGGCTAACGTGGTGCCACTCTTTAAGAAGGGTAGTAAGGACAAGCCAGGGAATTATAGATCAGTGAGCCTGACGTCGGTGGTGGGCAAGTTGTTCGAGGGAATCCTGAGGGATAGGTTTTAAATGCATTTGGAAAGGCAAGGATTGATTAGAGATAGTTAGCATGGCTTTGTGCATGGGAAATCATGTTTCACAAACTTGATTGAGTTTTTTGAAGAAGCAACAAAGAGGATTGATGAGGGCAGAGCGGTAGATGTGATCTATATGGACTTCAGTAAGGTGTTCGACAAGGTTCCCCATGGGAGACTGGTTAGCAAGCTTAGATCTCACGGAACAAAAGAGAGAACTAGCCATTTGGATACAGAACTGGCTCAAAGGTAGAAGACAGAGGGTGGTGGTGGAGGGTTGTTTTTCAGACTCGAGGCCTGTGACCAGTGGAGTGCCACAAGGATCGGTGCTGGGTCCTCTACGTTTTGTCATTTACATAAATGATTTGAATGTGAGCATATGAGGTAAGTTTGCAGATGACACCAAAATTGGAAGTGTCATGATAGTGAAGAAGGTTACCTCAGATTAAAACAGGATCTTGATCAGATGGGCAGAGAAGTGGCAGATGGGGTTTAATTCAGATAAATGTGAGGTGCTGCATTTTGGGAAAGCAAATCTTAGCAGGACTCATACACTTAATGGTAAGGTCTTAGAGAGTGTTGCTAAACAAAGAGACCTTGGAGTGCAGGTTCATAGTTCCTTGAAAATGGAGCAGGGATAGGATAGTGAAGAAGGTGTTTGGTATGCTTTCTTTTATTGATCAGAGTATTGAGTACAGGAGTTGGGAGGTCATGTTGCAGCTCTACAGGACATTGGTTAGGCCACTGTTGGAATATTGCATGCAATTCTGGTCTCCTTCCTATCAGAAAGATGTTGTGAAACTTGAAACGGTTCAGAAAAGATTTACAAGGATGTTGCCAGAGTTGGAGGATTTGAGCTATTGGGAGAGGTTGAATAGGCTGGGGTTGTTTTCCCTGGCGCGTCGGAGGCTGAGGGGTGACCTTATAGAGGTTTACAAAATTATGAGGGGCTTAGATAGGATAAATAGACAAAGTCTTTTTCCTGTGGTGAGGGAGTCCAGAACTAGAGGGCATAGGTTTAGGGTGAGAGGGAAAAGATATAAAAGGGACCTAAGAGGCAACTTATTCATGCAGATGGTTGTGAGTGTACAGAATGAGCTGCCAGAGAAAGTCGTGGAGGCTGGTACAATTGCAACATTAAAAAGGCATTTGGATGGGTATATGAATAGGAAGGGTTTGGAGGGATATGGGCCAGATGCTGGCAGGTGGGACTAGATTGGTTTGGGATATCTGGTCAGCATGGATGAGTTGGACCGAAGGGTCTGTTTCCATGCTGCACATCTCTATGACTCTATGACTCTATATGCCTCCTTAAATCCTTGCAGACACAAAAGACATTAGATAACTGCATTTTTATTTGCCAGTTTTTTTTGGAAGGCAACTTGATACTTGAATTTTTTACACGGAGCGAACTTCTACCTCTGTCCACCTGAACTGATAAGCTGTTAAAATCTTTGAGAATTAACAAAGGAGATGTATCAATGCATTCACATTCAGACTTGTGACTTAATAAAGAGAAGCTCAGGGATGGTGCCTGCCAGAATTAAACTCTACAGCAGAGCTTTCACCTCCACAATGGAGATTAACCGTGAGCTTCTGTAGCTCAAGGGAACTGTGTGGGAGGGTTTCATGCCATAGTGCTTTAGATGCATTCTGAAATGAATATCCTGTGGATATACTTATTGGAACTGAAATTTGTTTTACCTGCTTATAGAATTTTTTAAAAATGCCACAGTGAAATGTGAATATGTCATCAGAGTGCATATAATTAGATTAGATTAGATTACTTACAATGTGGAAACAGGCCCTTCGGCCCAACAAGTCCACACCGCCCCGACGAAGCGCAACCCACCCATACCCCTGCATTTACCCCTTACCTAACACTACAGGCAATTTAGCGTGGCCAATTTACCTGACCTGCACATCTTTGGACTGTGGGAGGAAACCGGAGCACCCGGAGGAAACCCACGCCGACACGGGGAGAACGTGCAAACTCCACACAGTCAGTCGCCTGAGGCAGGAATTGAACCCGGGTCTCTGGCACTGTGAGGCAGCAGTGCTAACCACTATGCCACCCACTATATAATGAAAAAGTGTTTGAAATGTTCTACCATTCAAAGGTATATTTTTTAAAATTCATTCACAGATCGCATCGGCATCACAAACATTTATTGCTTAACACTAACTGCGCTCAAGAATTGAGCCATACTCTGAAACAGTTGAACATGGCCTCGCAATGTACTTTCTCATTGCTGTTAAGGTTGTGACCTAGTGAAGATGAAGGACTGACAATAAAGCTCCATGTCAGTATGCTGTGTGACTTAAGAGGGGAACATGCAAGTGGTGCCCCCTGTATTTCTGTCATGTCCTCAACTGCCTGACAAGACAATGTGTTCTGATGGTACTGTCAAAGAAACTGTGGCAATTTCTGCAGTGTGTCTTGCAGGGAGCACACTATCACTATGTGTCAATGGTGGAGTATGAAATGTTAAGATTGCCACTCGCTGCACTATTAAGTGGGATGCTTGGTCCTGAATAATTGAGCTTCTTGAGTGTCATCAGAGCTACATTAAACATCGAAATGTATCTAGGAGCAGGAGCGACCACTCTGCCCTTTAAACCTGCACCTCCATTCAATATGATCATGGCTGATTATCTGTTCCCACTTTTTCCCTATATACATTGATCCCTTTAGTCCTATGAACTATATTTAAGTTTTTCTTGAAAGTCTTCAATGTTTTGGCCTCAACGGTCTCCTGTGGCAGAGAATTCCACAGATTCACCACTCACTCAGTGATGACATTCATCCACGTAAGTAGAGAGTAATCCATCACACCTTTGACTTGTACCTTGTACTTATTGGGAAGACTTTAGATTAGATTCCCTACAGTGTGGAAACAGGCCCTCCAAAGAGAAACTCATCCAGATCCATCTCCCTCTGACTAAAGCACCTAACACTATGGGCTATTTAAAATGGCCAATTCACCTGACCTGCACATCTTTGGATTGTGGAAGGAAACCGGAGCACCCAGAGAAAACCCACCAGAGAACGTGTACACTCCACACAGACAGTTGCCCGAGGCTGGAATCGAACCTGGGACCCTGGTGCTGTGAGGCAGCAGTGCTCACCACTGAGCCACCGTGCCGCGATTCACAACAGTTTCTGGGTATGGTAGGTTGGCTAAATTCTGACCGCAACTCCCCTCTGTGACAGAACACCTAAGCCATTTCTTAACAGAAATCAAAACAATGTATTGGGATGCAGAGCAACAGATGATTTTCAGAAGGTTAAGGATATGCTGATCTCCTACTGCCATCTTAGCCTGTTTCATTCCATCATATTCCTCAAATATTGTTGGTCGATGCCTCAGCCATAAGCAACGGTGCTGTTCTTTTCCAAAATCAGACAGAAGGATATCAAAAATCCACATGTTATTCTATAAGAGCATTATCAAATATGAAACTATGGTACTCAGTCAGTGATAAAGAGGGTTTAGTGCTTATACAAGCTTGTGAAAAGGTTTCTGATGACGCCCTGTGCCTGAAAGTCATGATTGAGGCTGATCTCCTTGTTAGATGAAAAAATATTCAGAAGAAACACAGCAGGTCCAGCTGCATCTTCTTCAGAAGTGGCCTGCCTCTGTGATGCTGCAGATCTCAAAAGGATACTGAGACAGATTGTACCTCTCTGGCTGAAGATGATTGCAAACAGTTCAGCTTTATCTTTTAACCTGACAGCTTACTTTCTCCCATCATTAAGAATAGTAATGTTGATTGAGCCATCTCCTCCTCTGAGATGATTAATTGCCCACCACAATTCACAATTAGGATTTCAGTATCTTGTCCTGATCCATTGATTACGGATGTGGCTATAATGGTCGTGCAGTATAGTTCATAACCTTCGTGCACATTGAAACCTTTCAAATATTTTGGAATTGCAGTTGTGATTGAAATGTAAGGAATATGGCAGCCAATTTATGCGCAGGAAACTCCCACGAATACAAACAAGAAGACATAACCCTTAAAAACAATATTAGCTGATGGATAAATATTGGTTCAGACAACATGCTTTATAGGTGCCCCTAGACATTTTCATGTTGTAAACTCATGTGCTCATCTAATAAACAATCCCGCTTCTGTAGGAGATACAATGACGGTTGATGATTGGTAGGTTCCCTACAGATTTCAAATGGCCCCTCTCTACTTTATGAGAGACCAATATGTATCCATCAGTGCTAGTAGTGCCTTGCCCAGTCGGCCTTGGGAGAATTATCGATCTTTTTGATGCCTCTTTGCAATATCTGGCGAACATCTTGCAGAATTGTATGACAAATGTTCGTTTAAATTGCTGCTGACAGGCCAACACAGTCAAAATCAAACAGAGACCAAAACGGACTTGCTGTACAGTTGTTGCTGAATAATTCTTTGTGAGTGAGCTTTCACACACAAAGATATCACAGGGGATATTTTCACTGGCAGGAGCGAATGAGCTTGGGAGAGGTTGGGGGCTAAAAGTGCTGAACTACACAGTCTCCAACTGTCTGACTTCAGCATTCAGCTGCAATGTGTTAGGCTGTGCAAGCAGCTCTCTGGGGAAAGGTGGGTTGTCAATTTCAATACATTCAAAGTGCAATAAGAGTGATATTAACGTGACCTTTGAAATTTAACTGTAGGTGCATGAGTTTCTCAGGCTTCATGGGACTTGCCAGTGAAATTTGAGCACAGCAGAAACACAATTAAAGGCGCTGAAAATATTATAGGCTTTCTAAAGTCTCTGCTCCACAGAGAGTGCTGTGCAAACTCTTTGAAGTGGTCCTCACTTCACTGCATCTGCCAGTTCCGGAGCCCAGGAAACCCAGTCAGCCACAGATAAACCTGCAGAAATGAGTTAATTCAAGGCTTCCAGAGATTTTGATGGCAGCACAGACAAGGTGAAATCTTAGGCAGGCAATTAGATTAGATTACATTACAGTGTGGAAACAGGCCCTTCGACCCAACAAGTCCATGCCGCCCCGCCGAAGCGCAACCCACCCATACCCCTACATTTACCCCTTACCTAACACTACGGGCAATTTAGCATGGCCAATTCACCTGACCTGCACATCTTTGGACTGTGGGAGGAAACCGGAGCACCCGGAGGAAACCCATGCAGACACGGGGATAATGTGCAAACTCCACACAGACAGTCGCCTTTTCAGAAGGTAACAGTAAAAATATTTTTAGCTGGGCCAAAATGACATTGACTTTCTTAATGTTCAATTGTAACAATTATTGTCTCAACCTTGCGAGAAAAAAATTTGCACTCTAAACCAGCCCGTATTACTGCTGACTCAGGTCAAACTAAACTTCTGCTTGCTTCACTCAGACCTGATCTTCAGGCACCCTCCCTTCGCCATTAACTGGAATCTGACTTCATTTTCACCAAACTCCTGCCATCAAGAAACTTTTTTTTAATGCTTTTATCATTTCCAAACTCCACAGTGATCTCCCAGTCACTCTTCCCATAAACTCCAGATCTTTTAGTAACCTGCCTTCTACACAATGTATTATTCTAACCTTCCTTGCCAAACACTGTTACCAACCTCCAACTGGTCCCTGGCCCCGAAATGGGGAAATCTTATTCTCACCTACAAATACTTCTATAGCATGTCTCACTCTCCTCTGTGACCGCTATGTTTCCCAGATGATCACCACTGGCACTTTGAGGTATTGGTCACCTGTAACCAATATATGCAATGTTTTTTTAGGTAGTTCACTGCAACAATACTCGCTTTCCTTGACTTATCTGATGATTAGTGATAGACGATACACTGCCGTACAACATCCAGAAAAGAGAATACACAACTTTTCTGAGAGGTTTATTACAGGATAGAAATGGATTCAATAACATTTGCACAGGCACTATTACTGGGATCTTGGGGAGTGATACAGATACATTTTCACAACTTTCAGAAGGAGAAGGAATCCTTGTCTCCAAAATCAGACTGAGTGCAACTACTGTAGAATGGGTGAAACTAATTTAACATGAAAATTAACCCCTTCAAAACCATAATGTTTGAATCATAGAATCCCTACAGTATGGAAATAGGCCACTTGGTGCATCAAGTCTGTACCAATCTTCTGAAGATCATCCCATACTATCACTGTAATCCTGCATTTTACCATGGTTAATCCACCTAATCTGCACATCCCTAGACACAATGAGACAATTCAGCATGGCCAATCCACCTAACCTGCACATCTTTGGACTGTGGGAGAAACTGGAGCACCCTGCAGACATGAAGAAAATGTGCTAACTACACACAGGCAATCACCCAAGGCTGGAATCAGCCCCAGGTCCCTGGCACTATGAGTCTAGATTAGAGTGGTGCTGGAAAAGCACAGCATCCGAGGAACAGGAAAATCAAAAGCTCTATTCCTGATGAAGGGCTTTTGCCCGAAACTTCCATTTTCCTGCTCCTCGGATGCTGCCTGACCTGCTGTGCTTTTCCATCCCCACTCTAATCTAGACTCTGGTTTCCAGCATCTGCAGTCCTTGTTTTTACCCTGGCACTATGAGGCAGCAGTGCTAACTACTGAGCCATTGTTAGACAGCAATTCAATCCTAGACCCTCCTCCAACTTCCCATTTACATGCTATACCTCCACAGATTCACCAACTTGTCAGTTCATTTCAACATTTTAAAAAAATGTTAATGAGATTTCAGTGTCGTGGTTAGGCAAGCACTTCCATCTCTAATTGCCTGAGGGCACTTAAGAGCCAACCACATTGCTGTGGGTCTGGCATCACATGCAGAGAGGAAAGGACAGCAAATTTCCCTCCAGAAAATACATTAGTGATTCAATTGAATCTTTATGACAATTGACTACCAATCTCATGATCACCATAACTTCCTAACTTCAGATTTTTATTTAATTCAAATTTCGCCATCTACCATGATGAGATTCAAACCCATGTCCCCAGAAAATTCACCTGGGGTGCTGGGTCACTAACCCAGTGACAGTACCACTCCAATTGTGACTCTCCAGTACACTGCTGTCACCCTATCACTCTTTCTCTCTATTCAATCAAACTGCTTATCCATCATCCAGAATTGGGTATAACATTGTATACTTTCAAAGTTCTCTCAGGTAAATTTGAAGAGTCCATATTTGTTATTGATATATCTTTATATAAAAGAAATCCAAGTTTGTAATTTCTTTCATCATTTTCCTTTGGCTCATAATGACGTCAGAGAGTTCTCAGCTTATCGATAACAAATCCTGACATTCTCTATGTTATGTGGTCTTGCTTCCAGTTATTAGAAAAATGTCACTAGTCTGTTAACACAGAGGTCAGCTGAGAGCCTAGACTGTTCTGAAACCTTCCTGCCCACAACATAACAGGTTTTCAGATGGACTCTGACCCTCAATGAAAAGGCAAGGTCTATAGTCAGAATAGATCTGGGTGTCACAATTATCTGCAGAGCAGGTGATTTACTCTGGACGTAACCATACTACAGCTATCCTGGAATTCCTAAAATTTCCTAAAATTTCATTCTTGATGAACAGGAAGTTGAGTGAAAAACTTGGTTAAAATTTCTCAAGCTCTGATTTTCAGAAAGTAACATAGAGAATATGGCATTAGTTAAGAATGTATTTCTGTCTCTCCCAGTCCCCTTTCCTTCTCAGACTAGAAAATAAACAGTTGTCCACCTTTACTGCCAAAGGTTTGTTATGTTTTTTTCCCCTAATGATAGCGATTGTTTCAGCTTCTGCCTTTTCTATAATCTCTGCATTTCTTGTTACTATTGGGATTTTTTGTGTCTGAATTGATACAAAATATTGCTATAGGCAATGCTGAATTTATTGTTGTACAGTGAGGTAGACTTGATAAGGGAGCTTAAGGTGTAGGAATCTTTAGGAGGCAGTGATCATAAGATGATTGAATTTACTCTGCAATGGAGTGGGAGAAGGTAGAATCAGAGGTAATGGTATTATAGCTGAATAAAGGCAATTACAGAGGCTTGAGGGAGGAGCTGGGTAGAATTAACTGGGAGAGGAGCCTACCAGGAAAGACAATGGGACGGTAATGGCAGGAGTTTCTGGGAGTAATCCAGGAGCCACAGCAGAGATTCATCTTGAGGAAAAAGAAGCATGGTACAGGGAGGATGAGGCAACCCGGCTGACTGGGGAAGTCAGGGATAGCATAAAAACAACAGAGAAAGCATATAATGTGGCGAAGAGCAGTTGGAAACCAGAGGATTGGGAAGCTTACAAAGACCAACAGAGGACAACAAAAAAAAATAAGCAGGGAGAATATTAAATATGAGGATAAGCTAGCCAGTAATATAAAGGAAGACTGTAAGAATTTCTTTAGATATATAAAGGGCAAAAGAGAGGCAAAAGTGGGCATTGGGCCTCTTGAAAATGACGCTGGAGAGATAGTAGTGGGGAACAAGGAAATAGCTGAGGAACTGAATAATTATTTTGTGTTGGTCTTCACAGTGGAAGGCATAAGTAATATCCCAAAAATTCAAGAGAATGAGGGGGCAGAGCTGAGAATGGTGACCATCACCAAGGAGAAGGTGCTAGAAAAATGAATGGTCTGGAGGTGGATAAGTCACCTGGACCAGATGGACTACACCCCAGAGTTCAAAAGGAGATTGCTGAAAAGATAGTGAAGGAGTTCATGCTGATCTTTCAGAAATCACTTGAATCAGGGAGGACCCCAGAGGACTGGAAAATTGCTAACGTGACATCCTTGTTAAAAAAGGGAGTAAGGTGATAAATGGAAAATCACAGACCAATTCGCCTAGCCTCAGTCACGGGTAAGATCCTGGAATCCATTGTGAAGGGTGAGATTTCTAAATATTTGGAAATGTATGGTAAAATAGAGCAAAGTCAGCATGGCTTCGTCAAGGGGAGGTCATGTCTGACAAAGCTGCTCGAATTCTTTGAGTAACGAGCAGGTTAGACCAAGGAGAGCCAATGGATGTTATCTACCTGGACTTCAAGAAGACCTTTGACAAGGTACCACACAGGAGGCTACTGAGTAAGATAAGGAAGCATGGTGTTAAGGGCAAGGTGCTACCATGAATGGAAGTTTGGCTGTCTGGCAGAAAGCAGAGACTGGGGATAAAAGGGTCCTGGCAGCTGGTGACAAGTGGTGTTCTGCAAGGCTCAGCGTTGGGATCACAACCTTTCAATTTATATATTAATGAAGGAACTGAGGACATTCTGGCTATGTTTGCAGACATAGGTAAAGGTACAGGGAGCATTGAGGAGGCAGGGAGGCTGCTGAAGGATTTGGGAAAAGAAGTTGCAGATGGGGTACAACATGGGAAATTGTGAGGTCATGAACCTTGCTAGGAAGAGGAGAGGCATGGACTATTTTCTAAATGGGGAGAAAATTCAGAGGTCTGAAGTACAAAGAGACTTAGGAGTTCTAGTCCAGGAATCTCTCAAAGTAAGCTTGCAGGTTGAGTCAATAGTTAGGAAGGCAAATGCAATGATGGTGCTTATTTTGAGAGGACTCGAACATAAGAGCAGAGATGTACTTCTGAGGCTCTATAAGATTCTGGTCAGACCACATTTGGAGTACTGTGTGTAGTTTTGGGCCCCATATCTCAGGAAAGATGTACTGGCCCTGGAGGGTGTTCAGAGGAGGTTCACAAAAATGGTCCCAGGAATGAAAAGCTTAACATATGAGAAACATTTGAGGACTCTGGGTCTATACCCAATGGAGTTGAGAAGGATGAGGGGGGATCTAATTGAAACATACAGAATACTGAATGGCCTGGCCAGAGTAGATGTAGGGAAGACGTTTCCATTGGTAGAGACTCGGATCTGAGTGCACAGCCTTTGAGTAAAGGAAAGACCTTTTAGAATGGAGATAAAGAGAAACTTCTTCAGCCAAGAGTGGTGAATCTATGGAATTCATTGCCACAGAAGGTTGTGGAGACTAGGTCATTGAGTATATTTAAGACTGAGATAGATAGGTTCTTGAGTATCAAGGGGATCAAGGGTTATGGGGAGAAAGTGGGAGAAAAGGTTGAGAAACTTATCAGCCATGATTGAAAGGTGGAGCGGACTTGATGGGCTGAATAGCCTGGTTTCTGCTCCTATGTCTTATGGTCTTTTAGTGTCTCTATCATTTCTGTGTTTCCACTATTAATTCCCCAGTCTTGTCCTCTAAGGGACAAATATTCACTTTAGCTACTCTCTTCCTTTTTATCTCCTTATAGAAGCTTTTGTTATCCATTTATATACCTTGCACTAGTCTTCATTCCTAACCAACATTTGCTCTTTATTGTTTTTTTTCAGTCACTCCTTGTCTGTCCTTAAAAGTTTCCCAGTCCTACAGCCTGTCACTGGCCTTTGCAATAAAACATGCCTTAGTTTTTGTGCCTACATTATCCTCACCTTTCTTACTTAGCCATGGAAATGTTATCCCCCTTTACAATCTTTCTTCCGATCTGGGATATATTTTCTTCTGGGGAGAAGAAAGGTGAGTAGATAGGTGGAGATGGGGTCCAGAGAGACAGCGAGAAATCTGAAAAGGGTAGTTAAACACAAAGATTATGAATAGCAAGCCAGGACAGAAGGAACGCTGAATAATAGGTGATAAGAGATAAGAGTGAGAAAGTTGGTTACCTTGCTGAATACAATTCACGTGATGTGACAGTGGGCCTAGGAGTATGTGAGAATGGATGACTGTGCTAAAGGCAACCCATATCATAACAGGACCAGGTATGGGGTGGGTACAAAATATAGAAAGATGGAATCAGGCATTAGAGTTATTGAACTTGATGTTGAGTATTGGAGCCAGCAGGGTGCCCAAGTGGGAAATCAGGCATTGTTCTTCAAGCTTGTGCTCACTACAACACTGCAGGAAGCCTGTGACCGAATTGTTGGTGTGCTAACATAGTGATGTGTTGAGGTGGCAGGCACTGGGAACTTGGGTCACTTTTGTTGACAAAGCAGAGGAGTTCTGCAAAATGGTAACCCAGCCTACATTTCATCTCCACAATGCAGAAGAAACCATATTGTGAACAGGAGACTAGGTTGAATGAAGAACAGGTGAATCGTTGCTTCACCTGGATGGTGTGCCTGGAGCCTTGGATGGTCAGGATAGAGGAAGTAAATGGACAGGTGTTACACCTTCTGTGTTTGTGTGGGAAGATGCCATGAGTGTGTGAAGAGATGTTGAGAATGGAGGAGGAGTATACCAGCATCTTCAGGATGGAATGGTCCCTGCAGAATGCTGAGAAGGATGGGAAGGGGAATATGTTACTAGTTGTGGTATTACTTGGAGATGACTGAAATGCCTCTTACAACTTTTAGATGCGGAGGCTGGTGTGGAGATAAGTGAGGACCAGAGGGACCTTCTAGTTGTTGTGGGAGGGAAGGGAAGCATTGAGGGTAGAAATGTGGAAGTACTGAGGGCCTTGTTGCACATGGTAGTAGGGAATTCTCAGTAGAGGCCAATTGTGGATATTTCTGAGTCCACCCTGCAGAAAATAGCATTGCCAGAACAGAGATGGAGAAACTAGTGACAATGTGGGAGGAATCCTTACAGGAAGCAAGGTGTGAGGATGGATAGTCCAGGTAACTGTGGGAGTCAGTGGGTTTGTAGTGTGAGGATATCTGTGCCTATCCTCAGAAATGGAAACAGATGTTGAAGGAGGGAAGGGAGGAGTCAGAAATGGACCAGGTGAGGGTGAGAGCTGGGTGGAAATTGGAGGTGTCTAATTCCAAATGAGAGAAGGAAGGATGCAGCATTTATGATATCATCGATGTATTGGAGAAAGAGCTATGGGAAGGGCCCAGAGTACGATTGGAACAAAGAGACAGGTATAACTGAGGCCCTACATTTTAGTCATTCTGCCCTGTCCCCCAGGCCAAATGTATCATCATTCCTCCGTAATTATCTTTGTTTAACACCAGAATACTAGTATGTTTTTCTTCCTTCAACTAAATTTTAAATTTCAGAATGCTGCAATCACTCTTCTGTAGCTCCTTCTCCTGAGTTGTTCATCATGTACCTGGTGGCAGTGCCCTCAGGGTGAGGTGCTATGTGGGATGCAGTAAACCACTGAACCATGGCATATGCTCAAGAAATTACTGCAGGGCTCCTTCAGGGCTGTGCAAGCAGTGGAAATGTTCCTTACACACCCCGATGATCTGCTTAAAGATATTCCAGATGACAGCTTGGTTCTCACGACACACTGCTGCCAAAATACTCATGGTTTACATACTGGGGCTATAAGCCAGGTAGTCATAGCGTCATACAGCATGGAAACAACTAGTCCATGCTCTGTTTATAGCCTTTGTTTCTCATTAACACCCCTTTGTCTCACAAGGTGGTTCAAATATAGATGGCACAGCAGATTGACACAGAATAAAGGCATCATGACTAGGATGCCCTCTAGTTGTCTTTCCAGCTGTGCAGGCCTCTGAGATCTGTGTACGGCAGCAAGGTCCAAAGCTGGAATTCAATGGCACAATCACAGTGCACAGAACCTCGGAGTGACTGTCCAAGCGCAGCTTCAGGGAATATTGAATGGCTGCTATCAGGTCGATGGATATTGGCACACATGGTGCACCGACTGGCTGGTAATGAAGGTAGTGGAACTAGTCTCAATGGCCATGCGTGTCTGAATTTATATGTGGTGACCACAGGACTGCCTGTGTGACCATGCGCTGTGCGAACATCTTCTATCCTCGAAACAAGGTACACGCTCTATCTGTTTCTCTCTGGCAAGAGACAATAAAATGACTGGTCTCTCCATTCAAGCGTAATATCGGTGACCGTTCTTATGTAATAGTGGACAATGAATTGTAATGTGTCAAAAATGCTGCTTCCTAGCCGTGGAAGGGGCTCACATGAAACATTCATGACTACAATCACATTCACAGCCGTGATTTTTGCCCTGCCTGGAGGCAGCAGATCGCTGCGGGACAGAGAAATGGTTTCAGTGCACACCTCAGAGAAACAGAAACACTTGACGCTCCATTGCTCACTGAAGTTGGAGCAGGAGAAATTGTACCTGAAAACCTGGGGTGTGGTGGGGTGGGGGGGGGGGGGGGGGGCGGGGGGCTGCAAACATGTCTCATACAGAGAACGTGTCTCCCTTTCCTCCTCCCTCTTCAAACAGCTTGCCCGCTTCTGGATTGCTTCCTCTTATTTGCCCTGTCAAGCCTCAAGACAAAGGGGTGGGTAGAGGGGGAGGGAATAAACTGCAGCCCCCATGATTAAGAACATGTACAATCATGAAAGAGAGCACGATACACTTTCCCGTGTCACCCCCTGTACACTGCAATAAATCTACGTAGCAGTAGAAGCCTTTAAATAGGATGTCTAACTCAAGAACAGTCAATAGATATCAATCAGCAACTAAATTGAAAGTGGCTAATAGTACTGGTAGATGGTCCATACTAATGCTAAGCTCATGTTCAACTGAGCGCAATTGAGAGAGAGCTTTAGCTGCAGTGATAATGTTGAAAGTGACATTGCGACAGTCAAATTCACATTACTGACTCCATGATTTATCCACATTATATACTTCTGTCTTCAACTGTTTTGGGAAAACTATATTGAGTCAAATTCTCAGCATTTTAAAATTAAAACTTTTAACGCAGGTATTAAAACAAAGTTTAGGATAAATGTAATATTCTCAGGGAGGTCATGAGGTTTGAATGTTCTACCTTATTTTGGACCATGAACATCTAATGGAGACAATGAGTTATTAAAATCACTTCGGAGACAGTGAGGACTGCAGACGCTGGAGATCAGAGTCGAGAGTGTGGTGCTGGAAAAGCACAGCAGGTCAGGCAGCATCCGAGGAGCAGGAGAATCGATGTTTCGAGCAAGAGCCCTTCATCAGGAATGAGATTCCTCGTTCTGCTCCTCAGATGCTGCCTGACCTGCTGTGCTTTTCCAGCACCACACTCTCAATTAAAATCATTTAGAACAGTATTTTAAATGATTTTTTTGTTTCATTACCTTGTTCCTTTGTTCAATAGTTTCTTCCACCATCTTGTTTAGGACAGCTTGCTTTCAAAACCCCTCAGTAATTTTACTTCACTGATGTTCTAGACATCTCATTCACTTTTGGGCACAAGTGAGGACTGCAGATGCTGGAAACCAGAGTTTAGATTAGAGTGGTGCTGGAAAAGCAGAGCAGGTCAGGCAGCATCCGAGGAGCAGGAAAATCGACGTTTCGGGCAAATGCCCTTGCTCTCTTTCTAATGAAGGGCTTTTGCACGAAACGTCGATTTTCCTGCTCCTCGGATGCTGCCTGACCTGCTCTGCTTTTCCAGCACCACTCTAATCTCATTCACTTTTGTTTTGCACATTTAATGGAACTTTTCTCAGTTCTGAATTGCTGCTGTCTGATTCTGCAAAAATGAAAAAAAATAATGGCAAAAATATGACAGGAAAAGTGTGATGAGATAAGTATGCTGGCAGAAGCATGACAGGAAAAGTGTAAAAGCTTTGACATGAGAAACAATAATTGTTACACCACATCATGAGCAGACAGACATGACACCTTTGAGGAGAAACTTCCACAGGACACTCCTGGGCACAGAGAAGGTCAAGAAATAAAGTGGGCGAAAGCACAGAAAAATGTCTTCCTAATTTCTTTTTCCTCCTTTTAAAAGCAGAATCGGACGTGTTCCTTCACAAATGTCTAGCCAACATTCAGAGACTTAAAGGGCCAAAGGGGAAATGAGGTGCTTCGCTGTAGGCCTAAGAAAATGTCCCTTTGACACATTGCAGCAAAGCTCTTTAAGAAAGAAAGTGCCTTGAGAATCATAAGAGTCATGTTGCACGGAAACAGACCCTTCGGTCCAACCAGTCCGTGCTGAACATAATCCCAAACCAAACTAGTCCCACCTGCCTGCTTCTGGCCCATATCCCTTTTAACCTTTCCTGTTCAGGTACTTATCCACCTGTCTTTTAAATGTAATTGTACCCACATCCTCAGGAAGTTCATGCCACCTATGAACCACCCTCTGTGTAAAATACTTGTTCCTCAAGTCTTTTTTAAGTCTTCTCTTCTCACCTTAAAAATGTGTCCCCTAGTCACGAAATCCTCCATTCTAGGGAAAAGACAACTACCATTAACTCTATCTATATCCTTCATTACTTTTAAACTTCCATAAGATCGCCTCTTAGCCTCCTACATTCCAGTGAGAAAAGTCCCAGCCTATCCAGCTTTTCTTTATAACTCAAACCTTCCATACCTGGCAAATCTCGTCTGAAGCCTCTCCAGCTTAATTATATCCTTCCTATAACTAGGCAGCCAGAACTGGACACAGAATTCCAGAAGAGGCTTCGCGGTGGCTCAATGGTTAGCACTGCTGCCTCACAGCGCCAGGGAGCCGGGTTCGAATCCAGCCTCGGGTGACTGTCCGTGAGGAGTTCACACATTCGTCTTGTGTCTGTGTGGGTCCCCTCAGGTGCTCTGGTTTCCTCCCACAATCCAAAAGATGTGCAGGTCAGGTGAATTGGCTGTGCTAAATTGCCCATAGTGTTCAGGTATTTGTAAGTTAGGTGCATTAGTCGGGGTAAATATAGGATAGGGGAATGGGTCTGTGTGGATTACTCTTCAGAGGGTCATTGTGGACTTGTTGGGCTGGAAAGCCTATTTCCACACTGTAGGGATTCTACTATTCAATGTCCTATACAGGAACACAAGTGTTTAGCAGAGGGGCTGATTAAGGGAAAATGTATGTGATCATGGTGGGCATGAAATGTCTGAACCTTACGGGTAGGGTACTGACTTTAAATTGCACGGGAACAAATAAGGGAGAATGTGAGAACCTGACAAGTAAGTGCCCTGCTCATAATCTGTGCTGTAAAGGCAGTTACCTCCTTCCCACAACTGTCTCTGTCTTGCCTTCCACTGCCAATTTTTCATACATTTGGAGACTCTACTCAGGAGGGTTTAACACATGAAGCAGTTAAGTCAGTGGCTGCCAGCCTCATTAAAATATTCCAAGCACTGACTTGCCCCGCTGTACTCATTGTTATTTGTGGAATCTTGATCTATGCAAATTTCCTCCTGAGGGGGAAATTTAATCCAACTCATTGCAGCAAAAAATCATTGGGGAGGCTGAGCATCAGTGCACTGACAATGTGAAAACCTTCCATCGCAAATAGGAGGAAGGGCCCTATATAAATGTTCGGGGGGATGACTTACCAGGGGTAAGTAACGGGGCTCAGGTCTCTGGCACGGAGCCTGTCCCCGTTACTCAGAAGGGAAGGGTGAAGAAGAGCAGAGCAGTAGTAATTGGGGACTCGATAGTTAGGGGCACAGATAGGCGGTTTTGTGGGAACGGGAGAGACTCACGTTTGGTATGTTGCCTCCCAGGTGCAAGGGTACGTGATGTCTCTGATCGTGTTTTCCGGGTCCTGGAGGGGGAGGGGGAGGGGGAGCAGCCCGAAGTCGTGGTCCATATTGGCACCAACGACATAGGTAGGAGGAGTGCCGAGGATGTTAGACAGGCTTTCAGGGAGCTAGGTTGGAAGTTCAGAGTTAGAACGAACAGAGTTGTTGTCTCTGGTTTGTTACCCGTGCCACGTGATAGAGATTCGAGGAATAGGGAAAGAGAACACTTAAATGCGTGGCTACAGGGATGGTGCAGGAGGGAGGGATTCCGGTTTTTGGATAACTGGGGTTCTTTCTGGGGATGGTGGGACCTCTATAAACAGGACGGTCTACACCTGAACCTGAGGGGCACCAGTATCCTTGGTGGGAGGTTTGCTAGTGCTCTTGGGGGGGGTTTAAACTAACTCTGCAGGGGCATGGGAACCTAGATTGTAGCTTCAGGGTGCAGGGCCTGGAGTGTAGGGAGGTTAGGAACATGGCATCAATTTCCAAGGAGGGTGTCTGTAAACAGGAAAGTGGCTTGAAGTGTGTATACTTCAATGCAAGAAGTATACGAAATAAGGTAGGTGAACTTGCAGCGTGGGTTGGTACCTGGGACTTCGATGTTGTGGCTATTACGGAGACATGGCTAGAACAGGGACAGGATTGGGTGTTGCAGGTTCCAGGATTTAAATGTTTTAGTAGGGTCAGAGGTGGGGGTAAAAGAGGGGGAGGTGTGGCATTGCTTGTCAAAGATAGTATTACAGTGGTGGAAAGGACGATGGATGAGGACTTGCCATCTGAGGTAGTTTGGGCTGAGGTTAGGAATAGGAAAGGTGAGGTCACCCTGTTAGGAGTCTTTTACAGGCCTCCTAATAGTCCTAGAATCATTGAAGAAAGGATAGGGAAGGTGATTCAGGAGATGAGTGACAGTAATAGGGTGGTTGTTATGGGGGACTTTAACTTTCCTGATACTGATTGGGAAAGCTATAGCTCAAGTTCGTTAGATGGGTCAGTGTTTGTTCAATGTGTGCAGGAGAGTTTCCTGACACAATATGTAGACAGGCCAACAAGAGGTGAGGCCATACTGGATTTGGTTCTGGGTAACGAACCAGGCCAGGTGTTAGAATTAGAGGTAGGTGAGCACTTTGGGGATAGTGACCATAATTCGGTGATTTTTACTCTCGTGATGGAGAGGGATAAGTGTGTACTACAGGGCAAGAGTTATAGCTGGGGTCAGGGAAATTATGATGCGGTGAGGCATGACTTAGGATGTGTGGCTTGGAAAAGTAGACTCCAAGCAAGAGTGTAAATGATATGTGGAGCTTGTTCAAGGAGCAACTATTGAGTGTCCTTGATAATTATGTACCTGTCAGGCAGGGAGGAAAGGGTCGTGCGAGGGAGCCGTGGTTTAATAAGGAATTGGAATCCCTTGTTAAATGGAAGAGGGCGGCCTATCTCAAGATGAGACATGAAGGTTCAATTGGGGCGATTGAGAGTTATAGGGTAGCCAGGAAGGACCTGAAGAGAGAGCTAAGAGCAGCAAGGAGGGGACATGAAAGGTCCTTAGTCGGTAGGATTAGGGAAAACCCTAAGGCTTTCTATAGGTATGTTAGGAATAAAAGAATGACTAGGGTAGGAATAGGTCCAGTCAAGGATAGTAGTGGGAAGTTGCGTGTGGAGGCGGAAGAGATTGGGGAGACACTGAATGAATACTTTTCTTCAGTATTTACTCAGGAACAGGGCATTGTCGTCGATGTGAATACTGAGTCACAAATAAGTAGAATGGATGGCTTTGAGGTATGTAGAGAAGAGGTGTTGGAAATCCTGGAAAAGGTGAAAATAGATAAGTCCCCTGGGCCTGATGGCATTTATCCTAGGATTCTCTGGGAAGCAAGGGAGGAGATTGCAGAGCCATTGGCCTTGATTTTTATGTCCTCTTTGTCTACAGGAGTAGTGCCAGAAGACTGGAGGATAGCAAATGTGGTTCCCTTGTTCAAAAAGGGGAGTAATGATAACCCTAGTAACTATAGGCCGGTGAGTCTCACTTCTGTTGTGGGCAAAGTCTTAGAGAGAATTGTAAGGGATAGGATTTATGAACATCTGGATAGGAATAATGTGATCAAGGATCGTCAGCATGGTTTTGTGAAGGGCAGGTCGTGCCTCACAAACCTTATTGAATTCTTTGAAAAGGTGACGAAGGAGGTTGATGAGGGGAAAGCGGTAGATGTGGTATATATGGATTTTAGTAAGGCGTTTGATAAGGTTCCCCATGGTAGGCTACTGCAGAAAATACGGAGATATGGCATTGAGGGTGAGTTGGAGGTTTGGATTAGGAATTGGCTGGATGGAAGAAGACAGAGGGTAGTAGTTGATGGCAAAGTTTCTTCATGGAGTGCCGTCACTAGCGGTGTTCCGCAAGGATCTGTTTTGGGACCATTGCTGTTTGTCATTTTTATAAATGACCTGGAAGAGGGGTTAGAAGGTTGGGTGAGCAAGTTTGCGGATGATACGAAAGTCGGAGGAGTTGTTGACAGTGAGGAAGGATGTGGCAGGTTACAGCAGGATATAGAGAAGCTGCAGAGCTGGGCAGAAAGGTGGCAAATGGAATTCAATGTAGCTAAGTGTGAGGTGATTCACTTTGGGAAGAATAACAAAAAGATGGGGTACTGGGCTAATGGTCGGATACTTGGTAGTGTGGATGAGCAGAGGGATCTTGGTGTCCATGTACACAGATCTCTGAAAGTTGCCACTCAGGTAAATAGTGCGGTGAGGAAGGCATATGGCGTACTGGCTTTTATTGGTAGAGGAATTGAGTTCCGGAGTCCTGAGGTCATGATGCAGTTGTATAAGACTCTGGTGCGGCCGTATCTGGAATATTGTGTGCAGTTTTGGTCGCCATACTATAGGAAGGATGTGGAGGCACTGGAACGGGTGCAGAGGAGGTTTACCAGGATGTTGCCTGGTATGGAAGGAAGATCGTATGAGGAAAGACTGAGACACTTGGGGCTGTTTTCATTAGAGAAAAGAAGGTTTAGGGGTGACTTGATTGAGGTGTACAAGATGATTAGGGGGTTAGATAGGGTTGACAGTGTGAACCTTTTCCCGCGTATGGAGTCGGGTATTACAAGGGGGCATAGCTTTAAATTAAGGGGTGGTAGATATAGGACTGAAGTTAGGGGTAGGTTCTTCACTCAGCGAGTCGTAAGTTCATGGAATGCCCTGCCAGTAGCAGTGGTGGACTCTCCCTCTTTATGGGCATTTAAGCGGGCATTGGATAGGTATATGTAGGATAGTGGGTTAATATAGGTTAGGTGGGCTTGGATCGGCGCAACATCGAGGGCCAAAGGGCCTGTACTGCGCTGTATTCTTCTATGTTCTATGTTCTATGTTCTTAGGCTCACTAATGATCAAGTTGACACAATAGAGGTAACGTCGCTGGACTAGTCATTCACACCTCATGTTCATGTTCTGCAAATGTAGATTCAATTCCCACCTTTGCAGATGTTGAAATTTGATCTCAAAATATATCCAGAATAGTAAGCTATCTGAATAAGGGCCATCTCACCATTGTTGATTGTCTTTTAAGAAAACCCATCTAGTTCACCCGTGTCCTTTAGGGAAGGAAATCTGCTGCCCTTACCTAGTCTGGCCTACATGTGACTCCAGACGCACAGCAATGTGCTTGGCTCATAACTGAACTCTGAAATGCATCAATCCATAACAAAGTATTAGCAAGGGAATGAAACCAAATGGACCACCCAGCATTCCACCCAGGCACACGAGATGCCACTGGCAAACACAGCACTGTCAATCCTGCAAAGTCATCCTTACCAACACACGGGAGAAAACTGGGAGAGGTGTTTCAGGTTAGTAAAGTAACAGCCTAACAGATTCATACTTCCAGAATTGTACCTTATTGACTCGGGCCCAGGCACCCATCATCAATATCCATGGATGAGCCCTGTCCAACCATCCCATCACGCCCAGCAGAGGTAGTGACACTCTGATATACGTCAGGAGGGATTTCCCTGGGAGTCCACAATTTCCAAACCCCACGAAATCTCATGGCATCAGGTCAGGTATGAGTAAGGATACCCCCTATTAATTACCACCCACCTGAAGAAGCAGTACTCCTCTATTTCATACAGTACTGAGGGTGGCAAGGGCACTGTGGGGATTTCAATGTCCATCTTCAAAAGTAACTCACTATCACTATTACTGGCTGAGTCCTAAAGGACATGGCTGCTAGACTGAGTCTGCAAGGAAAAACCTACTGAACCTTAAAAGAAAGCTCCTGTAGACTGCAACAATTCAAGAAGATAGCTCACTAACACCTTCTCCAGTGCAATACATTTTGGCCGTGCCAACGATGGTACCAGTCCGTTTGCATGAACAGAGAAAAGTAAAATTTTTCAATCCACGAGAATTTAATGGTGACTCAAGAATTGAGCAATAGTCACACCACTTTCCTGTTCCTGGTATAAGGCTCCTGTACCTTCTAAATGATGGCCACCCGATCAGCACTGAAAATTAACCCTCTGCCCTTGCCTCTGCCTTTTGTGACCCTGCTGTCTGAAACCTGTGTTCTCTTCCTGCCCCACTCACCTTTGATACGTTTATCCAGTGATGATCCTTTGTAATTCCTCAGAGCCTTATCGGCAATAGTCATATGCAGACAGATGGGTGACAGTGAGGGCGACTGGGAGGAAGCAGCCAGTGCAGGGACCCCCTGCGGCCGTTCCCCTCAAGAACAAATACACCGTTTTGGATACTTGTGGGGGGGGGGGACTTACCAGAGGTAAGTAATGGTGCTCAGGCCTCTGGCACGGAGCCTGTCCCTGTTGCTCAAAAGGAAAGGGTGGAGAAGAGCAGAGCAATAGTAATTGGGGACTTGATAGTTCGGGGCACAGATAGGCAGTTTTGTGGGGGCGAGAGAGACTCACGTTTGGTATGTTGCCTCCCAGGTGCAAGGGTACGTGATGTCTCTGATCGTGTTTTCCGGGTCCTTAAGGGGGAGGGGGAGCAGCCCGAAGTTGTGGTCCACATTGGCACCAATGACATAGGTAGGAGGAGGGCTGAGGATGTTAGGCAGGCTTTTAGGGAGCTAGGTTGGAAGCTCAGAGTTAGAACGAACAGAGTTGTTGTCTCTGGTTTGTTACCCGTGCCACGTGATAGAGAGTCGAGGAATAGGGAGAGAGAACAGTTAAATGCGTGGCTACAGGGATGGTGCAGGAGGGAGGGATTCCGGTATTTGGATAACTGGGGTTCTTTCTGGGGAACGTGGGACCTCTATAAACAGGATGGTCTACACCTGAACCTGAGGGGCACCAGTATCCTTGGCGGGAGGTTTGCTAGTGCTCTTGGGGGGGGGTTTAAACTAACTCTGCAGGGGCATGGGAACCTAGACTGTAACTTTAGGGTGCAGGACCTGGGGTTTAGGGAGGTTAGGAACATGGCATCAATCTCAAAGGAGGGTGCCTGTAAACAGAAAAGTGGCTTGAAGTGTGTATACTTCAATGCAAGAAGTATACGAAATAAGATAGGTGAACTTGCAGCGTGGGTTGGTACCTGGGACATCGATGTTGTGGCTATTACGGAGACATGGGTAGAACAGGGACAGGATTGGCTGTTGCAGTTTCCAGGGTTTAAATGTTTTAGTAGGGTCAGAGGTGGGGGTAAAAGAGGGGGAGGTGTGGCATTGCTTGTCAAAGATCGTATTACAGCGGTGGAAAGAACGATGGATGAAGACTCGCCATCTGAGGTAGTTTGGGCTGAGGTTAGGATTAGGAAAGGTGAGGTCACCCTGTTAGGAGTTTTTTTACAGGCTCCTAATAGTCCTAGAAACGTAGAAGAAAGGATTGCGACGATGATTCAGGAGAAGAGTGAAAGTAATAGGGTGGTTGTTTTGGGGGACTTTAACTTTCCTGATATTGATTGGGAAAGCTATAGCTCTAGTTCGTTAGATGGGTCGGTGTTTGTCCAATGTGTGCAGGAGGGTTTCCTGACACAATATGTAGATTGGCCAACAAGAGGTGAGGCCATACTGGATTTGGTTCTGGGTAACGAACCAGGCCAGGTGTTAGAATTAGAGGTAAGTGAGCACTTTGGGGACAGTGACCACAATTCGGTGACTTTTACTCTAGTGATGGAGAGGGATAAGTGTGCACTGCAGGGCAAGAGTTATAGCTGGGGGCAGGGAAATTATGATGCGGTGAGGCATGACTTGGAATGCGTGGCTTGGAAAAGTCGGTTTCAAAGCAAGGGCGTAATTGATATATGGAGCTTGTTCAAGGAGCAACTATTGAGTGTCCTTGATAAGTATGTACCTGTCACGCAGGGAGGAAAGGGTCGTGTGAGGGAGCCGTGGTTTAATAAGGAATTGGAATCCCTTGTTAAATGGAAGAGGGCGGCCTATGTAAAGATGAGGCGTGAAGGTTCAATTGGGGCGATTGAGAGTTATAAGGTAGCCAGGAAGGACCTGAAGAAAAAGCTAAGAGCAGCAAGGAGGGGACATGAAAGGTCCTTAGTTGGTAGGATTAGGGAAAACCCTAAGGCTTTCTATAGGTATGTCAGGAACAAAAGAATGACGAGGGTAGGAAAAGGTCCAGTCAAGGATAGTAGTGGGAAGTTGCGTGTGGAGGCTGAAGAGATTAGGGAGACACTGAATGAATACTTTTCGTCAGTATTGACTCAAGAACAGGACATTGTTGCCGATGTGAATACTGAGTCACAATTAAGTAGAATGAATGGCTTTAAGGTATGTAGGGAAGAGGTGTTGGAAATTCTGGAAAGGGTGAAAATAGATAAGTCCCCTGGGCCTGATGGCATTTATCCTAGGATTCTCTGGGAAGCAAGGGAGGAGATTGCAGAGCCATTGGCCTTGATTTTTATGTCCTCTTTGTCTACAGGAGTAGTGCCAGAAGACTGGAGGATAGCAAATGTGGTTCCCTTGTTCAAGAAAGGGAGTAGGGATAACCCTCGTAACTATAGGCCGGTGAGTCTCACTTCTGTTGTGAGCAAAGTCTTAGAGAGAATTGTAAGGGATAGGATTTATGAACATCTGGATAGGAATAATGTGATCAAGGATAGTCAGCATGGTTTTGTGAAGGGCAGGTCGTGCCTCACAAACCTTATTGAATTCTTTGAAAAGGTGACGAAGGAGGTTGATGAGGGGAAAGTGGTAGATGTGGTGTATATGGATTTTAGTAAGGTGTTTGATAAGGTTCCCCATGGTCGGCTACTTCAAAAAATACGGAGGTATGGCATTGCGGGTGAGTTGGAGGTTTGGATTAGGAATTGGCTGGCTGGAAGAAGACAGAGGGTAGTAGTTGATGGTAAAGGTTCATCTTGGAGTGCCGTTACTAGTGGTGTTCCGCAAGGATCTGTTTTGGGACCATTGCTGTTTGTCATTTTATAAATGACCTGGAGGAGGGGCTAGAAGGTTGGGTGAGCAAGTTTGCGGTTGATACGAAAGTCGGAGGAGTTGTTGACAGTGAGGAAGGATGTGGCAGGTTACAGCGGGATATAGATATGCTGCAGAACTAGGCAGAAAGCTGGCAAATGGAGTTCAATGTCGCTAAGTGTGAGGTGATTCACTTTGGTAAGAGTAACAAAAAGATGGGGTACTGGGCTAATGGTCGGATACTTGGTAGTGTGGATGAGCAGAGGTATCTTGGTGTCCATGTACACAGATCTTTGAAAGTTGCCACCCAGATAAATATTGCGGTGAAGAAGGCATATGGCCTACTGACTTTTATTGGTAGAGGAATTGAGTTCCGGAGTCCTGAGGTCATGTTGCAGTTGTATAAGACTCTGGTGCGGCCGTATCTAGAGTATTGTGTGCAGTTTTGGTCGCCATACTATAGGAAAGATGTGGAGGCACTGGAACGGGTGCAGAGGAGGTTTACCAGGATGTTGCCTGGTATGGTAGGAAGATCGTATGAGGAAAGGCTGAGGCACTTGGGGTTGTTTTCATTGGAGAAAAGAAGGTTTAGAGGTGACTTGATAGAGGTGTACAAGATGATTAGGGGTTTAGATAGGGTTGACCATGAGAACCTTTTTCCACGTATGGAGTCAGCTATTACGAGGGGGCATAGCTTTAAATTAAGGGGTGGTAGGTATAGGACAGATGTTAGGGGTAGGTTCTTTACTCAGCGAGTCGTGAGTTCATGGAATGCCCTGCCAGTAGCAGTGGTGGACTCTCCCTCTTTATGGGCATTTAAGCGGGCATTGGATAGGCATATGGAGGATAGTGGGCTAGTGTAGGTTAGGTGGGCTTGGATCGGCACAACAGCGAGGGCCAAAGGGCCTGTACTACGCTGTATTCTTCTATGTTCTATGTTCTATGGTGCATGGTGACGATGCCAGCAAATGGAGAGCTACCATCCTCTGATAGACCATTAGCTCTCCAAAGGTGACAATTCCACCCTCAGCTGTAAAGTTCCAGGGAAGGCCCAATGCCGGATGATTCAGTGCCTGACAGGTTCAGTCAATGTCACCCCATTGCAAGATGGGGTTCCATTGGTGGATGAGACTCCTATTGCCAGTGTTAAAAGCCAGGTCCATGTTTCCTGAAATGAAAATCAAAACTATACTTCAAAGTCTACTTCATTGGTTGTCAATCACTTCAGGAGGACAAACTCCAGGTTTACAACAAGGTTGATCTTCAGCTAAATCTTTTGGATGTTGAAGGCAGCTTTCAAATTTAGCTTTTGACCCCATGAAGAATACCTTTGTGCTTTTTTTGTGAGTAAAAGCAATGCTTCTTATTCATCTCTAATTGTTTGAATGAGTACGGAAAATAGGAATGTTTTTGCAGAGCCTTGGAGAAATCACTGAAAGGGCATCATGCCAGTGAATGTTGTAGATGTTGACATGGTGGTAGGCGAGCATCATCATCAACTTCCTCATCATCATCGGCCCACAGATGAGGTTGACTCTCTTCCACCCTCAGGGTGAGTCCGTAGGTGGCTTACAGACCGATGGAGCTTCCACAGACTCTGTTAGACTTGGGGTAGAAGGTAAAAACAATGACTGCGGATGCTGGAAACCAGATTCTGGATTAGTGGTGCTGGAAGAGCACAGAAGTTTAGGCAGCATCCAAAAGAGCTTCGAAATCGACGTTTTGGGCAAAAGCCCTATATCAGGAATAAAGGGCTTTTGCCCGAAACGTCGATTTCGAAGCGCCTTGGATGCTGCCTGAACTGCTGTGCTCTTCCAGCACCACTAATCCAGAATTGGGGTAGAAGGTGGTCATGGGAAGGGATGGATAGGGTGTTGGTGTGGTGGCACACTCCTTTCACTGTTTTCTCCTGGCTTCCACTTTTTCCCAATGCAAGTCTCAAGAAGCTTGACACTTTCCCGGATGCTCCTCCTCCACTTTCTTTGGTCTTGGGTCAGTGATTCCCACGTGTCTGTGGGTATGCCGCACTTCCTCAGCGAGGACTTGTGGGTATCCCTGAAGCGCTTGCTCTGTCCACCTGGGACTCACCTGCCATTTCGGAGCTGGAGGTAGAGCAGCCTGCTTGGGGAGCCTCATGTCAGTCGCATGGACAATATGCCCAGTCAATCATAACTGATCAAGGGTGATCAGTGCGTCGATGCTGGGGGATGTTGGCTTTGTCGAAGACGCTGGTGTTGGTGTGTCTTTCTTCCCAGTGGATTCAAAGTGATAGCAAGCACACTGTATCAGATGGTCATGGCTCCAGGTGTCCCTCCCAGACACTTGGACACAGGATCCAGTCTGAGTGCAGAGGGAGGGCTGTACTGCTCAAAGTGCTGCATTTTGGATACGTTACAAGAAAGCACAAACTCCCTTTTTAGCTCGACTTGAAAAACCTCATGGTCATACTTCAAAGAGCAGAGCGAAACCTGCACACAGTTTAATGCTTATCCTCAACCAACCTCACTGAAAAACCAATACAAATCATTTGGTCAATTGCCATTTTCTTAGTTTGTGGGTCCTTGCTCTCTGCAGATTAGCTGCTGTATTTTTTGCATTACAATAGTGACTACATGTCGAGAATACTTCATTAGCTCCACAATGCCCCAGGTTGTGAAAGGCAAGTCATTCTTTATTTCTTTTTGCTTTATGCTTTTTGCTCCTTATAGACTGGGAGGGTGGAAGGCAGGGTCATCTTAGAAGAATAAGAGGCGATCTCATTGTAGCAGAAGATCCTGGGGCCACTTGACAGAGTGAATTCTGAGAGGATAAATGTCTCTTCTGTCGGAGAAACTGGGGCACAATTTAAGAATAAAAGTCCTTCTTTTAAGATGGAGATGCGGGGAATAATATTTTTCTCAGAGAGTCATTAGTCTGTGGAGTTCTCTTCCCCAGAAGGCTGGGTCATTTAACGTGTTCAAGACAGTTAGATTGATTTTCGATAGTCAAATGATTCAAGGGTTATGGTTTGGGACAGGATAGTGATGCAAACAGGAAAGTTAGTCAAATCCACAAATGGATCAGCCATAATCTTACCAAATGGCAAAGAAAACAAATAGTGCTGGAGAGCAGTCAGCATCCATGGAGAGAGAGAAAGCTAATGTTTCGAGTCAAGACAACTCTTCATCAGAGCTGATGTGAAGTGTGGAGGGGGCAGCATTTAAGCAAAGGTAGCAGGGTGGAATGCTGAGGGAGAAAGGATGTTGATAGTGCAGTTATCAAATGGTGGAGCAGGATGATAGGGCCAAATTTTCCAGTCTTGCTTGGAAGTCCTATGTTCCAATAAAATTTATTCTTCTTCGGAAAGCATGTTGTGCCTAGTTATCTGAAAACTGGCAATGGGAAACCTCTGTCTTGAAGAGAGAGCAATGGAAGTGAAACTTATTCCCTTTCTATAACAGGTGACCCATTCACAGCCACAGTACCCAAGCAGTGAGTTGAAAATCTACACCATCGGTTTTAATTATGTATTTTTGACATGGCAAATCGCTAAGGGTACCCAATTTAATACAGTCACCATCACTATTATGAATTGGTAGTTGTTTGGAAACAAATGTAACACAAGCAGTAGACTTGGAAGTAATCATTCTCAGTTTTTATGCCGCGGACACATTTTATGCCTGTGCAGGTTCAAATAGCCACTTTAGCGAAGTAGCAAATATGCACTTTATCGAAGATAAACAATCACCATCTTTGTTCCCTCAAAGCAATGCATCACCAGTGTTGAATTCAAAATGTTATACTGCACCTCAGGGTCAAAGGAGTAATAGACCGTGATTGTTTCCACATATGTGAAAATACACAGAAACTAAATCTATCCCACAACTGAAAAGTGCCATCTTCTGGGGACAGCAAAGTAGATCTTGTACAACAACTTAAAACATCTGTTGGCTCAATTCCATAGACTGTACTTTGAAAATAATATTTCATGTGGTGGGCTTTGTTGGCTAGGCTAGGATTTATTGCCCATCCCAAACTACCCTTCAGAAGATGGCATTTAACTGCTTTCTTGACCTACTCCAGATCATGTAGTGTAGGTACATTCACAGTGCTGACAGAGAAGGTGTTCAAGATTGGATCCAACATCAGTGAAAGAAGAGCAATTGTAGTTCCAAGTCAGGATAGTCTGTGCTTTGGAGGGAATTTGCAAGCGGTGTTCCCACTCATTTGCTCCACTTGTCCTTCTACATGGTTGAGGTTGTGGGTTTGGAAGGTGCTGTTGAAGGAAGCTCAGCAAGTTGCTTCTTTATATGGGTGCCCACTATAGCCACTGTGCGATGGTTGGGGAGGGAGTGAATGTTGAAGATTGTGGATATGATGCCAGCTAAGTGCTTTGCCTTGGTTGGTGTCAAGTTTTTTGAGTGCTGCACACATCGAGGCGAAGTGGACAGTATTCCATCATGCCCCTGACTTGTTCCTTTTAGGTGATGGACAGACAATGGGAGACAGCAGGAAAGTTACACACCACTGAATTCCTAGCTTCTGTAATGTTCTTATAGCCACAGCATTTATATAACAAATCCAGTTAAGTTTCTGATCAATGGTAACCCATGATGTTGATAATGGGGGAATTCAGTGATGGTAATGCTACTAAAACCTCAAGGGAGATGATTAGATTTTCACTTGTTGGAGATGGTCATTGTCCTACCAATTGTGTGATACAAATGTTTCTTGCAATTTGCCAGCACAAGGGAACATGGTTCCTGGTCTTGCTGAATATGGACATGGATTGTTTTAGTATTCAACGAATTACAAATGATGCTGAACATTGTGCAGAAAACATCCCCACTTCTGACCTTATGATGCAAGGAAAGTCATTGATAAAGAGGCTGAAGATTGTTGGGTCAGTGACACTATCTGAGGAACTCATGCAGAGATATTCTGAGACCAAGCGGATTGACCTCCAACACAACCATAATCCTTTGTGCTAAACATGGCTCCCCTGATGCTACTGACTCCAGTTTTATTTGAATTACATGATGCTACCCTTTATGAAGTATTCCTTTAAGTCAAGGGCAGTCACTCTCAGTTCAGTAATTGAGATATCAAGTTTGTGACATCTAGAACATGGTGATACATAATGGCTGATAGAAATGTTCTCTTGCTAACAATGCACTTTTGTGACAGTGTTAACACATATTTCACAGAAGCAGGCCATTTGAGAAATTAGTTTCTTCTGATGCTGATATTCCACACAAACCACCTTCCATCGAATTACTACATCCTGCCTCTGAGCCTTCAATTAACCCTTTCAATGAATGACTGCAGCCAATATGGATTCAGCATTGATTCCAATTCTGAACTGAGGTTGAGACTCCATTTCCACCATCTTATATTGCTTGTTGATCCTGTTAGTATTAATCTCATATTTATGGTCCCTTCTTCTGAATTCACCCACAAGTGGAAGCAACCTCTGCACATGCACCATCCCATCCCAATGGGTCTGCACTTAGTCTTCGCTTTCCTAAGAAAACACAATTGTTAATGGTTGCATTCTTTCAGTTCTGCTAGTGACCAAGTGAGACACATTCACTAATCCTATTTGCAAAAGTACTAGTTTGTTCTCAAATTAAATCCAGGACAATCCATTGCTTTGATCTATGAAGTTCATTAGCATGATAGTATAATTATTCTGTTCTTGCATTAGTAATCCAGTGACTGGAATATCCATTCTGAGGTGAGCGTTTAAATTATATTATGGTATTTCGGAAGTCAGATTCAATTAAAGAAATAAATCTGAAGTATAAAGGAAGTATCAATAGTGATTGTTTATAATTGAAGATTATAAACAGGTTGAGTCCTCTGCCATGGTAAGTATGTGGCAGGTGGGAATTTACTTGGGCAGGATGGTAAGGGATGAAGACAATGCCACCTCACCTCCTTTTCAAGAAAGTCCATGTGGAACCTGTCAAAAACATGTGACCAATAAGAGGCTGGCAGCTTTTCTGTACTCCACTGTGCCACCAGGGTGTGTGTACTGTACCTTTAAGACAATTAAAAGCTAGCAGAACGACCTGACACAGCACCAAGTATTCTGAACAAGATATAATGTAACCTTTCAGTCTAATAGCTAGAGTAGCTGGTTGCCTGGAAAAGACAAAACAGTTTCAAATTAGGCCAATCAGTTTAAATTATACTCCAAAAAATAGCAAACTCCACTCAAGTTTGAATTGAATATATTGTCAATCTTAAAAGCCAATGACACAATCTGATGCTTTGGGGGTATAAGACTGTGGAAAATTGAACAGTTGGGAGGAGAACTGCCACGTCACCAGCATCTGCAGACAGCCTGGAGAATAGCTTTCTTAAAGGTACATTTATCAATCAGTAACCCATGAAGCAGAAATCGCTAAGAAGAAGGAAAGAAGACACAGGAAGAGAAGATTTGATATTTGGCTGGTTTTTGAAAACTTGAAGTTTTGGTAAATCCTAATTGGGGGTTTTTATCGGACTAGTATTGTAGAAGGGGAAGGTAAAAGATAGGTTAGAAGAAGGAATTGTAAATAGTTGTTCGTTAATTATTCTCTGTTATACTTTAAGAAATAACTAGATAATTTTACTTTAACTAGTTTTTGGCCTATCAAATTTTCACAGATTACTGCATGGGATAAATTTTTTCTGTGCTGCTGATTTAAATTAAACAGGAAGGTTTACCCTGTGTCGTAACACATCCCAAGCCCAAAAGTGGGCACATAATGCCCATGTAATGTTTAACACCTCCTGCTGCTTGTAGTAATCAAATCACATTCAGGGAACTCAACATGCAGAGATTATGAGCGAGAAACCCTGGAATGGTTTCTTACAAACAATGTTTGGGAACCCTCATTCAAAGGCACTCACCTGCTAATTAAACTTCAGGAAGTGGATGCCCATTGAGAACCATGCTGCTGCCAACTATGTTACCCACAGACCCTGCCCACTTCTATCTTCTGAGCCTGGGCCTTTTCTGGATCTGAGGCTTTGGGTGGGTGTCATGCCGGTAACAGCCACTGCCTCCCAGTGGAGCTGCTGAGTATGAAAGAGCAGCCAGCCTCTGATTAGCTGGGAGCTGGCAGGTTGGAAGGTTTCCCGCCTCTGGGATCCTCATTCCCAAGGGAAAGGTCCTGCTTACATGTTTAATGTCTGAATGATATAAAATATGGAATAGCTTCTCAAAATAAGCAACAATGTACATAGGTTGGTGACAGCGAGCATGAGGGGGCATAGCTTTAAATTGAGGGGTGATAGATATAGAACAGATGTCAGAGGTAGTTTCCTTACTCAGAGAATAGTAAGGGTATCGAATGCTTTGCCTGCGACGGTAGTAGATTCGCCAACTTTAAGCACATTTAAGTCGTCATTGGACAAGCATATGGACGTACATGGAATAGTGTAGGTTAGATGGGCTTAAGATTGGTATGACAGGTCGGCACAACATCGAGGGCCGAAGGGCCTGTACTGTGCTGTAATGTTCTATAGGCCATTTTCCTCCAAACGATCCTGGCCCATTTTTCTCCATTAATGTTGGGTGATTATTCCAAAGATAAAAACAAATGCATGCAATCTTGTTCAATATGCAAGTGGTAGTTGACTAGAATGAAAATTAAATTGGCACTTGTTTGTTTTTTTCTTATTTTAGTACAGCTGCAGTAGATTTGTCATCCTTTAAATATATTTTGGAGAGAAAAGCTGTAATCTAATCTGTCTGAGCATATGTTTTTGTCTCGATGATTGCTGCTATGTTGGTAACAAATTTTCCCTTTCAACCAACACATGACAGAGGTAAGTTAAACACAAGTCACTTTGGTGGTTTACTTGCAAAATACGAGAGTCTTAAGTGGATTCATTGCTAATGTTCAGACAAGCAAAAACGTAAATTAACCTTTCAGAAGTGCTGCTTTATGAGCACTGGGTATCTGACAGCCAATGAAAATTCAGGCATATGGGAACTATTTCGTACAATAATCAGTAATTTTAGCCCTGATATTTAAGGCAAAAAAACCCAACATGAACTAAATTCCTCTGAAACTCTCTAGGTTCTAGTGGAGAATGGTTCCACTCTCTATTGTGGATGGGAACTACCACATAAGCACAAAAAAAAGCAACTTCATTTGTAGCATTTGATTAGGAATGGTGTTGAGTGAAAGCAGGAGTAGAGAGAAGAATGCCAAATTGCACTGAAAGAGGAAGAGACTCTCAGCTGGGACTACATTAAGAAAAGGGATTGTGAGATTGAAATGAAGAGGGAAAAGAGCAGCAGATTGAATTGAGCTGTGACTTCAGTGTCATATTGAACTGGGATTTGAAGAAATGGTTGAATAAATCTAAAAGCTAATATGAATATTTGTATCCACATCTCATTTGGTTTATAAATAGAACTGTTCAGCAGTTTTTTCTTTAAATTGCTAGTCAACTACACTCATTCATGAGTATGGGATGAATGAATTGGAATTCCTGGTCTCATGATTGACCAATGAATTATTGCATGGAGCACAAATTCATTCCTAATTAGTTTCCAGGTAAGATCCTTATCAGGAAGGGACTTGTTCATGAAGGTGGGGTAATTATGAATTATTGATGTTGAACACTGGGGTTCCTTTTAAAACTATGTTCTTTTAATATTCCATATCTACTATAGCCTGTGTAACACAAGACCTAATTTGACTGTCTTACAGTAGTAACTGGCCTTCTACAAGCATAAACAAAAGATTTATTGGGTGCCACAATACCCTATTATGAATGCAGCATTTTAGAAAATAAGGAAGAAATGAATGCTAACTATCAATAGACAATAGGTGTAGGAGTAGGCCATTCGGCCCTTCGAGTCAGCATCACCATTCATTATGATCATGGCTGATCATCCACAATCAGTTTCCTGTTCCTGCCTTATCCTCATAACCCTTGATTCCGCTATCTTTAAGAGCTCTATCCATCTCTTTCTTGAAAGTATCCAGAGACTTGGCCTCCCACTGTCTTCTGGGGCAGAGCATTCCATATATCTACTACTCTCTGGGTGAAGAAGTTTCTCCTCAACCCTGTTCTAAATGTCCTACCCCTTATTTTTAAACTGTGTCCTCTGGTTTTGGACTCACTCATCAGTGGAAAAATACTTCCTGCCTCCAGAGTGTTCAATCCTTTAATAATCTTATACATCCCAATCAGATCCCCTCTCATCCTTCTAAACTCAAGTATACACAAGCCCAGTTGCTCCAATCTTTCAACATATGATAATCCCGCCATTCTGGGAATTGACGTCGTGAACCTGCGCTGCACTCTCTCAATAGCCAGAATGTCCTTCATCAAATTTGGAGACCAAAACTGAACATAATACTCCAACTATCAAATAAAGGTGGGCAAGGAAACAACAGTTGTCCACTGTCATGAGTAGCAGCCCCATGGTCATTGACCAAAAGGAATTGATTGACACAGCGTTTGCTTCCCGCCCCTAGAAATAGGACAGATCAACAAGTGCTGAGCAACAGAGGGCAGTCCTCATCAGGAAGCCTTCGCAGGTAGCAGTTCTCTTCGAGGCGATCTCTTCAGAAAGAAGATAGACCAGGAGAAGGATTCCCTAACATTTTGCTAGAGAGCAAGATGGTGCCTTCATAACTTCAGCAAGATCAAAATATTCTATACCAACAGCCCTCTACTATCACTGAACCAGCTCCAGTTGACATGGTTAAATATTTTCTTTATTTTGTTAACTAATGCATGATATCAAAACTGCTAATTCTTAACAAACTCAAAAAAAATCTGAAATTGCTTATAAATGATTGACTGCCGATTTGAGGTAACTGTGATCATAAATCCTGCAACATTAACCCCAACTCAGAGAATTATAGAAGGTGATTGGGAGTTTAGATGGCAAGCATTCTTACTTAGAACATTACAGCACAGTACAGACCCTTCAGCCCTCAATGTTGCATGGACCTGTGGAACCAATCTGAAGTCTATCTAACCTACACTATTCCATTTTCATTAATATGTTTATCCAATTACCATGTAAATGCCCTTAAATTTGGTGAGTCTATTACTGTTGCAGGCAGGGCGTTCCACATCCCTATCTGTCCTATATCGATAAACCCTCAATTTTAAGTTATGCCCCCTCATGCTAGCCACCACCATCCAAGGAAAAAGGCTTTCACTGTCCACCCTATCTAACCCTCTGGTTATCTTGTATATCTCAATTAAGTCACCTCTAAACCTTCTCTCTAAGGAAAACAGCCTCAAAGTCCCTCAGCATTTCCTCATAAGACTTTCCCTCCATACTGGGCAACATCCTCGTAAATCTCCTCTCAATCCTTTCCAAAGCTTCCACATCCTTCCTGTAATGTGGTGACCAGGACTGTACACAATACTCCAAGTGCAGCTGCACCAGAGTTTTGTACAGCTGCAACATGACCTCATGGCTCTGAAACTCAATCCCTCTACCAAGAAAAGCTAACACACCATATGCCTTCCTAACAACCTTATTAACCTGGGTGGCAACTTTCAGGGATCTATGCACATGGACACCGAGATCTTTCTGCTCATCTACACTATCAAGAATCTTACCATTCTCACAGTACTCTTTATTTCTGTTACTCCTTCCAAAATGAATCACCTCACACTTTTCCACATTAAACTCCATTTTCCACCTCTCAGCCCCGCTCTGCAGCTTATCTATGAACCTCTGTAGTCTGCAACATCCTTCAGCACTATCCACAACTCCATCAACCTTAGTGTCATCCACAAGTTTATTAACCCGTCCTTCTACACCCTCATCTAGGTCATTTATAAAAATGACAAACAGCAGTGGCCCCAAAACAGATCCTTGCAGTACACCACTAGTAACTGAACTGCCGGATGAATATTTCCCATCAACCACTACCCTCTTCTTTCAGCTAGTCAATTTCTGATCTAAATCATTAAGTCACCCTCAATCCCATGCCTCTGTATTTTTTGCAATAGCCTACCAAGGGGTCAACCACCTTACTAAAATCTATATATAGCACATCAACTGTTTTACCCTCATCCACCTGTTTGGTCACCATCTCAAAGAACTCAATAAGGTTTGTGAGACATGATCTACCCTTCACAAAACCATGTTGATGATCTCTAATCAACTTATTCCTCTCTAGATGATTATAAATCCTATGTCTTAAGACCTTTTCAACACTTTATTCACAACCAAAGTAAGGCTCACAGGTCTATAATTACCAGGGTTGTCTCTATGTTCCTTCTCGAAAAAGGGGACAACATTTGCCAGCCTCCAGTCTTCTGACACTATTCCTGTTGACAATGACAACATAAAGATCAAAGCCAAAAACTCTGCAATCTCTTCCCTGGCTTCCCACGGAATCCAAATATAAATCCCATCCAACCCTGGGGATTTATCTATTTTCACACCTTCCAGAATTGCTGACACCTTCTCCTTGTGAGCTTCAATCCCGTCTAGTCTAGTAGCCTGTATCACAGTATTCTCCTCAACAACATTGTCTTTTTCCAGTGTGAATACTGATGAAAAATATTCATTTAGTGCCTTTCCTATCTCTTCGGACTCCACGCACAACTTCCCACTACTATTCTTGATTGGCTCTAAAATTTCTTTCGTCATTTTTTATTCCTGATATATCTGTGGAAAGCTTTAGGGTTTTCCTTGATCGTACCTGCCAACAACTTCTCATGTCCCTCCCTGGCTCTTCTTAGATCTCTCTTCAGGTCCTTCCTGGATAACTTGTAAATCTCTAACTAAGCCTTCACATCTCATCCTAACATAAGCCGCCTTCTTCCTCTAGACAAGAGATTCAACTACTTTAGTAAACCACGGCTCTCTCGTTGGATCACTTCCTCTCTGCCTGACAGGTACATACTTATCAAAGGACATGCAGTAGTTGTTCCTTGATTAAGCTCCACATTTCAATTGTGCACATCCCCTGCAGTTTCCTTCCCCATCCTATGCAACCTAAATCTTGCCTAATCACATCATAATTGCCTTTTGCCCAGCTATAACTCTTGCCCTGTGTTATATACCCATCCCTTTCCATCGCTAAAGTAAACATAACCAAATTGTGTTTTATTCCTGATGAAGGGCTTTTGCCCGAAACGTTGATTTCGCTGCTCGTTGGATGCTGCCTGAACTGCTGTGCTCTTCCAGCACCACTGATCCAGAATCTGGTTTCCAGCATCTGCAGTCATTGTTTTTACCTCGTTGATCATAACCAAATTGTGGTCACTACTACCAAAGTGCTCACCTACCTCCAAATGTAACACTAGCCGGGTTCGGTACCCAGTACCAAATCCAATGTGGCTTCACCCCTTGTTGGCTTGTCTATATACCGCGTCAGGAAACCCTCCTACACATATTGGACAAAAACTGACCCATCTAAAGTACTCAAACTGTAGTATTGCCAGTCAATTTTTGGAAAGTTAAAGACCCCATAATAACTACCCTGTTAGTCTCGCTCTTATCCAGAATCATCTTTGCTATCCTTTCCTCTATGTCTCTGGAACTATTTGGAGGCCTGTAGAAAACTCCCAACAGGGTGACCTCTCCTTTCCTGTTTCTAACCTCAGCCCATACTTTGTCAGTAGACGAGTCCTCAAACCTCCTTTTCGCCACTGTAATACTGTCCTTGGCCAACAATGCCACACTTCCCCCCTCTTTTACTATCTTCTCTGTTCTCACTGAAACATCTAAATCCCACTACCTGCAACAACCATTCCTGTCCCTGCTCTATCCATGTCTCCGAAATGGCCGCAACATCGAAATCCCAGGTACCAACCCCTGCTGCAAGTTTACCCATCTTATTCCGGATGCTTCTGGCGTTGACGTAGACACACTTCAAACCAACTTCCTGCTTGCCGGTGAACTCATGCGATCTTGAAACCATATTTCTGACCTCACTACTCTCAACCTCCTGGACACTGGAACTACAATTTAGGTTCCCATTCCCCTGCTGAATTAGTTTAAACCCTCCTGAATAGCATTATCAAATTCCCCCCCCAGAATATCGGTACCCCTCTAGTTCAGGCATACACCATCCTGTTTGTAAAGGTCCCACCTAACCCAGAATGAGCCCCAATTATCCAGGTATCCAAAACGCTCCCTCCTTCATCATCCTTGCAGCCACATGTTCAACTCCTCTCGCTCCCTATTCCTCACCTTGCGAGCACGTGGCACGGGTAACAAACCAGAGATAACAACTCTGTTTGTTCTAGCACTAAACTTCCACCCTAGTTCCCTAAATTTCTGCCATAAATCCCCATCCATCTTCCTACTTATGTGAATAGTAACTATGTGGACCATGACTTGGGGTCATTCCCCTCCCCATCAAGGATCCTGAAAGCAGGATCTGAGACATTATGAACCCTGGCACCTGGGAGGCAGCACACCAAATATGAGTCTCTCTCATTCCCACAGAACCTCCATCTGTCCCCCTAACTGCAGAGTCCCCAATGACTAATGCTCTGCTCATCTTGCCCCTTCCCTTCTGAGCAACGGAGACAGACTCTGTGCCAGAGACCTATGCCCCATTGCGTACCCCTGTTAATGCCCCCCCCAACAGTATCCAAAATGGTATACTTGTTATTGAGGGGAACAGCACAGGGGTTCTCTGCACTCTTGCCGGTTCCCTTTCCATCCCCTGACAGTAACCCATCTGCATTTTTCTTGCACCTGAGGTGTGACTACCTCCCTGTAACTCCTCTCAATAATCCCTCTGCCTCCTGAATGATCCGAAGTTCATCCAGCTCCAGCTCTAGTTCCCTAATGCAGTTGTTGAGGAGCTGGAGTTGGGTGCACATCGCGCAGATGCAGTCAGCAGGGACACTAGTGGTGACCTTTACCTCCCACATACTGCAGGAGGAACATTCAACTGCCCTCACCTCCATTCCCACTATTCTAAATTCCCAAAGAGACTGTAGAAAAATAAAGGATAAAAAAAACTAGTTACCTTCCCAATCCGGTGCACAGTACCTTTTTTTTGCATAGAGGAGGATGGATGGATGGGAGACACTCCCTAAGTAGTGTTTTAGGTAATGCAACCACCCAAATATATTACTTCACTTACTCAGCTGTCCCATGTCCGCTCCTGCTCAGCGTGCGCTCCACCTATTCATGAGGTAAGTTTAAATAATTTTAAATTTACCTCCCCAGCAGACCCCTGGTCCTCGCCATCGCTCCTTCCACCACCGGCAAAATGGAGCATCTTATGTGAAGCAGGTTCAGAGCTGGTTCTATGGAGGGAGGGCAGATGACTATTGATATTATTTCTGAGGAAATAATGATCTAGTTTGTATGTTGAGTATAATCCAGTGGTCACCTATATTTTCCATTTACCACCCCCTGAGAAAAAGAACAGGAAATGACATCACCATAGGAAATGATGACACCACAGGAAATGACATCACCAACCCAAGGAAACTCAAACCTATAAATAGAAAGCAGGCTACACCACCAGTGCTTCATTCGGAGGCTCACTGAAGATGTTAGCTAGTATGGTGACAAAACGTATGACAATGAACCTTCCAGCTCAGCAAGCAAACCTACATCCAGAACATCTTCCAGGGAGTTTTTCATTTTGAAACTGTCAATGATGGGCCTTTATCTATAAGAAAGCATCATGTTAGAGTAAAAATTCAGATTTTGGTTAGGTTTCAGATTAATCTCCACACTGAAAATCTCTTCTGGTTGCTGCAGTATTCCTTTAAATAGCAGTATCCTTGTATCCTGCCCCTGCCACCAGCCATCTCCCAGCATCCTTATGAGGAATCAAGGATAATTAGACAAAGGAATGGAATTTTGAATAATGTGTGAGGCCCACATTCTGTGTGCTATAACATAAGGTATTCAGATTCTGGTTGCAGTTATTGAGAATCAGGATATTAATCCTATGATAATAATTTACTTTCAAAATGTAGAAATGCTGCAGAACTAGCCCACCTCACTTCGGGATTCTGGAACTCACTGCCTGTATGGATGGTGAAGCAGAAACTATCTCAACATTTAAGAAGTATTTAAATGTACATTTGCATGCCAAGGCAGAAAAACAAATGATAGGCAAAGTGCTGGAAAATGTTATTAGAACAGTTAGGTAGATGTTTTTGACTGCTGAAAGTTTGATGGGCTTAAAGGGTTTTTTTGTTTTCTGTGCTGTCGGTCTCTAAGTAGTTACCTCCCAAATGTAAAATGAAGTTATTTAGCCTGGATGTTACAATGCAAAGTGTGATTCTTTCTTTTAATATGAGAGTTTTATGAGCGGAGAGAGCAAATATTGAAAGGTATTATGTTGCTTTTGGTTTAGAAGAATCAAACAATTTTTCTTTGTTTAAGGAAATCCCATAGGTTGGTGGGTTTTCAATTCAGTTTGCAGGAAACCTGGCTACAGTTAGGTGTGAGAACCATTTCTCCTAGAGAAAGGAGTTCCAAGCAGTTAGAAAGTAGATTACCTCAGTGTAAGGGTTTTAGTTTGAAAAAAATTCTAGACCAGAAGTATTTGGTTAGAGCCCTGAATGGGGTTACTTGAAGCTAAGAAAATTTAAGCTCAGTTGTATGCTCTATATTGACGTCACATCATCTGGAACATCACAAAGCAAAATTAAAGTGACAAAGAGTTCATTTAAAAGTTAAATCCAAGAGATTGTAATAGAGGGAGATGGTTAAAAGAATTCTGAGGCCATGAGAAAAGCAGAAGATTGATAATTTATGCCCCAGTTCTGGCAGGAAGAATTTGTTAAGGACACAGGCACAACACTTTATTTAGAAAAGAAATGCATTGTGAAAGGTAGGCAATCACCTATCTTCCCACAAGGTGGGAAGTCTCTATTTTCTCTGCACAAATTAGATTAGCTTCTCTACAGTATGGGAACAGACCCTTAGGCCCAACTAGTCCACACTAACCCTCTGAAGAGTAACCCACCCACACCCATTCCCCTATCCTATACTTAACCTTGACTAATGCACCTAGCACTATGGGCAATTTAGCTTGGCCAGTTCACCTTACCTGCACATCCTTTGGACTGTGCAAGGAAACCAGTGCACCCAGAGGAAACCCATGCTGATACAAGAAGAATGTGCAAACTTCACACAGACAGTCACCCGAGGCTGGAATTGAACCTGGGTCCCTGGTGTTGTGAGGCAGCAGTGCTAACCACTGAGCCACTGTGGCCCCCCCACCTAACAAATGTTGGACAATCACCAGTAAGCAGAACAGATATACAGCATTACTACTAAAGAGATTTGAAAGCTTTTAAAGCAAGAAAGGTATATAACATTGCTCTACGGTACTGACTAAAACCTTTAAGACAATGAGATTAAAACAATGTTGTTACTTATAAAACTAAAAGTCTTTAAGGGAAAGACAATATGTCAGCATTTAGATCCTGTACAATTAAAGGCCTTTAACAAGAGAAAAGAGTAAATAGACAAGTCAGGAGGACGTGGCAGGAAGGATCTTCAAGATTTAATATCAAAGATGGGTTAATTAAAATACAAAATTAGACATCTTGGAGGAAATTATGTTTAAGATAAAAAATCGTTTCAATCTTAATTTGAGCAATGAAATGCACCGTTGTATTTAATAGGAACCTACGACAGATGTCATTATGAATTGCTAAACGATAAAAGAACATACCACAGCTTTGGAAGGTGTTCTGCATGCTTTTGACAATCACTTTAATCTATGAACACATAAAATTCTTGAAAATGCAAGTTGTAATAGAAGAATTCAGCATCCAGAGGAATCTATAAATAATTCCATAAATTATCTCTACAGATTGGTAGAAAACTGACTACAGAACCTTGTTTTCAGAATTCATAAGAGATAGCATTGTTTCAGAATTATTGAAGAATCTTTTTTCAGATTTATTACATTCCAAAACCGATTTGACTTTGGAGAAAACTATTCAGATTGTGCTGGAAGCAAAAACCAGGAAGAATCACAGATAAATTCTGAGAGAGAAGAAATAAATTACTACAAGGAAATAACAAAACATATCCACTTTATCTGCTATAAACATTAAAGGCATACAGGGCAAGCAAATACAAAGAGTCATCAAAGCAGTAGATAGTAACAGTCAATATCAGTATTGTGGAACTAAGAAATCTCACAGGCACACATTGTATCTGGCTTTGACAAAAAATGCTACATCTACAAAATTACAGCTCACATTCAGAGGATGAATAGAATTAGGACAGTTTCACAGGGAAAACAACAAAATAAAATCCTTACTCTTAAAAAGACATTGATGTGATTAAATCCAATGGCATTAGGGAATACATCAAATGCATAGAAGGGGAAATAAGTAATCCAACAACTCGAATTTGGCAGAACTCGCTTATGTCAATGGACATTCTATTCATGAGGTATGAGCATCACTGGCTAGGTCAGCATCTATTGCCCATCCCTAGTTGCCCAGAGGGAAGTTAAGAGTCAACATTGCAGTGGGGTCTAAAGTCACATGTAGGCCAGACCAGGTAAATATGCAGTTTCAATCAAGTTACACCAAGTTTATTCAAAGAGAAGCCAATCTGAGAACGACTGGAGTGGGAACAAAATGCAAGGGGCACAGACAGCAGATTTCAAATGGCTTCCCAGAATCATGGCAGAATCCAAAGAGATAATGAACCTCTTGAGGTTACCTATACTGGCACAAGAGAATTATGTCATAAAGTCAACATGTAGTTACAACCTGTAACTATACAGCAGCGCTGGAAATGTTTATGTTCCTATCCTTACTGAAGAACCTTCAGATAACCGATTTCAGCAAATGTTGTGAACAGAAGCAAATACTAAGAGGGAGAATGAGCAGTATAATCTATTCAAGCTTGTTGGGGAATCTTTACCTACAGATATTGTTACAGCAGATTTGAATTGGATGAAACACTCACTCAAAAGAATCATTTTAATGTTTCATTTTCCAAAGCAGAACTATCAATACCAGTGACAAAGATAATGCAAAGCAATCCTTCACCATCTTGACCAAGGATGGGAAAATGCCAGCTTCATCAGTAAGTAACTACAGCGGGTGAATGAAGGTATTAAACCTCATCAACAAGTTGAAGTGAACAGTTTACTTACTTGCAACACAAACCTACTGGCAGATGGAGAATAAATATTTCAGGACATGGTCAAAAAGAAGAAACTAAAAGGTAAAGTGAAAAGCAAAGGGGAAAAAAAAGTTCTATGTGTTTCTACCAAGCAGCCACAACATTACCACAATGGCAATTCATGAGATTCAACTTCATCCAGAATTTGCTTTGGGGTGATTTTTGATTTAGCAGGAAAGAGTTCCTTGGAGAAAGACAAAAGGTTATAAGTCATTCAGATAACGTAATGGACCAATGACTTGGATGAGCAGGAATCCTCAAGTGTATTCAAGAGATGCAAGGTCCTCCAATGGAGGGAAAGTTTGCAAACCATAGGTCAGAATAAAAGTAAGCATCCTCAAGACTATTTGATCTTTTCAGTTTGAAAAGAACGCTTTCTAGAAGAATTATAAAATCTCTCAACTGTCTGAATTTGTGAAATCAGTCTTGGGGAGAAATGATAAAATTTTAAGTATAATTATGTACATGAAAGTACAAATGCCCACAATGGGGGAAGTAAAAAGCTTGGGGCAAATTTTGATTAAGCTAATGGTTCTGAAAGGGTTAATGTTGGATGTTGCATTAAACTCCACCCAATCTGATAGTCATATAGATTTGATCAGGAAAATGAACAACTCTGTACCTTGAATGGAACAAATACACCATCAGTGCCTCCTGTTATGAAGTTAAGAGAGAGTGAAAGCTGTTTTTCACTGACAGCTTGAAGGCACCTGTCATGTGACTAACTCACAGTCTCAGAGTGTACTGGAAAATTGAAAATATATAACGTTTCGCTGAAAACAAATACCTGAGTTTTGGTTGCTATGTTGACAACTATTCAAATTTAACCAATCAATTTAAATAATGCCCCAGGACACTAAAAGCCAAATATATTGTTTTTGTCAATCTTGAACCAATAAGACAATCCGATCTTTGGGGTATAAAGAAGCAGGCATTTTGAGAGTTAGCCAGAGAATGACTAACTGCCATAGGCAGAGTGATTGCAAGCAAAACATTCTCTATCAAAGGTACCTTTCACACATAAAACATCTTTGCTGCAAAAAACCGAAGACGACCCAGGGAGATCTGCAACTGAAGGAAGAAAGACACCAATGATGACAGCCGCTGGGTGGTTTTGAAATTAAGTTGATGTAATTTTAATAGGGGCTTTTGTTTTGGAACAGTATATTGTGATCAAGTTGGAGGTAGATAACAAACCTTTAAGAGAAAGGAAGCTTAGAGTTTTAATAGTTGTTGTTTAACATTCACTTTTAGAGTTAAAAAATAAATTGATATTTTTTCTTTAAATAATGAAACTTGAGGAGTTCTCTGTCACTCATACTTCAACAGATTACAAGGTGAAGTGAGCATTTCTAGGTGTTTGGTTTAATTAGCAGAAATTTTTACCGTTGCGTCGTAACACTCCTAATAGTCTTAGAAAATAATTCTAACCAGTTAATGTAACATGTTCCTGATTTGTACCATGTGATAAACTATACCTTAACTAAAAGGAGAGCCTTGTCTTTTTAAGATTCATCAAAAAGTCTCTATAAACCAAAAAGGCCCTTAGATCCATTCAAGGGAACAAGAATGTGGCAGCATGCTTCTGTCCAAAAATGCCATTGGAAGTTTTTCTGTGCTTGTCAAATCAGACACATTGTCAGTTTTGTGATTTCATGCTCCATTGTATGTCAGTGTGATGTGTAAAGAACATTGCATCAAAGCAAACTATGCACAGGAAATGAATCATTAATACATATCATTCTGAATGGATTAAAATTAATTTGTACATTTTGAGAAAAGATGTAACCTCAAGCATATTTTGAATATACATATTTCAATTGCACATAAATCTACATTTGTAATGGTAATGTCTATTATATCGATAATAACACTCAGTGTTTGCATGTCTGGACTTTCTTTTTAACCAAATCATAGAATGGCTACAGTACAGGAGGAGGCCATTCAGTCTGTCTGTGCTGTTACTCCAAAGGAGCAAGTTTGGTGTTGCCTATTTGCCCAGAATAGTCAGTTTATTGTTTTGAGTGGTCAGTTAAGGATTGCGTTCATATGTAGGTTTATTTGGTGGCTGTTTTCTGGCACAGACAGACACAAATGACACATATGCAGCAGAATGAAGCACATGATCCACATGTACCTGCAAACATTTGGTGGTGGCTTCATGAGCAGTGAGATTCATTGATTGATCAGCAAAGAAAAACTACAGTAGAGATAAGTTGAGCCCAACAACAACATTGTCTTAAGCAGATCCAGCCACATCTGTGAAGAGAAAACAAAATTAATGTTTTGGGTCCAGTGGTCATTCTTCAGAAATGATTGAAACTATGAAAAGGTTGATATATATGCTGAAGGAGGGATGGGGGGAGGGCAAGGAGTAAATGAAAGCTGGATATGGAGCCCAAAGAGAGAGACAACAGTTGGACAGACAAAGGAATTGATAATGGTCAGTCTGGGAGAATCAATAGCTACTAATGGGGACCATTAGTGGCTGACAATGAATTGGCTGTGATGGCGGCTCATGTGATGGCGGCCTGGTGGGTGGGGATTGGGGGAAGGACATGAAAGAAGGTACTCTGGCCCTAACATTATTGAACTCCTTGTGTCCCCACAGCACTTTCTCTTGCAATCTCAGAAGGTGTAACACCTGCCCATTTACTTTCCCCCCTCCTCACTATCCAAGGCTCCAGATACAACTTCTAGGTGAAGCAGTGATCTACCTGCATTTCACTCAATCTAGTCTACTGTATCCACTGCTCCCAACATGGTCTCCTCTACACTGGGGAAATAAGGTGTAGACTGGGTGATCGCTTCACAGAACACTTACGTTCTGTCCACAAAAATAACCCTGAGCTTCCTGTTGCCTGCCACATCAACACACCATGTTCTCAGGCCAACATCTCTATCTCAGGCTTCCTGCAGTGCTGCAGCAAAGCTCAGCACAAGCTGGAAGAACAGCACCTCATTTTGCATCTGGGGACCCTGCAGCCTCTAGGACTCAATATTGAGTTCAACAATGTTAAGGCCTTAGCACCTTCTCCCATGTCCTTCTCCCAACCCCCACACACCAGGCCATGTCATCATGGGATGATCCTACAACCAACTCATTAGCAGCCAATGATGCTCCCAGCTGAACCTTACCCATTCCTTTGTCTTCCCAACTATTTTCTCTCTTTCTGGGTTCCATCTCTAGCTATTGTTTACTCCTCCCCTTTCCACAACCTAATCTTCACTATATACACTAACCTTTTCCTAGTTACAATCATTTCCGAAGAAAAGTAACTGTTCCTGAAACATTAACTCTGCTTTCTCTCCACAGATGTCGCCAGACCTACTGAATTTCTCCAGCAATTTCTGTTTTTGGTTCTGATTTCCAGCACCCACAATTCTTTGTCTTTTTTTTAGCAAAGATACATTGATTGGAAAGATTGTTTACTTGAGGAATGAGATGTGATTCATGGAGGGATTGGCAATCCCAAGAGAGGCATGAGAGTGTTGGCTGTGAGCTGGTATGCAACAGAGATGGCATGTGAGGAAATGGTTGGCATGGAAGGAGTTAGTGGGTAGGATGAGTAAGATTATGAAATGCGTTAAGTGTGAAAAAATGGCAGGGATGATTATTGATGCAGCTTACTATTCAAAAGCTGTTCTTGGTACTAAAACAGAAATTTTGCTGCATTTAAATTATTAGACTTTTAAATAAAGCTATCACCTGAATTAAAAGAATAAATGAACACATATTCACACATTCACTCACATACTCACTCTCTCACACATTCACACAATCACTCTCACACTCCAGTGTACAAGATGCTTATAGTCCTATATAGTCTCAGTATATGAAAATCACTGCCATGAAAATCAAAAATTAATAGTTTGAATTTTATGTTATGACGTTATAAACAAAACTCTTGAAAAAATGTGCTTCAATGTTACTGAAGTTGTTTTAACACATGGACAGTCTTATGGAGCGAAAGCTTTTGAATCTGTTACAGCCTTTGAAAGAGTAACTAAAAACATGAAAGTAATATCGTTGCAGTGAAGATACTGATTTGACCGCAACCTCTTCACAGGTGTCTGCAACCTCAATATGATTATTAATAAGAAAAATGTAATGCATTAACTTTAACCCATTGTAGCCTCATGTAGTCAACAGAGGGATGCTTTTACTTGGAGGAGAGGCTGGCTGTTTTGTTAGGTATCTGCCTGATCCCTCATCCTGAATGTAATGCTGAGCCAATCACTTTGACTGTCAGTTGCCCTCACTGTCTCCTGCTAATTCATGTTTATTAATTCCTTTATGTTGCTTGCTGAAGAAACTCTTGGTCTTCCTCAGCTCATTTTGCTATTGGCATGGTCTTGAAGCTGATTTTTATTGTATTTTTGTTATGAAAGAAGCTCAATTCTCAGCTTTTGGAAAAGTCCCAATAGACTGAACAAGGCGAAGGTTGAACCGAGAAGTTGGAGATAGGCAGACACAGAGATGCTCCAGCTGTTTTGCATTACTTGAAGATTGCATTGGTTGATCTACCTCATTAAAAAACCACATGAGAAGCTTTAAGAAGGTTCTATAAACATGCTGCCTTTTTGGGAAGTCTAGCCCGTGGAACTCACATTGTTTGGGCTCTGCTATTGACTACAGATCAGAATAAGTCCAGGAAGAAAAGCCGGTGGAATTCAACCTGAGGAGGTTCAGCACTTTGAAGTTTTTTTTATGCTCTCGTATAATGTGGGTATCACTGGCTGGGCCAGCATTTATCCTGTTGCCTTTAGAAGGTGGTGGTCAGATGCTTTCTTGAACTGCTGCAGTTCATGCACTGTAGGTAGGTCTTCAATGCTGTTCACAGGGTATTAACCTAGTGACAGTGAAGGAACAGCAACATATTTCCAATTCAGGGTGGTGAGTGGCCCGGATGGGAACTTGTAGGTGGTTGATATATACCTGCCTCCCTGTTCTTCACGGTCATAGGTTTGGAAGTTGCAGTCTGAGGACCCTTGGTAAATTTTTGTATTGCATTTTTTTTTGTATAGTACACACTTCTACTGCCGAACATCAGTGAAGAATGGGGTGGATGTTTGGGAATATGTGGTGCTAATCAAGTGGGCTGCTTTGTCCTGGATGATGTAACCTTTGAGTATTTCATCATATATCCCTGTCTTGTGCCTTGTAGATGGTGGAGAGGTTTTGGATAGTCAGGAGGTGAGTTACTTGCCACAGTATTCCTAGCCTCTGACTTGGTCTTGCAGCTATTACATTTATACAGCGAGCCCAGTTAAATTTCTTATCAATGGTAAAACACTGCCCTGCCCACAGATGTCGGTAGTGGGAGATTCAGTGATGGTACCATCATTGAATGTCAAGAGGTGGGTGATATATTGTGTTTTGTTGGTGATAGTCTTTGCCTTGCATTTGTGTGGCACAAATGTTACTTACCACTTTTAACCCAAGACTGGATTTTGTCCAGATCTTGTTGCATTTAAATATGGACTTCAGTATCTGAGGAGTTATGATTGGTGCTGAACATTTGACCTTATGAATGGAGGGAAGGTCATTGATGAAGCAGCTGAAGATGTTTGAGCCTAATGGCACTACTCTGAGCAACTCCTGCAGAAATAACTTGAAGCTGGGACGACTGACCTCCAACAAACACAAACCTCTTTCTCTCCAAGCAGTGGAGAGTTTGTCCACTGAGTTCTATTGACTTCTGTATTGCAAGGACTCCTTGATGTCACACTTGGTCAAATGCGGTCTTGATGTCAAGGGATGTTCCCCTCCCCTCACCCCTGGAATCCAGCTCTTTGTCCATGTTTGAACCAAGGCTGTAAGAAGGTGAGGAGCTGAGTGTCCCTGGTGGAACCCAAACTGGGCATCACTGAGCAGGTTATTGCTGAACAGGTACTGCTTGATAGCACTGTTGATACCTGTGAGTTTTTGAGTCTTTTGATCACATAGATGCATCCGTTCAGTATCAATGAGAGCTGTTGATCAGGTGTGGAATTTGAGCAAACATTTTCTTGGGCTCAGGCTTATTCTCTTTGTTGAAACAACGTCTTGCTTCTTAATATCTTCTGATAATCTCAGTATCACATTTAGCATCTCTAATAATCTTGGATATACAAATTTGTCCACTTGTTCTACCTTCTTTTCACCAATTGAAATTATCACCATATACTTAATGGTTTATTACTAAGAAGAGTTAGCAAGTATTCTGATTTTCTTAATGAAGGTTATTAACTTCATTTATGTTCCATGGCAATTGATCATTAGTCTCATCCATTAACCCAACATATCTAAGGTTTCTTATGTAACTTATTTCTTCTGCAATAAATATAATCATTCACAAATATAAAAGGGAATTCAGGAGAACCCACTCCATTCAGAATAGTTTGAATGTGGAACTTTGTCCCACATGAAGCAGTTGAGGAGACTAGTTGAGCTTTATTTAAGTGGCAGCTAAATAAGCACATGAGGATGAAAGGCATATTGTGGATAGAAAATGAGGTGAATAGGTGTAAGAGAAGCTCATTTAGAGAAAAATTACCAACATGGACCAGTTAGAGAAGGGCCTGTTTCTGTGAGGTTCATTTTATGTAATGTTTTATTAGAGCTGTTAATATAATTTGAAGCAAACAGATTAACAGCTCATGCAAAATACATTTTAAACTTGATCAAAGACATTTGGCAGTCACCAAAATAGATATAAGACTCTCAAACCTTATTCCCTTCAGATGCGGCTTTCTGCTGGCCTAACTGCTCAAGTGTCATTATTCCACGATGTCTTCTCAGTGGAATGGGTAATTGCAATAGACCATGTGAAGAATAAGTGCCTATTATTTGGGACAGGAGATATTCAAATGGCAGGGTTATTGACAAAAAGGTAAGCTTTGATAATATAAACTGTTATAATTGAATTTTCTAAATAGTACAGGCGGAAAATATGAAGCATTGTGTCATAATTTAATGTGGGAATGGAAAAGAAGCCTTCATGTAGGAGGTTTTTGAATACAAGAATAAGAGTACAATAGTGACATTTCAAGTGAAGGTTAAAAATCACTTGAGGACCTTTTTACAGAATATTTAAAGAGGAAGAAATGTAAAGTAATGGTTTTTGGCCAACATGCTCCATATAAATGGAAAACAAAACAATGCTACAATGGATCATTAGTCTACAAAACTTAAAAACTGGCAAGTTTGTGATCTGAAAATGGTTGCAGAAAATAAATTGGAGATAGGAAGCAAGAAAAACTTCCCTGAGGCTATGTGGAGCCATTGGCAGGCTGGAGGTTAACAAATAAGTTGCATGACAGAAGACATCAATGTGCATTTACATGGAATTTGGGAAGATTTGGTGGAGAGTAGTTTTTTAAATTCTATGTTGGAATGCAAAGTGAAGTTCCATAAGATTAAGCAGTCTGAAACCTGATGTGGAGAATTATGTTTTTATAGTAAGTTAAAGATGTTTAATTATAAAAGAACAGAACTTAAGGCAGCTGCAATCAAGACAGCTATTCACCAAACTAAAAGACAACCAAAGGTTATCAAAAATGCACAGCAATAATTCGCAGTATCTTGTGCTAGGTTTTGCAGGTAGCACACTAACCGCTTAACTAAATAATTAAATTTAGTACTAGAGATATGTTACTGCCAGTGATATAATTCTAGTGAAGAATTACAAATGTACTTGCATAGCTCAGAATAAGTCTATTCTCAATGCAACAGCCAAATTAAAGATTTAATAATTTGATGCATTAAGAGGTAACAGATGAATAAGTAAAGGAATTGTGTAATGAGACAATAGACATTGCTCGATATCAGTCCTGTTTGGGCAGAACAAAAGGAAAAGGATTCATTTTCCTAACTTGCCATCTCCTAACCATTCTCCTCAGATTTTAGTCTGGCTTCAGGGACACTCTCTCTCATTCTGGTCACTTGTCCTCCCCTGCGCTCTGGTGTTGCCACTTCCATGTTGCTGAAACTCTAAAGGTGTTATCACCGTCACCTTGCTGTCACTTTAATGTTGTCACTGTTATGGTTCTGGCCCTTTTGGCACTGTAACTCTGTTGTTGTCGTCTTTTAAAGGATGTTGTCATTTTGATGGGATTTTCTTGCACTGAAGGACTTTTCACTCTGAAAGTATTGTCACTTTGACACAGGTTTAATCTCTGACGGCGCGGTCACTCCTGACGGCGCGGTCACTCCTGACGGCGCGGTCACTCCTGACGGCGCGGTCACTCCTGACGGCGCGGTCACTCCTGACGGCGCGGTCACTCCTGACGGCGCGGTCACTCCTGACGGCGCGGTCACTCCTGACGGCGCGGTCACTCCTGACGGCGCGGTCACTCCTGACGGCGCGGTCACTCCTGACGGCGCGGTCACTCCTGACGGCGCGGTCACTCCTGACGGCGCGGTCACTCCTGACGGCGCGGTCACTCCTGACGGCGCGGTCACTCCTGTCACTCACAGCTTTTACCACTCTGGAGCTGTAACTCAGTGTTGTCACACTCATGGGTCTGTCATTCCATTAACACTCACTCTGGTGCTCTCACTCTTATGGTGTTACCATTCTAATGGAGCTGTCACTCCGGATCTGTCAGGCTAATGGAGCTGTCAACCAGATGTCGCTTTGATTGGAGCTGTCTTAGACAATAGGTGCAGGACTAGGCCATTCTGCCCTTCAAGTCTGCACCACCATTCAATATGATCATGGCTGATCATCCTTAATCAGTATCCTGTTCCTGCCTTATCTCCATAACCCTTGATTCCACTGCAAACAACAATGATTCATGATGATTTTGCAAACTGGAATAAATTAAATTGTTTTTTTTGCTGGGCAAATATAGGAAATATTTTGGTAGTTCTAAACACAACTTCAGGAGTCAGAACAGTACACCATGTCTGTGCCAGCTAATTCAAAGAGCTATGCAAATGTGCTCTCCCCACTCATTTTGTGTAACCCAGGTGATTCCCTTTTTTCAATGGTTTATCGAATTTTCTGCTGAAAATTACTGTGGAATGTGATGTATGGTGTGACTTATGTTATTATCATTTATTTTAGAGTTAGTATTTTAACAAGTGACGTGGGTTTTGGTGTCTGTATTTGAAAGGGCTTAATTAATTTGTTAATGTTTCTGAAGCCATCATTTTAAACCAGTATGTGTCAGACAGCAACTGACTGAGACCATCCTAAAGTAAATGTGAATCTGTTTGTATTATGAGTTTTACTAAAGGAGCGTACAAGCTTTGAAAAGCATTAGCTTCCTTTTGCTTGAAGAATCAAGTAATTCTTGATCAGGAAAGATCCATAAATTGGAAAACTTTGATTTTTAGTTTACAGAATACCTGACTAGGGTTAGGTCTATGTACAGTTTCCCCTGGAGAAAGAAGTTAGTTCAGAAAAGTTAGGAAATTGGTTTTTAAAGTTCAGACCAGAAGTGTTTGGTTAGAACTCTGAAGGAATTATCTGGAGCTAAGAAAATATTTTGTGTTTATAATTAAGATCCAAACAATCAAGCTTTCATTCTTGAAAAATGAAAGAAAACATTCAAATAAAACCTATAGTTGTGGTAGAGAACAAAATTCGGTCTGGTATTTGAGTCCTATACGTAATGGTATTGGAACAGATGGGATTTTGTTTTGCCATATATTTAGAAATATTAAGTTGTGTATACAGCTCACTTTGTTTTAATTTATCTTCATTTATTGTTGAAACCAAATCTGCATTTTGCTTAACTATCATTTATAAATGACCACAACGTTAAATAAAAAAAGCAAAACATGATCAATCAAGCCAGATTTCAATCTGGGATCTGACTCATCCATCACCTCAGATCATAACATGAGTAATTTCATTATTTGACAATTAATTTAAATCTGTAACTTCTGGTCACCAATTCTCTTGGTTTTGAACATAAATGTCAAAACTAAAATTCAAGTATTTACAACTTTATTTTTTTAATGTGGAAATAATTGGAATCTAATGCATTAGAAATTGAGCAACATGAGCATGACAGAAATGTGACAGGATTAGCACTGTCAAAGTCAGCTCCACAAGGTGACAACATCAGAGCAACAGCCATCTCCCTCAATGATAGAGCCATCCGAGACCGATATAGTCTTAATCTCAATCCCTGTGAATTCTGGCCATTTTATTTGCAGGTCAAATTTGAATGTGTCCAATTAAATCAGTCTTGCAACAAAATTGTGCTTGATATCCCTTTCAAGGTACCAAGTGAAATGTTATTTGGATAGAGCTCAAATGGTGATCACATTTGATAGCTGGTGCTTTGAGTGTTAAGAATGATGCAGTGCTATACCTATGCAACCATTATCTCTAGTTCCACAAACTGACTAGATAAATTCCTCATGATTACTGAAGGAAGTGCAATGCTAGTTACACTGTTCCTTTTTATTGCTACCTAACCGTTTCTATACATAGAACAATCCTGAGGCATTGCTGACCATCACCTTCACTGATTTTTGAGGAGAACATATCAGGAAATACATCATTATTTGGGAAATTGTCATAAAATGTTTTTAAGTATAATCTTTTAAGAAAACTGAGACTAATGAACAAGGTTGCAATTTTATCATGTCTTATAGAATGCCTGTAGAAAGTTGGCTTTGCATCAGAAATATTTTTATTCCATTTGTTTTAATGGGCCTCTACAGTTTTCAAAAAATGAAATGAAGTGGCATTCTGCAGAATGTTTGCAGGTAAGTATGATTTTCTGTCCTACTGTGTGCAGTGTGCAGGATGCCGATGGTTTGAAAATTAGGCTTGAATCCAACAGTGAGCATGGTGCTGAGAGATTCAATTAATGTATGAATTTCAGAGGATTTTTTTTTGTGAAAGATGCTGCAGCTCAGAATAATCCAGATCAAAGCAACTTTGAAGCTCCTATTGACAAATTGTGTGTTTAACTTCAGATTTAATGATATGGGTTTTCATTGCTGTTGGAAAGGATATCTACACTGGCGTTTTATTGACTTCCTCCTATCCGAAACAATCAGCCCCTCACAGATGCTGAACAAATAAAATTTGGCAAACAAAATGCCGTGAAGCAATACCCTTCATCAATGAAGGAGGGGGTGAGAGTGCAAACTTGATATTTTAAATAGCTGCATGCATTTGAAAAGGCCTTATTACCTCTAGCAATATAAACAGCAAGAACTAAACTGTTTGGGCCATTACCTTGTCCACAACACAGGACCACTGAGCTGTTGTTGCTAAGTAACTAATGAGAGAAAATTGCCATCAGCAATCTTCAGGCTCATATAAAATGTATCTGTGCTGTTTGAACACTGTTTAAAGCATTGGTTAACCATTTAATCTGAATGGATAAACAAATATCTGAGCATTGCTAGCAGGGGAATCATATAAAAGTGTGATAACTCAGTGATTAAAATGTCATTGAAGGCAGATCTTTTCCTGCCTAAATCCTTTAAGCACACTCCAAAATAAGGGCCTTTTCTAGCATTCTGATGAATCTTTCTTTTGTAATTGTTTTAAATTGTGTAATGCCATACAAATATAGGCCACTCGACCTACCCAGCCTTTGCCAACGTTTATCTATCTTCATAATTTTAATCTGCAAAAGCCTCCATTCCCTTCTCCATTATCAGCAAAAGTAGCTTTCCCTTACTATTCTCCTCAACTAACTCCCATAGTAAGAAGTTCCACATTTCCAACCTTTCTTTTCAAACCTCTGTTTGTTTGATTTCGAGGTGGCTATTTTGTGTTTATTAGTTTGATTTTATTTTTCTTCCTCTTCACAAGTGAGACACTGCACTCTTTAGCTATTCATTCAAGACATTTGATTTTGAGGGAAAATATCCATTATCCACTTTTCCCTCTTTTATGAAAATGGTGTCATTAGGAGCCCTGACTGAGTATTTTCTCAAATCCAAAAGCAGAGCTTAGCTCTAGTCTAGAGTGAGAAGTGAAGGATGTGTTGTGTATGTAAGAATCTTACACGAATGAGCATGGACGATTTCAGTCCAGTTCCAGAAGGAAGGATATTCAACCCACTCTGATTCAGTTTGGGAGAATAGAAAATGAGGTTGGTGTGACACACATTGTGGAGATAGGTTAAAAAACAAGGACTGCAAATGCTGGAAACCAGAATCTAGACTAGAGTGGAAAAGGACAGCAGGTCAGGCAGGATCCGGGGAGCAGGAAAATTGACGTTTCAGGCAAAAACCCTTCAGGAATACAGGCAGTGTACGTGGAGAGATAAATGAGGGGGTGGGGAGAAAGTAGCATAGAGTACAATAGGTGAATGGAGGTGATAGGTCAGAGGAGGGTGGAGTGGATCTGTGGAAAGGAAGATAGGCAGATAGGACAAGTCATGGGGACAGTGCTGAGTTGGAAGGTTGGAACTGGGGTGAGGTGGGGGAAGGGGAAATGAGGAAACTGGTGAAATCCACATTGATGCCATGGGGTTGAAGCGTTCTTCCTCCAGGCGTCAGGTGGTGAGGGTGTGGTGGGGGAGGAGGCCCAGGACCTGCATGTCCTTGTCTTTTTTGTCTGAAACGTTGATTTTTTTTTTTCCTGCTCCTCGGATGCTGCCTGACCTGCTGTGCTTTTCCAGCACCACTCTAATCTGGACACATTGTGGAGATGACCAGCTGTCAAATGTTGCAATGGGAGATGGACATGCCAACCTCACCCCCACACACTTTACCACACACCATCACCAAGTCTGATTTGAATAGGTCTGCTCCTATGTAATGACTGCCTAGAAAGCTTGATATGTGTCACACTCAGAACAAAATAGATGCAGGTATAAAATCTGGCAACAAAACAGCCCATAAAGAGATGCAGTCTACCAGTAAAGGGAACAGTGCCGGTGGGATAGAAATGTGGACAGACATGCTCATGAAACACAGCTCCTTTGGATTTGGGAGGATGAAGGGTAGACTCTCAGAGCTACATTTCACTCTCTAGAAAAGTTGCAAATTATATGGGTGCATTGTCACCAACTAAATCAATGTCGTCACCCAACTTTCTTTATAATGAAATGCAAATAAGGAATGCTTTTCCTTCAGAAGGTAACTTTTCCTTTTTTTTTATCACGGAGACAATCACACCTCCTACCAAAGCTAGGAACTATTTATCTCCAGTTAGGTACAGTTTAATGCATTGAACATAACCTTTTTCATCATTTCCAAACTGAACACTCCATTTTTCCTACATGTGAAAGTGGCAACAGATGTTCAAGCTTCCAAAGTAATATACCTTCCTATGAGGTAATCTGCCATGCTATATTATGAGGCTTCCTCAAATACTTGTTCCCTGCATTGAAGGTGGACCTGAACCTAGAGAAGGCATCGTGCTTATTTCAGTCAATAAAAGGTTTAATGATACTTCAATGTTAGTAAACAACTAAACAGGAATAGAGTGCAAACCCATTCTGTTTCTGCAAACTGTGCTGGTGATATGAGGAGCCATGATGCTCACAAGTTAGCAATGATATGCTCCATTGAATATTCATGTACAGTGCAGGATCTGCTGTCTATAAAACCCATACGTGTGGCCATGCCAATTATTTGATTGTACAAAACATTTAAAATGGAAAGCAACAACATTTCTCAGAACATTAAAGTGATCAACAAATAGATAAAGTAAGCATAAAGAAAGTCCTGAAGGAAATGATCTCCTTGAAGGTGAGGATATTACCAGAGCTGGATAAAGTGATCTTCAGCTTTTAAGAGAAGAAATAGCAGATGCCTTGAGGATTATCTTCGACAGTCTACCAGCAGCAATGAGGTACCAGAGGATTGAAGGTCTTGTACAATTATTCAAATAGAATGCAGTCATTGGCTAAGTAATTGTAAGCCCACTAGTCTCGTCAGTGGTGGCAAGTAAGTAAAATCGATATTGAGCTATGATAAGCTGGAAAGGTCAGCATGATTTTAATAAAGGGAGATTGGGTCTTACCAATTTAATTGAACACTTTAAGGAAGTAACAAGGATGATTGATTAGGGTTTATGCAGTGGAAAGTTGTCTGAATGGAGTTTGGTCAGACATTTGACAAGATCCTCATTGGCAGAGTGGTCAGAAACATAACTCATGGGATACAGGGAATGTGGTGAGTTGGATCCAAAACTGTCTTAGTGACTGAAATCTAAGCATTGGCAGCTGCTTTTGAGAATGGAAAGTGATTTCCAATGGTATTTTATTATGCTTAGTGGTGGGTCTCTCTCTGTTTGTGGTATATTTATTGATTTAAAGTTAAGTATTGGTGGCATAATTAGTAAAGTTTCAGGCAACATAATTGGCTGGGTGGTTAATCATGAAGAGAATGGCTATCACTAGCAGGATGAAGTCAATGATTTGGTTGTCAGTGGCACATGGAATTCAATCCAAGTATTTGAGGAGATTGGGGGGGAAAAAAAGCAAGGAGTGGGGGGTAGTTTGGGGGGGGGGGGGGGGTGCGGAGCAGGATGTTAGAGAGGAGTACAAGGAATGAGACTGCATGTTTACAGATCCATGGAAGTGGCAAGACAGGTAGATAATGTGGTAAAGAAGGTGCATGGAATCCTCTTTCAGTGGGTGAGGTACTGGATACAAAAGCAAGGATATAATTCTAGAACTATATAAAACACTGGTTAAGGCACAGCCAGGGATCTGTGTTCCATTCTGGTCACCACATTACAGGAAGGACAGAATTGCTCCAGAGACCATACCGAGGAGATTAACGATGGTGCCTGGCCTTGAAATTTGCAATGATGAGGAAAGAGGATTGTTTTCCTTTAGAACAGGGTCGGCTGAGTAGTAATTTAATGAAGGTGTACAAAGCAGAGGTGCTCAGGCAGAGTGGATAGGGAATATCTGCTTCCCTTAATGGAAAGGTCAATTATCACAGGGCACAGACTGAAGGTGACTGGTAAAAAGACTTAATCAGTTGAGGAAAATCTTTTCCCAGAGGGTGGTGGGCGCCTAAGGTTCACAGCTTGGTTTGGTGGTTGAGATGGTAACCCTGACGTACAGACTGTCATTAGAAACGAACCTGGATCTGCATGGGAAATGCTGTAATCTGCGAGACTATGGACAAGGTGCTGCTGAGCAGGGTTAGAATGGGCAATTAGTTTATTAAGGAGGAGAAAGTGAGGACTGCAGATGTTGGAGATCAGAGCTGAAAATGTGTTGCTGGAAAAGCACAGCAGGTCAGGCAGCATCCAAGGAACAGGAGAATTGGCATTTCGGGCATAAGCTCTTCAGGAATGAGAAGTGTGCCCAGCAGGCTAAGATAAAAGGTAGGGAGGAGGGACTTTGGGGAGGGCCATTGGAAATGCGATAGGTGGAAGGAGGTCAAGGTGAGGGTGATAGGCTGGGGTGGGGGCGGAGAGGTCAGGAAGAAGATTGCAGGTTAGGAAGGTGGTGCTGAGTTCGCTGGTTGGGACTGAGACAAGGTGGGGGGGAGGGGAAATGAGGAAACTGGAGAAATCTGAGTTCATCCCTTGTGGTTGGAGGGTTCCTAGGCGGAAGATGAGGCACTCTTCCTCCAACCATTGTGTTGCTATGGTCTGGCGATGGAGGAGTCCAAAGACCTGCATGTCCTTGGTGGAGTGGGAGGGGGAGTTGAAGTGTTGAGCCATGGGGTGGTTGGTCCGGGTGTCTCAGGTGTTCTCTGAACCGTTCCGCAAGTAGGCGGCCTGTCTCCCCAATATGAGGAGGCCACGTCTGGTGCAGCGGATGCAATAGATGTGTGTGGAGGTGCAGGTGAAAATTGCTGCTTCTTGCAAATACCAAAGGTGAGAATAGCAGAAAGGCTTCTGCTTTGGGTTCCTTCCAAGTCCCTGCAGCGCACATCTGGAGAATCTGGCAATCGGCCATTCATATTGTATTGAACAAGTGACAAGCCACTTGCACTTGTCATTTTCCCCTTGCAAGGGCAATACCAGTGAGGTCATGTTAGAGATTTTGAAACATATAACCATAGGAAATTTTACAGCACAAAGATGTCATTCAGCCCATTGCCTGGCTTAATTAATTAGTTTATTAAGCCAGGCAATGGGCTGAATGACATCTTTCTGTGCTGTAAAATTTCCTATGGTTATGTTTCAAAATCTCTAACATGACCTCACTGGTATTGCCCTTGCAAGGGGAAAATGACAAGTGCAAGTGGCTTGTCACTTGTTCAATACAATATGAATGGCCGATTGCCAGATTCTCCAGATGTGCGCTGCAGGGACTTGGAAGGAACCCAAAGCAGAAGCCTTTCTGCTATTCTCACCTTTGGTATTTGCAAGAAGAAGCAATTTTCTTCACGAAGCTGTCTGCTTGTCATTCTGCAGCAAGTGGAACAGCTGTGACAACCTTTTTCATGTGAAGCTAAATGACAAAAGTGAATCTGCTCCAACATGTCCAGTTACATGTGAAGATAGATCCAAGGTTATACACAAATTGCCTGGATGACATTGGTGTATGTGGAAATGACCATTTTAGAACAGTGTCTTGACTCAATGTTAGTGCTTATTCTCTGGATACAGTTATCTTAATCCGATGTACCTATTAAATGCCACATCCGTTTATCCCCCTTTCCTGAAAGCACCTATCTAATCTTTGCTTCAGTCTTTCATTAAATTCCACAACTTGACATTACTCAGTGTAAAAAGGTTTCTCCTGCTCTGTTCTAAATGTCTAATATTTAATCTTTATGCTTTAATCTATGTCTACTTTGTAACAATGAGCTACTGAAAAATAAATATTTTACCACCATCCCTAATTTACCATCCATCACCCTTGTAATTTTAAGTGTGTTTGAAGCACTGTTTAATTTCTACAATGAAAGTCTTTGTCTTCTTCCTATTTGTATTTCCTCATCACTGAGAATCTTCATTGTATTCTCTATGTTGTACCAGAACACCTCCATAATGTGGAATGCAAAACTGCACATTGTATGCCAAAAGAGGTGTTGCTTGATATCATCGTTTTCCACAATATCTAGTGCTGCATTAGCTTATTTTATAAATTTATTGATTTTTGGAGTTTTGCTTTAAATGTGTAGTGATCTTGAACTCTTCAATTGATAGCCTTTCCATATTCAAATTTACTCCCCTGGTTTGCCAAAACATTGCCATCTAATGCTTCATGAAAATGACTGAAGTCTTATCTGCTGTGACTCCTGGTGTTGAGCATCTCAATCATTTCCTCAGTTTGCAGATCTGGAGTTTCGGTTAGCATGAGAAGAGTAACTGCATGATTTTGCACAGTTCTTCCCAAGCTTTGTTCCATTGCGACTGCATTTTGAGATTTGACAACTGTCACAAACTCAGCGTAGATGGAAGAGAAGATCATTACATAGCAAGGGAAGGGGACAGCGGCCATTGTTGCCCGAGAGCTCGCAATACCAAACCTTTAGCTTGTTACTCCACTTGGGGTCCCCACCAACTTTGGGAACCCTTGGCCTAGGTTATGCTGCATTTGAGCCATTGCTACACAGTAGAGGCTTTGAGCTGGAATTCTCTACCAGAGAAGTGTGGTGGAGGCAAAAGTAGGACACAATATCTGTCAAGCGACTGTGGCTGCTCAGGATTGGCAATCTCCCAAAACCTTGCCTCAACTCTATTCTCTTCACTGAACCATCTGATACAGGAAACATTTCTGGAGAATATTGCCACATTCTGCTTCCATTTGTAGCATCTGTGCTGGGAAAGGAACATGAGGATCTTACATATATTTAGGTATATGTATTTATGTGCATATGTGGAAAAATGTTCAGACATAAAATTTGGACGTTGTTTGAATTGAAAGGGTTTACCATGTGGTTTTATCAAGGAATTAACTTAAATGTGTTCAAACCCTCCTATTTGCAGAGTTTGGAGAAAAGCAAGCAAAACTTTCCAGGAGATAAGAGATGGGAATTTATCGCCCTGAATTAATGACCAATCTGGGGACCTTAGGGGACATTTTTGATATTTGTTGAGCTACGTTTTATCGACATAGATTTCTGATTGACAAACCCAAGAGTTAGTAAGGAAGGCATCCCAGTAGCTTCAAGTCTCTTTTCTCAGCAGAGTCATGAAGTCCTACCGTCATTGTATGGCTGTCAGCAGTTTCATTTGAAACCCAGAGGACCATGAGAACTCATGATATTCTATGTTTTGTTTCCAAACCCTTGGCCACTCCTTTTACCTCTTTTGAGACATTATCTGCATAGACTTTTGTCTTTTGTGCCAGTTCATCCATGCTTAGAATTATATCCAATTCTGGACCATACCTTCAAAGTCAAACAGTATTTGCCACTGGTTTTAGGAATAAATGCTATATTTAATAAATGTGTTGTTTTGTATTCATCAAAGAAGCCTGGTGGATGTCTTTTTTTTACTCGTATTGTCGTACAAAAGAGAAGCAATTGTCCATTTGGTGGTTGAACCAACACCTTTTTATTAATGGTGTGCTGGTGGAGTAGTGCATCTTGATGATCAGCACATTCCTTCAGTCACAGTCGTAACACTAATTCTATATTTGCATCTCTCCTTGTTCTATCTGGCTGAGAATGTTGGCACTGCACTATAACAAAATGTAGCATTGCTGGTGTAATTCTGTGTTGTGTATTGACTGCACATATAACAATTGTCACACAGCAATGTTCTGAGGACAATTAACAAAATGTGATTGTCTGGCATTGTAAACACATTCACAATGTCCTTGACGGTTCAAAACCAGAATGTACAGAATGGATTTGAGAAACAGTGAAGACATTGTAACACTGTCTGATGCATTTTATAGGCCACCAGATGGAGGGACTGGATAGAGGGAGAGAGAGGCAGTACAACTACTGAGTGGTGCAAAAACTATATGGTAACAATGATGGGAGAATTAATTGTCCCAACATTTAATGATTGCATTTGTGTTAAAAGCAAAGGGGCAGAAAGTGCTCTTAAGTATCCTCAGGAGAACTTTGCACAAGAACATATTACTGTATATCAGAGCATTGCTCAGTCAAACTGCCTCTTGATTCTGCATTCTGTGGTCTTCAATATCATAATGGCTTATCAATGCTTAATGGCCAGAACTGCTCTTTCCTTTCCATATCTTTTGACTCTTTAACTGATTAAAGATTTGCCCATTTTCTTGATCAGTACATTTTGTGTTAATTGAAGAGGAAAGGCATTGCACACATATTGCTCAGATTAATGAGGCAAGATCACAATAGAATCCCTAGAGTGTGGATGCAGGCCATTCAGCCCATTGAGTCCATACCGACCCTCCAAAGAGCATCCCATACAGACCCAACCCCTAACTCCTATCTCTGTAACCCTACATTTCTCTTGTGCAGGGTCAGGTGGATTAGACATCTTTGGACAGTAGGAGGAAACTGGACACCCGGACAGAACCCACGCAGACAAGGGGAGAATGTGCAAACTTCACACAGTCGCCCAAGGGTGGAACCAAACCCAGTTCCCTGGCTCTGTGAGGAAACATTGCTAACTACTGAACTACCATGCCACCCTCTGCAGCCTCTGTTCACACGGTTTCTGTTTGCTTCTTTTGATTGTAAATGAAAGGAAACATTTAGCATTGTTTGAATGCATCTCCCTCTGACAGTCCACCATTGGACAGTGATGTGTTGCTGGTCTGTAGTCAGTATTGCTGACAAAGTCACAGTGAACTGAATTGGGCAGTAAAATGAGAGGTGGCTAAGGATAGGTAAGCTGTGTGATCTTATCAGTTAAACAGGGACTAGGGTGAGAAAGGGAGCTGTATTTGCAGACATTAGCCTTAATACCTACATGCTATAAGCAGCTGTTATGCCACTATGTAGATGATGAAAGGCAACTCCTGAGTTCCAACAGGTATTCGGTAGGTGTTCAAAGATGGCACCAGCACTACGTATGCCAGTCTATCCTGAAATATTCAGGCAGTGATGCGTTCTTTTTAATATGGTGAGTAATAGAATCAGGCTAGAGTTGGGTTAGAGAGGTGTGATGGGGTGGGTTGGTTGGTTAATAAGGCAAGTTTGAGATGAAAACATGAGAACTTGCTTGGGCTTGCAGAGAGAAACCTTCCAGTAAATACAGCCAAAAACACATTAGATTCTGCCCTAAATTAATGAATGTTAACTCTCCTGTCCTTTAACAAATACTTTAATGTTATATTTCTAAATACCCCAGCCAATTTTAAATTATCTTCCACCAACCTGTCTCCTTTCTGCTCAGGAATCCAGACCTCACATCTTACATTTTGTATTCACTGAAACATTTGTAAAATGTTTCATTTAAAACATTTTGTCTCCTCCTGGAATCACCTCCCTTATCTAAATCATGCAGCGTGATCGGAACTCCCCCAAGGAACCTAGGCTCCTATTTAGCTGGCCAATTGCAGCCAAAGATGATACAGGAAAATATTGGCAGGAAAATATATTAAAACAAAAATAAACAGCAGATTAACCAGCAGAAAGAACTAAAACAGAGCATAGAGTGTGAATGTATATTTTACTTGAAGGGCAAAATGCAAATCATCTTTTAAACGGCACCTGCAGAACAATATTAAACTCTTTAATCTGTTTACATGAGCAGATCAGCTCCTTGGGTTATGAGCATTCCCAGATTAGGGAAGGTGGTGCCGAAGAATATGTCCATAGCCGGCTACTCTTACACTCCATGAAATCATACAGCACACAGGTAGCCATTTGACCCATCGTGCCTGTGCTAACTCTTAGAAAGATTGCTCACCCTCTGACTCAAAGTCCCAGAAATCCCTTTCCAACAGCGCACTCGGTATCCTGACATCCCAGCAGTCCCCAAAAATTTTTAAAAACTGCTTTCTCCCCCATGTCCTGCAAATTTTAGCTTCATAAAAGCTGCTGCAATTCCCTCAAAAATTAACATTTGAATCTTCATCCACCATCTGTTCACACAACACATTCCAGATCATAACTTGTTGCATTGGGTAACGCATTCCAAATCATAACATGTTACATCAAGTAACACATTCCAGATCATAACTTGTTGCATCAGTAGTCATGATTTGGAGATGCTGGTGTTGGACTGGGGTGTACAAAGTTTTAAAAAATGCACAACACCAGGTTATAGTCCAGCAGGTTTAATTGGAAGCACTAGCTTTCGAAGTGTCACTTCTTCACGAGGTGGTTGTCACCTGATGAAGGAGCAGCGCTCTGAAAAGCTAGTGCTTCCAAATAAACCTGCTGGACTATAACCTGGTGTTGTGATTTTTAACTTTGTTGCATCAGGTAACACATTCCAGATCATAACATTGTTGCTTCAGGTAACACATTCCCTTCACTGACAATTCCATTGTTTGAGCTTTGATGAAAGAAGACTGCTGGAGGAAGCTACGTAAGACCGTCATGGACAATTTTAAGCAGCTCTGGGTCTAGTAGCCCCTGCTTCTGGCTGCACCAACTCTGCGTGGACAGCAGCAGTCTGAGCTGGATGTCTGGCAACAGCAACTGCTGGTGGAGTGATTGTAGTAAAAGAACAACAGGTCACATCAAGCTGATGCTCCACAGAGCCAATGAAACTCCACTCCCCACTGGCTGGTGTCTCCAAGATCCTGGTGGAAAGCATCTTCTGCTGTGAACCTGTGGTGATCCCCTTGAAGATGGATATCCTCAGCCACAATGGTATCAGTCTCAGTTTATAGTGCAGTGCGCTGACTGTTGGTGGGAGGTGTTTGTGCAGCAGCAGAGATTGAGTTCATGGCCAATATATGCTGCATCACGCTCAGGTCCTTCAGTGTGTGTTGATGGAGTTGACCATCATTGCTCACGAGAAAGGATGCACCCAAGATTTGGGCATTTCCCTGCACCATATCTGTGGTCTTCTCCAAACCTCAGGACATTGACCACAGGCCTTGCGACAGGTCCCCAGCACAGCAGGCTTTCTGTTCTGGGCACACAATAGGCTTCCTCTGCAGCCTTTGTGGCTTCCAGTCTGAGCTCCAGCAGGAAACCAATATCCAGCAGGGTGCAGAGGCAAAAGGTGAATGTAGTTCCAGGGAATCCACAGGCCTTTTGTTCAACATCAACACAAGGGCATGGCCTTAAAATCTGTCTTCATTGTGTTGATTTCTTTCATTTTTAATGGAATTGTCAGCTCCAATAATGCCCAGAACCCCGACTGACATCCTCTCCCATTACCATGACCGCGCTCACTACCTCCTCTCGCCCTCACGGTGCTCACTACCTCCTCACAGTGCTCTCTCCCTCCCCTCACCCTGATGGTGCTCACTCCCTCCCCTCACCCTCACGGTGCTATCGCCTTCCCCTCACCCTCATGTTGCTCTCTCTCTCCCCTCACCCTCACGGTGCTCACTCCGACCCCTCACCCTCACAGTGATCACTACCTCCCCTCACCCAGACAGTGCTGACTCCCTCACCTCACCCTCACGGTGCTGACTCCCTCACCTCACCTTCACAATGCTCAATCCCTCCCTTTGCCCTGACAGAGCTCTCTCGTTCCCCTCACCCTCCGTGCTCTCTCCCTCCCCTCACCCTCATGATGCTCACTCCCTTCCCTTACCCTCATGGTGCACAGTCCCTCACCTCCACCCTGACAGAGCTCACTCCCTTACCCTAACCCTAACGGTGCTCACTCCCTCCCCTCACCCTCATGATGCTCACTCCTTCCCCTCACTCTCACGGTGCTCACACCCTCCCTCAGCCTCATGGTGTACAGTCCCTCACCTCACCCTGACAGAGCTCACTCTCACTCTCACTCTCACTCTCACTCTCACTCTCACTCTCACTCTCACTCTCACTCTCACTCTCACTCTCACTCTCACTCTCACTCTCACTCTCAAACCCTAACCCCCACAGTACTCACGACCTCCCCTCACCCTGACTGTATTCACCCTCTCCCTATTTTCATTGGTTTGATTATTCCGACCTCACTCCCCTCACCCCTTCCAACTCTGCTATCAACCATTCCCCGAAAAACGCTCCTTTCTTCAACCCATGTATTTATGGACAATGGTGACACAGCCCGTGTTGGCCAGAAAGCATCCAGTCATTTTGAAAAGTGAATTATGGATAAACCTTATTTGGAGGGCAACTGAATGTTGTTCGGAGGAGTTAACATTATCATGAAGGGGACACATTATCAGGAGGGCCAGAATGTCTGTGTAGAGGGTGAGAAATATCTGAGGTGTGGTGGGGAGTGATCTATAATGGTTGAGGTCTGCAGTGTTGGTGTTGCTATGGGTGTTGGAGGTTTTGATTCCAGTCCAATTACATTCAGCAGGCTTTACACCTGCAAGGGAAAGCACCAGGTTTTGTTGGATGGCCAGGATAAGTACAGCGATTCCAGTCAACTGATCCTATGTAGATGTTAGATCTCATGGAATACAGGGACAACTCGCCATTTGGATACAGAACAGGCCTGAAGGTCGAAGACAGGTTGCTTTTCAGACTGGAGGCCTGTGCCACAAGGATCAGTGTTGGGTCCACTACTTTTCATCACTTCTATAAATGACTTGGATGTGAGCAAAAGAGGTATAGTTAGTAAATTTGAAACTTACACTAAAATTGGAGGGGTGGTGGACAGCGAAGAAGGTTTCCTCAGATTACAGCAGGATCTTGATTGGATGGGCCAATTGGCTGAGAAGTGGCAGATGAAGTTTAATTTAGATAAATGCGAGGTGCTGCATTTTGGAAAGGCAATTCAGAGCAGGACTCAAACACTTAATGGTAAGATCATGGGGAGTGTTGAAAAACAAAGAGCTTGAAGTGTAGGTTCATAGCTCCTTGAAAGTGGAGTTGCAGGTAGATAGGATAGGGAAGAAGGCGTTTGGTATGATTTCCTTTATTGGTTTGAGTATAGGTGTTGAGAGGTCACGTTGCAGCTGTACAGAACAATAGGCCTCTATTGGAATATTGTGTGCAATTCTGGTCTCCTTCCTATCAGAAAGATGTTGTGAAACTTGAAAGGGTTCAGAAAAGATTTACAAGGTTGTTGCCAGGGTTGGAGGATTTGAGCTACAGGGAGAGGCTGAACAGGCTGGGGCTGCTTTCCCTGGAGCGTTGGAGGCTGAGGGGTGACCTTATAGAGGTTTACAAAATTATGAGGGGCATGGATAGGCTACATAGACAAGGTTTTCTCCCTGGGGTTATGGAATTCAGAACTAGAGGGTATAGATTTAGGGTGAGAGGGAAAAATTTAAAATGGAGCTGGGGGCAACACTTTCACATGGGGGTGGTGTGTGTATGGAACGAGAGGAAGTGGTAGAGGCTGTCACAATTACAACATTTAAAAGTCATCTGGATAGCTTTATGAATAGAAAGAGTTTAGAGGGATATGGGCCAAGAACTGGGAAATGGGACTAGATTGGGTTGGGATATCTGGTCGGCATGGACAAGTTGGAACGTGGTGTCCGTTTCTGTGCTGTACATCTCTACAACTCGATGACTCCAGCGAATTGTGCAGCAATCTGAGCAGGGTTAAAAACAAGTGGCAGTTTAAACCTTTCCCTTAAGTATTATGAACATGCTCATATTCCTCAGGCTCCCATTCTCCATCTTCGACTAAAATCGTACCATTCACTGCTCCTACATTAGAAGATACAGGTCAGAGTCTCTGTTTGTCTCAGAGATTTTGGCGTAAACATTCATTTAAACTGACTGGATTAAATTATTGACAGTGCTGAAAGACACTAGAGTAGATTAGAGAAATTTTATACATGGAGCAAACACAATAGTACGATCATCCAAAAGTGAGTTGGAACCATGTATACTTAGAAGAGGAGTTTGACAATGGTGTTGTTTATCCTCAGTCTGTTCTTCAACATCTGTGCAGAACCAATGATCAAAACAGTGTTTTGAAGACACAAGTCTAGTCTTAAGGTAGGGAGTGGAATGATAACATCGATAAGATTTGCAGATGACAGAGCTTTTGTAGCAAGCATGGAGGCAGCACTATAAAAATAAATGGATTGACGAGTAACAGAAAGCAAGAAGTCTGGAACGAAAATGAAACATCAGCAAAATCAAAGTGATGCATATCTCAAAATCACCAAAAAATATTCATATATTCATAGAAGGAAAATAGTCAGAAAGGGTACAAAGATTTAAAGATTTAAAATGTATGCTACCTCCAGGAGGAGGTGCAGCAAAGGAATACGAATGAGGACAGCAATGAGAAAGACAATACATAGAGAGAGAGAGAGAGAGAGAGAGAGCGCGAGGGGGGGGGGGGTGGTGGTTGCTAACTGGACAGTTGAATGAACAACTCAAGAAGCAATTTATAAAGAACTGCTGTGCAGAAGGGTCACTGGACCTGAAATATTAACTCTGCTTTCTCTCCAGACCCGCCTTTCTCCAGCAATTTCTGTTTCTCTGTTAAATTTCCAGCATCCACAGTTCTTCATTTTATTATGAAGAACTTGATGTGGAATGCTGATTTGAATGGATGTGAAATGTGAATCGTATGGAAGGAGGATTTACTGCTAAGCTTTGGAGAAAAATGGAAAGAAGCTTTTGAAAAACTCTAACAAATGAAATGCTAAATAGAGTGAACAAATGAATAAAGTTCTGAACATAATTATTGGAGAATCAAGATTAGAGTGGTACTAATCTTGATTCTAATCTCCAGTATCTGCAGTACCCACCTCTGCATAATCAGTGGAGAGTCTGGTCAGGACACTTCTTAAGAAGATGGGAGCTAGTAAAAGGCATTATGGAGGAAGTTTTCAAGGAAAAGAAGAGGAAGAGAAGGGAGGAAAATGTTAGTATTGGATGACTTAAAAATTGCAGGGCAATATTGGAAAATGAAAAGCAAGTGTAGGTACAAGATAACATGGAGCAGTCTCGGCACCAGAGACCATCCTGAAGGCAGAGTAAACACAATGATGAATGTTTCGAAATACCTCAGTATGGAGTGAGAACTGCTTCAGTTATGGCAGCTGAACTGACAGGCCAGCAGCAGTTAACATCAACCATTGTCTGACACTATCAGGAAATTGCTGATGTGTTGACCATCACATTATGAATTGTGCTGATGATAGGTTCAGTTGACCGCAAGCATTGTAGCCTTGGAAACAAATGTCTTTGATGCGGCGAAGAGGACAATTTTAGGATTTCACTACAAAGGGCAACCAGAGTATTTTCTCCCATCTCATGTAGTAAGAGACATTAGAAGTGGTAATATAGTGGAGAACGGGGTGTTTGCCACTCAGAAACCCATTTTACATGGTGCCAAATTTTTATTTCTGTTGATGTCAGCGGGCAGTGAAATAAAATTATATTTTTCAATTTTATACAATCAAACAAAATCGTAATGTAACCCACTAGGGAGAATGTTCAGCCGGACCTCCCAAGAGTAGGCTTTATCTGTAGGTTTTTTAGCATTCTGAATCTCTGGGTGACAGCTTCTGCCAACTGAGTGTGCCAGTGCCAAGGTGAGCAATAGGCTGAGAAATTCACTTAAGCTTTGTCTGTTCGCTCTTAACAAGCTAATTCAACATGAAAGACTCCAAAGTATCCCAGCAGTGGAGGTTCCATGTTCGTCAGTACCTAACTGGCCCATTCACATACTTAATGATAAAAAATGGAAAAACGGGTCTATTGCTTAACCTTTTCAGGAAAGCAGTTCGAGGAAACTGTTTACGTTTGAGTCAGCTGAAGTATAAATGATATCAAATTGTGCATGGCACAAGACGCTAAGGATGATGGGTGCCAGGTGGTTGGGGTATTAGTTTGGTGAATTAGGTAAGGTGTCAAATTTGTAAAGTGCACTTGGGGGTGAGGTTGATAGCATGCCAATGGACTGCCAGGTTGGTGAGATGCCAGGGTGACAGTTAAGTGAATAGATGATAGATTTGGGCATGGGAGTGGGAAGCGTTGCTTCCAGCCAGATTCCAGTGTTGACTTTGCCAGGTCTGACAGGCCAGGAGGATGACATCAGGCCTGGATGGAATGGGTCAGTCTAGGTGGAAGTTAGTTCAGATCAGGGGGATCAGTTGAGAGGTCAGGAGAGGCCTACCCAGAAAGGTTCCATTGGTAAGCAGGAGCCTCCATTTAACTGTTACCCAGGAGTCGGATTACATTTTTAATCATCTAACTTTTTCTGTGTAGTTATTATGATTAAAGGAGTTGGAGCCCTCTAAAATTTCCAGGTTCAGGGAGCTTTTCTAAAGGGTGCCACAGCAGAGATTTCAAATTCTCGGGCAAATTGCAGAGTCTGCTGCATCTAGCATTCTACAACTTCAATCTGCACTGTTCCAGCAATTCCCATGTGTTTAAAATGTAGCTTTGCACACTTCCACGTGGGAAATGATTGACCAATGCACAATTACTTAGTTAGACTTTGGTTGATCTGTCACATTAAGGCTGTGTGTGACTATCTCTCATAATAATAAGGAGAGGTTGATACACTTCATGTACCAGACAATTCTAGCTGATCAGGAAGGCAGTCCACTGGTATGCTAACAACCCCACCCACATGGCATTTTACACCGTACCTACTTTGCCAACCTGATACTATTGGCGAATCAGAAGTATTACTAGGTTGATATTGGATCAATTGGGCCCTGTTATGGTGCACCTTCCTTGGCTATCTGGTTCTTAAAACCCAGGTCTCTGGCTGTGGGTAAAGACATTGCACCACAAAATCTCTTTCCTTAAGTCTACAACTGCTCATTCATAGTAGGTCTATGTTTGAAAAATTTAAATATTGAGCAATGCAAATTTAGCAATTTTACATGTCAGGCACAGGAGAAGTTATCTGAAGTTAAATATTTAAACTGGGCGGCTTGTTCCAAATTAAACAACTTCAAATGAAGAAGAGTAACAAGGAACCTTCAAAAGTTTGCGCCTTCAGTCAGAAAGAGTCAAAGTCAGAGAGATGTACAGCATGGTAAAAGATCCTTCGGTCCAACTTGTCCATGACGACCAGATATCCTAAATATGTCTAGCCCCATTTGCCCAGGAGCTGCAACTGGTTTGAGGGACTAAAAAGGAACAGGACATAAACAGAACTAAACACTGGTATCAGTTTAGCTGGTGAGCATTTAAAATTCAGTTTTCCAATTAGCTCTCTATTGTCAGCCCTGATCACCGTGCTCGCTAACTACATCTTGTCTAAAAGTACATCACGCAATGATGGAGACATCTAGCCATCTTAATATTAAAGTTTAGAAACTGCCACTGCAATTTAGAATTACTCTTGAACTAAGGTTGCATGCTCAATCAATTTGTAGAGGCAAAATGACCCAGACTGCTTCAGCACACGGTCCATATGACATTGTTGGAGGGTAAATCGGATAGCTCCAGCAAACAGGAATTGGATTGGAATGTGTGATTAACTAATTGATACAATATTTGACAGCATGGCAATTTGGTGCAGTTAGCTCTTTGAATGATCTCCGCATCAAGCCACGCTATCTCTATTGATCAGCGGCCGGATGCATTTTTGCAAAGAGCTAATATTGTAGGTGGCTCATGCTAATATAAGTTAGCTGGACCGCTTAAAGGGAACACGCACTGTGGCTAGCATACAGAATTAGAGTGGTGCTGGAAAAGCACAGCAGGTCAGGCAGCATCCGAGGAGCAGGAAAATCTATCCTTCGGGCAAAAGTCCTTGATCAGGAATGAGGCCTTACATTCTGTATGCTAGCCGAAATTGAGCGTCTGCAGTCCTCACTTTTGGCTAGCATACAGAAACTGAATCTAACTTATTACAGAGTGGAAAGCACGGGATCCAGGGATTTCCAAATACCTGTGTGAAGGATATGGAAGATAGTAGAAATATGTAGTATCCACACTGGAGAAGGAGGCCTTGCAACACACAGCCACAGGCAGTGACAGCAGAATATCATGGATGTTATTGTTGGGAGACAAACCCTGCAATGTTGCAGGTTTACTGAATTCACGGCTGTGGTCAAGGTTAGTGAATCATATGGCATCCTCCCAACTATCGCACTACTCTTACATACTGCTCAGCTCACCACTCTCCAATCAACGACTGAAAATTATATAACCCACGTTCTTATGCTTCACCACACCCTCAGATACCGTGACAAGCAATTCTACCATGACAGCTACATCAACCAAACTGATGTTACAAAACTCAATAACATTCTTGCTCCTCACCTTGTAGTAATAGATGGTGCACCAGCAGAGATAGAAGTGGAGGAGAACAAACATAGACTCCTTGCTACGCCCAATAGATGACACATTGCTGGCCACTGCTGGGATTCTCATTGCTGAAGCCAGGCGAGCAGCAGGGCTCGAATTCACCAAAGATGGCGGTCTCCTTTTTAGTAACTCCTTTTCTCATATCCCATTCCTCGTCACCTGATATTCTAAAAAAGCAGATTTAAATCAGAGATGAGGTGAAATTACAGCAAACTTTGTTCTTACTGGCACCTAATGAACCAGTACTCCAATAAAATGACAAAAAATATATACCTGAAATATGGAGGGTGCGAGTAAGAAAACTCTGCAAGTAAGTTTGATTTAAGTTATTACTTAAATGATTTATGCTGTAAATAACATATAACAGTGATGTGTATAGCCCCTGCATTACATTTCTATAATTTAGTGTGTGTTTTGACATTGATTACATGGACTTCTTGATCAATCAGGACATTTGACCAACTGGTACGCTGCAGGTCCTATAGGTGCCAAATAATAAACAATTTGCCATTCTTCTCTCAAAGGATTGTAAAACTGTCAAATTCATTAACTCAGTGTGTAGTGGATGCCAGGACATTGAGTAAATTTAAGGAGGAGACAGGCAGGTTTTTAAGTAGTAATGGGCTGAAAGGATATAGGGAGCAGGCAGGAAACTGCAGTTGAGGGCGAGATGAGATCAGCCATGATAGTACTGAATGATGGAATAGGCTCGAGGGGCTGAATTACCTACTTCTGCTCTTAGTTCTTATGCTGTTATGTTCTAATAAAAACGATGTTCATTCTTTTACTGATCTACTCCTTTGGTGCCCTTGTTGTTGCCTCCTGACCAGACAGATCAGATTATCAACACCCATACTAGTTTGGTGTAATCACATAAAATCCATAAGAACTGTGGATGCTGTAAATCAGAAACAAAAGCAGAAATTGCTGGAAATGCTCAGTAGGTTTGGCAGCATCTGTGGAGAGAAATCAGATTTAACGTTTTGGGTCCAGTGACCCTTCCTCAGGACCTTACTCAAACCCTTCTGAGGAAGGGTCAGTGGACCAGAAACATTAACTCTGATTTCTCTCCACAAGTGCTGCCAGACCTGCTGAGCTTTTCCAGCAATTTCTGCTTTTGATGTTAGTGCTATCGAATGATAGGCTCTGTAAGCACAGAGCTACATGAGATCTCGTTCATGGCCTTATTCAGTCTTCCTTGCTGTAAGCCAGCAGTCTTCCCCCAGCCATGCTGCCTCCTCTGGGATAGTACTGCACATGGGAGCACCACGATAGGCAAAGGTACACAGAAGACAGGCAGTACAGGAGTTTCTAAGAGTAACGTGTGAAAAATGCATGAGACTGAATGACATGGCTCTGGTGGCAGAATCGCACAGGAAGTCCAGTGAGGCCTGTCATAATGGCGGAAATAATTTATTGCGTCACAGTGGCTCAGTGGTTAGCACTGATGCCTCACAGCACCAGGGCCCCAGGGTCGACTCCAGCCTTCAGCGACTGTTGGTGTGGAGTTTTCACAATCTCCCCGTGTCTGCGAGGGTTTCCCCCGGGTGCTCCGGTTTCCTCCCACAGTCCAAAGTTGTGCAGGTCAGGTGGATTGGCCATGCTAAATTGCCCATAGTGTTAGGTGCATTAGTCAGAGCGAAATGAGTCTGGGTGGGTTAATCTTCGGAGGGTCGGTGTGGACTTGTTGGGTCGAAGGGCCTGTTTCCACACTGTAGTGTAATCTAATCTAATCTAACTACAATCCAGGCGTCAGGGCAAGATTCTTGTTAGGGAGTGGTGAGCTACCTATTAAGGAGAATGATTGCTTGTCAAAAAGCTTACTAACAGCAGATTTTGTTTTGCTAATGTGCAGCTTTCTGTTTCGGCACCCACCACAAGCAAGCCAGACGCAGAGAATTCTCAATATGGAAGTTAGGGTGGCTCCCTGGTGAGCTCAGCTTAGTGATTCAACCCCTAGTGGTTCAATGACTCAAATTACCTCTCAACCATTCTCCTGAGTTCTGGACATTGTAATTCACATAAATCTTACCATCAATACCCTGTTAGAATCACAGTTTCCTTGATATGTTCCAGTTCCAGTCAGTTCCAGTTCCTGCTTATTCAGTCACTCCCTCACTTCGCAGCAAGGTTAATTTGAAAAGCATCCCTTCCTTCTGAATACCTTTCTCCAGATCCAAATGGGGGTGTGTTTTCAAACAAGTCAATTTAACTGGACTTCCTTGAATTAACAAAAGGAGTGAGTTTATTAATTACTAAACATGAAAAGACATTAGTATCCAACACAGATTCATACAGCTTAGAAATAAGAAATAGATCTAAAAAGTTAAAATGAAGGAATAAGGTTATATTGTCTTTAAATTGTTCATGAAGATCAGATAGCTAAGCATTGCAGCCACTGCAATGGAGGTTAACTTGATAGCATTGACATAAGTTTAGATTAGATTAGATTACATTACAGTGTAGAAACAGGCCCTTCGGCCCAACAAGTCCACACCGACCCGCCGAAGCGAAACCCACCCATACCCCTACATTTACCCCTTACCTAACACTACGGGCAATTTAGCATGGCCAATTCACCTGACCCTGCACATCTTTTGGACTGTGGGAGGAAACCGGAGCACCCGGAGGAAACCCACGCAGACACGGGGAGAACGTGCAAACTCCACACAGTCAGTCGCCTGAGGCGGGAATTGAACCCGGGTTTCAGGCGCTGTGAGGCAGCAGTGCTAACCACTGTGCCACCGTGCCGCCCAACAGTGGGCAAACAGTAAGTTTCATGATCTTTACTTTTATAGATTGGTTGAGATCCTATAGTTCTGAAGCGTTTGACAGTGATCAAAATTCAGCCTTTAAGATGAGAGAGTCCTTTGTTCTCCTGTTTTTTTTTAACCAGGTTTGCAATGCACAGAGTTGGAGAGGGCTTTTACCTGTAACACAGGTGCAACTAGGGTATAGCTCTTTGACTGTGACCTTCACAGCATACTCATGCTTGAACTTAGCCTGATGCACACAAGGTGTCTGGTTCCACTAGGCCACCCCAGTACAGTTGAAATTGGCTTTTCAACACTTGTCCTGTGCATTCCTGATGGATAAAACAGACCCGTCTGCAGGTCCTGCTGAGAGGGGAGCGATAGTCAACTTACTCATTACCTTTTTTTGTCAAGTCTCTCCCTTTTTTAAGAGTTTCCTAAAAATATACATGTATGACATTTCATGGTCTTCACATAGGACTTTGCCAGATTAAATTTAAATCCACAGATTTTCTGCAGCAGTCCTCCTTGAAACAAACAACACATTTTGGAATGGAAAGTAATAAATATTCATGAATGCTTTGCGATCCTGATCCATCATCATAAAACTCTCCCTGCAGTGCAAACAAAATGAGATTCATTCTCATTTCATTACAAAGGAGCAAAATGAAAAATAAAGTTACATGTAAAGCAACAGATGTGCTCATACATTCCTCTCGCCTTGATCAATTAGCTTTTCAGTTCTAACTAGGTCTCTTTCTGGGCAAGGGGGTGTGCTATCCCATTTGATTTTCTGAGCAAAGTGGGCAATTTTTAGATGGTGGTTTTGAAGGAACAAGCACCAATGTCATTTAGTTATCTGGCATTTTAGGTCTTAAACATTTTCAACTAGAGTTAATGACTTGTGTTCAACGTAAACTACGGTTTCTCTGTACCTATTCTGTACATCGCAAAGTGTTGGAGAGCTAGCAATAAACCAGGGTTTCTTTCTCTATTGTTCCCAATTCTGTTCTGATGAAGGGTGACTGGACCTGAAACATTGACTCCTTCACATAGGCAGTCAAAGGAGTCTGCTGGCACTTCTTGAGTAAATCTATTTTGGAAATGCAGGCTGCTTTACCTACCCTACCAATGTAATCCTCCAGCTGGTGTATTGAGTAGGAGTCATTCTGATTGCTTACTTCTTGGTAAGCAATCCACCAATGGAGAATTGTCATGTAGTCTCCTGGCTCTGTTTGTCTGTTTTACATTTCATCGTAGTCTGGGAGATTTTCAAGTGTTCCCAGGCCACCTCACAGGCTCACAGTGTCATTCACAAAATCCTGTTGTGTAAAGTAGCATGGAGACATCCTCGTTCTGTTGTAAAAGTCTCTTCTTGATTGGTTTCAGAGGCCCTCGTGCATAAGCTAAGTTAAACAGAGTAAAGCCAGTGGGCTATTTGGTGAGACCCTGGTGGTGAACAGAAGAACATCCAATCAGTTGTGGGAGTACTCATGACAATGTACCCTGACCTTTATTTCGAGGGTCTGGTTAGTACCCACTGTGACTGCAAGTGATATGTTGAAGGCTTTCTCTGGATCACACCAGATTATCCATAACTTGCTGGAATATGCTGGACATGAAATTTGAGGCCTGATCTGACTGGATCTCAAGAGTTAGGCCACGCTGGATAAGGAATTGGGTCATTCCCTCACCACTGTATTAGTCGATATGGTTTTCAGTGGAGCAGCCTCGAGAATGTAGGTAGCCACATCCATGAATAAGAGGATGTAAGGGTAGCCCCCTATCATTTTGAGCACAAGTCCCAGACATGTTCCCCAGTAGCTGATACAGGAAATGTAGGGGCAGGTTTTATTGGAGGTTGAAGTGCAGACCTTTTTAAAGAAAAACATGTTTTGGAAATAAAAGTAAAATAACTAAATAATTGTGGTTCTGATCCACCATCATAATGAGTACACACCTTATCGATTCATGTCTCTCTATTACTGTTGTGTTTATCTGAGAATTTTTACAGGTTCATTATCTGTTCGTACATCAATTAAAGAATCTACATCTTCTTTTGTAAATACTTCCATTGCTCTTGTTCATCACTGCAACCTCTTCACAACCTCTACAACTCCTTTGCAAGCTGCTTACTGGCCTCATCCCTCAATATCTGTGAAGCCTCCAGATATTGTGAAGCCGTGGCACATTGCCCCCAAATCTCTTTGCATTGTTGCCTTTCTGTCCTTCCAAAACTCCCTCTGAGCCTAATGTTTAGTCACCAAGCTGATAACGTTCCCTTTATTTCTTGGCTTCAGTTCTGACAAAGCAGTTTAGGATATTTTGAGGCAATTATGGAGCACAAATGCGTTCTTCATGAGACCAGCATTTGTGGCTATCCCTAACTGCCCTCGAGAAATTGTTGGCAAGTCAGTTTCCTAAACCACAGTGACCCATCTAAGGCTGTGCTTAACTCGGGTTATGTTCACACACGTTTCATACACTAGCTGTTCCAGTCAGCCCTGGTTGCAACACAGTGTGAACATTGTAATGGTCTCAGGGAGAAGACTCCTGGCTGGAAAAACATCCCTGAGAAATGTTGATGGCAAGAAGAGAAAGAACAGTTTCTGTAACTAATAGTTTCAATTTATTGTTCCAAGGCAAAAAATAACCTGCTGAAGCATTGAAGGAGTTGAAAAACAATTTTCTGCAGAGTCATGATATGGTCTGTTTTGAACCTTTCCTTTAAATAAATGTATGTTTAAGCATTTTGAAGGTCACAGTAACGCTTCAGTATTTTAAAAAGAATTGAATGCTGCTGCACCTATTATTGTTTACGCAACCGACTGAAGGATTGCAATAGGTATCTCTCTCTTATTAAAACCCTATTATTTATTCAATGGGAGAGATCGGAAATCTGTCATCTGAATAAAACTCAAGAGAAGGTTTAAAATGAGGACTGTCATCCAGCGCTGCATCAGAAAACACACCCCGTTAGGTCAAGTCTCTCCTTCAGAGCATATTTTATTGAAAAACCGCTGATATTATGTTGCATGGGTTTTAATTATTCAATGGGTCTCCTGTCGTGTGAAGATGAGGATCCAGATAATGCAGAGCAGCAAGGAGAGTGAAATTGAAATTCTTTGAAGCTGTCTTGTCCACGCTGTAGAAAACCAAAGGGAGTTGATATGGTTTAGAAGTGACTGCAGAGCCAGAGGACACGAAGACATGACTGGTGAGATAACAGAGATAAATGTGTCCTTTTAAATGAAATTGATCTGAGGAAAGGAATCTGCAGAAAACAAAGCTCTTGGAAGGAACAGGAAGATGAATGCAGCTTCAGAGATTAGAATGATCAGATTTGAAAGGAAGAATGAATGATAAAAGATCAGCCAGAAGCACATAACAACAGTACATGGTAATAAACTAAGCTTCCATACGAAACAATTCTTATTGTGACACAGTGTCACCTCTCTTGCAAAAATGTACTTTTCTAACAAAAGTAGCAGTGGTTTCCTCTTGCCGTGGAAAGTATATGTTTGTGAAACACAGTAATATTGGAAAAGCAACTTTATGAGATTATTGTTCTGTCTATTATCATGTCCTAGGGCAGCCCGACATGCTCGTTATCTCCCATAGGATTTACTTTCAATTCCTAAACTTCTGCAGAATTTATTGGAATAAATATCAATATGTAATCAGTTGCATTCTATCATGCTTTTGAAAAGTATATCTGGTGTGGAATTTTAGCAATTAGTTACTAGCTGATGCAATGAAATACATGAGCAATTGGGTTTCTGACTGAGTGAAATAAATTTGATGCAAGTGTCAATCATAATCATCAAAACATCATTATAAGTATGTCCTCCAAAAAGAGCTAAAAATATGTGTTTAAAATAGAATGTACTAAATATGTATCAGGATCATGACTTTGGAAGTGAAGCATTTATACCAATGGAAAAAGGTCGTTCAGTTCACTTCACATACTGGACTTTATTTCTGTATCCAGCAAAATCATAATATATTTACTATTTCAGCTATTTTAGATTGAGGAAATCATTCCAAATACTCTTGGTACACATCCCCACTAAGTCCATTAAATTACTGCTTACGCTAATGCTGTCTTATACTGCTGATGGTTTTCTTTATGCTGTTTAAATCAGCAGTGAGGTGTAGTTGTACATATATCATGCATAAGAATATCAAGTTGAGAGCATTTCTTTTACTGTTATAAGACAGAAATATGTCAGAATAAGTACCAGAAAAGTGTGTCGAGATAGGATTAAACAAAAATACAAATTGCTGGAAAAGCTCATCAGGTCTGGTAGTATCAGTGGAGAGAAATCAGAGTTAACATTTCAGGTTGGGTGACCCTTTCTCAGAATTGATGGTAGCGAGGGGAATGTTGGTTTATATGCAGAAGATAGGGTGGGGGGGAGGGGATAAGGAGTAAACGATAGATGGGGTTAGAGCCCAAAGAGAGAGAAGAACAGCTGGACAAATAAAAGAATGAAAAGTGATCTGGCTGGGAGGGTCAATTGCTATTAATGAGACTGTTAATGGCTAATAGTGGGTTATGTGCAATAGCAGATTGTGTGATAACAAGGCCTGGTGCCTGGGGGTTAAGGTAAAGGACAAGGGAGAGCTCAAGCCCAAAAGTTCATGAACTCAATAATGAGTGTTGAACTTGATACAGACTATCAGCTTTGACTGATATCATCATATTGTTATACTTAAGACCTTCACAGGCTAAAATTTTCTTTTTAAAAAAAAGATACATGGACCTCAAATAGCTGTAGTGATCAGATGTCGACACATTAAGGAAGTTTGTGAAACCAATGTAGAATTAACAAAGTTATCTGACATGAAATTACCAGATTATCTCCAGGCATTAAAGTCTATTGACTGAGTCAAGTGTCAAGAATCTCACATCAGTCAGTTGAGTTACAGTGGTATGAGAAGCTGCATGTCTTATACATGAGTCAGTTGCCTGCAAACATCCAGCTTGGAAAGAAAACAGGGCCAGACTTGGGAATACTCAAATTAACGATCCTTCAATAACTGCAAGGCAGCAGCAAACAGAGTGAAAACATGTATTGGTGACAGCAAGGACTGAAAGACTCTCTCTCTCTGTTGCCTTCTCATTGTCTTGAAAGCCAGCACTAGTGATTTACTGAATTTGAGAAAAAATTATTCATTTCAAACTCAAGGATTCTACACATTTTTTTCCGATCAAGGATAGAAGACAATAACCAAAGAGCTATCATGTCAGGTTCAACCATAATATTTAAAATGTCTTCAAGAACTTCTTAAATTGCATATTCTTCATCTTTCAATTGTACAAGGCACTCTCCCATCTTCAAATCTTACACCTGTGTTTATGTGTATTTGGTGTGTTTTATTATTTTTCCTGAGGCAAGTAAGCAATAACATTCCTCTTCCGTTCACACAAAGAAAGCTCATAATTTCCTATTTAATTTTGACCACTGCCTGCATTTTAATTGAGGTGTGGTGTAGCTGTGAACTAAAATGAATTAAAAATCTTTGCAGTAGCCAGTTAATGGGTGAGGGAGGTGAAGAAGAGAGGAGCTGTAGATCCCTCCTCACGTGTCTGTAACAATCGTCGAGAATTAACTTAACGAACTGGTCTGAAGGAGTTAATTTTTATGTTAGATTGACCTCCACCCTATCTGGTGACATCATACTCTTTCAGTAGAGACAGTTGAGTTCTGCATGAGTACATAAAGAGTGTGGTTGTATTGTAGAGCTACTGGGAGTCTTTATTAGTTCTGCTGAACAAGTTAATGTAACCTGTTCCTGTTGCTATTATGCAATGAACTGCCTTGTTAGTAAGACAAATAGATTCTTCTGTTCTGCAAAGGGGTGACCAACTTGGAAATGAAATAACTCCGCAGAGACTGATAGCCTGTCACTGAGAAATAGGAAGGGTACAATAACAATGTTGGGGCTTTACTACAAGTCTTCCAACAGTGAACGTGAGATAGAGGTACAAATATGTAAACAGATTATGGAAAGATGGGGGAGCAACAGAGTGGTGATAGAAGATTTTAATTTTCCCAACATTGACTGGGATTCACTTTAGTGTTAGAGGTCCAGATGGAGCAGAGTTTGTAAAGAGCATCCAGGAGGATTTTCTAGAGCAGTATGTAAATAGTCCAACTTGGAAAGGGACCATACTGGACCAGTTGTTGGGGAATGAGCCCGGCCAGGTGGTTGAACTTTCAGTAGGAGATTACTTTGGGAATAGTGATCACAATTCCGTAAGTATTAGAATACTCGTACATAAAGATGAAAGTGGCCCGAAAGGAAGAGTGCTAAATTGGGACAAGGTCAATTATACCAACTTTGGCAGGAGCTGGGGAATGTAAATTGGGAGCAGTTGTTTGAAGGTAAATCCAGATTTGATATGTGGGAAACTTTCAAAGACAGGTTGATTAGAGTGCAGGTGAAACGTGTTCCTGTGAAAATGAGGGAAAATGATTAGAGAACCATGGATGACAGGTGAAATTGTGAGACTAGCTAAGAGGAAAAAGGAAGATTCATAAGGTCTAGGCAAATGAACACAGATGGAGATTTGGTAAAATATGGGGAATATAAGACTAATCTGAAACGAGGAATTAAGAAGGTTAAAAAGTATCATGAGGTATCTTTAGCAAACAGGGTTAAGGAAAATCCCAAAGCCTTTTATTGTATATAAGGAGCAAAAGGATAAGATTAGATTAGATTAAATTCCATACAGTGTGAAAACAGGCCCTTCGGCCCAACAAGTCCACGCTGACCCTCCGAAGAGCAACCCGCCCACATTCATTCCCCTACATTTACTCCTGACTATTGCACCTAACACTACAGGCAGTTTACCATAGCCAATTCACCTAACCTGCACATTTTTGGACTGTGGGAGGAAACCGGAGCACCCAGAGGAAACCCACGCAGACACGGGGAGAATGTGCAAAGTTCACACAGTCACTTGAGGCTGGAATCGAACCTGGGACCCTGGTGCTGTGAGGCAGCAGTGCTAACCACTACTCAAGGACAGAGGAGGAAAGATATGCGTAGAGTCAAAGAAAATGGGTGAAATTCTTAATGAGTACTTTGCATCGGTATTCGCTGAGGAGTAGGACATGATGGATGTTGTTAGGGATAGATGTTTGATTACTCTAGGGCAAGTAAGCATAAGGAGGGAGAAAGTGTTGGGTATTCTAAAAGGCAGTTAGGTAGACAAGTCCCCAGGTCCGGATGGGATCTATCCCAGATTAATGAGGGAAGCAAGAGAGAAATAGCTGGGGCCTCAATAGATATCTTTGCAGTATCTTTGAACATAGGTGAGGTCCCAGAGGACTGGAGAATAGCTCCCTTGTTTAAACCCCTTGTTTAAACCCCATTGTTTAAGAAGAGTATCAGGTTTAACCTATGTAATTATAGACTGGGGAGCCTGCTGGAGAAGATACTGAGGGATAGAATCTATTCCCATTTGGAAGAAAATGGGCTTATCAGTGATAGGCAACATGGTTTTGTGCAAGGAAGGTCATGTCTTACCAATTTAATAGAATTATTTGAGCAAGTGACAAAGTTGATTGATGAGGGAAGGCCTGTAGATGTGATATACATGGACTTCATTAAGGCATTTGTTAAGGTTCTCCATGGTAGGCTGATGGAGAAAGTGAAGCCACATGGATTCCAGGGTGTACGAGTTAGATGGATAAAGAACTGGCTGGGCAACAGGAGACAGAGAGTAGTAGTGGAAGGAAGTTTCTCAAAATGGAGACCTGTGACCAAAGGTGTTCCATGGGGATCTGTGCTGGGACCACTATTGTTTGTAATATACAGAAATGATCTGAGGGAAGGCATAGGTGGTTTGACTAGCAAGTTTGCAGATGACACTAAGATTGGTGGAGTAGCAGATAGTGAAGGGGACTGTCAGAGAATACAGCAGAATATAGATAAATTGGAAAGTTGGGCAGAGAAATGGCAGATAGAGTTCAATCTGGGCAAATGCAAGGTGATGCACTTTGGAAGATCCAATTCAAGAGTGAACTATACAGTAAATGGAAAAGTCCTGGGGAAAATTGATGTACAGAGAGATCTGGGTGTTCAGGTCCATTATTCCCTCAAGTTGGCAATGCACATCAATTGAGTGGTCAAGAAGGCATACTGCATGCTTTCCTTCATTGGACGGGGTATTGAGTACAAGACTTGGCAGGTCATGTTACAGTTGTATAAAACTTTGGTTCAGCCACATTTAGAATACTGCTTACTGTTCTGGTTGCCATGTTCTGTACTGTTCTACAAAACCATGAGAGGTATAGACAGGGTGAATAGCAAGGAGCTTTTTCCCAGAGTGGGGGATTCAATTACTAGGGGTCATGAGTTCAAAGTGAGAGGGCAAAGGTTTAAGGGAGATTTGCATGGAAAGTTCTTTACGCAAAGATGGTGGGTGCCTGGAATGCATTGCCAGTGGAGATGGTAGAGGCGGGCATGATAATGTCATTTCAGATATATCTAAACAGATACATGAATAGGTAGGAAGCAGAGGGATGCACACTCTTAGAAAATAGATGACAGGTTTAGACAGAGGATATGGATCGGCGCTGGCTTGGCGGGCCCAAGGGCCTGCTGCTGTTCTGTAATTTTTCTTTGTTCTTGAGTCACCCTTCAATTACACATGCCCACTACATGGATTCTGACCAGCTAGCTTAGGGCCAGTCCTTGGAGTTATTTTATTTGCTCTGTTTTCCCGAAACAGATGGTGCCAGACCTACAATGTTTCTCTTGCACTCTCTGTTTTTGTTTCAAATTCCCAGCATCCACAGTTCTTAGTGTTTTTATTATTGATTTTATCTGTTTAATCTCACAGTCGTCTATCCTCTACCATTGGTAATTAGATAGGCCCCAGGTTCAGCATACAAAGAGGAAGATTCATGACAGCAAGCCAGCCAAATCAGAAAACTACATGCTGGCAGCAGTGGTATCTGAAAATGCAAAATCAATCTCCTCTGAACTGCTTCTCGTACAAGAACCTCCTGCCTTAAGAAAAAAGACCAAGATTTTAATCAGTCTTCTAGGTGTGGTCTCACCAACAGCTTGGAGAGTTGTAGCAAGTTTTCATGATTTTAATTTTCTACTCCTTTTGTAATAAATACCAACATTCCATTTGCCTCCCTCATTATTGTTTGTTTCTGCATGATAAATCTTTGTATTTCTTAAATGATGACACCCAGATCCCTTTTTAATGCAGCAGTCTCTCTCCTATGTTCTGATGAAAGGTCCATTAAAACAAAACCTATAAGAGAAAGGAACAGGAGTGGACCATTTGGTCCTTCGAACCTGCCCCATCATTCAATAGGATCATTACCAATTTGACACTCCTCACAGTCACTTTCCTGCCCTTTCCCCATAACTCCTGGTTCACTTTCTTGATAGGTCAAGAATTTATCTATCTCACTCAGCCTTAAATATGCACAGCTCTTGTGACAAGGAGTTCTTCCTTGTCTCAGCCTTAAATCGGTGGCTCTTCATTCTGAGACTATGCCCGCTGATCCTAGACTCTCCCATGAGGGGAAATATCCTCTCAGCATTTACCCTGTCAAGTCCCTTAAGAATCCTAAATGTTTTAGTTTGATCCCCTCTCATTCTTCTAAATTCCAATGAGTAGAGTCTCAATCTGTTTAACATTTGTTCATAAAAATCTATCCACACTGGGGATAATTCTGGTGAACCTTTTCTGAACTTCTTCCAATGAAATAATATTGTTCTTTAAATTAAATGACTAAAACTACTCACAGTACACCAGACGTGGTCTCACCAGCACCTTGTGCAGTTACAGTAAGACTTCCATACTCTTATACTCCGACCCCCTTGAAATAAGGGCCAACATTCCAATACCCTTCCTGATTACAGGCTGCTAGCTTACTCTCTTTCGTGCATAATTATCTTAAGTCCCTTTGTGTTGCAGCTTTCTGCAGTTTTCTCCATGGGAATAATGCCCTATATTTTGTTTTCCCTTCCAAAATGAAAATCTTCACATTATCCTATACAAGTGCACAATCCTTTATCCAAAATTCTGAAATCCGAAAAGCTCCAAACTCCGAAGTTTTTTTGTGGAGTGTGGAGTGTCATTTTGGTGTGCAAACAAGTGACCCAACTCCACTCCCACTTGAACCACGTCACTCAGGTGTGACGTGGCGGTGTGGCCCAGCATTGGCAGGCATTAATTGTGTCTCAGTGCTCGTACTATTCACACATATGTCTGCTGTTGGGTAATTATTTTTTATTTCACTGTGAAAATGTCATTTATTCTGAAATCCAAAAAATCTCAAATTCTGAAAAACAACTGGCCCCAAGGATTTTGGATAAATGACTGTGTACCTGTATTATCCTCCATTTGCTAACTTTATGCCTACTTACTTAACTTATAAATATTTCACGGTAAATTGTTTGTTTCCCTCTTGCAAGCTAACTTTCCACGGACTTTTGTGTCATCTGCAAAATGGCTGCTGTACATCTGAGTCCTTCCTCCAAGTATATTGTAAAGAGATGTGGTCCCAACACTGATCCCTGTGGAAGCCTACTGGTCACAGGTTACCAACCTGAAAAAGAATCCTTTGTCCACAGTCACGTTTCCTGCCCATTAGCTAATTCTCTATCCATGCAAATAATCTGTTTCCAACACTATGGGCTCTTATAATGTCACTTAAACCTTTAGTGAAATATGTGGCATAGACTATTTTCTAAATGGAGAAAGGCTTCAGAAATCTGAAGGGACTTGAGAGTCCTAGTTCAGGATTCTCTTAGGGTTAACATGCAGGTTCGTTTGCAAGTTAGGAAGGCAAAGGCAATGTTAGCATTCATTTCAAAAGAGCAAGAACAGAGTTGTACTGCTGAAATTGTATAAAGCTCTGGTCAGACATCCTGGGACTGGAGATGGTCCAGAGGAAGTTTACAAGAATGTTCCTGGGGATGAAGGGCTTGTCATATGAGGAGCGGTTGAGGACTCTGGGTCTACACTTGATGGAGCTTAGAAGAATAGGGGGAATCTGATTGAAACTTACACAATGCTGAGAGACCTGGATAAAGTAGACATAGGAAAGATATTTCCTCTAGTGGGACCGAAGGACACAGAGTGAAGGGACAACCCTTTAGAACTGAGATGTGGATGAATTTCTTCAGACAGAGGGTGGCTAATCTGTGGAAATCTTGCTGCAGAGGGCCGTGGGAGTCAGTGATTGAGACAGAGATAAAGAGGTTCTTGATTCGTAAGGGGAACAAGGGTTATGGGAGAAGGCAGGAGAATGGGCTTGAGAATCACATCAGTCATCGTCAAATGGCGGAGCAGTCCCAATGGGCTGAATATCCTAATTCAGCTCCCATATCTTATGGCCTCGTCTTATTGTTGGACCGATCTGAGCTGTCTAGGAGACTTAAGCTCAGGATCTCCCTCTGTAAACTTTTCAATCTTTCTCTAATCCTTTTAAAAGAGCTTAAAGCTACCTCTACGACATTTCCCAATAGCTCCTTATATAAGTCAGTGTATGATTTTGTTGTTGACATGGCTGTGAAACACCATGAGACATTTTACTATATTAAAAGTCGTATAACATACAAATACCTGTTATTATATTAATGTTACATTAACGTTGAATATATATGAAATAAAAATAATGCCTCGCTCCAAAGTGATTAAAGTGTAAGATTTTAAACCAAGTCAAACAAAGAGCAGAAATGGCAACAAACCTTCCAAATCATTAATTCAAGATCTAACATGCTGCACCATCACATCGCTCACCACGACTACAAGTTCAAAGTGCTCTGTTTCTCAAAGGTTTGAAGTGTGGAACATCTGTACTGTCCTTTAGTTAAATACATTACAGAAATAAAACCAGATGGACAGAAAAGAAGCCCAGAGTCCCTTTGATGTAGTAATGTCTCTTCTAATGTTCTCATTTCTCGTAACATAATTGACTAATAGCTCTTGGCTCTTGGTCGAAAAAGAAATGGTATATGGAGTATTCATTTACAATATAGTGCTGTGGATATCTCTAATTATTTTTTAATGGCTCTCTGATATACATGAGCAATGTTTTAAATAGTAATTAGATATATTCCCTTTATTAAATATACAGGCTAGGGATTTTTCTGGTTGTTTGACTCTCATTGATGTAGATTATCAGGTAGCCATTCCGAGGAGCTGCATTTATTTATTTTCCCTCCGGTTTCCTCCTTCCCACTAAATTTGATCTTTTTGTTTTAATTTGTACTTTGTAACAAATGAAACATTGTTTATTTCAACCACTTTTCTGGAGAACACATGAGGCATAATAAAATAATTTTCAATAAGCAGTGTAAACTACAAGAGAGCTCAGTTCCAAAGCCAAAGTCACCTTGTGATTTCATTGCACAATGGGCCGAAAAGATGCATTCCAAGGGACAGAAAGTGCACTTGATGGAAGTGGCTGAATGCAAAAGGAAGCACCTGAAAATGCAACATCATTCTGTGAGAAACCTCTCATTATAATTCACACAATAACAATTTGGAAGTGCACTGACATCTTTTTGAATGCAATAAGGTTCTCACAAATAGACAAGGAAATATTTGCTGGAATTAGTTGAAAAGGCAAAATGGTGGAAAGTTAGCCAAACACACATTGTTCTTCTTTCACTAAGTGTGCTAGAAAATTCTCATCCACCTGGACCACTGGAACATGTAGGTGAAGCTTCAACTTAAAATCCTCAGCAAGGGCTGTCATTTCCAACAAGAAACATGCCCCAATACTGTACTTTATGGCTTATAGACAGAAAGTTATCAAATGAGCCAAGCATACCCCTCAAAAAACCCCTTGTACTAAAATAGATACTTTGGTCTAGTATAAGCATTTCCAGTATTGAAAATTTCCATCATATAATGGTCAGGTTACCTCATAAGTTTGGATCAAAGGGAGTTTACTATCTTACACAGTAAGATTTATACATCCCTCTTTTGCTTTTTAAAAAAATGTATCTTAGTAATATTTCTACACCACATGAGCTTTATATTTTATCAAGGAGCTCTGGTAAAGCATTTATATATTAGCACCTTCTAAGCATACACTCCCTCCTCCTCAGTGGCAGCATTACATACTTTCTACATGACGCGGTGCAGCGAGTCACCAACACTCCTTCCAAGTACACAATTACTACCATTTAGGAGGACAAGGGCAGCAAATGGTGAGAACACCACCACCTGCAAGTTCCTCATCAAACCTCATACTATTTTAATTTGGCATACATCACAATCTGTGGCGAATCTATAGTGAATGGTACAAAGCACTGTTCAATTGTCTCCAAATTTTCCTACCTTTAACATTACAATGGAGGCCATTGTAAGATGTTTGGCCTGAGGACACTACCATGAGGAACTCTTGCAGAGATGTGCAGAAGCTGATATCACTGATATTAAATAACTATACACATCGTCCTTTCTGCTAGGGTTGACTCCAACCAGTAGAGAAGTTTACATAGAAACATAGAAACTGCAAGTGAGGGTGGGCCATTCAGCCCTTCAGGCCTGTTTCACTATTCAGGCTGATCGACTACCTCAATTCCCCTTTCTTGCTTTCATCCCATACCTCTTCATGCCTTTGATATCTTAAAACCAAAGCAATCTCTTGGTTGAGTTTATTCAGTGACGTGGCTTCCATAGGGTGGACAATTCCTCACATGCACTACCTTTAAATGAAAACATGTTTCCTCATTTCAGTTCTAATTGGCCAACCCCAGATGATAACCCCTCACTCTATTCTTTGCAATCAGGGAAAACATCCTCCCTGCATCTAGTCTGTTTAGCTCTGTTCAAATTTTATACTCTATTGATTCTAGTTCTGCTAGGGTTCCTTGATGCCATACTCAGTCAGATCAACTTGATTGCCACCACAAGTATCTACTCCCTCCACCACCGGTGCTCAGTAGCAGGAGTGTGCATTATCTACAAGTTGCACTGCAGAAGTTCACCAAGGCTGTTCAGACAGCTCCTTCCAAACCCATGACCACGTCTATCTAGAAGGAGAGGGGCAGCATATAGATGACAACACCACTTGCAAGTTTCCCTCCAAGCCATTTACCACCCTGACTTGGAAATATGTTGCCATTCTTTCACTATGACTAGATCAAAATCCTGGAACTCCCTTCTGCTCCTAGTAACCTTGTAGGCCCACATACAACACATAGATTACAATGGTTCAAGAAGGTAATGCACCATCACCTTCTCAAGGGCAAGTATGCATGGGCAATAAATGTTGGCCCAACCTACGATACCTCTATCCCATGAATAATAAAATGTAATCTTGATGTCAACAGCAATCATTCTTACCTCATCTTTTGTTGTAATGCTTATGTTCTCTCTCCTAACATTAGAAACTAGGTGAGAATAATGTGATATTGAAGAATCCAACTGACATTCCTATATGGAATTGTTATATTTATAGGCACATCATCATCTGGGCTAAAACTCAGCTATTATGTTACACAAAAGAGTATTCCTTTGTGGCATGGTTCAATAGTTTAAGATGGAAATTGAAAAGACTGCAGATGTTGTAAGTCAGAAACAAAAACAGAAATTGCTGGAAAAGCTCAGAAGGTCTGGCAGCATCTGTGGTGAGAAGTCAGAGTTAATGTTTCAGGTCCGGTGACCCTCAGTTCCTCACACCCTTTTTGCGTACCATTCTTTTATCCTGCAGTAAATTGGGAATGGGAGAAAGTGAGGACTGCAGATGCTGAAGATCAGAGTCAAAGTGTGTGGTGCAGGAAAAGCACAGCTGGTCAGGCAGCATCCAAGGAGCAGGAGAATCGATGTTTTGGGCATTAGCCCTTCATCAGGAATGCCTGAATCCTGATGAAGAGCTTATGCTCGAAATGTCGAATCTCCTGCTCCTCAGGTGCTGTCTGATGGTCTTTGCTTTTCCAACACCACATTCTTCAAGCAAATTGGGAATAGCCACTGAAATCCAGCTCCAAGACGGCATGACCCCAACTAACTCTATAGGCAGGGGATCACCTGTCTCAACATTTGTGAGCACCAATGGCACAGGTAACTTTGGTTTTCATTAAAGATAGTAGCTCACACCTACAGCCTCCTGAAACAAGTTTTCCTTCATATTTGGCCAATTAGATAGGCAGGCAGACAGGCATAGAAGTCTATAGTGCAGAAAAAGGCCCTTTGGCCCATCAAATCTGGGCTGGTCAAAAACAAATACCTAACTATTCTAATTCCATTTACCAGCATTTGGCATAAAGCTTTGCATGCCTAGGCATACAACTGTACATTTAAGTATTCCTTAAATGTTTGAGAGTTTCTGTCTCTCCCATTTCTTTTAGGCAGTCAGGTTGTCAAGTATCTGACACTGAGGGAGTTATCTCACCACCCGTCCCCACCCAAAATGCCCTTCTTCCTTCCCAAGTTCTAGATTCTCTTCACAGACAATACTGAGTATGAATAATAGTTTTTGTGCATAGAAGGGAAGGACAATATGAAGAGTGAATATGAGGTTGGATGGAACACATTCCTGCTGCCAACACCTTCACCCACTTCTATCATGTCTACTGGGCTGGTGATGCCGACCTCTCCTTCCCATCCTTCGGGAGGCCTAAATCACTCAGATCCCACTGCAGCACCCACATAAACGTGAGTGACGATGGGAAACAGCCGAATGAGGTCTTCCTTGATTCCAGTTGTTGCTGCAAGTTCCAAAGTCCAAGGTCGAGGTACTGCACGTACTAGAACCCTGAAATAAAATCAGAAGACGCTAGATGGCAGCACTGAGCAGATCAGACAGCCTCTGTGGAGAAGAGAACAGAGTACAGTGTCGGGTCACAAGACTGTGATTTCTGATTTTCCTTCTATGAATGCTGCCGGGCCTGATGAATGTTTCATAGAATTTTACATTTAATTTATTTTCTGGTCTTCGGTGTTTTTATCTCGATAGTTGGTGTGATTTTGTTATCTCCAGTGTGTGAGAAAAGACTCCCATCTGCCCCCCGCTAGGTAATCAGGTGGGGTGAAGGATGACAATTGCTTTGCTTTGTAAAGAACAATTACTGGGTGCACAAGCAGAAAGTTATGTTCTCAAGTTCTACAGTTCTAGCAGGGACTAATATTGTGAGATTCCTCCCAGAATGTAAGACTTTAAATAGGCATTTTAACCAATATGGACATGAAATTGCATCTTCTTACTATAGATAGAAACATAATAACTGTGTTTGTGAAGTCTCTTTCCCTCTTTGCTATCCCTAGTGAAATTATTAACATAGTGAAATCTTTATGAGTGCTTTTAGTATATAATTACACATGATGGTTAGATAAATGAGTTCTCTGTGATTCCAGTCAGTGCTTGTTATGAAAAAAAATCCTTTTGAATTTTCATCTCCTCTTCCCCATCAAATCCCTCCCCACCCAAAAAAAAACTCAATACCCTGTAGTTCAGTTTTGAGACTTTGGGTTAGGTAGCTGAAAGGAACATTGCTGATTCACCATCCATTACAGACAGCTCCGAATTTTATTTTCTATGGAAACAAGGATTGGTCAGCTTCTATAAACCTGCCACAACTGCTTTGTGTCCAGCTGGATGAGTTGAATATCTGCTTCACTGATATCAAAGGTTGTGCAAGAATGCAGGACAACCATCAAAAATTCCGCTCAACCCACACTTTAACAGAAGAAATCAGAAGCCGACTAATCCACACAGACCTACAATAGGCTCGTTATGGAACAATGAATCACTTTTCAAATTTTCATCCAAGTGCAAATGTCGAAGTGTGGATGATGGGATGTAATAAATGGTATGACATAATTGTGAGAGATTAATTCTGATTAAGTTATGCATCTTTCTCTTCCATCTCAAGTACAGGCAATATATATTGGATCAGACAAAAGTAGAAAAATTCAAATTAAATTTCAATAGATTGCAAATTCTTATCATAAACTGTGAGCTCAAGTGATATCAGAATGCAGAGTTGTTATTATGTTGAACTATGCCCTGAATTTTGCAAAAATGGACTGGTCCTATGTTTGAACCCCATAAAGTTGAGGTATATTATCAAATGTTATACAAGCCAATATAATACAGTGCAGGAACAGGCCCTTCGCACACCCCTGCCCCACATCCCCAAGCCTGCATGGATTTCTAATCCTTCAAAGTTTGTGAGAAGATTTGTAGCTCGGGTGCTCGTCGTTGTGGTTCTGTTCGCCGAGCTGGGAATTTGTGTTACAGACGTTTTGTCCCCTGTCTAGGTGACATCCTCAGTGCTTGGAAGCCTCATGTGAAGCGCGTCTGTGATGTTTCCTCCGACATTTATAGTGGTTTGTATCTGCCGCTTCCGGTTGTCAGTTCCAGCTGTCCGCTGCAGTGGCCGGTATATTGGGCCCAGGTCGATGTGCTTATTGATTGAATCTGTGGATGAGTGCCATGCCTCTAGGAATTCCCTGGCTGTTCTCTGTTTGGCTTGTCCTATAATAGTAGTGTTGTCCCAGTCGAACTCATGTTGCTTGTCATCTGAGTGTGTGGCTACTAAGGATAGCTGGTCGTGTCGTTTCGTGGCTAGTTGGTGTTCATGGATGCGGATCATTAGCTGTCTTCCTATTTGTCCTATGTAGTGTTTTGTGCAGTCCTTGCATGGGATTTTGTACACTACATTGGTTTTGCTCATGCTGGGTATCGGGTCCTTCGTCCTGGTGAGTTGTTGTCTGAGAGTGGCTGTTGGTTTGATGAGGCATGGCACTCATCCACAGATTCAATCAATAAGCACATCGACCTGGACCCAATATACCGGCCACTGCAACAGACAACTGGAACTGACAACCGGAAGTGGCAGATTCAAACCACTACAAATGCTGGAGGAAGGATCACAGAAGCGCTTCACAGGAGGCTTCCAAGCACTGAAGATGTCACCTAGACAGGGGACGAAACGTCTGCAACACAAATTTCCAGCTCGGCAAACAGAACCACAACATTCCTAATCCTTATTTAGACTCAATGCGAAGTATCTATCCCTCTGTTCGCCTCCCGTTAATGTGTCTATCAAGATATACCTTAAACACTGCGAATTAGCCTGCTTCCACCACTCCCACTGGCAGTGCATTCCAGGGATCCATGACCCTCTGTATGAAAAACTTTCCTTGCACCGCTTCCCTAAACTTTCCCCCTCTCCCCTAAACTTTCCTCAGCCCTTAGAAACCTTAGGAACCTGTGCCTGTTGTAGTTGAACTTGTTACCCTGGGGAAAAAGCCTCTCAATTTTCTAGACCTGTATCAGTTTGCTCCTCAGCCTCCGTCATTCTAGTAAAAACATTTCAAATTTATCCAAACTCTTCTCATAACTAAAACTCTCCAGACCAGGCAACTTCCTGGAAAACCTTCCCATCACCCTCTTCAAAGTATCCACATCCTCCTGATAGTGTGGTGACCAGAACTGCATGCAATATGTTATATGCAGTATTCTGAGAAACTTTACAAAATATACTTCTACACATCATCATGCCCTCACATGAATGTACCGTTATAGAAATTAGGAATAAAACAGGCCATTTGGCCCTTGGTTTTTCTGTTCAATAAAATCATAGCTGATCTATTCTGTTGTGAATTCCACATTCCCAATGATCCCATTCACCTTTTTACTCTATTGTCTCACAAGAGTGTATTTATCACTGCCTTAAAAATATTCAATGACCCCACCTCCACTGCCTTTTAAAGTAGCAAATTCCAAACTTACACAACCTTCTCAGAGAAAAAATGTTCACCTCTCCTCTGTCCTTGCAGTAGGATGACAATGATAATTGCCAGTGCAGCCTGAGGTGCAGCATTGAAATAGGTAAAAACAAGGGCTGCAGATGCTGGAAACCAGATTCTAGATTAGAGTGGTGCACTCTGTAACTAAATCCAGACGTACCCTGTGAGGTTGACATATATCCGTGGGTGTGAGGTGCATGTGGTCAGTGACCCTGAGATGTTGATACCCAATGTCCAACATGGAAGTCCTTCAGAGCAAATAGCAAGCAGAATCTGCAAGGTACCTGCTCTGATTGGTGAGTACAACTTCATCATTTAATGAAACATTTGGACAAGTACATGGATGGAATGGGTATGCAGGGATATGGGCCTAATGCAGGCAAATGAGACTAGTTTAATTGTGAAAACTAGGCAGCATGGACACATTGGGCCGAAGGGTTTGTTTCCATGATGTAAACCTTTATTACTCTATGCATGTTCTCGATCATTAGCTGGTTGGGTGTGTCTGGTAAACTATGAAACTGAACACTAATGTGGTGGGTTGAGTTATTAGCTCGTCATTTAATAAGCAATAATCCCCTTTAATTGGCAACCAGTTTCTGCCTGGTGAGAACCTCACCTCGCCGCTTGTCAAAAGCATAAAAGTGGAGTGAGATGCCTCTACTTGTTAAGTTAATTTGAAAGGTAATTCTTTTTTGGTTGTGAAGCATTATGGATCCCACTGAAGGACGGAGAAGCACTACATAACTACAAATCTTCCCAGTGCTGATATTTTTCCTCAGCCCTTAGAAATGTGTGGAAAGGTTTTTGAATTACACCGATGAGCTCTATACAGTAACATTTGGCAAGAAAGTCACGTAGATTTTTATACGATTGTATTCAATCCTGTAATGTGAAGACTGAGATCATGTGATTCTGTCTAAAATAAAATAATGTTTCTGACTAGGATAGCACAACTGCAGGACTTGTCATTTCAGTCCGACAGTTGAAACTCTATAATTTCTAATCATTCTCTCTTCATGAAACAAGTGATGGAGAAACACCCTTGAGCTTTGTAGAATAATAAAGCTCAATTCAGGACAAACAAGGCAGGGGTTTTTTAACAATCCAAGTGCACCAATAATGGAGCTTTGTGACACTGAAATAGTGTCTATATGAATCATACAATGTTCAGCATCCTGATAGGGGGAGGGGGAACAGTGGATCAGTGGTTAGCACAGCTGCCTCACAGTGCCAGGGACCTGGGTTCGTTTCTCAACCTCAGGCAACTGTCTGTGTGGAGTTTGCACATTCTCCCCGTGTCTGCGTGGGTTTCGGTAGGGTACTCTGGTTTCCTCCCACAGTCCAAAGATATGCAAGCTAGATGGATAAGCCATGCTAAATTGCACATAGTGTTCAGGGATGTATGGGTTAGCTGCCTTATCCACAGGTCCTCTAGGTTTACAGAGATAGTGTAGGGGGATGGGTCTGGATGGGATGCACTTCAGAGAGTCAGTGTGCACTTGTTGGGTTGAATGGCCTGTTTGCAAAATGTGAGGATTCTTTGATAAACCATGAAAGTCATTTTCAGACAATCACAACCCCTGCACCTTCTCTCCTCAAACTTTTCATCCCTACTCTACACATCAGCATAATGGACCACGTCTTCAGGTTTGCTTCTATATTTTTCATTAATTTGTTCCAGGATTTTTTCAATAGTTAAATGTGGGTCGCTGCTTGTATGATGAATTACTTTTCAGCAAGTCCTTTTTGTAGTTTGAGTGTTGCTATTTGTTTTAATTTCCATGTTAATTTCTGGTGAACAGTTGGGCTCAGTTGTGGTATTGAAGATTTGTGCACCATTGGTGCAGGGGACACCTGAAAATTCCTGATGTCTGGCATTTTGTGGGCTGCAACATCCCTGCACATTTGTAAAGAAGCAAGTCAAGCACCTGTCCAGTGACATCTGCAATGCTGCAAAATATCCACATCCTCAGAAAACAAATCTCTTGAGTAAGTTTGAGGTCACTGACTGACATGCAGCTTTAAGTTTGAATTCTCAATTATTCCATAACACGCCCACATGTTTGTGAATTAGAAAAAAAAAATAGATTACTTGAACCACAAAAATCTTAAGGAATGGTTTTAAATGAGCAGAGAAAAATCAGTTTCTTGCCAGCTAAGTCTCACCAATGAATGAACAGAATCTGAAACAGTTAGATTTTGCGAGCTTACCTAAAATGTTCATTGACAACTCCAGTTCCCTGTACAACATTCTAACTTAAAAGTGTGTCACAAAATAATTTTAATAACTGCATTTCCCGTGATTACATTTGAACATCGCATCCAAACCATAATTTGTGAAAAAACAAGTATATCAGACGTGCAAGCTCATAATTTTCAAGGCAATCAGTGGCTCATAATTATATAAGTATGTTACAATTGACAGTTTGCTGTTTGCTTTTTGTAGTACTGTGCCAGTCCTGCATTAGATAGTGAAGTAGGTGAGTATAACTAATATTTTCACTACCTTCTCTCATTAATGTAAATTCTGCACATGACACTGTTTCATCCTCCAGTAACTGTTGAAAAATCAGAATGTTACATCTGACCTAATTTCATGCTAACGGCTTTATGGTTTCCAATGGCAAAATGCCGTCATTAATAAGTACTTTAAATTGTAGCAAATGGTCATTTTTTTATCTCCATTCCTTGGAAATAGCATTTCTATTTCCCAGTAAATTACAGCAGACATATTAGTCGGGTCATATTAATTCCCTGGGAATTGCTGAAGTATTCACAGTCTATATCAAAGTGAGTGGGATAAATGTTCAGTTTCACAATATGAACACTAATCTGACAGAACAGAAAGCAATGCCCATTATAGAACCTGTCCAGTTTTCATGTTGTTACAATCAAGCCAATCTATAATGGACAGATGATCCTTCCTTCAGCTTTTTTTCTTTACCAGTTTCATTACAAAGTCTTTGAAATCTTCTTTTCCCAGTAATTAGTTTATAAATATTACGCATAGGCATCGGAGGAAAATCATTACCCCCATGCCAGAAACATCCCATTCTCTAGGAGGCACTGTTTTAAAATTAGGAGTTGCTGTTTTAGGGCAGAGATTAGGGGATTATTTTTCTCTCTCATAGGATTATGTGATTCTGGAACCCTCTGTCTTGGAAGTTGATGTAGATGGGATTCATTGAATATTTTTAGATGGGGGTGCATAAATATGTATAGACAAGGGAATCAAGAGTTATGGAGCATTGATGGGAATGTGGAATTTGAATAACAAAACAGATCAGCCACAAATTTATTCAATGGGAGAGCAGGCTGAGGGGCTGAATGGTCTAACTTGGCCCCATTTCATGTGTTTTTTGGTGTGCTCGTAAGAATCACATGGAATGGCACTTTTGTGTTTGATGGCCTTGAATCATTTTAAAGGTGCAGAGTTTCTCAGGGCTTCCTTTTAACACCATAGGTCCCTGACTTAATGATGGAAGTGGAGGTGGGACGGCAAAGCAGACGTCACTCAACAGCCTAGTTAAATGTCCTCTGCCACCAAACTAACCATGGAGGAGTGCACAAAATTCCATCCTATGTGTTGCTCCAAGCTCTGTACGACTCAACTGCATTTAGTGAGGTGGAAAAGTTTCTTGCCATGCAAAGAAAATCACCTTTATTTGCACATGAATGGAAAACACTGAACAGGCACAATGATGCAACATGTTACCATATCAATGCTCATAAATTAGAGCTATCTATCCCCAGAGTGGATTGATAACTAGGGCAATTGTTTCTGCCATTGCATTGAAGGCCATTGCCACTCACTGCATAAGCCACTACACAGACCCCTGACATCTCTTGCCCATAACCTTAAATCAGTGTCCCCTGCTACTTTAAGCTCAAGAGAGCAGTTTTTCCTTGACTACCTTATCCAAATCCACCATAACTTTACACATTTCTGTCAAATCTGCAGCAGGCTCCTTTCTTACAAGAGATCAATTGCAGCTTTTGCAAACTAACCTTGCAACTGAAATCCCCCATCCCTGCAACCATCCAGATATATCTCATTTTCATTTTCTCGAGGACCCACATAGTCTTCCTAAAGTCTTGTGACCACAAAACTGATGCTGTACTATAGTTGTGGTCTAACCAGAGCTTTATAAAGATTCAGATGGGAAATATCCTCATGGGGAAATGTTGAAGGAGGTCAAAAATATGCAACACATTCTCACAACTGAAAGACTCCTTACAGCCCATTTACAACTGGAAGGCACGGGTTCAGGGGTGTTACAGGTTAATGTCATTGCAGACAGAATATTTTCAACCTGGTTTTGAAAGCTCAGTGTCAGTGTCGAATTCAGGCTAATCTGCATGGGATATATTGAAGCATTCCTTGCAGCCACCCGAGAGGCCATCACTTTCTTGCATTTCGCTTCCTAGCACCTAGTTGTTGGAAGAATAGCTCGTGGATTGTCACTGTCTAGCATGCTGCACATGTGGTTGGAAACATCTTGCCTTGTAACCTATCCTCACTGATTTCACATGAGATCAAGCTTCCCTAATCACTGAGATAACGAAGCCTGGAACACACATCCCCAGTCTCTAGGCTCTTTGCACAAAGGTAAGGGTGTCCTTCACCTTCACTTTTTACAGAGGAGGAATAATCTGTCTCTCTCCCTTTCCAAGGTCCTTATTATTATTCGTGCTTTTCCCACCATTTTTACTCAGTAATGCATGATGGAATCGATAGGAGTTAAAGAGGCAACACATCGTCTGTTATTCTGAAATTGTCTGGATGTTCATTGGAATGACTAGGGTCTTCTCCCCGAGTCCTGTAACCACTCCTTACACCCCCCCCCCCCCCCCCCCCCCCGCCCACCCCCACCACCGCCCCATCCTGGGGCTCCTATCCCCATCTCCACCCCTTCTCACTACTCCAGTAATGTGAAACACGGGAAAATCTGTTTGGTAGTGCAAACATTATCGGAATATCCACATGATAGCAAGGAGCATGGGCCTTTCATAAACAAAGAAAAATATATCCTAGATTTCCTGACGGAAGAGGCAGTATTTCATTTTGCCTAATATCTCCAAGAAAACACCAATCATCTAGCACCTCACACTTTAGGGATTAATGGGCATTAATGTTCACTGTCGTACATGTGCACTTTAAGAATTTTAGATTCAGTATTGGGCTCCAACCTATTGACAACAAAGGAAAGATCTAAGGGAAGATGTGCTGGCATTAGAGGAGATCCAGGGGTTTACAAGAATAATCCCGGGATAAAGGACTTGTCGTATGAGGAACTCGATAGAGTTTAGAAGAATGAGGGGGGATCTGAGTGAAACTTAAATACTGACAGAGCTGGACAGTGTGGACATGGAGAAGATGTTTCCACACATAGGAAAGATTAGGACCCAAAGGCATAGCCTCAGAGTGAAGGAACGACCCTTTAGAACTGAGATGAGGAGGAATTTCTTCAGCCTGAGAGTGGTGAATCTGTGGAACTCATTGCAGCAGAGGGCTGTGGAGGCTCAGTCATTGAGTAAGTTCTTGATTGGTAAGGCGATCAAGGTTTATAGGAGCTGTAGGAGAATGAGGTTGAGAAACATATCAGCCATGATTGAATGGTGGGGCAGATTCAATGGATCGACTGATCTAATTCTACTCCTATATCTTACGGTATCTTACAGTATTAAATTTTGAGTAAGCAAGTAAGAAACACTCCAGTTCAGTGTATGCAATGTTGAATGTGCAAAATAGAATAGTGATCCTTGAAGTGCACTCCACTGCTCATAGTCAACGGTGAATTATGAAATGGGAGCCAATCTTTACTCAGTTTTGATTTATTCACAGACTGACACTTTGCTCCTAACTCAAGCAAACTATAATGTCAGTTAATTTCTCTTCAGAAGCACTCAAGTTATTTTGCAATCAACACATTTAGAAATGTTATTGTACAGTTCTGAAATAGGTGGGACTGGAACCGAGCCTCCTAGTTCAGATGGGATTTGAACTCAGACCTCCTGGCCAAAAGGTAGGACCATGCACCACATAGTGCTCAAGTAAAAATTAGCCAATGCCTTCCACCTACAAACAGTTCATCACAATTTATACACAATTAATGAAGTTCTCTGCTCTCAGGAATCACAATCGCTTCCAAGAGTTTGTGTCCATGTCCAACTTACCAGAAGGTCTGATTCAGTCAATGTTGAAACACTGAAGTGTACCTATAATACAATAAACTATATAAGTCTTTGCACACACCAAATTACTTTCGATCATCAATGCATTAACAAGAACCGTGTACTATAACTTCTAACATAGCAAAGCTCAAGGAAGTATATGTGTGCTGGTGAATGTAATAAAAAAGATATTTTTATGGCAACAATTAGATTTGATAATGCTTTGCAGTGCTGTTCTGACTTATATAGATGGCATGTTATTGAATCCAGCTTTAGATGACTCAATGTTTTCCTCGCTCGGAAGCAGTGTAAAATCATCTGTGCACAAAGAATAGGTTTTTTTGAGTTTTTGGAAATATCTGTCACTTGTCATAATTCAACAGGGAAAATATAAACAGAGAGCATTGGCAACGATGGCAAAACATTTCTTGAGTGCATGCACATTGTAATTCTGCCTGCTCATTGCAATATCATTCCCATTCAGAATGCTAATCTTAATTTATTATTGTAAAGTTGAATTCCTTTGAGGCCTATACTATCTTCAATAGTAATTTGAGGAACATATTGTGAGAGATTAGTTTCATGTTGGTAATTACTATTTTTGTGGGTCATTAGTAATTAGTTTGGCCCTGCATGTTGCATGAGGCGATAATGGACTGCAGCCATGCAAGTGGACGGTCTGCAATTGCTGTTCTTCAGAGGCCAAAAACCGCAGCACAGCAGGAAACCGTTCCAAGATGATTAGTGGATCGTTAAAAATAATTACTCAACTGTCATCAGGGCCGATGTAAAACTAGCATTCAAAGTGATGGGTCATACCACTTACTAATTCCACCAGCATCCTGTGACCATCCCTCAGAGAATACAGTACAACAAATGACAACAACGTTTAACCCAACTGCTGGCTGACAGACTCTTTCAACATTGCTTTAGAAGAAGTGTTTTAGTTATAAAATATGAGCAGACTACATGGTGTTTTGCTGGGGTTTGTACATTATTGCACAAATAATAGTTCTCATTCACAGTTCAAGCTTGGCATTTTGTTCCACGTTGTTGACTTAACCTTACTGATTACAAAGTGAAGTGTGAGCTGTCATCAGCAAAAGTTAAGATTTATCATAGCTCTGCTGAGCTCCTCCCTTGATGACAGAGAGGGCAGACAGGCAAACTGGTCACAGACCTGTGCCAGTATCATGGCAAAACGACACCACTGCATGGGCTGTGTTTACCATCATCTAATGAGGTATAACTGGGAGAGTTCAGTGGCATAGTGGCAATGTCAGTAGACTATTGATTCAGGGGCCCATGTTAATGCTCAGGGTGTGTGAGCTCAAATCCCACTGTGGTTGCTAGTGAAATTTAAATGCAATTATTAATCTGTAATAAGTAGGCTAATCTCATGAATGGGAATCAAGAAATGATCTTTGATTGTCTGGTTTATTAGTGCCTCTTTAGGGAAGGAAATCTGCCTTACCTGGTCGGGCCAACATGGGACTCCAGTAGTTAATTCTTAACTGGCCTTTAAATGGTTGAGCAAGCCATTCAGTTCAAGGACAATTAGGGCGAACAACAAACACTGGCCTTGCCAATGCCATCCCAATCCCATGAAAGAATAAATGAAGAAAGTCTGATGCAAATGCCTTTGTAATTGCAGATTGTACATAAATGACATGCTGTGCTCAGCATTTTCCCTTTTTAATCATTATCAAATCACCAGTTTGCACCATTGTGAAATAATATGTGCAAATTTGCAATCACATGATTGAAAATATCTTTTTTTTAATCCTTTCATTTTATGCATCAGGTTTCCCCCAGCCAATTAAGAGATGCAGAAAAAGAAAAGAGATAATTTAGCAATGGCTAAGAAAATTCTGGCAAATCTCATTCTCTATCAGAATTTCCCAGTGTCTCACAGGGAAACATCGCAATCTCAAGACTGCAGTTGCAGTGAAGAGTGTCTGTGATTCATGTCTTCAGACTTCTCGACTGATGTACAGTACTCAATAAAATGTCTTCTCCATGCTGAATTCTCAGTGATCTTCTTTCAAATGTATGTTCAAATAATGACAATGCAGAAATATCCTTGTTCTATATACAAGAGATGCAGTGGGTTGCTTCAATGTCAAATCAATCCTCTCTTCAAGGACAAAGTAAGCACTCAGGAGAATGGGTATCTCATGCAAACTGGGTGATAAATGAATTCCACGTTCTAAATGTGGCTGGTGCATTCTACCATGAAACTATGTCAGAGACCTAACTATAAAACAGCAGGGTCACTAATTTATAAATACATTTCAGTGCTTTCTTGTAAAATCCAATCAGCATATATTGAACCATTTCACCTGTCTAAACTGATAATACTATTATGGATATCAGAAATGAATTATTTCTTGATGTGTCATTTGGCTGAATGAAATCACTGGTTTGTGCTGAAGGTCTTCAAAGAGATTCTTTTAAGTAAATCATTTCCAAAGGTAATTGAACGCTACATTTTTGTTTAAAGCAATACAAAGAAACCAGCTTGAAGTTAAAGTGCAGGGAAATTGTTTCATAGCAGGTTCAAGCTATTATTATGGTGCATTATCCATCAGTATGGTAAGGCCCAATTCTCTTTGCTAATGGGGAATGGAAGTTGGCAGCAAGTCACGAAATCAAAATTATTTAGTCTTACAAGAATGGTCCAGCGCTATTCTGATCGCACGAAGGAAAACATGTTCAATGTGTACAACAACAAAAAAGAATGAAACACTTGAAGTCTATGCAGATGTCTTGCATAACACTTTAGAAACCAATTAATTATCAAGGGGAGGTAATTATTAGAATTTAGATAGTGAAATTTCCACTGTATTTGTACATTAAACACATGGAAACATCATGCCTACAGCCACCGTGTCACCCGACTGTCAGAACTTCATAAATTACAATCAAGACGCCTCCCATTCTGCAAAACTCTGGAAAACTAGAACCATGTAACTAGCAAGAAAACTTTCTCATGGTGGTAGAGCTGAGCAGTCAGAAATATTTCTCTCTTGGTGGCAGTGGGCATCATTCTACTTTAAACAAAGGGATGGAAATGTGATCGGCCAGAAAATGAATGCATGGGTTGCTAAGGGTGATTGCCTTGCATACATTCACATGATGGTGGCTCAGTGGTTAGCACTGCTGCCTCCCAATGCCAGGGTTCCAAGTTGGAGTCCATCCTCAGCTGACTGTCTGTGTGGAGTTTGCACATTCTCCCCGTCAGTGCATGGATTTTCTCTGAGTGCTCTGGTTTCCTCCCACAATCCAAAGATGCACAGGTTAGGTGGATTGGCCATGCTAAATTGCCCATAGCATCCAGCATGTACAGGCTAGGTAGATTAGCCATGGAAAATGCAGGGTTACAATAATGGGGGGGGGGGGGGGGGGGGCATACTCTTCAGAGGGCTGGTATGCACTTGATGGGCTGAATGGCCTACTTCCACACTGTAGCGATTCTATTGATGTAGACCAGGCACAAACCTTTCTCTGCCTGTTTGTTCTAAATGACAGCATGCTGCAACACAATGTTGAGTATGTGACTCAAAAAGAGGCCCAAATGCATGGTATATTTAAATTTAACCTTAAAGATGAAGTGCTTTTGAGCTAGAGAGAATACTGGAAATGATTATGAAAATCTCTGGTCTGATTGAGGAGTGGAAACATTGCAAGATGCTCAAGAATGTGCTTTGAGGTTCTCTTCTGCAGCCCTGGAGACATTGAAGTGAGAGGTGGACATGGAGAGTGAGGTCCTCTTCTCTCAGGGGAGCAGGAAGCCCTCTGGAGAGTTACTGTGAAAGAAGTAGGAGCAGACAGCAGTCAAAGTCAACACCCCCAGACCAGTTCCAAGGACCTGGATGCCATGCCACTAAACACTCAATGATTATCTATGAATGATCATTGATGTGGAGGAGCCAGTGTTGGACTGGGGTGGAAAATGTTGAAAATCACACAACACCCGGATTATAGCCCAAGTTTATTTGAAAGCAGTGCTCTAAAAGCTGGTACTTTCAAATAAACCTGTTGGACTATAACCTGGTGTTGTGTGAATGATCAAGGCAACTACACGCTCCATGCTTCATTCATCGCACAGCCATCACTCACTTTCCATCAGGCTCTTTCATACCCTACCCTCAGACATTTAATACCACTGAAAGCCTAATACTACGTACACTATCATCTATTCAGCTATGGTAGGCAGACCTCTGAAGTATGTTAAACCACATTCAGTGTATACTTCCCTCACATGGGCCAGTGGCTGGACTGAAATAGTAGTGGGATGGTGGTATACAATCTATTTGCTCTCCTCCCATCTTCCCTTCATCTCACAATCTAATCCCTTATACAACATGGAGATAGTAATGCAGACATCCGCCTGTCACTTTTCCCTCATTCTTTCACCCCGATCCTATCGGTGTGCCTTTGTCCTTGCAGGCACCCTGACAACTACAGCCTGAATGGGTGCCTGGTGTTCAAGAGAAACGGTGGACTGATGAAGAAAAGATGCTGCTGAAATGCACACTCATGAACAGCCACACAAATGCTGGCTCTGCAATTTCTTTAGAGCATACCTTGAAGTGGGATTGCATCAGGTAAGACACATACGTGACAATAAACGGGAAGGGGCAGTGTAATCGTTACATTTCCAGACAGTGATGTTTAAACAGGATGGGGCAAAAAAATGGCTGAGGAGCAGACACAGAAAAATACATGGTACCTTGGCAGGTCGGCCAGAAAACCTGATGCCACTGTCAAGAAGCAAACGGAATTCAACTTGATATTGGTTATCACTTCTCCTGGGGTGAAAAGGTCATCCTTTCTGATATGATGGCAATTTCCTTGTGAACTAAGTCGACCCAATCTTGATGCAGCATCTGATGACCCATGTCTGAGCCTACGTTCTTGCACAAGCAGATACTACCCAGCGTCCAACAGTGAAGGTTCATACTGAATAGTGAAATCTCAGCTTGTGGACCAGGTTGGTCTCATGCACTTGCATGGCTTGACCATAGCTCAGTGATCAAATGGGTATGCACGGTGTCCCAGCAGGTCAGAAATCCATCCTCCAGCAGGTTACAACAATTCTAAGGTGGCACTAGTTACGTTTTCTTGGGGACAGTAACGTTTCCACCTCTTTGACCTCACCAGTGGAGATCTCAAGATTTGGATAAAGTAAAGATTGAGAAGTTTATTTCAATGTTGCAAGTGAGATAAAGGGCACATGGGTGTTTCCATCTGAATTGCTGTTCATGTTAGAAGCTGTAAATAGTAACCTAAAATTTGCTGGGTTAACCAAAATGAAATGAAATTAAATAAGAAAAATACATATGAAGCTTGCACTATTGAAAACTTGACGGTCAGGTGGTAACCTCATAATTAGAAAGATCACTGGCCTTAATACGTGAACTTAATTAGGTGTTTTAACTCAGCAGTAATGGACTGAACTGTCACAGTAGCTCTGAAAGGCTGGAGTCAAACAGACCAGGACATTAGATAAGATATGTTTTACTATTTATCAGTTAAGTAAAGTGTGCATGATCACAAAGTCATGTTGTGTAAATATCATACCCCGCTGATCGGGTGGCATAGAGATGGCAAGAGCTGAGGCTGAGGGCAAAGTTCTTTAAGACCAAGAGATAAGCCTCTTTCCAGAGGAAGACAAATCACCCCTAATGAGTAATTAATCAAACTGTAGTAGATGAAACATTTGTGACATTTGCCAGTGGCTAAACAGATCAAACTGCTGGAGAATGAACAGTGTCAAAATTTGAATACATAGCCTGCTTGTATGAGGAAAGGCTTAAAAATGTCCACCTCAGGGCTGTCTGCTCAGCAACTGAAGGTTGGTATAGAGTCTTTTTCAGTCTGATCCCCACACAAGTCCACAAAAATGAGTTCAATTGTGATTGAAAGCATTGTATGAATAAGTTTGCTTCAACAATGAACAATCAAGTTAATTTGGGCAATTGATATCCAGAGTAAACCCAACAGGCCAGGGAAAATGGGAATAAAAGCCTACAAAGCCTTCCACGTATCTCCACTGATATTCTCAGGCTGTCTGGTGTGTCTATGTGGCATCAACATGGTGGATGACACTAACTATACCTTAAGACATTAACTGTTCCAGTGCCTTACAAACACATCCTCTCAACTTTGTCATAATTGTTAGTTTATTACGTACATTCATGTTTTAATATTTACATTTACACACTACTAAATCTTCATCCAGAAACCTCGAACTTCAATAGATTTGGAGAGTACACAAAGCTCCCAGGATATGTTTTCTTTGACTCAGAAGAATGGCAGACTTGGTTCTTCACTTTGGCAATTTTTTTCTGTTTGTCCCAGATTTCAGCTTTATAATCTGATCCATTCCAATATAAAACAGATCGATGTCTCCAACGTGTTGGAATAAGATTCTTTCTATTTCATCTTATAACACTTTTTGCTGTATGTAAAACCAACAATCTCTGCAGATTTTCATTGCCTTGGAAGATCATGTCACCTGTTTTAATCACGTATCTACACCTCTTGAACTTTGCACAACTTTGATAAATTCTTGGTACGATAATTTTCCTTTTTTTTCGGTCTGTTGATTTCAACTAGATTTAGTTTTGCCTCGAACTCTCATAATCCCTGTAAGTAAACTTTGAAAGTACTTTCCGAGGTAGACAAGGAAGTTGCATCTTAAATTTTCTTCCCATCAATAATTTGGAAGGTACTAGTCCACATTGTAATGCAGCTGAATAGTGCTATTCAAAAATCTTCAGCCTTTTTTAAAAATGACTTGATAGTTCCGAGTTCCAGTTCAGCCTCACTGTTGGATGGAGGATAACTTGGCTAAGTGCTTGCTGCAAAGGATGCATTTGCAAACTGTGGTCCATTGACAGAAACAACTTTATCTGGAATTCTATGAGTTGACTTTCTTTCAATACTTTGATCACTATTTCTGCAGTCAAATCTTACAACTTCTTTAACTTCAATCCATCTTGAAAAGTCAACAATGCTAATAAAAATGACTTACCATTGAAGACAAACAAATTGATTCCCAGACTTTCCTATGGTCTGATTGGAAATGTAGTCAATATCAACGGTTCTGTTTGTTTTGGTCAATGTGTTGCCCAGATCCAATTCAATAAAACGATCTTGGAATCCAGTGAGTTTGGAATATTTTGACCAATGCCTCCACTATTTCTGCAGCAACTTCCTTTTAATTAAACAACACTAATAGGGTGGTATGTAGTTCAGCGGTTAGCACTATTGCCTCACAGTGCCAGAGAGCTGGGATCGGTCTATGTGGGGTTTACACATTCTACACGTGGCATCGTTGATTTCCTCCAGATGTTCCTGTTTCGTCTCGCAGCCCAAAACTTAAAAGGATTGGCCATGCTAATTTGTCCATTGTGTCCAGGAATGTGCAGGATAGGTAGATTACTCATTAGAAATGTGGGGTTACAGGGATAAGGTGGAGGGAGTGCAAGTGGGTGGGATGCTATTCAGGGGAAGCTTGCTTCCACACTGTAGCAATACTATAATCTGTGGTGAACATGCATAAAGTCACCTACTAATCCACTAGGATTCTCAACTGTTCAGTTCAATTTTGGTCTTTTCAGACATTATTGAATTCTGAGATAAAATAATTATCAAAAGCTCTTAAAACTTCATCAAACTTGCCTCGCGCTTCACTAACTTATCATCTGCTATGTTTCCAATTGCATTACAAAGTGTATTGACTTGGTGTGCTTCAGATTTGCTGTCTAATTTTGAAGCCATTCTGTATTTTAACAATTGTCTCCTCTATTATATTCAATTCGGTGTCTGATTTGGTTCATTTCTGATATTACATCTTTTTGGTAATGAGAATTCAGCTGTAATGGGCAGAATCTTAAGTTTTAGGCTAAGTGTAAGTTGCATTGAGTATTTTGGAGGATTTTCGATCATAAAGCGTTGCAGGACTTCTCACTGTACCTTATCAAAGCTGCTCCATTAACTACCTACCCTGACCCTATGGTGTCCTCTCAGATCTGGTCACATCCAGAACAACTTACCACTCAGCGGATATCCACCAAAAGACCAACATCTCCTGTGGCTACACCATCTTTGAAAGACCGTAGCACACATAGATAAGCATTGCCAATCTAGTATTGACCCTCACTGGCAATATACTGACACAGCAGACACAAAGCCAGGCTGCTCACACAGCACATAGCCAGTGTGGCTGACAATACCTCATATATACAGCCCTATTCTATCACACTACTCACTGTTTAACCCCCAGGACACATAGTTTACCCGTCCTTAGCTTCATCCCATCTAAACACCATCTCTAAGTCACAGCTATCCTGCCTCCAATGCCCACTAGAAACCCAAACTTGTCAGGCAACATCACATACAGGCAAACAATCACAAATGTGAGTTTTTATTTACAACTAATAAAAGGGAACACAAACAAAACCAACAGAGGCTATAATTCGCCCCCTACAATGCAAACCAAATGATGGGATCAAGACCAATGACTTTTTAACATTCCATGATGGTCTGTTACACCAAGTTCTCCTCCACTACATCCGGGTGTCAAACAGGTCCAGTCTGTTTTGTAGCATCTGAAGTCTGTCATACACCAAGGAGAATTTGCTCCTCCCCAGGGTTCTCATCCTCCTCAGAAGATTGGTCCACTTCTTCCATTTTCTCAATATCTGTCATGGCACCTCATCTGCTCGAATTGTGCATAATGATGCAGGCTAGGATGATGCAGCAGATTCTGTCCAGACCATTCTGAAGGGCATCTCCAAGATCAGCACAAAAAACAGAACCATATCTTCAGCAGCCCTACTGTCGTGTTACACTATGACCTGGTTGAGGCATTGTATCTTGGCTCTGCGTCAATCAGGGGTTTGCTCAATGGTGTCACCAGTCATGTTGCAGTGGCAAGCTCTTGTTCCCCAGTGACCAGCCTTGAAAGGAACTGGAACCGTCAAACACACCAAGTACACACTAGTATTCCAGGATTGAGAAGTCAGGATAACAGGCACACAGTTCCAGGACGTGGTCATAGTGATTCACAGACAACTGACACATCAATCGATGATTACCCCTTCCTGTAACATTGTGATACAGCCCTCTCAGTGCCATACGAGTACTGTTAATGGCACCTTCTATCTGGGAGAAGCCAGCCATGTTGCTGCTTCTCACTGCCTGGCCTGCAACACTGACTCCACCATGGGGGTATAAACTGAACTGGTGTGTTTTTGTACACATGGTACCAGTCACTGTCCTGGTGCATTTGTGGGCAGGTGACTGAGAGATGCCAGGGTTGAGAGTGTGGTGCTAGAAAAGCACAGCAGGTCAGACAGCATTCCAGGAGCAGGAGAATCGATGTTTTGGACAAGAGCCCTTCATCAGGAATGGGGCTCATTCTTGACTTTTCTAGCATCACACTCTTGACTCTGATGTCCAGCATCTGCAGTCCACACTTTCTCCACTGAGAGATACCACATAGGTCACTCGTCGCTCACTGAAACGAGTGAAACATATAGAAGTTCAGAAGAGTTGTCACCTTCCCAGCCACTGAGAGATGATGGCCTTCCACTCCTGTAGCCCCTGAGATCCCCTTCCAGCATCCAGCGATGTTCCATCACAGTGTAGACATAGGGAGACTGCACTGACACTGCACCTTGCTCATCCCCAGAAAATGGCGTCATGGCCATGAACCTGGTAACTGCTCTAACTTTCATATTGAGAACCCATGAAGTTCAGCTTGTTCAGTGTGTTTGGTAAATTAAGAAGCCGGATATTACGGCATTAATTAGGCTTTTTTTGAACAAGCTATAATCCCATTACTTCATAACTCATTGCTGTCGAGTGAGGAATTGGTAGTCATGTAGTCATGGAGGTTTTTTCACTTCTTTTAAAGTAATGCAGGTCTCAAACACTTCAGAACTTAGTTTTCCCTGGAGCGTTGGAGACTGAGGGGTGACCTTATAGAGGTTAATAAAATTATGAGGGGCATGGATGGGGTGAATAGACATGGTCTTTTCCCTGAGGTGGGGAAGTCCAGAACTTGAGGGCATAGGTTTAGGGTGAGAGGGGAAAGATATAAAAAGGACCTAAGGGGCAACGTTTTCACACAGAGGGTGGTACGTGTATGGAATAAGCTGCCAGAGGAAGTGGTGGAGACTGGTACAATTGCAACATTTAAAAAACATCCTATATGAATAGGAAGGGTTTAGAGGGATATGGGCCAAGTGCTGGCAAATAGGACTAGATTAGGTTCGGATATCTGGTCGGCATGAATGAGTTGGACAAAGGGTCTGCTTCCATTCTGTACATCTCCATGATTCTATGACTCTATATCTCCTGCTTTGGTCTATTTGCCCCTTGGAAATAATTTCTCTCCTCAACCAGAAATGTCTTTATAAAATCGCACAAATGCTGAGATAAGCCGACTGACCACGGTTACATCTTGACTTGGATCTCCTCGCTTCCAGAATATCTGTTTCTCGTGGCTCTTTTCATTTCTCTTTCTCTGTTTGTATCTCAAGGTTCCCACATAATAAGGTGGTGACACCTGTTCAGAGATCTAAATTTGTTATGGATACTTCATCTTTCAACATGAATTTACTTTCCCATCTTTTATGTTTTACACACTGAACCGAGTACTCTACGCATCCAAACTTCCATCACTATCAGCTCACCAGCTTGAAACTGGACTTGCGATCGTTTTACAGACCAGCACCCCACACACATGGAACCTGTACCTCTGTCTCTAAGCTCTTCAGATTCCTCCTTTGGTGTTCTCTGTTTCAGGACACCGTTGCAAAAGATGACAGAGTTCAGTTAATATCTCTTTCTTAAATCGCCAAGATTCGACACATTGCTCCTAATAATGTTCCACAAAGCAGGTTGGTGAGTAAAGTTAGACTCACAGAATAAAAGGGACAGCAGCAACATGGATACAAAGTTGTTTAACTGACAAGAGGCAGAGGAGTGGCAAATGGTTGTTTTTCGGACTGTCTGAACTTGGGTTACAATGGGGTGCCCCATGGATCAATGTAAGGACTTCTGCTCTTCCTGATATAAGTTACTAACCTAGACCTAGGTGTACACAATTACAAACTTTGCAGATAATAACATTTTAAAGTTCTAATCGTGAAGAGATAGAGTTAAACTTCAAAAGGATAGGGTGATGTAATAGGTGGACAGGTAACAGATGACATTAAATGAATAGCAGTGTTGAGTGATTCATATCAGTAGGATGGACATGAAGGGGCAATACAAACTAAAGGTTTCAATGCTCGATGGGCTGTGGGAACAGAAGGACCTGGAGGTGCATGTGCACTAATCTGTGAAGTTTGACAGCACAGTTTACAACACTTGCAGAATTCCTTTGTTTTCTCAAGCGCTGGATCAATCTAATCTGGAGTATTGTGCCCTATCCTGAACACACTTTAAATAAGATAAAACATATTATGTTTTCATGCAAAGGGTGGTACTTGTATGGAATGAGCTGCTCGAGGAGTGGTAGGGGTTGGTAAAATAGTGACAGTTAAAAGGCCTCTGGATGGGTATATGGATGGGTATATGGAGTTTGCACATTCTCCCCGTGTGTGCGTGGGTTTCCTCTGGGTGCTCCGGTTTCCTCCCACAGTCCAAAGATGTGCAGGTTAGGTGAATTGGCCATGCTAAATTGCCCGTAGTGTTAGGTAAGGGGTAGATGTAGGGGTATGGGTGGGTTGCGCTTCGGCGGAGCAGTGTGGACTTGTTGGGCTGAAGGGCCTGTTTCCACACTGTAAGTAATCTAATCTAATCTAATCTGAATAGGAAGGGTTGAGAGGGATATGGGCCAAGTGCTGGCAAGTGGGACTAGATTAATTTAGGATATCTGGTCGGCATGGATGAGTTGGGCCAAAGGGTCTGTTTTGGTGCTGTACATCTCTATGACTCTGTATGTGAAAAGAACGCGGAAAAGATTGACCAGATTGGTTCCTTTGGACAACAGAAGGTCGAGCAGACATTTCAAAATCATGAGGGGTTTGGGAGAGTGTAGACAGGGAGAAACTGTTCCAGTCGATGGAAGGATTGAGAACCAGCACCAGGTTTAAATTGTTTGGCAAAAGAATCAACAGTGACATAATTGTTGTTGCAGAGTGTGTGGTTAAGATTTGGAATGTACTGCCTAAGACAATGGTGGGGACAGATTGATTCATGGTTTCCATAAGATAATTGAATAATTAGCTGAAGAGAGAGAAAAACAAATTGCAGGAGGAATGCTCGAGATAGTGGAGCTAGTTGAGAACAGTGGGCTGAATGGCCTCCCTTTACACTGTGGCTATTCTATGTTTTGTGGAGAAAAGCAGAAATTTGTAATGACTTCTTCAATAAAATGTAATTTACTGAGATATTCAAAGCATGGCAGGGCATCATCCATCAATACCTAAACAGATTAAGATAAAAAGGGAAGCTGTGGTCGAACCTTTTCATATATAATGGCAGGATGAGAAAAATTGAAAATTGCTAATGTTCCAGCACCTGAAAAATTCTCGCTTTATCAGCCTGAAAAAAAGATTGACATCACTTTAGAAGATACAGCTACAAGGAAGGAATTCAAACACATTTAAGAAGAGAAAAGACTGTAATTTCCAGTTATTTCAAATCCATGAAAGGCTGATCATGCCAAACAAATGCAGTCAAATCTCTGAGGATGAAATGGAATTGGAATGCAGCAGTAATGTGACAGAAAATAAGGGGTAAGGAATATGAATTGAAGCTGCTGGTACAGAGCAATATACAACAGAAGCAGATATCAGGAACTCCACGAGCAGAGGTCGGCATTGCCACTCCATTGGAAACACATTTTATTTTTACCATTTATATTGTGCAGTTACAGTGAGTTCCAAAGCCAAATCCCTGGTACATGTTCCCACTGCATGAAGCCAAGTGCACTAAACTGTAACCTGTATAATCTTTAGTTTCAGAAACAGCTAATAGGTTCTTTATGAGTGGCTTCGTCTCACACTTCTTACAAATTTGGGAGCTGTGTAACAATGCAGTTATAAAGATGAATAAGGTATTTGGATAGAAGTGGATATCCTATAGTGTTGCTCACAGTGAGTAAGAGAGACAAGCTGTTTTATGTGGATAGGAAGGTTATTTCATGTAGTTCTCTGCTGTTTAAGTGCAGCTATGTGGAACAATGGTGAAGGTGTATATTCCTTCAAGGCTTAAATTATAATATTAAAATGTTTTACATCTCAAATATTCATAGCTATAAATCCTGAGGTCAATTAGAGGTCAGAATTGATTTTAAAAGAACACTACATATGCAGATATTCTTTAAAATATGAATGAAATCTCTCATGAAGCTTTTTTTTTCTAGAAACTGCCCCCTCAATTAGAAATAGGTATGACGGGGTTAGTAGGGAAGTGAAATGTTCCCACATTTTAATTTACCAAAATACTGTGAAGTGCAGGTTAAGGGTATTTGAGCCATGTTTTCATATCCATTCCATTTGTTAGCATTCTCAGGGATGGATGATGTCAGCATTTCAACACAACAACAGTCTGCATTTATATTCCATCTTTAACATAGTAAAGACCTAAGCCAGCCAACCTTTTCCATGTTAAGGCCAATTATTGACCACATAAAGGCAGCTTCCTATCCAGCTCCAATTTTTAAACTGATGGAAGGAATGGAGGAATGGCAAGGGGTGGTGGTGGTGGTGTGTGTATGTGTGTGTGTGGGGGGTGGGGGGGAGGTGGAGTTGAGGGGCGGAGCGGTATGTCCAGGAAGTCAATCTACTCATGCTGAGGGTGAGGGGCATCTCTATCAATAGCCTCTTATCAGGTCCCCTTCCTCCAAAATGTCTGCCCAATGCTTCCTCTCTAACAATTCCTCCACCCACTTGCTCAAGCCAAACCTCCAAACACAAGGCCCTGACACTTACCTGGCCCTGGACTCTAGGGACTTCCCACAATCCCAGTCTGTTGACTGCATTTCCCAGAACTACTGGGACTACAGAGCTGCCATCTCATCTGATTGGTCAGCAGCTCTTTGAGGCAGGTCTTCTGCCTGAGTGAAAGGCAGATTATCTAGCCAATTAATCCTCAATGGAACTGGGAAGCCAGTGTCGGCAGGGTGTGTTTCCTAGTGATTCTTCAGAAAGCAGGATAAGAAACACCACACCTGAAAAAATCCTGGTCCAATTCAACAAAGCATTAGAAGAGACAGCCCAAACTCTAGGTCAAGGAAGTAGGTTTTAAGGAGTGCCTTATAAGGTAAAGGAGAGTTTTAAGAGTATTAGTAGAATTTGAAGTCTGGATAGGTGGAGATACAAGATGGTCAAAGAGAATGTGTGGAACACGCGAGAGGCCAGACTCAGATGAGCGTTGAGCTCTTAGAAGGGAAAACTGAAGCACTAGGGAGATTTCAACAAGAGCTGACAAAAGCATTGATGAACTATGAGCCAATTCAAGTCTCTAAGTCCAGAGCTGATGATGTAGCAACAGTCAACACAGATTATAATGAGGATGGCAATAGTTTGGGTCAGTTGAAGTTTATGGAGGAAAGAAAGTGGGAGGTCAGCAGAAGAGCCTTCCAAAGAGTCACTTTGGGGTGGTACCCTGTTGGCTTAGGCTGCTGCCCTGTTCCATCGAGTGTTAATCGGCTAGAGATATGTCACCCCTTACTCGAGCACAAATCCTACCTCAGAGAGCTGTCAGCCAATCAGACACAAGTAGGGCAGGAAGGAAGTTCACAAAATCAGCCTGAAGTGAAGTCACTGGAAGAGAAGGTGAGTGTTAAATTAACTTGGGGAAATTGGCTTGCTGTTTGGTGGCAATAGTAAGTGCCCCCTTGGATCCTTTTGACAATGCTGAGAAAGCTACCAAGGGAAGCAGTCGTCTTATCTAAGAGAAACTGAAGCCTGGAAACCAGCAAGAGAGGAACAGATACATTTTGGGATGAGGTTTGTTGGAGAGGGGCTCTAAGACAGTCAGTCACAGGCATGGTATGCACCCCATCCTGCTAGACTCAGTAGCCTTCCAAGCGTGCACATTTTTCAGGAGCATCACAAGACACTAATGATTGATGAAGACATTGAAGATAGTTGCAACATCCTTTCTGACTATTCTGTTACCAGCTAATTAGAAATCTAGCTGAGAATCAGACTTGTGATCACCTGCTGTGGATAACTTAGCTACATACCGCCTTTACCAACTTAGTCACCAGGGAAGCTCTGAATTTTGCCTCAAGGGTTGATATCTTGTAGCATTCTCACCATGTTTCTGATAGGAATTTTATTAACAGAGTTAAGGAACTGTGCTCAGATGACATGCCTATCATTAATGAATGAATCGTAACATTAAATAATGGGACTCTGTTGGAAACTTTAAAATATACTAAATTAACTACAAGTGCAATGATGTGTTGGTATTGTATTTCATATATAAGGACTTCATCAGTGCCTACTATAAAGCATGTTTTGGAGGTGATTTGCTCAAAAACTGCGTAAATCTATGTATGATTCTGTAGCAAGAGAAAGTGAGGGCTGCAGATGCTGGAGATCAGAGCTGAAAATGTGTTGCTGGAAAAGCGCAGCAGGTCAGGCAGCATCCAAGGAACAGGAGAATCGACGTTTCGGGCATAAGCCCTTCTTCAGGATGATTCTGTAGCTCCCACTTCAGAAATAAAATCAGTCTGACCTAACACTGGGACACACACAGACTTTAACCTTACACCTTCAATGCATTATCTGAGCTGAGATGACACTTACTTTTAAAAGCTATCTTGAGAATGTAACTTTAAAAAAATTTCTGGGATTTACATGTGAAGGAACCAAAATTAATATGATCATTCAAAAAGATGAAAGATGTAAGCTAAGTTTGTTTAATATTACATTCCACGACACCGCACTCCTGTTGCTATAAATTCTGTGTCTTATGATTCTGCTCAACAACCACCTGATGAAGGAGCAGCGCTCTGAAAGCTGGTACTTCCAAATAAACCTGTTGGACTATAACCTGGTGTTGTGTGATTTTTAACTCAGTACAAAGCAATTATCTTAACATAATTGTCACATGCTGTTAAGTTGTACAAATCTTCCATCAGATGTTTCTGAGCACTGCTTGCCTTTCTTAATTCCTGTAAGATTATGGTTTTGCCTCCAAAATTAAGCCTAAGACTTTCTAAGTTATGTTTTCTTTTCTCACTGAACCAGATCTCAGGCATGTATCACACTGTTTTGCAGTAACGTGTGTAAGAAACATCTTTCCACTTCCTTTTATTGTCACTGAAGTTTGGATAATGAGTCATGATTATTACTTGTTCATTGTTATTTTATTCTTCCATGGGATGTGGGTATTGCTGACAAGGCCAGTCTTTGTTTTCTGGCCCTATTGTAGAGTCAACCACATTTCTGTAAGATTGGAGTCGCATATAGGAAAAATCAAGTAAGAATAGCAGATTTTGTTCCCTAAAGGATATCCATGAACCAGATGAGGGTTTAATAATATTTGTGACACTATGATGGACACAAAATAAAGTCCAGTTTTCAATTCTAGATGTCTTTTTTTTCTGCTAGATTTTTTAACTCATTGACCTTAATTTTTACCAACTGCTCTGGTGGATTTTGAACAAGGAAGACCAAGGTTATTGGAGGCAGGCGGGGATGTGGAGTTGAAGCCACAATTTAATCAACAGTGAAACAACCACAGGGAGCACTGGAGAATGTTAGTAGGTCTGGCAACATCTATGGAGTGAGAAACAGTTAATGTTTTGACTCTGGTATGACTCTTCTAAAGGACTTCAGATTGCTGTGCTTACCATTGTAGTTTGTAGTGTCTATGTGAACATTTAGTGGTCCCAGCAGTTCATTCCTTTTCTGAGACTTTTTACAGTTTTGACACCAACTCAATGGTTTGCTAAGACCCAATTCAATCCAATCGCCATGGAGATAGCCTCCCACTGGTAAGAGCTGAAAATGTGTTGCTGGAAAAGCACAGCAGGTCAGGCAGCATCCAAGAAACAGGAGAATCAACGTTTCGGGCATGAGCCCTTCTTCAGGAATGATTCCTGAAGAAGGGCTCATGCCCGAAACGTCGATTCTCCTGTTCCTTGGATGCTGCCTGACCTGCTGTGCTTTTCCAGCAACACATTTTCAGCTCTGATCTCCAGCATCTGCAGTCCTCACTTTCTCCTCCCACTGGTAAGACACTTGGATGATGGTGGGGTAGGATGCTTGTCATCTGAGCGAGAGACTCTAAGCCTACCATAATTCGAAAAAAAATCTGCAAGTTATTAAGTGCTTGGGAATAGACTAAGAATATAATAGTATTTTATTCACACAAGTTAGAAAGCTTTCTTTCCTTTGCTTCTCCCACTGTTAACTTTGAAAGTGAAAGCATTTTAAGAAAGAAATCTTTAAACCCCATTGATTCAACCAATTCTAGATGTCTTTTTTTTCTGCTAGATTTTTTAACTCATTGACCTTAATTTTTACCATTTTATACTTACATGATTTCATTATAAATGTAACCAGGTCAACCTTTGTTGTAAAATTCATGCAGTTTCATTAGCAATGTCACACCCCAAACATTGCCTAAATGAGCAATTCAGCTGATATCAAACGCAGGGTTAAAAATCTTGTAATCAATGGACACTTGTTTCTGATGGTAGCCAAAATCAAGGACCAAATGACATGAGTAACCAGGCTGTGATTTTGTAAATTGCAATGTAATGCAGTCGAGAACAGATTGAATTTTGTAGGCAGGGTTGACTCATGGAGAATTTATATTGCTGTACTTTATGCATTTGTACAATTGTAATTCTCGATAAAAGCTGTACGTCCAAGGCAAAATTGTAGACAGCAAAGAGAAAATGTTTTACTTCTGATTAAAGTACTTTTCACCTCTGCAGATTTAGCTGTGCAAGTACTTTAGGAGCACCTTGCTCCTTATCTTCAAAATGAAGAGAAATGTCAAAGTGAAAGAAAGAAGGACCTTTTCAGTCAATCAAACATTGATTGTAATGGCAGGTGGCAGGTGGCCTTAACAGATGATTTTTTTTTAAAATCCTTAAAGCTGCTTAGGTTTCAGAATCATTATCTGTTTCAATTCTGTCGTATTAGAGTGGTTTCTAGCAATGACGGACTATGAAGCAGGGTCACGTTACTATCATTTTGAAAGAGTACTGTTTAAAAACTAAATAAGTTATTGATCTATATTTATGAAGTAAACACAATTTGAGTCATTTTGTTGAATTGTTGAACCCATTGTTGTTGTATGAGTTCAGATCCACCAACACAGGGTTCATTCACACCTCTCATTTACTTCCTTCTTAGTGAAGGATTGTGTTCATAAGAGCGAGTCTTGTCACAACTGGAGAATGAGGCATCTATTGTTCTGATATGAAACATTAAATGCTCTCGGTTTATGACAAGAATATGAGAAATACATTCAGATTTGCCCTTCAAGGCCATTTGTTCCAGAGGCAATCCATCTTGTCATGGATTCTAATAAATCTGGGAGAACACCCATGATTATCAAAATTCATCAACCATACATCCAGATTATCCATCTATCCTCAAATCCCCACTTTCCATTATCTAGCCATTTCTTTAAAAGAGTTAATCATTTTCGATTCAAACTGCTTTGCTTAGAATTAAATCCATGTTATCAATGATTCATAAAAATTTTGTTTTATCTCTTGCCACTGATTCTTACTTGAAGTTTTTTAGTTTTAAATCAGTGCCATTTAGTTCTAGTAATATAAGTTAGATACAATGGAATAATAAATAAATTCTCTCTTAGATTTATGCATTTCCTTATCTTAATAATCATTGATTATATCTGAAATAAATAATTTGTAGTTCATCAGCTTAATGGTTAAAACTTGTAGTTCTGATAAAAGGATTTAGACCTTAAACTGTGTTAAATTAAAGACATGAGTTCTTCCTGACTATTTACATCCAATGGTAACGCGATCTATTCGAGTCAACAAGAGAAGAGGAAGAATAGGCCCAAATGATTCAACTAACAACTTACAGAAACTCTTCATAGCACAACAGCAGTTCAATTGTGAACGTGGCATTCAGTAACTACACATAGTTACCTCAGGTGACTACCTGTGTGGAGTTTGCACATTTTCCGCTTGTCTGTGTGGGTTTCCTCTGGGTGGCCCGTTTTCCTCCTACAATCCTAAGTGTGCAGGTTAGATGGATTGGCCATGGGAATTGAAGGGTTAAAGGATTAGTGTAGGAGCGTGGGTCTGGGTGGGATGTTTCTCAGATGGATGGTTTGGACTTAATGGCCCAGTGGCCTGTTTCCACACTGAAGGGAGTCTATGATTCTATGACTTGAGTGAAGTGGTGCCAGAGTGCTTGGGAGTTACTCTCATAGTGGCCATCAGATTTGGCAGATAATGTCTCCACTTGATTTTCAAGCTATTGTGGCTGTATTTCCATTTCTGGCTGGAGTTAAACAGTCTATGTGTCAGTCACAGAAGTCTATTAAAGTATGTTAAAATGACAAAGTCATGTATACTTCTCCAATGCACCAAACATCTAAGTACAATAAAGTAAAGTGACATACCTATTGTGAGTTTCAGCTGAGATTAACATAAGGGATCAAGCTTGGAACTTGGTTTCATCCTGGAAAAGGTTTAGAAGCTGATGATTGGAAGTAGAAAGACTCTTTAAAATTCATGTTGTTGGCCCTTTGTTAATATTAAAATATGAAGTTTAAAAAGTTTAACTTACAAATCTGGCAATATGGCACATCCTTCAAGTCTAAATAGAAGTACTCTACCAAGGTAAAAACTCTTTGACAGTCTCTACCTTCACATTCATAACTTTGGAAAGGTAAGTGAGGTACAATGTCTCAAGTTTGACGATCAAAAATCCAAAGTGTCTGAAAACTGAAATTATTTTTTAAAACATCATACATTCTTATTAGATGAGTAAAATAGCTTTCTGGCTTGTTGGGCTAGGTGCTGCATTGGTGTGCCAACTAATCATTGGCTTCATGCTCTTTGCCCATGTTCTAAGCAACCTTTGACCATGCCCAAACAACTTAGCCCACAAACCACAAGGACAGAAACCCCCCCTGGTCCTCACCTTCCACCCTCACCAATCTCTGGATACAATGCATCATCCTCTGCCATTTCTGCTACCTACAGTCAGGCCCTACTACTTTCCCTCCCCCACCCCTATCAGCATTCCACAGAGACCATTCCCACCATAACTCCCTCATTAGGTCCATGCCCCCACCAACCCACTGTCTAATCCCAGCACCTTTCCTTACCACTACAAGACGTGTAAGGCCTATGCCCACATCTCACTCCTGACCTCCTTCCAAGGCCCCAAAGGATTCTTCCATGTTTGGCAGAGATTTCCCTGCATATCCAAACACATCATCTATTGTGTCCGTTGCTCTCGATGTGGTCTCCTCTACATTGTGGAGACAGGACACCAACTTGCGGACCGTGTCAGAAAACATCACTGGGACACATGCACCAATCAACCCCATCACTTCAACACCCCTTTCCACTCCACCAAGGACATGTAAGTCCTGGGCCTCCTCCACCGCCAAATCCTAGCAACTTGACGCCTAGTGGAAGAACACCTCACCTTTTGCCTTAGGACCCTCCAATCACATGGCATCAATGTTGATTTCATCAATTTCCTCATCTCCCCTCCCCCCACTTTACCCCAGACCCAATGTTCTGACTTGGCACCTCCCTCTTGAGTTGCTCTACCTGTCCATCTTTCTTCCCACCTTTCTGCTCCACCCTCCGCTCTGACCTATCACCATCATCCTACACCTTCTTCTACCTATTGCCTTCCAAGTTACCTTCCCCCTAGCCCCACTCCCCTCCTATTTATCTCTCAGCCCCCTTGGCACCTCCCCCCAACAAACCTGATGAAGGGCTTATGCCAAAACATTGACTCTCCTGCTCCTCGGATGCTGCCTGACCAGCTGTGCTTTCTCAGTACCACACTTTTTGACTCTGATCTCCAGCATCTGCAGTCCTCACTTTCACCTTGGCCCACAACTTGGCAAGTTCCAAAGTCCAGCACAGACTCGATCCTGAGGATCCCAGTTTTGAGATGCTGCACTTGTATATTAGTAACATAAAATAAATAATATGTGAGGTATGACAAATGCTCCTCATATTTTAGATAGATAACCAAACTAAAATAAATTCAACAATGTTGTCAATAGAATGGCAGTATGAATTATCAATAGAATGGACAGATGTCTACAAACACAAGTAAAATAATTATACGTCTTAGTCCTTTGACCCATTCAATGAGATTCACTTCTTTCAATCACAATCAACGTTCATTATCTTCTATGTAATCTGATTGACACAATCCAGACTGGAGTCAGCAATGAGCAGTTTTGACATCAAACAAGGACTGACTGTATTCTGTGGAGAGCAATGCTTCATGTTCTATTCAGTCATACAATCTGATTCACCTTGCAAAGACGCACTAAAACTTCTTCAGGTGCCTTTCATCTCTCCTCTAGATTACACCATGCTTTCATTCTAACAATAAATTAATTACTAAAGCAAATATAACAGTACCTGCTGGAAATCTCAAATAAAAGCAGAAAATGCCAGGAAGGATCGTCAGATCTGGCAGCACTTTTGGGGAGAATGAAAACATAGTTAATAGCTGGGATTTGACATTGGGAAGAGGCTCCACATGTCAGTGTTAATGTCTGGGATGAGCCTGCTCCTGCTCTGCGGTCGTTGTGAGAAGGACTGTAAGGTGGTTCGGTGAAACCTCCACAGGCCCCATAACAATTGAGGTTAAAGTCCCACCTTCAGGAGTCGCCATCCAGTCTGTGATTCCTGCAGTACCACTGGCCACTGCTGGGACTTGATTCAATCTCTAACAAGGATCAGCACTGGATGCAGATGCTAAGTTATTTGGGAGGGGACCCCTGTTGCCAGGCTTAAATGGTAAAGAAGGTGTTTTGGGGGCCTAGGGGTCCATAAAGGAAGGCTGCCCCTCATCATGCCTGCAACTAGCCCAAGCAGTAAGTATATTTGTTTTCTTTAGTCCTCCTTGTGATGTTGGTATGGCCAACATTTGTTGACTGTCCCTAATTGCCTTTGAATTGATTGGCTTGCGAGGCCATCTTGAAAGGCAACCACATTGCTGTGGAGTCACACATAGGCCCGACAGGAAAACAACATCAGAGTTCTTTCCCTAAAGTACATTGGTGAACCACTGTATAATCAGAAGTATTAATTAAACTTACGTTCCACGAGTTGGAACCCATCTCCCCAGAACATTACTCGGGGCTTCTGCATTACAAAACAGTCCCACCATACCACCAGATGTGGTCTCAACAAATTCCAATACAAATTCCAAGACTCATATTCCAACACTTTTATGATGTAAGGCAGTGAATAATTTGTCTTCCTAATTACTTGCTATATTTACATTTTAACTTCTTCTGCTTTGTATGCATGGACATCGAGGACCCACTTGATTTTCAAAAATGGTGTCCCAGAACCTCTAAGTGTCCTAAGGGCAATGCCTCAGAGGGAAGGGGTGACCCTTTCAAGGTAAGGAGGAATTCCTTCCACCTGAGGGTAGTGAATCTGTGGAATACATTGCCACAGAGAACCTTGAGTGAATTTAACACAGAGATAGATAGGTTCTTGATTAGTAGGAGGATTAATGGGAGAATGGAGGAGAATGTGGTTGAGATACATATCAGCCCGTGATCGAATGGTGGAGCAAACTGGATGGACTGAATGGCCTAATTCTGCTTCAGTATCTTTGGTCTTATAGTTATTTGGTGTTCGAACTGTTTCAAATGATGACAAGAAAAGCAAAGCTACTACTTACCCATCTGTGCTTCCTCTGCCCAGACTTCTGATGTTGGCTGTCTCTGATTCCGCTTTCGTAGGAAAGGGGGAAGACCTCAATACAGCACAAAAAAAGTGAAGTCATGCCTTTTATGACACCAGAAGAGATGGAAATGCTTCTTAATGGCAACCAAAGGCAACATAGATAAGGTTAATGAAACTTATATCGTATTATATACAATATGACATCATGCTGGATCAGTGGTTAACACTGCTGCTTCATAGGGCAAGGCACCTGAGCTTGATTCCAGCCTCGGAATCTGTAGGGAGTTTGCACATTCTCCCTGTGTCTGCGTGGGTTTCCTCCAGGTGCTCCAGTTTCCTCCCACAGTCCAGAAATGTGCAGGTTAGGCGGATTGACCATGGAAATGCAGAGTTACAGGTTTACAGTAGGAGGGTAGGTCTGGATGGCTGGATCTTCGGAGGGTCAGTGTGTACTCAATGGGTTGAATGGTCTGCTTCCACACTGTAGGGATTCTAGGATTATTTTTGGGATTACAGGATTATTTTTGGGATTACAGGATTATTTTTGGGATTACACAGCTTTTTCTTCTGTTTCTTTTATATGTTTAATGTGTTAATTATTGACTAACTGTCAATGGAAGGCTTCTCAAATTTATTTCAAATGTTTGATGACATTGTTATTTAATAATATCCCATGTAATCAGTTTTTTTCTTATTTAGCATTCAGTATTATTTAATAAATGTTACTGAATACATGCCCTTGGTCTAGAAGCCCCGACCAGGGAAAACAATTTACCTGCATCCACCCTGTCTATCCCTTTAAATATTTTGAACTTTACAATGAGACCACCTCTCATTCCTTGAACCACTATAGTATACAGATTTAGTGTGCCCAATCTCTCTTCATAGAACTGTCCTGCCATCCCAGGAGCAAGTCTGCTGAACCACTTGGTTGTACTCCATCTATTGCAATATTATGTTTCTTGAGATAAGGAGACCAAACTACACACAGTCCTCCATGTACAGTGTAACAAAGCTCCTATGCAGTTGAAGTAAGACTTCACGACTCCTGCACTCAAATCCTTTTACAATGAAGGCTAACATTCCGTTAGCTTTTCCAATATCTTGCTGACGTACAATTGCTATTCTATTTCTGTCCTTTAACTCATCCTATATCCACACTTACGTAACTACTATTTATTCCTGCCCCTACTTGTATTGTTTGTAACACCCTTTCATATATCGCCTGAACAAATGTTCGTCTCAAAATTCAAGCATGCCACTTTCATTGGCTCCTGTTTATCTAACTAGCTCACTGCACATTCAAAACAAAACTTCCAACAGAATTGTCAAACACAACTTGCCTTTCATAGAACAATGTGGATTCAACCTCATTATATTCCGATTTTGTCAGCGCCCTCTTAGCACTATCTTAATAATGGATTTCAGCATTCTCTCAATAATTGATGTTAAGACAATACAATTCTAAGTACTTTCCTTCTCTCCTTCCTTCAACAGCAATGTTATAGCTATTGCATTCCAATCTGCAAAGGGTGTCCCGAGGCATGGTACATTGGCAAGACCATGCAGACGTTATGACAACGGATGAATGGACACCATGCAACAATCGCCAGGCAGGAGTGCTCTTGCCCAGTCAGGAACACTTCAGCAGTCAAGGATATTCAGCCTCCAATCTTCAGGTAAGCATTCTCCAAGATGGCCTTGGAAATACATGGCAAGGTAGATTGCAGAAACTGATAGCCAAGTTCTGTGCCCATGAGGATAGCCTCAACTGTGATTTTGGATTCATGTAACCTCACCATCGTGCTAATTGTCCTGTTTTGACACTATGACCTTGCTTACTTGAGATTATCTCTCTGCCTTAATTAGTATGTGCAGTTTTTGATTATTTGCTACTTTTGTTAAACCCTCGTCATGTGACTCAAATATTTACTCATATTATTCCAGCCACTTGATTTGTCTCCAGTACGATCTTACTTTTGATTATTGGTAATTATCTCACTGCCTTAATTAATCAGTTCATAGATCATCCCTTCACTTGTTATTCAGCTATTGACTCTTTATTCACATCATTTGTATTAAAATGTTGACATTCTTCATTGCCTGCAAAAATTGTTATTCAGCCTTCAACACACGCCTCACAGTATTTGTACTTCGCTGTTAACATTCTTAATTACCTGGAATTATTTTACCATTCTCTCTTCACCTATATACAGAGGAATCTCGATTATCCGAACGAGATGGGCGGGCACTATTTCGTTCGGATAATTGATTACTCGGTTAATCGATTCAATGCCTTTCCTCTGGGGCTTGGAGTTTTCTATTAAGTCTGCTTCCTGTTCAGGAGACTAGCAGCAGCACACCCCTGCAAGGCCTCGCCCGCCCCCAACACCACCCACCGCCTGCCTCCCAAACCCTGTCCAACACGGCCCCCCCACCCACACCTACCCCCACACCCCTCACGATCCCCATGCACCCCCACCCCCACCACCACCCTCTTCTGCCTCACCCCCTCTCTGGGGCAGCCAGACTGGACACCAACAACAAGACTGCTGCTGCAGCTACTGCCTTTGGGGGGGGGGGGGGGCGAATGAGTCTCCAAATAGTGTGCGCACGCTCACACACACACACAACTTTTTCCTGCAACATTTTAACAGGTTCCCCCTTTGCCTTGTACAGGACAATGTTGGAGAGATTATCTGGGGAAGGATGGGTTTAAGGTACATGCCTGTGTAGAACTCCAGGGAAAGTATAGGGGGAGAGAGAGAGAGTGTGGGAGGTAAGTCATTTCGTTCCCATTAGTTCAGAACTGTTCTCAGCAGCACTTTTAATCGCTGTAAACAAAAGTGTTGGACACATATCTTTGATGTAATGTTTCTGTTGGGAACTCAAGATCTCCTTTGGATAATCCGATTTTCGGATAATTGGTATTCAGATATTCGAGGTTCCTTTGGATTCTGTGTCTGTGTGCCTCTCTGCACTTCACCCGACAAAGGAGCAGCAATCTGAAAGCTCATGATGGACTATCACTTGATGTTGTGTGACTTCTGACTTTATTCCAATCTACTGAGACTATTTGAAATTTCACAATGTTTGTGTCCACTATCTTTGGAGATGCCTCTTTTCAAATCCTAGCAAGGAAGACACATCCTGTGGAGCATTGCTCATGACAAGAGATTCCAGATATCTGTAAACAACTAGTTCAGATGTGTCATCACATACTTCCGGAATAGGTGGGACTTGAGCCCAGGTTTTCTGGCTCAAAGGTAGAGACACTACCACTTCACCTCAAGAGCACTAATACAAGTGATTCAGCATTTTTAATCAATCTGTCAGGACACATTATGATGCATTTCTGGAATGGAGGAGATTTGAATCCGGGCCTTCTGCCCCAGAGGCAGGGACATTGCCAATGCACCACAGGACCATTAACTACTTGATATGAAGGGATTGGTGCCTTTCGATAGAAGTGGGCACCACAGTGGTTGCAGTGTAATATTTCCTCATCCAATTCCATCCTAATTTAATCCTTACTCTTTCTCTATCCTTTCCTTTTGCCATTATTGTACTAGAAACATCTTTCCGGTGGTTTATTTAAAGAAAACAAAGGGAATAGGTAGGAAGTTGTGTGGATGGAGCTATAAGACTGAGTAGTTAATAAACCCAAAATATTCATTGGTTTCTGTCTCATCTACTAACCTGGATTCAAAATGATATCCTGTGTTTACTACCTGCCATAGGAGATCTTGTATGTTAATCAACTTCTTTGGCCACATTATGAAGACATCTTGCGTAGCCTTTGATTTTGACTCAATCCCAGAGCTTCTGGCTCAGAGGGAGGGGTATTATCCATTGCATCCCAAGGTGCTCACAAGGGATGTTACTTCTTCCATTGACATCTTGAACGTTAGGCAGTATGTAAACTTTGCGCTGCCTGATGACTTAAATCTGTTATTTCTGCTATGCCTTCTGCATCTTTAACTGTATCTGGTGTATGTAAAACATTTTACAGTCCCTTTGTAGCAGATTTAAAGAAACAATAACATTATAAAGGTTTCTTTCCCATCTCTGACCCAGGCACCCCTCAGCCCTAACTCTCTATAAGAACTTTAATAGGGCAAATAATGATCATGCAAGAGATGTTTTCTACCCAACTGCAACTTTTAGGCCAACAAGACAAGATCAGGGAGAAACCCAGTGGACTTGCTTGCTGAGACCTTGGACAGGAATAATCAAGAACACGCCCTCCTCTTGAGTTTCCCACGTTGTACAGGGTAAAAGGTCTGCCTCCACTGAGTGTCCCCTTTCTCTCTGGCTTTTGTAAACCTGCTTCCAGCCACTCTGGGACCTCCTCTAATGGCTCCATGAAAAGACCCCATCTCTTGCCTGCATCATGGGACCTCAGCACTTTGCTCTGTGTATTTCCACTATGCTGTTTGAAAAACTGCCATTAACTTGACCTGCAGACCTCTGTGGCAGGAAGCCATCTTGAAATACCGGGACCAGTCTTATCTTCAGTCAATGAATACACTACAGGGTGTTAAACAGTGGTGAGCAGAAGCAACACTTCCCACTAACATTTTCAGTCTGGTAAACACAGGATGGGAAACCTTACCTTATGAAAGGTTCTGCCCAAAATATTTGTGCTGATGCTGCTCCTTTAGCAAGGTTATGTTGTCCTTGTTTTTTTTCAGGAGGTCGTAAAGACACAGGTTCTGAAATGTCTGGGGTTGATCTACTTGAAGAAGCTTTTAATTTATAAAAAACTTGTACAGTGAACACTGGCTAGTTCTTCAAGCACAGCTTCTCTTTGGTTTGGGTTTGGTTTGGTTTTAACAAGCAGAGTTATGAAGCTGCTGGACTCACAGAAGCAGGTCCATGCTGATCCTCACCCTCTCTGACATCTCTCCTGTAAGAACCTGTATTGGATTTTTCCTTTTTTAGCTGAGGGGTGTTTATGGGGATTGTTGCCAGTGTTTGGATCAGCATCATTAAATTGGGATAATCTGTTGGGTTTTCGGATAGGTGAAGTTATTCTGTAATATGTTCTCTTTTGTTTGTGTTTCATTCGGTAATCTTGCAAATAAATTCTGTTTGGTTTAAAACTAAGTGGTTGGGCTAGCTGCATCACTCTGCTTAAAATAACTAGTAAAGTTAGGGTCCAGGTTACATTTTTGAAATGTTTTGAGGGGATCTGGCCTGGTCCATAGCAGATTTATTTCATGTCATTGCCATTTCCTCACTCCCCATTATAAATTCTGCAGTCTCAGCATTAGGGGGATCTATCTACACTTCTGCAGCTCTCGTTAAATACATGTAGTAGCTCTTACAATCTGTTTTAGTATTTCTTATTAGTCTACTCTCATTTTTCACTTTCTGTCAATTTTTTGGTCATCCTTTTCTCATAATCTTTGGGTTTGCCTTTCTTGCTAGCAATTTATAAACCTCGTTCATTTAATTTACATCAAAACATAGGAGCAGATGTAGGCCAGTCAAGCCTTCCTCTGCCATTCATTATGATCATGGCTGATCGTTCAACGCAACAATCTGTCCTTTAGTTTAACAAAAATGCTGTCTGCCCTCCAAGAAAAAAGTAATTATTTGCTGTTTGATTTCTATCTTTTGACATAAGCCTCAGACATATTATTAAACGATTTATGCTGCATGACTGTTGACATAGTCACTATAAAGATGGATGGGCAAATGGGCATAGAGAATGTGAAAGAGAATGGGGATATGTGGGTGGAAATAGTTTGACATTTAGTGTAACATAGACCTTAGGGATAGTAGAAGTTCATTGATTTTCATGGGGATATGAAGGGCTATGAGTTTAGGTGGGGCAGATTAGGTGGCATACACTGGCACGTATTGACATTAGGAGCTTGTGTGAGAGGTCAGGGCAGGAAGGCTGTTTTTTTGGCTTACATTTTTTTGTCAGCCAACAATGCATCAAGTGAGATTTTCCATGTCACAGGGACGGTTACTTCCATTGTCAAGCAGTACACCAAGCGGAGGGTAAGAGCCTAAGTTATGTAACCATGAGGTTAGTTATTTCCCAGTTTATCAACATCTGATGTGATTAGTGAATTTTATTATGACACCCTAGTCTACCTTCCGTGACTGAAAAAACAACTTCATTTCCTTAAATATTTAAAATTTAAAATATCTAAAATATTAAACTAGTTAGAATATTAAAATAATTATAATTAAAGTTTTAAATTAATAACAATTATAACATAATATTTTAAAATTTTTCAGCACAATACAGAAGTCCATCTAAAAATCCACTAATATTCGGAGTAATTCTAGAGGCAATGATATAACAAAGCTAGAGGTATCTCGGGCAAACACTTTGAAGTTCTGTATTTCCAAGAAGTCCATCAGAGATACCTGTGGCTGCCTCTGATTTCTCTCGGGGGAGCAGCAAGCCTGACTCCCTATGATTACTCTCAACTATTGCTGTGAGGCAGCAGTGGTTAGCACTGCTGCCTCACCGCGCCAGAGACCCGGGTTCAATTCCCGCCTCAGGCAACTGTCTGTGTGGACTTTGCACATTCTCCCCATGTCTGCGTGGGTTTCCTCCGGGTGCTCCGGTTTCCTCCCACAGTCCAGAAATGTGCAGATTAGCTGAAGTGGCCATGCTAAATGAAAAGGATGTTAGGTGAAGGGGAATGGGTCTGGGTGGGTTGCTCTTCGGAGGGTCGGTGTGGACTTGTTGGGCCGAAGGGCCTGTTTCCACACTGTAATTAATCTAATCTAATCTAATGTATCTCCTGCAGAACTAAAATCGAGTCATCTATGTTGGTAGAGCCGGAATTTGCCCTGCTTCTATACTCCGACCCAGGAGCAAACTTTCCTAAGGTCCTTGTTTCAAGGTTAAACATTTCACTCTGAAATTCCATGTGAAATTCTATTATATTATTAACATTCTTTTTTACGAGATCTGATACTAAGAGGTTACTCATTGTACCTATCCCGTTGCACAAGGCACGATCTAACTTAGCCTGTTCCCTAAAGCATTTAAATAGCAGCTTTCTTGCCTTCAGGTTATCTCAAAGTGCTTCAAAGCCAATGCAAAACTTTTGAAGTCTAGTTATTGTTAGAATATAGGGAAATTCTGAAATGTCAAAGTTACCATGGATCCAATGGCATAAAATTGGAAATATTGGAATAGAAATATGGTTCCATTTCCTTATTCTGTAGCAAACTTAAAAAATATATATTGCAAGAGTCTTTTAAAAAAAACATGCTGAGACTCATAGAGAAAGGAATGGTAAACAGCTCAGAAATCGAACCATAATAGGATATACAATGAACGTAATCAGTTAACTCTGCAATTTCTCTGAAAATAACTTTACATGCAACTCATCGTTTGTTTGGATGATGTTCAGCAGTCAGATAATCACACAACTATCAACTACGAAAATAGCGGCCTGAGTACAGTATCACAATGCTGAAATCACACATTAATAGTCCAATAACAGGAGCCATTGTAAATGAAATTTTCTGTTTTCAATTTTCTCTCCACAATATAATACTTTACCTGTTTTGAATGTTAAAGTGGAAAAGGAAGCTAAGGCAATCATCAAACAAATCTTTGATAAATCCAGAGATGAATTATGTGATCCTATTCTCATGCAGAAAAGAAACCGTGGCACAGGGACAATAGCCTCAGTGTTCATTGTTAAAGTTACTGCACAGGAGTAGGTGAAAACCATATTCCACAATCGTGACTTTAAAAGTGACAGAAGTGCATCCGATTTTCGGTTGCAGGGTTATGATGAGGGAGTTCAGGTGGTGACAGGCTGGTTTTGAAGGATCCATAAAGGATCATTGGCTTCCAATCCCAAGGTATATTGGATAACATCTGCTGGGAGATCTCAGCTCTCTGAACAGGGCACCCTGACAATCCAGAAGAATCCAGCTCTGAGAACAAGCCTACTCTTACCTGGTCTAATCTCCACATTGCAAGTGCACCATGGACTACAAAACCAATTTCAGTGGAGGGGCAGCTGATCATTCAAATATCCAGCTGATCTGTACATGTGTGAATTACAGATCGCCCCCGATCCTGCCCCCACAAAAATGAGAAACCCCAGTTCAGTGAGACTTGGGATTCCTGACCCCTTCCAGTGAAAAGTGAGATCTATATTTCAGCAATACTACCATCAGCCTGCGTGGCTGAAATTTCTTTCTCTTTTTTGTGTTTCTCTAAAATTCCAAATAAACTGAGTTGCATGGTCTTCACTTTCTCTAAATAATTCACTTGTCAAAAACTGAACTCATCACACTGCAGCTTATTATAAATCAATCCACTCAGCTAGCCTCCTCATTTTCTATAATACTTTTACCATTTGAGATCTTATCAATGTTAAGTTTGGTTTTATCTAATCACATCCTGGTCTGTTATCTTGCTATTTTGAAAACCAAGAAGGCATTCCATTGTAACCTTCTAGCTTATCACTCCAAACCTGACCCCATTTCCCTGCCTCCTTCCACACACATATATACATGTCTTTTGGTAAATCTAATCAGGATTATTTCTGGAGAGTAAGATGACTTCAAAAAGTTTTTGTCGATGGTTAACTGTCTCCTCCAAATACTTTCCAAAACCCTCCATTAAAGTCATGCCTCCAATACCAAATTCAGAGAATTCATAGATATTTTAGGCAGGGGAAGACATTTGTATGGCGCAAGAAACTTGTGTAAATTCAGCGTGTGCATCCAAGTGTGTCAGCCTCCCTAGATCTCAGTTTCATTTTTACTTCACTAACAAATTGCAGCTACCGATCTGTCAATAGTAAACAACACACCATTGGAATCTTGGGAAGTATGACTGCTTCCAATGTTTCTTCTTCCTGATTCGACTGAATAAAAGAAAATAAATGCATTTGTTATTCGCAGCTTCCACCAAATTCTTTGTGAACCATTGGATAGGAACCATTTTGAACCCCTTGTAGCTCCTGGAAAAACTCAGTAATGTATAACATGTCTGGGAGAGAGTTTCTAACGAGATTGGAAAGTGGTTTATTTTAATAGAATAAACTAGCAATTTATTATCACTTGTATTTATGAAAATGCAGTGAGATGTGTATACATCACCACAATTCAGTGCCATTTTGATTACAGATATTATAGAATGAAATTCTTACTATGTGAAAGCAGGCCAGTTGCCTCATTGAGTTCATACGAACTCTCCAGCATCTCATCTCGACCCACTCCACCCTTGTAACCAAGCATTTCCATGGCTAATCCACCTAGCCTATAAATTCTGGGCACTATGGACAATATATCATGGCCAATTCACCTAGTCTGCACATCTTTGGACTGGGGAACAAAATCAGAGTACCCAGAGGAAGGGACAAAACCGTCATACCCAGAGGAAATCCACACAAGACATGGGGGGAATGTGCAAACTCCACACAAACAGTCACCTAAGGGTGGAATCAAACCAGTATCCCTGGCGCTGAGAGGCAGCAGCACTAACCATTAAGCCACTGTGCCACTTCAGCATTATAAAAATAAATAACTGAGACAAAGTTAAGACAAAATTAATCATTTGTTGCCACCAAGGCTCCTGGGTTTCTGGAGTGGCTACAGAATATTGTTGCCGAAGCTATCCCTGCAGCTGCCAAAGTGAGGATTTCTGGAGCTTGCCCATCATTGTGCTACTGCTGAGGCTGACACAGAAGACATTGATGGCCACCATAGCCAGGAGAGACAAACCGGGCCCACCAAGTTACTGCGCTTGATCACTCAAGCCATCACCATTTCAGTCAGCCCCAAAGCTTCCACATTGTCACCATAGCCACAAGGAAAGAACTGGAATCACCATGCCACCAGCCCATCACCACCAGTGACACTGCCGGCAAGAGGAATGGACCAGACCCACCGACGATGAAGCCTTCAATAAAGTTGCGGCTGCTATGGCCATGAGGAACATACTTCCAGATCCACTACGCTACTGCCATCACTGCAGGCCCTCGGCACCGCCTTCCTCTACCACAGCTGCAGAAAAGAAGAAAATGTGAACAAAAAAAATGGTGAATCTAAACAAAAAAAAACAAAGAGGAATGCAGCTGGTCAGGTGAGTGGGAGTGTACAGGCACAGAGCCCGAACACTTCCAACCCTGTCACCATCTGCCATTTCCCAACATAAGGTACAACAGGGATTAATATATTTCCCTCAGTGTCCAATTTTTTTGCATGTACCTCTGAGCTGGTTTCCTCTCTCTGCCAACCTACTCTTGCCCTTCTCTTACCCCTGACTTGTTCAAGTTCCTTCCTGCCTTCGACCAATATAGCTAGATCTACATCCTATTCTACAACTCAACCTTTTTTTAATTATCCTTTTTCTAACCTCCCTGCTTGTTATTATTGCTATCCATGTAAAGGCTGCCACACTTCTGTCAAGACCATTATGATTGTCTTCTCCTCAAAGTCATACTTTCCAACTCCTCATCCTGTCCAACTGCCACCCTTAACCCACACCCTTCCAATTCCAAGCTCCACTCTCTCCAACTTCTTGTCAATGACCTGCTTAAAAACTTTGATCCTTTTGTTTAGAGTCAGCTATGATTTCCACTGAGCCTGCAAGTACAGTATACCATCTCTGTGTTTCCTCCTCAGCTTCCATAGTCTTTGACATATTTGACCACTTGTATGCTGCCCCTCAATGATATATTTAAAGACACTTTGCCAACATGTACATGTATGTTGATGACTTGCAGTCCTGCTTCCAACTCATTCCCTTCAACCTCGCAGTCATGTTTGTGCAGTCAGAATGTCTGACTGGTCTGAATGAGTGAAAATTTCCTTGGGCTGTAAAGGGGAAACCATTGTTTGCAACCTCAGCCTATTCTCTTAAAACTCAATCCCATTCCTAATCCAGTCTGATGAATCAGACTGTGCAAAGCCTTATCATCCTGCACAGATCAAGTCAAGTTTCAAGCTCAAAGCACTTTAACCTTCATCAAACATATTCGTCCAAACGCCATCTTGAAACTTTTATACCCTGAAACACAACTTCTTCAACATGCTACTTGCTGATCCCATACCTTCGTCCCTTTACAATATTCAACTTGTTGGAAACCCACATGTCCACATGTTCTTCCATTCACCCATCAACTCCCATTGTCCCTCACAATGAAGTTAACAACTACGTGTTCATATGTTCCTATCTTGTCTTTACAGCTTCCGCCAACCCCTCCTTGGAACTCTCTCAGTTTTTGAAGCTGGTCTTTGATCCATTCCCCTACTCACTGCCAAACGCACCCTCTTGCTTGGTCACATAGTCTGCATCCAAATAAGCTCCAATCTCTGGAATCAGAGGAGGCCTGAATATACAAGAGGACTCTATTTGGTTATGCATTACATTCCCAACAGTCATCTTGTGGCTCAAGAAGCATTAGTACTTGAACCTTAGGTGGTTCAACTTTTGACAATGTTTCTTTGCACAAAGTTCACTCTGCACTGGCTTCAGTATTCACAGGCTTCATATTGAACAAAGCACTAGATTCACCACACACTGAATTCATGACACATTGGATGCGCCCTACACTAGACTCGCTATCGTCTGATTGCACCGGATTTATGTTGCACAGGATTTACCACAGTGCCTCAATGTAGCATTTGAATAGGAATTCCTAAAAACACAACTATTTGCCTAAACTTCCTGTGAGATAGACAATCCAACGGAGCTTGCTCAATTGTTACTATGATCATGTCACATGCAACTCTGGCAATGATAGTCTGGCAAATTTATGCCATTGTACGTAGGCTTGTTATGATAAAACAATAACAATTATCCAAACGCGTTCATGTCACCAAGACAGCCTCCCATTAAACTGCAGCTGACGGAAGCTATTTTTGAAGTTTCATCTGTTATTTAACAGACTTGAGCTGAATCCTGACAAACCAGTAATTAGATTATCAGGAGATGTTCCGCTCGGATCAAGTTTGTTAAAAGATGTAGATTGGAGCAGCCAATTTACAAACATAATCCTTTTAATCATTCAGTCAAGCACTCAATTTAAACCGAAGCAAAAGAAAACATGCAATGATTCAGAGGAAACCATATGTTTTCACAAAAACAGTGAAATACAATGGGGGCAGAGGGGTGGGTCAGTGTGGTGATTGTTTTTGTTGCAAAGAAATACTGAATAATTAGGCAATGTTTTCTTTTGCAGCTGGGTTTCTATCTGTAGTTTTCAAGCATTTCAAATTTTCTTCAAGAATTAGATAAAGGTCAAAAGGTGCAACGAAGAACCCTATCATTTTCAAAAGTAAGTTTGAAACCTATACAATTCATTATTGTGCAGAAAAGATCTCTCAACCAAGACCTCCAGGTCCCTGTTGGAGAATCACAGTACCATCTTCCCTGTCTCTAATATCTTCTGGGACCAGCCTGTACTGAACAAGTCAGCTTCGGGATGGCTGTGCTCATCTGGGTGCACTGCAAAGATGGTGTGTACACAAGGGATATTGGTCTGTCAGCAGATAGCCTCTGAGTGACAAGTTGCTTCAGAATGCCATGTGGTAAGGTGCATGGGATTCACGGTGACTTGGCCATGTGGATTCAGAATTGGCTTGTCCATAGCAGTTGAGGGTATTGGTGGATGGGTATTTTTCTGGTTGGAGGTCCGTGACTAGTGTCGTTCCACAGGATTCCGTACTGGACTTTTGTGATATGCATATATATTACCCATATGAAAATGTAGATGGCTGGGTTAGTAGGTGATGGAAAAAATCGGAGGAGTTGTGGATAGTGTGGGAGGTTGTCAAAGAATACCGCGTATTATAGATCAGTTGCAAATATGGGAGGAGAAATGGCAGATGAAGTTTAACCTGGGTAAGTGTGAAGTACTGCACTTTGGAAGATCAGATGTTAAGGAAAAATATACAGTTAATGGCAGGACCCTAAACAACATTGATGTACAGAGGGATCTTGGGGTTCAGGTCCACAGCTCCCTGAAAGTGGCCACACAAATAGATAGGGTGGTAAAGAAGGTGTACGGTATGCTTGTCTTTATTGGTCAGGCAATTGAGTACAAGAGTCAGGATGTCATGTTGCACATTTATAAGACTTTGGTAAGGCTGCACTTCGAGTATTGCATTCAATTCTGGTCGCCACATTACAGGAAGGATATGGATGTTTTGGAGAGGGTACAGAAGAGGTTTACCAGGATGCTGCCTAGATTAGAGGGTATGAGCTATAAGGAGAGATTAGAAAACCTTGAGTTGTTTTCTCTGGAGTGGTGGAGGCTGAAGGGAGACTTGATTGAAGTCTATAAAATTATAAAAATCACACAACACCAGGTTATAGTCCATGTAACTGGGTGTTGTGTGATTTTCACCATTGTCCACCCCAGTCCAACTCCAGCATCTCCAAATTATAAAATAATAAGATGCTTAGATCGGGTTGATGGTCAGAATCTTTTTCCCAGAATTGAAATGTCTAATACTAGGGGAAATGTATTTAAGGTGTGAGGGAGAAAATTCAAACAAGATGTGACGGGCACGTTTTTTTTTACACAGAGGGTGGTAGAAGTCTGCACCTCTGGGGTGGTGATGGAGGCAGATACGATAGGGGCATTTAAGGGACTTTTAAATAAGCACATGACTATGCAAGGAAAGGTAGGATATGGACCAAGGACAGGCAGATGCGATTAGCTTCGTGTCATGTTTGGCACAACATCAATCGCTGAAGGGCCCGTTCCTGTGTTGTAGAGTTCTATGTTGTATGACATGGACTGGAATCAGATGGAAGGAACACACCATGGGTTGGTATGAATAGTTATTGAGGCATACTGACTATGATATGACGAGAAATCTCATTAGTCTGCAGACAGAAATCCCTCCAAAACACTGAACGCTAACCACATTTAGCCAAAAGAAAAATAAGACTCAGCCCCAAATTCCTATTATGAATAATAACCTATTATGAGACTCCTTCACATGATAAGGTAGACCTATGTTCATGCAGTGTCATAAGCTACCATAAAGTGGGCTCATTTACATGCCATTGCTGCATTGCAGACACACAACAAATGACTCTTGAGGTGACACTGCAGTCAAAGATGGGTAATCCAGTTTCAACAGCTCCTAGGGTGTCGCTGGGTTGACTTAACGTTGTATGGCCAATCAGGAGAAGAAATAACTGCAGCAAGCTGACAAGAAAGAATCACTGTCCCCACATGCAGTTTCTGAGGTTCTTCCACAGTAATGTGGTCACTTTAGTGAATATTACCAAGGAAGGGCAGTGACAAACCCCCATTCTGGAAGTCAGTGTTTGATAATTCATGCCAGCTCATTGATCGTGGATTAGCAAGATTCTTGCCTGAATGCGTACATACAATTTACTGCATTTTATAATCTCATGCATGTGGTTGTCAAGCTTCCTGTTGCCTTAAATTCACTTTGGTGGCTCAAAAATTATGGTCTAGTAAGTGAAGGAGAAGTGAATGACGCCTATGGAGTTAGTCTTCATTCTGACAATACTCCTGATTCTCAGTCAGACGTTGTGAATTTAATCGCCACTCCAGGTATTTGAGGAAGTCATGTAAGCTGATAACTTAAGTAAAGTTCTAAGAGAGTATTGCTACGTCAGAAGATGCTTTCTTTTGGATAAGACATTTAAATACGATTTATTTGCTATTTCAGGTAGACAAGACCACGTGTCAACATTCAAAAAAGAAATGGAGAGATTTCTCTTTGCCCTGGCCAACATTTACCCCTCAAACAACATCAGTTTAAAAATCTCATTGCATTGCTCTTTTTGTTCATACTGTGAGAAAAAAGGCTGCAACATTGCTGTATATTATAGTGCATATTTCTCAAAAGTACTTCAGTAGCTGTGAAATTTGTCTCAAAGTATTGCATAAATTTAAGTTTCCACCTTCATTAATATCTTTCAATTCAGGAAGGGTAATATTCATCAAAAGAAGATTTGGGGGTTGAGGGCGTGTCTGAAACAGTATATTCAGCATTTACTTTAGGACTTTTGAAAGGGTATTATATGATTGCACAGTCATAAGTCCCCCATTTATCCATCCTGCCTGGTTCAGATTTGTTTCTACCAGTGCCAATTAATAGCTTCCCAACCTAGGACAAGAATATTGAGTTCTTCCCATGTGCAACAGTGTGCTATTATAAGAATATTGGGCTCTAGTGACTTGCTAAATTGTCTGTGTCTCAGTGGATCCAACATCATTTCAACTACATCTAGGACAGGTAGAATAGAACTGGAATGAGCAATTACTCCCCAGTAAGTTCTGGCACAGACATTTTTTTTAAAACCTCATTTTTTCTGCCCGAATGTTTCACAATGGCAGAATGTCACAGCTGTGAAATTCATTTCCACGCTAAAGAAATGTCATGGAGTGAAGGTGCTCCCAGCAGTTTGCTAGTTGAATGAATAGTTCCCCAAAGCATTATCATAAGTATGCATGTAAAAGTCAAAGGAGGACGGTTGTTTAGGCCGATGTCTCAGGTTGGTTTTTATGTTGGGAATGCTTTTGTGGGACTTCCTATCAGTTGAAATGCACCGTACGTGGCTCTTAAAAGAAGTTACAAGGTAAAGGAGAAAGCAACATCTGCAATTTATAATCCCTCTCTCTGTGTCTCTGGTCTTATTAAGGAATCTCTCAAAGTTTGTCCAACCCCATACCCATTAGGCCTGAGATTTCAGTGCTGCACAGACACAGGAGAAAGGGCAAAGACACTCTGTTAGAAAATGCCATGCTTATAGCCCCAGTCCTTAGCCTAGGGCTTGTTTCAGGGGAATTCAGGGAGGGTGGGGTCAGCATTCACAATATCCCAATCGATAAGGCAGGAGCCTTTCCCCACCTGGCCCCACAAGGAGACTAAGGGTGATACAAGATACAAGACCTGGATATGTACTTATTTATTTAATGCTTGTTCTGCAAATTAGTCACTGAATCCTCTCTTCATACATGCTATTATTTCTCTTCTCTGATCTGCGAGTTTCTCTCCCTGAAAGAATAAAATCAATCAACATTCTTCCAGTCTTAATTGACGATTAGGAACTGAAGGCAAGATTCTATATCCAACATTTTAAATGAATAATGAATCAAAGTTTTTGATGAGAGTGTCAAGATTATACTTTGAACTGTTTGGCCATTGGTTCCCCCCCACAAAAAAACTAGGGTCCAGTCCCAGAAGAGATAAGGAAGAAAATGATGGCTCTTTAGCCCAAAAACTGAGAATTACTTTTTACACCAGCATGTACAGAGGAGCCTCAATTGCCTGAAGGGCATGTGCAGGGAGTATGTCGTTCAGTTAATCAAATTCTAGATAATTGAATGCCAGATAACATAGTTAGCCAAGCATCGGGACCTTGCGATCTTGTTCAGATAATCCGAAATTTGGTTAATCGAATGCTGGATAATCGAGGTTCCTCTGTGTGGTATATCCTTTTCACACTTGCTTGCCTCAAGAAACGTCTGGTTTAAAAGATGTAAAGCAAGGCAGCAGTGACTTTATTTCATAGTGTAGCAATAACTCGGAAAACCACAACCAGTAACAATGACGTCAGAGTTCAACACGATCCAGCATATTTCCATATGAGTTCATATTCACAACTTTGCTTGGATGCTCTTCTCAAAAACAATCTGTAACCTGACAATCGATCACTGATCTTCTGTGTGAAGGTAAGCATTAGCACATGCATTGACTGCAAAGAAAGCCATCCTTTGTACTGCTGTATAAGGAGTCTCGACCCCTGCCTATCAAAGACTCAAGATTATCTCCTTGATTTCTCCTTTCAAGGAAATATCAGTCAGCTTGGGGCACCTATACCAATCAGAGTGCCTCAACTGAATGTTCCAGCTGGTGCTTTGTCGGCTTTCATCACACTAAAATAATGCAGGCAGCCATTAAATCTGAATGTTCCTTTTAGATTTCACTAGGAAATGACTTTCTGTGCGATACAAGAAGCTTCCTGAATGCCCCTGAGAAAAATAAAGGCAGAATTTCTCCCACAACCTGACAATTGAATTCCTATAATGATTTCATAAGTAGCACCTGAGAGCTTAGCAAATTACTTCAATAAAACAACTCTACCATCCAGGGATGCAGTTTTGCCTGCACCTCACTGTTCTAGTTATACAGATTTTGATTACTATTTAGTCTTGCATTCATTCTGTACACATAATGGAATCTTCATTATCTGCCAAAATAGGGGGGACAGTTCTCCCATGTAAAGCAAATTGGTCAAAAGTACAGACCCAAACTGTGATCCAACGATAATGGTATGGTAATAATCTAGACCGAGGAATGAAGACAAATGCAATACAAAAAGCAATAAAGAAATATTACAAGGTCTCAGTATTGAAATACAAATAACAAAGGAAGCTCTGCTTCAAGAAATTGAGGTAGATGTATATTTTCACAATCACACTGTAAATTTGGGAGAGCCGGCCAGTCAACCGCTATTAACCATTTGTGATTTACCTCATCCAGAGAATATATGTTATCATACCACGTAAAGCCTGGGGTACCAACCATTGGCTTGTGATTAGAGTAGCATTCTGACAGCAATCTGCCATCGTATGTTAGTTTTAGTAATCTGTGGGAGAGGATGCATCTCAAATCGGTCTCAGCAGAAGAGGTATCAGTTTTAGGTGCAGTTTAATACATCATAGCAACAATGTGAAGGTTACATTAACATGCCTAACATATCAGCATAACAACTATGACTGGGATGGGAAGAGGTGTGGGTGAGGGGAGAAGCTAGAGAGCTGAGGACCCGGAGACAGGATGTCAGCATTACCAGTAGGTGAGGGCGAGGTTAGGATTCTGAGACAGATGGACAGGCATTATAGCTGATTGAAATTGGTCCTTGCTCTACCACAGAGAAAGGAGCTAGTTGTTTGGTGAATCTCTGCTAAGTAGTTAATGCCATCACTGTTCTTACATTTTCAGGACACTGTCCAGAGTCCAATTATTGTCTGCCCAAATCTCCTAGTACTCCAAAGAGCGGCTGTGTTACAAATCAGAGTGGGTGGAGCTTCAGCTTCTCAGATTAACCCTTTCTCATCCAATACGTATACAATAATGTTTAGTAGACTGTAAATCCAACAGGATTTGTGAGATTTCAGTGATTTTTATAATCAATGGCTGTTTGTGAAGCACCCTCTGCCTCCTCTCTAACTGACTTCTTTATCGATACCAACATTCTCTCTGGTTCCTCACTTCCTTGTTTGATGCTCCACTTTATTAAGTTGGTTCAATTTACGTAAAGTATTGCATTACATTTTGTTTGGGAGATGGTCAGGATACAGTAAAATGTGACAGATTTTACTGTTAATTCATCGTATTACGCGACCATCAAGGAAAGCCATGTAGTTGTTACTTCATTAGTCTTTAAAGACAGCATGCAGTGGAGTAAATAACTTTTTACATTACTCCTTTCACTCCTGTCTCAGTGATTGCATTTCCCTACTGACGCCAGTGGGAATAGACTGACGAATGTTGACGGTTAAAGTCATAGAATGAAATGCTCCTCACATGAAAGCAGTGTTACTACCTGTTTCTTTACAATTTAATCTCCAGCTTCAAACAGTCCCCATGCAGCAATTAAGGTAAGCAAAAGGAAACAAAGTTAAAAATCCCACAACACCAAGTTATAGTCCAACAGGTTTAATTGGAAGCACATTAGCTTTCGGAGCGACGCTCCTTCATCAGGTGATTGTGGAGGACACAGTTGCAAGACACAGAATTTATAGCAAAAGTTTACAGTGTGATGTAACTGAAATTATACATTGAAAAATACCTCGATTGTTTGTTGAGACTTTCATCTGTTCGAATACCATGATAGTTTCACTTCTTTCATGTGTAAATCACAAAACTTTTTTTTAAAAGTTACATTCTCAGGTTAACTGTAACAATTGGTGTCAGCCAGATAATATGTTGAAGGTGTTAGCCCCTTGTGTTCCCTGTCTGTGCCATAATGTTTAGATTAATTCTAATCCAAAAAGTGAGTTAACAGGGTCTTACATGGATTCATGCAGTTTTTGAGCAAAGTACAATGTAACTCTGCAAGTACAAATTCACCCCACAAACGTATATGTATATGCTTGCATGTGGGTTTTTGTGTGTGCGCGTGTGTGTGTGTGTCTGTCTGTCTGTCTGGGATGGGGGGTTGTTAGTGTGAGAGACAGTGTATATGTGTGTGTATGTGAGTGCAAAGTGTCTAAGTCTGTGACAGGGTGCATGTGTGAGTATGGGAGTGTGTGTCTGTAGGAGTGTGTGTCTGTATGTGTGTCTGGGGTGGGGGGGTTGTGAGTGTCTGTGAGAGAGAGTGTATATGTGTGTGTATGTGAGTGTAAAGTGTCTAAGTCTGTGAGAGGATGCATGTGTGCGTGTGGGAATGTGTGTGTCTGTAGGATTATGTGTGAGTGTCTGTGTGCGTGTCTGTGTATACGTGTGTTTGTGTGTATGTGTGTATATAGGAGTGTGTGTGTGTGTGTGTGTGTATAGTACAATGGTGGTCACTTGTAATGTGACATGAACCCAAGGTCCCATTTGAGGCCCTCCCTATTGGTATGGAACTTAGCTATCAGCCTCTGCTCGGCCACTTTTCGCTGCTGCCTGTCCCGAAGTCCGCCTTGGAGGATGGTCACCCGAAGGTCCGAGGTCGAATGTCCCGGACCACTGAAGTGTTCCCCAACTGGGAGGGAACCCTCCTGTCTGTTGATTGTTGTGCGGTGCCCATTCATCGGTTGTGGTAGCCTTTGCTCAGTTTCCCCAATGCATCATGCCTCAGGGTATCCTTGCCTGCAACATATAAGATAGACAACGTTGGCTGAGTCATATGAGTACCTGACACGTACATGGTGGGTGGTGTCCCCATGTGTAATGGTGGTATCTATGTCCACACTCTGACACGTCTTGCAGCGCCTACTGTGACAGGGTTGGATGGAGTTGTCCTGAGAGCCGGGCAGCTTGCGACGAACAATGATTTGTTTGAGGTTTGGCGGTTGTTTAAAGGCAAGTAGTGGAGATGTGGGGAAGGTCTTGGTGAGGTGCTCATCCTCATTGATAATGTGTTGCAGGTCACAAAGAACATGGCGTAGTTTTTCAGCTCCTGGGAAGTACTGAACAACGAAGGGTACCCTGTCGATTGCAGCACATCTCTGTCTCCTGAGGAGATCATTACAGTTCCTTGCTGTGGCACGTCGGAACTGGCAGACGATGAGTTGAGCAACGTACACTGTTCTTGTGAGGGCATCCCTGAGTACTTCCAGGTGCTCGTCATGTTCCTCCTCATCTGAGCAGATCCGGTGTACACGTCAGGCTTGTCCATAGAGAATTGCTGTTTTAATATGTTTTGGGTGGAAGCTGGAGAAGTGTAGCATTGTGACGTGACTGTGGGTTAGCGGTAGAGTCTGGTGCTGAGGTGTCCATCATTGATGGAGATGCATGTGTCCAAGAATGAGACAGACAGTTGAGAGTAGTCCATGGTGAGTTTGATGGTGGGATGAAACTTCTTGATATCACTGTGTAGTTTTATCAGTGACTCCTTGCCATGGATCCAGAGGAAGAAAATGTCGTCAATGTACCTGGTGTATAATGTTGGTTGGAGGTCCTGCGTAGGGAAGAAGTCTTGTTCAAATCTGTGCATGAAGATGTTGGCATATTGGGGTACAAATTTGGTCCCCCATGGCTGTTCAATGTGTCTGGATGAAGAATTGGTTGTCGAAGGTGAAGACGTTATGATCGAGGATAAAGCGGATGAGTTGTGGGATGATGTTTGGAGATTGGCAGTTGTTGGTGTTGAGTACTGTTTAAGAGCCCCACCTTTTACATGGGTACTGAAGAGTTTGGAGGAGTGACAATTAGATTTTGTTTTGTTTTACGAGTATAATTCAGTCTTCTATTTAGTGGCTGGAACTTTTTGTGTTTTCACTTTGTTTGTATAATGTTTGTATTCTACTGGCAAGGCCAGCATTTACGGCTTATCCATAATTTCCCTCAAGAAGGTGCCACCCTCCTGAACCACTGTACTGTTAGGAGGTTCCTGAGTATTCTACTGGCAAAGCCAGCATATCCTGCTGCTCCTGGGATATCCAGGAGTTTGATCCAGGGATAATGAAAGAATAGCAATATCGTTCCAGGTCAAGACATCTTGTGACTTGGGAGGGAGCTTGCAGGTGATATGTTCCTGTGCTCCCATTGTTTTTTGAGATCATAGAGTTACAGGTTTGAAAGGTGTTGAGTAAAGCGGTTGGTGAGTTGCTTCAGTGCATCTTATAAGTGGAATTTGTGGGCGGCACGGTGGCACAGTGGTTAGCACTGCTGCCTCACAGCACCAGAGACCCGGGTTCAATTCCCACCTCTGGCGACTGACTGTGTGGAGTTTGCACGTTCTCCCCGTGTCTGCGTGGGTTTCCTCCGGGTGCTCCGGTTTCCTCCCACAATCCAAAAAAAATGTGCAGGCCAGGTGAATTGGCCATGCTAAATTGCCCGTAGTGTTAGGTAAGGGGTAAATGTAGGGGTATGGGTGGGTTTCGCTTCGACGGGTCGGTGTGGACTTGTTGGGCCGAAGGGCCTGTTTCCACACTGTAATGTAATCTAATCTAATCTAATCTAATCTAAACACACTGCTGCCAGTGGTGATAAGAGTCAATGTAGAAGGAGGTGGATAGAGCGCCTATTAAGCAGACTGCTTTGATCTTGCTTGTAGCCAGTCTTCTTAAGTGAAACTGAAATTGCACTCATCTAATAAAGCAAAAAGCATTTCAATACAGTCTGACTTGTGCCGTGAAAATGCAGAGAAGCTTTCTGAATTCAGGAGATATATTAAGTTTTCCAGAAGACCCAATATGACCTGCTGTTTCAGCCACAATATTTCATGATCCAGTTAAGTGTCCGGTCAGTGGTAACCTTGAGAATATTGCTTGTAGATATTCAGTAATAGCAATCCCATTGAATGCTGAGGTGAGGTGGGTTAGGCGGTCTCATATTGGATGTGGTTATTACACAACAGTTGTGTGGTGTGAATGCTTGCCACTTAGCGGATCAAGTATGAATGTTTTCCAGGTCACATTGCACGTGTGAACAGTTGTTGCCTTATCTGATGTATTGATATTGGAAGTGAACAATGCAATCATCAACAAACATCCACACTTCTGATTTTCTGATGGAGGGAAAGTCACTGATGAAGAGACAGAAGATGTTTTACCCTGGGGTACTATATTAACACTGACTCGGAGTGGGGTGGGGGCATAATTGCTTCTTTGAATGTGTTACTCTTTATGGTCAGGAAATACTTGGATAATTTTCCACATTGCTGGTTAGTTTCCAGTGTTGTCCTGGAATAGTTTGGCTCAGGGCTTGGTGGAAACATTACTCTCCTGTATTATTGGTGGCATCAATTATCTTTGCTGTGTACGTTTTGTGATATCACATGGAGTGAATTACATTCACTGAAGGCTGGCAACTGTGCTGCTGGGATCCTATGAGGAGGCTGGAAAGGATCACACACCAGAGAATTCCAGCTGAAGATGGTTGCAAACTTCCCTTTTGAACTGATATGTTGTGCTCCCACCTCATTGAGAATGGGGACATTCTGTGAGGCTAATTCCACCATTGTTGTTTAATCTACCACAGTTCATGACTGTATATGGTTTTGCTCTGATCCACTGTTTAGATTCATGGTGCTTTTAACATGTTACTTCTTCTGTCTATCATACTTGTAATGCCATGTCAACTTCACACATTAACACCTCATTTTTAGTGTTGCTCTTAGCATGTTCACCTCCTCTCCTGATTGAGGCAGGTTTAGCCTTTGCCAGACACTGAGGTTACAGAAAGAGATGGAGGACAATTCTGCTGCTGCTGGTAGCCCACAGGATCTCCCGGATTCGAAACTTGGAAATGTTAGATCTCTGAGATGGGTTCAATGGAGCATTGGAAGATTCCAAATACCCAGCAGAATTCATTTGCATTTCAAATAGAATCATGACTAATCCAGTTTTCCACAATAAGCTTTAATGGTGCTTTATTAGTTCAGTATTTAGTAACACTTTAAGATTGCGAATTACTAATAATAGTGTTATTTTATTTATTTATGAATTCCAACATGACCAAAAATCAAAACAATTATCAGAAATTCAAAAAACATCTCCACTTTTGTTTTCAACAACAAGTCTACGATGCACCAAAGGTTTATGACATGTCTCGATAAAACCATCTCAATTAGTTAAAGCGTCAAACTCAATCACAAATTTTAAATTACCCAAATTCAGCCAATTTAAGTTAATTTGCAGAGTCTAACATTGGCTGGCATGATGCATCCATCTATTTACAAAAAGAGGCATATCATTATCTGTTTTATTCATCGCTGGTGCCCCAGTGTGTGCAGCTGATTCCAGTTTGTTATGTGTTCATACACTGCCAGCGCAGACATCATTCTGCATGTAATAAACTGATAGGATTCATCCATATTTCTTAGCACCATCCAGTGCTGGGCATAAGCTTTGCAAGAAATTGGCCAAATTCTTGTCATGATCACACAGGACCAGAAAACTGTAAATATTTGAAATAATCACAACAAGAATATGTAATATTTAATGAGATATGAAATTATAAACAGTGATATGTGAAGGGATGGAATCAGTTAATTAAAATACAGTGTAGGACAGTGCATTTTCTAACATACATGTTTATTGCTTCAGTGTGTTAGTGCGTTGAAATTGGGTGAATTATGATTTAATCATCGATTATTCCAAAACGGAATCCTTGCATTCAAGTACAAAAAAGGCATCGACTTAGTTGAAAACTATATGTCATCTTCAGTGCTTATTAGTAGTAAACTGTAACAATTTTAAAACTGGGATTTTGAAATAATAGGGAATGGAAGACATAAGCTAAGTGTACCTATCACAAAGAGGGCGAGACAGGCATAACTATGTTGAAGGAGAGATTGTGGAATAGGTTGAGCACTTCAGATGATCAATGACAAGCAGGTGTAACATCTGATCAGCTGCACCAGCTCAGCCTTCTACAAAATAAGCTGACGAGTGTTTGACAAATAGGTCAACAAGTCAATAAAAGCTCTAGAGTATGGAGCTGTTGTCATCACCGCAATCCTGAATTGCAGTTAGACCTCTCCAGAGTCCTGGAGAAATTCCATTAGAAAACTCTCCACCACATTCTTCAGATTCAGTGGAAGGACCATCAAACAAAAGTTGGTGTCCTTCATGAAATCAGCTCTGCAAGCAGTCAGACAGATCTTCTGCAAAATCAAATATGATCAACTGGATACCGTGCCCAAATAGATGCACGGTGTCCCCCGTTCAATTCTCAAAGAATTGAACAAAGAGAGGACAAAAAAAACACAAGAGAAACATTCTGAACCTCTCCCACAGAGAGAGGAAACTTGGCTCAATTAAAATAGCATTCATAATGATGACAACTCATCCATCAAGCAGTTCTGTGCTTGAAATTCAAATGTCTTAATAATGATGTTCAGCAACAACAGAGAAAGAAAGTAATTAAAACAACTTCCACACTTTGGATCCCATTATCTTCTTGAGCATCTTGTCCCATCTACACAAAGATCTGTGGGTCAAGGTTTAATCATGTGGATTCCCGTGCAAGTAACTCACAACATTGAATAGATGCCATCCTTGAAATGAGGGCCAGTTTATTACACTGACTTTAATAAGCAAGCTATCTGAAACAAATTGGATCAGTATAGGTACAAATGAGTCAATGTGGTATGTAAGCCATAACCATTTATAACTGACATATTTCTTCAGGCCTCATTGGAATATTCGAAAAAATCCATTGGTTGGGTAGTTCCTCAAAGTTACTGCCATTGTGTTTGCCAGAAGTACATCAGACATACATCATTTCATCCTCCTCGACAGAAAAAAGTGAATAGAGGCAATTTCCAAAAGGAAAAAAAAACTGATCAAGCTTTGAGGTGGCAGTTTATGGCATAAAGATTGGTTTTATGATGTTCCCTTTGCTTGAATTTTGGTCAACATGGAAGATGAAGGATGAAATTGCTGGTCTTTCTGCCATTGCAGCCAACGGTAAGAATTCATTGCCACCAACATTAGCAAATGAAAGAATATTATTCAACAGAACTTTATGGAGAATGTGGGAAATTTTGTGATCATCCAATTTTGGTTTCGTAAAGAAACTTGACTTGTATTGGATTGATCTTAGAAAGCAGTTGGATTATCAGAACAAGAAAATCTTGCCCAGAATATCAAAAAAAATCTATTCTTAAAATTAGAGATAATTTGGAGGCATTCACTCGTACATTAGGGAGCTCTTTCCAAAAGTTTCATGACGGCTGGATCAATGGAAATTTTCAAAAGTGAAAGCAATAGGTTTTAGTTAGGTTACCAAGAGATATGGTTCAAAGGTGAAGAATTGAGGTGCATGACCTAACTGTAAGGCCGAATGAGCTTGAAGGCCTGAATGGACTTCTAGGTTCCTATTCAAAATTTTTGTGCAATTATGTAATATGGGTAAGTGACTAGACAACAGGTTCTGAATGTCTCCTTTGAGATAAATGAAAATATAAAGTAGGAATTGTATAAAGGGCTAACAACTTGCAATGCCCAATTTATGCCATCATAAAATGCCACGATGCCACGATACACACATATCTATCTATATATATATATATACACACTGAGTCTCTATTCTCCATATGATATTTCAACAGACCTGTTAACTCATTGAAAATAAATAGCCCAGTGCCGAAGTTAAACCATCTCAGGAGTGCTATCTGGCCACTTTAATTGGAGGTTCCCCAGCTAATATCATAAGAACGTACAATGCCAACCACTGGCAGATAGTGGTTGGGTAAACAGCTATCACAGCCCTCAATTTCTGGTTGTGACGAGACACCCTCCATGGTCTAAAGTGGCAGTGGAAATCTTAAGGTAAGAGAAAGAGCTCTTCTCTAAAACAAATCGAATTACAGCGATCAGGTACAAGTTACATTCATAAGATAGCCATAGTTACTAAGATTATTGGGAACTCTAAAGTGATAAGTCTGTCCCCTAAGCTATTGTACCTTGCCCTACACTAGCTCTTATGGCATCATCAGACCGGATGGACTTATCACAGTCTTCAGTTCTAAGCCTTTCAGAACCCTTATGTTATACAATAGCTAATTTTATTTTGTAAAAAAATATACTTTATTCATAAAAATATCTTGATTTACACAGTCACAAACGTTGTATGGTTCTGTTGGTCTGGAGAAACAAACACCGGAGTTTGATTCTATCCAGCAAACAGCTAAAGGCATTTCTTACTTGTACAAGACTATAGTTACATATATTTGAGGCATTGGGAGGGTCTGATAATTGAGTGACTCCCCATTTAACTTCAGCAGCAGGACCTTAGACGATGGTCTTTCTCCACTGCACCTTGGCAGCAGCTGTCCCAACTTTTAGTACATCCCTCAGCACGTCATCCTGTGCCGTGAAGCTGACAATGTCATTCAACACTTTTTCCTATGCACAGTCCTTATAATTTCAGAGAGAGCAAATTTGCACGACACCTCAATAAACACCCAGTGATTGCATCAATAATCCTTTGGGGTGACACTCATCACATTAAGACACAAAGCAAACATACAGTCACCATCAGCACTGATGACATCAAGTCACTGTCAGCAATCAAACATAGCTGAAAGCAACATGAAACTGCCCTTGTTAAACAAATACTTTTCAGAAATAGTAGTTGCACCATGTGTCGTGTCACTCTCATTTGGCATCCTAACTCTTGTAATTAGTCTGCTGGCTTGCATTCATGAATATTGCTACTTCACATTTGTGAGGCATTTGGCAATGTCACTTGAAGAATAAATATGCATATCCATAGTCCCTTTCAGAACCCGACAACATAGTGAGTGTTCTCACATGGTTAGATTAATATGATCTGTGTGTAAAGGGTGAATCGGTTCGAGGTTTGTGTAAAGATTGGTAGCTCGGGTGCCAGTTGCAGTTGTTGTGGGTAAGTTTGTTGAGCTGGGAAGTTGGTTTGTAAACATTTTGTTCCCTCTCTAAGTGACAAACCCAGTGCTATGGAGCCTTCTGTGAAGCGCCGCTGTACTGTGTCAGTTGGAATTTATTTGTCATGATTCGGAGATGCCGGTGTTGGACTGGGGTGTACAAAGTTAAAAATCACACAACACCAAGTTATAGTCCAACAGGTTTAATTGGAAGCACTACCTTTGGGAGCGCCGCTCCTTCATCAGGTGAGCAGCGCTCTGAAAGCTAATGCGTCCAATTAAACCTATTGGACTATAACCTGGTGTTGTGGAATTTATTTGGTTTTGTTCCCACCGCTTCCGGTTGCAGGTTCTGGTTTTTTTGTTGCAGTGGCCGGTATATTGGGTATAGGTCTATGGGTTTATTGATGGAGTTGGTGGATGAGTACCAAGCTTCTAGAAATTCTCTGTCTGTCCCCTGTTTGGCTTGTCCTATGATTGTTGTGTTGTCCCAGTCAAATTTGTGGTCCTTGTCATCTGTGTGTATATCTATGAGGGGCAGCTGGACTCCATCAATAAACACATTGACCTAGACCCAATATACTAACCACTGCAATGAACAACTGTACCAGCATTCGGAAGCAGCAGCAATGAACCAAATAAATTCTAACCAACACAGCACAGCAGTGCTTCACAGGTGGCTCCACAGAACTGAAGCTGTCACCTAGAAAGGTCTGCAAACCAAATTCCCAGCTCGGCGAACATACCCACAACAACTGCAGTAATTGGTTCTTTTACATTTAGTTTTATCATAATTTTTGAATGCAGACTTCCTTTTTTAAGACATATGTTTAAAGACTAGAAGATTACTGAAAACAATTAACCAAAATATCAAACAAGTAATTCATGACTCAAGTCTCGGTCACTTTTAAGCATGTTCCCACTAGGAAAAAAATACAAAGAATGAACAAACGATGTACAGAACAAATCACCAGCAGTGGAGCAACGGGGCCGGTGAGAAAGAAGAGAAACCGAAACGGTATCCTGATGAGGAGCCAGGAGTTAGAAATCATACATCTACAAGAAGTATCTGGATGTGACAGTTCCCAGAAGAAAAAAAAAATTCACACACAATTCAGAGAGAGTTATAAATAAGCCCACAGCCATAAATCTGAAGATGGAGCATACAGTGATAGAATCATCTTCAGACTGTATCAGAGTATCCTTTCTGAAAACTTGAAAGAAAATGGTTATGGAAAGAAAGATGTTGTGAAACCGAGCAGCATTGTGCTACAACCATTTACATGAAATGAGATTGGATAGTTAGAAATGAACTAAATCAGAGTGATGCAGAGAGGGAAAGAGGTTAATTTTGTAAAAGGGTGTCAAGGTCTGAAACGGTTAACTCTGAAAAACACCTTTTCTGCCCACGATGCTGATGTCATATGGTCTTGATGGAGAACAGGTTCGATCTTGAGGAGTAAGAACTTCCATCTGAGTCTCTGTTACAATCTCCATCACATCAGTGTAATTTGTACACAGTTGCTATTATGCGTAAATAAATCTTATTTAAATAAACTTGGGCTTCTTCCCATTCGAGTACCAAGTGTCTTTCCTCTGCTACCCTTGGCCAAGCAGACTTTGTATATCGCTACCAGGAAAAGGGGTGATGGCAGTTAGTCCACCAGATAGTGAGCAATAATACAGAGAGCCCACAGAAAAGATGAGCAGTGATACCATTAGGCAGGAAAGTGGAATTAAGGATTATCAAACCAGCCATGATCGTATTGAATGGCAGAACAGATTCAATGGACTGAATGGCCAACTTCTGCTCCAATGCCTGTCTTCTGATAGTATCTCCTTCTTTCTTCTGCATATTTCTGGTAAATACTGTATGTGGACTCCAATCTTTTGATGTCTTTATAGATCCCCGTTCAAGAGACAGTTGAACTGGCTCTGAGCTTACATGTCTGTACCATGTACTTTTTTATGTACATTACACAGACGGTCTCGGCACATAACTTTGGATACAATGATTATATATCCTAAAAGCTGAACACCAAATACTAGTGAGGTGTCAGCTATAACTGACCAGTAACACCATACTGCTGCCTACATTTGCTGTACCATATCAAGTCATCACTGGATAACTTGCTGAAAGAATGTCTGTAACTCTTCATCTTTGTTACATTATTCCAAAGTGATTTAAGCACCATTGTCACAATGGTCCTTTTTCTTAAAGTTACTGTGTCTTTGATTTTTCTCAAAAGGGTTGTAAAACAGCCCAGGCTCTAAAAAAGCTGAGTTAGCGCAGAGACGAATGGTTTATTGGGGCCCTTTTTGTTTGCTCCGAAGCAGATGATACCTCAGGCTAAAAGCTTTCATGTTTTAGAAATAAGTTGCATAATGAAAGGGGAGTGGCCAGTTCTGGCAGCTGAGGACTTTTGGTTCAGTTGCAGCAGGGGATGTTTGCTAACCTCTCTCTCTCTCCTTGCAAACTGTAAGCCTTTGTTTGATTTTACCTTTTGTGCTAAGGGATGTGTGTATTGGGACTGGCGCACGTGTTTTCGGAACAACATCATGAAATCGAGGTTGGATAGGATAAGTTATGTGGTATTCTGTTTTCTGTTCTTTGTGTTTCACTCCATAGTTTTGTAAATCAACCTTGTTTGTTTAAAACTTGGCAGTCGACCCAGCTAATTTACACCTAGCTAAACAATATCCACTATACACCTAGCTAAACAAATAGCAAAGTTACAGTCTGGACTACCTGCTTAAAAATAGTTTGAGGGTGTCTGGCCTAGACCATAACACCATAATGTTCATGTATATGTATAATGATATAGTCAGGAATCCAGATCATTCCACGTGGTAGTAAGGTCTGTATCAAAGCAACAATGTATCATTCTGCTCCCTATGGTGAAGTCTAGACAATTAGGCTTGATGTAAGCTCCAGTATTTGAGTCTGAAAGAGTGATGATTTTGAAAATTCCGGAATTACAAGACAACAGAGTGTGAGCAACAAGAAAGTTGATTTTTAATTGGGAAGAATGCAGATTCTCTCTGGATGCTGCTGTAGATGTCCAGAAGTGGAAAAAAGAAGTCCTTCAACAACAGAGGACTAGGAAGCCCCCGAGATAAACTGTACAAAGTAATGGGAGCAGGTACATACAGAACAATACTGATGGTCATGCACACCAACAGTGCACAGACAGGCCTGTCAGAAAATCTGTGATTTATATAGAGGACTGTCGTACCAACCTGACACAAACCTTTGCACAGAGATTAGAGACCATCCTTTCCAGCACAACTGTGGTGGCTAACGTTATTAGCACATACGAAGACCAATAAACTGTGATGCAGCACTGGTGACCAACGTTAAGCTCACTTTGCAGCACCAGCAGAAGCCAGCCAATGTCTGGGTGCTGCACTGGCAGTATAGACTGCTCTCATGGGCGTTCAGTTCCTAGGCAAGCTCAGACTGCTACCATCACAGCTATGGGTACCAGCATTAACAAAGGGATTTGCCGGGTGTCTGAAGGGTGCATTTACCTGACCCCAAGCCCATCAGTGATGGAGACAAGCAGCGGCCAGAGGGGGGTGGGGGCGGGGGTGGTGAGGGGATTGGTGAGGGGAGGGAGGGGGGAGTTGTCTGCTCGTGGCACCTGCTATCCGCTCTCAGCATTGACAGTATTCATTGTGTCATCATTACCGCCTTTAATGTCTATTAGTCGGCCAACTTTGAGTGACGCTAGACACAACAAGATGGTGTAGTCCAAAACAGTGTCTTCCAGATCTAGAAACTAAATTGAAACCGAAACAACTGCAGATTCTGGAAATCTGAAGCAAAAACAGAAATCGCTGGAAAAGCTCAGCAGGTCTGGCAGCATTGACAGATGGAAATCAGAGTTACTATTTGGGGCCCAGTGACCCTTCCTCAGAGCCCTTTGAGATTTAGAGTAACTTAGGCTTATCCTGCAAGGCCATGAACGATCCCTTTCACAAAGTCAGCAGACTTCTGTCAGCCGTTCAGCACCTTAATGGGAGCACTGCATGCACAGCAAAGGCACATGTAACGCAAATCCCAAAGGAGAGCAAAAGGCATTGTCGCCATTCTGAATGGAATATTTGATAGTTTGATTTGTAAAATTGATTTCCATTGTTTGTCTTATTGTGGTTTATTTCAGCATTGCAATCGATTAGACATTGAGATGATCAGTGATGGAGTAAAGGTAAAGTTGCTGAATGGGGAGTTATTGGTACGGCCTTCCCAAGGAAGGGCTCTGTTGGTTGCCTTCTCCCCTCTTCATCTTTCTTCGCTAATGGCCAGGATTGTGACCTCACAGGTGAGCAGCATGAGGTAGAAAAGAATACACTTGATTCAGACATGGCAGAATACTGCTGAGCTCCTCCGTGTCAGTCATGGAGTCATATAGCACAGAAACAGAGCCTTTGGTCCAATCAGTCCACGCTGAACATAATCCCAAAGTAAACGCAGGAAGTAGAAACATTGATTGTAAGTATCACAGTGTCTTTGATGAGATTCATGTTGGAAGATCTCTCCCTCAACATTTTGGCATATATAACCTCTTGCTGCAAGCCAATCACTTCCTCCTCCTTCTTCAACCAACATAGGACTACAAAATATAAAACAGAATTATGCTATTCAACCCATCAAGCCTGTTCCATCATTTGATCATGGCTGATATGTTCCTCAACTCCATTCTCCTACCTTGTCCTGTATCCCTTGATCCCCTTTCTAAAGAAAGCTCTCTCTCTCTCTCTCCCATGTTCAATGCCAGTCTCAGGTTACTGTCTGTGTGGAGTTTGCACATTCTCCCCGTGTGTACATGGGTTTCCTCTGGGTGTTTTGGTTTCCTCCCACAGTCCGAAAATATACAAATTAGGTGGGCTGGCCATGCTGAACTGCCACAAAGTGCCCATGCTAGGGGATTAGGGGATTAGCCATGAAAAATGCAGTGTTACAGGTATAGGATTTGGGGATGTGTTTGGGTGGAGGTGCTGTGGACTCAATGGGCCGAATGGATTCTATGATTCTATTTTCCTTTCTAACTCCATATTAACCGTAAGAGAATTCTGAAGTGGGACCTTTTGTGCTTCAGATTTCCAAAGCCTTTCCACATTTACAAAATAAACTATACCTCTGTACTTCCTACCAAAGCGCATAACCTCACACTTTCCCACATTGTGTTCCGTCTGTCACTCCAAGCCAGTCTAAGTACTTCTGCAGCCTCCCTGCTTCCTCAACACCCCTGCCCCTTCACCTTTCTTTGCAGTATTTGCAAACTTAGTGACAATCCCCTAAGTTCCTTTGACCAGATCATTAATGCATAACGTGAACAGTCGTAGTCCCAACATTGACCCCTGCGAACAAAACTCATCACCAGCTGCCATCCTTTATCTCCACTCTCCATCTTCTGTTAGTCAGCCAATCCTCTATCTACGACAGTCTCTTGCATCTAACTATAGGCTCTTATCTTATTTAGCGTCCTCCTCTATGGCACCTTGTCAAAGGACTTCCTGAAAACCCAATAGATCACGTCCACTGGCTCGCCTTTGTCTAACCTGCTCATTACATCCTTAAAGAATTCTAATGGATTTCTCAGGCATGACCTGTCCTGCTCTGTATCTTCTCTGCTCTCTCCCCTTGCTCAGCTGTTATCCAAGCTGTATTTAACCACCCGTAATGGGAGCAAGTGGTTTGTGAAGGACCCTTGAATGCAGAACAAACTCCTTCAATATGTGTCACCTCATTCCATATGGACTTTAGACATTTCAAACAATTCTGAAAATGATCAACTAATACCATAGTCACAGCAATAGCCAATAGATATCAATGAACATTTAACTTGTAATCAAATAATGTTGTAGGGGAGGATATTCTTGTAAACACATATTTGCTTGTGGTGGGAAGAGAGAGGATGAGCTACAGTGTTGAGCTCCAAAAGGCCAATCTCATGTTACGTCAACAGCACTGACATCATGATGTGTCTATTGTTCATACATATATACCCATTTGGAACATTAACACTGCCATCAAAATGGCATCCACTATAAATAGCATCACAAGTGTGAACATACAGCAATAGGGTCCATTTTAAGGGGAAAATAGTGCTCATAAAACCAATCAAGTTGTTGCTACAAAACCAAACCATGTAGTCTAAAAACATTTTAACTACTGAAAAACCACCCTTGCACATCAATGTTTTTATAATTAACTTAATTTGTGTTAGGATTGGAGTGTCATTAAAGCTGAATCAGCTAAATTAATTAATACAAACTCAAATGTCAAGGGATACAATTCAGGAAATTAGGAAGATGGTAGAATAATTGTTAAACACACGGAGGATGATTATTCCATGGATGTTATTTAGGATGGTAATTGACTTGCCAGATTGATACCATTTAGAGTACAGCACGGAAACGGACACTTCTGTCTAACTCGTCAATACCAACCAGATATCCTAAATTAATTTAGTCCCATTTTCCAGAATTTAGCCTATACCCCTCTAAACCCTTCCTATTCATATACCCATCCTGATGCCGTGTCAGGATACCATGTGGCACTGAGGTATGGAGCAGGACACCTGACTGTTATAGATAACCAGGCTGAGAGATTGGCCCACATGCCATGCAATGTGCCTAAGCCATAACCTGCCAGAGTAAATGGCCTATCCATTACAGAATCCATCCTAACAGCTTTACAACCGCAACTTTCATTCCATTAAAATTAATAACATAAAGATCAGAGAGATGCTATAGTGGTCATGGGAAATGCTCCACTATGCAATGCAGATGAAATTCTACCCAAAAAAATGTTTTTGAAATGATTGTGAATGTGATGATCGTATGCTCATGTAGTTCATTTAAAAGTATCAAAATGTTTGCCCCAATGGTTTTAGCCTGCCTGAATATAGTCTTTGGTTTTTAATGACTGAGCAACATGCCTGGGATCAGCGACTTCTCTTTTACTATTATCTGTGTATCACATAAAATTCATTCAGCTATTACTGATGTGATTTTGCCACTTAATTACTGACCAGTTAATGAGGCACGGCAACACATCTCTGTTTAAAAGCAGGCCAGCAGCAGCACTCATTTTAAACCATCATTTGTGGGTATCTCAGCATTCAAACATTATTTTTAATAAAATGAAACATGGTCTGCTTCTAATGAGTGACAGGCATGGCCAGTGCATAATAAATGCATAACAGTGCATACAAAAGATACATGCAGCAGTGGAAGTCTCACTGAAATCAGTACAACTGAAATCAGTACAACATAAAGCAGTCCCTCAGCCGCCTTTCAACTTGCGCGCTCTATAACCAGACTCCTTCCCCAGAATACGCTGTTTGAAATGTTTTTAATTTCTGACGTCCTTCACTGCCTTTGAAACACAGAAAAAGAAAACAAACATGATAAAAAATAAATTGATCAACAGGGTTTAGTACAGAACATGAGCTTCCTTCTGAAATGTAACAGGGTACATTAACCAAATGTGTGTTAATTAATTTCAGTTCACTTCTTGTGTGGTGCAATACTTGCAGTGAAATAATTTTTTAAGATTCATATTTACAGAAAAGGTCACTAATGATTTCTCTTCAAAGGGGCTCAGCCTTGATATCTGGTGAAATCCGAATAGTTCATTAATCAAACATAATGATGTAAGTCATATTAATTCAGAGCAAGCATATTTCAGTTGGTGTACAGGACAGTCAGGGGTAGGTTGGATAGGTATTGTGCCTGCTTCATTGATAGAGTGCTGACCCCCTTCATCAGTTGTTCCAGGACAGTATCCTTATTGGGTTTTAAGGAGCTCCTGACTAAATAGGGACCCTGACTCATTGCAGACCATTTGATGGATAGAATACTGTTTTAAGCAACTGCTGGGAACAATAAGATGATTGGACGGTTGGAAGGCTTTGACCACAGAAGAGAATGGCTTTCCCATAGTGAGGTTATTTCACATATACAGGAGCATTCACAGGCCTGTGTCTCTGAAAGTTAAGGACAGAGGGATGAAACCATTACGCATGGTGTAAATTTCAAGATTGCAGCACTGAATCGCAGGGGATGATGGGGAAGGTCCCAAGGTCAGATTGTGCTAATTGTCATGTGCGCGGAAAGTAAAGAATAAGATTACAATGCTCTTTGCATGAGAGAAAGAGGAAGTGGAAAACCGGTCATGGAGAATGCACCTCACTGTGGAGAGGTAACTTCGCAGCAGTCTTTCACTCTACTTCAGAGCAGCCTGATTAGAGCCGAAAGGGTCGGTTAACTTTGTAAAGATCGCAAAAGGAAAACTAACATTGAATTCCTGGTATTCCTTTACAGATCAGTATTTCCTTAACAGATGTTGTACCTACTTAAACCAGCAGCTGTCCTGGCATTACTGAGGGTAAGGAAGAAGAGGAGAAGTGGAAAAAGGGTGCAGAGACACAGGGCTGATGGATCTGCTTCTGTGACTGACCACACAGTGCTTGATGAAGGGGAACCAGGGTCTTCAGTGTTGCTGAGCAGCGTACAGAGAGATGATGTACAAATGGCATTCCTAGGGTGACCTGATGGAGGTGTTTGGATCCCTGGCAGAGGGGAGATGGTGCAAAGAGACACCTCTGGAGTATTCTGGGATGTCATTCCCTGGGTGCCTACTTACTGTCCCTCCTCCCCATCAGTGGCAAAGGTACTTCCCTCAGCCCTTGAGGGTATGTGGCAGCTGGAGGAAGGACAATGCCCTTTCCTTTCTGGCTACTGAAAAATGTCCCAGCAATGGAGTGAAGGCCCCCAAGTATATCTGTCCAACACTGATCGTTCAACACTTATAGTACTGACTTCTCACAGTGGTCGCTACCCATTCCTTGAAAACATGGGCTCGTCTGTTCAAGACAGAACGTGGCCCAGTTACTCTGCCCTTCGCTCCAGTCAGCACATGATCCTTGGCACCTCGGCCAGATATCCCCCGCTTGCCTCTGAATCTCTGTCAGCTTATTAACGGCCTGCCCACAGACACACCATCACTGCTGGATTCTTTAGCTTTCCTCCAAATGCCAGATACCTCAGCCATTTCTTCTCCCTCTAGCTGTGTTATTGCTGTACTCAACAGAATGTGACCCCCAAGGTCCAATACCCACTGAGGTGAATGTATCGATGCTGGTGGAGGGTGCGGAGGAAGCCCTTGATGATGCATTCTCTGAGGGTAAGTGACTGTTCCTCCTCAGATGAGTGGGTCAGAGGGAGGGGTAAATGTGGTCCTGGGGCAACTCTGCTTTCTCGTCCCGGCTTGGAAGTGTGATCCCAAGGCTGTAGAGGGAGATATAGCTGCGACCTGTACCCGTGTTTCTTTAAGATGTTGGTGCTTGACTGTTGCTGGGAGTAGCAGGTCTTGCTCTCCTCAGTAGCCTGCTCCTCAAAGTAGATAAGGAACCTTATCCCTCCACCCCATTGCATGGGCACTTCTTGTGCTTAAAGTACATGTTCTTCTTTCATAAAAGGGGAGCAGCATAAAGCATCATTAGCATGGGTACATGAGCACTCCTGCATTGGAGGTGTCAATCCCTGGATCTCTGATTGTCTGTGTGTGTTACTGGTGAGCAGAATGTGGCATGGGTGGAGGGGGGGGGAGGCTTAGTCATAAAAGGGGTTCAAATTAAAAGGTGCCATCACTGAACTACAGAACTACAATTTATGAATAACTATAAAGCATTGAATGATTTATGTGGCTAAGACACCTACAGGGTGTTCATCCCAAAGCCACCTGTGTGATGTTGTCTTTGTCTCTTTAGTGGAAAGTTATCCGATGTATATATTCCCCTGGCTGTGAAGAATGGTCAGTAAGCTGATGCTGCGTGAGCTGTTGAATATTGCAATTCCTTTTAGGTTTGAAGTGTGAATCCTGGCAGGTGTGTGAGAGCCAGTCGTACTGTGGCGGAAATAATATCACATTGGTATCTGCAATCAAGTGACAGAGATTGATTGCACACAAGGCACCCAATCTCATGTGGCAGAGTACCGTGCAATGCCAATTTCCCAATGCTAGCTCACAAGCACAGGGGCAGGAAGTGTCGAAACAGTGGCTCATACTGTAGTAAAGAACAGCAAATTAGTCATGCTGTTGTGGCACTGGAACAGGTTCTCTCAAGCCATCCACAGGCGCTGACCTTCACAGCTACCTCTGTGCAAGCTGCCGTCATCTAACAGCTTGACCTTCTGTTACCATCCCTAGAGAAAGTAATTTCTCTTCTCTCCTTGACAATCTGATGGAATACCCCTTGGGCAGTGTGGTGCCACTTTCGGCCTTATCGCTGGCATCTCCGGGTAGGTGAGGGGCTTGAACAGAGGTTAACTGAAGTTTCTGGGTTGCAGATAGTGAAATGCTGCCCAGTATCTTTTAAATTGGCTCGGGTTACACACAAAACATCGATTTCTCCCCCTCCTGATGCTGCCTGGCTTGCTGTGTTCTTCCAGCCTCCTGCCTGTCTACTTTGGATTCCAGCATCTGCAGTTTTGTTTTGTCTCCTCCCAGGAGTGTCGTAACATTGATAGAACTTCCTGCCTGCCCATGAACTTTGACCTTTTACCATGCATACATATTTAAGGAGCTGAGAAGAACGTGATCACGCCAGAGGACCCTATCTGCTATGAGAAGTACTTCCTGTCTTTGTTCTGTGGAAGGATGACTGGACCCAAAACATTAACTCTGCTTTCTCTCCACAGATGCTGCTAGAGCTGCTGAGTTTCTCCAGCAATTTCTGATTTTGTTTCCTCCTGCTATCAGGCCTGCCTCCAAACTTAATCTCAACATCAACAGTGCTTGCCAAGAGTTTGGACATAGGGTCGACTGGAGATGACTAGGAATCAGTGGTGCAGGAGACTGTGACTCTCTCCAGTCAGACAGTCACAAACATCTATGCTCTCATCACCAGAGATGTTGAACCTCACAGCATAGGACTTAATGACAGATGACACAAAGATGGGTGAGAGGATGAACTGTGAGAAGGATTCAGAGATGTTTAAGTGTGACCTGAACAAGTTGAGTGAGTGGGCCAATGCACAACAAATTAAATATGATGTGGATAAATGTGAGATTATCAATTTGGAAGTTAAAAACAAGAAAGCTATTTATTGTCTGAATGGAGATAGATTGGGAAAGGGGTTAGAAGCAACAAGACCTGAATGTCCTTGTACACTAGTCATGGAAAATCAGCATGCAGGTGAAGCGGGCGGTGGTGAAGGTAAATGGTATATTGGCCTTCATAGTGAGAGATCGAGTACCACAGCAGGGGTGCAACGGTACAGGGCCTGGAGTACTGTGTGCGGTTTGGTGTCTCCTTACCTCAAGAATCCCAGACTGACACTTGGGATGGCAGAACTGACATATGAAGAGAGGCTAGATAGGATAGGATTCAGAAGAATGAGGGGGATCTTGTAGGAACCCATAAAATGTTAACAGGATTAGTCAGGGTAAACACAGAAATGATGTACCCAATGACCAGGCATCAAAGACCAGTCACAGGATGTAGGGTTTTCCCCTTTAGGATAAAGATGAGAAGAAATGTCTTCTTACAGATAATGATGAGGCTCTGGAATTCTCTGCCACAGATTGCAGTTGAGGCCAAATACTGAATGCTTTAAGAAAGGAGTTCTTGGGCTAAAGGGATCAAAGGGCATTGGGAGAAAGTGGGTACAGTGGCCTGGGTTGGATGATCAGCCATAATCATTTGAATAGCAGAGGGGACTCAAGAGTCAATTGGCTTGCTGCTGCCCCTATTTCAATGTTGCCATAACCTGCTAGTTGCTGTCAAAGTTTCCACAACTTGAGCTGTCTAATTTTTGGTTCCTTCTGTAGATGATTTGCAGAGCATAGTGGCATCTATGCTCATTCCCTATTACTCCACATTTACCCCTGTAATGCACCGAACCAACACATCCATGAACACTATGGGCAATTTAGCATGGCCAAATCACCTGACCTGCACATCTTTGGATTGTGAGAGGAAACCGGAGCACCCACGCAGACAGTCGCCTGAGGCTGGAATCAAACCCTGGTCCCTGGTGCTGTGAGGCAGCAGTGTTAACCACTGAGCCACCATGCCACACAAATCTCTAGCCACTGATGCCATCTTTACCAGAGAAGGACAGCACATTCATTTAGCAAGAGACATGACTTCACAGGGACAATTGTACCATGTGACCATTGCGGCGCCCAGAAATCAGCCAGTGACACCCATCATTGGGAAGCGCTTCCACTCCCTCAGTGACCAACTGGGATACACTGCAACAAGAGCATCCGTGATGCGCACTCACTATCCAGGCAGATGCCAGGCCCCTTTCATTCTCCTCCAGTGTAGACTGCCTCGAATTCTCACTCCAACCCTCATTGTGGGTGATAGGAGACAAAGGAGACTCATTAAAGTGATGGCTGCTGACACTTCCACCAAAGTCCCATGCAGCACAGAGGTGATTCCAAGGGCTAACCATTGAGCAGTCCATTGAGTTAGTCAAGTTGTGAGTCCAGCACCTGGTCAAGGTAGGTGATCCCCTTACTAATGCCCTGCAAGATGGTGTTCATTGGGATGATCTCCATCCACAGGTATGTGGGTCCTGAAATTGGTGAGGCCCTAGAAATGGAGGAGCAGCTGGCATTGAACAAGAGGAGGAGGAGGAACTTAGAGGTGGACTGATATGATGTTCAACATAAAAGTGCCCCAACTATGTTGCCCTCCTCCTTATAACGCTCCAGGAAGAGAACATCCCTTGCCTTCTGACAGCGTGCAGCATTAGGTGCATGTTAACACTGATGAAGCAAGTGTGCATCTGTCTGCTTCCAGTCACAGGCCTCCAGCTCCCTTTGGGTTTGTGGCAACAACTTCAGATTTCTCCCTCGGGACAACCAGCATCCTCAGTGTTGGGTGTCATTGGGTCTCTAAATAAGCCCAACACTCATCTGACCCGCCTCCATTACTATTCCCACTGGCTCTGAATGGACATGAAATCTCTTTCCATACCAACCAAGTGCTCACCCATGTGGAAGCCTGAACTTTAATCAGTTTTCCACTGGAGAAATGTTTCCAACACAAAAAAATACATTTGGCTCCTGTTTACTCCTCCATGCCAACAAGTCAGCCTTTAGTGAGAATATTAATTATCTACCAGAAATAGAGTGTAGCCAAGTAGCTGATTAGAGTGAGGGACTTGAGACAATTAATTTTCAGCAGAGACAAACGCTAAAGAAAATTAAGCAACTAAAATTTGGCAAATCCCGAGGACCCGATAGCCTACGTCCTAGGTTATTGCAAAGACAGCAGATGCACTGTTCCTGATTTTTTTTTTAACTTTCTTTGAATTCTAGATTGGACCCAATAGGTGGAAGTCAACATATGCAACTTCATTATCCAACAAAAAAGGGGAGAGAAGAAAAGTAGGAACCACAGGCCAGTTACCTTAGTCACCTGAAAAATGTTGGAATATATTAAGGAAGTATTAGCAATGCATTTTAGAGAAACATATCACAATCAGACAGAGTTATCATGATTTTATAGAAGGCAAATTGTTTTCCACAAATTTATTTGTCCTTTTTTAAACTAGTAACTAATAAGGCAGATGAGGGGAAACGGGCAGATGTAATATATTTAGATTTCTACACAGTATCAATGAAGTGATATACAGAAGATGACATAAGGGCTTATGATGTTGGGGTAATATGGAAGATTGGTTGGAGAATTCGTCAATAGATAAGCAACAGGGTAGGGATACTTTGGACATACTCACATCTGGTGGGCTTTAACTGGTAGACTGCCACGTGTTTCCATGCTGTGGCTTCAGTGACAACTTAGATGAAGAAACCAAAACTAATGTAACCAAGTTTGCTTATGATAGGTGGGAAGCTGTGAGCTATGAGGAGGACACAAACAGACTGCAAGAAATATGATCAGGAACGTGAATGGGAAACAAAATAGTGACAGAATATAACATAGGAAATGTGATTATTTACTTTGATAGTAAGATGTAAAAAGCAGAATAAGTTTACAAAGGTGTCATAGAGTCATACAGATGTACAGCACTGGAATAGACCCTTCAATCCAATTCATCCATGCCGACCAGATATCCTAACCTAATCTAATCCCACTTGCCAGTATTTGCCCCATATCCCTCTAAACCCTTCCTATTCATATACCCATCCAAATGCTTTTTAAATGTTGTAATTGCACCAGCCTCCACCACTTCCTCTGACAACTCATTCCATACACGCACCTCAGCCTCCGACGCTCTATGGAAAATAGCCCCTGCCTATTCACCCTCTCTCTGTAGCTCAAACCCTCCAACCCAGGCCACATCTTTTCTGAACCTCTTCAAGTTTCAAAACATCCTTCCTGTAGTAGGGATATCAGAACTGAATGCAGTATTCCAAAAGTGGCCTAAGCAATGTCCTGTACAGCCACAAATGACATCCCAACTCTTACACTCAATATACTGACCATTAAAGGCAAGCATACTAAACGCCTTCTTCATGATTTTATCTACCTGTGACTCAAAGGAACTTCTACATATTGATGTTTAAAAAGACTTTGATGGAAGTTTACAAAGAATACAGAAAATTAGTATACTGATACAGCAAGCAAACAGGAAGACAATTTGTTTTTTTATTTGTTCATGAGATTCACAAGATGTGGGCATCACTGACTAGATCAACATTTATTGCCCATCCCCAACTGCACTGAGGTTAGGTAAGAGTCAACCACATTGCTGTGGGTCTGGGGTCAGATGTAAGCTAGATCGGGTAGGGATAGCAGTTTCTTGCCCTAAAGGACATTTGTGAATCTGATGTGATTTTCTAACAATCAATAATGGTTTCACGGTTATCATTAGATGCTTAAATCTCGATTTCTATTGAATTCAAACTGGAATTAAGAGTCTAATGATAATCATGAAACCATTGTCATTACATTGTCAATGGCATGTGTTGACCTTTATTGCAAGGGCAGTATAAGAATAAGGAAGTCATATTGCAGCCAAATAAGTCCTTTGATGAGACCACACTTGAAGTACCATGTGCTGTTTGGTCTCCATATCAGTGAAAGGATGTAATGCCTTGGAGACACTTTGCTCCTTGAAATGACAGCATGTCCCTGTGCTGAGCAGCTGAGTAAATGTGAGTACACTCACTGGAGTTTGAAAGTAAGAGAGAGGTGATGTTGTTGAAACATACAAGATTCTGAAGGAGCTGGACAGGGGAAGCAGCGACTTCCTCCTCTGGCTGGGGAAATTAGAACATTGGCGCACAATCGTAGGTCAAACAGTTGATTAAGTAGGATGAGATAAGGAGTTATTTCTTCACTTAGAGAGTAATGAATCTTTGAAATTGTGTAGCCCAAAAGGTTGTGGATGTTCCATCATCAAATATATTCAACGCTGTGATCCTTCAGGCAAACAAAGGAATATGAGAATTGGTCAGGAAAATAAGACCGATGCAGAAACTCGACCATGATCATATTGAATAGTGAAACAGCATCACAACACCATATCGTTTACTCGTGCTTCGATTTATTATTTTCCTATCCATGTTCATCAGCACAGAGCCAGAGTGAAATGTGCAACTTCACTCAGTCAAAAATCCAAGCTCTCTAGGATGGAAATGAAATCAGGGCACATCACTCCTGGTGTTTTCAACAACTCTAGGTAGTGCAAGCCATTAAATAATTGCCCTCCTCTACAGGACTACCATTCAATTTCTCATCCAATAGATGACATACCAAACAATGCAGCACTCTTTCAGCGTTGCACTTGGATGATGAGCCCAATGGTTTGCACAATTTAGACTAGGGTCACTACACTGTACCAATTATCACTTCCCCGCACCAACCTCTGCTCTCTTCCACACTTCCCCAGAGGGGAAGAGAAAATGAGTGAAAGTGATTTTCCAATTCACATTAAAATGTTGTAAAACCATTTGCAAAATCGGTAAACCTCTTAGCTAATTTTGAAAGGATCAACTGGATGACATTTCATATTTGACGCACATTGGCAGGAATTTAAAATGATCTTAATTAAAGTATGCACCATAATAAATACCATCAGCTTTACTCTAATATTCAGACTGTATTAATAAAAATAAATAAGCTTAGTATTTTTATAAGTCAGAAGACGTCTTTTCTGATATGCAGTGAAATGATGATTGCAGAACATCAAAGTCTAGCAAAATGAGCAGGTTTTGAATAAACTTCAAAGGATTTAAATTTTAATAATCTCAAATTACAGCTACACATTTTGTCTTCTTTGTTATGCAATTTTTAATTTTTAAGTATAAATCCTAGCAAATGCTATGAGTGAATACTTTGCACGATTTCTACTGGAGGATTAGATGAAAAGTGCATTTGAATCCCATGATCTGCTACAATTGTATACCAAGAACAATTTGTGTCTGGCGACAAGAAAACTGTTTAACTTCAATCAAAATCAGCAACTACAGCAATGATGTATCATATGTGGAGGACAAGCTCTCCAAGAATTTAGATATTATATATATATAAATAACAATAAATAGCAGAGATATAAAACAATTACTTTGAATCTGGCTTCCTGGTGAATGACATAAAAGAAATTCTGAGAGTAATAAAGAACCAAAGGATGGGGAATGTAAAGATTGTGAACAACAAGCATAGAGCAATAAATAGACCTGAAAGCCAGCAGGTCCTCTCGATCTGATCATCTATGTTTTAAGATTTTAAAGTAGGTGGTTGCAGAGATAATTAACATTCTAGTTTGCTGTTTCAAAATTTCCTAAGTGGGGCCATGGTCTCTATGCTTTGGAAGGAAATGAATGTAAATCTGTTATCCAGGAGCATTGCTAGGAGGGAAATGTTGTTATGTATCAATAAGTCCATAATAGCAGAATATAACTAGTTGAATGGATGAGGAACACCAGTGTGGGGTTTATTGAAGTACCACACAAAACATCATTATACAAAATTAGGTTTCATTTAAGATCAGTAAATTAACAAAAATGGATTTTGTGATCCTCTTTTATCTCCCAAGCTGTGGAGTTCAGAACTTAAACACACAGACCAACAGATTCAAGAACAGCTTCTTCCTCACTGTTATTAGATTTTTAAACGGGCCTCTCAAATTTCAAAATTAATGTTGACCTCACTCTTTATGCGGTCATAATATTGTTTCCACATTCTGTTCTTTTACCCTATTGTACTTTGTAAAGTATGAATTGTTTGTACTGTATGCAAAACAAAAACTCTTTACTGTATCTAGGTACATGTGAGAATAACAAATCAAATCAAATCACATCAAATCAAAACATGAGGCCGTACTGTCTGAATGAGGAATCAACCAATTAGTATTAAGGTGAAAAGTGACATCTTCATCCGATGGGTGGTAAATCTACCAAATTCTCAACCATGGAAGTTGTAGATTGTGAGGAAATCCATCTCTTTTCAATTTGTTCAGTGGGTTTTCAAGATGAAGGCTGGGCCTTCATTGTAGGATTATATTTCCCAGCATGCCTAGGCTCCAGTACAATCACTGCTTGCAGAACAATTGGCCGTGTGCACTCATTTTCGTTTTTTTTTTAAATTGCTACTCAGAGAGAACATGGAAACCTCTCCACCAAAATGAAGAGTGGCGTGAGATTGAGCTCATGTGCCAAGGTTAATTTGGAGATGGAGAGGTGTAAGAAGGTCCCAATGCAGCTATTGTTAACTCTGGGTCTCAGAGAAGCCAAGAACCAGCTGATAACTCCGTCAGAATGGAGCTAAGCATTTAAGAGATCATGTAGTATTTGATAACTTTTGGCTACTGCATTGTTGCTTCTCAGAAAAGCTCAGTAGCAATTGATATCTGAGCATTGCTGGGGAGCTGGGAACATTGCCAGCTCAGTGAAAGTAATGAAGCATCTGTTCAGCACAGCTCTAGAGTTGCTATCGTGCATGCGATTAGATATTAGGGTGCAGCTTTGTCTAAGAAGAAGAGATGGACCAACTGTGGGGTGAGCAGTCACTGGATCAGTTCCAGCTGGAGTCAGGTTAGTTGCAACTCAATGTAAGCAGAAGAAACCTGACAGCTTCCATACTGCATTAGAGCTCAGAGTTAACTTTTCAGGTTCTGAGGAAGGGACACTCAATACAAAATGTTTACTCTGATTGCTCCCCACAGATGCTGCCAGATCTGCTGAGCTTTTCCAGCAATTCTATTTTTGACTCTGTATTCTCTACAGTTCAACAAATGAGAGTTGATCTCATTGAAACTTACAAAATACTTAAAGGTTTAGAGAGGGTAGATGCAGGTAAGATATTTCCCCTGGCTGGGGAGTCGAGAGACAGGGACCACAATTTCAAAAAGAAAGCAATGCCTTGTAGCTCTGAGATGAGAATTTGGTTTACGCAGAGGGTTGGAATTCTCTATCACAGAAGGCTGTGAAAGCTTAGCCTTTGAATATGTTTAAGGTAGAAATTCATAGATTTCTGATTACCAATGACGTATAAAATTATGCAGATGGAATGTGAAAAGCATTGAAGTGTCAATGAGCCATGATTGTATTGAATGGCAGGGTAGGTTCGAGGAGCTGAAAGGCCTCCTCCTGTTCCTATATTTCTATGTTCTGACAGTATTGAAATTGTCAATGATCGTCATGGAGAGTCACGAATGAACTGGGAGGAAATTGCTGATAATCATGTCCCACTGTTCCACAAACCATCACAAAAAGCAGAAAGTCCCAATGGGTCCACTGAGATGACCAATTTGTCTGACTGACTACGATTCAAGATTAATACAATTCACACCAGGCTTTTTCTGGTGTTAACAAAAACTATTTGTTGTGGCACACTTAAGCAAATAACACAGACAAGAAACGATTACTAACCTATGATTATGTGACTTAAACTATCTGTTTAGAAAACTGAAATACACATACAAGCATTCACAGTTTAAACAGATAAAGGTCAGATGGTTTGCTGCACACATTATAGGTTGCAAAGCACACAGGAAGAAATGCCCCAGGTCTCTGGCTCTCAGGGGGACTCTGGAGACCAGGAGCGTTCTCAGGCCCAGGCAGGAGACAAGCCTGTGGTGGCAGCAATCAGGCCTTTCATCCACACACACAGGGAGGAACATGAGCAGCAGGCAGGCATGGGGGAGGGAATGGCCCTCTTTTCCCAGAGGCTGCAGCAATGCGGTGAGTAATGTGGCCATCCATCTGTCTCCCTGGGTAGGTTGATGGTTGCTATGGTGAACCTCAGCATCTGCTGGAGAGGTGCACATGTTGACACTCCATCAGCTTGGCCACTGGTCCTCACGACTCACAGCAAGATAACAGGGGGGTGGCGAGCCTGGCATACATTCCAGGTGCCCCCTCCACACAGGAGGTCAGGGCAGTGTCAGGAGAGGACAGACACAGCCCCCTCTAAATGTTCCAGTCAGGACAATCCAGAGGTAGCTGACCCCTCCATATCCATTCTGGCTGCCCTGATCACACAAAGTAAACTTGCATCTCGCAAAAATTCCTCAGCAAGCCTGGCCCATCCAGGCACAAATACCCCATCGGGTGGACATGACAAAACCTCCAAAGCCAATGAGCTCCCCTGCTGAGCAGGATCTGTTCCCCGCCACAGCTGCAGAACCGGAGAGTACACTCAGACCTTGTTGGAGAGGGAAGATGAAAACGCATTGAGGAGATTTTGGTGGTATGGATGACATTGGATGTTTGCCTCTGTGTAGTCCCAGATGCAATTGTTTCAGCAAGACACATAACTTCGTGACCACACGGAATGTGCCATGGATCGTTTTCTGTGTTGAGATCCCATTGCAGCATCTGGAAGCAAGGTGAAAAATCCATTGCCCATTATCCTATAACATCCCCATTCTTTCCCTGGTCTCTGTACCCAAAAGTAATGGAGTGAAGGAGATGACCAGTCATGTCTAAGGCATGGAGCTGCTCAGTAAACATGGGCCCAATGTTTTAGGATAGCCAGAGATTAGAGACCCCGAAGGTCAGTGTCCTATGTATCATGTTACCGTTTAAAAGGCCTCACACTGATGGGTCTTACAACATCCTCTCTCACAGGTTGAGTCAGGACCACCAACCCATTCTAAGTATGTTTGCAGTCCTTTTCATCCCCATTGTACACTTCAGATTTCAATCACGATGGAAGGTGAAAGTGATGCTCCAGGGCCGTACCTCTAAAGTCTAGGTAAAACTCCAAATATTCATAACCCCTTCCCGGTCCCCCTTCCCATAAACTCTCTAAGTTTTGCAATTCCCTAGATTCCCTTCCATCCCGTTTACATGATTCTTCACCTGCCCACCTCCCCATTGCCCCACCCACATGTTCCTGGCATATGAGGTGAGTATGCCAAGTATGATCTTACACTTTCCCCCAGTCAAAGACAGAGTGCTCCTGACCTCGGAGGTTCTCCCCTCCCATTCCCTTCAATGCTTTATCATATTTTTCAGGGTGGCATGGTGGCTCAATGGTTCGCAGCGCCAGGGATCTTAGTTCAATTCTACCCTTGAGCAACTGACTGTATGGAGATGGCACATTCACCTGTATCTGCATGGGTTTCCTGTGGGTGCTCCAGTTTCCTCCCACAGTCCAAAAGTGTGCAGATTAGGTGGATTGGACATGCTAAGTTGCCCTTAGTGTATTAGGGAAATGCAAGGTTCCAGGGATATAGTAGGGTGACTGGATCTTGGTGGGATGCTCTTCAAAGGATCAGTGTGGACTTGATGGGTTGAGTGGCCTGCTTCCACACTAGGGATTATATGATTCTACATGCCCCAATTGCAGATACTGTTGCCCCCTTCACAATTGTCATCTGCCCTGTCCCAAGTCTGCAACCCTCAGTCCCAAAGAATACCTGCGGAGTCTGGCGGGAGTAATAAGATTTTGCAGAGGTAACTAGAACAGGACATGCCAACCAGCAAAATACACTTTGTAGGATGAATGGAAAGAACAATAAATAGAAAATTTAAAAAAAAGAAATGGCAAGATAATGAAGAAAAATAAGACAAGTTAAAATGATGCTGTGAGTTATCAATAGGAGTTCATCCATAAGTTTAGCATATTAGTCAGTAAGACAATAATAATGGCAGCATTCGTTTATCATCCCAAATTATATCAATTAATGTGTGCAGGCATTTTTTTGATGGTGGTATGCTATCACTCATTCAGGGAGCTGAGGCTTTTACATGCATATTGCTATCGAGCGTTCTGGATAGTGATGGTAGAAACAACAATGTCCAAACTAGGGACTCTCCCAATTCTTCCTGTCCCTCACTGGCAAATGATGGATGAAATAACTCCACAGAGGCTGGTATCCCACCATCAAGTCACCCTTTATTTACAGATGGAAAATCCTTGACTGATCTAGGAGAAAGTGAGGTCTGCAGATGTTGGAGACTCAGAGTCGAAAAGTGTGGTGCCGGAAAAGCACAGCAGGTCAGGCAGCATCCGAAGAGCAGGAAAGTCAACAATTCGGGCATAAGCCCTGCTCTTCAGATGCTGCCTGACCTGCTGCGCTTTTCCAAAGCCACACTTTTCAACACTGATCTAGCTTCCTCAGACCCAGCTCTCAGAGTGACCAGAACCTCTGACAGTCCTGTTTATATCTGTCAGCCAGGGCTCCCTGGTTAGGGCTGTTAACCTGGTCCAATCAGGGAACTCATATTCTAGCTGACCTCATTACAATCACTACACTGGGAGGAATTGCGTGTTGTTACACAACCTTTCAGCTATGATGCTGGGCCATCATGCCCAAGAGTGGGACACTAACCCTAAGCTTCTGACTCAAAGGCAGGAACACCTCCCACTGTACCAGAAAACCTTCAGTGCATGCAGACATTCATAAAATAGCAATGCTTAGACATGAATAGAAAATGGTGAGCAAACATAGCAAATTAATTAATATCACAAAATTGAATACTAGCTTTAACATTTTGAAGGAGACCCTATATTTGAGTTTGAAGGTTTCTTTTTGATAGTGTTAATTTATCAATTTTCATTGATATCGATCAATCTGCTTTTATCTTTCCGACAAGCATTGTTTGGACTTCAATCATTGATAATCCGTTAAGGACTGATACATAGAATACATAGAAAACATAGAATATTGAACATAGAACAGTACAGCACAGTACAGGCCCTTCGGCCCTTGATGTTGTGCCGGCCTTTTATCCTACTCGAAGATCAAACTAACCTACATACCCTTCATTGTACCATTTTCCACATGCCTATCCAAGAGTCGCTTAAATGTCCCTAATGTATCTGACTCTACTACCACTGTTAGTAGTGCATTCCATGCACCCATCACTCTCTCTGTAAAGGAGCTACCTCTGACATCTCCCCTAAACCTTCCTCCAACCATCTTAAAATTGTGCCCCCTCATGATAGACATTTCTGCCATGGGAAAAAGTCTTTGGCTATCCACTCTATCCAAGCCTCTCAACATCTTGTACACCTCTACCAAGTCATGTCTCATCCTTCTTCACTCCAATGAGAAAAGTCCTAGCTCCCTCAATTTTTCTTCATAAGACATGCTCTCCAGTCCAGGCAGCATCCTGATAAATCTCCTCTGCACCCTCTCTAAAACTTCCATCTCTTTCCTATAATGTGACAACCAGAATTAACACAATATTCCAAGTGTGGTCTAACCAGGGCTCCGTAGAGCTGTAGCATAACCTTGCATCTCTTAAGCTCAATATCCCTGCTAATGAAAGCCAACACACCATACGCCTTCTTAACAATCCTATCAACTTGATAGCAACTTAGAGGGATCTATGGATATGTACCCCAAGATCCCTCTATTCCTCTGCACTGCCTAGAATCCTGCCTTTAGCCCCTGTATTCTGCATTCAAATCCAACCTTGCAAAATGGATCACTTCACACATTTCCTTCAAAATTCAAAATGTATCAATTCTTAAGTTTATAGATCCCAGGCACATTCTCTGCTTAGTGATGTGTTACCTAATGTTGTATGTGAAGATGACATCTGATTTCAGCTTTCTCAGATCAAAAAAGTTAAAAATAACAGCCGATTCCCACTTCTAATTGTTGACTGGTAGATTCTGATATAAGAGTAAACATACGGAATTGGAGGAGGGCAGAATTTGAATCAGACATGCTGTGTAGACAAAGCTCCATCAGCATCCACCATATACAGTCACTCATGAAGAATACCTATGTAGTAGGACCATCAGCTGTACTTTATAAAGTAGAAGTCTTAAGGTAAGGTCTCATGCATTCAGAGAGCATACTGTGAATTTGGATGAGGAGTGAAAAATCACATAGCGCAAGAAGGAAGCCATTTGGCTGGTGACTTCTTCACCAACTGTTTGAAGGACTATTCACACAGTGCAATTTCTCTTCTTTCTTTTTCAAACAATAATCCAATTCTCATGAATGCTTGGATTAAATGCTTGGGCGGCACGGTGGCACAGTGGTTAGCACTGCTGCTTCACAGCGCCAGAGACCCGGGTTCAATTCCCGCCTCAGGCGACTGACTGTGTGGAGTTTGCATGTTCTCCCCGTGTCTGCGTGGGTTTCCTCCCACCATCCAAAGATGTGCAGGGTCAGGTGAATTGGCCATACTAAATTGCCCGTAGTGTTAGGTAAGGGGTAAATGTAGGGGTATGGGTGGGTTTCGCTTCGGCGGGTCGGTGTGGACTTGTTGGGTCGAAGGGCCTGTTTCCACACTGTAATGTAATCTAATCTAATCTAAATCTGCCTCCAGCACACTCTCAGTCAGTGCATTCCAGATCCGAATGACTTGCTGTGTAAAAAGGTTTTCCCTCATTGCTACTTTTGGCAATCTTCTTAAATCTATGCCCCTTTCTTCTTGTTCCTTCCACCAATGGAAACAATTTCTCCCTATTTACTCTTTCCAGAAAATGCATGATTTTGAACATCTCCAACATCAGTCTTCTCTTCTCCAAGGGAAACAAGTCAATTGTTTTGAATCTATCAACATAACTAAAGCAATTCAGCCCTAAAATCATTCCCACCTTTGCTTCACCCTCTCCAATGCGTGCACATCCCTCTCAGCCTAGAACTGGAGACAACAGTCCAAGATAGTTCAATGGCCAAACTTCCAATATGTTCTCACATTGCACAAAGTACTCTGCTCTTGTATATTCCTATATTCTGACCTTGGTACTCCAACAAAAGACACTGTTTGAAGGATAGGAGAGCTAAAATTCGAGATCTAACATCAGCCCAATGTAACAGCATCTATTTTCATTCAGAATGAAGTGACAATGTCTCCTGGGATTTTAAAAGAACTGTGGTTGATGGGCAGGTTGTACCGAGTTCCAGTTCAAAATGTTTCTGTTTATTAGACCATCTTCATATCATTCATAATGTAAAAACTCACATGAAACAGGGTGGCATTTTTTTTTTACTTATTTCTTACTATACTCCATTTACTGGAAATACCCATATACATAGTTACACCAACCAAAGAGCGATCATAGGGAATCAGCACCATGCTGAGTACTTATATCAACAGTGAATGACAGTGCTAGGAAAAGGTCAGGGATCAAACAGAACTGACAGTATTTAGGAAAGTCAGCTTATGGAAGATCTTGGAGCACAGCACAAAGATGTTGAAACCTTTGATGATACCTTTCCACTTTACATGTTAAACAAACCAGATGAGATATAATGAAAATATAACATAACCAAATTATGGAGGTTCCTGATACAACTGGCATTAAACTGATCCCAGGCAGAAGTAGCAGAGGTAACCAAGAACATCAGTAAACATTTACACAGTCCTCATTTATCAATAAAAACAATCATTTTGGAAAGCTGCAGAAAATGTCATTGTTGCTGTGTAATTTTGATTATATTTCACCCCATTTATTTGGGAACCTTTTATTTGTCGCTATGCTATTTGATGCTATGCTATGTTATCTTTGTTGCTATGTGCCTGCTTTAGTGAATGATATGTTTGTTTGGCTATTAAAAATGTTATGCTTTTGTGCAACCTGAAATTCTGCATTTACTAACTCATTTCCCATGAGAACTTTTGTGATTGCCTAAGCAAAATCACAAATCAAAGTGACAAATTTGCCGAGGATCAATTATGATTCTGAACTTCAAAGGTGTCTTCTTTATCAGACCAAATCTATTATTGTTACGTAAAATGAGATAATGGAAGTGAAGTCCTATTTAATATGACACCGGCAGAGCATTAGTTAATACAAAACTGCTGTCAGCACTGTCTCAGTCCAAATACCGGAACTGAGTTCTTCCCACATTGTGTGTACTATTAGGGAGCCAGTAGAGCACTCCCACTGTTGCTCCCTTTCACCTCCCCCCCTTACCTCCACCACAGACAATTCTCCATCCTGTTCTCCGGAACCAAGGTCATCTTTAATTGTTGCACAAATGTTATTTTGGAATAGCCATGATATGCTTCCAACTTTATCTAGCTTCCTATTCTATTTGAATATCAGACACTCCTCAATGTTCATGACAGGATCCTTCTCATCTCTGAAATGGCTATCAAATCATATTAATTTACTTCAATGCTCACTCTAAGCATGCGTACTTTATTATTAATGCTACACACATTCAGAATATAGCTTTTAGCTCTGTCTTTTTATTATCTTTACAACATCTAGTGTTGTTTGCTGATGGATTCTGAGGTTTTTTTTTTCTCACTGGCAACTGCTGCCATTCTCTGACTGTAATTTCCAATATCTCAATTTTCCTCTGTCACCTTATCTCTATTCTTTGGTGGACAACATATCTGCATATTTGATTCATAAAATCATAGAGATGTACAGCATGGAAACAGACCTTTCGGTCCAACCCACCCATGCCGACCAGATATCCCAACCCAATCTAGTCCCACCTGCCAGCACCTGGTCCACATCCCTCCAAACCCTTCCTATTCATATACTCATCCAGATGCCTCTTAAATGTTGCAATTGTACCAGCCTCCACCACTTCCTCTGGCAGCTCATTCCACACAGGTGCCACCCTCTGTGTGAAAATGTTGCCCCTTAGGTCTCTTTTATCTCTTTCCCCTCTCACCCTAAACCTATGCCCTCTAGTTCTGGACTCCCCAACCCCAGGGAAAAGACTTTGTCTATTTACCCTATCCATGCCCCTCATAATTTTGTAAACCTCTATAAGGTCACTCCTCAGCTCCAGGGAAAAGTGCCCCAGCCTGTTCAACCTCTCCCTATAGCTCAAATCCTCATGCTTTATTGTTCTTTTTTTAAGTAAACATTATAGCCAATAATGCAAAACTGCCCTAATCCACTATTTCTGTATTTTAACCAGGTCAACATATGATGAATATCTGCAGAAAAGAGCAGTGAGTCTTTTGGTAAAAGAGTGATTGAATACAACATCAAGAAAGTAGGTCAATAACTGAATATATTCCACTTGGTGACATGGACAGATTTTGCACCACACACAAAGGTATAGCTTTTTTGGGTCAGATTTTAACTTCTGTCTTCAGATATTCACTCAACCAAATAGTCGCAATAAGACAGATCATGTTGATTCTTTTCTTTGAAAACATATTATTGAGAGCACAATTGCTAAAGAGCTAAGCTGCTTTCAGGATGGATTTCCTCGGCTCTTATTAACTCCTGGCTGGTCTTGTGTGTGTACTATTTGCTGCATTTCACCATCATTCGATGGTAATAGCTACAACTTATTTGGACAAGTAGATCAACAGTCGTTTTCAAATTCATGCACACTTTGAGATGCATTACCTCACCATGTGAAATTGGAACTGTTAAGATGGAGCTTAGAGCTGGGCTTTGATGTTATTTGTGCATAGAATATTTACTAATACATTTTTGGTGGAGATTATTTTCCCTTTTGACTACTTATGTACATAAAATCTATAAATGTCCACTTTAACTGGATGAGACAAAGATTATATGAACCCTTGACTTTTGAGAACAGTGTATCTTCAATAATGGTTTGTATAACTTTAAGGAGTTACATGAAAGGTCAAAATGATTGAGACACAGCAATAGAGATTTAAGAAATTGTTGACCTGAATTGTCTTTGTACAGGAATGATTTCCAGGCTATAAGGATAAAAGCAGGGAGATAGAACTAAACTGTGACTATATGCAATTGAACAATAATCTCCACGAAAATAAATCCTGTTGCTGTTTAATTCAATAGCAGACCTTATATGGGATTTGGATGTTACCAGTTGGACCAACATTTATTGCCCCCTTGTTGTAATCAGCCTTCCTGAATCATGTACTCCTTGATGTATAGGGACACCACAATGCCATTAGGGAGGGAGTGACATAATTTTGACACAGCAACACTGAAGCTCCGATGATATATCTCCACGTCAGGGTGGTGTGACTTGGAAGAGAACTTGCAGGCAGTGGAGTTCTACTGCATCTGTTGCCCTTCTTCTTGATGGTAATGTTTATGGCTTTGGAAGGTGCTCTCTTAAGAATGATACTATGGATCAATGGTGGAGGAAGTGAATGTTGAAAGGTTACATGGGACACCAATCAAGCAAGCGGCTTTGTCTGAGATGATGTCAAGCCTGACATATTGCTGGAGTTGTAGTCAAAGGTGAACAAAGAACAAAGAAAATTTACAGGCCAGGAACAGGCCCTTTGGCCTTACAAGCCTGAACTGATTCAAATCCACTGTTTAAACCTATCGCCCATTTCCTAAGTATCTGTATTCCTCTGCTCCCCACCTACTCATGCACCTGTCCAGGTGTACCTTAAATGAATCTACCACGCCTGCCTCTACTACCTCTGCCGGCAACGCATTCCAGGCACCTGCCACCCTCTGTGTAAAGTACTTTCCATGTGTATCACCCTCAAACTTTTCATCTCTCACCTTGAATATGTGACCTCTCGTTATTGAATCTCAACCTGGAAAAAGCTTATCTCTATCTACCCTGTCTATACCCTTCATGATTTTGTAGACCTCAATCAGGTCCCCCCCATCTCCTTTTTTTCTAATGAAAACAATCCTAACCTACTCAATCTCTCTTCATAGCTAGCACCTTCCATACCAGGCAACATCTTGGTAAACCTTCTCTGCACCCTCTCCAAAGCGTCCATATTCTTTTGGTAATGTAGCGACCAGAACTGTCTGCAGTATTCTAATTGCAGCCGAATCAAAGTCTTGTACAATTTTAACATGACCTGCCAGCTTTTATACTCAATACCCTGTCCAATGAAGGCAAGCATACCTTAAGCCTTCTTGACCACTCTATGCACCTGTGCAACCATCTTCAGGATACAATGGACCTGAACTCCCAGCTTTCTCTGCACATCAACTTTTCCCAAGACTCTTTCGCTTACAGTAATTCACTCTAGAATTAGACTTTCCAAAATACATCTCCTCACATTTGCCTGGATTGAACTCCATCTGCCACTTCTCCACCCAACTCTCCAGTCTATCTATATTCTCCTGTATTCTTTGACAGTCCCCTATGCTTTCTGCTACTCCACCAATTTTTGTGTCATCTGCAAACTTACTGATCAGACCAACAGTGCCCTCTTCCAGATCATTTATGTATATCACAAACAACAGTGGCCCCAGCACTGCTCCCTGTGGAGCACCACTGGTCACCTTTCTCCATTTTGAGAAACTCCCTTCAACTACTACTCTCTGTCTCCTGTTGCTCAACCAGTTCTTTATCCACCTAGCTAGAGCACCCTGCACACCATGTGATTTCACTTTCTCTATTAGTTTACCACGGGGAACCTTATCAAACGCCTTACTAAAGTCTAGGTATATGACATCTACAGCCCTTTCTTCATCTATCAACTTGGTCACTTCCTAAAAGAGATCTATTAAGTTGGTAAGGGATGATCTCCCCTACTCAAAACCATGTTGCCTATCACTAATAAGCCCATCTTTTCTAAATATAAACATATTTTATCTCTCAGTACCTTCTCCAGCAACTTTCCCACCACTGATGTCAGGCTCACTGCTCTGTAGTTACCTCGAATATCCCTAATACCCTTCTTGCACAGGGGGACAACATGAGCAACCTTCCAGTCCTCTGGCACCTCACCTGTGTTTAAGGATGCTACAAAGATAACTGTCAGGGCCCCAGATATTTCCTCTCTTGTCCCCTCAGCAACTTGGGATAGATCTCATCCAGTTCTGGGGATTTGAACACCTTAATATCCTTTAGCCTACCCAACACATCTTCCCTCCTTATGTCAACATGATCCAGAGTAAACAAACTTCTATCTCTAATCTTAGCATTCATCACCTCTCATTCCTCAATGAACACACAACCTTCCTTCCTTATCCTTTAGTGGGCCCATCCTTTCTCTGGTTATCCTCTTGCTTCTTATATTAGAATAAAAGGCCTTGGGATTCTCCTTAATTCTGCTTGGTAAAGTTATTTCATGACCCCTTTTAGCTTGCTTGATTCCTCGTTTAAGACTTGTCCTACTCTTCTGATATTCCTCCAAGGCCCGTTCTGTTCTTAGCTGCCTAGACCTTATGTATGCTTCCCTTTTCATCTTTGCTAGTCGCACAATTTCTCCTGTCATCCACAGTTCACAAATCTTCCCTTTCCTTTCCCTTGTTCTCAAAGGGACATGTCTATCCTGCATTATCTTCAATCTATCTTTGAAAGCCTCCCACATATCCAATGTGGACTTTCCTTCAAATAGTTGCATCCAATCCACATTTTCCAGCTCCTGCCTAATTTTGATATAATTGGCCTTGGCCCAGTTTAGTACCATTTCATCTTTGTCTACAAGTATTCTAAAACTTACAGAATTGTAGTCACTGTTCCCAAAGAAATCCTCCACTGCAACTTCTACCACCTGGCTTGGCTCATTCCCTAACACCAGGTCCAATATGGCCCCTTCCCTTGTTGAACTATTGACATGCTACTATAGAAAACGGTCCTGGATGCTCCTTACAAATTCTGCCCTCTCCAGACCCTTAACACGAAGTATATCCCAGTCAATGTTGGGAAAGTTAAAATCTCCCATCATCACCACCCTGTTGCCTCTTCTTCTTTCCATCATCTGTTTACTTATTTGATCTTCTACCTCATGCTCAGTGGTGGGAGGCCTGTAGTACAGCCCCAACAATGTAACTGCACCCTTCTTATTTCTCAGCTCCACCCATAATGCCTCACTGCTCAAGCCTATAGTATTATCCTTTAGCACAGGTGTGATATCATGCCTGACCAGCAATGCAACTCCTCCCCACCTTTTACTTTCCTCTTTGTCCTGTCTGAAGCATGTATATCCTGGAACATTTAGTTGCCAATCTTGCCCTTCCTTCAACCAAGTCTCTCTGATTGCAACAACGTCATACATCCATGCACCAATCCAAGCCATAAGTTCATCTGCCTTACCCACTATAACCCTTGCATTAAAGTATATGCACTTCAGCCCCCCAGTTCTTTTGCATTCATCTGTTCTCTACCTACTTTTCCCCTTGGTAATGCTAACTTTGTGACTCTTACAATCTCCAGTTTGCACCTCACACTCTGGTAGTCTACTCTTCTGGTTCCCAGCCCATTGCCACATTAGTTTAAAACCTCCCCAACAGCAATAGCAAAAACTCCCCCAAGGACATTAATTCAAGTCTGGTTCAGGTGGAGACCATCCAATTTGTAATAGTCCCACCTACCCCAGAACCAGTCCCAATGTCCCACAAATCTGAACCTCTCCCTCCTACACCAACCCTCAAGCCACGTGTTCAACCTGCCTATTCTTTCATTTCTACACTGGCAAGCATGTGGCACTGGTAGCAATCCCAAGATCACTACCTTTGAGGTCCTCCTCTTTAACTTCTCTCCCAGCTCCCTGAATTCTGCTTTCAGGAGCTCATCTCATTTTTTTTAACTTATCATTGGTGTTTATGTGCACCAAGACAACTGGCTGGTCACCCTCACCTTTCAGAATGCTCTGCAGCCGATTGGTGACATCGCTGACCCGAGCACCTGGGAGGCAACATACCATCCAGGAGTCTCGTTTTCGGCCACAGAACCGCCTATCTACCCCCCTCACAATAGAATCCCCTCTGACTATAGACCTGTGAGTCTTTTTCCTGCCCTTCTGAACAACAGTGCCCGCCACGGTGCCTGGCAACTGCTGCCCTCACCTGGTGCGCCATCTCCCCTACAGTATCCAAAACGATATACCTGTTTGGAGAGAAATGACCGCAGGAGACACCTACACTGCCTTCCTACTTTTTCTCTGTCTTTTGTTCAACATTCACTGTCTCCCTCAGCAATTCTAACCTGGGGGGTGTGACCAATTCACTAAACGTGCTATCCACGACCTCCTCAGCATCGCAAATGCTCTACAGTGAGTCCATCCGCAGCTCCAGAGCAGGCATGGGGTCAAACAAGAGCTGCAGTTGGACACACTTAGAGTCATAGAGTTATGGAGATGTACAGCATGGGAACAGACCTTTCGGTCCAACTCATCCATGCTGACCAAATATCCCAACCTAATCTAGTCCCACCTGCCAACACCTGGCCCATATCACTCCAAACCCTTCCTATTCATATACCCATCCAGATGCCTCTTAAATGTTGCAATTGTACCAGCCTCCACTACATCCCCTGGCAGCTCATTCCATACACATACCACCCTCTTCATGAAAAAGTTGCCCCTTAGGTCTCTTTTATCTCTTTCCTCTCTCACCCTAAACCTACGCTCTCTAGTTCTGGACTCCCCCACCCCAAGGAAAAGTCTTTGTCTATTTATCCTATCCAGGCCTCTCATAATTTTGTAAACCTCTATAAGGTCACCCCTCAGCCTCCGACGCTCCAGGGAAAACAACCCTATCCTGTTCAGCCTCTCCCTAAAGCTCAAATCCTCCAACCCTGGTAACATCCTTGTAAATCTTTTCTGAACCCTTTCAAGTTTCACAACATCTTTCCGATAGGAAGGAGACCAGAATTGCACGCAATATTCCAACAGTGGCCTAACCAATGTCCTGTATAGCCTTAACATAACCTCTCAACTCCTTACTCAATACTCTGACCAATAAAAGAAAGCATATCAAAAGCCTTCTTCACTATCCTATCTACCTGAAACTCCACTTTCAAGGAGCTATGAACCTGCACTCCAAGGTCTCTTTGTTCAGCAACACTCCCTAGGACCTTACCATTAAGTGTATAAGTCCTGCTAAGATATGCTTTCCCAAAATGCAGCACCTCACATTTATCTAAATTAAACTCCGCCTGCCACTTCTCAGCCTATTGGCCCATCTGATCAAGATCCCAAGTTAATCTGAGATAACCTTCTTCACTGTCCACTACACCTCCAATTTTGGTGTCATCTGTAAACTTACTAACTATACCTCATATGCTCATCTCCAAATCATTTATATAAATGATGCAAAGTAGTCAACGCAGCAGCGATCCTTGTGGCACTCCACTGGTCACAGGCCTCCAGTCTGAAAAACAACCCTCCACCACCACCTTCTGTCTTCTACCTTTGAGCCAGTTCTATATCCAAATGACTAGTTCTCCCTGTATTCCATGACATCTAACCTTGCTCACCAGTCTTCCATGGGGAACCTTGTCAAATGCCTTACGGAAGTCCATATAGATCACATCTATCGCTCTGCCCTCATCAATCCTCTTTCTTACTTCTTCAAAAAACTCAATCAAGTTTGTGAGACATGATTTCCCATGCAAAAAGCAATGTTGACTATCCCTACTCAGTCCTTGCCTTTCCAAATACATGTACATCCTGTCCCTCAGGATTCCCTCCAACAACTTGCCCACCACTGACATCAGGCTCACCGGTCTATAGTTCCCTGGCTTGTCCTTACCACCTTTCTTAAACAGTGGCACCATGTTGGCCAATCTCCAGTCTTCTGGCACCTCACCTGTGACTATCAATGATACAAATATCTCCGCAAGAGGCCCAGCAATCACTTCTGTAGCTTCCCACAGGGTTCTAGGGTACACCTGATCAGGTCCTGGGGATTTATCCACTTTTATGCATTTCAAGACATCCAGCACTTCCTCCTCTGTAATATGGACATTTTTCAAGATGTCACCATCTATTTCCCTACAATCTATATCTTCCATGTCCTTTTCCACAGTAAATACTGATGCAAAATACTCGTTTATTATCTGCCCATCTCCTGCGGCTCCACACAAAGGCCGCCTTGCTGATCTTTGAGGGGCCCTATTCTCTCCCTCGTTACCCTTTTATCCTTAATGTATTTGTAAAAATTCTTTGGATTATCCTTAACTCTATTTGCCAAAGCTATCTCATGTCCCCTTTTTGCCCTCCTGATTTCTCTCTTAAGTATACTCCTACTTCCTTTATACTCTTCTAAGGATTCACTCAATCTGTCCTGTCTATACCTAACATATGCTTCCTTCTTTTTCTTAACCAAACCCTCAATTTCTTTAGTCATCCAGCATTCTCGACACCTACCAGCCTTTCCTTTCATCCTAACAAGAATATACTTTCTCTTGACTCTCGTTATCTCATTTCTGAAGGCTTCCCATTTTCCAGCCGTCCCTTTACCTGCGAACATCTGCCCCCAATCAGCTTTTGAAAGTTCTTGCCTAATACCGTCAAAATTGGCCATTCTCCAATTTAGAACTTCAACTTTTAGATCTGCTCTATCCTTTTCCATCATTATTTTAAATGTAATAGAATTATGGTCGCTGGCCCCAAAGTGCTCCCCCACTCACACCTCAGTCACCTGTTCTGCTTATTTCCCAAGAGTAGGTCAAGTTTTGCACCTTTTTTAGTAAGTACATCCAGATACTGAATCAGAAAATTTTCTTGTACGCACTTAATAAATTCCTCTCCATCCAAACCCTTAATACTATGGCAGTCCCAGTCTATATTTGGAAAGTTAAAATCCCCTACTGCAACCAGCCTATTATTCTTACACATAACTGAGATCTCCTTACAAATTTGTTTCTCAATTTCCCTCTGACTATTAGGGGGTCTATAATACAATCCCAATAAGATGATCAGCCCTTTCTTATTTCTCAGTTCCACCCAAGTAACTTCCCTGTATGTATCCTCCCTCAGTACAGCTGTAATGCTATCCCTTATCAAAAACGCCACTTTCCCTCCTCTCTTGCCTCCCTTTCTATCCTTCCGTAGCATTTGTATCCTGGAACATTAAGCTGCCAGTCCTGTCCATCCCTGAGTCACGTAATCGCTATGATATCCCAATCCCATGTTCCTAACATGCCCTGAGTTCATCTGCCTTCCCTATTAGGCCTCTTGCATTGAAATAAATGCAGTTTAATTTATCAGTCCTACCTTTTTCTCTGCTTTGTCCCTGCCTGCCCTGACTCTTTGACTCACCTTTGTTCTCAACTGTACAAGTCTCAGATTGCAATCTTTCCTCACTATCTCCCTAGGACCTACCTCCCCACCGCCCAACCACGCTCCCCGCCCGCCCCTCCCCCCCCCCACCCCCCCCCCCACCCACCCTTACTACTTTAAATCCTCCTGAGCAGCTCTAGCAAATTTCCCTGCCAGTATATTAGTCCCCTTCCAATTTAGGTGCAATCCGTCCTTCTTGTACAGGTCACTTCTACCTCAAATCAGCTTCCAATGATCCAAAAATGTGAGTCCTTCTCCCATACACCAGCTCCTCAGCCATGCATTCATCTGCTCTATCCTCCTATTCCTGCCCTCACTAGCTTGTAGCACCGGGAGTAATCCAGATATTACTACCCTCGAGGACTTCCTTTTTAAATTCCTGCCTCTGTCATCTCCCTTCTGTCATCTCCCTTCTGTCATCTCAACCTTTTCCCTTCCTATGTCGTTGGCTCCAATGTGTATAATGACTTCTTACTGGCCCCTCTTCCCCCGTGAGAACATTCTGCACCCTCTCTGAGACATCCTTGATCCTGGCACCAGGGAAGCAACACACCATTCTGCTTTTTCACTGCTGGCCACAGAAACATCTGTCTGTACCTCAGACTAGAGAGTCCCATAACACACAATCAATCGTTTGGAACCCGACGTACCTCTCATTAAATTAGAGCCAGTCTCAATACCAGAAACTTGGCTGTTCATGCTATATTCCCCTGAGAATCCATCACCCCCTACATTTTCTAAAACAGCATACCTGTTTGAAATGGGTATATCCACAGAAGACTCCTGCACTACCTGCCACCTCTCTTACCTTTCCTGGAGTTAACTCATCTATGTGACTGCATCTGAGACTTGCCCCCTTTCCTATAACTGCCATCCATTACATCCTGTTGCTCTTGTAAAATCCATTTGATCTGATAGGATTCGCAACCATAAGCATTTATTGCAGATATAATCCTCAATAACCTGTAAACTGTCCCTAAACTCCCATATCCAACAATAAGAGCATATCACTCTACATTTTTGCTTCTTTCAATCTACAGACCCAGAAAATAGCACTCTCTTATTCCTCTCCAAAACACTGCTCCAATTTAAATTAATATTTATGGCTTATATTTTAAGTTTAATCAAGAAACATAGCTCAATAAAATGTATAATCAAGAAAGAATCCACTCTACTCACTACTGTAGACTTATTTTAAGGCTGCGCTTAAAATCCACTTATCTACTTCTGTGCTGTGACCGCTCCCAGACAAGTTCCTCCAAGATCAGTTGTGAAATTCACTGTTTTTTAATTTTCTCAGATGCACTCCGATGTCCAGCGATACATGAATTCAAACAGCAAAGGCAGTAACTGCTAACTCTGTCAGTTAGCAATGTGGGTTTCTTTCTCTCTCTGTCTCTCTCTCCCCTGCACTGACCTCACCATGTGCTTCCTTTGTCTGCTCTTTTCCCTTTTAAAAGTGCTATTGTTTTGATTTTTTTTCTCTCCAAAGTTCCAAAACAATGCAACAGCGTATAAAACAGTAATTGCTGTTCCTGGAATTCGAGGAAATCACCTCCAACACCTAAAATACCTCCAAAAAAGGAGCAGCTGTTACAGCCAGAAATTTTTCCCATCCTCCATCTTGGTTTACCTCTTGCAAGTGTAAGAGTCAGAAACATCAGCCACGTCCCTGAGCTCCCACATCAGGCAAGTGGCATATGCTACGGGTCTGAGGTCCCCTGCCATGTACGCCTTAGATTTATATCAACTAACAATGAGCTCAAATATATGAAAGAAAAGAAAGAAATAAAAAGCCTTACCTTACAGAGTCCTTTTTCTTCTGACTAGAGGAGGGTGGGTGGGAAGGTATCTCAGGTTTAGCTGCTGCCCAAATTTATACTAAGTTGTTACCTTCCTGGCAACCTCCTTGTCTCCAACATCACCTCTGCTCTGTATCCTGCTGTTCCCGGACAGGAAAAAGGCCGTGGGCTTCTAAGGTGAGAATTTATATTGTTCTCTTCTCTTCCCAGCAACCTCCTTGTCTCTAGTCCTCGAGGCAAGTCGACAATATTCCATCTCATTCTTAACGTATGCCTTGGATGGCACTATGGAGTCAGGAAGTGTGTTACTAGCTGCAGTACTGTATTTATATGGCTAGTCGAGTTCAGTTTCTGGTCAATGTAATACCTACCATGTCAACAGTAGAGGAATCAGTTAAGGTAACAATGGTGAATGTCAATGGGAGTTTGGCTGGATTCTCTCCTATGGGTGAAAGTCATAGTCTGGCACTTACGTAAATCGAATGTCACAGCCTAAACCTGAATGTAATCTAGATCTCGTCATAGTTATACTTGAATTGCTTCACTATTGGAGGAATCATTCATGGTGCCGAACATTGCGAAATCATTAGCCAATATCCCATTTCTAATCTTATGAAGGAAGAACATTGATGAAGCAATTGAAGTTGGTTAGACATTGGACATATCCTAAAAGACTCCTGTAGAGATAGCCTGGAGTTCAAATGTTTGGCCTCCAATAGCCACATCCCTTGATTCCAACCTACCATGGGCTTTGATAGGGCTTCTTGATGCCACACTCAGGCAAATAATGCCTTGATGCCCTCACTTCCCTGCAAGTTCAGTCCGTCTGACAATATTTGGACCAAGGCTTTAATGAGGCCAGGAACTGATTGGCCTGGCAAAATGGAGTCTGAATATTAGTCAGCAGGTTATTATTAACAAAAGCTGATTGATAGCGGGTGCCGTTGACACTGCTATCACTTTTCTTATGATTAAGAGTAGACTAATGGAGTGGTAATTGTTTGTGTTGGATTTGGCCTACTCTATGGAAGTAAATGTCAGCTAGTTCTGCACCCCATGTCTTTATTCCTATTACCAGTGTCTTCAGCCATTTCTTAAAACCATGTGGAATAAATTGAATTAGCTGATGTCTGTTATCAGTGATGCTGGGATCACGGGATGGAACATCAACTTGACACTTCTGGCTGGAGATGGATGCAAATGTTTCAGTCTTGCCTTTTGTACTGTGATCCCCTCATCATTTAGGATAGGGATATTTGTGAAGCCTTCTTCTCCTTTTTGTTGGTTAAATATCCACTACCATTCATGGTTTGATCTGGCAGGCCTGCAGAGTTTCCATGCGATTCATTGATTGCGGACCCAATTGAATTATACCTGATTATTTGTAACCATTAAGCTCTGGTCAGCACATTTGCTGGGTTCTATGCCTACACCAGCTTACATCCACAAACACAGATAGATAGAAAAAGATAGATAGATATTTACTATGAAGTATTCAAAAGATCTGTTTGAATGCTGTAGCTTGCCAAGTTGAAGTACCATTACAATTTTTAAAATATTTTTGTTATTAGGGATACACTACTCTTTCAGGATGATTTTGAAGCTTTAAAGTCATAGCAAAATTACCTCAACCCACTCTCAATGCATATTTTATGGCAATATTTTGCTACTTGCAAGTCAGAGCTAAATCTGAAGAAATGTTATCTCCTCTCTTCCCCCACAATTTAAAATGTTTGTTATATTAACAATGCAGAACAACTTCGTTCAGTTGATTGAGACAATAACATCAGAACTTTATTTTCGGCTGTCTGCTGTGTAAATTAAGTTTGAGGAAAATTGTAGTTATGCACACGGTAACAAATTTTCTGTATGACCTTCTTCAACAAGAACTGCCGAAGGAGTTTACCACTAATGTAACAAATTGATGTCATACACTTATAACATTACAGTCTAATTTATGCCCCAAATTTGAAAATAGTTGACTTTACAATGTCTTTGCAAAAGGTATTAGCATATTTTACTGTTAGTTCTTTATTATCATTCTCTAGTATACTGCAGAAGTTTTAGATGTTAAAAATCTAATTACTGAGGAAATCAAGTGTGTACACAACGTAGACAATGTCAGGAGACAGACGCTAAAGTGGTTTAATGACAATCCTTCAGCTGTTATTTTAGTGGAGACAAAATAAACAGATTAATTCCTGCATTAAAATAAATGGCAAACCAATGTCAAATGAATCAAATCAGCCTTGAACATCACAAGCTGTAATTTCTAGGATATAGTTGATCACATGGAGGGAAATTTTCCCTGATTGCTGTAAGTGCTTGTAATATTAAACAAGAGAATTTCTGGTCAGAAATTGGTGATTGTCTAGAAATAGCATCAGACCAAATTGTCCTGCTACATTTATAACATTATTAACCTGTTGCAATCTGAAGAGGTGTTAGTCCAATATTTGCTCCAAATCCAAAGAAACTTCATGGGATGCCGGCAAGATGGCAAAAATGAATTTTCATATGAAAGAAGCAATTGGAAAACCAATTACCACAATTCTTGCAGTTAGCCTGCATATTACAAAAATGAATTCTGCTTTGCAGATATAATAAATATCTACTTAAAACCATCATCCGCACCCATACAAATGCAGATAGATCACAGCACTGTAATCTGATGATTTCAAGCTGTTATGTAAGCACATTTCCTGCTCCCATCTCTAACCTGATTGTGGGATGTATAACCCTAGCATCTAATTTAATTTCGATTTCACTTTAAGAAAATCAATCATCTGATTTTTAAGATTGGTGAGGCTTTTTAGTCCTTAATTGGGATGTGTTCTTGGACTGATTTGGATGTTGAAATGCCAAGCACAACAATTAGTTAAGAATGGATTTAATACAGGACGTAATGTTAGATCTAGTGGCCCACTTAGGTTTGAAAAGTGAATGAGACCTTTTGCAGATCGTTCAATGGTAAAGAGCAAGTGCACAATTCATGTCTTTTGAGACCAATGATCATTCCTTGTTTGGTCTCTTTCATTTATATAAATGATTTGAAACTTAAACAGGATTACAATTATATTAGGGACCTAACCTATGTGGTTTTAGATGCCATGTACTAACATGATGATTAGGGTTTCAAAATGAATGGGATTCATTGTTTGAACATTGAAGCATGGAGGTTAAACTTCGACATTCACATTGGTCTGAATCTTGCCATGTTTTGGCAAAGTGGCATTTTCATCAAATTTCATGGGGGGTTTCTCTCTACAAGGCATGGAAAGATTTCTCACACTTTCTCACACTACTAACACACTCACACACTTTCTCACACATTCCAAACTCACTACTTAACTATGACCCCTATGGCGCTGCTGTTATCTGATGCTGACTAATTCTCCTACTCACCATGGCCAGAAATGCTTGCTGCTGCCAGGATTTCCCATGATCCCTGGTGCTGGTGCTAGTTTTAGAATGCCGTTGTGCATCTGGTCAAGTGCTGGCAGTCTGGAGCTGACATGCATAGTTCAGAACATTTGTCCCAGACAGACAGTCAGCTAAGAGGAAATTGGCACCCTGCTTTGAGGACAGGTAGTTGGAGGCCCTGGTGGTCAGCATGATGCAGAAGAAGGACATCATTTTTCCAGAGGACTGGCAGTGGAGGCCATGACTATAGACCCTGCCAGCCTGATCTGATGTTGCCTCCAGGTCAGTGCAGTCTCAGCCATCCAAACGGATACCTGGCAATGCTACAATAATAACTTTTGAAAAGGGTATGTGCCACTATCTTCTGCTACATCACTCCCACTCTCTGCTACTGCACCCAACTCTCACTGAAGCTCATGTTCTACCACTCTCATTACTGCAAGCAACATCTTCCTTTGCTCACTCTTACCCACCCAATATCCCAATACTAATAACCTTGTAAAGCCTCTATACTGCCTAATCACTTACTCGGGACTCTCTGCATCTTTCCCCAACCTTCACCACAGCTAAAAGCTGTGCAATCTACATTCACCCTACTGAATCAGTCCCTTTCTCTCATTGTAGGGGACAGCAGCCTACAAAAGGAAAGAGCCAAGATGGTTGGTGAGGAGACAACCCAGGCCTTGAACGCGTCAAGTGACCAAATGACTGTGCCCAAACCCCTTAACTGATATTGGAAACTGTCCTTGACCTAATGTATCAGGACACCCTGTATGAAGGGTGCCTCCCTTGACTTGACTGAGGAGTACTTCTTTAGACTTCGGGACACGGTCATTTACTTGAGGAATATGCAGTGTGTTTGCCACTCAGGCTGTTGGCACATGATTCAGATTTGAGTTTGACATAGCACGCTGTCATGCAGCATAATGTCTGAACACGACTAACTTCAATGGCAAACCTCGTGGAACTGTGTTTGTGGTAAAATGCAATGTAAGATAAAAGTACTGTGAGCCTGTTAGCTCTGGCTGAGGGATCCAAGTGCTAAAAGACAAGACAGGGATGCTGTGAGTATCCAGGTAGGCAGTAGGTGAGTAAATGATAAGCAAACAACTGTGCTGCCCTGAAATACAGCCTGGTTCAATCTATGAGCTGGGTGCCTGCTTTGCACAGGAAACAGCCAGGCAGCAGCATAGCGGTTGGTGTGTACTCCCCATATGGTGATCCCCAAGATATGCCGGCGCTGTGAGTCCAAGATAGACAGAGGGAGGAGCAGGTGGCAAGCTGGATTCACCAGCTACACATTCTGACTTTCATATTTAGATTTTCTACCCAGTAAATGGTAGAAAAGGAGAGTGTATATGAATAAAGTGAGATTAAGTAATAATCAGGGTGATAATGAGTGATAATTCATGACAGCAGGTCTCTTGCCACTCAATGTTGCCTTGACATTCAGAACTTAGTTGGAAAATGCAGTGTGCTGCTCTTGCCATCATGAAAGGCTTCACTTAACTTCTGGCATGACTCTTCCAAATTTCTCACCAAAGCTCACATTGTTCAGGGCCTGGGAAAAGTCTGCCTCATTGTAATGAAGCTCCACTTGCCACTTCTCACCAGAATGTAAGAACTTGCTGACGCATGTTTATTTTAAATTCTGTGTTGGCCCATTAAAAAATATCATGCTGTTGACTTTGTCTGGGCTGATTAAGGTTGACATATTTCTATATAAAATAATACTTGCATGGTAACACTTGATGGAAGTTCTTTGCAGTACATGATACTATCACTATTAATGCAGTCATGACTGGCACAGAAGAGAGAGAAGTTGATGAAAAGCAAAAGACTAAGGGGCTTACTGTCACCCCATTGCTATCAACACCGAAGGAAGCAAGTGACACTGGTGAAGAATGCTTGATGATATTCAAGTTGAGAATGCTTTTAGAGGCAGGACTAAAGTTAGCGACTTGTTCTACATGGTACATTAGTCCAAGTGATGTGCATTAGTTAATAGAATCCAAAGGATGCAAATATGACATATTTGACAAATATTGAAACATCATTTAAATTGTTTCACACATTAGACAATTGGATGAAGCAAACAAATGAATGATGAGGCAAATGATGAAGCATGACAGTAAAACGTAACTACAGTTTATAGCCTATGGTGAAGAAAGGCAAGAACAATAGACCATGAAATGCTCAAGTCATATTTTTGAGCAAATTGGAAACTTCTTTTTAAAAGACCACAATGGCTTGCTGCCAAAAGAAAACTCTATCAGCAATTTGTAAGGCTTTGTTTAATATTAAGCTTGAGCAATGATGTTTCCCTTTGTACAACCCTTCTGGAAAAACCACCTAGTCATGTAAAAACAGTATCAGTTATGTATTAAGATGTGTCTTAGCAAGCCTTGAAGGCCAATAAACAATAAACTTGAGCACCATATTCTGCCGATAGTTATTCACCAGTCATCTGAAACAAAATAACTTTCCAAGGTTCCAGCTAAATGGAAACTTATTAATAAATCCATCAGCTGGGTCTGCACAGTCCACCCTTTATTGCTCTCTCTTTATTTCAGTCACAATGTAAAGAGTGCAAAATAATTAGAGAGCAGTCTTAATGCAACTCATATTGAGATAAACTTAGACAGAAAAAGCTGCTGGTAAATTAACAGAAAATGACTCACTAACAGCACATTCAAGCTGCCTAATGACATGCAATCAGTCTTGTTGGCTTACTTTAACGAAGAATTAACAGATTAATTTTTGCAATTTCTGCCCTTGTGTTATTAAAGTGCAAGACAAACCCCAAAGAGACCATGTTTTCAAATTTAGCTCAGATTACATATGGGACACTTAGCATTTAACTTGCTGGGCTGAATCTCACAGTTGTTTGACTAAGTGCCTGTTGTGTAGATTTTTTTTGCTGTAAGGCCTAATGACATTTTTTGTCATACTTGCTAATCTTCACTCATTGACTGCCTCAATGATATCCATCATATCCATTTCTAATCACACTTTACCATGTGCAGTTTCCAGAACAACTTGCCACTCAGTGAATATCCACTGAAAGATCGGCATCACTGGCACCCTACCATCTTTAAAAAGCTTTTGTGAACCTGGACAAGCATTGGCAATCCAACATTATCCCTCGCCAGGCAAGACAATGGCAAAACAGCTACAAAGCCACATTGGTCATGGCACATACCAGGCATGGCTGACTGTCTCTTGCACATACAACTAATCTCTAGTCACTAGTCACTGTTTAACCACCAGGACACAAAGTGTACCTGCCCCTAGCCAAATGCAAACTAAATACTCTCTCTGGGTCCCAATACACTATCCTCAATACCCACAGGAGACTTGTCATTGTCCATTCGGGGAACACTCCAAACAGACAAGCAATCAGACAATTCTAAACATGAGCTTTATTTACAGTCAGTGAAAGCAAACAAAATGTAAAGAACATAAGCTGCAATTCAATTCGACAACGAAAACAAAATGTTGGCATCATGAGCAATCAGGAGTGCTATGCTGGCTGAGCGGCCCACACATTACATCAAAAGGAAATGCCTGATGTGCTCCAAACACCTTTCTATCCCAGACCCACATCAATCATTAAACTTATTGCATTTAGTACAGACCAATGTTAAACTTACATTACTGATGATGGTCTCCATTACCCACAGCACACTTGGAAGTTGTGCAAGTAATGGGTTGCCTTTGGCAAGAATTTGCCACTTTTGAAGTCTTTGCCACTGATTTCTGCATCACTGTGATGCCAATATTTAATTTACAAGCACCGATGGCATGGTGCAAATCACAGCATAGACAAGTTGGACTGAAGAATCTGTTCCTGTGCTATACGACACTACGACTCTGTAACCTTTAACCAGCATCTGACCCTTTGCATATTCAGCTCTGATCTCCAGTATCTGCAGTCCTCACTTTCTCCTTTGCATATTCACTCTACATTGCAAATGATGACACAATAATTACAAATTAAATGTATTATAGTTTGTAAATATATGCTTCACATAGTGTCCCTTCAATATTCTATGCCCCATCAGACATGGATCACTTTTGCCCATTACCTGGCACTGACTTTGCCCACCTTGAGTGTTGTCCCAGCCATTTCTCATTTGTATTTCACATCCAGAGAAGGTCAAGTGATAGCAGGGAACACAGCCCGTGGTGGACTGCAGCAGCACTGGGCTCTACCTGGTCACCAGGTACCCACTCTCCAAGCCCCCATCTCCCCTTATTTGTCACACTGCTATGATAGTCCATTTCCACTCATTTCCATCTGTAGAGACACACTCCATTGAACTTTGTATCTGTTCTACTTGCTACCTGAGTCCTAATGTTACATCTCAATTATGCCCACCCTGGTCCTCTACACTGCTTCAATGAAGGCTTTGGTAATGATCACTGCCAATGGCACCCATCTCCATAGCCTATCTTTATATCGGTTCCGCCTACTTCCTTACCCCCATTTATCCTGAGTTTCCCCAGCCACCATCCTCATCCTCACCTTTACAGATGCCTCGGATTCCCACCAGGCCCCTGGACCAGCCTTTATTTCCCTACTCCTTTTGGCTCTCCTCCTCTGATGCCCCCTATAGGTACCCTATACAGGCTTCTCAATGATTGCAAACGGACCTTCATGGTTATTTGCTCCCCATACGTCTGACCAACATTATTCAGCAGCTCCTACACAGGATTGACCAGGCCCCTGACTGTTGTCTTTGCAGCTCCCTAACCGATGACCCATGATTCCCCTGTCTGCCTGGGATGACCCTACAGGAGCAAGTGCTGCCCACTCGCTGGACTGTAGTCGACAGATGCCCTGAACATGAGCATTCCAAATGGATGACTGACTGTGACGGGTAACCCCTGCACCATGTGTTGCCTGTGTCCATGACTGATGCTACCCGGACCCACCGACAGACAGCTGTTCTCCCTTGGTTGGATGGAAGACTAGCCCCTGCCAATTTCCAACATGGACATTTGGTTGAATAATTGTGCAGTGTGCTTGTTGTGCAGGCAGCTGGCACATGCTATAGGTGTTAGATTGATATCTCGGACTGCCAAAGAGCAAATCAATCCAACGGTCCTCCCATCATCCCCAAACCTAGACCAATGCCAATGGACAAGGAACCACTCTGGTGTGTCTAGTCTAAATAACACCTCAATACAGCAGTGGGAACCTTTGACACTGCCTGAAGTGCCAACGCAGTAACAGATATGGCAAAACAAGGCACGGATGGTGAGAACATGCAGGTACCTTCTAAGGGAGTGAGTGAGAAGCCCTGAGATACAGCCTGGTCCCACTGATGAGCTAGCTGCCTGGTCTTTCACATGAAGGGTCTTTGCAGCAGCCTTTCGATGCTAGTTTCCGGTGTGTCCTGATATACTGGCTGTGCTTTCTAAACATCCTGCAAGTGGATCAGAGATGTGCCATGAAGATTGTAAGAGATTGGCAAATTTCAGGTGCCAAATATCCACAGTGGCTCAGTGGTTAGCACTGCTGCCTCACAGCGCCAGGGACCCAGGTGCGATTCCAGCCTCGGGCAACTGTCTGTGTGGAGTTTGTACATTCTCCCCGTGTCTGCGTGGGTTTCCTCCGGGTGCTCCGGTTTCCTCCCATAGTCCAAAGATGTGCAGGTTAGGTGAATTGGTCATGCTAAATTGCCTGTAGTGTTAGGTGCATTAGTTAGGGGGAATGGGTTCTGGGTGGGTTACTCTTCGGAGGGTCAGTGTGGACTAGTTGGGCCAAAGGGCCTGTTTCCACACTGTAGGGAAGCTAAGAAAAAAAGCTAAGATGTGGCTACTGGCCATTGATCCAGTTCTGAACGCTGTGTGGTGCTGAGCAACAGGGAGGCTCATTACCACAAACTTAAAACTCCACAGTATTTTTGAAAATCCAAAATTTCACCATCTGCAATGTTGGATTAAAATCCAAGTCCAGAATAATACCTGAGGCTCTGGGCTACTAGTTCAATAACAATGCCACTGCACTATCACGCTTCAGCCCCCACTCCCCACCACCCCCAGGCAAGTAGGGGGTATTCCATCACATTCTTCACTTGTCAAAACGTGCAGCGCTGGAAAAGCATGGCTGGTCAGGCAGCCTCTGAGGAGCAGGAGAGTTGATGTTTCAAGCATTAACTCTTCATCAGCTCATGGCTCAAAATGTCAACTCTTCTGCTTCTCGGATGCTGCCCGACCAGCCATACTTTTATCAGCACCACACTTTTCGAGTCTAATCTCCAGCATCTGCAGTCCTCACTTAGTCCCATTCTTCACTTGTGCCTAATACATGCTGAGCAAGCTTTGAGAAGTCAAGAAATGTCTCAATTGCCACAGAATTCCTTGCCCCTGACCTTTTCTTGTATCCATGGTATTTATGCATCTTTTCCAAGTCAGTTTCTGTTCATCGGTAAACTCCCAGGATGTTGATAGTGGGGAATCATCAATCATAATGTCATTGAAAATTTAGGAAGGATGTTTGGATTCTCTCCTATTGAAAATGGTCATCTCCTGGCACTTATGCAGCATGAATATTACCTGGCACTTATCAGCTCAAGCCTGAATGTTGTCCAGGTCTTGCTGCATATGGACATGAAATGCATCAGTGTCTGAAGAGTCATGCATGATGCATAACATCGTTTGTTGTTGACTGCACATTTCTCCCTCTGAATTTATGATGAAGGGAAGGTCATCGCTGAAGCAGCTGATGATAGTTGAGTCTCGGTCACAAACCTGAGCAACTCCTACAGAGATGTTCTGGAACTGTGATGACTGACCTTCAACAACCACAGCCATCTTGCTATGGGTGAGGTATGACTTTACCCAGCTGAGAGTTTGCCTCACCACCATATCCCATTGACTTCACTTTTGCAACAGGTCCTTGATGTCACTTTTGCCAAATGAGGTTCTGCTATCACCACTCACAACTGGTTGTAATAGGACAATAGAGGATTGATCTGATCTATTGGTTGTGATGTTGGCTTGCTCTGTGTATATCATGCTGGAATCTTGAGTTGAAGCTATTCGTAAAGAAAGAAGAATGGTTGCAACAAGAATGCTTGCTAGAATGGTACGCATTGCCTACAGTCAAGAATTACTTCAGAGATGCCACTGAATGGAGCTTACAATGAGATGATGTTCATTTTATGTGGATTGAATGAATGCTACCTGACCTCTACCCTGTAGCTTGGAACAGATAAGGAAAAAAAGTGCCAATTTATGAATTTCAATGTACGTAAGTTCATATTACTGTTCAATAGAACTTGGGAATAAAGACCACAAAATACTTGAATAGAACATTCTTTTCCTCTTCAATCAACAAGGATACTAAGGAATCCAAACTATGCATGGGATGTAGTTTCAAGAAACTGCGCAAGGCTACAGAAATGCCTGGGAAAGAAAAAGCCTCAAAGAGATAAGTTGATGGATGAAGATGATCCGGTAGTTAATCAGACATAGGATGACCTATCCTTAAATGCAGTTGGGACATGTTCATGTTATGAGCTTGAAAGGAGAGAGGTATAGTGAAAAGTTGCTATCAGTTAAAGTCTTCGGCACTTTCCCTTCAAGTGAAATCAAAAGGCAGAGAAGTGAATATTCTCGGTCAGTTCTAGAGAGGGGGCTCTGTCCTTCTTTCTTTGTACTTCTTAATACATCATTTTGAGAGTAGGAGAGGCTGCTGCTTTGAGTGGGGGAGAACTTTCTGTCCGGGACTTCCTTTAAAAAAAGGAAAGCTGTTCTGCAAATGAAAGGTAACCTATGCAATAATAATTTTTTTTATTCTTCTGGTGCATTGGTGGAATAAGCATGTATTTCATTGTTTTCCTATTTCATCAGAAATAAATTCAAGTTTATGGTTCACAGAACAGAATATTTAATACACTCTTCATTCAGCAAGTTCCCTTGAATCCAGCAGACTAGGTATTTATATTGAGATTCTCTGTCCTCTCTACGTTTCTTCACATTTTATTTTTCACGGACTTATTATCTTTATATATTCTCATAAGTGTGGATGCAGTATGTTATTAATCAGCAGTTGAAAATGTTACTGATTACAGGTTGCATTATTTAGTATTCAAATAACTAAAATTCAATGAAGCCACACCCTCCTACTGCTAAAAATGGAGGCCAAAGGATCCAATGTGGTGGGTTAGTTGCTTGCTCATTGCAAACCAGACTTGGGCTTCCAGCCATACAGGTCAGGACAGAAAAAGAGGTGACCAGAACCTATGTCCGAATTAGGTGTTCAAACTCATGTGCATGCACATAAAAAACTCAATATCTGTTTACAAAAGTGGGCTATTGTAACCACAGCCTGTATGAGGCAAGCTGAATTCAGGAACATGTGGTTAACATGCAATATCACCAGCCATCTTAAAAGGATTGCTGTCAGCTTCCATTATGAAAAAAAGACATACTTACCCAAGCACAGAACTCAAAAGTGTAGCAATTCTCTTTCTCAGTTCATTATGGTTGCTGGTCTTCTCTCCCCTCCCGACACACCACACGTCCCCCCTTTTACTCCCAAATGGACACCTTCCTCCCCCGCCAAGCGCCTCCATTGTATAATCCTGCCAACCTTTCTCGCGATCATTTCTCTGTTCTTCTGGTCAGCTGTGTGCCTCCTGTTCATTACCCATTTTCTATCAGTCAGCCTCCCTCCCCATTGCTGACCCCAACACTTATAGAGCCACCTGAGAACCATCCATCAGCTACCCTGGGATGCCTGCAGCTTTGTCTCATGTAAATGAGGACTGAGGGGCCAATATTAAGTATGTGTCACAAGTCCATCCACTACAGCCCAAGGATCATTTCATATGTTCAGTTCTAGGCTGTTACATTACATAATTACATTATATGCAGAGAAAATTATCTGAATATAAATGATATGCTGGTGGCTCTTGGTATTACTAAACAGATGGTAATGAACTACATAATATTATTTGTGCATTAAAATAAGAAGAATCATTTTGAAGGCGTAATTAATTGCTTTTATTATCAGAAAAGATAGATTGCCAAACGTCATGTTTGCAGAAAGGAGATGATTTCCTGAAGTTATGGAGAAGATAGGCTTCTATAACCTTTCCAATTAGAAAATCTAAACAGAATAGGATTCAAGTTCTGTTAATTACTAAATGAGATAATATTAGTATCAGGAGAATTGCCTGATTGTGAAATAATTATATTTGAGACAACAGCTTCATTATTATTTATGTTCAATCTTGGAAACATTTGAAAAAAAACACACCATTTAGTTATCTTGTTCGTTTTGTGGTTACCTAATCTGAAAAAGCATTTGTCTTTGTTACTTTTGAAGCGATGTTCCATTCATCAAAATCTCACATGGGACACTCGAGGGCCTAAGATTTAGTAAACAGCAATAAGTTTACACTATTAAACACTACATAATGTCGCACAGCCAGGGCAAAGATTAACCCATTCCTCTTATATTTCCATAAGTACATAAAAATAGAGACAAAGGCCTTTTTGGTCTCTGGCATTTATGCATTTGTGCTCTGGCAAATTAAATTTATTTCCTATTTTGTTGTCTCGGTTTTGCTATTGAACATAAGTAAAGGAGTCATCAGTTAAACAGAAGAAGCGAGAGAGCCAGAAGTTGGCAGGAATCCATTCTACTGTGATAGAAGCAACAAGTACCAAAAGGAAATATGGAAAGAAAAATCAACATCCATGAAATAAGAAAATGCCAAAGGTTGTTCAAAAATCTCTTGACAATGTATGTTTAATGCAGTGATTACATTTCATGAAAAAATCAAAATGTAAGTTTTACTCTTGAAAAATAATAATTGATTCTTGTGGTGGAACAGAGGGATCTGGCTGTGCGGGTACATAGATCCCTCAAAGCTGCCACCCAAGTGGATAGGGTTGTTAAGAAAGCATATGGTGTTTTGGCTTTCATCAACAGGGGGATCAAGTTTAAGAGCTGCGAGGTTTTGTTGCAGCTCAACAAGTCCCTGGTGAGACCACACTTGAAATATTGTGTCCAGTTTTGGTCGCCCGACTATAGGAAAGATACAGAGGCTTTGGAGAGGGTGCAAATAAGGTTTACCAGGATGCTGCCTGGACTGGAGGGCTTGCCTTATGAAGAAAGGTTGAATAAGCTCGGTCTTTTCTCTCTGGCGAGAAGGAGGAAGAGAGGAGACCTGCTCGAGGTGTACAAAATAATGAGAGGAATAGATAGAATCAATAGCCAGAGACTTTTCCCCAGGGCAGGATGGACTGGTACGAGAAGTCATTGTTTGAAGATGTTAAGAGGAAGGTATAAAGGAGACATCAGAGGTAGGTTCTTTACGCAGAGAGTTATGAATGCATGGAATGCGTTGCCAGTTGTGGTGGTGGAAGCAGAGTCATTGGGGACATTTAAGCGACTGCTGGACATGCACATGGACAGTAGTGAGTTGAGGGGTGCATAGATTAAGTTACTATATTTTACGTTAGGATTAAATCTCAGCACAACATCATGGGCCAAGGGCCTGTTCTGTGCTGTACTTTCCTATGTTCTATGTTCTAAAATAAATCTTTAATCAAAGAGGTGGAGTGGGTTTACCAGATAGAACTCTTAATTTTTAAAAATTCAGCTAATTAGCAGTACTGGAATTAAAATGACTGCTTGTTCAAGCTGTTCAGCATTTGCTGTATAAGCTTATATATTCTCCATTGCACTGCATATAAAAAGCAAATATTCATAATTATTTCTGTACTGTGATAATTTTGCTTCAAAGAGCAACAATAACAGAATGCCAATGGAAAAGTTATCCATTTGTAAAACAGTTAGTCATTTGAAGATGTGAATTAAAACCAGACAAACCAATGGAACATCACAAGAAAATAAGAGCCAGTTGTTTTTTTGGGGGGGACTAGCAGCAGATGTTTCTTTAAATCCACAATCCAAAGGGTCAGTTTTGTTGTTAGGCTGACTGACAAATCATGAAGGGAAGGGAAGGTACACCGAGGAAGTGGGTTTGTCAGCTTGGTCCTTCACTTTCCATGGGCGACAAGCAAGTTCTGATTACTCTCTCATATGAAACCAACCTTTCGAACTGCAAGTGAATTTGTTGAAGCCCTACTTTACAATGTACCTTTCTTGCCATCAGAGCTCAAACTTATGGTATTGGAAACAAAGTAACATAGAAAACAGGATCAGGAGTCAGCCATTCATCCCACCCAGCCTGCTCTGCCATTAACATGATGTGGTCGATCAGCTATCATAATACCATACCACTTTCACCTCTAGAAATATGACTATCGCTTTCTTAAATATACTCAATGACCTGGCCTCCACAGCCTTCTTTGCTCGAGAATTCCATACGTTCACCAATCTCTAAGTGAAGAAATTTCTCCTCATCTCGGTTCAAAATGGTCTATCACATATTCTGAGGCTATGACTCCTTGTTCCCTGTGTCCAGAATGCTCAGCTCTGCCAAAACTGCATACATTTCAATGAGAGAACTTGCTTTTTATTTTTCTAGGTGTCTTCAGCAGCAGCCAGGAGTAAAGATGTTGGAGTTAAACTCAAGACTTCAAGAAGTGAAGAACACAGCCTTATGGCTTAGTAAATACAAGTTGAATCAGTAAAACCTAATCACAATATGAAGACAATTTATGCAATGTTAGTCAAAAGTCAGAGAAACTCTGGCAATTTCATCTTTGTAAAGATTTGACAAATTATTCTGAAATAAGACAGATCAGAATATCATAAAAGGAGAAATGTAAATATCTCATATGCCTCAGGCTTGATATAGCAGGGCTTGAAAGTAAATGCATCCTGGGAGCTAATTGCTTTCAGCTTTGATATAGTGACTCTCGTAACATCTCTTTTTAATGGCTAAATTTAGCCCCCTTATGAATCTATGATTATAAATAATGGAGTGAATATTTTAGCAAAGCTCTGCACTCCTTCTACAAAAACAAATGGATGATATCAGTTCAGAGGAAGCATTCTGATGTAGTGCTGAGATTTAACTGAGTTTGTTTGCCTTGGAATTTCACAGTTGCTCGTATGTTATGGGAACTTACAGTCACAGATTGGTGGTAGGTTATGGGAAGGGATACCAGATTTCAATAACAGAAAAAATGAGGGAGAGTGCAGAAAACCCAGAAGACAAAAAAAAACTGGGACATTAGGTTAACAATAAAAAGGAGAAAATGCTCTACATGGACTTATAAAATTGAATTTTTGAGATTCAATAATTATGTACAAAGTACAGGGGTCATCTTATACACAAGGAATATTTGATGGAATGAAATTCAAGCCAGTCCTGGGAACTGCTAATAACCACAAAGTGAAAGGTCTGGTTGCTGACCATGGTCCTGAACTGAACAGGGAGCTCCTGTCCATTGTATTTATTTCTGACTAAATGGGGAAAGCACAGACTCACTAGACTGTTCACACTAATTTTGTTTCTAAAATAAGCATACACTTTATGAAAGTTGTGTCAAAATTTGGATAAAAACATTTCCAGATGAATGACTGTTATTCAAGTACAGGCAAAAGTGAGGACTGCAGCTGCTGGAGATCAGAGTCAAGATTAGAGTGGTGCTGGAAAAGCACAGCAGGTCAGTCAGCATCCGAGGAGCAGGAGAAAAAAAAATGCCCTTCTTCAGAGTGAGGCAGGGAGCCTCTAGAGTGGAGAGTTTAATGGGGGGGTAGGGGGGGTGGGTCTGAGGAGAAGGCAGCGAAGAGTGCAATAGGTGGATGGAGGTGGGGATGAAAGTGATAGGTCGGAAAAGAGGGTGGAGAGCATAGATGGGAAGGAAATTTGGCAGGTGGGACAGGCCATGGGGAAGGTGCTGAGTTCAGAGGTTGGAACAGGGGTAAGGTGGGGGGAGGGTAAATGAGGAAACTGATGAAGTCCACATTGATGCTTTGGAGTTGAAGTTTTCCGAGGTGGAAGATTCCTCCATCTCTGCCGTATCTGCTCCCAGGAGGACCAGTTCCACCGCAGAACACACCAGATGGCCTCCTTCTTTAAAGACCATAATTTCCCTTCCCAGTTGGTTAAAGATGCCCTCCAACACTTCTCATCCACATCCCGCACCTCTGCCCTCAAACCCCACCCCTCCAACCGCAGCAAGTACAAAACCCCCCTGGTCCTCACCCTCCACCCCACCAACCTCTGCATAAACTGCATTTTTGGCCAACGTTTCCTCTACCTACAAATGGACTCCACCACCAGGGATATGTTTCCCTCCCCATCCCTATCCACTTTCCACAGAGACCGTTCCCTCCATGACCACCTGATCAAGTCCACACCCCCCCCCCCAACAACCCACTCTCCCCTCCTGGCACCTTCCCCTGCCGCCGCAGGAATTGCAAAACCTACACTCAGACCTCCCCCTCACCTCCATCCAAGGCCCCAAAAGGTGTCCTCCACATCCAAAGTTTCACCTGCACATCCACCAATGTCATTTATTGTATCCATTGCTCCTGCTGCGGTCTCCTTTACATTGGGGAGACTGAACGCCTTCTCACAGAGCACTTTAGGGAACATCTCCAGGACACCCGCAGCAATTAACCCCACTGCTCTGTGGCTGAACATTTCAACTCCCCCTCCCACTCTGCCGAGGTCATGCAGGTCCTGGGCCTCCTCCACCACCAATCTCTCACCACCTGACACCAGGAGGAAGAACGCCTCGGAACACTTCAACCCCAGGGCATCAATGTGGACTTCATCAGTGTCCTCATTTCCCTTCCCCCCACCTTACCCCAGTTCTAATCTGCCAGCTCAGCACCATCCTCATGACCTATCCTACCACCAATCTTCCTTCCCACCTATCTGCTCCACCCTCCTCTCCGACCTATCACCTTCATCCCCACCCCCATCCACCTATTGCATTGTTAGCTACCTTTTCCCCAGCTCCAACCCCCTCCCATTTATCTCTCCACCCGGAGGCTCCCTGCCTTACTCCTGGTGAAGGGCATTTGCCCGAAATGTCGATTTTCCTGCTCCTCGGATGCTGCCTGACCTGTTGTGCTTTTCCAGCACCACTATAATCTGTTACTCGAATATATATGATACGTGAATTCCTGGATACAAAGTTCCAATTTGAATAGTGCCATAATATGGAGGAAATCAGCATATCCTACACAAATGGATCAGAAATTATGGAAAGGTGCTCTCCCCAGGCCACTTTCATTACGTTTTCTAATAGCTGATCATGTTTAGGAACACATCTCATCCTCAAAACTATGGAGGTTACACAGAAGGCTCTAAATGGGAGAGGAAAATAACAACAAAAATACAAAATACTGGAACTCTAGATCATATGATCACAATTAAAAAGTAAGTGGTAAATTTGTACTCATATTGGGAAGTAAACCGGATGACTGTAAGTGAAATCCATGTAATGGCCTAAGTTTCAGGCCTGGGATCATTTACTATTCTGTTTAACTCTGACACAGTGGCATTAGAACCCTTCCCATGAATTAGAAGTTCTATTTGTAATCTCTAGCCTTCAGTGGGGAGGTAAAATTTAGGGAGGTAAAGTCCAAATTACTGAAATATTACAAACATATGAGCAAGGATAAGTATAAGCCATTCGGCCTTTTGAGCCTGAGCCACTGTTCAATAAGGTCATGGCTAATTAGATTTTAACCTCAACTTTATATTCCTGCATACCCCTGAAGGTTACCAAAGGGGATGAAAAATTAAGAATCTAACTACCATGGTCTTAAGAACTTAAAGATTCTGCATCCATTACCTTTTGAGAAGTGAATTGCAAAGACTAGTCTCCCTGCTGTAGGAAAGATGTTGCAAAACTTAAAAGGGTTCAGAAAAGATTCTCAAGGATGTTGCCAAGGTTGGAGGATTTGAGCTATAAGGAAGTTGAAAAGGCTGAGGCTGTTTTTGCTGGAACATTGGAGGCTGAGGGGTGACCTTATAGAGGTTTATAAAATCATGAGTGGCAGAGATAGATATTTACCCTAAGGTCTTTTCCCTGGGGTAGTGAAGTAAAAAATTAGAGGACATAGTTTTAAGGTGAGAGGGGAAAGATTTAAAAGTAACGTAAGGGGCAACTTTTTCACAGGGTATGGAATGAGTTGCGAGAGGAAGTGGTGGACGCTGGTGCAATTACAACATTTAAAAGGCGACTATATAGGTACATGAATAGGAAGGGTTTGGAGGGATATGGACCAAATACTGGCAAATGGGACTAGATTAGTTTAAGATATCTGGTTGGCATGGACGAGTTGGACTGAAGGGTCTGTTTCCATACTGTATAATTCTATAACGCTGGGACTCACACCCTCTGAAAGAAACAGAAGTTTCCTCATCCCGGTCTTAAACAGACAACCCCTTATTTATGAACAATGACCCATCATTCTAGATTCTTCCATAAGAAGAATTATCCTTTCAACTTCCATCCAGTCAAGTTCCTGCAAAATTTTATGTTTCAAATGAATCAACTCTGAATCTTCTAACCTTGAGAGTATATCAGCCTAGCCTGTATTGCCTTTCCTCCCAAGGCAATCTGCCATTCCAAGTGTCAGTCTAGTAAATCTCCTCTGAACTGCTTAACTGACGCTTTTTACAGCAGGTCAAAATGTTGATACAGGATGAAGAAGGTTTATGAAGCTATCATCCTGTCAAGTTAGTTAAATCCTCAGCCCTTTAAATTTAAAAAAACTGCCTTAGACTTGAAAGATATTATGCTTCAATAGTTGTTTGATAATATGAGCCTAACTGCTGTTAATATACCAATGTGGCTGCTTAACAGTTTACAAACCACAATCGGCACAGTTAGGTTTGTAAGTTCATACTATCATTGTCAACTCCAAAATATTATTAAAGAATTTGCTCTCTCTGAACTGGAGGTATGAACACACATGTTTGTTTGTGAAAGGTATATAAGAATGGGGTTTATTTTAAATGTAAATCTTTAGTAGATATTCAGAACTTTTTAAAAAATATCTCAGCACGAGTCCTAGGATCTGAACATGATAGATGAGTGAGTTAGCATGAATGGTGTGAGGACAAAGGATAGGATATTGGTATCATGGATTTTTACTAATTTGGCATAGTGACTAAAAGTGGCCATGTGTTGGCACTAAGGTTATAAGGGCTGCAAACAATCATGTCAATAAGTAAGGAGCATTGGTTAGCAGGAAGGACATGAAGAGACAATGGAGGTGAGTGAAGGATGGGTTGACATGAATGGAGAATGGGCAAGTTGGTGGTAGGAGGTTTAAGAATGAGTGAGAGGGTGTGAAGGGTAAGAGCTAAAGGATCTAGAATTAAGCAACACAACTGGGATGAAGTCTCAGAGAACTGAGATCAGCCTTCTAACCCATCTCATTTTGTACTTGTCAACTATTTTGCCTGCCCTGTATCTGCATCTAGTCTCAGTGGGCTCTACAATGGACCAGCCTCAGTGGAACAAAGATCCCACTATTGGATCCCACTAATAAATGACTTGATCTTATCATTTAGTGCAATTTCAACCCATCACTTTACCAGGATACTAACACTTGTGTCATAAACCTGCAGCAAATGCTCCAGTGAAGCCTGATACAAGCTGGAGCAACAGCATCGCATTCTCTGCTCAGGCTCTTTATAGTGTCCAGGACTCAACACTTAAGTTTAACAACTTCAAGTTGTGAACATGGCCCTTCCCTCAGCAGAGCCGATCTATCTTTTACTATTCACGCCTATCAGTAATATCCATCTTGCATCGTAACCTCTCCTTACTATATTCACACCCCTTTTATCCTCTTCGCTGGACATGCGTGCCATCTGTTTCACTCACTCCTCTTCCCCCTTTGTCAACAGCATAAAAAACATAATTTTCTAGTCTCCTTCAATACCAAATAATTATTTGGACTTAGAATGATAACATTGCATCTCTTTCCAGAGATGTTGCTAGACTTGGTGTTTTTCCATCATTAAGTGTTTTTATTACAACTGAAAGGGGATAGGAACAGATAGGCAGAGAAATGAATTCACAGAACTTGGTTCCAACAGTGTGGAATATCATTTCCTTGATTAGCCCAAGGTCACTGTTGAGAACAGCATTTACAGCTCTCTAAGAAAACAACCAACTGCATTATTGCTCCATAGGTTAGAATTATCTTGGAGTCCATTAGACATTGGACAGGCTAAGAAATGGCCCCACATTGAACAACAAGTACTGGGAAACTGTCCCACAGTTAGTGGGGAGGAGAACAAACAAACACAAACACACAAACACACCTCAGAGATTTAACAGGATTTGTGCAGGTTTCCTTATCTTGGAGCTAACCATGCAACAAACACAGTTTGGTTTTCCAGTGGCCGAACCACAGGGTCTCCCCTCATTACAGGCACTTATTGCCGATTGAGGGACACAGTTCAGGGAAGACAAGACCCACTGACAAGCCTTCAGCCTGCCCTTGCTGTTGATCCCTCTCAAGCCCTATCCTCTTATTTAACTCTCTTCAGGAATGCATTGCTTTGTGCGAGGTCAGCCGATTCCCAATAATGGTTAACATTCCTGACAGCCCAATGGGCAAAGGAGAGCTGCTGGCCTCTGATTGGCTGTCAACTAACAAAGTTTGGCCTGCTGTCTTCCTGGAACCTTAGCTAGAGTTTGTGGCCCAGTGCTGACCAGATTAAACATCTGCATACCTTGTCATTCTTTCTTCCTTTCATGTGATTGGCACAAGCAAGCTCAGCATTTGTTGCTCATTACAAATGGGTTGTTAGGCCATTTCAAAGGGTATTTAAGAGTTACTGTGGATTTGGAGTCAAAATGTAGGTCAGACAAGGTAAAGAAGGCTTTCAACTATATTACCAAAACTAGCTTTTAATTTCAGATGTATTAATTTAATTTGAATTCCACCAGGTGGGATTTGAATGCATATCTCCACATTAACCTGGACCTCTGAACTACATGGCCAGTGACATTCCTCGTACACCACAATCTCCCCTTCCTGTAACAGGCTGCCCACAGAAAGGTAACACAGGGTGTTTGTTCCCAACAGATTTCAATAAGAGAGCAGAATTGTATTGTTACAATTAAACAGTGTGGTCAAACCAAAGTACACCATCAACCGTAACTAGGTGGAAACATATTCCTGGTCTCCCTAAACAGCAGGCTCAATGGAACAGAGTTAGGAAAACAATGCATAGGGAAAAAAAAATACTTTTGACTTCATTACGAGTAAAATGGCAGCTGACAAGAAGATAAGAAATATCAGATGGATTGATAATTTTATTGCATTGATTTGTGTTTTTCAGATGAAGTCACTATTTTAGAGGTCATTCAAGACATTTAATCAGAATCATAAAGGAAGACGTTGCCTTCATCTCTCTTTGCCAATTTGGTTCAGCTGAATCCAAATAATCTTTGTCAAGCATAACAAGAAGTAAAGATCTATTATTGCCAGTGTGAATCATGGAAGATATTCCTTTGATGGATGGAATTATTCTGCTTTCAACTAATTTCATTACCGCAGGCAAGAGTCTGACGCCTGAATTGAAAAGTAGATGGGAGAGGTGGATAATGTACGTCCCTATCACTCAATCTCTTGTGCAGAAAGGAGTGATGTATTGATTTGGAGGCCTGATTATGCAGTCATAACAAAAAAAATGGTGAACTGATCAGGTTAATGTGAGTCTGAATTGATCTGACATCAGGAAATATCACTGACAGCTGAGCTCCTCTCCAATTACTTTTGAAAAGAGCTGACAAAAACTTCAGCAGAATTTTGTCTTTGAACTTGATACACAAGCTAATTATTTATTACCAGATGGAAAGAAATCGAGCACTCTGCTTCCTCCACAAGTTCAGAATCTGTTTGAGTTAAACATCACAATTACAATGCCATTGGCACATTTTGTCGTCATACAGCTCCTTAATGATTAGAAGAAAGCATCTGTAATATTATGGACATTAACTTTCTGTTGAAGTATGCTAACCCTCAAAATGAGATGGAGGACTGGGAAATAATTTCACTTACTACTTAGAATTACAAAATAAGAATGAACCAACTTATGTTCAACATTTCTTTCTTCAATATAGCTAAAGTCTCCATGCTGTCTTCCTTTCCCCAGGCTTCTGACCCTAACATCCGAATGTCCCCCTTCCTACCCCATACCTGCCAGTTTTCTCTATCTAACCTCTCGAGCCTCTTTTACTTTCTTTGCTTATGTGACCCTACTATTCCTTGGAAATTGATTCCAAATCTTTTATTTGTTATTATACAGTTTAGAATAGAAATTTGTTGTCATGTGTACGTTTATATGAAAAAATACAGTGACAGGTTTTAAAAGTCAGCCCACTATGGTGCCTACATCAATGACAGAAGTCGTACATAATAAATTTAAAAAATGTACAATTAGGTCAAAGTTTATCACAATTCAGTTAATGGCTCCTGGGTTTGGGGAAAGGTGATTTAGGACAACTACCCTGAAGATGCAGTTGGGATGAGACCGCCATGTCGGGCCAGAAGAAGACCACTGTGCTGGGCCAAGACCATCACTCCTGAACTTGACTGCCTGCTAGGCCACTGGAATACCTGGACGCTGAAGATAGAGAAGACCTCCACATGGAGATGAGACCACCACACCGGGAGACCATCACGTTGGGCCGAGATCACCTTTGTCCTCCTTCAGGCGCCTGGGCCTAGCAGTGGATCTGGAGCCTTGGTCTAGTCTGCAAGTTGGGGCTGGGGAAATGAGCCCAGGATCTGTTCCTTGGTCACTGGGAGACCCTGTGGCTGAGGTGGAGCCATGTCTGCATCATACTGGCATTGCAGCCACTGCCACCTGAGGCCTCCTCCTACAACAGCCACTCTTCATCCTGAAAAGGAAAACAAAAGAAAAGAAGAAAAGAAAGAAAAAAGTGCAGAAGTCAAAAGAGAAAGAAAGCTGATGGGAGTGAATGAGCCTTGGGTTCAGCTCCCCTACTCTGCTACCATCTTGACAAATACGTATAGGCTTCAGAGTTAACCCCCCAGTTGAATGAGTGAGCCCACTGGGAAACTTAGCATTCACCAAGTGGAACTTTTGGTGGACTCAAATTTGGACAAAGATGTAAATCCTTTGCAGCTTTGTTATCCCCGCTACCCCTCACAAAAATCAGTCCTATTGGCTCCAATTCACAGAAAGTCACTTCAAGAGCAGAAGATGGAAGTTAGGATTACTGCAATACAAACATAGTATTAATTAGTCCTTTTCAGAAGTATTGGCACTTGGAAAGTTGGATGTTCAACAGCATTGATTCAAAGGGCTCCAGTTCATTTGAACTCCCATGAAGATTACGAGGGAGAGAAAAGTCAGCTTTTCATTTTCCTGCAATTTGGAAGTTCTTGGGTCTGTGCATTCCTGCAAATTGTTGTTATGTCAGTAGATAACATGTGCCAGAAATGAGACTGGGAATCGCGTTCAGGAGAAGATAAAATTAAAATATTATCTCTAGACAAAGAATTCTAAATTAATAGCATTATTTAACTAACAGAAGAATCTGAAGTTTAACCACAATTCAAAAATTAATACCTCTTTAAAGACTCTGACCTTTCCTAAGAAAAATGGCAGAATGAATGTCATCTTGCAATTTAAATTAACTCCCAAACTGAGGATTACGTTTAGAAATACAATCAATGAACTAGATAATTATACCCCTGATATTTCAGCTGAGGATGTCAAATCACAGTAAATATCATTTTGCCCCCATGAAGGTACTGACTCAAGACAACATCCTACCAGCTTCATCCCCTGAACCCATCCCCACCTCCATTCACCAGCATATAGCCACTCACAATACAGAGACCAAATTTACAACAGTGTCTATTCATTCTTGCTTTCCAGCAGACATTTCCCCTCCCTGAACACAAAGCACTCTGTTTCTGAATTAATCCCTTCTGGTACATGAATTGTCATCTGTCCAGCCAATGGAGCTTAGTGATAAAAGGTGAGACAGACAGACATCTTAGGAAGAAACATCATTATGCAACCTCTTACCAGTAGCCACCTGCTGAAATACTAGTACTGTGCAGGCTTGAGACTGTAATGCAGTGTCAAACTTACACCTGCATGTAGGGAGTCACTGGAATTGAGCACACTGCAGTAAACTAAGATGTATAAAGATAGTGTGCGTTCCAGTTTCTCATGGACAAGGTCAGGGATGAGGATACTGATGGGGTGACATACAGAAAAAGTCATTGGATGCTAGAAAATTCAGTGAATTTAAGAGGGCTGTCATTACTGTCATTTTAGCAGCTCCCACTGATGGGAAAGAGAGAGCAACACTCCAGTCACATGAGTTGGGAAACTGGCTGATTGTCCTTACTGTTGAACTTAATAGTGATGTTTACACAGTGCTAATTATACCTTGAGGCCCTGGGCTATTCAATTTCAATCTGTAGAAATTAAACATTAGGGTGATATTTGTTATTATGGGTCTTTTTAACACTAGTTCTTGGCAACAGGTAAAAGACAAGACTTGAGATACATGGGTGAGATAGAATTCATATAAGATTCAAATGATGGTCACAGCAGGAACAGAGACAAGGTGCTATGTTTATCTATCATATATACCTTAAACCCTCAATGAAAAATGTACTTAGGACAAAATGTTTTGACCAACAGATTGTGATAGTCTAACTGCCTGTCACTATTTTGATCTTTACTGAGCCCGATGCTGGTTGGCCTTGCAGACTGATGCCAGTTCAATTTCCATAGCTATTGAGGTCACCCTGAACACCCTTGCTTCTGAACCTCACTCCTCGCCAGTTGTGTCGTGATCCTCAGGTTAAACTCACCACCTACCAGTCATCTCTCCCTATTGTCCCCTTTGATTTTCCCTTTAATTTCACTTTGGTCTTTAACAGAGGGGATGGGAGAACTGAGGACACTTGGGAGCGTGTGGTGGAAATCTGCAGCATGGAATTGGTAACTCATGATGTCACTCAGCTCCTAATTTTCATGATAAACTCAACACCCTAATCTCATTGCCCTCTCTTAATCCATACAGAAGAATATGTATTCAGCAGCAGAAAAGACCCCGAAACAGTCCTAACAAAACACTGTTTGAACATTTACAAGTTAGTCACTGATTTTTACAGGCTTTTGTTGTGTCATTAGAAGCAATAGAAAACTTTAACTGGCAGTTAATGATGGTGATGCCTAAAGAGAGGAGTATTGAATAGTGAAAAATCTGGATTCTTACTTCAGGGAGGGGAAAGTGAGGACTGCAGATGCTGGAGATCAGAGTCGAAGAGTGTGGTGCTGGAAAAGCACAGCCTGTCAGGCAGCATCCGAGGAGCAGGGGAGTCAACATTTCAGCGTGAGATGTTCATCAGCATGCAGCTGATTCATTCCTGATGAAGCTCTGAGGAGCACCACTCTTAATGTTCAAGTGACATGTGAACATACGCAACACATCCACACAGGCAAAGGGCACTAACCTAGTAGCAGTCATGATGCCCTCATTCTGTGCCATTCTGTGTTGTACGAGCAATTTTCACCACTGATCACCTTTTGTTGCATGAGGTTGTTTGCACTATTGCTCATTATGGGATAGATTTGCCAACACCTTCCTCTTTTAGGATTGGGATCTACAGGCCTGCTTAGTCTGATGTGCTGGAGGAAACCACTTGCTGGTCTAACAAGAAGACACTCTTTTCTGAAAGATTATGTAGTTTGTTACATATGAACAAACATGTACAAGTTACGCTGATCTCATAGACATTGTTACAGGGAGGGACTAAATGTTAGGTTTCACTCCGAAGCTGTTTTGCTCAGAAGCTCACTTGACATCATAGTGGATGGTGCTTAATGCATTCCTCAACACATTAACCCTTTCAGACCCTTACATCCTTATACAACAGTCTGTGTACAATCAACACTGAACCACCACGAGAGAGCAGAGGATGGATATTTGGAGACAGGGGGTCACCCACTGACCACCAGGTGGACAACCAGTGCATATATGGGCAGAACTGAGAGCCACACTGTTACTTAGCAGTTCTTTGAGGGACTCAAGCAACATTTCCACTCTGTGAACAACTCTGGGTGAATCCTGTTGAGTGCATCAGAATCCCTCCGTACATCTGCATGACTACACGATGATGGGGGTGGGGGAGGGCACAGACTTTGCTACCAAATCTATGGAGAACACTTCAAGAGAGAGAAAAAATGAGTAGAAAGTGGCAACCAACAGAGCCCTTTGCAGCCATGTTGACCACGACCAGCCCATCAGACGACATTACCTGTGAACACAACATATTCAGCAAGAATTGCACACATTAGGCACCATTTAGAATATGGTGTCCAAGTTTGGGACCTACACTTCAGGGAGGACATACTGGCACTGGAGCATGTCCAGCGGAGATTCACATGGATAATCCCTGGAAGGGTAGGCCTAATATATGATGAATGGCTGAGGATCCTGGGATTGTATTCATTGGAATTTAGAAGGTTGAGGGGAGATCTAATAGAAACTTAGAAAATAATGCATGGCTTAGAAAGGGTGGATGCTGGGAAATTTCCGTTAGGGTGGGGAGACTAGGACCCGTAGGCACAGCCTTAAAATTAGAGGGGTCAATTTAGAATGGAAATGAGGAGACATTTCTTCAGCCAGAGAGTGGTGGGCCCATGGAATTCATTGCCACAGAGTGCATTGGAAGCTGGGACATTGGTTGTCTTCAAGGCAGAGATTGATAAATTCTATATCGCGCAAGGAATTAAGGGCTACAGGGAGACTGTGGGAAAGTGGAATTGAAACGCCCATCAGCCATGATTAAATGGCGGAGTCGACTCGATGGGCTGAATGGCCTTGCTTCCACTCCTTTCTTATGGTCTTACATATCATTCCTTCACACCATCACGACATTCCCTTGGCAGTAATGCTGAAAATAAAGCTCCACACAACTACCATTCCAAGTCAACTTGATCAAAACAAACATTGTCAAGTGTTACACGCAATAGTCACCTTTTCACTCTTGTCCATTCTCCTAGTCTCTATCTTGTCTTTGCCCATCCCAGTGCTGAAGCACAGTGCTACCCCAATGGCTGCAGCATGATGAGTGAAAGGGAAAGACCATACTCCAGATCATCTTACAGAGTGGCTTCAAGCAGCAGCTGTGCCCCTGAAAAGTCCATCTCCTACTGTACCACCTCAAAATGGGTGGACCAGCTGGCTGAGAGACATCGACAAAGGCGTTGATGCTGGGACAGAGGCAATGGAAGTAGTATGATAATCTCTTCTTGAGAATATAATAACAGAATCATGCTGTAGGGCTGACACACTAAGAGGAATGGTAGTGTATCTCCAATCCTAGAAATGTATTAATCAATAACAATGATCACATTTGGAGGGCTGATCACTGCAAGGTGCAGTAGGTCATTTTGAACACAATGCTACAAGACAGCAATCAGAACCAGCAGCAGAACAAAAAGCTGAGCTTCCACAGCAGCACCTAGTTATTGGCTGTCACTTTTGCAGCAATGGAAGCAGAGACACTGGCCACTGATGCCACATCTTGTCGGCTCTGCAAGTGAAGATTCCACCCTGGAGTGGATGTACTTAAAGCTTTATGAAAAGCCCTGTGCAGCGTCGGTGCCAAAATCCTCCTTGCTGTTTGGCAGCAATCACAGGCTTTCTGCCAATGCATCAAGCTTTTCATTCTGCCTACCTAACCTATCGCCGCGTTATCCTATTGATACGCTCATTTGAATCTACTGAAGCAGAACTTGTGTGTAAGCTTGCCTTCCAGTGAGCTGGCATCTTCACATTCTTTCCCCCATGCCCTGGCTAAAGACCACTTGTGCCCTGTGTCTTGCCATGTTCAGATTCCCATTCAAGCCTATCCTCTAAAATAGATGTAATGTCGGTATCGGAGTTGGTCTCTACAATTATGACAGCGTGAGTGATGGTACTCAATTACCCTCACTGTCTGCATGCTCTTCCGCCTCTTTATCTATCAACCCTGGCTATCCAATGGCTCTTCGTAGAGATCTGAGCAAAGGGAGAAAAATAAAGGTGCACATGATTTTGAAAAGATGGTCAAATAAAGGGAAAGTGGGATGTGAGAAGTAAGATCAGATATCAGGATATTGTCATTGTCAATAGTTTCAGACCAACTGTTAGACTCAGCATCAGCCATGACCACTCCCATCATGGCCAACAGTCTCTCCTCCATGGGGTATGCACATACAGCTATACTTGTCCCAACCAAGTGCCTGCTGCCTGTGAACCTCAATGACAGGTTACTCTCTGCAACAGAGGGGAATGTTTGTCAGTGAGTGTGGTGCAATCTGGATGGGTGCAGCGGATTTCATGGCTGAATAGCTCACAATGCATTTAAGCTGTCAGACATAGGCTGTGAGGCCTGCAGCATTGATGGGGGGTGTACGATAAAGTGAAACAATGACAAAACAATGAAACTCAGAGGCACAATAGATGTAAATGATTTATAATTGGATAATAACATGTTCTGCATTGAGCAACATTTAAAAGTAGTGTTACAGAAAGTGGAATGGAGTATTTGAAGAAGCATTGACTAACCTTGCTGAGGACTTTGAAAGCCTTGCAGTCCAGCGTCCAGGTCCTCGGGTCTTGACGCTTGACATTGATCAAAACATCTCTCTGGTCCCATTGGTTTTATAGTGTCTACCTGGAGAGTTTCAAGTCCCCAACAGATTAAGGAATAATTTCATCCTTTCCACCTCCTGCACCAGTAACTCCAGTGCTACATCAGAGACCGCTGAAATTCTGCGTGCACTCTCTCTCTCTTATTGCACCATAACCACCTCTTCCTATAGGTTGCATTCTCTTCCAAGCTAATTTCAGTACCTGAGACAGTTAAAAAGATGGTGGGGTCATGCATTTTAACAAATGCAGGCTGGCTTTAAATTTTCCATCTTTGTTTCAACTCACACAAATGCCTCATGGCTTTGCATACAGGGCTCAGATGTGCAGCTACTCAAACAGTATGCATCATGCTGGCTGCAATCATGTAAATGAGCAAGCAGCATGATATCTATGTGCTGCCTGCACTGGAAGTTATGAGCAAGGGATTTATTGTGTATTGTGACCCCCAGGCCTGATTTGCCAGTCTGTTCAATCTTTGCAGCCCCTATGTTCAGCAAACCCAGTTTCTCTAATGAAATTCAATCTAAACATGTAACTTTTGTCATATAATAGATGTTATTCACAATTTTGTTTTGCAAGTAACAAATATGTGAATGAAAAATTAATGATACCATTTCCAACTGCATTTCTGATTTTACTTTAACTTTTGACAATGTTTTCTCAAAATGTGATTTTGGCCACTTGAGCTGCTCACCCATCACCACCAGATATGTCAGATTTAGTAAGTGCTAAGTTTATTAATATTGGCCTTGATTGATTCGATTCACAACTTCCATTTGTTGAGCAATCTGAGCAGGTTAGATAAAACCAGTTTCACCTTCAACTGCCTGGAAACAGAAGGAGAGGACTGAAGTTGTAGTAATTCCAGCTACCCTATTGATCAATCACATTGCAAGCAAAGCCGAAAAAATGATGTGATCACTATCAGCAGGTGAAAAGTTATTACAATCCACTAGGAAAGATAGCCATAATCCCAAAATGATTGACTCATTGGTTGAGTGCAAAATTATATTCACAACAGACATTTCACATCTCATTACTAAAATGGTTTATTCTATTCGTGCCACATTAAAAAGTTCAGTGTTTATGTTTGCATTATCATTTTGAAAATAATCCCCCAACAGTTTCAACAAAATCAAATTACATTTAGGTTGCATCTTTACCATAACAAGGCATCCTAAGGCACTTCTCCAAAGCCAGGAATAGCAAACTCTGACACCGAAACTCGCAAGGAGACATTGAGTCAGGTAGCCAAAAGGAGGTAAGTTTAAAGGACCTTCTTAAAGCAGCAGAGAGGCAGGAAGGTGGCAAGCATCAGGGAAGGAACTCCAAAGCTTACAGCCGAAGGAGCAGCCTCTGGTGGAGCAGTTAAAATTGGATCTGCTCACAAGGTCAGAATTAGATCAGCACGGATATCTCAGAGAGTTGTCAGATTGGAGGGATTTACAGGAGTAGGCAGTGATGATACAATGCGGGAATTTGAAAACAAGAATGAGAAATTTAAAGCTGAGGCAGACCTTACATGGGAGCCACAATAGATCAGCAAGAAATGAGGTGATGATTGAATGGAACTTGTACAGACATGGACAGCAAGGTTTTGAATGACACCAAGCGTGTGGAAGGTAGAATGTGTAATATTGGCCAGGAGTGCATTGAAACACTCAAGTCCAGAGGTAACAATGCTTCAACAGCAAATGAGCTGAGGCAGGGGCAGAGTCAGGCATTATCACAGAATGGGAGATGGCTCAGCTTAGTGAAGGAGGTGAGAGAGGTGGTTATGCTGGATGTCGCTGTCATAGATGGGAATCTGGTTGGTGTCACATGTTGAAGAGATATACGAAGGGGTCATGGACAGATTCGTGGGGTCACCAGAGGTAACAGTGCAGAAATGGGAAGAGAAGTCATTGCAATTGAGAAGATGTTTCATATGTTTTTCTTTATTCACTCACGGGATGTGGGTGTTGCTGGCTGGCCCAGCATTTGTAACCCTTCCCAGGAAGCTGATGGTGAGCTGCCTTCCTGAACTGCTGCAGCCCATGTACTGGAGGTAGAACACAAGGGATTTTGACCCAATGACACGTGATGAAATGGTCATATATTTCCAAGTCAGGATAGTGAGTCACTTGGAAGGACAGTTACAGATTATGGTGTTCCCATGTATCTGCTTCTCTTGTCCTCCTACATGGAATTGTTTATGGCTTTTAATTTTGTTAAATTTCTGTGGTGAATTTTGTAGACAGGACACACTACTGCTAGGTGGAAGTGAGGACTGCAGGTGCTGGAGATTAGAGTCGAGAGTGTGATGCTTGAAAAAAACACAGCAGATCAGGCAGCATCCGAGGAGCAGGAAAAATGACGTTTCAGGCAAAAGCCCTTCATCAGGAATGAGGCTGGGAGCCTCGGGGTTGGACAAATAAATCGCGTGGTGTGCGGAGAGGTGTGGAGGTGAAGGTAGCTGAGAGTGTAATAGATGGATGGAGGTGGGAGTCATTGTTATAGGTCGGACTGGAGAGTGGAGCAGATAAGTAGGAAGGAAGATGAACAGGTAGGACAGGTCATGAGAGCAGTGCTGAGCTGGACGGTTGGAACTGGGATAAGGTAGGGAGAGGGGAAGTGCGGAAACTGGTGAAATCCACATTGATGCAATGGTGTTGGAGGGTCTGAAGGCAGAAGATGAGGGATTCTTCCTCCAGGTGTCAGGTAGTTTGGGAGTGGCGATGGAAGAGGCCCAGGACCTGCATGTTCTCTGCAGAGTGGGGGGGGGGGGGTTGAAGTGTTCGGTCTGGGGGTGGTTGGTTTCGTTGGTGCAGGTGTCCCAGAGATGTTCTCTGAAGCGCTCTGCAAGTAGGAGTCTTGTCTCCCCAATGTAGAGGAGACCGCATCGGGAGAAATGTATATAGTAAATGACATGCGTGGAAATGCAGGTGAAACTTTGATGGATGTGGAAGACTCCTTTGGGGCCTTGGACTGAGGTGAGGGGGGAGGTGTGTATGCACAGGTTTTGCAATTCTTGCGGTGACAGGGGAAGGTGCCCGGAGGGCAGGGTGGGCAGGGTGGGAGGCGTGGCGGGAACAGTCTTTATGGAAAGCGGATAGGGGTGGGGAGGGAAATATATATATCTCTGGTGGCGGAGTTCATTTGTAGGTGGCGGAAATGGCAGAGAATGATGTGATGTGTATGGAGGTTGGTGGGCTGGAAGGTGAGAACGAAGGGGGTTCTGTCCTTCTTGTGGTTGGAGGGGTGGGACACACTACTGCTACTGAATCTCAGTGGTGGAGGTAGTGGACTCTTCTGGATGTGGTGTCAATCAATATTAGCTGGATGAGAATGGAATGGAAACAAACAAGTACAGTTGCCTCCAATTGGGTAACAGTGGGAAGGTGTTGGAGTAGGATGGTCTGGTCAACTGTGTTAAAGGGACTACAAAAACATGAAGAAACCTCATTGGTGAGATTTCAATATGGAAATTTTGGAAAGAGAGAGATTTGGGACGTGGCTACTTGTTCAAGCACTCTGGAGAGGAAAGGGAGGTTGAAGATGGGAAATTAGTTTGCAAAGACACTGAAGACAAGGGATGATTTTTTGAAGAAGGGGCAATGATCGCAGGAAAGAAGGGAAGGAAAAGAAGGGATAGCACCTGAAGAGACTGAACTATTAATACTGGTTTACATGGGGACCAGGGTGAAATATTATGGGTAAGATGAGCAGGAACTTTGCCAAGTTCTGCCCCCTGCAGGACTTTAGACTCCACCAACAGAAGCTGTTGGCCTTTGAAAATGCCACTTGGGAGAATCAGTCAACATTAGAGTTTCTTTGAGACAAGAGGTAATCCTAGTTAGGGTGGGGCTGGGGGTTGAGCTGGAGCATCAGCTAAAGAAGGGCTAGAAACAAAGTCTCATGAAGAGAGAGAGAGAGAGAGAGAAAAAAAAACACTATTAGAGTCTTCGATTATGGGGACTGATTTAAAGTGTTTGTTCAAATGCCCTGCCATTTCTTTGTTTCACATTATTTCCGCAACCTTATTCTCTAATGGGCCTATGTTCGCTTTGGTATCTCTTCCATTTTAAAGAAGCTCTTGCTACCTTTTTTGTTATATTACGTCCTAGGTAACCCATTTATTTTCTCCCTCTTTACTATTTTTTGGACATCTTTTATTATTTTATTTAAGAAACACTTTCCTAATTCTTAATTTCCTTCCTAAACTCCTTTGTCCTCACTGGGCTATATGTTTGTCTAAGTCCTGAACTATTTTCTTAAATACCTGCCATCGTTCATCAGACACCTTTTCTGCCAAACTCCTTTCCCATTCCACTCCAGCCAATTCTGCGCTCTTTCCTTTATAATTACCCATATCCAAGTTTAGCACAATCTTTCTGACCCGTGTTTTGCACTCTCAAACAGAAAAGTAAATTCTACACAGTGTTAAGGATACTTTTTCCTGGGAGATCTTTGAAATCTTTCTTGAACCTGCCTCATTACCGGATCCTAAACAGCTTGATCCCATGTTGGATCCACCACATGTTGTTCTCAGAACTGATCCAAATAGCCATGAAAGAATTCAGAGTGTCAATTTAATTTTCCTTGAAGATTAAAGTCACCCACGAATAAATGTACTGCTTTTTTTAAAAACACCTTTCTTTCCACTAATTTCCTTTCTATACTGCAATATAGTTACAGTAAAGAGGTTCTTATTGGTTTGCCCCCTTGCTGTTTCTTACCACCACTCTTATGGATTCTATATGTTTCAATCCAAAGTCATTGCTTGTTATTAAGCTTGTTCCATCTCATACTAGCAAAGCTACCCCACCACCTTTGTTTTCATGCCTGTCCTTTTGAAGATGATGTTGGATCTCCCTGTGACCATGTCTGCATAATGGTTGTAAGATCCCACTTATTAACTTGTATTTTGTGCCATTAATTCATTTATTTTGTTCTGAATGCTATACATTAAAGCAAGAGGCAGTTGGTTGGATGTTGATTCCTCTCTACTGGTTGTTGCAGAATTTGTAGAAATGTTATGAATGATTTTACTGGTGAAGGCCACAATGCCTGCAGAAGTGGGGGATGAAGCTTGGTGTAGCCCTGAAGGGGCTTGTCAGATAACTTGCAGCCAGTCATCGGTGTTGTCATTTCTATTTCTCTTGACCTGGAGTGTGAGAAGGAAAGATTTGTTGATGGGTCTCTTTTTGACTGGAGCTTGGTTTGCTGTGGTATAGATTCAATCTTAAGAAGTCTTTTCTTTTCTGCGTTTTTTCATTTTGTTTTTTTTACCCCCACACTACCGCCTAACTGCAGTAGTGCTTATTTTTTCAATAAGAGGTTCTTATCTGAAACAAGATGTCGCCATCACAGGATATCAATCAGGCACAAATTACATTAGTTTGTCAAACAATCATTACTAAGTCCTTGAGAAGATCTGTAGATATGGGTCGGTCACTCCATGAGACACTAAAATGTTTTACCCAACACTCTCAGCCTCAAGACTTTATGACATCCAATTGGGTGTAGCTTAATGCAGTTTCCAGTATGAACACTTGCAGCTGCATTATCTTATTCAACAAACACAAAACTATTATCCAAATGAATTTTTACCAAAAAGCCATCTATTCACCTTTGTGGATTCCTTTAGTGCTTGTCTTCCATATGTCTTAGCCTATCCTAGTGTTCCTGCATAATGCTGCCACAGTGGTTCCACCATTATTAATGAAAGGCCGCTGACATTTGGGTGGGTAGAGGGAAATGGAATGACGTCATGTACCTCTAACCCTCTGAGGTTTGACACCAAAGCCCTGTGAGAGAGAGAGAGACATAGAGAAACATAGATTGAGACTGACACAGCGAAACATAACGAGACACAAACAGAGACAGAGAGACAAAAGTATGTCAGTGAATATGATGTGATATTGTTAAATGGTATCAAACAACAGAAAAATCAGTGAGAAATGACCAGTGGGTAATATTGACCCTGTAACGTTTCTCAAACAACTGATGAGCTAGTTACTTAATGTAAATGATATTGACTTGTTCCATGTGTGAAATGATTTTGTGGTTGGATTATACAGCCACATTAGTTTATGGGGTAAACCTTGTGGACCACACAGCAAGGAAAGAAAATGGGACACTTACACAAGCCTTTTCAAGTCTTGCAGGTCTATCTAGGCCCATTCATTGAAGGGCATGACAGAACAAAGAAACAGTGAGGCTCCAGAGAACATTGTGTAACATCATGCAGAACGCAAAAAGGAAAAATGGCACTGCATGGTAATAGTTTTAGGCATGTTTGAACCAAAGTAAAAGTCAATACAGGTAAAGAGATCAATATGTTAATAGGCACTCAATAGAGCACATTTTACAGGTAAAACAATACTTTCATGTATGTACTGAAAGAAACTGAGAAAGGCCGATCAGTATTTTTAACTGCTGTTGTCTGCTTGACAGCAAATTTTAAACGTACCAAGAGCAGCACAAGTGACAGATTCAACCAGCTGAAAACTGCCTCAGAATCATTGATTTACTGGGAAGGTGTTGCACTAGGAGACTGGCGATCCACAACTAATTAGTATATTTACCAGTAATACATTCTGTGATTTGCACATTATGTGTCTATATAAAACTGATTCTGTGCATGCATACAATGGAAGATAACAACACAGTGCTAAAATTGACAAGTGAGTCATGCACTCAGAGTGCCCCTCCATAAAACAAGGAATTTCAAACGTTTCCCATGCATACCCAATGAAGAACAAACAACATGCTGCTCGCAAATTTAAATTTGAATGTAGGCCTCCGGGCCCATAGGTAGGGATGTTGTGTCACAATTGGATTGTTCTAAGCCACATGGATGACTACATACGTGAAGTTAATTGGAGAAGCCACCAATTTTGGAAAAACCACAGCTGCACTGCAAAAACAAATGAAAATAGTCACTCAACAATGACTGATGCAGAACAGGAGGTTATGTATCATTAAAGTGAGACTAGCAATTGGAGAAAAGAATTAGTGCAAAGAAATAGACTTTCAGCAGAAGTAGTTCAGAGTAAATCATTCAATCCTTCAGGAGGTGTGAGATAAATATCAGTTTGGACCGGTTTGAAGATTTTTGGATTACCCCTAGATAGAAAACATTCCATATTACCTGAAACATAAATGTTTTGCTCAGAAAGGAAGGCATAGGTGTGCGGCTTTAGTACTGCTTTTGTAATTGCAAAAAATATTTTCTATTCAGTGGTCACTTCTGAAATAATCTACATTAGAATAGAGCACAGCAGAGAAGACCACAATAATTAATGGACTATAGAAATGCTATTCAACATATTAACCATTCTGAATGCATCCATTTTATCATCAAAGTTGGTTTTAAAATGATTCTGACAGGTTATTAAGTAAGAATTCAAAAGATGAATCAATTCTCACACCTTCACCATACAACCTTGGATTGATGTTTTCCAGACAGCATCTGCACACCTCTATCCACCTTCAGCCTAATAGCACAGGATATGTAGAGTGCTTGATCATCACAATTTACTCCAATCTCCCAATTTCCTAAAGCGATGCAGCTGCGTTTCAAATGAGTTAATTATCGATCTACTTCAAAATAGATGAAATGTGATTGGAGAGCGATAGGAGGAGGGCTACCAGATTAATACCAAAGCACAGAGGAATGAGCAATGAACAATAATTGTGTACACTGGGGCTCTTCAGAAATGACTAAAGAGGGGCTTAGCACAATTTCTTAAGCTAATGAACGCAGTTGATGACTTGGAAACAGGAGCAAGTTTCTCTGTTAGAGAATTCCAAACGAAGGGATAGATCTAAGCTGCGTAAAAGTACAATGTATTTTGGACAAAGCATTGCATGCATAACATGGAACAAACTTTCAGTGAAGATAGTCAAATACAAATAGGTGGATTGGAAAGGAAAATAGAAAAGTTCTGAAAGGAATTAGCATGTATCATTTTTTTATAAATGTACATGAAGATATTTTAGAGGGAAGGAAGAAGATTGCTGGGCAGGTTCAGTGAGCAACAGGCATCTCCTGACTAAAGGACTTTGCCATCTTCGAGTTATAAACACTCAAAAGTGTCCATGGCCTCACGGTATGTTTTAACTGTGCTGCTGATTTGAGGCTAATAGCATCGGTTCCACTCATTCTTGGACAAGAGTCAGCTAAGAGCTCTCCTAAAGGCCTTTAGATACTTTGAACGTGTGGGTGGCAACATTTCAAATCTCTGAGCATTTAAAAAATCTTTAGAAACAGACAATCCTTCAGTCACACATGCTTTATAAATGGTTGTTTATAGATATTTTCTAATCAACCTGTTCAGAGATGTTATTACACATCTCTGGAGCAGGTGGGACTTGAACCCAGACCACCTGATCTATGATAGGGACACTACCACAATGCACAAAAGCCCTTACAAAGGGTTGATTATGTATTTCTTTTAGTAAGTGATATTCCAGATTACAAGAGTGAAGAGAGTGTTGGAATGCAATTCTACTTACATTTGCCTTTATCAGTCATGACATTACCAGAGAGATTATATTGAAGATGTGCATAACTTTGGTTTAGCCACACCGGGAGTACGTTATGCATTTCAGGTCACCGCACTGTAGGAAGGATGTGATTGCATTGGAGGGAGTGCAGAGGAGATTCACCAGGACATTGCCTGGGATGGAGCAGTTTAGCTATGAAGAGAGGCTGGTTAAGCTTGGATTATTTTCTTCAGAGTAGAGAAGGCTGAGAGGGGACCTGATTCAGGTGCATTTTTAAAATATTTAACCTATTTTTCTAATCAACCTGTTCAGAGATATTATTACACACCTCTGGAGGAGGGGGGAACTTTAACCAAGGCCTCCTAGTCCAGGGGTAAAAGGATGATTCTAGAATTTGGGTTTGGAATGGTTTAATCTGATTGCACATGCAACCTGAATTAACCCTTTCAAAACTGCTCAGTTTAGATGTTTCAGATTCAACATATATAACCATCAGGCAAGGCTAAGGCACACAGTTAATTAATAATATTAAGTTTTATTAAATGTAAGCATTTTAACATAATACATTTATCTAACCAGCAAAGGCTTATCAACTATTTAACAACTGTGACCAGTGGAGTGCCACAAGGATCGGTGCTGGGTCCTCTACTTTTTGTCATTTACATAAATGATTTGGATGTGAGCATAAGAGATACAGTTAGTAAGTTTGCAGATGACACCAAAATTGGAGGTGTAGTGGACAGCGAAGAGGGTTACCTCAGATTACAACAGGATCTTGAACAGATGGGCCAATGTGCCGAGAAGTGGCAGATGGAGTTTAATTCAGATAAATGCGAGGTGCTGCATTTTGGGAAAGCAAATCTTAGCAGGATTTATACATTTAATGGTAAGGTCCTAAAAAGTGTTGCTGAACAAAGAGACCTTTGAGTGCAGGTTCATAGCTCTTTGAAAGTGGAGTCGCAGGTAGATAGGATAGTGAAGAAGGTGTTTGGTATGCTTTCCTTTATTGGTCAGAGTATTGAGTACAGGTGTTGGGAGGTCATGTTACAGGTTAGGCCACTGTTGGACTATTGCGTGCAATTCTGGTCTCTTTCCTATCAGAAAGATGTTGTGAAACTTGAAAGGGTTCAGAAAAGATTTACAAGGACGTTGCCAGGGTTGGAGCATTTGAGCTACAGGGAGAGGCTGAACAGGCTAGGGCTGTTTTTCTGGAATGTCGGAGACTGAGGGGTGACCTTATAGAGGTTTACAAAATTATGAGGGGCATGGATAGGATAAATAGACAAAGTCTTTTCCCTGGGGTGGGGGATTCCAGAACTAGAGGGCATAGATTTAGGGTGAGAGGGGAAAGATATAAAAGAACCTACAAGGCAACTTTTTCACTCAGAGGGTGGTACGTGTATGGAATGAGCTGCCAGAGGATGTGGTGGAGGCTGGTACAATTGCAACATTTAAAAGGCATTTGGATGGGTATATGAATAGGAAGGGTTTGGAGGGATATGGGCCAGGTGCTGGCAGGTGGGACTAGATTGGGTTGGGATATCTGGTCGGCATGGACGGGTTGGACCGAAGGGTCTGTTTCCATGCTGTACATCTCTATGACTCTATGACTCTATAACTGTTAAACCTAAAGTACAAAATTGACTTTAAGCTTTTTAAATTTATAAAGAGTTACCAGACTTGAATTTTTTTTAAAACTTAACCTGTTTTTAATTAACCCTGTTCAGAAATTTTATTACGTACCTCTGATGCAGGTGAGACTTGAACCTGGGTCTCCCAGTCCAGGATAAGGACACTACCACTGCACCACAATAGGGCCCTCAGACTCAAAATATTAAGTGTGTTTTCTCTTCAAGGATGCTACCAGACCTGTTGAGTTTCTTCGGCAATTTCTGCCTTTGCTTCAGAAACGGGCTCGCAGACAAGAGAGTCAACATATATCCACTTTGTGTGCTCAGCGGAAGTCATTTCATCACCTGAAGTTTGTCTTTAGATCAAACCCCCAAATCTGCAGGAAAGCCAAGCTAATAAATACTTTATTAGTATTTATATGGATCTACATCCTCAGAGACAGGGAATCCCTCTAACTCTATGCCAGATCAACAGAGAACCTGAGGAAATGGTCCTCAGAACTTTCTTTCCATGTGCAATGCTGGAGTTAATCACTCTTAATTAAAAATTTCTGTTAAAACATAATTTGATGGCTATGTGGTAACAGTCAATTTGATTGAATCTGTCCACTTGTGTCTATTG